>NC_137733.1:14573641-15773641 GCF_964034855.1 Anser brachyrhynchus
AGGAAAGGAAAGGAAAGGAAAGGAAAGGAAAGGAAAGGAAAGGAAAGGAAAGGAAAGGAAAAGGAAAGGAAAGGAAAGGAAAGGAAAGGAAAGGAAAGGAAAGGAAAGGAAAGGAAAATCAGAGTCTCTCGTCTTTCAGCTGCTCAAGCACTAGCTGCTGACTGCCATATCACACAGGAGCACCCGTGTGTGTGCACAGAGCAGCAGGGTGTCACGACAAGAAGCAGACAAAGCCCCCAGACCATTGCTGACCCGTGCCAGCCTGCGAGCAGCAGGGTCTTCTCCTCCTGGGGAGAAGAGGAGAAGAGGGGACGGAGCCCAGCCCAGCACGATCCCCTCCAGCCCCCTCCGGAGCCCGCTGGGGCCAGCCTGCCTCCCTTAACCCTTTAGCAGGAGCTGGGACAAGCCCTCGGTGCCGGCACTCGCTCAGCACTGCTCCATGGCAGCTCCGCGCCAGCCCTGGCCGTTACAGCACCACGAGAGCAGAGCTGCGTGCAACTCGGCTTCGGGGGCCTCTCCTCGCTGACTGTAATTCCTTCGCCTCGCTGAATTGCTTCCCCTTCAGCACCACACATAATCCATCGCGCTGTAATTATACGGGAATTTGATGCGTTTATTAAGATGCACTTAATTCATCAGCCCCTTTAAGCACGTTGTCATTACAGCCTGCAGCGCGGTGGGAAGGATGACTCGCTGTCAGATGGAGATTAGCTGGCCCCCCGGGTGTGATGAGTTGGAGGGCGTTCTCAGCCCGGCACGCTGAGCACCAGGGGGGGCCCTTTGGGGGCCCCCCCAGGATGAGAGAACTCCATTTGGGAAGGCCAAAACTGGCACGAAAAAGAGTAGCTGCTACCCCAAGGCTTATTTTTCCTGGCGTTTCTTTCAGTGGCTCACTTCCAGACGTGTCCTAAAAGGGAACCAAAGGCCTTTGAGCCTTTTGCAGCGAGGACAAAGCCATGATTTTCCCGGCCCAGGCGGGAGGGATTTGATCACAGGAGCCCTTGTTCCCCCTGCTTCGGGGCGTGGGGTCCCTGTGCCATGCGGCCGGGAGGGGACAGCAGGGTGGGTGGGTGGCTCCGGAGGGTGCCTGGGCACCTCCCACCCAAAAAATGCTGGCACGGGCTGAGCCTCAGCATGGGAGGGGACAGGGGACGGTCACCACGCAGGCTCGGTCACCATGGGGCATCCCCAGTGGCCTCGGGGGCCACCGGGGTGCTTGGGGCACGCTGCTGGGTGACACCACATTTTTTGCATTGGTGCCACATTCGAGTTTTCCAGCCCAGAGGGACGCCCTGCGCTGCCCTGCCGGGTGTCCCCAAGGGTGTCAGCCGTGGGAGGTGGCATCCTGCCCAACTATGGGGGTGGGACAGGGACCCCGCGGTGCTGGGTGACCCCGCACCATCAGGACAGAGTTGGGGAGGCCCTGCACGCCTCCATGCCCA
This sequence comes from Anser brachyrhynchus, assembly GCF_964034855.1. NCBI lineage: Eukaryota > Metazoa > Chordata > Aves > Anseriformes > Anatidae > Anser > Anser brachyrhynchus. The sequence continues at coordinate 14,575,084 of NC_137733.1, forward strand.
AATCCTGCTCCTGCCTCCCGCAGGTTGTGCTGGAAGAGAGCTGGAGGGGGACACTGGGTGAGTGGCACCACGAGCACCGGGGCACCTGCGGCTCCTGTCCCCAGGGCAGCTCCCAGGTGTGCATTTCTCTGCCATCGGTCCCAATGACGCGCTGGCCCCCGGCCAGACCACAGCTCAGCCCGACCTGGCACCAAGGCCTTTCCTCTGGGTGCCCTGAGCCCCGTGTGGCCCCGGGGACTCCAGCTGGGGGCAGGAGGGGTGCCGCGGCCAGCCCGTGATCCCTGCCCGGCCTCCTGTCCCCACGCCACTGGGTCACAGCACGTGTGGCAAGCTCCAGAGCTGCACCTCGCTGCACAGGCGCTGCCCAGCACGGTGCCAGCACAAGGGGCTGGCGATGTCCCGTGTCCCCACCCAGAGGAGGACCCCCGCTTCCTGCTCCTCCTCGCCATGGGAGCCCCATCGCTCTGCCCGGCTGCGCTCGCGCCCTGCCTCAGTTTCCCCGTCTGCACAGTGGGGGATTTCTCTCTGAGAAGGGCAGAGAAGTGAGCGCAGATGTCGGTGGGGTCTCCCTATGCACCCTCCCCACCGGGACACCCTGCACCTAGGACCGGGGCAGGACCCTCTCCTCTGCCCCCCTCCCCATCCCCTCCATCCCCAGGGTGCTGCCACCCCAGAGGGATTTCAGTTCCCAGGGTGGCAGAAGGAAACTACCCAAAGCAGCCCTGCCAACCACCCCCCCCCCCCCCGCCAGCTGCCACCCACCCTCCAGGGCTCACCTGCCCCCGGAGCATCCCCTCCTTGTCCCCAAAATGCAAACCCCCGGGGACATGGGGACACGGGGACATGGGGACACGGGGACATGGGGACACGGGGACACGGGCTCGGTGCCGCAGCTCTGCCGGTGGCAGTGGCGGCTGAGCAGAGCAGACTGCAGCAGGGCCGTTACGTAAGCCCGAGCTGGCTCTGGGGATGTAGGACACCGGGGCTGTCCCCCGGCCCACCCGGGGGTGTCCCCCCCCACCCTACCTCGGTTCCCGAGGCTCGCAGAGCACCGTGGGGATCCCCAGCCCCTCAGCCCTGTGCTGCGAGGGGTGCGGGGGGCTCAGGGTGGCCCTGGGGTCGCTGTGGTCCTGTGGAAGGTGGTGGCAGGGGGCAGCGGTAGGGGGATGTGTGGGGGCACAAGGGTGGTGGTGGTGTGGGGTGGGAGGTGGTGGGCGCTGCGCCCACACCCCACTGATCCCCCCCCCCGTGTTCCTTGGCCATGACCTCGCAGGTGAAAACATGGGAACAGAGCCCGGTGGCCAGGATGGGGCTCCTGGGTGCTGTCACCCTCCGGGAGCAGGATGAACACCAGCTGGGGGGACACAGGATCCCGGCCTCACTCCCAGCCTGCTTCCTCCCTCTATGGGTACGTTCCCGTCCCTGAAAATGCAGAGGGTCAGCCTCCCGGGGTCAGCCTCCTCGGCATTAGCATCCCTGGATCAGCATCCATAGGGACAGAATACCTGAGGACAGCACCCCTGGGGACAGCACCCCCCATATAACCTCCCTGGGGACAGCATCCCTGGGGACAGGACCCTTGGCATTAGCATCCCAGGGAGCAGCATCCCTGGTGCCCCCAGCACAAGCTGGGGAGGCAGGATCAGGCCTTTCCAGAGCCAACGAGGAAATCCTTCCCCTGCCCCAATGCCACCTGCCCTGAAGGATGGGGACAGGGACAAGGGACCCCATGGTCCCCTAGCCCTGTTGCCTCCCCCGGCTTTCCACCAGGCATAGCCTGGACCTGGCCGTTCCCATTTGGGGGGAGGGAAAAAAAAAAAATAAATCCCAGGCTAAGGCTCCTGGCAATAGGAGATACCAGAACAGGGAATTAATGTTAATTAATTCATAATGACGCCGAGATAGTGATACCAGATGCTTCAAAAGTCCAACGGGGGAATCTGAAAGAGCTCTGCGAAAAAAAACCGTCGCCCACCGGCAGTCCTGCCTCGCTGCAAGCTGGGAGCGAGGGAGGGAGCTGGGAACCGGGGATGGGGCCGGGAGCACGAGAGCAACGGTGACAGAGGGGCACGTCCCCGCGAGGTGACAGGCACACGGCCAGCCGGAGCTGTGGGGGCAGCACCGGGACCCCCGAGCGCCCTACAGCCCCCAAATCCCACCCTTCTCCCTCCCACCCCAGCTGAGATGCTGCAGCGGGGCCGAGGCCAGCTCCCCGTGGTCTCAGCAGGCAGCAGGACGCGTTCGCGTGCTGCGTGCCCGCGGGGCGGATGGATGGACGGGCTGGTGATCCAGGAGAGGGACACGGGTCCTTTGCCTGCTGGTGTCCCCACGCTCGGGGGACAAACCCCAGCTCCCACAGCAGGTCGGCAGCACGGGGAATAGGCACAAACTGGGATGTTTTCTCCCTGCCCCATCAGCGCCAGCCCTCACCCTGGCCATGGCCATTGAGTGTTGAACCCAAAACGGGCTGGGCGCGAGCCGAGAGGCGCAGAAGGGACTAGAAATGGGCTGCAGCCCCTGTGCCCCTGCCAGGCAAAGCTGCACGCACCAACTCTGCAGAAATCACGGCAGAGCCCTCTGCCCATTGCTGCCGGTCCCCTTGGCCCCCCCCCGACCAATGCTGGGGATATTTTGCTACCCTCACAGTGACGCAGCAGCACCCACACCCATCGGGACCCCCCCCCAAAAAAAAAGGAGGCTTGGCAGCACCAGCAGCGGGGCTACGGGAGGTGCCCGAGGCCGCACAGCACCGGCGGTGCTGGAGCAGGATGGTGCTTACATAAGGTGGCTGCATGCCCTGCACCCCAGCACAGTGGGGAGGGGGCCAGACCCGTCTCCCCCCTCGGTGACAGCCCTCCTGGCCCTTCCAGAGGCAGCACCCTCATGGAGCACCTTCCCCATCCTATTTCCTACCCGGCAGAGCTTGGCTGAGGCTCCCCCGCTGCTCAAGCACGTTTAGACCCCAAATCCTGACTCCCACCGGGGAGAAAACGCCGGTTTTAAGCTCACGGTGCCATTGCCTGGGGAGCTCCTGAGAAGTTTCTCTGCAGAGGGGCCGGGTCCCCCCCCCCCTGCTGCCCCCCAAGGAGGGAGCTCACGTCGAGCTGCGGCCGTGCCCCGAGCATCGCCGAGCGCGCCCGCGCCGTGCCACCGCCTGGGGACCGCCGCCACCCCGCTGGGGTCACCTCAGGGCTCCGAAAAAATCCACCTTGAATTCACAGGTGAAGCAGCTCCTTCAGGTAAAGACCCAGCAGAGACAACGAGGGGTTTTAAAGCGTGTCATGGATCAGAGGCGAGAGGTAAAGCGGCCTTTAAGGTGCCCGCCCGAGCACAGCCCGTGTTTTACTGAGCTCCTTCGGCGCGTATGGGAATGCTCGGCGTTATTCCAGGCCTGGAAGGAGCCGACAGGGATTTTTATTTTTGTTTTTTTAACCTTGTTTTCATTGTTTTCTGGCTCCGTGGCTTTGTGCTCACACAAAGGGAATTTCACCTGCTGTTCAGAACAAAAGGACACGGAAAGTTTTCCAAGCACAGAGAGAGGGATGAGGGGAAGGAGCTCTACAGGAGCAAAACGAGTTGTTGCTGCTTTTTTTTTTTGCAGCAAGCTGTAAAACATCCCCGTCCTTCGGTGCCTGCCAGAGGCACACAAGTTCCCTGTCCCCATCGGGCCACCCCAGCGAGATCCCCCAGATGCTGCCGATTGGGGCTGCTCCGATTTGGGGTGCAGGGGGGCCGTGGGACGGCGACACGGTCACTTTCTGAGAGCAAAACGCTGCTTAGTGCTTGCCACAGGCCCTACGCCCATGGACAGCTCAACCCCCTGGGAAAAAGCCACCCCCAAAATTCCTGGCCCGGGCCATTTCTGCCGGAGCTTTCCCGACACCAGAGGTAAACAGCGCTAGCAAACGAAGTCATGGGCACGCTTTCTAAGAACAGGAACACAAAAATCCAGACCTCGTCCGCCGACACCACCGCAAAACAGGTGGCTCAGAACCACAAGGGTACGGGGGAGAACCACCCCGGTTTGGTGATGTTGTGCTCACATTCACTGCAAAACCGTCCGGGGATGAATCCTGCTAAGCACACACCATTTTCTCTCTAACACGCTTTGCTCTATAATTAAGAGAGCCTGCTAAAAATACAAACAGCCTCATGCACCCAGAGAAGGCGTGCAGGTGCTGCTAACTGGAGGCACTTTAGCACAGCTCATTTTCTGGACGATTTTACTCGCCTGGCTCGCGCTCAGCGCCGATACTATTACAGTGATGCAATTATGCTGCTGCTGCTGCTGCTGCTGCCGGCGGCGGCTCGCTTCGCTTTTTCCCTGCGCTTTGCAGTTTGCTTTTAAGCACCCCCAGCTCCCGGCTCGCCCCTCTCCAGGCTCACGGGAGCGGGCATCGCGCACGGGCATGTGCGTGCTCGGGGGCACAACCCCGCACGGGCATCTCCGAAAAAAAAAACGTCGTGCAAAAGTTTTGGCTGACAAGGCGAGCATGGCACCAGCGCTCCCCGAAAGGCAGCAGGAATCCTCGCCCGCCGGGCAGGGAGGGGGCCCGAGGCATTGGTTTGGTTTTTTTTTTGGCAAAGTCGAACCCACCCTGGCATTTAGGGCACGGCCACACACGGGGAGGGGGGCGAGGGTAGGAACTTCACCGGCGAAGCTGCTGCCGTGAAACTTCCCCGTATTATTCCTACGTTAGGGCTGCAATAGGTGGAAGTGATCGACTCACTATGAGACTGCTGTTTTTGCCTCCGACTTGGGATCAGGCAGAGCTACAGGAGCGGGGGAGCCGTGGCGCTGCCGCCCTGGGAGCAGGCACTTACCTCTCACTGCATCGAGCCCCCCGGCCCCGGGTCCTGCGGAGTTAGCTGGCGAGGGACCCCGCATCCGCTCCGGTTCCTCCCAGGACCAGCATTCGGCTGCTGCTTCGTAGGCACAGACCCAACCCTTCCATTGCAACCACACGAAAAAAAAAAAAAATTAAGATCTTCTTCCAAAAGAAAAAAAAAAAAAAAAGAGGGAGCTTAAAAAAAAAAAAACAAACAACAAAACACGGTTTTTTTTTTGTTTGGTTTCCCTGGAGAAAAAAAAAAAAATAGATAAATCCCAGCGGCCAAGAGATCCAGACTCAGGTGAATTTAGCTTCAAACTCCCTCTGCGCTTTCAGAGGCTTCACCCTCAAATGGGCTCTGGAAGATGCTGGGGGCCCCATCGCTGCAAAAGTGTCATCAAATATCCTTCGGGCTCAACTCCGCTCCTGCCCGGGGAGGGAAGACTTCTTCGCTGCTGGATGCGTGCTGTGTAGTTGGCAGGGACCTGCCTGCTTCGGTCTCAGCGTGGAGGGTGGGTTGCTTGCTTGCTCGGTGGTTTGTTGTTTCTTTTTTTTTCTTTTTTTTTTTCCCTCTGCTATTGGTTTCCTTGCTATCTGATCCTGAGCGAGCGCTGCAGCTCGGCGCTTCCCTGCTTTTCCCCAGCCGTTTGACAGGGAATGAAACGCAGACACCCAGCGAGACAGGCTCCAGCTTCTACAAAGCTCCACTCCCTCCTACCGCCTTTGTCCGTGAACAGCAACTCCTCCAACTCTGCCCGTAGACACAAGTGAACCTCTGCATCAGCACTTTCCTAATGGCTGCTTCGCCCGAGCCCTTCGGCCCTTCTTCTTCCTCGCTTCCTCTCCTCCACCTCGATTTTCCTCCTCCCTTTGATTTTCCTGGCTGAGCAGAGCCCCGGCCGGCGGCGATGCTCCCCCCGGCTCCAGCTCAGCTCCCCAACGCCGGCTGCTGCGGCCGGGGGCTCGCGGCCCCGTGCTCCATCACCGCCCTTTCTGGGCTCCTTCCACGAAAAATCGATGCTGGGCACGGCCACCCCGCAGGCTTCGCTCCCGTTTCAGCTCTTTTAGGGGCAGGGTCTGCGGGAAGAGAAGCAGGGGGCAGGGGGAGGGCGGGGAAGCAAAGCCACTTCTTTTTATTGCGGGCAGGGATTTTTTTTTATTTTTTTTTTTTAAGGTTGGTTGGAGTCCAAGTTTATTTCTTGGTGGTGAGCATTATTTTAAGCTCTTTGGGAGGCTTCGGGTGTCTCCAGGTCACCCTGTCCTTATAAAAGTGAGGCCTTTTTGGAGAGGGTCAAAGCAAAGTCCTGCTCCGGCAGCCTCTTCCCCCACGGTGGGCTCCCAACCCAGGCTGGCCCCCAGCCAGCAGGAGACACAAACCAGCCCCCGGCTGTAACATTTGCTGTGTTTGCCTCCGCTCTCCGGCACCCGCGAAATCCCGGGGCTGCCTCCTGCTCCTGGGGGGAGCTTTGCAGGCTTCGTTAAAAACGACAGCCGGCAGACCTCCAGCCTCAGCAGCGATGCTCAGCACTGCTCAGCTGAGCCGTCCCACAGCCTAAAAACCGGTGGCACACCCACGGGTCACGTAACGCCCACGCAGCCCCCCAGCACGTTAAGGGGTTGCCTCCCCACCTCCCTTCCTCACATCCTCCCGTGCATTCCTCACCCTCTTCTTCATCTCCCCCCGCGGTTTGGGACCGCTGCTCCCTTCCTCCCTTGGGCAGTGACTCTCCTCGCCCCCGCTGCCCATCTCCCTTCTCTCCCCAGACATGTCTGACAGAGCACCGTGCTTCCCAGCACCATTTTTGCCTCTCTCCAACACCCCCAAGCTCCAGAAGAGCTCCGAGGCCAGGTCAGACCTTGCCATGCTGCCTCCTTCCCCTTCTCCACGCCGTCTTGCCCCAGCCTCACCCTATTGCTTGCACCAGCCCCACAACACTGACTTTTTACCAAAGCTTTGAAATCCCTGGCTGGAAAACCCAAACCCCAGGGGATGCTCAGGGGGGTCTGCAGCCCTGGAGGCCAGCTCGGAGGGCGACAAGCACCCAGCACCACCAGAGGTGCCAAAGATGAGGCCAGGGGTCGGGATCTGGCCTGATCCCACAGCCAGACCAGCTTTGGCCACGTGCTTTGGAGCTATTAAAGCGAGGGATGGAGAGGAGAGGGATGCAGCTTGCCCTGGGGGGGTCCTTGCAGCCCCCTCTCCCCCGGGAGCCCCATCCCACCGCCCGGGAGCGCCGGCACCGCGTCTGCGCGGGGAGGCGAGCGAGTCAGCGCAGAGCCATTAGGGCTAATTTAATCAAGACGGATGGGCGGGTTGGAGGGCTGCCGCCCATAAATCCCGCGCTTGCACTGCATTAGTGTCAGGGCTCCTGGAGGAAGAGGCTTGGGGGGGGGGGTGGGCAGCAGGGCCCGAGAAACATGCTAAGTCACCCGTCCTGCCCATGGCACCGGGTCACAGGGCAGCAGCTCAGGGCTGGGGTGCTCCCAAGCACAAGCTGAAGGGGACCCAAGGCCCCTGGATGCCGGATCCATCCCAGAGCCAGGCTGAGACTCCTCTAACTCACCCCGTGCCAGCGCACCGTGGGGCTGTGGGATGTCCCCAAAGTGAGGTGCTGCTCCTACAAGGGCCATTTTGGGGCTCTGGCTGGCAGTCTGATGGCCCAAAGCAGCCTTCCAACACCGCCCTCATCCGTACAGGTGCTGGCTCTGCTCAGGCAGCCTGGGTGCACGAGAGGAGTCACCTACCCAAATTAAATACAGCCGTTACCGCGCTATTAACATGCCCTGATGCTCCATAGGCAGCCCTGCGGTGCTCGGAGCTGCTCCCAGTGCAGGATGTGGCCCTGAACAGGGCCAGGGAGCTGGGCCTTCTGCTCTGGGTTGGCACGGCAGAGCCGAGGGCCACATCCTGCCCAAGGAACGGTCCACCAGGGGCTGTCATTAGTGCCCTGCCCCATGAGGAGCCACAGAGCAGATGAGCCATTCCTCCCCGAAAATATCCAGCGCAGGGAACAAGACGTTGGCCTTCCTGCCAGCCAACAAACGGGGTTGCTTGCAGCCAGTGAAACTCTGCAGATTTTGCTAATAAAGGACTGCTCCGTCCAGCTGGATTTGTCCCCAGCTGCAACGCCGACGTTAGCAGCATCGTCACCGCATGCAAGCGCTGGCGTCCCCCCGGGGGCTGGCCCCGTGCCACGGGCTCAGGCTCCCTGCAGACTCAGGCACCGGGGTCCCCCCCTCTACATCCCCACGTCTGCCATGGGGAGAGTGCAGCTGGGATCGCGCTGCAGCCCTCGGGATGCTCCAACAGGTCTCGGCACCAGGAAATTTTCCCTTGTACTCAGCCTCGTCTCACCCGTCAGAGCTCATTCCAGCAGGGTCCCTGCGAAAAGGCCAAGGCCACGCTGGTGGGACAAATGATCAAGGAGACCCTGCCCGCAGCTGGGGAGCAGGAAAAGAGCCAGTTTGGGACAACCATCCACCCTCAGCACACCACCACCCCGAGATCTGCCCTGGGACCGTGTCCCGCTGGGATCCTGCCCAGCAAATATAGGACGAAGCAGGAGGCAAGAAGCTTATCTGCTGCTATCGTGACCTGCCGTGTTTAGGGGGGAGGATTTGGGGCAGCAGCTGTGATTTCCCAGACCTCGTGCATAAGCCCGGTGCTAGCTCATGCCCTGGACAAGCAGGGGTAAGCACGGCTTTGCCTCTGTGCCACAGGATGCTCCCGAAGGAGCTGCTCGGAGCAGCGGGGTGCAGCTACCCATCCCCTTGCTGCTCTCCATGCTCCACCACCAGCGCTCAGCTTCCTTTCACGTGCCCATGGGGCAGATTATTTTAACAGAGGGAGAAAGAAAGAGCTTTGGTGACCTAGGGATGCTCATCTCAAGGAGATGGGCGCCCCAGGGGTGAGGCAGCCAAAAAACAACCCCCCAAAAATAACCCCCAAGCACTCTCTGCAGCTGGTTCCTTACATAAACAGCCTCCAGGCAGCAGCTCGGGGACCTCCAGCTGCTGCGAGGACAAAATCCACCCCGTCCCGAGCAGACGTCACCTAATCAGTACGTTGGCTTCCACCCAACGCGGTCTTGGGGCACACAGTAAGTATTTTATATAACCATCTCTGACCCGGGGTCAGAGCCAGCTCAGCCACAGCGATGTCCTCCTGCATGGAGGCACAAGGGGCTGGGCAGCAACACCCTGTCCCCAGCAGGGACCTGCTACGTGGCCATGGGACCTCTTGGGGACCCATCTCCTCTGCTTTGCTGGAGGAGGCTGCAGGAGAAACCCCAGTGTATGGAGAAATGCCATCCATCCCAAATGGATGGAAAGGACAGGAGAGGAGGGTCACAATAACAAGTCACTTCCACCTCCTGGTTATTTGCCCTCCAGGATTTGATAGCTGGGTGAGCAGCTGCAGATAGAGCCTGCAGAGCCCAGCACCTCTCCGGAGCAAGCCCAAGCACAGCTTTCTGGCAGGACCTTAGGCACTGGCTGTGATGGAGACATCGCACGGGGTCGTGAGACCTCCGCCAGCGCTCAGCTCTCCCCGCCTGAGAAGTTTTGGATCCCACCCTGCGCTGCAGGTTAGCTCCCAGTTTTATTAAAAAAATAAAAACTCTCCACATGGGGCATCCTGGCTGTTCTTGAAACAAAATATTTTATTTCCAAAGCCAAAGTGAAACATCATGATCTCCTCATTTGTTTCACTCCCCCGTTTTGCACAACCACACACATTTTCCCAACACCGCATGAGTTTGGGAACAGCACCAGACCCACAGCACCGGTGCTGAGTGCCTGCAGCTGCCAGCAAACACCAACTCCAAGCTGCAGTCATGGTCGTAGGGGCAAAGGAGCCCCACAAACCAAGGGCAGGAGGCTCATAAAGAGATGGAGGAAGGTTATTCCCCTTTTCCCAGGGCATCCATCCCTCCTGGAAGGATCAGGCCGCACCCTCCTGCACTGCATGGGTGGCACATTCACGGGGAAAGCAAGGGTGAAAAGCAGGGAGCTCAAAGAGGAGGTGCAGTGCTTGGAGAAGTACAATCAAGCTCCCTAGGAGAAGAGAAAAGCTGTGCCTCTGCTACAGCAGGCTGTGCCTTAAATTCAGCCCTGCTGGGCTGGTAATTTGGCTGCCAGCAGGTATACTGATGCACGCACAAGAGGAGCAAAGTATGCGTGTTCCTCTCCAAGGACTGCAGCCAGCACTCCACACTTCTCAGCAAAGGCGCTTCACCAAAACTGGACTTTTTCCCTCTCTTTTCCTCCATTCTGGATGTTGGATAACGAAAGAGAAAATAGCAAAGGGTTTCCTAGAGCCTGACCCCCAGGGACCCAGGTGTCCCAAGCATCCTTGGCAAAGAAGTGGCAGTTTCCTACAGTGCATCCCTCTCTCCCCCACGGTAAGGGAGCTGCCAGTGCAAAATCATGGGTTTGTTTGTCAGGGAGCAAACTGTGCTTCTCCCTGGGGATCTTCCACCTCTGCTCCATTAAAGAAAAGAGGAAAAAAACATTTTAAAAACCCGACACTTAACAAGACAGCTGCGGGGAGGCTACTTGACTGATTGAGTTTTTACCTGGCCCTTACAGGCAAGCTAAGGTACTTAACATAGAAATGAGGTTTAGTCACAGCAAGGCATTTGGGATTAGAGCTGGCTGGAGAAACTCTGATGGAACTACGTTCCTCCAAAATATGCACTCCTGTCAAAACTGAAATGCTTTGTGAGATTGAATGGGTTTAACCAGAAGTTCATTTTCTAAAGAAAATCAGGGAGCGGGTGCAGGAAAACGCCGAATGAGAAATTGTGCTTTTTCTTTTGAGCCAGGCTGTTGTGTCTGCTGGGTTTTTCAAAGTTGTGCATTACCCTGGGAAGAACCTGTAGAATTTGTTTTCTCTGTAATGAAAAATTTACCCAAACTCAGCAATTCCCCGCTCCCTGCTGGCTGGCAAGCTGGTAGCCCTGAAGACATTTCTGTCTCCGCAAGAGATGCTTGCTGTTGGACTCCAAGGCCAATGAAACTCGACAAAAGTGAGCTATCAAAACCCACCTGGAGCAAGCCTGGGGAGGCGAGGGCAGCCCAGCAGGACCCAAGCAGACAGCAAAAATGCGGAGCGATGATGAACTTCATGAAGTTCTCTCCACTCAGGAGAGACTCGCACCAGGCTCCTGGGCTCCAGTTTGAGCACTGGGAAGAATGAGGAAGGCCTGGGCTTCACCTCCCTGAGACAGCTCCCTGGAGCCTGGTGGCAGGGAAAGGGACTTTGGGGTGCTGGAGCTGCCAGCAGCCCCCTGCCTGCCCAGCTGGGTGGATTTTACACCGTTATAAAATCATTTAGGGTGGAAAAGGCCTTCAAGATCATCAAAATCATGGATGCAGGGCACATGGGTGTCTGAGAACAGGGGCTGCAGCTGCCTCTGCGCTTACCTAGAGGATGCCAACAGCCTCCCTCACTCTGCCTCAGGAGGCAGCAGCTCCAAATCCCCCCAAAATCAGGTTTCCCATCGGACTGATATTTTAGCAGCCCTGCCCAAGAGAGACACTTGTCCGAGAGCAGGAACCACAGCCGGAGCTCCAAGACCCAGCCACAGCACAAACTAAAGCCCAGTTTGCTACAAATGTCCTTTTAGGCCATGGGGGGCTACGAACTACAGGAGCAGATTTTGGGCAAACCACCAGCACCTTGTGGCCCAGGGGAGTGAATCTGAAATTATTCTCCAGCACCAAAAGGCACTCGCTGCTGCTGCTGGAAACCAAGGAGGCTTTGTGCGGGCAGATCTGGGGCTGGGGTGTCCACGAGCTCTTGGACTGCTGTCCCTGTAACCCCAGCTGCATGCCCGGCCGTCCAAACCAAACAGTGCTCTGGGTTGTGGGCGGGTTTTTTTTTTTTTCGTTTTTGTTCTACCACCCCCCCCTGCTTTGGGATGAGAAGACCTTTATAACTGACTTCCGCTTAATCTCATTGCCAAGCAGACATCGCTGCTCTCTGCCATTGCATCATGCTCTGAAGACAGTTTTCTGCCCGGGCTTAAAAGAACATTGTTTGTAGAACAGAGCGAACAACACGTGAAAAGGAGAGGGGAAAAAAAAAAAAAGATCAGTGATGTTTGTTGGAAGAAAAACCCGTTCGTTTGTTCAGACGAGGATTCTCAGCACGTACAATCTCTGCTCAGAACAAAAGGAGTTGCTTGTTCCCTTCTGTGTTTGCAGGAAGAGTCCTGCAAATATTCAGGGGTGTTTGTGCTGCAGATGACATCGCCTACCTGAGCATCCCAGCACCCCAAAAACTACTGATGGGGTCTCAGCCCTCACACAGCCCCACAGCTCCTGTCCCTGAGCCTTTCCTTTTCCTCCTCCGTAGGAAAGGAGCAGCACATTCAAAAAGAAATAACCACGACACTGAAATTCCTCTGGGCAGAAGTTGGGGAAGAAACACAGCCCCATCTGACCTTGCTGGTGCTCATCAAGATGTAGGTCAAATATTTTCATTGCCAAGTCACTAATCCCCCACGTGCAGCCTTTCAATATTTGTATTGCTTCGTACTTCTTCCCCGCCGAAGCCGCGGGGGGAAAAGAAATAGCTGCCTGGATTGATGGGCTGGCAATTTCTGCCAAAATACTGCACCGGCTACAGCCGCTCAGGATGAAGGGTTGTAACTGCAGGGAGGAGCGGGGGGAGCCGCTGCTCTGCCAGCTGCGTTTCTGGTCGGATTCACAGCTTTTGCCACCTTCCCAAAACAGCTGCATCCCCCAGCACCCAAGCACCGCCACCCCGATACACACAGACGGCGTGCTGGGTCTGAGCACACCCGTCAGACCTCCCCACCACCGTCACCAGCCAGGAACCCGGAGCAAAGCACTTGTTTTATGTTGCAACGCTGAGCAAAGCGGCGCGAGCATCGCCGGGGCTCGGGCGCCTGCAATGCAGCCACCTCCGGGCTGCAGCACCGGAGCCCGCCTCGGCGGGGAGGGGAGCGGCGAATTGCATCGCTGCCCCCCCGGGGAATTTGAAGATACGGGACCGTAATTACCCGTGATGGAATTTGGCTCGCACAGAGAAACACTACAGCGGGAGTCGAGGCTCCTGGGTCACGCAGGGACAGGCAGGAGGGAAGAGAGGGCCTCGAATCATCGGCTCCAGACCCTGCCATCGCCAGCAACCGAGCCGCGTAATCCAATTCGGAAATCTATCATGGAAATCTTAAAATTAGCTCAATTTGCTGCCTTCCCCCCCTGCCACCGCCGGCTTCCTGCTCTGCAGCTGCCTCCTTCCGACAGCGCCGAGGATGCTCTGCTCCCGGCACGCCCACCCCGGGGTGGCTGTCCCCACGTTTTGGGACACGCAGAGGTCCCCACGTGGACACGCACGGCCTCGGGGCTGGCTTCCCCCGGCTGGCTCGGTGACGGCATCTCTAGAGAGGAACGAAACCGGAGGAAAAACTGCGGCACAGAGAGCATCGCGTTGTCAGGCCAGAATTAAAAGGCCAATTACTTTATAATCTCTCGGGTACAGGGATGGTCTTGTTCGTTCAAACAGGGCTTAACAAGACACGGTCCTTGCCCAGAAAAGAGATGTTTCTGCCGACCAGATAGCATATAATAAATTCTGATGAAGACAGAGGTTGCGTCACTGAAAACGAAGCAGGCTGCTTTCTGCCCTCGTATCTACCCCTGTAAATCCCAGCCGAGGGATTTTCTAGGTTTTGCACACACATTCCTCTCCCCACTGCTTCGTTAAATAATGCTCCATGCCCTTTTCCCAGCACCGGCTGGAGCAATCACCCCAGGGGCCCAACAAAGAGCCAGCAGCCTTGGGGTTCTCCTGGGAAGAAGATCCCTGGGGATAGAAAAATAACGTTTGGATTTTTTTTTTCCTCCTTTTTCTCCAGTTGTTAGGGAAGGATGTACCTTTGCTCTTTTGCAAGGTCTGATGGCTGGAGCAGCGTTCGGAGGAGCCTCATTTCCAGCCTCGCATTTGCAAACAGGAAGGAAAACATTGATCTTTTTCCCCCTGGGCTGATTCATGGAAATCCTACTCTTTGGGCACCTGAGAACAAGGGATGCCCAACAAGGAGGATGGAAGAGGCCGTGCCTGCTGGGGTGCAAGGCTTGTACCCCCACCTCTACACCTGGCCGCTGCGATGGGGAGCACCAGGACCTGCAGAGAGCACAGAGCAGGTTTCGGCAGGGCACGCAGGCCTCCTGGACCAGGCTGGCTGTTCGGCACACGAAAGCTCACCTCTGTCTCGCGGGGATGGTTATCACTTCGGCGAGTTAGTCATCCTGACCCAAAGCCATTAGTTACAAAACAGGGAAGAGGGCTTAAATGCTTGAACATGTTAGCTCAGCCCTTCAGGGAACTCCTGATGTGCCAGAGCATCTAATCTCTGCAAATCACTTTTATTCTGCCATGCTCTGGGTTTTCCTTTTTAATCAACTTAATCTTTATTCATGAGGTGTGTCGCTGCATTACAGAAGCACCCGGATCCTAAGCATCAGGCTCGGGGAACAGAAATTAAGGAAAACTTGGTGTTTGTTCCAGCCGGGGCTTAAGGTCTTGAGCCATTTATCTGGGCGGGTGGCAGGGCCCAGCACCGCCCCAGTTCCCATCGGGGATGGGTGCAGGGGAAGGAGGAGGTGGGAAAGGGCCTGAGGGTGCGGAGGACGGGCGACGCACCCCGAGGCTGGCATGCTTTGATCAGCACATCTCCCTGCTATATTTAATCAGCCTGGTCCACGCTCACCTCACCTTGCCGGCAGAGCCTTTTAAAAAAAAATTCTTTGAAATAAAAATAATAAATTAAAAGGATCAAAGGATTGAGTGACAGCAATGAGAATAGAGAATAAAGGAAGCGCTAATAAGATTGAGGGGAGAAGTGGGGCAGAAGGCAGCCTCTGCTCCCAGAGAGAGCAAAGAGCAAAGACACCAGGACCTGTGCTGCATGGACTCAGTCCGTTCCCCTCGTCCATCCACACCTACGGGGGATTTTTGTGAACCTGCTCCAAGAAGGGGCCTAGGCAAAGGCAGGATGAAACGTGGTTTGACACCCCGGTGTGCTGGGAAATGTCAACGCTTCTGTTCCGGGAAGGCTGCTTCCAGGAAAGCATACGTGGAAATTGATGCTAAGGGCCATCATTCAGGGGTTCCCAAGAGGGGCTGCCAGAGCATGACCCCATTTCTGCAAGCCAGCCCTGAAGCACCCCAGGTTCCCCAGCGCAAACGTTGCTGCTCAGCAGCCCACATCCTCCCAGGATCAGCTTCCCCCCTCCCAACCATCTTCCAGAGGTACTAATGGGATTGTAATTCTGCTAATGAGCTGTAATTAATTCATTAGCCTGTTAGCACAGGAGTTTTACATTTTTGGCAAACACATTTTATAGCTAGAGGGAGGCTCCTCCCTGGCACGACTGGGCACTACTGGTGGCAGGGGACAAGCCCCATCCCTGCACCCAGCACACGCTTCTCTGCTGGCCCCATCGGGCACCGTTTGTACCATAGGGAACAGACCCTGGAAAAGCCACAGATGTTGCCTGGATTGCAGACAGCATCGCAAATGTTAATTCGGAGGGTTCAGACATCCCCATCAGCCCCTTGAGAACATCAATCCCTTCTAGCAAATTTAACAAGGAAAACACAGCACAGGCAGAGAGCAAGAGATACCGGGACACTGCTCGGTCCCTGCAGAGCAGGAACAAGCTGGAGGAAATTCCCCAAAGCACCGAGGAGGCAGCCAAAGCGGGCTGGGGGCCAAGCAACGTCTGAGCTGCAGCGAGCAGCCCCACGATGCTCAGAGCTGCGCTGCTGCCTCCTGCGTGCCCCCGGAGCCACGCACAGAGCCTGAGCCCAGCCTGGCTTCTCCATTACCACGGCGGTTAATAATTGAAGCAGCAGTGTAGAGGCATTAAAGTTTCAGGGCTGACACGTTTGGAGTGAAGCAGAGGGCTCAGGGATGGGTGCCGCTAATTAACCCAGCGCAGCGCAGGCAGCACAGTGCAGGTCCCTGCCCACCTGGCCCCACAGACAAACCCTTTCCTCCCCACAAACCCTGCCTTCTCAGAGCTGCTTTCCAAAAGCATCCATCCCATACCTTTTATTGGGACGCTGGGATTTTGTCTCTGTATCAGGTGTCTCAATAACATAGGAGGATTTCTCCCCAGGGAGAGCGGTTTTCTGCAGAGCACGTGGCTTCGCACAGAGCCAGCCCCGAGCAAGGGGTACGAGCTACCTTTGCTGGACTCGGAGGCCAAACAGGAGGGCTCTGCTGCAGGAGCAGATGGAGCCGGCATGCCTGGGAGCCAGCCCAGCCCCGCTGCGGTGACAGACTGTCCCACGCCGCCTCCTCCGCAGCACCACGTTGGGACCCCCCCCACAGCCCCCAAAGGGCACAACTCACCCCCATAAGGAGCCACGGGCCAGCTCTGCCCTTCACAGCCCTCCCCAAAATCCCCCTCACCCACCCCGTTCCCCCTATTTATAAGCCACCAGCCCAACAGGCTGGGGAGCAGGGTGCTTCTGCTCTCATTAGTCCCAGCCGGGCAGAGCTCACCATCTTCCCACAAGTACTCTCAGCAATTAAGCTAATTGCGTCCCCCCTGGGTAGCTGATGCTGCTTCCCTGATGGCGCAGGCTTTGGGTTTCTTTGCACTTCAGGGGAGGGGAGGTTGTTGCGTGCCGGATGGGATCCCCTGGATAAAAAAAACCCTTTAGACCCATTATTGCTCTTGGCTCCTTCTGAAATGCAGCAGCCAGGGTGGGCTCCATGGAGCAGCCGAGGTTTGGGGCTTGGTGGAGCCCTCGTCACCAACCTCCTGCCCAGGGTTGAGCCAGCAGAGCTGGGGCAGGAGGTGGCTGCGGCACAGCAAAACCCCACAAAGGGACGCAGCCCCCACCAGCTCTCCCCGCTGCACCCTTGCAGCTCGAACCCTCCTAAGCCCCGCGCTGAAATCCCACGGAAAAGTTGGGATTTTCAGCGCTGCCATTTGAATTCCCTTCGGCTGCTGCATCCCCAGGGAAAATGGAGTGCTGAGGGCAGGCGGGCGGCGGGGCTGTCTGAGCAGAGCCTGTCGCTGCGCTCAGGTTTTGGAGCACCGCAGCTCGGCGATTAATCTTCCCCACGACACCGCCTGGGCCGAGGCGCAAGGGAGCATTACCTTGATTAAAAGGGAGGCGTTAATGCAGCCTGCTGGCCCCAGGGTCGCATCCAGCTCCCCAAACTGCAGGGAGCCCACCAGGCACCCAGGACTCCGCTGAGCACCGCGGGCTGCCGTTACCCAACGCTGCTGGGCACCGTCCCTCCTTGCTGGGCAGCCAGCGGATGCTTCCCTCATTAATGTTTTGCTCCTTGGAGGCTACTCCTGCCCTTTCAAAGCATCGGACGCCGCAGGCACAAAGGAGGCTTTTCCCCGTGCAGTGCCACCAGCCGGGTGCTTGGCCTAGGAGCACACCAGCACCCCTGGGTGCAGCGCTGGAGCTGAGCTAATGATGCCACCGTCACCTCTACTTCCAGCCCAGGTGCTTGTCCCACTTCCCAGCCTTGTTTCGCCGCTTTCATCTTGCAAAAAAAAAATATATATATATATATTTTTTTTTTTTTGGAGAAGTTTCTTCCATGGCAATATTATAAATGTGCATTTGGGCTGCTCCTTGCCGCCTCCCTTGGGGACCGTTCCCAGGTCCCTCTCCCCCCTCATGTTGTCCCTGCACCTGTTCTTGTTTGCTCAATACCAGATATTTTATTACCTCCCTGGAAAGTTACTGGGGACATTTCCTAGCACAGCAAACACTCGGAGCCACGCGCTGCTCCTGGGGCCACACCGAGCCCAGGGGGGGCTGCAGCCACCCTCACCCCACACACCCTGGGGAGCCCGGGGGGGTCGGGCCCAGCCCCATGCCTCCCCCCCCCGCTCCCATTCCCGGTGCTGGGTGTCAGGATGACAAAGCCGAGCCGAGCTTGTTGGAGCAGGCGCAGCACCCGGCAGCTCCCATAATTAATGGCATCGCGAGCACTTCCCTGCCGGGCCATGAATAAAACATCCCTTCTCAGGACCCAAACTTTGAAAAATCTCTTCTTTTTTTTTTTTTTTCTGTTAATTATATTTGATGGGATGCTGTGCTTTTATTATTTTCTCCTCCTGATTAATCAGGGGGTGAAAGCTGGTTTGGGGCCCCGGTTTCCTCGAGGGATGGTGTAACCACGAGGCAGGCTCCCCCCAGCCCATTCCCACCCCTGGGAATGCAGCCGCCTCTGCTGTGTCGTAGCCCCTGAGCCTGTTGGACACATGGATTTGCTCCAGCCATCACACATTTTGGCATTTCTGGGTCTTTCATCACCTAAGACCTGGAAACCAGACCCTCCAGACCTCTTCCAACTTGAAAACATTTGTCCCGGACCCCCCTTAGTCTGCAGAGGGAGGGAGAAGGAAGGGGCTAACAGAATCCAAGCAGCTCTAGGCGCTCGGGATGAGCTCCCAGCCCACAGGCTGCCCCCACCCAGCAGCTTCTGCTGGGCGAGCAGTTCCCACTGCTGCTTGGCTTGGGGAACCAAAGCAGTTTCTAAGCAGAAGAGAGCTGCTGCCTGCGCGCATCCAAGTCTCGGAGCATCTCCCTCTATGGAGAAAGGTGAAATTCCACCCACAGCTCCGCTGGCTCTGATCCAAGGGAGCTGCGTTAGCAGAGCTCTGCCAGGCCAGGATCAGCCCCAAATCCAAGCCCTGCCGTCGCACAAGCAAGAGTCTCAGCCGCCCAAAATGCGTCTGCCTGGCCACGCCGGGTGCCTGCCAGCAAGGGAGGACAGATGCTGCCCTGCCACGAGCACCATGGCACGGTGCTTTTATGGGTGGCGATGGCCAGGGCTTGCATTTCCCAATGTTTTTGTGAGCTGTGGTTCCTTGGGCTCTGTTGGGCACCGCGGGCCGAGGGTTCGGCTGCCCCTGCGCCTGCAGCCTCTATTGGAGATGCAGGCTCAGGGGGGGATGGCAATTTCCTGCCTGAGCAACAAGCGCTTTACTTCTCGCTGCTTCCTCTGCCAGGCAATTTTCTCTCTCTGCTGAAAGCACTGGGCTCCGTCCAGCTCCGCCGTCCAGCCTCCAGCGCAGCGCAGGGCCGCAGCCAGCAGTCAGCACGTCAGCCTGGCTGGGACGGTTGTGCACAGGCTCACCCCTCAGCAACCCCTCCACCACTTCTGTCCTCCTGTAGGTCCTAAAATACTCACCTCCCAGCGAGGTCTGTGCTGTAACCCTAAAAGCTGGAGTGTAAGTGCTACAAGTGCTCTCCAGGGGAAGAACTGGAACCTTTACCGCTAGGAAATGTGGCCGCATCCACTCACACAAGCTAAGGATGCTTCACTTGGTTTTTAAGAGGGTGGCCTGCAGGGCAAAAGGATCTGCTAGTAGCTTTGTCACCGCGCTGCAAGTATAGAGCTAATAAAGGAGGTGCACTCTGCCAAGGTGGAGAGGGACTAAGGAGAGGAAAATGAATGAGTAATCTAAACACGGCCGCTAAAAATCCCCCGGTGCTCTTCAATAAAGCAGAGATTAGGAGGAGGATTTGCAGCCCTGCTGCAGGCCGGGGCTCGGCTCTACCGCGGAGGTTTTGCACGGGGCTGAACAGGTTCATCGCGTCCTGCGCTCCTGGTTCCCCGTCTGGGAAGCAGAGACCTCCTTGATTCCCCATTAAAAGCTTAATTTGGTGCTGGCCGTGCAGCACTCCAAGGTCTCCGGGAGAGGGGA
Source organism: Anser brachyrhynchus (assembly GCF_964034855.1). Lineage (NCBI taxonomy): Eukaryota > Metazoa > Chordata > Aves > Anseriformes > Anatidae > Anser > Anser brachyrhynchus. The sequence goes on from NC_137733.1 coordinate 14,594,643, forward strand.
GAAGCTGCAGGAAGGCAGAGCGCGGCACGGCCGGGTGGCGGGGAACAGCAGGTACGAGCTGTGCTCATTTCCACGAGCAAAATCTTCCCTCAGATGCATTCATCAGCCTCAGCTAATTGCTCACTTGCTGTCACCAGGATCTCGGTGCTGCAGAACAGCCCCGGCCACCCCGCAAGGGCTTTGAGGGGCTCCTGGTGCTTGTGGCCCCATAATGACCACCACCAAAAGCAGCTTCACACCCGTGCGCTGAAAATTCCCTGCTGAGCAGAGGGTTTATACAGGTGTCAGGGTCAAGACCTCGAGGTACAGGGCATGGAAGAGATGAGGCTTTGCAAGACCGGACTGCACAATGGTCAGGGTCTCACCTCCACAGGTGCCACCACCTGCCAGCATTCCCAAAGCACCTCCCTTCATCTCCTGGGATGGACACAGCCTTCCCACGAGGGCACCGGTACGCAGAAGCCCTCCCGAGCCCTCCAGGCACATCCTCAGGACAAATAATGAAGAGGAATTTGCACAGGCCAAGAGACGGAACCGAAGCAATCCCAGTGGGAGCATATTTTTGTAAGCCAGGGCTGTAAGAGAAAGGGCAGGAAACCTGACACATCACAAATCACTCTCCTGTCACTCGCTGTAGTCTCGAAATGCTCTATTAAAAAGAAGAAAATAATAAAGCTGCCGGCAGCAAAGCAGAACCAAGGCCAGGGCCGAGAGCAGCTCAGGTTCGAGGCTGGCTTCCAGGTGGATGGAAAAGTCTCTGAAGTTTGCAGCTGATAAGCTCTGCTGTGATTTATCAACACAGAGCTGCTCGGCTCCAGGACATTCGTCACCCACAGCAGCACACGTGGCAGGGGAGATGCTGCCCTGGGTGGGCTCGGCCGGACCTGCACCAGTGAGCAGGGAGGGGAATCAGCTCAGACACAGCCCTGGGACGCTGCAAGTCCCTGCAGCCCATGAGCCATGCAAAACCTCAGCTAACAGTGATCTGGCTGAAAAATGAGGGCAAAGGGAACTCTTTGCAAATTCAGTGCAAAGCAGACAAATAATTAAAGAGGGGGGAGGCAAAAAAAAAAATCAAGGGTGTTGAAGCATTTCAGTGCCTCCAAAAGAAGCACTCGGGTTTTCTCAGGAAGCGCAGACACCTGTTTGCTTTGACATTTTCCAGGTGAGACCTCCAGCAGCATTTACCACCTTCCGTTCTCAAAGCTGGCTGCTCTGATCGTGGAGGCGAGAAGCCCTGGGGAAGAGTAGGAACCTCCCCACTTTCCCAGCTCCAGCGGGGTTCCCACCGTTCCCAGGCCCATTTTCCCATATCAGAGCCAAACCCGTGGACATCCCTGGCCCCAGGCACGGGTTGGGAGATCCAGGGGTGCCAGGTGCCCCCTGGCCACGGGGCGAGCCCCCGGCAGGGCTGGGCGAGGTGCCCCCACCCCAGCACCCCGCCGCACAGCACGCATCAGCTTGTTCAAATAAAGCCCCATCTGTGCGGTTTATTTACAGGAGGATGTTTGCTCTGCTGCAGAAGCTGGTCATGAAAGTTTAAACAGGATGGAGAAGGGTCACAGAGCAGGGGTGTCCTGGAGACGGGACACGGCCCGGATCCCTGCAGCAGCGCCCCTCCACCCGGGCTCCCTGACACCGCGAGCACCTCGGTGGCGTTGACGCAGAGGCTGGGATCCGCAGAGAGCCACCAGCCCCGGGACAACCTGCCCTGCAGGTTAGAGGAGACGCAAAGTGGATTGCCCACACACGGAGCAAAAATCCCTGTTGGCCACTGAAAGCCCAGGGCGTCCCATCAGATACAACCCCGCGCGCTGTGAACAGCCCCGGGAACAGGCACGGCAAAGACGCTCACAGGCTGGGGAAGGAGGAGCGGAGCAAGGGAAAATGTTTGTAAAGATTATTCCCCCAAAAGCAAGTGCCTTGTTGGCCAGCCAGGAATAAAATCCCTGCTCAGGCGCTGGAGCATGTTGTTGCACCCCAAGGTAGACCAGAAAACCACCCCAAGTCTGTCCAAACACCAGGACAACCCCCAGACCACCACATCCATGCCTCCTTCCCCGCCGGGGGCAGATGAGGAGCCCAGTCCTGGAGAAAAATTTCTTCCCAGCCCTTCCAGGTCCCATCAGGATGCTCCAGGCTGGTGACCACCCCTTTGCACCTCCAAATGCCCCTCCTGGCAGGCAGGGAGCCTTCCCCGACCACAGTGGGTGGCGAAGCACGGCCGGAGCAGCCACACGAGCTCACCCATCCCACCCGGACTCACCCACGTGGACTCACGCTAGCTCAGCTCGGTTTTTCCTTCCAAAGACAGCCCCTGGAGCCAAGGAGCTGGTGGAGAAAAATCTCAAAGGTCTCACCTCTCGGAGCCAGCCCTCGCCGTCCTCCGACACCGCGCACCCGCTCCTCCAGCGGGTGAGGCCGAGGAGCCGGGCGGTGCGAGCAGCTTGCCCAAGATGTGCTCCCGTGGATGGATCGAGAGCGGGGAAAGGGCTGGGGAAGTGGGAAAACCTGCACTCGAGCCAGCAACGCTCACCCAACCGCTGGTTAGTGGCCCCACAGGAAGCACTTCGCCGTGCTCACCCAGACAGACATGTTCCCAGAGAGGCAAGGCCAGCGGTGGCCGGGAGTGGACGGAGGCCCTCGCAGCCGGGTGATGGACACAGCCGATGCGTTTTGGGGTGCCAGCACCCACACCGTGTGCCCTGCGGCTCTCCCACCAGCCTCCCCAGAGAGCCCAAGGGTGCAGCACAAGGCTCCCCTCTCTGGTTAGGAGAAGGTTACTCAGGCTAAAAACACGTCCGTGCGTGTGTGTGTCATAAAACCTGACACTGCTTCCTCCTGCCGCCACCCTCACCACCGAGCTGGGCGGTATGGCCGGTGCTCGCCACAGGGCTTCAGCCACGCTGCCGGCAGTGCCAGGAGCTCCTTCCCCGTCACTGCTCCTGAGGTGGCCCTGCCACAGCCCCTCACAGGGTGGAGGAGACCTGCATGGACATGGCAAGAGCCATCACGTCCCCGAAAGGTCTGTAGGATGTCCTCAGCAGGGCACTCAGGACCTCTGAGAGCACCACGGGGCTCCCTGAGCAGGCAGCATCGTTGTAACTCCATCGTTAAGGAGAACACCCCAGGAGGACAGGAGTTCGGGGCAGCCCTGGTGATTGCTTACTCTGGGCCTGCTTCCTGCAGCACCTGTGGTCAACACATGGATGTTCAGAGTGAGGGAAGAGCTGGGAGGAAGAACAAGCAGAAGCTAATGGGGCCGAACCAAGGGTCCTTCTCCATCCACGGGCATCTCCAGAGCCCCGAAAGCCAGCAGTGACCCCAGGCACATCCACCCCCTCCACACCACAACAATGTTTAATCTGGGTTCCTTCACTCAACCCCAGCTGGCACCTGGAGCTGCCCAAAGGCCTTGGGAGCCCCAGAGCTTCTGATTTTACAGGTAATCCAACAGCACTTGCAGAGCCCTCAGCACCCAGACGTTCCTTGTGACGAGGGACGTGTCGTTCTTTCCCCTCCTCTGCCACAACGGGGCCAGACGCTCGGAGCAAAGCAGTGCAGGGGGAAACGCTGGTTTTGCAAGGAGCTCTAATAGCGTAGGAGAAGCCAAACCATAGCTGGGAGATCTGCAGCTCAAACCGAGCCAGGAAGCATTTCTTGCCAGCCACGAGCAAAGGAAGGGAAGGAGGAGAACCAGGTGAGGCTGGGCCCGAAGCACCATCTGCCACCTGTCTTTGCAGGATGCCAGCCAGATCGCGGCCTACAAGCGGAGTCCTCTCGCCCGCACGGACACGGTGCCGTCTGCCGAATTCAAAGGGCTGTGGGGTCGGGCTGAAACATTCCTGGGGAGCCGTGGGTCGGCCTGGAGTGCTGCTGTGGATGGGAGGCCTGTGAGTCGCAGGCTGCAGCTTGGAGGTGACCGCTGAGCATAGCTGTTATCAAAAGCTGAGATACTGAGAGGGGCAGGAGGATCCTGTGCCCCCATCCCGGGTTCCTCTCCGGGTTCATTGCCTCGGAGCTGGGTTCCAGGTGCGCTGGATGCATCTCCTTCATCCCGGTGTCACTCTCCACCCAGCAGCCTGTCTCAGTGCTAAATCCACCATCGCCACTTGCCTAAATACAGCACTCCCCAAGGCTCCCTCCCCATGGGTACCACTTGGAAACAAACGCATGAAAGAACAAACACAGATCCTGCAGAGGGACTTCTAACAAGATTTTTCTGTCATTCAGGAGGCACTAAGGTTGACACAGAAACACTTGCATGGATCTTTCCTTCCACCTTGAAGACTTGCCTTCCCCAGCTTTGCCAGCACGACCCCACCGCAGTGGCCCAGGGCCTTCCTCCCCACCTCATCCTCCAGCCTCCTCCACACCCTCGTGTCGAGGCATTTGGGCTGTGCTGTGTCCAACCCTCGTGTCGAGGCATTTGGGCTGTGCTGTGTCCAACCCTCGTGTCGAGGCATTTGGGCTGTGCTGCTTCCAACGCCGAAGGAGCAGCTGCGAGCACAGCACGCAGCGCTGCAAGGCCAGGATCAAGGCTTGCCAAGAGGTTTGAGGGAAAAAGGCCGGTGAGGAGTAGCTGGCCTTTGCAGGCTGATTTGCTTCATGCCTCCCTTCCAACCGCGCGGTGCCCTCAGCCAAATGTTTTTAAAGGTTTACCCGCACACTGATCACCCTGTTTGCCTTCAAAGCTGGACTGAGATCTCTCTCCTCACCGAGAGGCGGTAGCTGCTGTCACACCGCCACCTTCAAAGCCGATGGAGGTTGTGCATGGTCCTGCTGAGCATCACTTGGCTGCAGGAATTGGTCGGAGAGAAGTGGCTGATGCCTTCAAAGTGGAGCACGGGTTGATAAGTGGGGAGGGAGATGGAGATTTTTAGTTCCTACCGGGTAATTATCACCTGCAGAAAGCTGGTGGGGGGGGATTATAAACTAGAATAAAACCAGTCTCTCTCCCAAATCCACAGCCTTGGTGTTTGGTCTGGCTCCAAGGCTCAGCATCTGAAGGGGATGTAGAGGTCTCACAATACCTCCACCGGGGTCTGCACCCCTTTTGTCTGGTGGCACACAAAGAGGGGCAACATGGCAGAGGGAGGCTGCTGGAAATCAAACTGCTTTGTTCGGGAGAGACGAGAAGTGACTTAATTACAATAAGTCCCTTCCCAGCAAAACTGCCAGGTGCTAAAAGACTTTTTAATTTAGCAGAGAAAGGCAGATCACCGCCAAGCATCTGGAAGCTGAACCCAGAGAAAATCCAATTAAAAATCAAGCGATGCTGCAAGGGGAGCGAGCTACAAGGTGATGGATTATTCATTTCGGGATGTCTTGAAACGAAGGCCAGGAGGAAGCTACTGGATGCTTCCAGCACTGTACCTGCTGGCGAGCAGCACTTCTCCCCAGCTCCTGGGCACGTGCTGACTGCGTGGCAGAGACGAGGACAGAGCCTGGCCGAACACAAGGTTCCCGTGCATGTGATGGAGGACGAGCCCTGAGCCGCGAGCCCTGCTTGGTAAGTCGCTCTGCTTCGTGCTCGGAGGCATTAATAACCCAGAACTAGCAGCCAACGCCATGGAAACCAACTGGTAGTCGGTGACAAGTTCTCCTGTTGCTATAGGAACTGGGCCCAAACAAATAAAAATTACCTATAATTTTTTTTTTTTTCCTCCCCAAAGTTCTCCCACATTGCATTTCCATAGCAACTAATTAGCTCATTAGTGATCTGAACCACACCAGTGGACAGGGCCCTGCTGCCGGGCCCGGCTCCGTCCCCTCTCGGAACCTCAGTGGCAGCTCCAAGGGCAGTGACACCTCCGGCACAAAGACACCTCTCTACATTACACTCCGGTTTCTCAGCCTCGTCCTTTCCTTCCCAGGCTGCCCACGTTTCCTCCGGCCTGGGCTCCGGCCTGCTTGAAGGCCGCCGGCTTGGCAGTGCTCTCTCCTCCATCCTTCTGGCCACGGCATTCAGAGCTCCTGGCTTCTTGCCGCCTCCTGCGCCAGGCTAGCACACTTCATCAGCAGGACCCGTACAAAAGGCTCTCTCTTCTCTTTTATGCCCCTTTCTTATAAGCACGTCCCTCCCTCTGGCAGCTCAGTGACAGGGGGCTCCTCCAGCTCCAAGCCCCACCGGAGCCTGGCCCAGACGCTTCCACCCACATCCCACCACACAGGGACCTAGGGGAGCCACTGCTCATCCCCACATGGCCAAACCAGCGCCAACGCTCAGGTCTGAAGAGACCTCTGCTGCCTCATTGGAAGTAGCGATGGGTGGCCAAGGAAAGACGGTGGCTTTGCAGGTTGAGAAGGAAGCATCAGATCCCCTCCCTCGATCGCAAGCCACCCTGGGTGCAGCAGGATCCTCCCTGAGGCCGTTCTGCCGGCTCAGAGCTGGGTCCTGCCATAGGGGATGGCTGAAGGCAGAGCAATCAGGTGTTAAAGATTGACCACGAAAACGAAAATGTTTAGGAAAAAAAAAAAAAAAGACAACCAAAGTGGCAGAATTGCTGTTGACAAATGTTGGTGTAATTAACACAAGCAAGCACATTCAAGGAGATTAGATGTATTAAGCCACAGTTGCAAACCCACAGAGAAGAGATGGCACCCTCAATTAGTGTCAGAAACTGGAAAACAGAGAGCAGGCCGGATTGCCTTCACGGTGGTGGAAATCCACTGCAACCTGAAATCCCCTGACTGCCGCCACACGAAAACCCAGGGCTTCTTGGATTTGCCTTCTGTGATTCCGGTATTTTGGCACTCCTTAAGGAGTAAGTTATGAAAATAAGATATAAAAGGAAAAAGGAAACAATCAGCAATAAAAAGAAAAAAGTAACTGAGAGCTTTTGAAACTAGCAATCCTGAGTCTCAGTCCAGGGCCTTAAATACAAAGTGAGATTAAAAGAAAAAAAATAAAAATAAAAAAGATGTCAGATGAAGTCAAGGGAGAAGAGCATTCCCCCAGCCCTTCGGACAGACAGACCTGCTCCTTGACACCGCAGATCCCCGCTGAGCTACAAGAGGGGAGCGAGTGCCTCAGGGCCACCAAGCCCTGCAGAAGCACAACTCCTTTCTCCCATTCCCTTTGTATTTCGCTATTCCCCTGTTCCTCAAAGTCTCCGTTATTCACACAGAGAATAGCTGAGTATTCCTCACTCGAGAGCTGCATCTCCAGCCCTCCCTGGGAACCGCACAGAGCTGCCACGTATCAGCACGACGATTAGCAAACTGCTCCCGAGGGTTACATAAATAGGAGTCCTTTGGGACAACCTGGAGGCTCAGGAGCTGGGTACTCGGTTAAAGTCCTTTCCTGAGACTTCAGGTAGAGCCGACTGCGTTGAACGTTCCTCCCGAGCCCCTCACATGAAATGTTGATAAGGATGAGTCAGTGGAAACAAGAGATCTGAGTGCTGGTTTCATCAAAGGAAAAAAAAAAAAAAAAAAAATCACCCAAATTTTTGTGGGTTGGGTATCACCAGGTGGGAAGGAATTTGCTGCGGAGACCATTGGTGCTGCCTGGAAGCCTGCCCACCTGCACATCCTCAGCTCACCACTTTCTGGTCCAGAAGCCAGGGTCAGGGTGGAGTATTGACTTTCCGCCAACCGGATGAGTGCCACAGTGCTGGGAGTGCTCCCATCAGGCTTCAGCAAGATGGAGCCACATCGGCGTTTTGCAAATTGGCTTTTTTTTTGACCAAAACCAGCCCAGCCCACTTAGTTAGGTTCCTATTGAGACATGCACTAAATTTGGCCAGCCCCAAAAGATGGAGCCAGGTTCCCATGTAGCTTCTCCAGTGTCTTGTAGAGACCAAGCAGCACCAGCACGGCTGCGTGAGCCCCCAGCTTGCTCCCATCTCCACCAGCCCCATCTTTGTGTCACCCAAGGGAATCTGATTATCAGCATCAGACATGATCAAAACCGCAACTCAATTAGCTTTGATTGGATCGAAAGGCGAGGGTTTCGAGGAGACAGGCACGTATGCCTGAGCGGGATGCTGCTCCCCAGGACAGCGGGCTGAGCTCCGTGGCGTAGTCATCTACCGGTGATGGAAATGGGTGAACAACTGCCCCTGGGGCCAGGCATTGCTGGCAGCTCATGTGCCCCCCTTCTGCGGGGTCCCGGGTAGGGCAACGTGATCCCAGCCTGCCCTGAGATGCTTTTAATTCTTTCTCATCTTCTGAAATCAAATAAAAATCCGAAGGAGAAACTTTGTCATCCGAGCAACGGTAGGAGAAAAAAAAAAAAAAAAAAAACATGCCTGGAGATGAAAGAGAATTGTAGATGGGTATTTCGTCTCCTGCTCTTGTAAGGAACGTGAAAACAAAAAAGAAACAAACAAACCAAAAATCCCAGACGCGGTTAATGAGCTTTGCATTTCAGTGCAGCACCGATGTCACCGCTGCTCCGCCAGGCTCCCGCGGACCCGCTCGCACCGGGCACGGGCAGCGGGGCACAGCAAGTTATATCAGGTTAAACATCACCAGTGCTTACTAAACCAAACACGTGGTTTGAGAAGTCAAGAAAAAGTTTGTTAAATATTTTAGTACATCTGGTCTCCTCTTCCCCACCCGTATACGGACTTATAAGATGCTTTGCATATTTATTTTAGCGTGCACTAGATTTATTTAAAAATAGCATCACCAGCACTGGAAACAGCCCACTTGCTTTTCATCTAGATCTTTGCATTGAATCAATGAATCCAAAATTAAACAAGGTTAGGTGAACTAAATCTATACAAGGACCTATTTGCTGATCAATACAGAAATGGATGCCCGGGACCTCTTTTCTGCATGAAATATGAGGAGTTGTGAGAGAGAGATTGCTTTTGTTATTATATTAAAAAATTGGATTTAATCTCCCCACATAAAAAAATTATTTGTCAGAGAGATGCTGGCCTGAATAATTGATGCTGGTTGCATAGTACCCAGAAAAGAGAAGACGCCCTTCTTCCATTCCTAATGAGAGGGAAAAAGACCTCAGATATTTTTCATCGGTGCACGGAGCTGAAACTCCGCCCGGCTTCGGGAGTTTGGCTCCCCCCAGCACAGCGAGAAACGTGCAGCACACGGGGGGAGAGGAGCTTCAGACACGTCTGGAGGCCAAATTCAGACCACCTATAAGGGGCACCCGGCTTTGGCCTTGATGTTTAAGGGGTGATGGTGGCGAGCAGGGAGCCAGAGAGGGAAGAAGGGTCTCCTGGAGAAGCCACCTCGATGCGGCCACAATGGTCTGGGAAAAGATGATCAGCCTTTCAGCCCGTCCTGGGCACAGCATTTGGGGTTTGCTTTGGGAACAGCCATGCGCTCAGCCAAGTGCCTTTCTTCCAAGTGTGCCACCAGAATTGATCCCTCAAGTGCTGAACCTGCTCTGCCCTGAATACATCTGCATATCAGACGCTTCCATGAATGAAAAATGCATGCACCGGTAAATTGGAGGTGAAATAATACATCTGTTGTCAGCACTTTTTTTTTTTTTCCACGAGTTTCATTAAAAAAGACGTATCGCCTGATGAAGTTAACACTGCCAGTTCACTAATTGTCCCCAAGGCGTCCCAATTGCTCCGATGATGGATGGCTGCAGCAGCACCGGCCCTGGGCAGGAGGGGAGCGGGGAAGTCACCTCCTGAGGCTGTGCCCCCCTTGTGAGGGCTGGGAACAGCGGGTGGCAGGGCTGTCCCAGCCCCCTGCGAGGTGCCAGGGCTGGATTGGGGTCCCGCAGTGCTGCAGCTGGCTCCTACCGTGCTTCCTCTGAATGAGCAAGTGGGAGCATCAAAAAAAAAAGAGGAACGAGAAAGTTGACCCCGTCTGGACAGGTCACGGAGCCCCGGTGACATTCCGAGCTCAAGGAACACTCCCAGACCCCGTTTCCATCTTCATCTTCATCCACCAGCATCTTCCAGCCCTCCTCCAGGCCGGGAGCTCAGCAAACCCACAGTGACAGTTTTGGGAGGCCAGTGCCTGGGACGATTTCAGCTCCTGCTGGCAAAATGAGGGCGATCCTCCTGGCCATCTCCGCTCAGCACCACCTCCGCGGGGCGTCCATGGGGCGTCTCGTCTCTCCCTGGGGGTCCTGCACCCACCTGGGAGCCTGCATCCCTCGGGGGCCCGGAGGAGCCAAGCAGGACAGCTGACAGTGGTGTTCCCTGCCATCCCCGCGGGGTCCCCGAGCTGTCCCCCGAGCTGTCCCCCGTCCTGTCCCCGCACGGCCAGCAGCCGGGTTAGCGGCTCACAGCGCACACACGAGCACGCAGCAAAGAGGCAACAGCTGCTTCCCGCTGGCCCAGATTGGGATTTTAATTAAGGACAAGATTTGGGGGAATAAAGGGGAAGATCATTCCGAAAGCTTTAATTAAAGAAACGCAGGGCGAGGCAGGAGGATGGCAAAGGGCGCATCCTGCTGCCAACTGGTCTTGGGAAGCACAGACACCCGCTAAGATGCTCGGTGCCAAGGGGAGCACTGGACACTGTCCCTTGCCTGTCCCCAAGTGGGGTCCGGGCTCCTCCGGTGCATGCAGAGAAGGCTCCAGACATGGTGGGGAGGTGCGACCTGAATAAAGCCAGGGAAGAGCTTCTATTACTGCCATTTTAAGGCCATCTTTCCTTTTTCCTGGCATGTTTTCCATTGCACAGTTGCAGCGTGGGGTCCCCCCGGCTCATTCATCACCTGCTCATCACCGAGGCCGTGTGGGACTGCTGCAGGCGGCGATGCTCTGCAGGGCATTTGCAGAGGGTCAGCATGACCCCAGGAACACCGAGGGATCGCCTCGCTCCTCCACGCACTGCACGCAATGCACGTTTTGGGGTAGCTTCAAACCCAAGCTAGAGCTTTTGTCTCCAACCCTGCACTGTAGGCGAGCATTTCTGAAATCTTGGCTTCCAGAAGGAGTGCATCACTCTGGAAGTGACACCAGTGTCCCTGAGCTGGGAGCGCACCCAGGAAAGCAAAGCTGATATCGAGGTAACCGCTTCAGTTCATCGACGTTCCCATCTTCCACACCCCGAGCAGCTCCAAGATGCAAATCAAGTGCAAAAGCCACCCCGGCTCGCCAGGCTCCTCCGCAGCCCTCTTCCCACGTGCCTGCAGCGTCTGGAAATCAGCCGCCTGCTCCGGCACCCTCGGTATTTTGGGAAAGGTTAACGCAGCCTGCGACGGGCCGGGGCCACCATGCGTGGGGCTGGGGAGCCTCCTGGCAAACCTGCTGGAGCCCCGGGGCTCCCACGCGGGAGGTGACCCCCGTGGGGACCCCAGCGCCGCCCCGACATGCGATATTTTCAGGCTTTGCACCGTGAAGGCTTCCTTCGCTCGCCCCCGTGCTTCCCCGCCAGCTTTGCCACCTCTGAAAAAGCAGCAGGGATGGGAAGGGAAGGGAGGGCTGCACCCGCTGGGCAAGCCAGGAGCTCTCACCCAACCTCTTCTGCTCCTTTGTTTTGGGGTCCTGTGTAAGGTAGCACGGGGTTACCTTGGTTTTTCAGCACCCCACCCATGGGGGAAGTTGCCACTGGCCCCAGTGCTGGATTTGCAAACCGGGCTGCTAGGATGGGCAGAAAGGGCTCGGAGAGTACCCAAACCAGTGGTAAAAACAGAGCAAAACTTGGAAACTCACCCCTAGGGACGGCCAGTTATCGGGAAGGGCAGCGAAGCACCTGGATGCCCGTGGTTAAACCAGAGCCTGGGCTCTCCTCACCCCAAAGCACGGCACCCACCTTCTGCTTGGAGAGAAGAGCCGGGAGATGCGCCCGCAGCAGCTCCCCACAGGCAGCAAGGCCCTTCCCCACCCCGGTGCCCCTCACTTAAACCCCTTCCCCCTCTGATGGGCTGCCCCGGTCACTCCAGGTGACCCCGAAATGATTTTCAGGCCCCCCGGCAGCCTGGCTGGGCCTGGAAAGGCCACTCCGTACTGCGGAGGTCTCGTTGGGCCACCCGAAGCAAAAAGAAACCCGCCCTAAACCCAGCCTCAGCCGCCTTCGGGTAAAAAAGAAGACAAATTAAGCAAAATAAGTAACCCGCAGCCCCAGAAAGCTGCCCACGTCATCACACCCCCTGCTAATCGCTATCAGCTGGCCTCCCCCACAAACACTCTTCAGGAACGGCGTGAGCCCAAGCTCCCAGGAGCCCCACCAGCTCCCAGTATGACCAGTGAGGGTGCCCCCAGCGCACTGGGGGAGCCCATTTGGGGACGCCGTGCTCCCACCCAGCCCTGCTGGTGCCACCGTCCTCGCCTCGGCCTGGGGGCGATGAGTTTTCCTTTCTCTGTGGCAAGGCCTGGTCCCATTTGGCACCTCTGGGCACCTCTGGTGTACCCCCGGGGAAGCAAGCGGGCAGAAATCACCTTTTTGCTGGTGTTTGAGACAAATGAGGGGCCGGGGGCGGGGACAAAAAACCTTCTCCTAATAAGAGAGCTCAAAGTGATGGATTTTCCGTTTCTGCTCAAGTTCTCTCCTCGGAGGCACTGATACATTTTTAATGGCTCTCGCTGTAGTTATTAAGTTATTAATTGAAACAAGAGCCCTCGAGCTTGGCCCCACAGAAGGCGAAGCCCCCTGAGCCCCCTCCCCGTGCCATTATTTGGGGTCACTGCACCCCACGCACCCCCCTCCCAGCACGTCCCCACCTCCCCGCTGCCCCCGGCCTCATCCTGCCCGGCTCCGTGCCACGGTGGGGGAGAGCTCGTAGGGCAAATATTTCGGGATGAAGCCCCCATGTTCCCCCCGGTCCCCCCCTTTTCCCCGTCCCATTGCGCCGCGGCCACGCGAGGCGCAGCCCCACGGGAGCCCACGGGCGGCCGCTGGCCGCTGCCTCCCCCTCGCGGCGGCCCGGGGACGGTGCCCCCGGTCCCGGTGCCTGCTCCAGCCCTAAAAAGGGCCAGGGGAAAGCACCCCGGTGCCGTCACCCCCCCTCCGGTGTCCTGGGCTGCGCCCACCCACCCCCGGCGGCTGGAGAGATGAGGACGCCCCAGCGATGAAAGGAAGGACAAGGAGCTGGTTTGGGGGGTGATTTTATTGAAAAGGATGGGGTCGGGTGGGTACAGACCGTTCTCAGACATACAGGGCCGGAGGGGCTTTCGCTGCGGTCAAAAAAAAACTCTCCCACCTTAAAGCCAAGCTGGTGGCACCCAGCCCCAGCCGAGGGACGCGGAGCTGCTGCGTTCGCCTCTTCCGCAGCGCCTGGCTTCATGGGCAGGGTCCCAAGCCCACCCCGCAGGCATCGCCCAGTATCTGTAAGGGCAGAGGTTCCCCTTCCCCGAAACACGGGAGTCAGGATCGCGTCCAAGAGGAGAAAGGCAGCCAAAAATAAAAACATGCAAAAAAAAAAAAAATCGCCATTCCCCCAAGCACCAAAACAAGGGTGAGGTAAGGAAAGGGGAAAGGGTTCAAAACAAGGAGAAAGGGGAAAAACAAAAGCTCAACGTGCAAACAAAAACAATCCAAAGTAAACGACTATGAAAAAAAAATTACAATTGTACAAATTTGTACAGAAGCTGCAAAGCTGTCCTACCAAGCCGGTATCGGTGCGCTCAGCGAGTGCCGGGTGGTTTGCAGAGTGGGGCCGAGGGGGGGGGGGGCGTGGAGAACATCAATCAGCATATATTACACAAAGAGGTGGGGTGGGGGCCGGGGTCAGCCCAAAGCTGAACAGGGTTCGTCCATCTCAACACCTCTGATGCTTTTTTTCAGGGCTTGTCCGCCCAGGGAGAGGGATCAGACCCTGGGGAAAAGCCTTTCAGCAGGTGGAGGACCCCGAACGGGAGGGAAATGCACCCTAAAATCCAGACCTCCAGGGCAGGGATTTCAGGAAAAAATGTTTTTAAAAGATTCGCTTAAAAAATAGACGCATTTCTTTAAAAAAAAAAAAAAAAGAAAAGAAATCTTAGCCAGGGTCTCTTTTAGGAGTCTTCCCCACCACCCCAAATTTAGCCAGAAAATTGCTAGCCATTTCACCAAAACTGCTAGCCACACATTCACACATTCATCGTTGATTTTAAAAAATATATAATATATAGAGCACGCGCACATACACCCACACAAATATATATTAGAAAAGGAAAAAATCCCTCTGAAAACTTTATCAAAAAAAATAAATCCACAGCCGGTGCGTTTGTCCTGTGACCACGTACAGCAGAAGACAGAAATCCCTTTTGCTCCCGTAACTCCTCGCAGAGCGCTGAGGCTGGGGGAGCAGGGAAACACATCAGGTTTTCACAGTGGATTTGCTAGCGGAGAAGAAACCGCTCCTCCCTCCTCCCCCACAGAAGGGCTTTTTAATTTATAGCAAGTTAGATTAAAACGAGGAAACGCGTTACGAAGTCCATTATATATAGACGGAAAATGTACAACTGTCAGCAGCCCCCGTGCAAGTCGTTGGGTTTTCGGTTTTGGCTGACATCTCAGCGGGCAGCCGCGGGGCTCGAAGGCAGCTCGGGACGCAAGGGTGCCAGCAGGGCCTCCGAAACGAGGGGTGTCACAGTGCGAGGTCTTACACGAGCCCGGGCTGGGAAGGGAGATGGAGCAGCGTCCTCTCCGGCCGAGGAGCCGGGGAAGGCAGAGGCAGCGGCTGCGGGAGGCGGTGGATGCCTGCTCTCCCCGCGTCCTCCAAACCTGAGGCTGGAGGGGAGGCTGGAGGCAGCCACCAAGGACCCACTCGTCCACCCCGGCCCCTCGGGACACAGAGCACCGTGTGCTGGGCGAGGTGCTGCGGGAAGCGCGGGTTGCCACTTGCGTTGAGGTGGGCTCATCCAAAAAATGTTTCCCCCTCCACCTTCGAGGGACCGCCGTATGGAGTCGGTGAGGGGGTGGGAAGGGGATGCCAGGTCTGGTGCTGCACTGAAGGGTCGAACCAGGCATTGAAACGGCTTCTTGGGGGAACAGCGGTGTACCCAGGGAGCTCTGGAGCCTCCTAAAAAGTTGCCCAGGAGCCTGGGGGCAGAGAGCCAGGCACAGAAGGGACACGGTTTGGGGAAGGGGCTTCGGGCAGCGCAGACGAGGAGTGGGAAAGCACAGCAGAATGTTTTCTCTCTGCCCTCCCCAGTCAGCAAAGGGGAAGAAAGGTAAAGACTCTGTGCCTGTTGTGCCAGGATTGATGACAGCCGATGCCCGGCCCCGCTCGGGTACCGTGGGCACCATCCCCTCCTGGTGGGGGACGCGCCTGGCACCCGCGGGAAGCTCCCGAGCCTTCGGTTGTGGTGGCTTAGTCGGGAAGGTGTCGGCTTCAGAAGGCTCCCCCCTGGGGGATTTCAGTTACGGGGCAAAGAGAAAAGAGACTGCAAGGGCGGCCAGGTCCGGAGACGCCCGTGGGTTGGGGAAATGTGATCTGTGCAAACCACCACTGACTCGAGTCCTCGTCGGCTGTGCTGCAGGGATGCCGGGTGGAGGGGACTGCAGGAAGCCGTGAGCTTTGAGTTAGGAGTCTTCCCCGAGGATCTCTGTCACGAAGGAGGCCATGTCAGTCTCTTTGGTGTCGTGCAAGGTAAAGAAGGGGTGTTCCTGCCGACAAGGACCAAGACGACATCAGTCACATCGCAGGATAGACCAGCTCAAAAGCAGCCCCGGGGAATGTCACACAGCCGGCCAGGGGGACACCAGTGCCCTCTCCAGGCTCCTGTGGACACCATCCTTCAGCTCAAAGCTTAATGCTTCCAGGTTTGGCATTTCTGGGTTTAACCCCACCCAGGCAGCTGTGCTACCACCGTTTGACGTTGTTTGCCTAAAGCCACCAGGAGCAGATAGGAGAGAGGGAGAAAACACCTAGAAACCTGACCTTACCACCCCTGAATTCAGCACGCCCTTCCATCTTAGCTACACCCACCCCACTATGCACCTGAAAATCACCCCCATGTCTTGCTGCCCCGTTTTGCTAGGGCCCTTTATCCCAAAATGTTTCAGAAGTGAGACAGAGGCCAGCAGAAACAGCTCCGCACTTACCATTAGTTCTAAATAGTTCATTCGCTCAGCGGGGTTCTTCCTTAAGCTGGAAGAAAAAAACACAAGAGAAAGGCTGTAGGATCTTTTTTCTCTCTTTTTTTTCCCCTTTTCCTTCCCCTCACACCCCCGCTTCTGTATGGGGTCTGTGGGATGGGACCTCCACTTCCCAGGCACCACGACTCCCCTCTCGTGGGCTGCTCCGGCTCCTCTCCCTCCCTGAACCACGCGGCCCTGCAGAGCAGCCAGGGAGGGAACCGCAAAAAAAAAAAAAAAAAGAGTGAGGGTTTTGCCACGGAGGGGACAAGCCAAGCAGCACGCAGCCTTGCTCTTGCCCCCAAACCAGGGAAGGAGGGGAGAGGATTCCCACCAGCCGGCAGGCTGGGCAGAGCGCCTCAAGACCCGCTGGAGCCCTGGCACCTCCCCAAGGGGCTCAGAGCACGCCAGGAGCAGGGGACACCCCGAGGGGAGCAGCTCTCCAGCCGTGGTGCCCGCAAAACCACGGATCAGCTCTCACCCCGAGGCACCCAGATGGTGCCAGGGGTTTGTTCTCGTTTCATTGCCGCTTCGCCAGAAACCACCAAAATTTCAGCAGCGCCAACAGTAAAAGGGGAAGAGAAACTCTGCACCTTCCAGCAGCCTGGGGTGAGTCAGGCCGAGAGCAAAACCCGCTCGGGCTGCGCTTCCTGCCGTGGCCGAATGCCAGCTTGGTACAGGGAGGAAGGGAGAAGCGGGCTCCAAAGCCAGACAAACCCAGCCCCACGCCTTGCTCCAACCCCTGCAGACCCTTTCGGGCAGGCCGGGGGAAGCCACAAACCCTTCTGGAGACTCACCACTGCGCCGTGAAGTCCACAAAGTCCTTGGAGAAGCGGTCGGCAGGCAGCTGGGGCGACGGCTCCTCCACCACCTGCTTGAGCTGCTGGAAGGGGGTGCCCCAGGACTCGTACGGGAAGCGGAGAATGGCCAGCTCGATCTGGGGACGGGGACAGGCCGACGTGAGACATTGGGGCCACCTTTACCCCACACAGCCTGCTGCCTCCGAGGCTGCAGCAAGCTCAGATTCAGAATGAAAAACCTCTTTCCTTACAAACAGTTCTCAATTTGGGTCACGCTACCTTTTTTTTTTTTTTTCCTTTTTAAATACAAAAACCCAGAGGCCAAAAATACTTCCTTTTGAGGCCTGCTCAGCAAATTAATGCATTTACAGGAAGCAGACAAAGATATGTAAAATGGGATTATTTTAAAAGATAGCAGCAGCGCGCATACCGTTTCTGCACTGGCTTCTGAAGTGCTCTGCTCACCATGAACTGGCCTCTGGGCCTCGGGCTAGTGCTGCATGAGCACAAAAAAAAAAATCCATGAATCCCCCAAAAAAGTGCTAGAACATAATTTAGGAAGACTGTTGCCAAACCACTTCAGTTACTGGGTCGCTGGTACACGTCAGCCCTGCTCCATCACCCACTCCAGCAGGAAAAAGCCCTTCACAGCTCCTGGGCATCTCATGCCAAGGGCCAGCTCCTGTCTGGAGTTGGACAGCAAAGCCTTCAGGTCTGCCTGGCTGGGTGGGACGGGATGGGAGGGATGAGAAATGTGCAGGGATGTGGAGCAGAGCCAGGGGCCCCCATATGGGGAACTCAGCTCCCGCTGCTGGAGAGCTGAATGAAGCCAGCAGCCCGGAAGGGCCTGGATTAGCCCTGCACCTCCATGGCCCTAAATTCAGCCGGTCTGAAATCAATCACACCCCTCCAGAAATAAAAAAAACAGGAAGCCAGCCCAGGAGGAAGACATTAAAGGGAATCAGGTCAGGGCTCCTTTCAGCTGCAGGCTGGCAGGCTTTCAGCAAGGTCCCCTCTCCCATCCAGCACTGGAAAGGTTTAAAGATGTCGTCACTGACACAATCTCCCATCCCACAGCTTCCTGCATCTCGGAGGAAAGCCGGAGCTGATTACATTTCCAGCCTGCTTCACAGCTGGCCAGCCAGCCCAGCTCCACATGGCACGGGGGTACCGAGAAGAGGGGGCTTGGGTTTGGCACCCCGGACAAGACCAGCCAGGGAAAGAGTATTTGTCAAAAGATCTGTGCAGCACACCCAAATGCTTGGATGCAGTGCCCAAAACAAAACTGTGACTAAGAGGGTGCAAGACAAACTCGTGAAAGTAATCTAGCCCCAGAGAGACGGTCTCCTGGAAAGCAAGAGAAGAGTTCTCGGGCAGCATCCCCTTAAAGCCAACCGCTGGGATTTCCTTCTTCCAGTGCCAGAAGACTTCAGCTGTTTTCTGCGAGATCCATTTCTTGCAGGAGGTAGATCCACCATCCTGTGCAGCTGCGATTTTGGAACTCAAAGCATTTCCCCTTTCTGTTGGCTGCTGCAAGCTACCCCGGAGGCAGGACCGCTGCAAGCCATGCACATCACCCCTTGCCAGGCAGACAGGCGAACTCATCATGATCCTCCTAGCAGGCACTGCTAATACGGGAGCGGTGTGCTCGTGGGAAGGCTGCGACCCAGCCACAGAGAACCCTGCTCCTTGTAACCAGCTCTGCTGACCACCTCGCCAGCCAGCATGTGGGGAACTGCAAAGCAAAGCCTTGCAGGTGGCTTTAAAAGCCAGGCTCGGGGATGCCCACCAAAGCCCAGCGGCCCTGCATGCACAGGGCAGCACCACCCCTCCGTGCCCTGGGTTATCTGCTCATGCCCTGAGCTGTCACGCTCAGAATTCAGCCCCATTTAGCGGGCATCCACCCAGGGGTGAAAGCATCAGATCCCAGTGCCTGCAGCAGGGTCGGAGCCCCCCAGCGCAGACCCCATCCCACCCCCTGGCCTCAGCCCGCTGCCTTACCATTGTGATCCCCAGACTCCAGACATCCGACTTCACGTTGTAGCCCTTCTGGTTCAGCTCAGGATTTATTCTTTCTGGCTGTAAGAGCAAAATGGAAGATATTACAACTCTGTCTCATCTTCCCAGTGCAAACCACACGCAGCAAAGCTCTGGCTCCAAAACCCAGGCTGGGTGGATTCCCCTGGGTCATGTCCCCGCGAAGGCAGGGTTTGAGGTTAAATCTACGAGCACCGATGAAAGCCACGTCTTGTTCCACCTGAACGCCACAAACACTCCCCTCCAGCTCCTGAGCGTGACTCGTACCGTCCCTGCCCCAGGAGCACAAGCTACCCACACACACCACGGATGGCAGAGGGAAATTCATACTGACTTGAGAGCATGGAATGAAATGATCCTGCCAAGAAAAGCCTCAGCATTTTCTAACCAAGAAGAGCAGCCTGTCCAACCACCACAACCACCACCAGCCAGGCTTTTACCCTTCTGGGAAGGGAAGGTGGCAAAGGAAGAGCCTGCTGCAGGATTAACACAAACAGGAGGGCTTACAGGGAGGATAATCCCCTCCTCGAAGGATCCTGCTGGATCAGGAAGCCCAGAGCACTCTGTAATGGTTTTGTGTCTCAGGACAGAGGTGAATCCAGACTGATTTTTGAGAAAGCCTTTGAGCCGAGGCTGGACGGCTCCCCACGAGCACACTTACAGCCATGTACGGTTTGCAGCCGGCATCCATGGTCTTTGCGACCGAGTCCACCAAGTAGCCGCTGATCCCGAAGTCGCACATTTTCACGTGTCCCTCCTTGTTGATGAGCACGTTGGAAGGTTTCACGTCTAAGAGAGAGAACACAAGAGAGCAGATGGGGCCTTTGCAGAGGTATCGCAGAGCCTGGGACAACACCGGGAGCTCCCCACTGACCTGAGAGGGGACCAGGGAACGGAGACAAAACCCCACTGTGCTTTTATCGAAGTAAATATTCACAGGCAGGACTATAACCCTGCCCTCCAGGCAGAGCAGGCCTGGAGATCAAAAGATCCTTACGCAGTTGAAATAAAAATGCTGAGGAGCTAATACCCAGCTCCTTAGGGGGCATATGTGTGCCCAACACAGCCTTGAAAGTTCAACCCCTATCAAGTTCTCGGGACAGCTTGTCCCATGCTCGTCATGAGCTGTCCACAAGGAACTACATTAAGATGAAGAGCAGGACCTGGGTGTTACGATTCCCATCTATGATTTGCAAGGTCTCCTTCAGCTCTCACCTTGCCAGAACGACTCAGCCAGGAGGGGTATGGGATTTTGTCCCCAGGAGCTGCCTGCGATGCATCTCTGTGCTCAGAGAGGGCCAGAGATGTCCACAGAAGTACAGGCAGTGAGGAACTCAGTCATGATATTCAACCCTTTATCCAGAAAGGATGAAGAGAACAACATCACGCAAGGAGACACATTAAAGATACATCTCAGGAACAGGTCTTGGGCACCCGGGTCTGCCCACCATGACCCCAAGTGCCACCAGACACCACTGCAGGGGCCCCAGAGGCACACTCCATACAACTTATCTCAAAGTTAGCACTCCAACCACAACACACGAATCCCATCCAGCACCTACCTCTATGGATTACAGAGAGTTTACTGTGCAGATGCTCCAGAGCCCGTACAATCTGGTGACAAACAGAGCAGAAGAGTACTGTTAGACACACGCAGCACCAGCATTTCACTGCAAACACACCACCCATTTCTAAACGCTGTGTGCCTGAGCAGAGACCTCCGACAGGCTGCACTCAACCCCCCATGAGGGCAAAATACAGCACTGAGTTTCACGTGAGGGGTGGCATGCATCACTGCAAGGCCTAGGGGGAGCACAAAACCACTTATGAACCCAAGAGGCACTCACAGACACGGCCATTTTCCCCAAAATGTCTTCAGGGATGGTTTTCTTCTTCTCTAGTACTTTCTTGTAGAATTTATCTAGGGAGGTGTCCATGAGCTCCATGCAGATCCACACGTCGCCCTGCAGATAGAGAGAAAGCAGCTGAGTGGGAATTCCCTGGAAAACCCCAGGAGCTGGAGGGAGTGGTGGGGACAGACAAACAGACCCTGCCCCTTCCACCCAGGGCAAACCGAGCTCCCCAGGCACCAGCACGCTGCCTCCACACCAGGCAGCGATGGGCACGGATGTTCAGGTACCACCAAAACTGCCTGCAACAGCCTCCCTAGGAGGGTCTCCCTGAAATCCAGCCCAGCCAAGGACAACGTGGGGACAAAAGGGACCTGCTGCACGCTGCCTGGAGGAGGCAGGAGTTCGACTTTGCCCCATCTCAAGCAGCCCAGCTCGGCTGAAGAAAGCCAAGGTGGCTTGAGATAGCTTTGTGCCTTTGGAGAACCCACACACCCCAAGGTGTTGCACAGCCCAGCAGCTCCCCACCAGCCCAGTACCTCTCGGAAGAGGGCTCCGTAGAAGGTGACGGTGTAGAAGCAGTCGACCGTCCTCATGGAGATATCCAAGTCCATCAACAGCCTCTTCTGCTCCTGAGTGTTCACAGTCGCTCGAATCCTCTGAGACAAATATACAAAAAAAAAGAAAAAGAAGGTCTTGATGTAGGTGGAGTTCTGCAGCCAG
This sequence comes from Anser brachyrhynchus, assembly GCF_964034855.1. Lineage (NCBI taxonomy): Eukaryota > Metazoa > Chordata > Aves > Anseriformes > Anatidae > Anser > Anser brachyrhynchus. Next base: position 14,616,001 of record NC_137733.1, read on the forward strand.
TAGCACCCTCAGGCGATGCCCAGATTCCCTCTTCCAGACAGCTCCTTAAGGGATGACACCACCTAAGCCCAGGGCTCCACGCCTGGATTTCAAAGCCTGCTTTGAAAGAGCCACACCAGGCTGCACAGGGACACCGGAGGCTGCCGAACCCAGCGTTCCTCAAGCCTCCCGCACCTCTCTGTCCCCATTTTGTCACGACCAGGAGCCGCACGTCCCAACCCCCAGCCCTCTGGCAGGCAGCTGAGCTCACCTTCACGGCCATGATGGTGCCGCTCTGCGCGTGCCGGACTTTCTCCACCACTCCGTAAGCCCCACGGCCCAGCTCCGAAATCGTCACCAGGTCATCAGCTTCCACCTCGAAGTTCTTTAGGGAGAGAGGTAAAAAAACAATCAGACATAGGCATGCTTATCGCCAAAGGCAAAATCCAAAGCTTGCATCTCTCTCATGAAGAGCGTTCCCAAATGATGGTGCCTACAGGATTCCAGCAGCTCTAGGCACCAGGCTCAGAGGAGATGGATGCATTTTTCCCTCCCTATTTGTTGCGCCCCAAACTCACCAGAGCTCACTAAATTCTCCCTCCGAAGCTAGAGCTGAGGAGTTTCATCCTTACAGCCAGGGCACGCTGCCCCTGGAAGGGGCCCCAGCAGTTGGTGCCTGTCTGCCCGCTCAGGACGACCGCCCCAAGGATATTTCTGCAGTGAACAACCCGCAGGGTTTCAGCAGCTCCCCTGCCAGCATGGGCAGCGATCGGGATGGGCACCAGATCCCCGTGCCCAGCAGGGCATCCCCGCCCGCCCCCGTGTGACCGCAAGCACACCCGCGTGTCCGACAGCACCCAGCTTGTGCAAAGCTGCTCTTAGACGGGGTGGCACACGCCGCAACCCGATTCCCAGCATCGGGCAGCTCGGATCGTGCCTGCTTTCAGCACCTCGTCCCGCCACCAGAAAGCGGCCAGCAAGGCACAACGTGAGCTAGCACCAAGGGAAGAGCTCAGGCGAGCGCAATTACAGATTTCATTTCAGGCTGAAAAAAAGACAAACCCCCAGTGTTCAGGCAGCCGAGTGCAGCAGGGAGCGAGCGAGTCTGTGCGCAACCCCCAGACAAGTTTCCCTAAACACGCGTTACCCTGTAATTGCCTGCGCTGCTGGGCAGGGCATAAACTGCTCGAGTGAGCCACGGGCTATTTTTGGAGGCTGCATTCATCGCTCCTAATAAGTTACAGACCTCCTTTCAACCAGGCAGAACTTCGGCCAGCCTGCGAGTCCTCCTCCGGTCCCGGGGAAGAAAAATAATACCAGGATGCCCAACTGACCCAGCAGCCACAAAGGGTGGGAAAAGCGTGCGCCGCGTCGGAAACACCGCCCGCGAGCAACGCCCAGGGCAGGAGGGAAGCAGAACCCAGTGCTGGGGGGCCAAAATGGGAGCCGGGGCTGCCGGGCTGGTGGCTAGCCAGCTCCCCAGCCACGCTGGCCACGGGGCGGCCAGCAGCAAGCAGCGCCGCCGGCCCCGTTTACGCGAGCCAGATGTGGCTGGCAGGCGGCCGAGGCAGGGAGCAGGAGAGGGCTGGGGTTGAGCTCAGCGGTGAGATATGCGCTGCCTGGCACGGGAAGGTGCCGGCCCTGTCCCGGGCAGGGCGGTGGGTGCAGGGGAGAGGAGAGCAGGGACGTGGGGACCCTGCAACCCGCCCCCGTCCCGCTGGCCTGGGCAGAGGCAGGGTACAGGCTCGCTGCTCCTGCAGCAGCCTCCAGGAAGGATCTCGTGGTGCTTTTCAGGACACGTGTTGTGCAGTTGTTCCAGGTTATTGTTGTGTTTTTTTTTTTTTTTCCTGGCATTTACCCACAGGCTTCCCCAGAAGCTGGCAGTTCCCAGCACGCTCCAGGAACCAGGACAGCCCTGCCCAGGGGCAGGGGCGATGTAACAACAGAATCAGCATCCCCCCCGCTGCATCCCTCACCCCCTGCCCTGCAGAGGGGCAGGACATCACCTGCACAGATCGGATGGACCCAAGGTCATCCTCCACCCCATGACCCAAACCTTCCTCCACCCCACGCAGTGTCACTCCAGTGCCCAGGGCAGACCCCTCCTGCAAGCACAAGAGCAGGCAGAGCACAGCTGCCGAATCCCTTGGAGAAAGGCCCTGCAGGGACGGCAGCCAGCACAGAGAGCTGTCCCCACGCTGCAGCGCTCGCCCAGTGCACACGCTGTGCCCAGGCTGCCACAGGGAGCCTCTCTCCCCGAGCTATTAATACACAACAGCTAGAAAACAACAAGGGCCGTGGGGCTGTGCCCTGGACCTAGCCCAAGCTGCCTCTTCTCTCCCCTTCCCTTCCATCCTAGCTCTCCCCAAACCCTAAAGCCTTGCACCGAGGGGCCCCGATGGTGCCCACGGAGCGACCTGCCCAGCCTGGGGGGGAAGCAGCAAGGCGCAGGGCTGACCCGAGGCACCACCCCGCATTTTTAGCTCACTTGCAAACAGCCTTCTGCACCCCCAGGAGAGCCCGTAACAAGAGAACGAAATAAAAGAGCAGCAGTGGCTATTTCTAGCAGCGTTTTTTTTTTTTTATCAGGTCTCTCAAACTGGAAGAAGCAAAAAGAAACCGCGTCAGCACGTACTTTATCTCCGATGGTGATGAACGTCCTGGAGTCCAGGTTCCTCGGGGGCCTGCAAGGAAAGAGACAGAGTCAGAGGAAAGCACAGCTCCGTGGTCCCCCTCCTGCAGGGCCAGGTTTCGTGTTCCTTCAAGCGCTTTCAACCACTGCTTTCCACCGTGCCTTGTTGTTACGGGCTCAGATCAGCCCCCTCCAAGCGCTCACAAACGCTTTCATCGTGCGAACACCACCCACAAAGCATTTGCTGAACGCAGCCAGTGAGAACCCCGGGGAGTCAGTGAGGTGAGGCGTGCATCGAACCAGCAGGCTACGAAACCATCCCCGCTCGGGAGGCGAGCCCAAGGAACCCCGACTGATCAGATGAGATGTTTCTGCGGCAGAGCGGCTCAGCTGTCATGTTTTGACAGGCAGGTGTTGTAACAGGACAGCCACGTAGCCCGAAACACACGCCTAGGGAACAACAGGTAATTCCTCACCAGTGAGTCATTTGTGTACACTTGACGGCCTGTTCCAGGCAGCCTGGCATGCGGAGCAGCCACCATTTCACAGCGTCACACTTTGCACAACACCAAGCTGGCAAAAAGCCTTCCTTTATGGCTTTTTCCCCATCGTTGCCCACTTCCCACTACTGGTAGCAGGGTGCTTTTGGAGCAGACATTAGCCTTTTGTCCCTCGTGCTTCGCTTGTGTGCTTTCCCCAGCTGTGACCTTGTCAGATTTGAAATTGAGCAATTTGTTTTGGCCTCCTGTTTAGCTCCCATCGGAGCGATGCAGCAAGCTCCAGCTTCAAGGAAGTGCTCAGGCTCGTGGCAAAAGCCTTGCACTGCGCAAATATTTGCATTGCACCTCGAAAAGTGCAGAGAAAAGGAATCACGGACACCTGGCACCAGCCTCTACAGGAGCGCTCTGGGCGTGCAAGCACCCTGCAGGCTCCAGGCTGACGCCTTCGCCAAGGGAAATTCAGAGAGATGCAGCCACAGGGGAAGGAGGTGGCTGCTGCGTGCATGCCAGGCTGCATGGCACTAACGGGGGACTTCCCCAGCTCCCCCGCTGGGGGATCTGCCCTATCTGGGCTTTTAGGGAGTGAAATTTCCCCTCTGAGGATTTCACTGCTCTCCCGGAGCTCTCAAGGGTCTCTGGAGAGGGCTCCTGGAACAAGCAGGGCTCAGCGGCGGGGACGCAGCCCAAGGTGTTTTGGGAAGAGCATCACAGAGCAGGAATTTCAGCTGCCTGCTTTTCGTCAAACCGCACTTACGTTGTGTTGGCAACGGGCTGCTTGATGGGGACACATGTTATCCTCAGCTCCCGCTTCTTCTTGCTTTTCACTGGAAGAGAAGACGCACACGTGAGCAACTGGCATTTTTGTTTTTCTTCCTTCAAGCATCCTCCCACCCGCAGCCACCCAGCCCAGGGGTGCACCAACAGAAACCGTTTTCCTGGTCTCACGCCTTGCAATGCTCCTCCAGCCACCCCAAAAGTGCCTGTTAACCCCCCTGGCCATTAAGGGTTCCTCTGCTTTGGGGTTTTTGATTTCTGGCGTTTAGGAGATGGGTTGAAGCTGCCGTTCCTGCTGGGCGCTCACCTGGTTTGTGCGGCTCCAAGGATCCCTTGGAATCTGGAAGAGAGCAGAGAGACACGGGGTCAGTTTTGGTGCTCCAGAGCAGCGGGCACAAAGCGTACACCCCTCACGGCCCCGCGCACGGTCAGAGGAACACGCCGACAGGACAGAGGGGTGCTGGCACCCAGCCCCAGCCCGGGCTGACCAGCCACAAGAGGTCCCCACGCCACCAGCCGTGCGCGGGGCCCCGACCAGCTCTCCGCTGCCCCAGCTCCTGCGCTCCCCACCAGGCCCCAGGCTCCCGGCCAGGCCAGTTTGGGACGCACGGAGCCGTTTCTCAGCGGGTTCGCAGCCCCACAGAGCCTGCTGCACGTGGGAAGGGACGGGGCAGATCCGTCACGGCTGCAGAAGCAGGCAGGGAAGCGGCCAGGCCAGCTCTGCTCCACGCCGACAGCGGGACGAAGGCCACCAGGCCACAAGTAAGCCAGGCAGTAACTAACTCCCACCCCAAAAGGGGACACCCCCACGTGCCACCAAGGGAAAACAGCACAAAACCGGGCAGGAGCTGCCTGTCCCAGCACTGCCAGACACAAATCCAGGCCTGGTCTGCACGGGCTGAGACCTGGGAGAAGGCCGGGCCCGTCAGGAGCAGCCCTCAGGACGCTCTCCTGCCCAGCTCCAAACAGCACAAGGAGATCCGACAGCCCCAGGGGGGTCACACGCCAGCAGACAAAGCCAAGGGGACAAGAGACAACCAGTATAAAGGTCCAGAGTGCAACTGGGGCTGCAGCATGACCCTAAGAGCCCGGTGCCCACCCCAGGACACGAGGCCGTCCCAGGGAGGCTGAGGGACCACACAGCCACAGCGGGTCGTGCGCTTTCTGCCAGGAAGGGAAACTGGGAATGATCCAGCTTCAGCGTGTGTGATCCTCCCCGGACGGAGACCGAAATGTGACGGAGCTGCAGAGACAGCCAGAGCCCTGCTTTGCCGCCCCGATCCCCTGCAGGGACAAGGGGCTGCGGTGGCCTGCAGCTGAAGGTGCCTCTAACCCTGGGGAGCAGCCCTGAGAGGTGGGCTCCGAGCACGGGGCAGGCACCTCCCGGCTCCTCGTGGCCCCGGGCAGGCTCCCTGCCATGAGGAACGGCTCCTGGGACAAAGTCCAGCGCTTCCAACGCTGCTGGGAAAGGGAGGGGAAGAGGCGAGGAGCTGGGACTTGGGCAGGAAGGAGGGGAGATGCCCCCGGCCGCATCCTGCCCTGCTGGGGGAGGCAGCACGGGTGGGCAGCTGCAGCCTGGCTGCTCCGCACCAAACCCATCCTGCTGGGCTGGAAACCAGCCCTGGAGAGCTGACACTGTCCTGGCAATCACGGGGTTTGATCACCGGTTCACGAACCCGCGAGGTTTCCCTTCCCAGCCCCGCGCCCGGCCGGGCTGGCAGAGGGAGCTATAAATATCCCCGTGCACCCACTGAGGACACTGCAAAGCACCTGGTTGAGCAACGCCGGGAGCAAACCCAAAACGGAGCCAAGCGAAAGCTGCCGTCCCCGGGTTCGGGCACCGCCTTCCCTCCCTGCAGCCACCCCCAGAGCCAAAACCTGAGGGGCTGCAGCATCCTCCCGCAGCCAGGGGGTGGGAGAGCCCGGGGGGGGGGGGGCACACGCTCCCGTCCCACCCAGGGTGCTGGATTTAGCAGATGGCTCAGGGATGCAGGCAGCGGTCCAGGGATGCTGCTGAACACCCACCAGGCCAACCCTGCACCTCCTGCTCGGCCAAAACACCCCGGGACAGGGCGAACCAAACCCCTGCAACCCCGTGGCTGCTCCCCCAGCCACCTTCTGCCTGGCGGAGGGCGCAGCCACCAGCCGGACCTTCGCCCGAAGCCCTGAAACAGCCCCCCCGGCGCGCATACACACACACACGCCGTCGTCCCGGCTGGTATTTTGCTTGATCTGTTTGCTCTCCTTCTCCCCAATTGCCATAGTAACCCCCGCAGGAGCACAATGCTCCCTCTGTGCTGCCCGCTCCCCTGACAGCACCGCTCGCAGCGCGCTGACTCACGCGGCAGGAGCGGGGTCCGCCACGCAGCCGGCCCCGAGGCCGCGGCATCAGCCCCACCGGAGCCCCAGGAGCCGGCAGGATGAGCGTTGGGGTCGGGGGATCAACGCAGAGCCTCGTGCCCGCGGCGGGATTTGAGAGCGCGGGCGGAAGGGTCAGCACGGGACGGGGAAGATCCCCGCCGCAAAGCCCCCCGTGCACCGCGCCGGAAAGCCGCATCGCGTCTCCGTGCATCGGTTGTCTCCCACGGAACAGGAGCAGAGAGCCACAGGGTGCTCGCACCCTGCTGCAAGGAGGGCTCTGTGCACCAGCCCATCTCCCCCACAGCCCCAAACCACTGCCCCGTGCTTCCCAGTGTCACCATGCCAGCCACAATCCCCTTCCCCTTAGTCGCGCCCAGCCCCTAAAAACATTCCCTAGCTCCAGGGAGCACCGATGACACCAGGCTCTGCCCGGGCCGCTCACAGGGATGGAAAACCCAGCTCAGCCCAAGCCTGCAGGAGTAAAATCACACGGCTGTCCCCATGGGACGCTGCCCCCGCAGCCGGGGGAGCCAAGGCGGGGATGGGATTTGCCTCTTCCTGCTCTCCCCACGTTTGCCACGGCACCAAACCCTCCGGCATCCTGCAAACCTCCGGGGGAAGCGCTGGCAGCGTTTCTCCTGCTGCTCGCAGCCACACAAGCAGCACGGGTCCGGCCGTGCAGGGGTGGAGCGGGCAGGAGCCACTTCCTCTTGAGCACAGCCCAGAAATACATAAATTTAAAAAAATAAAATAAAATAAGAAGAAAAAGAAAGAGGCAAACGGTCCCGTCCTGAAGCTCTGCACACCCGCAGCCTGCTCGGGGTGGGCAGATGGTGGCCGTGGGGGACCAGAGCCCGGCACCGCTGTCCCCAACGCGCTGCCCAGTGTCACCCCCAAATCTGGTGGCAGCCCCAGAGCAGGACGCTCGGTGCCAGAGGAACAAACGGGCGGCGGGACGGGCCCGGCACAACCTTGCAATTCAACCCCTTCTGCCCTGAGCAGGTCCCGGGGCAGCATCTGCTGTCGGCCCCCGCAGGCGGCTGCTCTCAGCTCCCTGTCACCTGCCAGGCTCTCAGCAGCTCTCCCCCAATTTGGGACCCCACGGGAGAGCTGCTGGGGACAGGGGGACGCTTTCTGTCACCTGCAAGTCCTGGGAGTGCTCCAGCTTTGCAGGGCATGGGGCTCTTGCTAGAGAGCTGTGCAGGCACAGAGCCTGCAACTGCTCCCTGGAGCTCGTGGCGACCTCAGATCACTCCCACAGCAGCCAAATGCGGATGGGGCAACCCAGGGGCATGGCCCCATTAATCCCAGCCCCGTTACCCGCAGCCTGAGCCCAGAGCATGTCCTGGGGCACGCAGCACCGTGCGTGCAGCCGGGCTGGGGAAAACGAGCTGACCGAAGTTCCTAGCGCAGCCGAGCTCGTAACCCACGTGACGCCGCAGGCACGTAACTGCATCCTTTATGCTAAGAAAGGCACCATTTCCTCCTAAAGAAAGAAAAAAAAAAAAAAGGCTTTTTTTTTTCTCCCCTCGTGCTACAGCCTGCACCAGCTAAGACCGGACACATTCATTTCCTGGAACTGCTCAATTCAACACCGAAATCCTCCTCCTTGCTGCCGCTGCACCTCTCCCCGGGAGGTTTGTCCTTCCCACTCCGCCGGCGTGGGTGGAGAGAGGCGAACAGGACAACCTAAAGAACTGCAAATAAAGCTATTTGCCTGAGCTGACCTTTGAAATCAAACCTCTCCGTGCCTCCCCGGCGCTCCAGGTGAAGTCCTGGAGCACGGACGGACCTGCCGGGAGCAGGGGCTGCCGCCGGGGCTGCACGGTGGGGTTAGTGCTGGGCAAAGAGTTTTGGGTGACCCCAATTCCCCCTCAACCTGCGGACAGGAGTCAAACGCTGCTGGGGAAAACGTTTTGGGTGCCCCCCCCATTCCCCTCGACCTGCAGAGACGGGAGCCAAACGCTGCAGAAAAGGCAGAGGGCTGAAGGGTGGGTCCCAGCCTGGCCGCAAAAGGAAGGGCCAAAGGAAAAAAAATAGAAAAAAAAAAAAGGATCCCCAAAGGGAAAAAAAATAAAAAACAGAGGCAGGGTGCAACAAAGCAGAGAGGGGAATTTGGCTGCTTTGGTCACGGGAGTGGAAAAAGCTCCCTGTGTAAGCGGAAAAGCGGCACTCAACCTGCCGAGAGCCATCACTCATCAGCCTGCAGAGGGGCTCCTGCAGAGCACCGCCGCCCTGCGCCCGGCACTTCTGCAAAAAGAGAAAGAGAAAAACCCGAGCGGGCTGGACAAGAAGCCCCCGCCGGCTGCAACGGGCGTGCAAGGGCTGCTGGAAAGCCCTGGGAACACCACCAGAACAGGGACAGGCTCCTTCCCGGAGCTCTGCTGGATTTCTGCTAAGATGCCAGCGCTCCAACCCCGTGCAAAACATGCACGCTTCCAGAGCTTTAAAAATAGATCCCGAGCCGCACATGCAGAACCCCCCCCCCCCGTCCCGAGCAAGCAGAGAGAAGAAAAACTCCGTGGACGGACCCCAAAAAAGTTCCACCGCCCCCTTTTAGCTCCGCCACCGGCCGTTCGGTGTGTCCCCCCCCGCCACCCCCCCCGGCACGTGCTTTGGAAATTGCAACACCCACCTTGCTTCTTGTCCATGGTTTCCCAGAAATGAAGAACAGAAACGGCGCGCCTGGCGGAAGGGAGGGATGGATGGGGGAGCCGGAGGAGGGAGGGAAAAGGGCCCGAGGGATCCGCCGCCGGGCCCTTTCGGCGAGCACCGCGCCTTATCCCCGGCGGGGCCGCATGCTCGGAAGGCGCCGGCAGCCCCCCGGTGCCGTGCGGGGTCCCCGCCGCGTGCCGGGGGTCCGCGAGCCGGCGAGCGGCCGAGGAAGGCTGGGGGAGACGGCGCCAGCAGCGCCGCGTCCCCGCATGGGCAGCCGCCGAGGTTGGCCGCTCTCAGCTCGGGTTACGCTCGAAAAGCTCAACAGTTGTAAAAACTGCAGCGGGCGAAATAACCGCTGACGTCAACAGGAAGCTGGGGGGGAGCCAGCGCCGGGAGCCATCGAGGCGCAGGGCTGCTGCAGCGCATCCCGGGGGGGACGCCTTCGCCGCTGGAGGGTTCAACCCTCGGAGCCCAGCTCGCCTCTCCCATCTCAGTCCCCCCCCCCCCCCCCCCCCCCAAATCCCCAGAATAAAAACCCAACGGTGCGAAGCTCCTGGGCAGCGCTGCCGTGAGCCGGATGGGTTCCGGGGGGGGGAGCGGCATCGCTCCTGCCCTCCCGAGCCCCCCGGCGCAGAGCTTCGCGCGGCGATGCCCGCGGCCCCGTGCAGAAGCAGCGCACGAAAACACCAGGGCGCGGGGGGGGGTGGGTGTAAGCGCTCGGGGGGGGGGGGGCTCAAACACGCAGCCCCGAGCGCCCACGCTCAGCCCTTCGGCACCCAGGGAGCGCCGGGCGGCACGAGGTCGGATTTCTTCGCGCCGCAGGTGCCCCGCTAATTGCTGACAACCATTACCACAACAAACAGCGCAAATATTGTTCCATTACAATACCCGCGCGGAGCTCGGCAGCTATTCCAGGGCGACAGCTGAGACGGCACCTCCGCTGGCAGAGTCCGAGCCGCTGCGTGGATTTCGCTGGTAAATAGCGAGGGAGAACGACGGAGGCGGGGAAAAAAAAATCGTCCGCTGCGCCGCCAACACGTGCGAGAACCGTGGCAGAGCATCGCTGCCCTCTCCTCCTCTCCCGGCACCACCCGGACAGGAGCCAGCGCCTGACGTCCCTGACCAAAGCCGAACGGGCTGCAGCTCTGTTTTCAATTTCCCCGGAGGGGAAGCCTGGAGGGGAGATACTGTACCGGCTCCTTTACCCTCCCCTAATTACAGGGAGCGTGCCTCCGCTTCGCTCCCTGACTCGTGGGCTGTGCCGCCCCGCGCGCATTCGCCGGCGGAAAAGTCAGAGGTCGAGGTGAACGCGCATACCAACCTAATGAGTGCCTCTAATTTTAAATAGTGTTTATACAAGCCCCAGAAGGACTGCGGAAGATATTTTCCTCGGGTGCATTTCCACTCCCAGGGTATAGTTTCAAGCCGAGATCATCGGCGCAGAAAGGATGCTGACACAAGAGCTGCCCCGCGTCGGCCCCCAGCTCTGCAGCAGCATCCCCGTCCCGTACGGGGGATGCTCCAAGGATCCCTAGAGCCTCTCGTGGAGCCCGTGCTGCCTCGGCACACCCCACGTGCCGGGAAATGCCATTTTTTTTTGGAGCCAGCCCCGTCGTTTTGCAGCTCCCGGGGCCACCAGCCCCACTGCCGGGCTCTGAGCGGCCGAACCTCGCACGCCGGGCAGCTGCCGCCGCTCCCTGCCAGGCTTCAATGAGGGGAAGAGCACACCCTTAAAAACAGCAATGAGCTCAAGCAGCAGCCTGCCGGCACCAAGCCCTCTCCCCACCCTTCCCCTGCCCACCCGCGGCCTCTCCGAGGGCTGGATGAGGCCGGGGACACCGGGAGGATGCACCGGGCTGGCAGCGGGGACCCAGGATCAGCAAAACCCCACGGGCAGGACCACGGCGCCAATCCCGACCAGAAAGCTCTACGACAGCTCTGTTTTTAAGCAAAACCTTTCAAGAAAACCCAGGAGGAAAGGGAACGGGGTCACCTTTCTGCTCCCATCGCTCCAGCAGAGCGGGATGGCTCCGGCTGGAAAATGATGCCAAGAGCCATGCAAGGAGAGCACTGCGAGCGCCCGGCACCCCAAAACAGGGAGGGATTTGGGGACGGGGACATCAGCTGAAGCCACCGCCGCGGTGACGTCCCTGCTGCCAGCCCTGGGCTGCCAGGCACGCCCCAGCTCCGTGCGGCAGCCAGATAACGCTCCGGCCGGCCCCGCTCCGCCGTGGCTTCGGGAGGACGTCACCACCCAGCTACGTTCCAGCTGGATTTTTAGGTTACCTGCGTCACCCCGAGGGATAGGGGGGGAAGCAAAAAAACCAACCACGTTTGCTTCTGCGCTTTGTTCCCGGATGGCAGCTTGCTGCCCTGCAACACGGGGGGCTCCGCGCTGGGAAACCCCCAGGAGCAGAGCCCAGGCTGCCCTCGGGGAGCGTCAGAGCAGCGGCACCGTGGCGTTATCGGACACGCTACGCCACGCCGAAAACCGCGCAGCTGTACAGCAGGACCTGCGCAAAAACCTCTGCCCGCAGCCGCCCGGCACCTCTTTGGAGCAGGCACGGGGCCGGGCAGAGCATCCTGCAGGGCTGCACACTCGCAGCCATTGCTCAGGGTGGATTTCCCCCCCCCCCCGCCCCCAAAAAAAAAAAGCAGTGGCAGAGGCTACACCTGCTCGGAGCTCGCCGTGCTGGAGGTTTCAACTGGAGGTTTCGAGTACCTCCAGCTGGCCACAAAACCCTGTAAAGCTGGTAAAAGGGCAAAGTGTTGCCTCTTCCTGCTTTTAATGCGAGCCTTAACGACTGAAAATAAATAAACAGAATTAAAAATCACTTGTTCAGCTTCCTGCCATCCTCCCTCCAATTTACGTCGGGCGGGGAAAGGGATTTCATCCCAGTAAATGGCATACGTGGGTACCTGCTCTGAAAGTGGAATATTTGCGGGGGGAAAGGTAATAATAATAATAATAATTATAATAATCAGGAAGCGCTCAATGTCTGCAATGTCTCTAGGAAGGGGGGGGCAGAAGGAAAGGGAGCAGCCGGAGAGGCGGGGAGGCACCGGGTGATGCCACCCGCGGGGACTGGGAGCTGGCACCCGCAGCCCGGCGGTCACAGCTGCCTGCTGAGTCAGGACCGGGCGCACGCGGCTCACACGAGGAGGGCTGTTAGCTGGCTGCAGGTGCTGCAAACTCAGCTCAGGGTCCGTGAGTCAGAACGGGTCCGTCCGTCCGTCCGTCACCACCGGCAGCTCGACGGAGGCAGGGCCGGGAGCACCGCTGGCGCGGCAGCGCAACGCCCGTGTGCGGCGCTCCGGTGCCCAAACCCGCGCTGCACCTGAAGCCGCGCGGGGGTTTCTGCCTCACCACCCCTCACCTGCTGCCTTCACCCACATTTCTCCCCCGATTACGTCCACGCACGCACTTTTCCAAGCCGAGACGGAGGAAAGGAGCAAACTGGGGCGCAGCAAAGAGGCAGGACCCATCCCGTGGTGGGGGAACCTCAGTCTTTGGCGAGGCGAGAGGGAGGAAACCGCCGCGGACGGCAGCCACCCGCAGCCTCTGCTCCCTCTGCCCCAGCCCTACCCGACACCGCCGGGGACAGACTGACGTCTGCATCCCAGCCCGCATCCAGCTGCTGCCTGAGGCCAGCCCCAGCCGCTCACCAGCTCAGGAAGTTACAATTTGATATAAAAAAAAAAAAAGCGCAGCACGCTTGCTAAGCTCCACGTTTTTGCAGAAGTCGCCCGCAACCGTTTCTCCTTTGCTCCTCCGAACTCCCCTGCTGCAAAGCGTCGCCCCCGCGGGCTCTCGGCGGCTCCACACCCCGAAAACCCCTCCGTGTGCCCTGCACTCGCCCAGCACCCGCAGGGCATCCCTGGCTGGTGCCCGGCTCGGGCAGCGTTTCCCCACCGCAGCCCCACGTGGCAGCCCCGGCGCAGGAAGGGCACAGCCTCGCTCGCCTGCTTCCGTTTCGCTGGGGATTATTTAGGTTTTTGGTTTATTTTTTTGCTGCGCGCTCCTCGCCCCCTGCTCGGGGAATCCACCTATTCACACCGCGTCGCAACGTTTCCGAGGCTGGGTGGAAATGAGCCTGGCGGGTTTTTGCTCACAGAGCCGGTTCGAGACGTCCCGGGAAGGCAGCAGGCTCCGCAGAGGCTGTCCCGACACATCCGGCTCACGTCGCGGGTCAGGAGCACGCAGTGACTCAGTGCCGCCCAGCCTGCGGCTCGCAGCTTTTCCTGGGGCACGCTCGGGGCTTCCAAGAATCATTTCCATTTAAAAAAATGACAGGAAAAAAAAAAAATCCCCTTTTAACCCCAAAGGGCAAGGCGCAAGTCAGCGTTTTGGGGGAAAAGAGCGGCGCGCTGCAGGGCAGCGCATGGAACGGAGCAGAGAGGAGCTGGAAGGAGAGGTGCAAAAGGTGAAACCTGCTCGAGATAAGGGGAACACGCGCGCTGGCTGCCGGCCCCGCGGCTGCTGCACACGGCTTCCCTCGCCGAGCTGTGCCTGTAAAACCCCAGGGGGAAGCCCACGATTACCGAACAAGAAATTCTTTGGGGATCCAAAAATCAAGGGCGAAGCGTTGCAGCAGCCCGGAACGTACGCGGAGAGGAGATGCCACGGATGGGAGAGGTGCCAGAGGAAAAGCTGAGGCGCTCCCCGGTTCCTCGACAAAGCTCACGCGAGGCTGACAAAGAGCTTGGATTAAAATGCACCCAGCATTTCCAGAGGTGCCCCCTGCAGCCAGCACTCTGCTCTTGCTGCCCAGGCATCCTCCACCAAGCCGGGCAGCGCCAGGCTGAATTAATACCTGCAAAAAGCTTCCGACGGGCAAAAAAAATCAGCCTCTGCAGAGCACGGAAGGGTGGCCCGGCCCCAGGGGACAAGCCCGGCTGTCTGCCAGCTCCCGCAGCTCACCGTCAGCCCCGCCGGTGCTCGGAGCTCAAGGTGCTCAGAGCCGTGCAACCGCAGGGATCGACCGAAAACGCAGACGGAACGGGTTGCAGAGGCTTTTCTGGGGATTTTCTGGGTGTAAGCGCGGGGTTTTACAGACAGGTGTGGAACGTGACTGGGTCTGCCACCTCGCCGCCCCTTTACCAGGTGCTCGGGAGGAGGCGAAGAGCAGCCCTGGCACCGGGTCCGTTCGTTTTCGCCCGAAGCGCGATTTGGCAGCATTTCAGGAGAGAAACCGAGCAGTCCGCAGCGGCAGGGGATTTTTAGCTCCGCAGAGCAGCTTTCTTAAAAAGCCTCGCTGCCGAACACATCCGGCTCTTACAGAAAGAGCCACGTCACTTTTAGGGACGAGCTGCACGGGGCAGCCCGCGGCGTGCAGCACCGTGGGCAGGGGACAGCCCTCACCCAGCCCTCACCCGTCCTCTCCTTTCCAAGCACGGCCGGCCTCCCCTTCCCCAGCGCAGCAAGACCTCTGTCCTACAGCAGGGAATACCTCCCCCACACACCGTATTTGCTCTTTGCTACCTTTAATAGGGGAAAAAACTGGTGCTACTGAGCTGCGGGCAGCAGGAGATGGCACCTGCTCGGGCTGCAGGTGCCTCCAGCTGCCAAGAGCGGGACGGGTGGCCGAGGCAGGGGGGCTTTCCTGCAAGATTTGGGCTAAGAGGGAATTTTTATGTATGGGACCGCAGTACCCAACCGACCTGCGAGCACAGGCACGCCGAACCTTCCTAGATAACCCCGTGCTCCCCTAAATAACCCCAATCCACCCCACGTGTTTGGATCCAGCAGCTGCAGTACCACCCGCCGAGCACCCTCCCTTCCCATCCCCGACCTGCACAGGGTTGTGCACCGCGGATCCGACAGGCAGGGAGGAGCAGGGACCCCCAGGACGAGCCCCCCCCGGCCCCGAAGCAGCAGGCTCCCTGCTTCCAGCTCCGGCCGCGCTGGTTGCAAGCCATCTTCCGAGCACACGTCCGCCCGCGGCCCTGGCAGGAAGCGGCGCCGGTGTCACAACCGCCCCGGGGGCAGAAGCACTCGGCTGGCGCGCTGCTGCTGCCCTCGCCAAGCGCTCCCCACCTGCAACTGCTGCTGCAGCACCTGGAGGAGGAAAACGGGGCACAGCCCGAGCTGGAGACGCTCTGCCCCCAGCGAACTGCACCCAGCGCTTCACCCTCTCGCCGCTCAGCGCCTCGGAAGGGGCACCAGCAGGACCCAGCCCTAGCTGCGGATGTTGTTTGCTGGCAACGTGAGACCTCCGGCTGAACAAAAAGCAGTAATTAAAAAAGCTTTACCTTTCCTAAAAATAGACCAGCCGTCCGGCGCTACCACGGCAGGAGAGGGTCAGGGACAAACCCTGCGGCTCCCGGCACGGATGGATGCGGGACACAGGCACCAGGCTCAGCCCCACGCAGTTATCGGGCACGTCAGCCCCGCCGGTGCCAGCTCCAAACCACAGCGCAGGTTCGCAGCCTCTGATGGGAAACGGCTTGTACCGAAAGGAGGCTTCCTCCTTTCCAAAAGGAGGATTTTTTTTTTTATTATTTTTTTATTTTTTTGTGGCGGTGTAGGGGGCAGGAAGGGTGGATGCTCTGCAAACAATTTCTGGTAAGTTTTGTCTCCTCCTCATCCTGCCTCCTCTCCCACTCGTGTGATGTTTTTAAAGGAAATTTATCCTTTTTTTTGAAAAAAATAAGCATTTCACTTGAGAGGATGGAAATCTGGCTTAAAGCACGGGACAGACCCGGTTCGGCAGTGACCCTGCCGCAGCCTGGAGGGGACAGATCCCCCTCAGCTCCTCCTCTTCCACGCTGGCAGCTCCCAAAGGAGCTGGGGGCTGCTCCTCCTGCCCCTGGGCTTCGGTAAGCAAAAGTCACAGAGCCAGGGACCAAAGGGACCAGGGACACGCGGGGACGCTGCTGTGCCCTGCAGCCCTGGCAGCAACGCGCTGAGCTCCTGGCTGGCTCCAGCTGAGCACGATGCTCGCCATCGTCCCTTCCACCCTTAAAGCCCGCGGTTCCCAATATTTCATTTCCCCCTGCACCAGGCTGCAATGCCAGCAGCACACGCAGGTAATCACTTCCAATCGCTGCTGGAGGGCAGGATGGGACCCCCCTCACCCCCTGCAGGGCATAAGGCAGCACCAAGAAGACCCCACCAAGCAGACCCAGACCCGCTTTGTGCCGGTGTGGCACCCACGGCCGTGCCCGGCTGTTTTGGGGACAGACATTCAGATGGGGATGAAAAGGCCGTGGGGAGATGGGGCATCTCCCAAGCTGGGGAAAAAAAAAGACCACAAACTTCCAGTTCCCACCATAAAAAGTCCTCTCCGCCGTCTCAAAATCCCTGGCTAGGACTCGACCTGCACTGCAGAGTTTTGTCAGCAAGCAGCTGTGGGTAAATCGAGCTCCATGCGTACCCACAAGCAGTCCTGAGTCACGTCCGTAAAACCCCAAAGTTTTTGTTGGTCGAGTAAAATTACCCCCAGACAACACAAGTTCCTCTCCTGGCTCTCCCCCCCAGCAAGCAGCCCGCCACCGTTAACCCAGTGAAAGCAACCCTCCGTCAAAAAACCCATATCCTCGGCCCCAAAGTCACCGGGACCGGACACCTGGGCACCCATGGAGAAGCCCCGCAGCGCACACACGGATTCCCTCTGGCAGCGACCAGCCTCGGGGCCAGGTTTGTGCTCAAAGCAACCCCTGGCTCAGCCCCGCGCTGCAGCCCGGGCCTGGGGAATGAAAGCAGCCGCCTCGCAGAGCGCCGGTAGCGGCTGACAAGGAGCCTTCAGGGGCTGCCGAAGCCCAGCTCAGTATTTTTATCACCCCCAGCGTGACGTCCAGCAGGCGCAAAGCAAAAGCCTGGCTCCGCGGGTTCAGAGCTGCGAGCCCCCACGCTGCCAGCCCTGGAGAAACACAACCACGTGGCGGTGAGGGGCCTCGGGTCCCGTCCAGGCACCCGCCAAACCCGCGGGGTCCTCCCGGAGGAAAACCTCTTGGCTAAGGGGAAGGACGCGCTCTCGAAGCGCGCCCACGTGCTGAGATCGCGGCGCCCCTCGCGGAGCTCCCCAAACGGGCACATGCGCGGCGCCACGGCTCCTCGCACAACTCCTTCCCGTCCCGCCACCAAGCTGGGAAAATGGAGCTGGAGGGAGTGCTGGGGACCTGAGGCAACCAGCAAATATCTATATATATACAGGCAACCAAACATGCAAAATAAGCTTTTGCATATTTGGGTAACCACGAGGCTCGACAACGCGAGGTAACGCAGGACCAGCCGGCGAGGGTTTCCCACACCTCATCCCGCGAGATAATTCGGATCAACCCGGCAGCGGGAAGAGGAAGAAAGGCGAAATCCTTCCTGAGCTTCCCTAATCCCCACCAGGTGTTTATCTCGGAAGCTATGTTTAGCACCGCGCGGGGAAAAGGCTCCGGCCCGGCACCATTCCTATCCCGCGTGTCACGGGCGGCCACGCGCATCCCCAACAACTCCGGAGGCAGGAGACAGCCCCGTGACTAAGCCAAGGTGACGGCAGCCGAGTTTTTGTGCGCATCAGTCACGGGCACGGCCAACCTGCGAGCCACGAGGCAGCGGTCTCCATTCATTGCCCCGATCACCTCCGGCAGGGAAAGCAGCCAGCGGGAGCACGAAGCCACCTGAATCTCCCAGGATAAATTCCGGGACGCATCCAGCGGGAGAGCGAAGTTACCTGAATTTCCCGGGTTAAATTCCAGGCTGGAGCCAGCAGAAGCACAAAAGCCACCTGGATTTGCCAGGTTAAATTCCAGGCTGCAGCCAGCAGGATCCCAAAGTCACCTGAGTTTCCCAAGTTAAATTCTGGGCTGCAGCCAGCAGGAGCCCAAAGCCACCTGAATTTCCCAGGATAAATTCCAGGCTACTTCCAGCAGGAGCCCAAAGCCACCTGAATCTCCCAGGTTAAATTCTGGGCTACATCCAGCAGGAGCCCAAAGCTACCTGGATTTCCTGGGTTAAATTCCGGGCTACAGCCAGCAGGAGCGAGCCCAAAGACACCTAAATATACGAGGTTAAATTCCGGGCTACTTCCAGCAGGAGTCTAAAGCCACCTCAATCTCCCAGGTTAAATTCTGGGCTACCTCCAGCAGGAGCCCAAAGCCACATAAATTTCCCGAGTTAAATTCCAGGTTTCAGCCAGCAGGAGCCCGAAGGCACCCAAATCTCCCAGGATAAATTCCGGGCTGCAGCCTGCTCTCCACCGGCATCCCCCCGGAGCAGCACGCGGCTGGGGAGCCCTCTCCGGGAGCCGGCAGGTTTCAGGCAGAACCCAAACCGAGCCAAGTCTCGGCAGCCAGCAGGGCACGAGATGAGGACGCGAGAACACACGCGCGGCACCACGACCCCATGAGCGAAGCAGCCCCCCAAAATCCACCCCAGGCAGGCTGCAGGAGCTCACCTCGGCTCTCCATCCAGGCGGCCGGGCCACGCGGGCCCCGGGGGAGGTGTGGGCACGGCGGGGCTCCCGCAGCCTTTTTATGAAGCCCGTTGCAGCCCCGCAGCAGCAGCCGGGGCAGGCGGGAGGCATGCGCTCGTACCCGTGAGTCAGCAGCTCCGCTCGGCGCACCGTAAATCGCCGCTGATTCACACCCCGGCTTACACAGCAAACAGGAAACTCAGGTCCACATTCCCTCCGTTTAAGACGCGGATCATTTAGAGGAGGGGAAAGGAAAAAAAAAAAAAAAGCCCCCGAAAAATAAGAAAGTCACGCCGAGGTGCGTTCATCTGCTCACATGGCTCCTGACTTCGAGTTTCCAGCGCATCACGGCCGCGGGAGGAAAGCCCCGCGAGCTCCACGCCGGCGGCACGAGCTTCGTGGACGAGCCCTCGCCGGCCTCGGGGACACGGCGGCGCTGCCTGCCCCACGCCGGGTGGCACCGCCGGGTCCCACCGGTGGCCCCGCCACCCACGGCCATAGCCCCGCGCGACGTGGGGGGCTCCCCGGGGACCCCCTTGGGCTGCCCCACGCCACGCAGGGCGCTCACCGAACCACCCCAACCAGCACCGAAACAGAGCCGATTTGGGGCCGTTTCCTCCAGAATAGGGTCAGCTTGTTGCTTTTTTTTTCCCAGCTCTATCAAACTCACCTTTTTTTTCTTTTTTTAATTTATTTATCACCGTGCTGCACGCGCACAACACTTCACCCCTTGCCCCCCCCCCCTTCCCGCTGCCCCACTACGGCCCCACGACCCCCTAACGCCCCTTTTTTGGGGTTTGGGGAATTTTTTTTTTTTTCCCCCAGCTGGACCAAACTCACCCTTTTTTTAAAAAAAAAAAATTAGCGACATGCTGCACGCCCAGGGCGCTTCACCACTTGTCCCCCCCAGTGCTCCCCTACACCCCCTAGCCCCCCTACACCCCAAAACCCCCCTACACCCCTTTACACCCCCTTTACACCCCCCTACACCCCCTTTACACCCCCTTTACACCCCCTTTACACCCTTTTACTCGCCCCGACCCCACGCCTCCCAACCGGGCTGTGCCCATAGAACGGCGTGGGCTGCCTGCAGCCCGGGAACGGAGGAAAAGGGAAGGGGGTCCCGGGGTCCCCGTATCCCCCCCCGCAGCCCCCCCCTTGGCCCCGGTCCTACCTCTGGGCACGGACATGGCTGGCGGCGGCCCCGCAGCGCCCGGGCAGAGCGCGGCGCCCGGCGGAGTCCGGCCCAGCGAGGCGGGCGGCGGAGGAAGAACAGCGAAGGGCAGGGCCCGGCGGCCGGAGCCCCGCCCCCTCGCCCGCCGGAGCCCCGCTCCGATTGGTTGAGAGCGGGGAGGGGGCGGGGTTACGTCGCCGCCCCCCCCCCCCGGCGCGGGGGGAGTTTTATGGTTCTCGGGCACCGTGGGCGGGAGGCAGTGACGAGGGCGGGGGGAAGAGCGTGTCCGCCCGGAGGCTCGGTGACTCACCGCGGGGGCCCGCAGCATCCCCGCGGCCCCTCCGCGTCTTTTCCCCCCTTTCCACGTCTCTCCCTTCCCCGCAGGACCCCCGGGCTCCGGGCTGGGCACACGCCACCCCCATGGCAAGGGGAAGCAGGGCTCGCCAGCACCCGCCAGGGCTCCCCCGAAAATCCTGCTTGCCCCCAGGGCTCCCTGCCGGGGCAGGAGGGATGGAGGGATACAGGGATGCAGGGCTCAGCCCGGCCAGGAGCCGGGGAAAACCCACAGGCACGCTCCAAGAAGCCGCCACCGTGCTGGGGGAGCACCCCGCTGCAGGACGTTCAGCAACACCCCCTGCCTTGCACCCGCACCCTCGCACCCTCGCTCCACCCTCGGCGGCGTGGGGCACCCAGGGCTCTCCCCAGCCCCTGGAAGGGGCACCCAGGGCTCTCCCCAAGCCCTCCTCGCGCCCCGGAGGAGAATCACCCACATATCTGCAGCCCTGATGCATCAGGCTCACCTGCCCGCACGTGCCGCCTGCCCCGGGGCGACGCAAGGGGCCCCCGCCGTGCTGCAGCCCCACGGGCACCTGGCCCAGGCGTGGGGACCGTCAGCGGTGATGCCGTCGCGTCCTCCGTGGGATCCTGCTCGGGGTCACCCGTGTCCCACCAGCCAGCCCCGAGCTGTCCCGGCAGCGTCTCCGCCATCCGGAGCCTGCGGAGGTTTCGTGTTGCGAGTGCAATTTTCTGGAGGAAACACCGAGCGTATCCCAGGGGGGCAAGAAGGAGGGGTGGTACTCGAGCACAGTCACGCACGGTTCTGATCTGGGCTTTGCAGCGTGTTTTGAAAAGGTTCGAGGGCTGGAAAACCTGCCAGGAACACAGGCAGGAATACAGAAGGGAAGGGGCTGGGGGCTGCGTCTGCAGGGGGCCAGATGCCTCGGCTGGACCTTTAATCCAGCAGCGACAGCGTAACGTCTAGCAGCTGGAAATGGAAGCTAGAAAAGTTCAAATGAGAAATAAATTACAGGTTCTTAACAGCGAGCAATTACCTCCCCAAGAGACGTAGTAGATTCCCCGCCTTTCAAGTCTTTCAACACACGCGAGGAGCCTTCCTAAAAAAAAAAAAAGAAAAAGAAAAAAAAACGGCTCGACCGCAGGGTTATTAGCGGTGACGCAAGGGCTGCCCGTGTCATCCCCCGGGCCGGGCGAGCAGGAGGTGGGATCGGGATGGACCGTCCTGGCTTTTCGCCATCCAGGTCTCTGAATCAGCAGCGGGGCTGGAGCTCCGGAGCGGCCGATGCGAGCAGGTTTGGGCTCGGTGGCTGCCAGCGTTATTTCTTCGCGAGTCCTGGCTGGAGCCGTGCGTGGGGCAGAGCAGGGGCAATGGGCCCAGGCTAAGGCAGAGCCGCGTCCCGGTATCCCAGTGTCCCAGCGTCCCAGTTCGAGTGTTCCCAGGAATTTCTGTGGATTGTCAGCATTCCCGAAGGCACACAGACACCACTTCTCCTGCCTCCTGTCTCCTCGGGTTTCCCAGACTGATTCCCTGAGCATCGCCGTGGCATCAGCAGCCCCGCAGCGGCCCCGAGCCGGGTGCAGGATTCGGCCCCTCTCTCTGCCTGCACCGGGCTCTGCACGGAGGAGGAGACGTCCGTTTCCGAGGGCTGGCGGGTGCTGCAGGCACACGGACCAAGCACGTCGAGTGGCCTGGGGAATTAATCAGCTTTTGGGCACCAGTTTGGGGAGCAGGAGCCAAAGGGACCAGCAAAGGCCGGACTCTGCAGGACGTCATTTAGGGGCAGGGCGGCTGCTGCTGGACGGTGACAAGTAGCAGCACCAGTACCAAAATCAGCACCGGCACCGGCTCCAGTACCAGTACCAGCACCAGCACCAGCCAAGCCACTCTGCTAATTACCACAGAGCAGGCCTCACGGCCGGGCAGCACAAGGCCAGCAGGGTCGTGTCCTAGCGTGGCACCAGTAAACCAGGCCAGAGAGCCCTGTGTGCCAGCACAGGGCCAGCACGGGACCAGCACAGGACACGGAATGACAGAACGCGAGGGATTGGAAAGGGCCTTGACAGATCATCCAGCCCAATCCCCCTGCCGGAGCAGGAACGCCTCGATCAGGTCACACAGGAACGCGTCCAGGCGGGCCTTGAATGTCTGCGGAGAAGGAGCCCCCACAGCCTCCCGGGCAGCCCGTTCCACGCTCTGTCACCCCACCGTGAAGAAGTTTCGTCTCACGTTTAAGGAGAACCTCCCGTGTTCCAGTTTGCCCCCATTGCCCCTTGTCCTGTCACTGGGTGTCACCGAGAAGAGCCTGGCTCCGTCCTCCTGACACTCACGCTTTGTGTATTTAAACACACACAGGACCAAAACAGGACCAGCACAAAATCAGGACAGAACCAGCACAGGACCAGTGCAGGACCAGTATAGGATGCACACAGGACCAGTATAGAACCAGTACAGGATGCACACAAGACCAGTACAGAACCAGTACAGGATGCACACAGACCAGCACAGGACCAATACAGGACCAGCACAGAATCAGGACAGAACCGGCACAGGACGTGCACAGTACAGAATCAGGAAAGAACCAACACCGAACCAGTGCAGGACCAGTACAGGACACACACAGGACCAGTATAGAACCAGTATAGGATGTGTACAGGACCAGTAGAGGATGTGCACGGGACCAGTACAGGACCAATACAGGACCAGCACATTACCAATACAGGACCAGCACAGGACCTATACAGGACCAATATAGGACCAGTACAGGACCAATATGGGATATGCACAGGACCAGTACAGGACCAGTACAGGACCAGCACAGGACCTATACAGGACCAATATAGGACCAGTACAGGACCAATATGGGACATACACAGGACCAATACTGGACCAGTACAGGACTAGTACAGGACCAATAGAGGACCAGTACAGGACCAATACAGGACCAGTACAGGACCAGCACATGACCAGCACAGGACCGATATAGGACCAGTACAGGACCAATACAGGACGTGCACAGGACCAGCACAGGACCAGTACAGGACCAGCACAGGACCTATACAGGACCAATATGGGATATGCACAGGACCAGCACAGGACCAGTACAGGACCAGCACAGGACCTATACAGGACCAATATAGGACCAGTACAGGACCAATATGGGATATGCACAGGACCAATACAGGACCAGCACAGGACCTATACAGGACCAATATAGGACCAGTACAGGACCAATATGGGACATACACAGGACCAATACTGGACCAGTACAGGACTAGTACAGGACCAATAGAGGACCAGTACAGGACCAATACAGGACCAATATAGGACCAGTACAGGACCAGCACATGACCAGCACAGGACCGATATAGAACCAGTACAGGACCAATACAGGACGTGCACAGGACCAGCACAGGACCAGTACAGGACCAGCACAGGACCTATACAGGACCAATACAGGACATTCACAGGACCTATACAGGACATGCACACGACCAATATAGGACCAGCACAGGACCAACACAGGACGTGCACAAACCCCGCACAGAACCAGCACAGACCCCGCACAGACCCACCCCCGGGGCCACCCCCCCCCCGGGGCTGCCCGTGCGGTGCCGCTGCCCCTTTAAGCGCCGGGCGGCCGCACCAAAACAAAACGGCGCCGCGCCCATTGGCTGCCGCGCGGGCACGTGGCGCCCGGCTGCCTTCCTGCGGCCGCGCGCCGGCGGCGGCCCCGGCGCTGCTGCCACGGCCCGGCCCGGCCCGGCCCCGAGCGCCCCGGTGCTGGGCGTCCCTATCGCGACTTAGCGCGTCCTGTCGCGACGCGTCCCCGTCCCCCGCCTCCCCGGCCATGGCCCACTCGGCGCCTCTCGGCCTCCTGGAGCAGGGCTGCCCCATCCAGGTGGAGCACGATCGGAAGCGGCGGCAGTTCACCGTGCGCCTCAACGGTAAGGGGCGGCCGCGGGCACCGGGACGGGCACCGGGACGGGCACCGGCACCCCCCGACCCCCCCCCCGCCGTGCCCCCCTGTGCTGCCCCCGGGTCCTTCTCCAACCCCCCTGACGCTAAAAGCTGCCCCCCCCCCCCCCACCACCCGTGGGTCCCCCCCACCCGTGGGTGCCGCCCCACCCCCACCCCCCGTGGCGCGGGCACCCCAATCCCTGCTGGTTATGGGGCGGGGGGCACGCGGGTGGGGTGCTGGTGCTGCTTTCCGGCACGCTGAGGCTCCCCCAGGCACCGTTCCCGTGGATAATCCCAAATATTCGGGGATTTTGGTCCCATGGGGGTTGTCACCCTAAAAAGGCTTTGCTGCCCCGCAGGAGCTCTGAGGGGTTTGGGTTTAAAAAAAAACTAAAAAAAATAATAATAAAAGTGAAGGAACTTATAGGAAAAACAGCACAGAAATCCTACGCGCGCTGGGAGGCGTTCTCAATAAAACAACAGGAGCCGTCTGGGGTTATTTGGGGCTTTTCTCCCTTTTTTTTATTTTTTTTTTCCCCCTTCTTTAATTTCAACCGCTAATTACAAAGCGCAGGCCGGAGGCTCGGCGGCGGCGGGGCAGGCAAGGAGGAGACGTGCGCACTGGGCGCGGAGAGGACGATTTCCCCGAGTGCTCCTCGCGAAGCGACAGACATCAAACGAGGGCCCGGGCGCCAGCACCGCGAGAGCTGCGGCGTCGCTGCCCGAGGAGTTCACAGGGGCCTGGAAAAAAAAAAAAAGTTACGGGGGAAACCAAACGCCTTCGTTGGGGTTTGCCAGGTGAAACCTCCCCCTGCCGCCCCACGGGTCAGGTAGGGTTTGGGGGCTGAGGATCCTCCGCAGGTTTCCCCAGGTGCTTGGATGGGTTTTTGGGTTATTTTCCCATTGTTTGGGGGAATCTGGTGCTGGGCAGTGCCATGGAAAGCCGGTGCAGAGGTGTTCCTGCCCTGGGCTGAGTGAAGGCGGGGTAGGTGACGGTCCTGTGCTCGTTGGGTGTTTGCTGAACCCCAGGAGGAGGCCGGACGCAGCCCTTGCTGCGGGATCGTGCGCTTGGGGCGTGTTCCCCGCGTAGCCCCGCTCCTGGCGGGCTGAGGATCGGCAGAGCTGAGCGGACGCCCCTGTAGGATTTGGGATTTTGGGGTCCCCGTGACCCACGAGGCCCTCCCAGAGCACGTTTGCCACCTGCCCCGTGCCGTGAGCTGTGGCTGAGCAGCAGCCCTTGGGGCGAGCCCACAGCTCGCCGCCGGGCTCCGAGGCTGCGGCAGCACAGCCCCGACTTCAGGAGGTGCTGGTTGGGATCTTGCTGTGTGCTGATGTGCTCGAGGCCGTCCCTGCGACAACAGGCCCGAGGCACCACGGCAGCTGTGACGTAGCTGTGGAAGGTGCCGTGTTCCAGCATCGCCTCCTCCTCTTCCCCTCTGCGCCCTCATGTAGCCTCCCGGCGGGATTCCCTGCTCGTACGCGAGAAATACAGGTTGCCTTTGGCGTTTTCTCCGTAGCCCTGCCATCCCCTTCCTCCGAGCCCTCGGTGCTCCGCGCGGTTTCTAAAACTGACAGTCGGCTGGTCCCTGTTAACACGTTCCCCCCCCCTCTTTCTTTGTAACCGAACCGCGGAAGCGTCGAGGAGCTGAAAGAAAAGCAGATCGGAACCGGACCTCACCGAGCTTCGCTGTCCCCTCGGAGAGGAGGGCAGAAGGGAGCCCGACTGGATGTGTCACCGGTTCAGGTGTGACTCACAGCACGAGCTAGCCAGAGCGCTCTCAGTGCAGCCTCTTTGTTACAGGAGAGGACTGTGGGTCTAAGCGGCGCATTTCCTTGGGAGCTGTAGGCTGGTTCTGTCAGATAAAGGTGGTGGTCGTTTTTCTCGGTTGTTTCTCTGTTTAGACAACGTTTCTGGGCAAAACGAGAAACCCAGAGAGAGACTCCTGCCCCAAAGTAGCCGCAGGTCGGGCTGCCTGCTGGCGCAGCCGCTTGGGGCAGGGGCGCAGCGCTTCCAGCAGAGCCCTCTTTGATTTCTGGGCATCCCTCGGACAAACGCCGCGCTCTGTGGGGCGGCTCTGTCTCCTCCGGGATGCCCGGGCTTCGCGCGCACGGTCCCCGTCGTTCGGCACGTGGGCGCAGCGAGCCGTGCCTCCCAAACCTCCCGTCCCTTCCCCAGCTGCCGGGCTTTGGGCAGGATCCGGCCGCTGGAAGCTTCGCTTGGCTCGGGCTGGCTCAGGAAACCCGGAGCGGGTCGTGCCGGGATGCTCCCCTCCCTGCTCGGGCGGGCGCTCGTCGCGTGCCGCGGGGTGGAAGGGAGCCGGTCGGGCTCTGTGTCAAGATGGCACCGCGCTTTTCCCGTGCCACGGACCTCGAGAGAGCTCCGAAACAGGAAACTGCCGCGCTGCCGGGCCCCCCCGCGCCGCTCCGGCAGCGGGGCCTGTCGGGGACGGCTGTGCTGTCTCCGCTCGGCGCGGTCGGCCGTGTTCCCTCCCGGCAGCGACGTGCCAGGCGCTCCGTGGGTGAGCGAGGCCGAGCCGGGGAGCCATCCCGGCCGGGGCTGCGTGTGTTCTTTAGGATGTCTCGTCCTCGGTGATCGCCCCGCAGGCAGCTTTTGGCAGCGGGGGAGCCGAGCTGCCGGCCCTCTCCTGGCCCCTGCTCTGCGCCTGCTGCGTCCCTTCCCTGGTTCGGGGCTAGGGCCAGGCTCGCTTCCTCTTCCCCCTCTTTCCCCTTTTCCCCCGAGATTTCCAGCTCTGGAATGGGGGTGTAGGATGGTACCTGCACCGCTCCGGCCGGCGGGGAAGAGGTGACTGCTCCTTCAGCCCCTTCCCACCCTGCCCGTCCCAGCGGTTCGCCCCAAACCCTCCGCCCCGAGATGGAGGGGGAGGCAGGGAAGGGTCCCCGGCAGGGCTGTGGGGTTGGCCGGGCGGTGGTCGCAGGGGTCTGGCGCTGTAGAGGCGCTTAAGAGCTCAGCTTTTTGCTGAATTAAAAGCTGAGAGGGGCAGGGCTGCTGTCTGTAAGTGCTCGGGGGCGGCGGGGAGAGGAGGGATTTATGTCCACCCAAGGACAATGCTGGCGCTAGAAGGAGCGGGTAGAGACCAGCAGGAATAAACTCGGGCAGGGAATGCCAGGATTTCCATCCCGTGTAGGAGGACGGAGCCTTTGCCTGAAAGCTCCTCATGCCTCTCAAATACAGGGACCGAAGGAACTGGGCTGGAGTCGTCAGCTGAAAGGCAGTAAAATCAAGTGGATTGAGCTCAGCCAAGGCACGCGGGGCAGGCGGGTGGACTTGTGGCCCTTCACCCTCCAGTAAGCATCGCGGGGGAAACGCAAAGCCTCCGTTATTTTAATTGAGCTCGGCTCCTTGGTTGGAAGCTCGTGTTTTGGAAACTTGCTTGTAGGTACAGAGACCCTCCAGAAACGAACCGTTTGCTGTTGTGCTGAAGGCAGAAGTTTGGGTTCTGTGGATGAAGCGGGGGGATATTATTAGCTCTCCCCTGATTTACATGTGTGTGAAACTTCTTTCTTCCTGTATCTGAACCGGTGTGAGAAACGTCGGAGGGTTGCAACAAGAAGCGTGTGTGTGAACATGCACGCACCCTTGCACGCCCGTGTGCACTTCCCCCTGTCTTTGTGGGATCCCTCTCTCCCAGCGCCGTCCCCCTGTCCTTGCAGGGTCCCGAACACAAAGCCCCGAGAACTCTTGTCCCGTTTTACAGATGATGACGAAGTCCCGTAGAGGGAAAGGAACTGGCTGTTACCTGGGTCAGCTTTACCCGTTCTTTCCTATTTTTGCTCGCTCCCCCGTCAACACACCTCACCCCTCCGCTGCCAGCTGCTTTCCTACCCCAAATGCGTTGTGCTGGCATCAGCACTCGGTTTGTACCCCCTCGTCCAGGGGCTCGGGAAGCCTAAACTGCCCCAGCTTAGGCACGGGGAGCAGCACCGTCCCCCCCCGGGACACCCCAAACCTCACGGCTCTCTCGTGCCCCGCAGGTTGCCACGACAGGGCGGTGCTGCTCTACGAGTACGTGGGGAAGCGCATCGTGGACTTGCAGCACACGGAGGTCCCGGATGCCTATCGAGGGAGAGGAATAGCCAAGCACCTCGCGAAGGTACGGCCGCTGCCATGCCTGGGGATTTGCCGTCGCTATCCGACAGCAGATGGAGGCACAAAGCGAGGTCCCAGAGGGAAAAGGAGCGCGTTCGGGGGTGGCCAAACCCCCAGAAGGGACGTGTTAAAGCCAGCCCTGGTGCAGCCGAGAGCAGGGATGGGGACGAGGGAGGATGCTGCGATGCAGGGGGATGTTTTGGGGGAGGGATGCTGCAGCGGGCACTCTCCCATCTCTCTAGGTTAGCTCCTTGCAAGAGGAGCCCCCCAGCTCCAGGCACCTCTTTTTTTTTTTGGGGTGCGCCGGGACACCTCGGCATGGCGGCGGTGTCGGGGCGAGGGGCTGCAGCTCCTCCGCGTGCTCGGTGCTGAGGCTCTGCCTTCCCTTCGCTGTGCCCTGGCGGGCTGGATGGAAACGGGTGGTCAGGCGTTCCTATTTCTGGCCGCGAGAGGGGCTGGCTGAGTTCCAGCGCCTCCGGCCGCTGCCCAGCCTCGGCCCTTTCCTCCTCCCTGCCAACAGCCCTCGCTCCCACCCTGCTTTTGCTCGGGGGCTGGATCAACGTCTCACCTCGAAGCTTTTCAAGGCCCTCCTGGGCCCTTTTCCTGCCTTGGGCCCTGCTCTGGGGGCTCGCAGCCATGCAGGGAGGGCTGGGGGGCTGCTAGCAGCGTGGCCGTGCTCCCCGCAGCCCTCCTCTCCTCCTGCCTCGCACACGGGGTACGTGAAGGCTGCCTGCTGCGGGGTGGGGTACAGCGGTCTGTGCCATGGGAGGTTTCAGGGGAAAGTGAGCTGGGGGTGCTGTCTGTAACCCGCCTTCTGTCTTCCCCGCTTGGTTGCAGGCAGCCCTGGACTTTGTGGTGGAGGAGGACCTGAAAGCTCACCTGACGTGCTGGTATATTCAGAAATACGTCAAGGAGAACCCGCTGCCGCAGTACCTGGAACACTTGCAGCCTTAAGGCAGGACGGCTCCCGCCGCCAGCACGCCTGTCCCTGACTGTTCAACGCGGCCTTCGCTTCTCTGCAGTCTCAGGAAACCCCCTTCCGCACTCACAATTCCCTTTTTTTTTTTTAAAGCGTGTCCATGTGGCGCACGAGCGTGGGCACAACCTCCTCCTCCCTGCCCACGTGTGAGCATGGCTGCGGCCCCTGCGCTCCGGGCACGCGTGCCCCCCGGTGCTTTTCATCCCGAGCCAGAGGGTGGAAGAGGAGGGTTTTCCCCCCCAAACTCCATCGCAAGAGCAGGGGATGACTCCGCCTGCACCTCATCCTCTCTCCTCTGCTTGGCGACGGCTGTGAACTTGCTGGGGGATGTTGGTTAGGGGGGGCTGTGGGGTCCCAGCCCCCTTTCCTCCTGCAGCTGGGGGAGATGCTGTGGATTAAAGCCTCACGGACCAGAGGGAGGTGCTGGAGGAGCCCCAGCCCCGTGGCAGGGTCGTGTCCTGCAGCAGGAGCGTCTGCCGAGCGCCGAGCCTCGCCCAAAGCCCCGTGGGGCGCAGGTGAGACCGCGTGGGCAGCGGTGGTGCCCGGGAGCCCTCGCCACGCCAGCCGCGGAGATGCTGGGACACTGAGACCTCTGAGCCGGGAGAGGGGAGCTGCGTGGGGAGCGGGCTTCACCTGCAGAGCCTGCAACAGAGCACGTACAGCGTGTGCATGTGGATGGAGAAACACGGCTGAGTGGTGGGCGCTGCTCCTGGGGGTGCCAGCTCCTGCCCGACCTTCTGGACGCAGCCCCACGTGGCGTCCCGCAGGGTCCCGGGCCGTCGTTCTGGCTGTGCTGCCTGCTGGTGAGGACACGGCCTGCCCAGAAGTGCGCCCCCGGGGTGGTTTCCTGCAGCTGAAGAGGAAGGCTCCCCGCGTCTCCCTCGTCTCCAGATCTGCACCCGTCTGTGCCCCGGGCCCAAAGGTCTGAGCCGACGCCACATCCTGAGAGCAACGGGGGTGAGGCCTCTGGGATCCGGTCCCATCTCCAGGGCTTGATGCCACCCAGCTCCGTGTGGATGCCGTTCGCTTCTCCTTGCAGCCTTGGGAGAGCAGCCCCAGCGCAGGGCATTGCCCCTCCGCTCACCGGCCTCCTCGCAGCTCCAAGCCCGGGGTGCTGGCAGCGTGCTGGGGTGGAATGCCCTCGCCGTGCACCGGTACCTCCGCGGGCGATGACCCTGTAGCGCGGCTCAGCATTGTTGCACTCGGACGTAGAGGTAATGCCGTGACAGCAGGGCGCTGCTCGGCTCCTGCTTGCCGCCTCTCCTGCTTCGTTTGGGCTTTCCTGAGATAAACCCCAGAGGTTTTCACCCCGAGCTCTCAGGATTTCATGAGGGCCCCGGGGCTGGGCTGCGGTGGGGCAGGCGTTGGTGGCTCGGCCAGCAGCTGGGGGCTGCAGCCAGGCAGCAGGAGGTAAAGAGCCTTTCACCTGGAGGTCAGATCCAGACCTAGCTTATCTCTCAGCAGGGACTAAAGTTTACAACCTGTGCCACGGACCGAATGAAGCCCGGGCCAAGCGGCAGCTCAGCCCTCTCCCAGAGCCAGAGGAGGCAAAGGAAGAAGCTCCCGCAGCCTCTGCTCCTGGGTGGGTTGGTTGGAGATGGAGACCCCATGCCCGGTGTTAGCCAGGGAGGTCTTGATCTCTTCTGGCCACCGGCTCGAGGTGAAGCCTGGCCGCCTGCCTGTGCTCGCAGGCCGCCCGCTGCCAACATAACGCAGCTCTCTGCACGCTGGCTTGGGTCAAACCTCCCGAGCTTTGGCCCTGCTGCGGTGCTGAGACCCCTGCCCCTTTTTACCACCCACCTTGGCAAGGTCCTGTGCTGACAGGCACCAGGCGCAGCACCACCTTTGCCCCACGTCTCTGCCCCCTTGCTGCCTATTTCAGCCCGGCTGCAGCCTTCAGGATGGCTTAGAGGGACTGGGAAAGGGTCATGGGTAAAGAACAAAAGAAAAGCAGCCCAAGAAGATATCTGGGCTGCTAAACATTTGCTTTTTAACATGAAAAAACACACTTTGATATCCAGTTACAGGAGCAAGGCTGGCTCTGTTATAGCCAAGCGATGACAGAACCATCCCTGCTCTGGGTCCCAAAGTGAAGCTGAGCCGTCTCTGCCAAGCCAAGCCACCGCTGCATCTGCTTTGCGGCAGGGCTGGGTGCTCGAAGAGATCTGTGCCTGGGTGCCTCCTAGAAGCAATAGCGCAAGCCCAGCGCTGCGAGCCTTGGCCTCGGGTTTGTGCTGGTTCCCACTGTGTGGCAGTTCCTGTAAGATCCCCATCGCTGGAGGATGTACGGGCAGGGCTCAGCGTCCCCGGAGCCCTTCGTGCTGCTCCGGCAGGACCCTCGTGCTTCCTGGTGCTGGATCCCGAGTGGCAATCGCTGCCTTAAATCAGGCACAGCACGTGGATTTGCTGCTGCGTCCCTTTGAGGTGCTACAACCCCTCCGGTGTCCGACCCGACAGAGATGTGCCGGTTTCCGTGCCAACTGTTTTACTGCTGTACCCATCCTCCTGCCCCAGCCCCGTGGCGTTTGAGGTCGGCGAATAGCAATACCCACCGGTCACCAGCGACGCCGCCGTCCCCTGCGCTCCCGCGAGGCTCATCCCCGCGGGAAGGAGCTCCCTGCGCTGCCCCTTGGTGCTGACCGAGCCCGGAGGAGCTGGGATCCCGGACTCTCTCCGGCGACAGGAGCGTGGAAGTGGTTTGGTTGAACAGTGAGGTCCCCGAGCCCGTTCGAACTATAGACTTTCACGGGTGGGGAAATACAAATCGCTGTCAAACCCGCTTCCACCTCGCCCAACTTGAAACACCCCCTCCCTCATCCGCTTCCCAGCGTTGTCTTCCTCTGTGCGAGGTTCCTGTTCTGTTGAATTCGGTGGTTACGATGTGCCTTTCCTTCTCAGGACCTGTTACAAACGACCTTTCTGCTTTTGTTTATGTCTAACGTTTATCTTTATCCCTCCTCTGTCGTACTATAAAACATGAACATATTGCATGGAATACAGTACAATAAAAAGTGTGGCTTAACTGATCGGCAGTGGTTCGCTGCGCGCTGCTTGCAGGGGGCAGGAGGAGGTGACCGGGGGACCGCAGGCGTCCCCGGCTCTGTCCCCGCTGGGCTGGGTCACCTCGGCAGAGCCTGTTGCACAGGTCTCGTCAGACTGCTCTGTTTTCCAGGCTGTGTCCAGCGTGATTGCTGCTGCCTCGCTGATGACAATTATTCATTTTCGACATAAATCGCTTTCTCATCTCCCCCAAAAAACAAGTCCTCTAACATCCAACTCCAACTCTAGGCTATTAACTGCTGTGCACGTCTGTGTCTTGGAGAGGAGGCAGAAGCTGGCAGATGGGAGGCTCGCTGCAGTGCACATGGGTGTTCTCAGCAGCCACCCTCCTACTGCCTGCTCCCACCACAAATGAACAGGGAGGCAGGAGCTGAGGCTTTTGGCTTTTATTTCAGGTCTTAAGGCTGCCTGACTGCGATAACTGCATAGAGCTTGGGGCCAGGGGGATCACAACCGATCCTCCCCTGCTCGAACAAAGCAGTCCTGCCTCGAGATTCCAGTCCAAACAGTCCTCGGGAGCAATCGTGCAAACGCAGCCTCTCCCTAACTGGCACTAAACGCTTGTGTTCATCTGTCGAAGGTGTTTGAAAACATTAAGGCACGAAACATTTAAATAGCCGGTTAGTGGAGTCTTTCCCTGCCGTGCTCGTGCGGAGCAAGGCGGGCGGGCAGGTGACTCAGAGGAACACCAGGCGCTTCCCTGCGGGGCCCAGCGCTCCGCAGGCAGGGAGCACAGCCTGAGCGATCGCCCTCGGGCTCCCGGCCAGTGTGTTTACCTCGCCTCCTGAAGATGGGCGCAAGCCT
This sequence comes from Anser brachyrhynchus, assembly GCF_964034855.1. Lineage (NCBI taxonomy): Eukaryota > Metazoa > Chordata > Aves > Anseriformes > Anatidae > Anser > Anser brachyrhynchus. Next base: position 14,648,692 of record NC_137733.1, read on the forward strand.
CGGAGGCCGAGGCTGGAGCTGCAGTAGCTGAAAACCCTAGGGGTGGTGGCGGGCAGAAGGGGCACTGCTTATTTCCAGTTACGATCCGACCCAGTGTGACGAGCGACACGAGGCCCCCGGGGCTGCAATTTGAGCAGGCGAGGGGTTTGGGGTTTTGCTCCTCCCAAGAGACAGCGCGGCGGATTTGGGTTATAGCACGGAGCTGGGCTGTTGCTAGTAACACGCTCTGTTTACATTCCACATTCCACAAAGTCCAACGCTCCGGCCTGCCCCAGCAATGCTGCCGCCCGGCTGCACGCTCTGCCAGGCTGGGAGCCTTCCCCGAGCACCTCTCGCTCACGCAAGTGCGTTATTTACCTCCGCCAACAGAGCAGAACCCCAAATTACGGCCGAGAAAGCCGAGGCGCGGGACAGCCCTGCAGCCTGCAAGCACAGCCTCGCGGCGCCTGGGGAGATGCAGGCAGCTACGGGGCTGTCCTCTTTAGTTACATTACCTCACTTGGAAATAATGCTGTCAAAAAGAGGAATTTTCAAGGAAGGGGAGTTGCAGAGACAACGCCATTCTTCTGAAACGCCCCATCAGTCATTTCAGACGTACATCCCCGCGGATGTGCTCCCTTCCCCTTCTCCTCGGAGGCTTGGTAGCTCCCGGGGAAGAAGCAGCAAGAGGAGGGCGTCGGAAATGAATGGGAAATGGTGGGGGACGGGGGGGGGGGGACCCACAGGGCTGGGGCTGCCGGGGGAACAGGGGCTGGAGGAGGGCATCCCTGCGGGCCAGGGCAGGCTGCGGAGCAGGGGAGCTGCGGTTTGCTGAGGGAGGACTGAGGGAGGACTGAGGGAGGACGGGTTTCCTAGGTAAAGGCTCTGCTCCTGGCAGGAGACACAGGGCTGGGAGAGCCCCGGGAGGGTCCTGTGGGAGGCTTTGGGACTATGCTGTGGCTGTGCTGTGTGCCCGGTCCCAGCTCTGCTCGGGCAGACCTCAGGCTGAGGGCAGGTGTGTGGGGTGCCCAACGAATGTGTGTGCCCAACAGATGTGTTCCATTTTCCAGTGAGGTGTTTGGCTACCAACTGCCACCCCGCCTCAGAGGGGACACGTCGGCAGTGCCCAGCATGGCACAAACGGGCTCCATTTGCCCCCAAAACCCCATCCCTTCCCTAGGGAGTTCTGCTGAGGGTTAGCACGGCTCCCCTGACCCTTCTCTCTCCCCCCCGAGCAGCACGGGACACACGACGCCCCCGCCACCCCCCCTTCCCACCCCGGCACCCGCCGCCGCCCTCATGGCGGGGCCGCAGGGCAGGCCGGGCCCCTACTCATGCTGAGTGCACTACAAATCCCAGAATCCCCCCCGGGACTGCCTCTCTATGCCGCGAGGCACTGTGGGACTCGTAGTCCTCGGCCCCCTGACCTCCGCGCTCGCTGAGTGGTTCCGGCTCCGGCCCCGCGCACTACATTTCCCGTCGGGCAGCGCGGCGGGCCCGCGGCCCTTTGGCGGAGACATTTGCCAGCCGAGTGTCTCCAAGATGGCGGCGTGGGGAAGGAGGCGCGGTGGCCCCGGCGGCACCAACAGCGGCGGCGGCGGCCGGGAGAGGTGAGGCCGGGGCCGGGCAGGGGCTCGGGGGGCGGCCGGGGCTCCTCGGGGGGGCTCGGAGGCGGCGGGGAGCGGGCTGCGGCCCTCGGGGCTCCCCGCGACCCCGCGGCAAGGGCGGGGGCCGCGCTGAGGGGAGCGGGGCCGGGCCGGCGGGGGGCCGCGGCCCCGCTGAGGGGAGCCCGGAGCGGGAAGGGGGGGGGCGGTTTGGTGCCCCGGGCACCGGCACCGGGCCTTCAAGGGGAGGCCCCGAGGGCCGGGGAGGGCCAGGGGAGGCCTCGAGGAGCGGGCCCGTTAAGGGACGGCGGCGGCCGCGGCTGTTCCCGCGTGGGCAGCGCGGTGCCGGGGGTCGGGGCGGAGGAGGCAGGGCTGGGCAGGGCCGGCCGGCCCCCGGGAGGCTCCTGGCGAGGCTATTTTTAAAGGCGGGGAGGGCACCGGCGGCTCCTCCAGGGTGACCTCCTGCCGGGGGTGGCCGCCTGGGGTGCGGTGTCGAGCTCCGTGGGGTCGGCGGCTCGGTGGTTTTTTGGTTTTTTTTTTTTGGCTCCCGCAGCACCCAGGGGCTGCAAGGACAGGCTGGGATCGCCCCAGGGAATATCTGTGGGGGAGCTGAGATCTTAGCGTTAAAGACGGGAGAAAGGGGGACGGGAGGAAACCGTGCTGAGCTGTTCTGAAGCCCGTGCGCGTGGTTCTTTACCTGCTTAAAACGTGTGGCTAAATCCCGTGTTTCCTTACGTTGGCATTTTTCCCCGTTTCGCCCTAGGGCTGACTGATGTAACCAGCAGCTGCTGAGAGCAGCTGCGTTTTCATTGAGAGGAGACGTTTTCTTTTGTCCTGCCGCCTTATTTAGAGACTGTGATATCCCTTTGTTTTTTTTTTTGTTTGTTTGTTGGGGGTTTTGCCTCGTTTTGCTCCCTTGCTGTAATTCAAGAGGACTGTATTTGGTGGTGCTGAGTCTACGTAGCCGTGGGGAGTCACAGGTAGCCCTTAACGTTCTAGCGCTGATGTGAAACGCTGAAACGCTGCCTGTGCTGAGGGGATCTAGAAGCAACTGAATTGGAAGAGCTGATGGAATTACTACATCAGCGTAGTTTGTATAAACAGCTCAGAATGCCACAGAGCTCGGTGGCATAGTGGTAAAACTGCACCCGCTGCTGGCACCTGCCCCAGCGCTAAACCACGAGGTGAGGAGTTCTCACGTTGTAGCGCTGCGCTCTCGGGAGAAGTGAAGAAAAAATATGGAAAAGAGCACTCGCCTTCAGTGATAATTATTCTACCTGAATGAAAATTGATGCAGACTTAAAAGTGAGTTGTTACCTGTTCAGTTAATCTGCGAGCTATACGGTAATCTAATTGTAGAATGTAATTGTAGTTTGCGGGGATTTTTAAGCTCTGATTCCTCTTGATCTTATGATCAAAACCACTTGTTCATAAACATGAGCTACTTCGTGAACGTTCAGCATGCATTATTCTCCTTTTACAACGAGAAGCGAAGCGTAAGAAAGCACAGAAGTGCCACAGCAGGGCAACAGATGATCTGCGTGACTGTTACACCACCGAGCGGCGTTTCACAACCCCTATCAGGAGACGGCGGTTCTGTTAGGTGTCACCCCGTGCGGATCCTGCTGTTACCCGGGGTCGGGTGATGTCTGCAAGGCAGCGCTCCTTCCTCGCACCTGTGGACCCGGAGATGCGCGTGACTGGGCCTCTTGATCAGGGGCTAATTGTAAATCGCACCTACCGGGCTCGTTTGGCTGCTGGCAGTGCAAGTTGTGGGAATGGTGTGGCTGACAGACCTGATGTCATCAGCTGGTGATGTAGGGTTGTTTTTTTTATAAAATGAGCACGATTTTCCTACATTGGGCAGGTTTCCTGCCCAAAGACGCGTTCCTTTGAACTGAATGTGCTAATCCAGCTTTCCTCAGAAACGAGCTGCTTCAAGGTATTTTTAGAGTTGTCAGCCAGCTAGGCTAGAAAGACATCAGTGTGTTGGGAGGTGGTGTCGAGATTTGGTAGTGAATAAAATACTGTCTGGTATTAGACTTGACCACCTTTCTCTTTAATAAAAGAAAAAAAAAGGCCCAGTGACTGTCTGTGGAGACTCTCTCCCTTCATAAATGACTTCATTGATGCAAGGAAGTCTGTAGTTGGTCAAAAACTGCTTTCCTCAACAGGACTGAAATGTAAGGACGTTAATTTCAAAGGATACTGGCTGTGAACTCCAGCTGGCTCTCTGGTGGTGGAAAAAAAATAAAGTTCTTTTTTTTAAAAAAAAAAAAAGAGAAGCAACTAAATATTTGTTTTTCTGCATTCTGGATAGACTCTTTAATGGAGACTGTCTAAAGGGAATTGTTAATCTGTAGACCAAAACAACTTCTAATACAGAACAGACACTGAATTGTGCTTGGGGTTTCTGTATGAAATTCAGCACGATGACCGCCAGAACACAAGACAGAATGCCGTTTGTTCCCCGGGGAGATGCTCTAACAAACTGCAGAAAGAAGAGCTCTCGCGCCATCGCTGCTCCTTGCGTTGGCTTCTCCGTGCCCTTAAAGAGGTCTCTCCTCTTGCTACCTGCGCTGCTCGGATTTCTGGTACTCTGTTTGCTTGCAGCAATGATTGACCCGTTTCCATTAGCCTAGCTAATCATTAGTTGACCTAAAATCGGTGTTTCTTTTTTGCTCTGGTGGCCGGAGGGTTTTTCGGTATGGCTCGGTGAGGTTTGCCTTACGATTGCCTTCCCTCGCCAAGGCTGCTTGAAGATCTCACCTGCGTTCCCCTGTTTTCTCTCCTGTTTGTATTTAAGGCACATCTTTTGAGTGGAAGTCTTGCTTTACTGCTGTGCTTTTCCTGTTCTTCCTCAGCTTCAGTGCAGCCGTGGGCAGCCCGTTAAAACGGCCTTCCTGAAGCCGTGGGCCTGGCAGCAGTAGATCCTGCAGAGGTTTGGTAGAGAGGCAGCTGTTCGGGTGTTTCAGCTTGGACATGTTGGCACTTTTTGTATGCCATATTCCAGAGCTGTCCTGAGTAGAAAAAGGCACTGGTCAGATGTGATTTGAATTCTCAGAGGAAACACCCTACCTCACAGGTAGACCACGTCTCATTTTTAATCCTGACATTCGAAGAAGGATTAAGGTGGGTGGAGGGAAGTTGAGCGTGTTAGTGTTTGAATTCGACTTGCGTCAACTGTTTTGACTTACTCAGGCTTGGCTGGGATGCTAATAACGACCCCAGAGGCCGTGCTTTGGCCATCTGTAGGGTGCTTCTTCTGCAGATAACCCACACAGCCAGCGTTAAGGCCCTCCAAGGCATCGCTGCGCTGGGTTTTCTGTGTGCTGCTTGTGACAGGCATTATCATACAACTGCAAGCCTCTCCCCGCTTATTTTTTTTTTAAGTACTAATCAGACTGGTTTGCCTTCATTTATAGCTCATCCCAGTGTATGTTTGGTGCAGTGAGCAACACTGTTGTCAGGAACATCCTTTAAAAAACAACACAAAATACTTTGCGTGGAGATTGAGATTGTTTCTGGTCCTGACCCCGGATGCTCTGCAGAACTGAAGTGCTTGGCGGCCTCGAAACCCTAACCAAAAGTGTTTCGGGCGGATTGAGGAGCACCATTAGGCGGAGAGCAGCAGCGCGCTCCCGAGGCTCGGTTCTTCTGCCCTCCAAACGCCCAGGGGTAGGAGGATGCTGGGATTTCTGCCAGGCCGCTGCCGTGTGCCCTGTTTTTAGCACTGTTCGCTTGGTCCTCTCCTTGCCAGTTGGCACCTGGCAAAACTTCAGGTCTTTGCGCAGCGAGTGGCAGGAGTGCCTCCTCCTCAGCTGGGTATTTGTGTCTTCATCCTTAAAGACTCTCCAGCTGAAACTTGCATTTAGCAGACAGGCTGCTCTCCTCAGGAGGCAGCGAAACGGAGCTGCCCTGAGGGGGGGCGCTGCTGGAGTTGCCGCTGCTCAGCCAGCTGCAGAACCCCTCCGCGGGCGCTTTCTGAGCTTCCCATGTTAGGAAGATAATCCAGTGGAATCTGAAGCTTGCCCTATAGCTGAGACGCTTCGGTCCCTCCTGCTGGTAGCAGCTCTGTTAACAACTGATTCCTTATTGCTAACTCTGGTAACACCACAATTTTATGGCAGTGATTTTTAATAAGTTTCATCTCGCTGCGCTGAATCCTTCAGGGTACCGTCACCTTTCCCTGTGTACGTGTACAGTTGGCACCAGGAATAAGGCACTTAAAATTTCTCAAGGACAGAACGTATGAGGCCGCAATAGAGTAAACTATTTGGATATAAGGTCTAGAACTGTTCTTACAGAGCTCTTGTACAACTTAGCCTTTTTTTTATTATTATTTTTTGAGATGGGGAGGCAGGTCCTGGAAAAGCATTTGGTCGAATAAAATCATCGACTGCTTTTCTGGTCTGTCTGGTAAACAGCATGTTGGGCTTCGGAACGTGTGGCACCATTTTATGACTTCTGGAACTAGATCCTCTCTCAGGCTGGTTATTTACCAATCTTTTAAGTAGAACGGAGTTGCATAAAACGAGCAGCACTTCACAACTGGTGGGTGCCAGTTCGTGATTGATGGCGTAGTTCTGCATTTTTGTCATTGCTTTGGAGGGTGGCATGACAAGCACCAAAAGGCAAATTCTGTAGCCTCCAGTGTCTGAGCAAATCCACTGGCTTTGCTCGGATTTGTTTGTGGGCAGCTGCTGTGCTCGATGGAAAGGCTGCGTCAGGAGAGGCTGCTGCTGCGGTTTGAGGTCCCTGGTCCTGCTCTGCACGCCAGCGAGGTCTCAAAGCTTCTCGGGGCCGTGCTCAGCCCGTGCACCTCGGCTGCATCGGCTTCTCAGCTTTCCTTCCTCCAGAGGTAGCCGGTTCTTGTATGGACAAAAATATGCAGTTAAATCGTACTGCTTCTGTTAGAGCAGCGGAGGCGCTCTGCTTGCGCTGCTGACTCTTCGCGTGTCCTATTGTTTGGGCAACTACTTTTTCATTCTTTGTCCTTTGTTATTGGGGTTGTCCAATCAGCCTGCTGCAACTGCAGCTCCGTGACAGATTTAGCCCCATATTAAGGGCCTCATTTGGAAAAACAGCATGTTTAGGAGGGCAGACTGCTAAAACTTGGAAACTGCTTCTGTTTTGCAGAGACTTGCTGCATGTCCCTAGGTGTTACAGAAAGCTGGAGGCGCTATGTCGCGGGAAATACTCTGTTTTATCTGGAGGGTTGTGTTAGTGATGGCTCAGCCTCCAGCTTACCAACGCCTCTCGGCCATAGCTTTTCCCTGAAGTCCTTACACCTTTCCAAGCGGTCTCACATAGTCACTGGTGTTATTTTTTTATGGGAGTCTCAGGGTATCTTCTGAAATCAAACTGGGATTTTTCATGGGGCTGAAGCTGCACTGGGAATGGTTCTGGTCAGGAAAAAATCCTTGGCAGAAACCTCTACCAGCTGTGTCCTTTAACATACTGGTGCAATCCTGGTTAACTAATCCTGCCTTACAGAAACTCTTAACGCTAGCTGATACTTAGCTGTGTTAGAGATGTAGTGTGCCATTAACCTTCTATATAGGTGCTGTCCTTTAATCTTTAAATACTTGCCACTTCGCTACAGAACAGCAGAGCTTGCCACATCCTGTGCTGAAGGAGTTAATCGTCTACAGAATCCAGCCTTCTCTTGAGAGGGTTGCCTTAAAAATCAGATGAAGACTTGTAGGTAATGCTCCAAACGGTGTTGGACAAGATGATGGCCTTAAAGAAGCCCCTGGCGTACGCAGCATTCAGGTGGATTTTTGTTTCCCCTTCTACCTGTGAACAGGCCAAGGGAGAAGTGCACCGCAGAGAACCAGTAACTAGCTTTAAGTGGAGTTTTCCTTGTAGTTTTTCTAAGTACCAGCCAGAGCCTCATGGAAACCGCTTATTAGCCTGCTTTGGGAGAAGCTGGTGCGTCCTACTTCCTGCTGTTTGACGTGTTTGCCGCTGTTCGCAACAGCAGCTACTTCTGGCAACAGCTTGTCATTTAACAATATTCTTGATTACAGATGGTCACTGCACGATCCCCTCTGCAGCACGAACAGAGCTGCACGTTCAGGGTAACGGCTGGTAACGCGGCAGCTTGCAAATGTGTTTTCTCTCCCTTATTTTCCAGTGCGTGCACACAAGTGCCGTTGTACTAATGGAGCAGAAAGTGCTAGATGCATTCTCCGTTTCAGCAGCCTCTTGCCTCCCAGTATCAGGACGGTCTAAACACCGTTGGGATGAGGTTGTTTTGTCTGCCGTGATTAGGTCAAATATGTGCGCAGTTTGTTCTTCTGCTGCTGAAGGAATCTGCTAGATATTTTTATCCTTGAGAGGCCACGTGCTCCGTTTTGTTCTGCTTAAACACAAGTATGTCAAATAGTTATTTTTTCCCCTTAGAAGGGAGGATTTTGCTTTGTTCCAGTGGATCCGTTCTTACCCTTTCTCAGTGCAGGTAACCAGGCATAATCTTATTTCTTTGCTGTCTGTTACGTTAACCTAGCTGCGGCTAAGGTGATGTGCACGAAGAAGGTGGAAGGAAGGAATTGATGCGATTCTTTAGGTAGCAAAGAGCTGGTACTCAAATAGAGGGGGGATGTATGAGCCTTGTGAGTCGACTGTCAGCAGGGAGCCTGTTCCGGGGTAAAGCAAGCATCTCTTTCTTCTTTGTTAAAACTTACCTTGGTTTTAAAAAAAAAAAAATCTTTGCTTGCTTGCTGCTTCCTGTTTCGTCAGAGGGAATGAATCATTCTGTAACAGTGACTGCTCCGCTGCCCTCTTCACCTTCACTTCCAGCCACGTTTCTCAGCCGTTCTCGTGTCTGCAGGCTGGACTTGCTGTGAAGGACTAAACGAGCCGTGCTGGTGGCAAGGAGGTGGTTGTTGTGGGGAGAAAGCCGTCATCCTCAAATGAAGATGCTGCCTCTCAAAATCTTCCAGTGCAGCTCGCCCTCTTGATAAATGAGTTGCTAGTCTTAATTTCTTGGGAAAGCTCCTCGAGTCTGTGCGGTTTGTTCATTGATCCAGCGTGGTCACTAAGGTGCGGTATTTCCAGCATCTCCAGAAAAACTGCTGAGGTGTCAGGGCGAGGAACTGTCTCAGGATTGCTGTCAAGATCCTGTTTTCTCAAAATGTTCTTCGTTCCTCCGAGTTAGGAAAATGCAAGGAAAAGTAAATTGCCTCAATTTGGGATGACTTCATGTGTAAAAAGCATAATTAGCTGAGTGAAATTGATCTTGATTTGAAAAAGCTGCTTGTTGTTGAGCAGAGGCAGTGACTGGGTGACCTTGAGGGGCTGCCCTGACTTCAGGCGTTTTTCCCTCAAGCTCTTGCAACCGGGTGGGTGAAAAGTCCGTCTTCTAGCTCCGTAGTTTTAATCCTGTGTTTCCTGTTAACAGGGTCACCTTGTCCTCCACGGACTGCTACATCGTGCATGAGATCTACAACGGAGAGAACGCTCAGGACCAGTTTGAGTATGAGCTGGAGCAGGCCCTGGAAGCGCAGTACAAATACATAGTGATAGAGCCCACTCGCATTGGGGACGAGACGGCCCGCTGGATCACTGTGGGGAACTGCCTGCACAAGACCGCCGTGTTAGCGGGCACTACCTGTCTCTTCACCCCTCTGGCACTTCCAGTAGATTATTCTCACTACATCTCCTTGCCTGCTGGTGTGCTGAGCATGGCTTGCTGCACCCTTTATGGGATCTCTTGGCAATTTGATCCCTGTTGCAAGTACCAAGTAGAGTACGATGCCTATAAACTTTCCCGCCTGCCCCTGCATACGCTCACCTCCTCCACTCCGGTGGTGCTGGTGAGGAAGGACGACCTGCACAGAAAGAGACTGCATAACACGATAGCACTCGCTGCCCTGGTGTACTGTGTAAAGAAGATCTATGAACTCTATGCTGTATGACTTCAGCAGGGAAGAGAGAAACCTACAAAGACAAGCGTATTAAGACTCCCACAGTAACATTTTGTTTTTCCTCTTTGAGAAGCAGTGGAGACTGGGAAGGAGGTGGTTTAATAGAGCTGTTATTTTTAAAATAACACATCACTGGTGCACCAAGGTTTTTCAGTTCTTCGTTACACTTAAGAATTTGGATGTGTGGTGAAATGAGAGATGTACGTTAGGCCATGGGAGTCCAATCCAGCAGTGGAGTGCTGATGAAAGAAAGCTATGGAAAGAGGGGGGTGTGAGAGCTTCTTTTTTTTTTTTGAAACATTTAAGTATATTGTTTAATTGTATTACACAGAACCAGCCGGAAGTTATCATTGACCATTAAAGGATGAGAATTTCAAATGATTTTGCGCTCTCGTTACTGTTAACGTAGCTCCCTTTTACAGTGTGCTTCCAGGGGCTGGAAGCTTTGCTGTGAGATCTCCAGTGCTGATAATGATGTATGCGTGCTGATATACAGACCTGGTACGCCTCTTGTCTGTCGCACATGGCAGCAGCATCCACGTTACCTCACAGCTGTCTGCTGGAGGAAGGGCTGTAGTGTTGCTTTTCCTCTGGCTTGACTAGTTGTGCTTCTTGGAAGAGGGGGCGTATCAGCTACCCCAGCATTTCCATCTGTTTTGGTAACTGCACAAATATTGATGCTGGGGGCTAGCAGCGTCCAAATCCTCTGCTGCCCTGCCATCTTCCAACTATTACTTCTTTGCACAAGGGAGATAACACTTGTTTCCAGCTCAAAACACACTGCTCAGTTACTGCACAAGTTCTTCACAATGTGGATACATCTCTTGAAATGTGGTGGAGCACGTACAGCTGAGGACTGCCAAGGTGGGAGCCGAGTCTCTTACCTTTTGCCTCTTTTACTTCCCCTGGCACTTGGACAGCTGTGCTCTTACTGCGCGAGTCCACTTGGAACACAGACTTGTGGAGCCGCCTGCTGCTGCAAGGCATCCAGGTGGTTGCCTCTTTTAGCTGTGTTACTGAAATTCTAGAACTCGATCTTCTGCATGAATTCAACTCTTAGCTCAAAGCTGTCAAAATCTTGTTCTTCGAATGGGAAGTATTTACTGTTTTGCAAGATCTGCCAGTTAATTTTTAAAGACGGGGCTTGCTTTCTGTAATCTCTTCCTACCAGATGGAAAATAGGTGTGGCTCACACTTAGAAGGCCAGCTTGGCACAGCTTCAAGGGTTATGATCTGAATACAACAGCGAAGCCCCGCAATAAAACCTGCCTGCGTACAGGTGTGCTGCTCGCCTGTAAGTGGCAGCTGCGGCCTGACCTCCGCAGCTGAAGCGCTGACCTTGGGAGGTAGTCTCATGAGGTCAGAAACTAACTTCGGTTCTATCTTTATCTCTTCAAATTGCAACGGCAGGCAGCGTGAGCTCCCCCCGCCTCCAGGCTGCAGCAGGCTTTTCTGGCAAAGGCTCCGGCTTGCGTTTTTCTGCTGATGCGGGTTTTCTGTCAGCAGGGCGTGCGTCCCAGCTGGGCACATGCTGGGCCAGTGGCGTTTGCGAGGAGTCCTGCACAATCCTCTTACCACCCATACCATAACCAGCCAGGTTAGAGGAATTTCTGGGGCATCAAGGCTTTTCTAGGTGGCAACAGCCCTGTTCAAAGCCTTGGCCTCTTGCTGGTACAGTGGGTGAGTCGCCTCCCTCCAAGGTTAAAAGGAACCGGGATCCAGAGCATCTCTATTTATAGCAACAATATACAGTTGCCTTGGCAAGGCGGAGGGGAAGAAATGCAACTGCTTCATCTTTCTGTGGTGAGCCCCAGACTGCTGGGCAGCTACTTTTCGAGCCCTGACATTGCTTGTTCCTTAAGTCCTGTCTGTCTGCTGGATGAATTTTAAACTAGTGGCAGATCTGCTGTAGCTAATATGTTCATCATTGCCGCAGGAGGCCCTGAAATATCCTCATCTAGCCACACAAGGCATTCCTGCTCTTTTCTCTGTTTTTTTTGACCATTGCAGAACTGTCAGGGCTATTATTTCTTTTTCTCCACTAAACCTCTGTGGTTCTGGCGCTTTTTTTTGTGTGTTGAGATTTCCCTTGCCATGACCAATCACCCTGACAGAAGTACTAACTCCTGGTAGCCTCCTTAAGAGCATGGCTTGCATCAAAGGCTCCAGGGTTAGAGATGAGCAAGTTTCCTGTGGTCTCTTATTGCAGGAGGAGAAGTGAAGAAGTCAGCTATCGCAACAGGTGGGTCTGCTTTAAAAACACACCTTTCACTCCTTTCACTCTCTGCTGAGGTGGAGAAGAAATGAATGTGGGAAAGGCTCCTTGTAAAAAAGGGGGAATTTCCTTCCAAAGGGGAGCGTGTGCACCCTTGGTAATCTGACTCGGAGCCGTAGTTCTGTGCACGGTAGCTGCAGTAACTCCCCTATGTGTAATTTTTTTTTCCTCAGGTCTGCTGCTTTGTACCCCTCAGCACCCTGGAAGATAACGCAGAAAAGCAAAGTGGCCCCTTCGTCCTTTCTGGGTTGCCACGATTTGAAACGTCAGATGACAGAGCAGTTGGACAAGCCTGGCAGGAACACTGCATTTCACCAAGAAATGAAAGACCTGAACGTGCAACACATGAAAGGAAAAGCACACCTAACAATTAGAGCAGCTCTCCTTGTAGAGAGGGAGAGGAGGTAATGCCTTGGTTTTGTACGGGAAAAAATGATCTCTCTTCCTGCAAAGTTACCTGCTGCGAGGAGTGAAGTAGAACAAAGGATGCAGTTCATGGCAACGTAATTTATTTGTCATCAGATGCACACTCACAGGCAGGACACACAAGGCAGTATGCAGGGAGAATGCTGCGAAGTGCATGGAGGTGGCAGCAGGGGTCTAGGCCCAGGCCCCCACACGTAGGCTGTATTTCAGTTAGTACATAGATCTATTCATAACCTTTCTGAATTAGCTCGGCCCGGACGCTCCTTTTTCCCAACGTGGCTGGGATCAGACAGGGCAGGCTGTCTTCCTCTGGGAGGAGGAAAGAGCTTTATGCTGCATGGAAACAAGGGAAGGGATGGAGAAAGGGATATGGCGCTCCCTCAGGCTGCTCAGCTCCCTGGAGCCAGTGGTACCCGGTCAGGCAGATCTCCTCCCCTCACTGGATGTGACCCTAACGGGCAACTGCGATCGCTTTAAAACAGGCGAGAACTACGGGCCTGTCTCCCGTGTTGTCCACCCTACACACACAGATTCTTCTTTGCTTGCCAGGAAGACGGTGTGCCTGGCGTCTAAAGAATCACCCCTACTCTGTGCTCTAGGCCTGCGGGTGAGCCAGGTGTGCTATCAGGTGCATGGTATTTACACTCAACAACATACCTTGCCATGCTATTTTTTTTATCTGTTTTAATCTGTTTTGATGCTTCCTCTGCATTAACTTGTGCCGGGGTTAATGCTGCGCTGTCAGGTAGCGCAGAGTGAGATGGATCTGCACCTCAGTAAGGCATGATTCAGGCAGATAACATCGTTGCCAAATAAAACGTGCATTCTACATCAGTTACTTTTTTAAAAGTGGCACTGGAATTAATTTGAGCTTAACGTATCAGATGATTTGGCACACTGACAAGCAGAGGCTCTGAAGCTTTCCACTTCAAGCAACGTGTTTGGGATAAGATTGGAAGGAGTGGGAAGGAGACATTGATCACGAGAGCTCCCAGCTGGGGACTGTATTTCACAGGGGCCATGGGGTGGGGAAAGCTAAAATCTGCTTGCACAAAGCCAAACCAGGTGGGTTTTATTTGTAGCAGGCCAGTAAAGCTGAGTGTGCCTGGGGTGAGGTGAGGTAAAGTGCTCCTTCCAGCACGTGGGCCTCTCCTGCTGTGAGGTGTGTGCCTTGAGTTACCTTCCCCTGCAGCCTCAGCTCTCCTGCTTTGTTCCGAGCACCCTGCTTCAGGTGAGGCTTAGGTGCTGTCTTCTGGCACGTGGGCCTGCCCTGACGTGAGGGAAACTGCTTCCCACTCTCCACGCAATGGCAAGTTGCAGCATTTTCAGAAAGGATTTTCCTGCAGGAGCACTTCCACTGATGTCCCTGCCGAACTGCAGGGGGTTAGCCTCTCCCTACAGTTACTGCTCGAGAACGAGCTGAGCTCTAAGAGTCCTTTGCTTTTCTCTCCTTTTTTGCTCTAGTTGCCATTAGGTTGAAGAAGAGCCTGGGGAAGAGATTTCGCAGGTAGACAGCCAGCGAGGGCATCAGGCCGGCTACGAGAACTTCCTTCTTCTTCTGCCCCACTGCATTGAGAACCACCTGAGCGACCTCTGCGGCTGTCTGGCCTTCGGCGGTGTTCTTGTCCATAACTGCCAAAACAAAGCCGAGGAAACACCACCGTCAGCAGGTAAGCCCACGCTTCAGCACCTTTCCTAGGAATGCTCTAACTGTACGTGGTTCCTGGTCTAGTTCTTGGTTTTGCGCTAGTTGCATATGGGACCACAGGCAGGTGGAGTTCATGGCTGGGCTAGAAATCAGCACACGCTCCTTCTGGTACCCAGGCTGCAGCTACACAAGCCTCGTGGTCTATTTCTGAAGGTAAGGCTCAGAGTTGAACGTTTCAGTACATTTTTCTCATTTTGAGCGTCAATTGATGTTAGAGGGAAGCAGATACACCTCTCCTCTGTGCTACTGCTCAGCTGAACCTACAGGGCAGTAACTGGAATTTGTCTCCCCTCAAACCTAGCGTATTTCCTAGGATATGTACATTGTAGGTCTAGGGAGCTTTGTGTTGAAGTCTCAAGCTCCAGGAAAAGTGGATGGACGGAGGGTGCAAAAAGGTCCTTCAAAGTCAATGCTTAGGTTTATGTTCCCTATAAAATATCCTAAAGACTCAGTAACCCCAAGGTAGTTGCTATTCATGAAAGCTAATTTTTGGGGGTTGTTCTTCCTACCCTGCATCCAAAAAGTTGTCTTTTGATACTTCAGGACTAACCTGTCCCCATCAGAGGCTGTACACTGCAAGCATACTTTGGAGTAACTCAGAGAGATGTAGCCACTTCAGATACAGGACACAAAATCACATCTCACCTCCATAGCGAGATCCATCTGCTGTTACAGCATTGAGAGAAAGGTTGGTCTGAATGTATCCGGGGCTTACAACCGTCACATCAATCTCGTACTGCTCTACCTCTGCTCGTAGACAATCAAAGAAGGCCTGGGTAGCATGTTTAGAGGCAGCATCTGGAAAACAGGAAAAGGGCTAAGCCCTAAGGAGAAGGAGCAGAGCTGAGGAGCAGTTCATTCCCCTGGATTGGCCTTTCACTGAAACGCAGCCGCTTCACAGCAAGAACCCAGTAGCTGTTCGCCAGCTTCTAGTTGTTTTTAGTGAATGGCAGCAACAGGTAGTGGGAGTGAGAGGCAATTTAGGAAGGCAAAATGTAAATACTCAAGTTGGAAACTGGCTGGGATCCTGAGCTTAATATCTCAGCCATGCAAAAGTATTATGGAGTGAACCCAAGCTGCCTCCCACTCGTGATAAAGGAGCCGTGAAGACTGTCTTGGCAAGCGTTTGATAAGACTGACTGGGGCTGGGGGAACGAGATGGCCAGTAAAGGAAGGCAGGGCTGACATTTGCTGCTGAGCACCCTGCTGGCCTACATGCGCTAAGCACTATGGACTCGCTGAGCAGGTTCATGGCCTGGCTGCACAAAAGTCAAAACCTGATCACACAAGCACACAGGAGTGGAGTAGCGTGGCCTAGGGCAGGAGCTCCCCTTGTTCAAAGTCTGGGCAACTCCTTTTGCTTGCTCGCTTTCCCTGTGTGCTTGGTTGCTACTACTGTGACTGCTCACCATGTCTGCAGGGTTGACACCAGAACTCAGCACAGGCCGCATGCCCTGTCTGAGGACCTACTGGCAAAAGCTGAGCCCATGCTGCCCGGTCCATGGGGCTGTGGTCACGGTATAAGCACTCTGGCAGCTCTTCAGAACACACTTCTTGGTGCAATCATACCCACACCATCTGCAAGCCCTCACGGCCCAGGTGTTCCAGGCTCTCCTGCACTCAGCACCATGCCCTACCACTTTTATGCCATCCCCACTGTAATTTTCCATTTTCCTGTTTATTTTCAATGATTTACAGATGCTTTTATGCTAAATACTCTTCTATCTTTCGTAAGACTTCTTCCAGTAATCTCACCAATATTATTTCTTGTTATATCTGATTTAGCATAAAGAGTTTGCTGGATCAAGGTAACTGTTTAAGCTTTAATTTTGGTATTGGTTGTACCATGGCACTTCACAACCTATTAAACCAAAAAGTTCCTGCTTGCTTACAGAATATTAATCAGACAAACAGCAAGCATAAAAAGCAATAAAATTAGGGAATAAATCAGTCCTAAGGGCTAGAAAGTTTACTGGGGCTCTCAAGTATTAAGATAGGAATATCCCACAGAAGACCAGAGTTCTAAGCAAGGATCGCCTCCCTTATTCTCCTTCTCCATCCCAAAACAACTTCAGGACAGGGCTAAGATTTTGTATTTGAGCGTGTCTTCTTCAACAGCTGTCAGAGGTTTCTTAGTGTGATAACCATACTAAGAATAATTTACAGCCCTGCCTTTCCTGCATGCAGCCAGCTCTATGGAGAGCTAAATGTGGGGTTATTCCTTCAGTCTGGTCCCCCAAATATCTTCCCTATCTTCTGTGGAGGTACTTACATGCTGATCGGAAGGGAATGCTTATTTTGCCTTGAACGCTGCTGATGGCCACAATGTGGCCTTGTCTCCTCTTGATCATGGAGGGGAGAAGTGCTAGCAAGAGAGAGAAGAATAACAATGACAATCCTACCGTTACTGCTGTTGAGAATCAGTGCGTTTGTGCAACTAATGAGGCTTCGCAAAGGCCTTGCAGTCGCTGTGGTCTCCCACAGGCATAGTCAGCAGGACTTGCTCTTTTCTGCCACCAGTGCATCTTCCCAGTTCCTGCAGCTCGCACCCTCCAGGATGAACTTTATGTATAAGCAGAGAACTTTATGTATAACCGGAGAACCTGCCTAGGGAAGCTCAGAGCTTCTCCTAGAGCCCAGACTCGGTTCCCCTAGGTTTTATCAGAGCAGACAGGCTAGCCACGTCTCTCTTCAGAAGTTCCTGGCAAACTAGAGCCAGGAGGTGTTTTAAACAAGGTATCATCTCTCATCAGGTACCTCCCGTGCGCTTATGCCCAATAATCAACTTTAAGCCTGCCCATAACACAAAACTCTCCTCCCCTCATGTTGTACTGTGCCAAATACAATTACAGACAGGCCGTAAGCTGTGCTTAAGTCGTGTTGGCCTGCAGTAGGTATCAGCCGCTGTCCCCCTGTACCGTGAATCACAAGTACCTTTGGTGAGGGCTATAGGACCGAAGTAATTTGTTTCCATCACTTTCTTGTCCACGTCCAGACCCGTGTCTACGATCGTGCCGCGGTAACTGATGCCTGCGTTGTTGATCAGGATGTCCACGTGGCCCGAGTGCTTCAGGATCAATTCTGCAGCGTTTAGGATGGTTTTGGTGTCCGAGAGGTCAAATACCACAGTGTGGGGTTCGTGTAGCTGAGTAAACAGAAGTTAGCAAACAGATGTTCAGGGGGTGCTGAATGTGCTTATGGTCACGTTCCCCGCCTTTGAGGAGAGATGGGATTTCCCAGCTCTGGAAACGCAGAGGCAGGGCCACCCAAACCTTCTGCAGTCACAGTGCAGCAGGTACTTGATAGGAATACATGACAGAAGCAGCTGGTACTCGGCTGTTTTTCTGCTCCTGTAGCCTGTTCCTTATACCAAGTGAGGTCTTCCTCGAGTGCTAAAGTTTGCTATTGTGTTATTAAAGAAACTGCATCTGATATAGTCAAAAGCAAACTCCCCTTTCTTTCTTGAGAAGCCACAATAACTTTCCTATCCGCTGCCAGCAGAACTAGACATGAAAAAAAAAAAAAGGCCAAGACAAAGAAAGTCACTTCTCCAGATTTGGTACGTGGTGCAGGGGGGTCTGGGGACTCCGCACTTGGTTGTGTGCTCACTTCCACTACAAGGCAAGAGGAGTCTTTCAGCTGGCTTATTTTTGTCAGGTTTTTACAAGATATGACATGTCAGCGCCGTGTACTCCTAGAGCAATATCTATCCCTAACCACAGAGTTGCATTTTTCCTATTGCTCAACAGAACAACCCGCAAGCGACTCTAACTTCTGTAGCAGCCTGAACAGAAATCCCAGCCGCGTGGGACGAGCGGCCTTTCTTTCTCCCACACTTACGTTCTTTCGGTGATTGGTCATGGCAGAAAGCTCCTGTGCCAGGTCTTTGAGTTTCTCGCTGTCTCTGCCGCAGAGCACCAGCCTAGCGCCAGCTGCATGGAAGGCTTTTGCACATTCTTTGGAGGAAGGAAGGAAAAGGAAAGATCTGAATGCCAGAGACAAACAGCAGACGCACGTGATGTTTAGTGGTGATGTTTAGGCTACAACTTCTTTTACATCGCAAGGGTCTGGGGTGGCTTTGTTATTCCTGAGCAGGAAAACCGTGGAAAGGAACAGCCAGCAATATACAGCGCTTCATCTGCCCAGCGTATCACAGCTGGAAGGTCTCTCCTGAGATACTCCTATCATCTCTTCTTGAGGAGAAACACAAAGCTTCTTTAAATTAAAGCAGAATTAGAAAACATCCCACTCACACAAAAATATATATTTGGAGGAAAAAAATGGCTTATATTAGGAAGAAAAGTTATATTAATACTGCCAAGAGTTTTTAATTTAAATAGGTGGATTTGTACCACAAGAGAAAAGGTTCTTAACGTGGGGTTGGAGGGGTAGGGAGAAGGAGGGGAAAGGATGGCAGGGCACCAGAAATACAACAGCCAAAGTAAGTGCTGAACTCTGGTTCTGGGAAGTTTTATAGAAACAATTTGACTTCCTGGCTTTTTTAAGATATAAAGAAAAGACCCCTTACAGCACAGGAAAGCGCAGCTTGTTTCTTGCCTTGATGAGCTCCAGTTTATACTGACTGGAGGGCGGTCAAAGTTTTCCTCTACAAATGTTGAGACTATTTTCGCACCAAAATGTGCGCTACTCACCCTGCCTTTGGCACCCTTCTTTGAGAACCTACCTTTTCCCAGGCCAGAGGTGGCCCCTGTGACCACCACCACCGCTCCCTGGAGGTAAGTTCGCATCCGCATCCACTGCAGCAGCCGAAAAAGGGCAAAGAGCCCCAAGCTGCCAAAGAGCAGTGGGATGATGACTGTGGATGTGAGATCCATGAGTCTTCCTTTCTCAGCAGTCTTCCTAGAGCCACAAGATGAAAGGAAACAGACCACTTTACTGATAAGAAAATTAGCAGACGCTTGAAAACTAGGGAAATGCTTTTTCCTACCCTTGCCTTAGACCACCAGTAAAACAAATCCCATACAGAAGTATCTTCAACAAATTTCCTCAACCCTTTATCTGGGCTTCCAAAAGTTCACATCCGTACCCAATTTTAAGCATGTAAATGCTAACCTGACCATCCCAGCAGGACGCTTGGTATCGGACCTTGTAAGCATCACGTAACAAACTTGGGCTGAGAGATGCTGTTCCCACATGCTTTTCCGTTTTGCTCTGAATTCCGTCCCTTGTACAACCTTGTACAAACTGCATTTAGAATGAAAGTTCTTCAGGGCCAGGATATGTCTCTGCATGCTTCTGATCGTAATAAAACCTCTTGGATTTCTCTAGAACAGCCAGTACTACGGTGTCTACATGCTAGAGACCCCTTACTGTACATTATCCCAGATGAACATAACCCTCTCTACATTCAGGAGACGCAGAACAAGCTTACTCTCTGAGCATATTATTTGCTTAATGCACTGAAATCTGTGCCTCCATCTCCCGTGTCTTTCATAACCTGCTGGTAGAGAGCAGTTATCTGATTGAAACGAGCCACATGTCCAACCTAGCAGGCTAAAGCCTACATTCGTGCTCTTTAATGCCAACGTTAATTGTGCGGTTTGTTAGCAGTGTGAGCCTGTGTTCTGATGCACTGAAACTAAACCTGCGTGAATGAAACCCAAGCTGAAGGTATCTTCAGGACCGAGCTCATCCTGGAATTGGGTTCTGATGTCAATGCCTAGCCCCAATCTCCTTGCTGAGCCATTGCCTTCAGGCGAGGAGTTTATGTTACAGCTTACGAGGTGGCCAAAGAGTAAGTGATACCTTTGCCGGGAAAAAGGTCACTGAGTTTCCTACTGTATGTACCCCCAAGCTTTTAGGCTTGTTTTCAGAGGAAAGGCAAGACAGCTACAAGGCCTTCCTCGAGTCTGTACGTCTTTTGGGTTGCACGTAGAGCCAAAGCCAAGTATTAGCGTATTTCCCCTGTTGTGCAGATAGTTTGAGCGCTGCAAGGCAGGTCTTCTCCAGGAAGATCCTGGCAGGGATCGGGCAGACAGCTTGTGCAGTACTTCAAACACAAAAGGACAGCACGAGAAGTAGAAAAGGACGTGTGTGTAATAACACTAAGCCATAACCAGGGTCGTTAAGTAGTACTGAGCTTGGATGGGGCTGAAGGGATGGCAGAGGCTCTACTAGTTGTGGAACGCAGCTGATGTGGAAAACGCCATGCTCGCCTGGATTTCCATCAGGGGCTTGCACAGGATTCCTCAGGTAGCTGGTCAGCGAGCAGGCCAGCTTGCTGAGCCAGTAACGAACTGTGTAAAGTATTTGTGGAGGTACAGCTAGAACAAAATCCCACAAAGATAGCTCACCTAGCTCTAAATAAACATGCAAAGATCTAAAAGCAAAACTATCGAGCTAGCGCACAGCTTTTCTCAAGCTACTATGGAGCTTTCCGAGCTAACCCGTGAATCTTTACGGAGTGCTTCGTTGTGCGACACGCTGCGCATGATGCAGAGAGGCAGCCAGGGCACAGGCTCCCCTGGGGCACCCGCAGTGAGAAATCAGAGAGCCGGGAGGAGGATCAAACTCATTCCGTCGCGAGGCAGCGCACGAGCACGGCACCCAGCTGTTCAGGGCAGTGTCTTACTCCTCCACCTCTCAGCGCTGAGCGCGCATGCGCTGTGTGGTTTGTACCGATTTACAAAGCAGCCTGGCGGAGTTGTTTAACGTGAGAAGAGCGTGGAACTACCCCCCAAAAAAATAATTCCTGGGGAAGAGCTGTTTAGACGCAAGGCTGTTGGCTTCTTTAGGCTTGATAAGCTGGAGGTGCTTCTACTGTCTCGTGCAGCTGGTCACTTAAAGCAGCTGCCTCTTTGTTGTCCTTCTTTGCTCCTCAGGCTCTCGTGAGGTTCAGAAGACAGGAGGTAGGCAGGGACAACAGGTGCTGACATCGACCAGCGCGGCTTTCAGGGCATTTTGGAATCAAAAATATCCAGCTCCCATTTAGGACCTTCGATTATTTCCAAAGCGGGAGCAGGCAGGTGGAGTGGCACTTCCCTCGTGAGCCCACGGTGAAGCTGACGCATTTCAGGAATCTGGCCCTGACCAACTTCGCTTCTGGTTTTGGTAAAATGCAGATGGCGCAAAGTGGAGGAACAGAGCTGCTACGAGGGAGCTCTTCTGACCCCTTTTCCTAACTAAACCACGCCAGGCGATGGGAGGCATTCCCGCGTTTGTCTGCGGCGTGGGTTTTTCCCGTTCTTTGGCAAAATTAAAGGTTGAATTTGCAAGGACTGAACCCTGCCACGGGGGCTGGTGGAGGAGCCCCCAAGCCCACCAGCGCAGCTGGCTGTGCAGCACCCGTGGCTCACCAGCGGGTACCAGTTCCGCCTGCTTAACTTACTCCTTAATCGCCGCGTTTGTTATTCATCTACCTTACAAACAAAGGTCTGCCTTTAATCCTTTCTGTTTGCAAAGCTTTCCAAGCCTTCTGTCGTGTTGCTTTCTCTTCTTTCTGTCCAGGAATGTGGCAAAGTAGCTGATCTCTGCCTGCCTGAAGGCTGCAGCGAGCCCTGAACCCAGTCAGCAGCCGCAGCCTGCTTCTGCAGCTTCCAGGCTGGAGTTTGAATCAACAGGTACTTAACTCCTCCTGATATAAAGGGGGAGGGAGGCAGGGGATGGGAATGGGAAAGACTGCACAGAAGAGGGGAGCAAGGCTGAGAAGGAACAGTCAATCAAAGGTGGAGATCCTTCTTAATTAGGTCGTCCAGTTGCAGGTATTTCCCAAGGAAGGGACTCAAATGGTGCCTTAAGAAGAGCCCCAGAGCAAGGAAAATCCCCGCTCGGCCAAGCTTGAGAAAGACTGCCTGGCCAAACCGAGCTGTTTTGGAAAGACGAAGGAATTCTTGCAGCTCTTCAGCCCTAAGGCAATAATTTTTTCTTGATTTTCCTGTACCAGCTTACGTCACAAAACCACGAGTCCTCACTGTAGTTTGTCATATTGAACATGCATAAAGAATCACAAAATGAGTATCAGTAGAACAAAAAGCCGTGGCAATCCGCTCAAGGCGTGCTGCAGTGTGTTCAACAGCATCCACGGTATGGAGCCCACTGCTAGGCCGCTGACAGTACAGGGCAGCTCTTACATCCTGTTCGGTTTTCAGGAGTATTTGGTGGAAAAGGACAAAGAAAAAAAAATGCTGCAGCCTGAAGGAGTAATTATATTGTTTAGTATTGGGATTATTTGATGCGAAAAAAATGCTGCGATCTGAAGGTGAATGAGATCACAAATTAAAAAAAAAAAAAAAAGACTTGGTTCCCATCAACAGAAATGTTAATTTGCAAAGCAAATGCTGGGAGAAGAGAAACAGCATGAAACCCAAATTAAGCAGATAACACTCTGAAGTAGCTCAAAGCACCTCAGGGCAGGTAAGGCCGTGTCGCAGTAAAAACAAGAGGGCTGGCAGGGAGCGCAGCGGTTTCACCGCCTTGTTTGAGGTGAATGGGATCAGCTTAGGCATCTTGCTCCGAGGTCCGAGATCCCCCTCTCACCTGTGTTCAAAAATGTGGCTGCTCACATTGAAAAAAGCAGGGACTTCTTAATTTTTCTTGGCAGGTAACATTTAGGACATCAAATTATCTGCAGGAGAGAAGCCACTGCTCGTTACAGGTTGAAATAAATGCCTGAACTCTCAGTTCTCCATCCAAAAGGCAGGGTTGGAACAAGCTTATCAGAGAGCAGAAATAAAAGCATTGGTAATGAAAGCAAGTACAAGTGACTGGAAACCTTCTGAAAGGCTTAGCATAAAATAAATCACATGTATCCATTAAGAGCTTTCCCCCTGCAACAAAAACTGGGTGCTACCCCACAAAAGCCAGGATAATGATTTCAGAAGGAATACGGAGCTCAGTTAATAAGGTCAAGAGTGCACTGAAGGCAGCAAAGATGAGACCGAGTCCTAAAAGCAATCAAAACCGCGCTAAGTTTCCCGAAACGAGACCTATTCTCCTTTAGCTTCGGCCACCTAGAATCACATTGTCCTTTAAGTGACAAATGGCAGCAACTGGGCGGCTATTTTCAGAAACGAAAAGATGTCATTTAAAGGGGGGGCAGGGGGCATGAAGGAAAAACTCTTTTTTTTTTTCCCTAAGGAAGCGCTTGTTGAGCAGCAAGCGGCTCCAGGCTTTGTCAGCTCCCACCTGAATCTGAAGAAAGCACAAATCCTACCTTTGAAAGGGGCTCGCTTGCCTGCGACCGCGAGGCGGTGCCTCCCTCTGGGCTTTTCGCGGGACCAAGCTGCCTTAAGTTACCAGGTGGCAGCGGTCCAGGCGAACGTGCCCTGTCCAATGCTAGCACAGCCTCTGAAAGCAAACCTCGGGCAGACGGCCTGCGACCTCTGAAGTGTGGGGTAATTCAACCCCCGGGTTAAAAAGATGGAGACAGATGCAAAACAGTAGAAGTTTTGGTGAGGATCTGGTTATATCTAGGACTAAGAAATAATTTCCAGAGCATCCCCAAGTCCAACAGTATTCTTTACGCACTCTAGATAAAAGGAAAAAAAGGCGAAGTTTGTGAACTGGTTGCAACCCTATTATTTTAATTGGTTTTGGGATGTACTCTGGTTTTATAGCGCGCACTCAAGTGGCTGTCTTGTTAATTAAAAGGCAAAAAAAATGACTTTTTATTTCTTTCCTCAGGATTCTTGAGAACTTTGAGCAGAACTGGACTGAGAGATGAGTTTCTCGTCACACTCTGCAGCAGCACCTAGTATCTGCTAGGGAAATGGGCATTCCCTCAGGCAAACCACAGTCACTAAATCCTTTTTAAGCCGTGTTTGACAGGGAAGAAGACTGAGTATTGCTTGCATTTAACAACAGCTAAAAGTTTTTGGTGACCCAAGTAGTTAGGAAAGAAATTGACATGAAATGTATAGACATTGAGGTCAGGGGAAAAGAAGGAAGACAGCACTGTCTATTCAATCAGTGATTTAATACAAGCAAACGGGAAATTTGACAACTTCTCTGACTCACCAAATCCCCACAGAATGGTAAGTGAAGGTTCAAAAAGCTCACTCAGAATCTCATAAGGAAAAAGCGACTACGCTTATTCAGACAGCTGAATTAACAAAATGCTTGTGTGCGCTTACACTGTCTGCTTTCACTCCAAACTTCATGAATAGAAAATGATGTCAAAAATACCCCGAGGTCAGTAGAAATCAGCAAAAGTCCTAAGAAGGAACTCAATGCCTGGACAGGAATCCTCAGTAAAAGAGAAAAGGAAGGAGGGGTTTGGGAGAAGCAATCTAAGAACCAGCCGGACTTCTTAAAAGAAATGATGGAAAGCGTGACGGTGAGGACTGCCACAGCTGTGCTAGGCACCAGGAGCAGGCGGACACCAGGTCTGTAAGTTTTATTCTATTTTATTGAGGTTTGCTGCGGTGAGGAGGTGGCTCAGTTGTAATATTTAACATTATTTTTTTAGGGTGCGATTTGAACATACCGCCATCTCCCTGGTGTCACTTGGACCAGTGCCTGAGGAGGCGATCTGCTGCGTTTCGTGGAGTCGCTTAATGCCATTTCCTTACGATTTTACCCAAACAATATCTCAATATACCCCTCGGGATTATCAATACAAACCCCTAGGGATTATCAGTACAACCCCTCGGGATTATCAATACAACCCCCAGGATTACCAATGTAACCCCTCGGGATTATCAATACAAACCCCCAGGATTACCAATACAACCCCGGGATTATCGATACAACCCCCGGGATTACCAATGTAACCCTCAGTATTATCAGTACAACCCCCAGGATTACCACTACCCCCCTCAGGGTTATCAACACACCCCCATGATCCCCCCCCAGGCGCCCTTTAACGCCCCCGTCCCCTCACGGCCCCTCCGGCCCGGGCCCTACCTGCCCGCCGCCGTCACCATGGCCACCGCCGGAAGCGCGGCGGGCGGAGGCGGGCCTTCCGGCAGCGCGCCCAATGGCAGGCCGCTCCTCCCGGAGGCGAGCCGGAAGGCCTGGAAGCCGGCCCGCGGCATTGCCGTCGTGGGTCCGTCCGCGGGTTGGGTCCGTCCGGGCAACCGCGCTGCGGGCGGGAGGTTCCGGCCCCGCTTTGGTCTGGGCCGGGCCTGCGGGTCTGTTAGGGCAGTGGCTCAATTAATAATAATTAAAAAATATATTAATAATAAAACAATTAATAATTCGGCCTCCCAGCGGGATCCCTGAGGAGCCAGCTCGTTGCCATCCCTGCTTGAAAGTGCAGGGAAGCTGCACGCAATGTACCCAGAGCCGGCAGTGCGCGGCTACGGGGAGTGGTGGATGGCGAATTGCTGTGAAAAGAGAGAAGGAGGCATTTCTGCAGCGCCCCGTGCAAGGCTGCGATCGTGGTCCCAAAGCGCGGACAGCGAGATCGGGGGCAGCGTGGTTCCCTGGTTCTTAAATGGGCTCCCCGCAGCAAGGCTCGCAGGCTGCGCCCGTGGTTTGAGGGCTTTTCTCCTTGTGATGAAATGGGGCCTGAATGTATCGCAGCCTCAGCTCTCCTCGTTAAGGCAGTGGTGCTGATAACAGGCAGTGGGGTGCTACCGGGTTATAGCACAAATCCGACCTTTGGAAACCAGGGTCTCTGTGATCCCCAAATCCCAAAGTCCCGCCGGACCCAGTGGTGTAAGGAGCTCCTGCACCGAGGGCAGGGCACTTGGCTTCGTCCTGGCACAAGGAGCTTCTCTTCCTATTCCCTACAGCGTGTGTGAGCAGGAGATACATCTACAGAGGCGTTATCCAGAGACAAAGGTAGTTAATCCCTGATGTCTTTCCCTTTGAACAGCAGTGAGGTGAGCGGTTGTGTTTGTGTGACTTTTTTATGACAGTTATTTGAAGCACTTTACATATGATAACAGCGTTTTGTGCCTCTCTAATAAGGAAAATGCACTGGGGCCATGAGTTCGCATCAGTATGTTTGTTTGTCATTAGTAAGGGATCAATACTGAAGGAAAAAATAGAAGAGGATTCAAGATTAAGGCTTTTGACACCGTTCCCCACAACATCCTCCTCAAGAAACTGGCTGCTCGGGGCTTGGACTGGCGTACGCTTCGCTGGGTTAGAAACTGGCTGGATGGCCGGGCCCAGAGAGTTGTGGTGAATGGAGTCAAATCTGGTTGGAGGCCGGTCACTAGTGGAGTCCCCCAGGGCTCGGTACTGGGGCCGGTCCTCTTTAATATCTTTATTGATGATCTGGATGAGGGCGTCCAGTGCACCCTCAGTAAGTTTGCAGATGACACCAAGCTAAGTGCGTGTGTCGATCTGCTCGAGGGCAGGAAGGCTCTGCAGGAGGATCTGGATAGGCTGGAGCGATGGGCTGAGGCCAACTGTATGAAGTTCAACAAGGCCAAGTGCCGGGTCCTGCACCTGGGCTGCAACAACCCCAAGCAGAGCTACAGGCTGGGAGATGAGTGGCTGGAAAGCTGCCTGGCCGAGAAGGACCTGGGAGTATTGGTGGATAGTCGGCTGAATATGAGCCAGCAGTGTGCCCAGGTGGCCAAGAAGGCCAACGGCATCCTGGCCTGTATAAGAAGCAGTGTGGCCAGCAGGTCGAGGGAAGTGATTGTGCCCCTGTACTCGGCTCTGGTGAGGCCGCACCTCGAGTACTGTGTTCAGTTTTGGGCCCCTCGCTACAGGAAGGACATGGACGTGCTCGAGCGAGTCCAGAGAAGGGCGACTAAGCTTGTGAGGGGTCTGGAGAACAAGTCTTACGAGGAGCGGCTGAGGGAGCTGGGCTTGTTCAGCCTGGAGAAGAGGAGGCTCAGGGGCGACCTCATCGCTCTCTACAGTTACCTGAAAGGAGGCTGTAGAGAGGTGGGGGTTGGTCTATTCTCCCACGTGCCTGGTGACAGGACGAGGGGGAATGGGCTAAAGTTGCGACAGGGGAGTTTTAGGTTGGATGTTAGGAAGTACTTCTTTACCGTAAGGGTTATTAAGCATTGGAACGGGCTGCCCAGGGAGGTGGTGGAGTCACCATCCCTGGAGGTCTTTAAAAGACGATTAGATGTAGAGCTTAGCGATATGGTTTAGTGGAGTACTTAGTGTTAGGTCGGAGGTTGGACTCGATGATCTTGAGGTCTCTTCCAACCTAGAGAAATCTGTGAATCTGTGAATCTTCCTAAAAATCGCGTTCTCATAGGTTTGATGGTAACGCACTTTTGTTTCACTTCTGGCTTCAGGACCACTGTGAAACAAAAGGAAAGAATCAATAATTGTACTTATCCAAATTAAATTGAAAAACAAGAATTTCATTCGTGTCATGGCAGCCTTACTGGAGGCTGTAGTCTGTTCGGTCTTCTGAAAATCAGAGCTAGAAAAAGCCATTTCAAAGCATCTGTCTCACCAAAGCAGGACAGGACGAGCTGCAGCCTAATGCACTGACTTTCTTACGGGACCGTAGCTGCCTGAGAGCTACATCCAAGCTCCTGTGGTAATTTGCCTGGTATCTGACAGCCTATTTAATTTAATAGGGAATAGTCAGTGTCACAAGACTGCAGGTGCTGGCAAAGTTGGTTGAAACCAAGTGCCCTGTGTTGTCTGTGCGAGAGGCGAGTCGCACAGCAAAGGGTTAGTCAGACTGGAGCTGCAATTAGAGAATGAATGCACTGAAATAAGGCTTGATTTTGTTGCTTTGACTGTAATCTTTTATCTTAGATTAAACTAGCGTATTTAATTAGCAACAAACTTTGATTTAAACCTGCTTGTTCACAAATTGCGTGTTGGTTTTGTGGCCTAGAACACCAAAAGGCGTTTGGGTGATTTGTGTCAACATGTCTTTGTTCTCAGCAGCATTTGAGAGGAGTCTGGCCTGAATCTAGGACTTTTGTTTTGGAGACCACGCAGCCTGGCTGGTAAATGTTGGTGTAGTCTTTTAAAACTACGAATGTTGTTTTTATTAGCACTCAGTCTCTCCTCTTTTCTTTCTCTTTGTTTCAGCCCAGAACAGCCAAGGACTGGAATCCTTTTAGCGTTTAACACTACCTTGGCAAACATCCTGCTGCTCTATTGTTGCCCTCCTGAAGTGCAGGAGTTCCTTTTTGAGGAGGAAAAGATCTCCAAACTCAGGGAAGTATTTGCACTTGTGTTTGGTGACATCTGCTTTGCTGCAAGCATCACTGAGTGCAGATCTACACAGCCTTTTAACCCTATTCTCTAGGGCAACAATTTTGTGCTCTAGTTCTTCCAGGCTCTTATTTGTCACCTATTTTCAAGGAATATAGGAAATAGTTTCTCTTTTAAGAAAAGCTTAGGTTGCTTACCCTAAGAGCAAAGATCTGTGCAGAAATCCCCATAGGGAAACAAAACCTTCCCCAGGGAAAACATCCTTGAACTGGTTTGTTCTGAAAGCTCCCAATTTCACAGTGCCTTTGGCTGGAAAATATTCAAAGGGCTGTGGCATGTTTAAAGATTATCTTGTTGCAATCTCTGGTGTAAGAGTGCAGTCTCTCCTCCTTCACTCCCTGCTTGCACAGATTGGGCTTAAAGGAGAGGCTGAAAACAGCCCAAGATGTCTGTCCCTTCCAGGCAATGGACCCAAGGAGGTAGCCTTGATTTTTTTCCCCAGTTACAGATCTGGTTTAGAGCCGGGCTCTGACTTAAGGACACCAAACTGCCTTCAGAGAGCTGGCGCTGGATGCCTGGTCAGTAGCCTCTCACCCCTTCTCCCTGGGAGAGTCTTGCTCTATTTCAGTGCACTCACAGGCTTTTGCACCACCTGAGTCTTTGATTTTCCTCAAGTTACTTTCTGTGTGGTTTGGTTCCAACTGTTCATAACTCCTGTCTTTTCCAGACCCTGCACTGCAGCATTTCCAGGCGCAATATGAAAAAAAAGAGCAGACTTAGTGAGACTGCATTTACATTGTATGGTTGTGCTGCACACCCCTGACCCTTGCAGCCAAACCAAAAACGAGAAGAGGGAACAATGTCTTCTCCTGGAGCTAAAGATCCTCAAACATACCGCAACCGTTTTAACAGAGCTGAATGCTTCCGGGGGAGCTAGTGATGTTTTGTCGCTCGCAGAAGTGGAGACATGGCAAAGCCGAGGTACTGTTCTGTAAAAAGACTAACTGTGCTTGCTGTAACTGCTGAAGGGACAGCCCAGGCCTGCTCTGTGGAAGCATCACCTCCCCGAAGCCTCGCTGATGTGAGGATATCCAGCCCCAGCTTTCCCTGCTGCCTTACCTCTTTGTCTTGGTGTGATAAAAGCAGGTGAGGTTCAAGAGCTGGGTCCCAGACCTGTAAGGCAACAAGTACGTATGCAGAGAAGTGTACAGCCAAACCTCTTCTGCTCTTTGGTGGGGTAGGAAAGAGTTAAAGGACAACAGAGGGCGAGTGGCTGCTCTATTGTTCAGGCATTGCTCGATCCAGGGTTGCTGATCTCTATTCCCGGATCTGCCTCTGGCTTCCTGCGTGACCTTGGGCTGGTCACCTACCTTTTCTTTTCTTTGGTTCCCAAATTGTAACATGGAAATAATTCTCTTCCTGCGGTGCCTCAGCCCCTGCTGCCTTTAGGGTGGCCGAGATCCTCTGATGGGAGGAAGGTAGCACGTTTCCACTGGAGAAATACTTACCCAGAGCACGGTAATTTGGGGGCGTGTTGGTGTTCACTCGGGTACAGCAGGGTGCGTGCTGCTGCTTGTGCTTTTTTTTTTTTTTAGTAGGCAAACCTGTGGTGGAAGTCAAATTCCGTTTGTGGTGGATGCAGAGCAACGTCAGCTGCAGCGTGCCCTTTCCTCACTAGGTGGTGCTTTTGGTCAACGATTTGAGTAACTGCAGGTCTTTTCTGTACAGAATCTCCTAATTTTTCTTCCCCGGTCTCCATTCCTTCTCTTCTTTCTCTGCCTTCACACTGTGGGGGACACTTGCTGATGCTGGGCGTTGAGCAAGGCCAGCCTGGCAGCAGTGCTCCAGGCCACCCGCGCCCAGCAGCGAGCTCCTCTCCCGGGCTTTGCCCTTCGAAGCGTGCATCGGTGCTGCTGGGCTGTGGCGGAGGACTGAATTCTTTCCGTGTTTTCTGTTCCCATAAGGAAAAGGCTTCAAAGAGCAGGTCCCCTCCCCCCTCTCTGCTGGTGAAGGGCATTTTAGGGAAGCTGGGGAAAAAAAATCCAGCTCCGACAGACGCGTTTATTTAGCAAACCGCTGCCCTTCCCTACCTTAGCGGAAGATTTTATTTTTTTTTTTAAGGAATTGCTGCCTTTTATCCATCTTTGTATTCAGGAGATGGTTACCTAGCCAAGGTCACTGCTGCTGCATGCCAGTATCACGCAGCGAGCCAGCCTCCTCTTCCTTCCACGGGCGCTGATCTCAGCGAGGCTTCCCCAGGTAAAGAATGGGAGTAGGATGGAAGAAGCAAGGTCCCACGCTGCTGCCGGGCAGGGAGAGCCACAAGAACAGCCCTCCCTTTTGTACAGGCAGTGGAGGAGGTGAATGAAATTGTAATCAAACGCTTCCTGCGCGGACATGCACAGGGCTGCGTTATTCGCTCGTACAGCGCGAGGCACGGCAGGGCGTGCAGGGTGTGCTGTCACCATCCGTGACCGTGCGGGCTAAATCAGCTCCTCGCCTGCCCTCAGCACCCCAAATTCGTCCTGTGCTGGCCCCTTCCGAGCCCGCCTCGAGCCCCTGGCCCGCAGCAGCGACGTTTGTTGAGGCTGAGATGCTCGCACCGCTGCCTGCAGGCTGCCTTCGTGCCGGGCTGACTTGCACCCGGATGCGCCCACGGGGAGGCTGCGAGGTTGCATCAGGGAGGCTGCGGGGTTGCATCACGTCCAGCTCCCTCCCCGGGGAATTTTACAAACGTTAATGAATGGGGCTGGAGCGCTGCCGTGACGCCAGCCAGCCGTGCGCGGGTTTATAGACTGAGGCCAGCAGAGATCATGCTCCTGCCTCTGGCACTGCACCACTGGTGGCAATTTCGTCTGGGTGCCGACAAGCCCGCGAGGGCAGTGCCTGCGGCAGCCCCGTGCTCACGTGCTGGATGTTGTGCTCATGGCAGTGACGTCCCCGCAGCAGGGACACGAGCTACGCAAATTTGCAGTGTGACACAAAACTCCTCTCGGGACCGGGAGCTGACAGTGATTTCTTTGTCATCCCCCCCCCGTTGTCGTCTTCCCACTGCACATACATTTGCTCGTGGTTAGTAGGATATTGCTGATGACTAAACCCCGGGTCTGCATCACAGAGAGCGTTTGAAGGAGCGACCCAGAACTGCAGGGTTCAAGCTCGTAAGAAGAGTGAGAAGTGGGGACAGTGCATTTCCTCACGTCTGTGAGATCTGGAGAGCAAGGCACTCTCCCCCTCCATCCTGGCTGGGAGGGAATTGCATCACTGGCTTGTACAGATATTTATTTTTTCCCAGAATGTGCTTGTTTTATTGTTTTCTTCCGATGGAATCTGCCAGCCTGTCCCAAATTGTGTGGTTCTGAAATTTCAAAGCAACATACCTGTGTGGGGGAGAGAGAATGAGTGGTTTTCACTTTGCAATCTGGCTCTTCCCTCCCTCCTCCCCGTTCCCCACATCCCCATGTGTTACAGAGCCAGCTGCTCCCGGAATAGTTTGGGAATGAAATGTCACCGTTTGAAACTGGTGAGTCACACTTTTTGAAGCGGGGGGGGGGGGGGGGAGGGAATATGAAATCTTGTGGTGTGGCAGAGCGTCTCCTGGTGAGTACAGAGAGATTTGGAAAACCACAGGCTCCCTGATGATGGAGTCGAGGGGCTTTGAATAAAGGCTGCTGGGTGTGTCCGCGCTGCTTTCTGCAGGAGGATCTCGAAACCCGCTGCAAACTTCAATTGTCTTACTTAACATGCCCGCTGCAGCTGGATCCTAGCGCCTTCTCCGACAGGACTAGGTCGTATCTGTCTGACAACGCACCTACAGTGACTCTCTTAATTAAGTCTCCCTGCACTGCTGTGAGGTATGTAATTACAGTGAGACCTGACTTAAGCAACCACTCGAGGGACTAACAACAAAAAAATCTTTACCAGTGCAGGGAGGAACAGAATTTTAGTGTTTTTTTTAATTATTATTATTTTATTTTTATATTTTAGGGGAAGTTTATTAAGCAAAGGGGATCAATTAGTCTGGTTTCTTCTCAGTTTATCCCTGTATTTGGGTGATGCCTTTAATCTACTGCATTGTAATATAAGTGGTCGGTTTCCTTCCAACAAGATCCTTGAGATCTCTTGCCTTTGAACAGAAATTGCTACAGAAAATGTCAATTAGTACAAGTGGTAGCAACAGTCTTGTGAAATGAACTATTGTTTATCAGAAGCTCAGCAGTTGTTCCTCCCTTCCCAACCCCTGTCCAGTGGTAAAAATAAAATAAAATAAAATAAAAATGTTTAGTCACAGGGCAGCATTCTGTGTTCCTGCTCCAGCCTACGAGAGCCAGCCATTTCCACGCGGCAGCTCTGCCTCGTAGGCACTAAGAAATGGGCACCTTGAGCTGAAGTGCCATGGTTGTTGTAGTACTACTGGTGTACTACCGAGCGGTCCCGGGCGTGCTGACTGTAGCTGTCGCTGCCCCAGCCTGCTGCCAGAGGTTTGTGTCCAGTACCGGAGGCGGCAGGGCGAGCTGTGCGTCACCAGTCACAGCCTTAATCTCAGTTACAGCATTAATCTCAACTGCCGCCTATTTCAGCTTGCATTAATATCCCAAGCACCGAGCTGTGGTGGCCACGGAGAAGCCTCTGCTTCAACAGCCGTGAGCTGAAGGGCAGGTAGAAGCTGGAAATGTTGATACCATGAACAGTCCCAGTATGGGCTGGCAGCAATCCGCTCGAGTCCCATCTTCAGTGGGATTCTGGAAACGTGCTGTGAGTAAAGCTCCCCAGCTGCAAGCCAAACTATGCAGCTAGCTTGGTGAGGGTTTTGCAAGAGTAAGCCCTGAGGGGCTTGATGCCATCTCTGTTTTATTTGGACGACTGAGCTGGTAACAAGATTTCATGAAGTGTGCGTTTATATATCAAATTTTAGATAGCATTAACTAGAAACCCACATACTCTGTTGTCACTAGGTTTGACAAAAATAATCTCTGGATGCAGAAGTTTGCTGCAGACCCTAAGATTTTAAGACAAAATAAAACAAACCCTGTACATCACGGCCCCAGAGACAACCTTGGGAAGTCTGGGTGCCATTCCACGTGCCTTTTTCTCTGCAGTAAAGCCTGCTTATCTGCCCCACTCTTTTCTCTTTTCTTCATCATTGTTGCCCTTTTCTCTTAACACAGACCATTTCAGTGATTTGGCTTACGCTGCAGGTCTGCAGAGAATTGAACCAGCAGCACTGCGGGGCTGTAAGTTGCTGCAGGGACACAGGAGTGAGCCAAGGAACCAGGTAAGAAAAAGGTGCCCCCACAGGTACCTGGGATGCCATCACATCTGACATTTCAGTTACTGCAAAACAGTAACGAGATGGGAATGGCTGCAGGTCATCAGTTCTGAAACATAATGACAGTGTTTTAGTGCTTGGTACTGTCTTTTTACCCTCCTTTTTCTAGCATAGATTTGCCTCCTCAGATCCCTAATGGGGATTCTTTTTAGCTTACAGTTTCTGGCAGATAACTCCCAGGATAATGTTGGGCATGATCAGTACAAATATGCCCTGTTGAAAAGTAGCTTATTTCTTAGAATGAAGTTAGCATCACTTCAAACTGAGTAACAAAAGGTGAACTTACTGAATATACAACTTAAATGCTGAATTCAGTAAGCACTTGAAGTCTCAAAGTTACGTGATACTTTCGTTAAAACTTAATGGATTTTTGCCCAAATCAAAGGATTTTGTCTGATCACCTACTGTGGGATTTTCCGGACTATCTGAGATCACACCTCCTCAGCCTTGTAGGCCTTGGCAAAACTCATACCTAACGTATGGGATTCTTCCTAACTTGAACAAGCACTTCAGTTCATTCTGAAAGGCCAACATTACTACTGATTTGTTTTGGGGAAAAAAAAAAAGGAAAAAAGGACAACCAAAATGACGTTGGACATTCATTAGCAAAGCATTGTCAGAAAACAATAGAAGAACAGACAAAAGCCAGTCCAGATTCTGTGGTATTTCCTAAAGGGCTCCCTCTGGCACATGGCTATTCCCTGCCAATCCTTTTGTATTGTTTTTGATAATGAATAGAAGCTGAACAGATGATTGTTGCATTGTCCACTAAGTGATTCATTTACATTAAATACTGCTCCAAAAGTAGGCTTTGGGTGGACTTTTTTAGTCACTACAGTTATTTATTTGTACAGTTTAATTACCATCTTTTAATTCTCCACTGTACATAATTATTTCCTGATTGCTTCAGCTAAATTACATGGGTTGTAACTCCTCAGAAGTCAGTGGTCCAACAAGCCCTGACAGAAGCAGCAGCATCTCTGACGCTTAAGTTTGAAAGGGCATCTATAGGAAACTGCTCTGGTTTTGGGTAGGTGCTGAGGTTCTTCAGCATCTGTCTGCAGGTCTCGTGTCCTTGGTGCCTATCTCTGAAAGTCAGGCTAAGTTCAGTCAAGCACAAACTTCGCTGCATAAATCATCACAGTTTCATTGATTTTTCTTCATTAATCTCTCAAATCCTGCTGCATATCTGCACCAAAATTTCTTTATTAACCCAGGGCTTCTATTGCAATTTCAGGCTTTTCTTACAGAGAGCAAAAGTTTTGGTTTGTTTCATTTCGTTTGGAAGGGTGTGACAGAAGTTAGATGCTGGAGGGCTTATTCGCACTACTGCAGTTAGAGGAACTTCACCATAAGAAGCCATTTCATCCCAAATCCACATGTAGAACTGCAGGTCCTCTGTTCCACTGACCTGTATGTACTCATGGGTAGGGAAGAGTGACACAACCTGAAGGGATTTTTGATGGTGAAGGCTCTAAGGAAATCAGCCCTGCAGGCCTTTCCATCTCCTGGTGTCTGAGGAGTTGCAGGACTTTGCATTTGTTGAATAGCTGGAGTTACACCTCAAAAGCCCTGATTTCCTAGTCATTCTCTGTTCCCCATTCCACGTACCACACAGAGAGGTTCGGTGTGGACTTTCGGTTCTGTGGGAAACAGGTTGTACAGTCTGAGGCAAGGCAGCAAAATATTTATGCAGAGAG
The DNA here is from genome assembly GCF_964034855.1 of Anser brachyrhynchus. Taxonomy (NCBI): domain Eukaryota; kingdom Metazoa; phylum Chordata; class Aves; order Anseriformes; family Anatidae; genus Anser; species Anser brachyrhynchus. Next base: position 14,683,699 of record NC_137733.1, read on the forward strand.
GGGAAACAAGCAGTCCTAATAGCACTGAGTTGTTCGTGTAATATGGCCTAGGCTTAAATCTGCCAGGACGGAGCAAAGCAGCCCTTTTCTGACGTTTTCTCAGTCCCTTCTCCATCCAGTTACAGAAAAGTAAATCACCGGTTCTGTGCCAAGGTATAAAAGAAACAGGATTTTGTTTGGAAGGGTTTCTGTGTCTGTACCTGCCAAGGTGAGACATGAAAAATAATGACTCTTTGCAATCAGTTTCCCTAAACTCATCAGCCAAATGAGCAGGGGGGGACAAGCGTGTTCTAGTATCCCTGTCGCCCTCCAGCTGAAGCTGCACTGAAGTTTTTTGCTGTTCTTTGCTGCTGGAGCTTCTGAACCTGTGCAGGAGCTGCTAAATGGCTGCCTAAGGTGTAGGCTTCTTCGTGTGTTCCGTTTCTGTTACCGTGCTTCAGAAACCGCCTTTGACTGGTCTGTGGTTAAAGCAAACTGCCCACCCCTTATGATGTCCTGGAGCTTTGGTCTTCTTTTGGGTGATGCGGCATCTTCAGAAACCTAGATAAAGCTCAGCGGACACGCAGACAAAGCCAGCCCTCCTTCTGCATAAAACCACAAAGGCCTGTACTGCCAGGGTTTCCCCTGCTGCCTTCCTCTTTAACCCTCCAGCGTTGCTCTCCTTGTGTTGTTGCTCTCCCAGGAGCCCACAATGCTCTGTGTTTAGTGGCAGGCGATGAAATCAAACCGTGCATTAGCAGCTCCGTAATAGCTTTGCTCAGTGGAACCCAGCTTCCTTCATTAATCCAGAAAATGAGAGTTGTTTTCGTACATTTGAGAAGCTAATTATTTAAGTGCTGGGAATTAAGGCTCATCAGATACTGGAGACTGACTTTGCTTTTGTTTCCCAGGGGATGGAACAAGATGGAAGGAAGCTGCTTTTACACAGGTGTGCAGTGGTAACTCACCAGTACCCGGGACAGGGAGCAGCAGCGTGTGGATCCCTTTCCACCTCAAACATAAAAGTCTCTTTGTATGTCTCCTTTTCCCCAGACATTGTGTGATGATTCTTCCCATTCGAGTAGATTTTTTAAGTCTCCTCTGATCAAATAACTCTATAGCTTTATTTTTTCTGCCATTAAAAGACGGACCCTGCTTGTTGTTGACCTAACCTGAATATTTTGCAATAAAATAATGTCTCAGCTGAGATTTAAGAGGGAAACTGGCTCACATCAGTTGGCCTTCTGTAGTCAGTTACCCTTCAGGCTTACCTACGATCACCACGCTCAGAGAGGGGCTTAGGCTGAGCAGCTGCTATCGAACCTAGCAAGGGACCTTCCAGCGGCTTGGAAAACAGGAGATGAGTTGGGTGAAAACCCCCCATGTCTGTGGGAAACCACAGACGAGGACCGATCTGTTGTTATAAACAAAGTTTTTACAGCACAATGAATTCTAACAGTAGATGGGTGCTTTTGACATTCTTCCCAGAAAATGACAGAGAAATGACATTGATGCAATTGCCGGTGGCCGTATGCTACAGAACAGGGATTTGGTTCTGATAGTGTCGCTGGATGGACCCACTGTTTTCTTACAAGCAGCTCGCCAAGAACAAATTTCTCATTTTTAATGAGATAGCCAATGTCCTGTGTTGTCTTCAGAGACTAAGGAAGTGAACTTTTCTGTGTGTTCAGTTGGAGCCAGATGTTACAGTATTGTCTGGATGTAATTGACTTGACAAATAGCAGGGGTGACATTTTAGCTCCATTTAAGTCAGTGGCAAAATTCCCATTGAGTTCAACTGGGGCCAAGATTTCATCTTACGACAGTGATCCTCAGAAAAATAAGTACAGGCATTCTGTTTTTCTGGGACTCTTTTTAACCTGTGGGCTATGAATCCTTGGAATTCCGTGCGCTGCTTTGAAGAGGTCTGCAAAAGATCACAAAGACAAGCAAGTGTATTGTCAGTAGGTTTAAATTAGCTATACAGAGGGCCGTGAGTCCAGTGGAAAACTGCAGGAGTCGATTACAAAATTTGAAGGCAGCTTAATCCACAGAAATCCACCTGTCCTTTGTGCTCCTTGGACAGACGAGCATCCTTCTGGCAGGACCCGTGCAGCTGAACTCTGTCACTGAATGTTGTAGATTCAAGCAGCTGCCCTGACCCCGCTGCAAGGACTGAGGCAGGTGGAAACCTCTAGTCTGGCATTTGTCAGATGCTCTTACCAGTGGACTGGACTGAAAACGAAATCTTTGTTTTAGAGAAGATGGTGTAGCTGGGGATATAGGACCAGTTTTGTAGCAAGGTCAGTACTTTGTCCGTGAAATAAATGAGCAGGTACACACACAGCGGGCTGCCTACAGACTGCAAGGTGTTTGAAGTATCTATTGGGAAGTAAAGACAATCAGCTCTGGCAGAATCATGCAACAGAGGTTTCAGCCCGGTGGTCAGACATACAACCTGATGTGCTTTTAAGTAATGGAAGTTCATAATGCTTTGATGAAAACAGGCTTGAACTAGGAAAAAGATCACTAAAGATTTTAAGAGTCCTTTTAAAGTGTTAAAAGTGTTCAGTTTAGGGCTTCAAATTTTTTTCTCTGTGGGTTTTGGTAAGCGGAGTTGTTCTCCAAGTTCTTTCCTGGTAGATTGTGTGAGAATTTGTCTTTTTTTTACAGTGCCTGAAAAAATGCAGGAGAGGCACTGAGGAACCTTCATGTGTTATGTGCTGGTTATTAGCATGGACAGTCCTTGTGCTTGTAGGAGCAAATGGACTCTTTGTGATGAGAACAAGATGCTATAACTGGACCTAAGATTTTAGCCGTATGCGCACACAGGCTAACTTTTTGTGTCTTTTACCAGAAGTCGAAATGGGGTTCTTATTTGGAGACCTGGGCCCAGGGGAAGCAAAAAGACCTCAGAGTGAATGCCAAAGTCCAGCATCTTCCAGAGAATACCCAAGAAGAGTTCCTCTCCTTTTCCTGTTGAGGAGTACCTAGGGAGGAGTCGCCTCTGATTGCTCTACCAGAAGCAGGATGACACTTAAGGAGTACAACTTCATGGCAACATATTCCTGAGTACCTTTCTCCATTCTACCAAGCATATACAGAATTGAGAGCTTTTCAAGCTATTCAGCCCTAGAGTTTCAAACCAGCAAGCAGCACAGGCTCCTGCATGGCCCCCTTGAAATCTGTTTTTGGAGCCAGGATCTTCAGTCTTACTGGTTAAATCCTGAGAAAGCTTCACTTGCAATTCAAGTTTTTTTTTTTTTGAGGAATCCTAGCTAAACCCTTTGGCGTTGCTCATGAATCAGATTTAAGGAAAATATTCATGTTTACCTGAGAACTAAATTGGACGTTTTTAGTACATGTTATGCGGAGAAGCATGTCCAAGTGATAAAGTAACAACTGATTCTTGACTATCCAGCAAAGTCTAGAAGTGCCACCTTGGGATGACGTGGATTGAGGATACAGTTGCTGTGCTTTTCCATGTGGAGGAACTCTGCGTCTTCCCAGCTGAGCTATCATGTAATACAGATGACTCTCTGGAGGGAAAGTTCGCAGCACATTTGCAGTATGTTTTAGCTACAGTCAACATTTATATTCCATTGTCATTTGGGGGTAAGAACTAATTGGCATAATCATCAATGCTTTAAAATTAAAAATTCCTCCAAGAGACACAGGAGAGATTGAAACAGTTTCCAGCCCCCAGAGGCAAATCCTTTCCCAAGCTATCTGCTGCACCAAAAGGCTTTGTTCTAGAAACATTCCTAAGCTGTGCCCAAGAGTAAATTAAACTATAGCAAACTTACAAACCCTCATGTGCGTGTGTGTAGCAAGCAGGCCTTGTTTTAACAATTACTACGTGACAAAATGGTGTCACTATTTTCTGCTCCTGTTTTGTTTCGACTGATGTTCCGGGCTGCTGTGCCACCTTTACTGTGTGGGCTGGCACAGTCAAGAAGTGTTCGTAGTGTCTGAAGGTTTTTTTTCTTCATAGGAAAGATTCTCGTGTCTTCACAGGATGGAAAACAAAGGGCTTAATGACACTGAGCCTTCCACAGCTTGGTTCGAACTATACAAGCCAGGAGCTGGCCTCAGAAAATCTCAAGAGCCACTGTGACAGAGGCCTCAGCTCCCATTGACAGCAGCTTAAGAATGGGGGTCACGCTTGTGAGTTTGTTATTTCTCAGAGAATGCTCCCCAAATCCTCAGCAGCACAAGTGATGTGCCAGGAAACTTCAGGAAGCAGGAATAGTTAAATGTTGTAATTGTTCCTGAGCTGGGCAGACAGAAAAATTAGTATTTTTCTAAAGGAAATATTTCATTGAGAGGGGAACAAACGCAGGTTCTCCTTTCTTAAAAGGAAACAACTGTGTTTTATAAATGCACAATTCTTGTTATTTCTGAATAAGACAAATGCCACTGCACCTTACATTGGGTAAACACAATGACTCTGCAAGAAAGAAAGAGTGGCACAGGAATCTCCATGAAAATTTCAGAATCTGCAGGGCATTGAACATATGCATTGTCTTTTTGGTATCCTGTTTCTTCAGAGAGATGGACTTAAATTTCATAGACAGAAATTCTCCCTTTTATCTTTATCTCCTGTTTTGATGTGGTAGCCATGGAGAAAAGCTCAAGATTAGTAACAGTAGGTTGCTGCAGAATAAGAATAACTCTCTGCTTGGATTTAGTCTGTAGTAATATTGGGGTTTGTGTTTAATTGGAAGATACTAAGATTCATTAGAATAAATACTAGATGCTGTTAGGACATTAATAACCTATCCCATTCATTCCTATACAACTTGCTGGTAGTCTTTAAATTCCCTCTGCTCTGAGGGATGTTTAAGTGGCTTTCACGGGGTATGGGGTGGGTCTCTGTGCCTGTTGCTTTTGAAACAGTGGCTAGTTCTGATGGTCAACGTGTTCATATTCTTGCCCTGCTACAGACATGAGAGCATCCAGACCCTTGGAACCCTTGGAATTTGACTCAATTTGGAGAATAATGAATGAAATGGGCCACACTGAAGCTGAGATGCCTCTAGCTCCACAAGAAGCCAAATTCAAAACTAACTCCTTTAACTCCTTAGAAGTCCTGTTATGGCTCAACAGGCTTTCTCTCGCTTTAGGATGAGCAGGTAGTGTCAGAGGATGCTGCAGTCACATGGAAACGTCTCTGAGGGTGTGAGGTTAGTCCGTGGGAAACGTATGCAGCTCCCGTTCTTGTAACCTTTTCCAGAAGAGGTATAGGTTGCACGCTTGCTGTGATGACTTAATAGGTGTAATGATTATCTAGGGTCAGAGGGAGGATGTAGCCTAACTCCAGATTTCACAGGTAATCTTCTGAAACATTGAGTGCAATTAGCAACCTGTACCAGGCTGTGTACAAAGCGGGATAAGCAGGCCCTTTCCTGTTCAATGCAAAGGTCTCTTGGCATCCCGTTTTTCCCCTCTGGGGCAATCCTCGGTACAGTGCTGGAGCTGTAATCCCCAAACTGCATGGAAGAGGGATTTCAGAGCAAGGCTCAGGAGCTGTACGAGCCAGGTAGACTGAACTACCCAGGTTACCATTACAGGAGGTTACTCAGCACAGAGCTGTGCTGCAGGGTGCTGTGGTCTGGTGCTGCTCCTTCACAACTGGAGGGAATAAACCCAGGTCTTGCCCTAGCCCTATATCCCCTAGTTTCTTTGCCACTCAACCTTATAGTTACACAAAAATGATGAAAAACAGTCTTGTGCTACTAGATACCCTGCTTTCTTTTACAAATGGCAGCACCTCCAAGGAAGACAGAAAGCGATAGTTGTCTTTGATTTCTGGAAGTTGCAGCAACAGGCCAGGAAGCTGGACAGGACTTTATTCCCATCTGCCTGGTATCCTTCAAGGTGATAGCTCCTGAGGAGGGATGTAAGTGAAAAACGGATTGATAAAATAACGCGGTGGCACTTAACCATTACCTTCCCTACCACACAGCCCTCCCGGGGCTTGTGAGAGAACCTAGCATCCCACAAAGCACAGCCTCCTGCGTCTCTTCACGAATGAGGGGAAAACTCCCATCCTTTTGCCTCATTTCCCATCTTTTTGCCTCATTTCCCATCCCTTTGCCTCATTCCGCCACCACGTAACTGCAGCGCGTGGAGCCCCCAAGCTAGGAGCTTTGCGCAGATTTAGGGCAGATTCTGCACAGATCCGTAACTCAACCATTTTTTCACCGTTTTCCCCTTTCCTCGTGCAGTCACTGACAGGAAAAAATGACATTACACCCCTTCTGGTTACAGGGAGCTTTTATTTCTTCCACCAGAGCAGGGAGGGGGGCACGGGCGGGCCTGAGGGCGACGCGGAGCCATGCCCGGCACCTCCTCCGCCGGCTGGGGCCGGGTCCCCCGGGGGGAGCCGGGCGCTGCCGGGCCCCGCAGCCCCGCTCCCCTCAGGCATCCCCGAGGCCGGCCCCGGCGGATGTGACAGCGCCGCTGCCCCCACAGCGCAGGCTGTTGCTGCCGCTGCTGGGCGGCACCGCCCCCGCCGAGCCTCGCCGCCAATCGGCTCGCGGCTTGCCGTGAGATTGACGGGTGTTCCGGCCAATCCTGAGGCAGCGTTCTAAACAGAGGTGCTGCCTCTTCTCGCCGTTGGCTGCGTGACCTGTCAATCAGTCGGACCTTCCCAGCCCCTTTCCGGCAGGGGGAAACGCTAGGTAGGAAGGGTGAGAGGAGGGGAGAAGGAAAGCGGTCAATGAGACGAGCCTCAGCGGCGGAGCGACAGGCGGGCGGACCAATAGCAGCGCTCCTTCCCCCCTCCTCCTCCCTCCCTCCCGTGCGGCGGGGCAGAGCAGGGGGCCCCCCCCCATCGCCCCTTCCCCGTTGGTCTGTCCCACCGCGGGCCTGGCGGGCTAGGTTGAGTTAGCGGCTCGGACCATCGCACCCGGCGGGCGGAGGGGGGGGTGTGCGTGCGGGCGAGGAGGAGGAAGAAGGAGGAGGAGAAGGAAGGAAGGGGGGGGGGGGGGGACGCGATTTAAAGAGACAGGCGCCGAGCGGGCGGCCGGCTGCAGGGGAGCGGCAGCGGGCGGGGCCTCGCCCCCTTTCCCCACACAGCCGCGCTCACACCGGGGGCGCCGCCGCCGGCCCTCCCCCCCCCCCCCCCCCCCCCCCCCAACGTTCCTTTCCCCTCCCGGCGGCTTCTATGAGGTAGAGGGAGCGGCCGGCGGCCGGTGGCAGCCGCCTGAGGGAAGCCCCCATCTTTGTGTGTGTGTGGTGCGAGGCACAGCCGCCGCCGCCGCGCTTTGTTCGGGGGCCGGGGCTCTATGTGGCGGCCCCCGCGGCGGCGGGAGGCGGCAGGAGGCGGCGGGAGGGGCCCGAGCCCCTGAGGAGGGCGGAGGAAAGGGGAAAAGAAGGAGGGGGGGGGGGGGACGGGGACGGGGACGCGCGCGCGCGGCCCCGGCCCCGTGCCCGCGCCTGGCGCTGCGGAGGAGGAGGAGGAGGAGGAGGAGGAAGAAGAAGGGGGGGAGGAAGGGGAAGGGGCCGGCTCGCTGCCCCCCCGGCCCGGCCCGGCCCGGCCCGGCCCGTTCCGCGGGCGGATTGATGTGGGGGGGTCTGACATGAGTCCGCCGGCGGCCGGGTGCTGCCATGTGACCGGCTTCAAGGTGGAGAACTGGAAGCAGAACCTGCGGGCCATCTACCAGTGCTTCGTCTGGAGCGGCTCGGCCGAGACCAGGAAGCGCAAGGTACCGGGGGGGCGGCCCGCACAACCCCCCCCCCCCCCCAAGGCCCTTCCCCTCTCTCCCTGCCCTTCCCCTCCCTCCCTCCCTCAGGGGACCGGGGGGGGGGGATCACGGGGGTCCCGAGCCCCCCTCTTGCAGCCCCGGGAGGGAGGGGGAGGACGGGGGAGGGGGGGCAGCGGGGCTGTACCGGGGGGCCACGACCCCCACCCCCCCGGGGGTCTCCTTCCTTCCTTGCCCCCTTCCCTCGTCGCCCCCTTCCCTTCCTCGCCACCTGCCCCGGCGGCTTCCCCCCCGCAGCCGTGCCGGGGCCGTTCCGCAGCGCCGCCGCCTCCCGGAGGTGCGGGAGGTACCGGAGGCTTCCCGGAACCCGGCGGCGGGGGAGGGGAGGGGAAGGGAGGGGAAGGGCCGGCAGGGGAGGGGAAGGGAAGGGAAGGGAGGGGAGCCCCGGGGCCATGGGCACGGCCGGCCCGCGGCCCGGCTTTGTGGGGCCTCGGCGTGTGTGTGTGTGTGGGGGGGAAGCCGCGAGGCACAATGGCCGGGGGGGGGGGGGTCCGCTTGGTTGATTTCCTTCTTAAATTTTTTATCCCTTTTCAAAATACAGCGCTGCTCGTTGGGATAAATCCCTTAGGGAACGGGATTCCTGCTGCGGTGGGGTTTGGGGGGAAGGAGCCCGCTCTGTAGGGCATGGAGAGGGAGGTGGGGGGGGGGTTGTGCCCGGAGTGTGTTGGTGCTCAGGGCAGGCACTGCACACGCCGGGAGAAAAATTCACCTTAATCAGGGGATTCCGGAGTTTTTCCCACCGATGTTTGAAAATTCAGCTCCTGGCGAAATGCGCGATTCTGGAGGATGCCCCTTAACTGTTCAACTAACTGCTGTTTTCCCTACAATCAACTAGTTTTTACTTGGAAGTGACTTTGCAGATTTCTATCACTGACGGTGTTAATGGCCGAGAAGGGGAGCGCAGCAGCTACACGTAGGAAAAGTTGGGGTTTGGGACAGCCCGGGTTCTGCTGGTGGTGAAGCAACCCATGAAAAACTTTCTGGTCCTGGCTGGTGCTCGTGAAGGTGCTCGGCTTATTCGTAAGGACTGGTAATGGTGTGAATGGTGGTCTTGAGGGGTGAGGCAGTTCGCAGTTCTCTGTTTGGTTTGTGTTCTCAGGACACTCCAGTTGTCCCTTTTTTACTTAAAGGGGAAAAAATGGGATCACAGAAGAAACGTTTTAAGTATAGTCACTCAGTTGGTAGCCCTGCAAAACATAGCCCAAGTTGCTTTCAACCTATAGAATCTATTGCAAACTACTATCATGAAGTACAGTAGTCTAAATCTGGTCTTATTTAACCTTCAGTGTGTCGAAATAAAAATGGTATATACTGCGGGGTACATACAGCTTAAGTGGAGGAAAAATACACGTGTGTTTTGGAATAAAAAATATAGGTGAGGAATGAAGATGTCTCAGGTGAATTTCATCAGTGAAATTAACGCTTTAACTTTCCTATTTTAATATGGAGCGTCCTTTGTAACCTGCATAGCATTTGTATGCTGCAACAGTTTGTTTTTTTTTTTCTTCTGAAATCTAACAGTAGTGATGCACTCATCATTGGTTAAAAATCAGCTGGCAATAAATAATTTCCTACTGTAATCAGCCTGTTCTCAATTCCTCTTTACTTCTTTGTACAGTCAGGCTCATAAAGCAGAACAAGATTGTTTCAAAATTATCATCTCACGGAAAACATCAGTTTTCCAAGTATGTGATAAAAATGCATATTTTTTTTTTGAGCAGGTTACCACCCACCCTGAAAATAGTTGGATTCTTGAATTCAGCCAGCCTGAAATGTGTGGGAGTAAGTGATCACAGACAGGGAGACACTTTGGCTGGATGAATTTGGGGTTCAGTTCCCAGTCTGCATTCATAAAGATTGAAGAAAGTGTATAAGCAGTAACGGTACTTAGCTCTGCTGCATGTGGAGACGAGACCTTCTGTAGATTTTTTCTTTACCGAAATCTCCGTCCACATGTATGCCTTGCAGCTTTAAATGTAAAATTTCATAAACAGCATTCTCTGTTTTGAGGGATGTTTGCAGTCTAATAGCTAGAAAATCCACTGTCCTTTATATAGGATTGTATATGTACACAGACATATTCTTTATATATAATATATAGGGTGTGTGTGTGTATATACATTTTAGGAGCACGTCTCTGACTTCTTGAGAGTACCAGTTCATTGGCGAGAATTCCCGTTCTTGATGCTAATCAAAATGAAGAAGTCAAATAAAGGTTTGGCGAGAGGCGATCGTCGTTTCTGTTGCAAAGCCAGGGACAATCACATCATTCAGTTACCGCAGAAAACATTCAAAATAGCTAGGTGATCATTAATAGGAAACGTTGATTAATTTAACTGTTATTCAAATGAACCTAGGTATAAAAAATGTTTTGGCTGTTGGTGCTAGGTAGCCAGATGTTAAATTGTTAGGTTTCTAGAATGCTAATGTACCACCTATCCCTCCTAAGGCTGTCTTAAAAATCAAGATAGCAATAGAAACTGCAGGGGGCAGAAAGTGTCCATTCCTCCCGTTTTACTTAGACTGCTTACTGCATTATGATTTGAAAGACCATTTTAACACTGCTTGCTGTTTGCTATTCATTTTTAATACGTACCTTTCCCACGAATAGCCTTTTATTAGCTTTAGCTCTCAGTTCAGCATGCTTTACGTCCAGGGTTTTAAATAAAATAGCTGTAGAGCGTTGTTTGTGGTTGGAAAGCTATCTCCTGAATGTAGATTTGAATTCTCAGTCGGAAGCGAGAGGTAAATACGAGTATACCTGTGAAGATGCTGGAATGCTGGTGAAGGGTTTCAGGACTGTATTCGCTTCTGAAGCGTTGCTTACGTGGGATTTCAGCTCTCATGCTGGTGCATCGTTGCGTCTGCATCAAGGAGCTAAGCTGTCGCTTGCCTCCCTGCATCTTGGCCAAAGTAGTAAGTGCAGCAGTTGTGCTACGTGCTCTGGTAGGAAGAGGCTTTGCCACAGTGTAGATGTGCTGCTGATGGTAAAGCAGAAGTGAAGACAAAACCCGAGTGTCAGATTGTTTGAGGAGTGGAACAGGAAAACGGGTAGAGGAAGAAATCAGAAGAATGGGGGGTCTTGGAATTGTAATAATGGAGAAAAAAAGTTGGAAGTAGATTTCAGCACTGAAGGTGTATGTCAGATGGCACAAAATCAGTGCTGACTGTCTTGACTTTGGGACTTTGACCAGTAAGCCTTGATTTTTAATTTGTGGTAGTATCTGTTTGGTGAATAAGAGCTTTGCCAGCAACTTCTGTAGGTCATGGACTTTACCTTGAGTATTTTGATGTAGAAAATACTTCCCAAGTAACACCGTATAGGAGGTCCTTAAATTTGACAGCATTGCTTCCTGCTCAGGAATTATGGAAGAGGCAGAGGATGCTAAAAAGACTTCCTGCCAGCCCTTCACGTCAGCTTCTCCGTCTTGTCTGTAGAGCCACACTTGAAAAGCTTTGCTTATTCCTTTGCAGTTACAGATGAGGAAAATCTGTTTTGCAGTGCTGAACAGTTCCTGGTCCCCATCAGAGAACAGTTAGACATGTAGATGCATCTTTGTGTCTTGCAGTTGGTAAGTAATGGCTTCAGCACTTGAAGGGCAGCTGCCTTTACAATTAAATTCCGTCTTGTTGGACCTCCTGCCTTGGAGGCAAGCTGCCCTTCCAGTTCTGAATGGGTCTTACATAGCTGCTCTGAAAAGGTGCTTGATGTTGTGATGAAGTGATCTGGTAGTCATGAGCGTGGCCATGGTACGGACAAGGTCCTGTCTGAAATTTCAGAATGTTTTGTGTTTCTGACAACAGACCAAAGCATAATTGCCTGTCCCAGGCTCTCTTTGATAGTGGGCACATTCTAGCATATTTCTTCTTATTGTTCTTCCATTATTCTTTCTTCATATGGCCGCTCCAAGCCAATGATGCTTTCAGATTTGAAGAAACATTCTTCTTTATTGGTGGTGATCTGTCCGCAGGTATTCATCTCCCCACTCACGTGTATTCACTTCTGACTTTGAATCCTTTCTTCCTTCTAATAATTCAGAGAATTAGTTCATAGATACTTGAAACCAAAATGACTTCGGTTCATTTCCTAACTTCCAGAGTAGGAAAAGTTTGATAATCTCCTAGCAAATAAATGCTGTGTCATATTTTCAGTAGCAAATATTGTGGTTCAGTCCATATTGACGGGTTAAGTTCTTGCTGAAATGACCTTCTCCTTGAATGCCTGTTGAGGCATGCTTGCTCTCTTGCTTTCTCCCTTACAGCCTTGCCTCGTGTACCTGTCCAGGAACAGGGAAGCGTTGCTGAGGCAATTTGCTTTTTATCATAACAGATGGGCGAGGAACCTTACCAGGCTGTGCTGCCTTCTCAGACTTGGTATTTTTATTTCGTAAATTAATAAGGAAATCTTAGCTTGTTTTTCTTTAACATTTTTAGCATATGCACCAAACTTCTGGATTACAAATCCCGTGGAGAATTTGAAAGAGGATTCCAGGATTCGAGAAGCGTGTCTCTCTTTCAGCTGCATACTCCGCTTTGGCTGCCTGTGTGAGCTATCTGATTCACAAACTCGGGAAGGATGTTCTTGCCATGTGTTGTGGGGACTACCTTCTCCCTGAAGGCCCGTAAGAAGTGTCAAAATCAACTGCAAGCTTCATTATTCCGAAAGTCTCCAGTTCTGTAAACGAACAACCTTCCTTAGCCCTTAACCTCTAAGGAGTAAAAAGGTCCTTAAACGTGCTGAAGGTAATGTTCTCTTTCCTCTGGGTGTGAAGGCACAGCCTGCGGTACAAGAGTTCCCAGGCGTTAGGTTTTACTCTGCACGCAGTAGAGCCTTGCATACGGGGCTTCTGTTAGCAAAGCCACGTTGAGAATGCCCCCCTGCGCTGATGTCTGTGGCATCGAGGAAGAATATAATACAAGTCGTTCCTCTTCTCGTTGGTGTTCATCCCTGCTGTGTCCCCTATACCGTGGTTTTTAAAGAAATGGTTGGTTTCTTGGCCAAAGGTTAGGAAGTAGCCTTGTGCCATGAATTCCAAGGTAACCAATACCAGTTCTGAAGCTGTGCGATCCGAACCATCAGGACTTAGCAGAACACTTGTGCCCACCTTCGCAGGTCAGCACTTAGAGTCAGATGTCTGATACAAAGGTTACACAGTTCCCTATCACTGAGGCTGATTCATGAGTAGTAAATAGTTCTGTTTCTTTTTAATATGGATGGAGAGACAAAAGGGCAAAGGAAACACAGACTTCCCGGACTTTACTCTGAAGAAGGCTGCTTCTTTTCCTGTAGTCCTATCAGGAGTAAAGGTTTGCTAACAGCCAGGCTGTTTTCTGGGAGGCAACTGTAGCATCTCTTTCATTTTTTCTGAAGTCAATGATCTTACTTGCTTAAAAAAAAATAAAAAACACACCCAAAGTGTTGAAACCTTTAAAACCAGAATGACAGCTAATAGCGTGAAGGTGAGCAGAGCAGAATGGGTTTGCTTGATTTGTTGGACTATCTGTTGAGCTTTATTTTAAGCCGTCAAAGCTTTAAACCCCAAACAAAGGCTAGCTGATATCCTCATTTTTGTTTCAGGCCTTAATCTGTAGCGCTAACGTGAAACCAGAGCTGCAGATCAGTTCGAAACCTTCTACCTTCTTTCTTTCATTTGAGGATTTTCTGTCTTAGTGCTGCAGTAACAAATCAACGGGTAAATGCTGCAGACTGGTGGTGCAAGTCGCCTGCTTGCGACTTGTTGATTCCCCTTCTCCTGGCTTACTACTTCTTGAGTCTTTAAGCAAAAAAAAAAAAGTATGTTTTCCTTTGGATGTACTCCGGGGGTTCTGCTTTGTAACAACTGCTGTCACAAATGTTAGCGCGGATCCCTGTGGTGGCTGATCTGTTTTAAACCAGAGAAGGATTATCTCAGTTAAAATGTTTGTGTTTCTCACACAAAACCTAGCACCCATAGTTTTTCTTGGTTTTGCATGATTGACTTAGGACTCTGACTTGATGCCTGTTTGCTTCCTGGTGGATGGAGAGATGTAGGGCTCTTATTGGCCAAATGAAATTGAAGGTATGGCTGGAAACAACTTGCATTTTTTTTTTAAATTTTTGTATTCTCGTGATTCTCCAAATACTTCTGGTGGAGCTGTAGCATATGGCAGCATCGAAGGTGAGGAGATGCATGCACACTCATGCATATCAGGCAGTGGCATCACAGGAAAGGCAATCTGAAGGTGACCTGTGTGCGTTCTGCTGGATTTACTAGAAATGTATTGTAAAAAAGTCATCTTTGTTAGAGCCCCTCTGGGCTTGGACAGCACGAGCTGCCTAGAGCAGCTGTCTCGAGGCTCTTGTTAACCTGTGGGCAGTGGAGCTAAGTGAGTGAAATGCTATGATGGCATTACAGCGTATTTTGTTAGCCTGGCCCGTGTTGTCAGCAAGCGGTGCTGGAGTGCGTGGAGAGCCGTATGTTATCCGAGAGGGCATCCTGTCCTGGGCAGAAGCGGTTCTGGAAGCTGATGGATGTATTCGGACGGGGTGAAAGGCCCTGTCTTGGTAGTTGTGTTCTTTTGCATATCGATTTGGCAGTCCTTTATGTACACCCTGCTTAATTCAAGATAAGAACTTTGCTGCATTAGCTTGTAGTACAATCAAGGCTGAAACGAGTTAGTCATTGTAAAATTAACCTCCATTCTCTTCAAAACGTGTTTCCAAATAGTGGTACCTATTGGTACCTACAATAGTGGTATGAATGCAACTCGCATAGCAACTTCGGAGTGACGCCTGGTTTACTTCAGTGCCAGGACAGCCTCTGCCGTGTCGCTATCTCCTATTTAAGAAAAAGACTGGTTTTATCTATTCAAGACCTGTTTGATGATCAGTAAAGTGAACTGTTACCAGACACCAATTGACTCCGAGTAACCCGAGATTCACTTTATCAGTAGGTGACTGATTAGCAAACAGCCTGTCTCCTCACATTCTTTTGTGCACGAAATAAAGCAAATATTCAGACTTTTTTCAGTTCTTCAGTCAAGGTTTTTTGAAAGCCTGTCAGCTATGTGTAACGCTACTTAAAAATTCTTGATTTTTTTTTTCTGAGTATCTGCTGATTTTTTTCCAAGTTGGTGAAGATTTTTTTTGTTTCCTTCTTCCTTTCCTGTGCTTAATGGAGCTCGAAATTAACATGATTCTTCTTGTCTGCCTTGTGCATGGCTGGTGATGTCAGCCTATCCCTGGGAAATACTTCTCTGAAGGTCTACAGTGTACTAAATCTGTCACTGAATTAAAAAATTGTGTATTTGGCAAGGTGAAACGCAAAAAAAGAGTGGGCATGGTAACAAAAGTTGTTTTCAACACACTTAACAAATGCAGTATCTTTTTTAGCTTAAACATTGGGGCCAGGGCAAATTCTGGTGTACTGTGACAAATTCTGACAACACGAAACATGCCAAATATTTTAAACATCCTCATATTCTTCACGGCAGTGAGAAGCAGCTGGCTAAACGTGACATTGCCTTAATAGTAAGTGCAGAAGAGAACCTGCGTTTTGCCGCGCTCCCAGCCACGCTCCTCCTGCACCGCGCTGCTTTGCAGCGTGGCACTTGCTTTCCACGCACAGCTGAGCTCTTCTGCTTGTACACGTAGGCTGTAGAAATCTAACTCTGTGCTTATTCACTGAGTTGTGTTTATGTAGAATTAAACAGTAGAGGTGATTAATCTACATTTCAGTTTATTAGAATATCTCGTTTTTTTCATTATTGCCGTCGCCCGGAGTTCTGTGTTGCAGTGCATGCCCTTGTACGTTAAACCAGTTGTTTTCATCCATGTCTATGCAAATCCACAGGTTAGAAAGTAATATGTATACCTGTAAAGAGTGAAAATTGCAAAATTAGCAATAAGACACATTTCTTTTGCTTAAGCACACAAAAGACCTAGTAGTATTTGGATACAGCTAAGTGGATAATGGAGTATCAAGCGCCGAGTTCCATTTGTGGTGATTGCCTTGCCTTTCACTCAAAAGTTCATGTGTCTAAGGAGCCTTTTTGTTGGGATTTGGTGTCAGATTTCTCTTTCTGAATATAACGTCAGGGCTTCTATATGTATGTTTTGCTTCTGTTTGTAAAGGGCTTTTGTTTTCCATAAAATACAAACTTGAGTTGTCTTAGTGCAGTGTGTTGGCACAGAGAGGGAGAAAACGGCATCTCCATAACCTTTATTATTGCACTTCCTCACCCCCCTTCCCAATAATTTCTGTAATAAAAACACAGATGATTCCTCCCATCCCCGTTGTGTCTTTGAACCGCCTAATGTTACTTGACAGAGTTACAATTTGGGCTCCTGTCCTGTGCGTTCAGACTTGTTGTTGCACGCAAGTCAGATTTTAAAGGATGTTCTTTAGAATATACTTGGCAAATAAAAGTAAGATTTATCTCACACCAGATGTATGACAACTTTATAAGCGAAGACAGCTGAGATAGCTGACTCATTCTGATACCTCATTTCTGGTAGGTGAGGTTTTGTGACCCTGTGCCCTCTGGTGACAAATGCAGAATTTGTCTTAGGGTTATATGTTTTTCTTTGCCTAGCTGGGCTTGGTTATCTCCATGATACTGCCCCGTTTTGTTCTTAAACTGGCTTGCTGGGCAGAAAATGACTAGGGTGAAGTTCTCATGTAGATGTGTTTTCTGTACATTGCTGACTTTGGTCGTGCTCACTTAACAGGCGTCCTTCCTCCCAGGTTAATTGTCGGGTATGTTTTGCTGTTAACACTGCTAATTATTTGGGCATTCCTGACTCCCATTTGTGTTTATGGTAGTGGGATGATCTTAACAGTGTTGTGGAGAGCAGAGTAGAAAAGGCAGTGAAAATAGTTTCAGGAGTTACTGCGAGTTATATGTGTGAAGAGGAACAAGGTTTTGTTCTAAGAGGTTGTTCCACAAGGAAATTGGTCCTAGGCTTCATCCAACATAATTTTACATTACTACTTCTAATGATTCGTTTCGCTGTCATGTCGTAATTCTGCTTCTTGCGACTTTTCTTGATGTTTAATTTTAGTGTTGCCCCCAGTAAATTCACTTTCTTTTCTTTATCTCCTTAGAATTTTCTGCATTGATTCAGTTGCCAGGATCGATTCAGACTTGCACGTGCAGAGGAGTCGCTCTCAATCACTTGTTTGCTAATTGAAGGGGCCTGAGTCACAAAGTGGAGTGGTACCAAAATTCATAATTCTACGGAGTAGCAGTGTATGTTTGTGAAATAGTGCCAAGTTTAAAAACGAAAAATATACCTGGAGCATTAGTGAGCTTGCTTTACGATGCTAAGTAAATCTTTTGTCCCTCCGTGTGGCTAAGTATTTGGCAAAAAGGAAACTTAAGGGAAGGGAACACGTGCCTGAGCTCACAGGGACGTGTCATGGTTGGCATGCGAGTTTTTCAGGCCCTTCATGAAAGATTTCAGGCAGCAGGAGGTGGGGTCTTTGCCTTTCGTAAAGAGCTGCATACTGCAGAAGTCTGACTGCAGAGGAAGAAGCAATCAGCAAAGAACTCGTTTTGCACTAACCTGAAGAACAACCGTGTTAGAGCAATTTGTTGTAAAGCAAGGCAGTTCTGGAAGTACGTTGTCCCTGCAGGTTGGAGCTGTTGTGCAAACAAATTGTTTTAAGCAGTGGTAAAAAGAACACAGGAAGATGACATGAAGCAGGAAAACACAAGTTAGCAAATCTGACAGACGTTAAAAGCTCGAGTTAAAATGTGAAAGCGAGCTGTATCTGTGGGTCTTGGTGAGACACAAACATGGATGGAATTGGCACGTGGTTTGGGTGACAAAAATCCATTCAGATGCAGTATGGATGTAGCAGGGCAGTATTTGACTTACTGGAGGAGCAAGAGACGTGAAGTTTGGAAGTTGCCGTGAGTTATCGCTGAAGGATAGCACCTTGGGGGACGAGAGATCCAGCGCCTCGGCTGTGGGTACGTGCCTTTCCTTCACAGCTTAAGGAATTACCAGCTCTAGGCAGCGTGTTCTTGCTGTCACGCCATTCACTACCTCGTATTGGTGCGGTCGTGCTGTGAACCAGAAAGAAGAACAGTTAAGGATGAAAAAAACCTTTTTTTTTCTTCTTAATACTATTTCAGCTGGGTTGGCTGTATGCTGTGTGTCAGCGTGGGGCTGAACGAGCAGCTGTACAGCTGGTAGCTGGCGGGGAGGAGCGCCTGGGTGATGGGAGAGGACCTGAGTGCTAATGCTTGGAGGATGCTCAAGGCACTCTGAGCAGCAATTGCTGCAGCGTGCAACTGCTGCCTTTCTCCTGACTTTGCCGCTGACAGATTCTGTTTGAACGTTCTCCACGTACTCCTTGTCTCTTCTGTAGAGTGTGGCTCGTCCCTAACTTCATCTGAAAGGTGCCGTGATGGTACCTGCTATCGCTCGTGTGGCGTGCTTTCACGGGCGTGCTGGTGTGTGCTGAGCCCGGTGTATGACACGTGTCTCATGTTCTGCAGTCATGAGAGCTTACCCCTCTATGCAAATAACGTGCTCCTCCTCCAGTTTCCTTGTGAAAAATAAATGAACCAGAGAGTGTAGAATGCCCGTAATTTGTGATCAGCTATTACAGAAAATCCACTTTTCACATTCACATTTTCACATTGCATTTAATTTAATGAAATGAATAGTGTTTTTCTAAGTAATCAAGTTATGAGCACTTGTTTCCCTCTATTAACAGGCCTGTCTCTAAGTTAAGATTTCTGTCTTTTATAATCAAACTCTGTTGAGATGTTTCAACTCTTCTCTTTTTTTAATTTTTAATTTTATTATTATTATTTTTGTTCAGAGCATCTGGTCACGGGGCATGTGGCTAGCTCATATTGCATATAGTTGAGGATGATGGGATAATGGGATTGTAAATTAGCTATTTATGGTACTGGTTTTCCTCTGGCCTACTCCCTTGTGTAGTCTAGAGCAGCCCGAAGGCTGTTCTAAACCGTGCCAGCTGGCTGTAGCCCTGAGGGACTGGGATGCCAGATGGAGACAGCAGGAGAATAGCAGCACTCCAGTGAAACCCCAGCGCACCCATCCCGGGGTCGAGGAGAGGTGCTGGTGCCCTGCAGCCCCACCAGGACATCCTTGGGCAAGGGCTCGTGCTGGTCTCATCCCTCCGGTACCGGAGCAGCCATCAAGGGACTGGATGAGCATCTGTGGACCTGCTCGTGAGGAGATGCGCAGTATGGCAAGCAGCTTCTGAAATGTTTTGAATGTGTTAGTGCCTCCTTTTTTCCCAGTTCTATGTTTCCTTACTGTATCTGCAGTGTTGTATTCCATAGGTTGTACAGATAATCAGATCAAAAATACCATAATATTGAGCAACTGCAATATTACCTGATATGTTATCTTGTTTTTTTCTCCCACCATCTATAAAATACCCAGAAAATAAGCAGCTTGCTATCACTAATGCACTTTCTTTTTTTCAAAAATACCCTTCATATTGCTGCATGAGAGTGCCTGCTTTAAGCGTGCTCAGAATGGAAGGTTTCAGAAGTCTTAATCACCTCATTTCATGAGCTTTCTAGCTTCTACTGAAATAAATTTCTTAGAAAAGCAATGAAATGTGTGGTCAGTGCTACGGCAGTAGGTAGGTCTGCTGGTCCACCTCAGCCCTGCAACCCTCTTAATCCGTGAGCTCAGAGACAGTGGTCTTCTAGCAGCAGCTTAGCCTCATACACACAGAAGCTGTTCTTTGCAAAAAACCCACCCATTTGAAGATTTCCATCTTGTGGAGGTGAGGGTAGTAAACAAGTGAAACGCCCTGAAGGATCCTATCATCTGATGGCTGCTCAAACAGTAGATATTTTCTAGAGGAGCTCAGAGACTCAAACTACCTGATGTTTCATCACACTCTTGCCCCAGAAGGCATTGCTCTTGTTGCCCCATTAATGCAGATAACACTTCTAATCCAGCTGCCCGAAATAGCTGTCAAGCTTGGATTTTACTTTGGTGGCACTTGCCGCACAGATAGTTGATGTAGCTCAAAATACTGAACTGTAGCTTGGAAAAAAAAATAATAAAGGAGTGTAATCTTATTTTTGTCAGATTTTTCAAGTGTCTGATTTAAATAAAACTAATAAAGACAATTTTACATATAAAAGGCCTTTCAGTTCCCTAGAAATGCATACGCTCCTTGAGCATAACAAATAAAGAAAGCTGTAGGCCTCCAGAACCTTATGGGTGCTAGCAGGAATAGGCAAGGAAGGATGGATGTGCCCTTTATCTTCCATGCTCCCATGGTTATCCATGCTGGAGGAGAGCTACAAGCAGAATGGACCCCAGAAAGCAGTGACTCACATCGTCTCCCTGGATAGTCATTGTCTCCCTAAATAGCATCTCTGGCTCTATGGCCCAATCTTTTTGTAATCCCCTAGGACGTTTCTGAAATTTGGGATTTGGCATTTTGTCGTTGGTGGAAACGGCGAGTGACTTAAAGCCGTGTCTATCAGAAGTTAGCTTGAACTAACAAAGTACTGGGAAGGAAGGTAAGGTGAGAAACAAGGTACAAGCAGCTCTGGAGGAACGGAGAACAGAATTTTCAATGCCAGCACACAACACAGAAGTGGAGGTAGTAAAATTTTCTGTTAGAAAAACCCACCACCAATTCTAATTATTTTCCTTTGAGCGATGAATTTGAGATGGGCGCAGGAAGTGAGATGTGGATGGATGCTGTGACTTAACTGGTGCTGTGGAGCAGGGCAGTAGAGTTTAAGTGGTGGTGCTGTGCCCCAGAAGACTGAAATCTGGTCCGTGGACACTTCACATGCAACCGTGCCCCTGGATGAAGTTTGGTCTTCCCAACCAATGCAGCATTAATTTCATCATTTAAAGCCAGTATTAAGAAGCTCTAGATGTACTCTCCTGATTTCTTTCCAGAGTAGGTCTTTCCAAACTGACTTCAGTCACAGAACCTGCTGCAGCTCACTTTCCTCCTCTTTGCTGGGTGTTTTCGCCAACTTTTTTCATGTAGGGATGCTTCAAATCTCAGGGCATTGGAACTCCCTAGCAAGATATGGGATTAATTGCAACCACTTGCTCACAAAATCCTCAGTGCGCATTGTCATTTAATTGTCTCTCATGTTGTCATGTTTGAGAGTTGAGAGGTATGTTGTATGTACGTATAGCTGTGCGTTTGAGCCAAGGCTTTTCAAGGAAACCGTCATGTTTCCCTTCTGGCATGCATAAACCTACTTTCCATGTAAAATCATACTGATTGTGATGCCCATTAGACTGTTCCTGTAACTTGAAGCATACTTTTATATCCAGCTAGTACTAATTGTGAGTTAGGTGTTCTGGTTTTGTTTTTTTAAGAGATTAAATACTCTTGTGTCGGTTTTCTTCAGTGCTGAATGCCATACCCTCGCTTACTCATACGCTTCAGGTCATCCTGCTTAGCCTTTGGGGCTTAAATATTTCTTTTATTTGTTTTGTTTGTTTATTTTTTATTTTTTGGTTTTTTTTTTGTTTATTTCTTTATTTTATTTTATATTCTAAGTTAAGATCTTGGCAGTAGAATGCTTAATCTGTGAAATCGATTCTATCAGCATTAATATTTTACATTTCTGGTTCATGAAGCAAAATAAAGCTGCACTGTATGTGTGGCTGATGGTTGGTGGAATCTCATAACTGCCTCTAGAGAAAAAAATGTAGCAAACCAGATCAAAGGCTAGAAGTCATGCTCTGTAGTCCTACCAATTTTGCAAAGCAAAAGGAGGTGTAAGTGTGATGAGTCTTCAAGCAGGAAGGGGTTTCCATCATGTTTTTGTTGGCATCGTGGCTTTCCTCACTTCTCCCCGTATTTTTATTTTTATTTCAATATTAAACTTGCATTAAGAAGCTCTGTCTTGAGGTTTCTACTCTTAGGTAGTTAGCTGGAGAAGCGGGACGGAAGGCTACGGGTCTGCCAGGCAGGAGTCCCGAGTGCAGCTGGTTTGGATGTAATATCTTCGACCTTCCAGGGAGGCCAGAGGTGGGTTGGAGCCGCACGTAACCTGCAGGTAATGGCATGCAGCGCTGGGGAGCACAAAAGATTTGACAAATGCTGAAATACAGGGTGAGTAATCGCCTCGGTGAGTGCTTCTCTCTGCAGTTTGCACCTAGCTTTCGGGGCAGCTTCCTTCGTGTCAGGTTGGTTTGACTGGATGCTCGGTGGTTTTGCTCTAAGCAGAAATCTGTTGGGCTGTTCGTGATAGTTTCCCTTCTGTAACCGGTCCTCGGTGCGTGGCCTCCCTCACGGGCAGCCTTGTTTTCTAGGGCTGTGTCCCCTCCCACCCCAAATACCTTGAGTTTCCCTTGGTGTTCCTGCCTCTTTGGCTGCGTGCTGCCTTTTTCCATAGGAATTGTTTGTTTGCAGTTCAGGGACATGCCTGCCTTTCTGCGCCATGCAGCCCTCACCGGGAGCCCACCCTTTCAGGTCTGGTGCTGGAGCGCTGCTCCTGGCGCTATCTGAGGAGGCTGCTCCTCGTGCCAAGGTTGGAAGTGTTAATCTCGCTGCAGACCGGGGTGATAATTCATTGCTGTCACAGCAACACATGCTTAAAGTTGCCTCTTGCCAGATTCGTTGGCTATACGCTACACCAGAGAAAATTATTTCAAGAGTCTTATTGCATAGCCAGATGCTGTAGGACTCGTGCAATCCACCTCCCTTCCCCCTTTTTATGACTTCAGGGAGGAAAACAGCTCTGCAGTGAGGCACGTTCCTGCCGAGCGCTGGTGAAGAGGTAGAGGAACTTCTCCTCGCGGCTACCTCTTCTGGTTTTGCTTCGAGGGAAGTTCTGTTTGGTGTTCAGGCTAGAAAGGACAGAAGGAGTTTAAGGTAGGGGGAGTGGAGTTTAAAAATGAACTAAAACAGCAAGGGCGCTCTGTTCATGCTCCCTGCAATAGTTAAGTGTTGTGGAAGTTTTATGTTTTCGTTAAAAACGTGCTAATGACTAGATGGGCTTAACTTTTCCTGCCATCTGTGTCTTTACGGTCTTTCAAAAGAAAGAGAAGTCCTGTGAACCCTTGCTTGGCAGTGACCAGCACGCCTAGGCGCTGGCCTGCGAGGCTCTGCTTGATTTACTTAGAACCGTTTAGCTAGGTTGTTAGGTTGTTCTAATAGGACCTCACCTGGAATTTTTATTCTGTGTAATTGGGCTCTGTAAATGCCCGAGGATACATATCTTGCTTCTGGTATTTATGGCTGTAATTTACTAACTCTTTGCTATTATTTGGGCTAATTGGAAGGTGATGCTGCAAGCTGGATCACAAAGCAGAGGCCACCAGTGCTACTTGGTCTTCATCTCTGTCCCTTGCAAGTCTTCTACCAGCCTCTGTATCAGTGGCTGTTTTGTCTCTGGGATATTGCAGACCTCTGAAGAGGAAAATGGGGAGCTTTTTGTTACAGGATCTAAGGTCACCCAGGCAAGTCACTTAATGCACAGCTGCTGAAAGTACAGCGTTCAGTGCACAGTGGTGTTTGATTACCAGGGAGGGAGATGTGCAGGTTGTTTAGTAGGACAGAAACTTGCTGATGCTCTTCCCAGCATAAATGTCATAACATCTAGTGGCTAAGCGTTACATCACCAATAACTATTGTCTTTTATTTTTTAGAGAAGTTGCCATGGAAGTTAAATTATCCTGGATGCACTCCCGTAGATCAATATCCAGGCAAAAATGTGGCGCAGGGAAGTTTGCCGTAGTGTCACACACGTTATACGTGTTGTGCTATCTTCCCTACTTTTCATTCTTAGTGTCTTAATTATTTGCACTGCCAGGTTGTCAAGAATGCTATCTTGAGAAGCACATCTGGGAAGGACTTCTTTTGGACCTGTGTAAACCACCTCTTTACTTGGCAAAGATAGCTTTTAAGCAACTTGAGAGATACTCTTGAGAAGGCCTGAGGCAGTACTCTCAAATTCTTTTTTTAATCCTGCTGTAAAGCATAAAGGCAATGTATTTGTCCACAAAACACTGCACATGTTTATAACCATAGAAACAGAGCAAGAGATCAGGACTAGAAATCTGTACGGATTCGCATTTAATACTTTTGCTCTAGTCTACGTGAGATTACTGGCGATTTGCAATTGTAATAGTTTGCGTGAGAATCCCCTGGTCATGCTTCAAGCTCTGAACTGTTTTTTTTTCAAGTGAGGTATGCCACAGCAGTTCTATCTTTTGCAGAGGTAGAAGGTGTAGTAATTCGCTTTCACTCCCATGTTTTCCCTTGTTACCCCCATTCTACTGCAGTGGTTATTAGCCTTTCTTTTTCTGTATACAGTTGCTTTAAGAACCCAGACAACTTCATCCTGCCGCTCAGGTAGCCTACCTAGTGCTCAGGAGCTGTTTCACTGCAGAGAACTCGCCCCTCTCTGATATTTCTGACCCCCACTGACATGTCTGAGTGAACGACAGATCGAGGTGGAACCTGTATGGCCACGTGTATTATATATGATCAGTTTATTGCTGGTACCATTTTTGTGAGTACAGGAACAGGGATTTGTTTAGAACAAACTGCAAGATGAGTTCTCTGTTCTTACCAAAATACAGATTGCACTCTGGCTATTTTTGATGGCAAATGCAGCTTCATTTTCTTTTTACCAATGCCAAGCGTGCATAAACTTTTGCTATTCTGTTAACTTTAGAGAGGGGTCTGGAGTTTTTAATGAGCTGTTAGTACGCCAGCTAATGCCCTAACCAGCAGGAAGCGTTGGTAAGTAATCTTCGTTTTGGAAACAAGGACAAGCTAGATCAACAGAAGGGCATACTAAAACGTCTGCCTTATCTGCCAACGAACATTTGTTAGTATGGTGGGAGTAATAATTAAGTGTTTTTGAAAGCTGATAACGTTCTTCCAAGTGTGGGGAAGAACAAGGAAAGCAGATAATGATATATACCCTAGTTCTCCTACTCCCGTTGAGGCTGCAGTTTCAGATCCTCAAGTCCAAAGATTACCATCTCAGCAGCCGATCCTCCCCTCCTGAATTCAATTGCTCAGCTGGGAGACGAAGCATTAGGCTTATCTGTTTGCTGAGCTGATTGATTTCAGACCTCAGTCATCTGCAGCTTTGGGGCAGGGCTTGCAGAGTCCTACCTTTTGATGACATTTCCCCGTTGGAATGCGATGTGGTAACTTTCTGAGATTGCGTCAAATTAGTTCCATACTGAAGGGGAAGCTGTGGATACCGGCAGACCATCGTGTTGATTTTGGGAGAGAACTGAAACTCAGAAGAAAAGGCAGGACACACAGAACCCGCGCCATCAATCCTTTGGCTTGTTCAGTCATCTCCACAATCCAGTCTTCCGCTTATATTCCCTTTATATCAATTACTTTCTTACGCAGCAAAGGGTGTGTGTGTATATGTGTGTACATTATATATATGTACACATTCATTCCCAGTTTCGGTATGCAAGCTAAGTAAACTGAAAATAGCGAGAGATGGAAGCCCCTACAACCCCTAATGCAAAGTGTGGAAAGGTAGAAGTGTTGGAAGCAAAGCCCGTTTTGGGTGTGTGTGTCCTAACGTGGACAATTCGGGAAGCCCCTGGTGTATGAAATAACTCGAGCTATTAGTTAAACAAACTGGAGTGCTGTTCAGGTGTAACGATGCCTTTAGATCTTAAAGGTGAAATATGCTTTTGGCTTGATGCTGCCCAGCGTGTTTCAGTGTTACAGCTGATCTTTCCATCCCAGCAGTGCGGGTGGCAAAAGCTCTTCTCATACAAGATTGCCAGCACGAGTCCTTGGAGCCGATGCTGTCAGCCAAGTTTCATTTCCCCAGAGTTTCATTTTCCCATGCAATTATGTCAGGAGAAATTACAGTGTAGACTTACCCTCCCTGTTTGTGTGAATGCACTTTTTCACACTGATGGTCCTTCCTGTTTTTTCTTGGTTTAAATCCTTAAATTTTGTGCAAAGTCTGTGTAATTGCATATTAAACGTAACTGATAACCTTACTGTTGACATTTGCGTGTACTGAAATTCAAATTTAAATCCTCTTAACAAAAACAAATTTTATCAGTCTGAAAAAGAAGAAGCTGCCACTTGAGTGCTATGGTAGCACGTAAGATCTGTTGCCTCTACTGCTGCCCTTCCTTATTTTTAGAGGAAATCTTCGAGTAATGCATTTGCTGTTGGGAAGCCAGTTAGAAGTAACTTTCTCTATTGGAAAGCCAACTGCGTATTCTTTTACTTCCCTCAGAAGCACTGCTCATGGTATGTAATGTCTGTTTATCATTTCTTATGGGAAGTTATGGATGTACTTCTCAATGTACTAATTTTCTACAGCTTTTTTAATTACTCCACTGATTTCGAAGTATAGATTTGTGCCAAGGTACACCAGGGTATATTTGAACAAAATACAGAGCAATAAATTTGTAATTGTAATTCATGTCTGATGAATAAGCAAAGCATTAATTTTATTAGCTCTGCCGGCAGCCTCAGTGTTCGAGGAGTGTAGCGGGGCTGTTTTTAGGGCCGCGCTTCATGGAATTCCTTTGCAAGGCTCTCATTTATCAGGTGGTATCTGGCGTTGAACCGGTGTTTTCTGGGTAGATGTGTATGTTGGTAATCAATTACCCTTTTTTTTTTTTTAATGTCCAGAAATGTATGGATAGGCCTGCTTAGTAGTTACTTTAAGTAAAGCTTTCTCCTTCTTTTTATGGTTAAGAGAATGTCATGGAGAAGAAAAAAGTCACTCGGGTTGTTCCCTTTGGCCAACATGTGGTGTTAAGTTCTGGTGTGCTGAACAGTCGCTGCTCTGTGTTAGTGTTACTCATCCAGTGACTTCATCTGCATTGTTTTACTAAAAATGCAGATAATTATTGTAAATGGTTTTTAAAAACTGTTTCTCATTTCAGTAAGTCCCATAGAGGAATCCTAAAGAACTTTGTCTCATATCAAGAGAGACCAGAACTATGTGATGAGAAAATATTTCAGTGTTTAGAAGCTTGTAAGAACATGTATTATTCCTTTTGGGGATGTTGCTGCTGGGTTTAGATCAGGTGTTTCCTAATTTTCTTTTTTTTTTTTTAGTTTAAATTCACATTTCTTGGGTTTAATGCTTCATTTCATTGCACAGAACATCATTGTCATGGATTTTTGCCTTCAGTTATTTCCATTTTCTGCGACTGTATATTTTTGTTTGGCTATATATATTTATGGTCAAACAATGGGGGGAAGGGTATATGTAAAAAAAAAACATAGTCCAACAACATTAACTTGGTAGTATAGTTGATGGTAATCTGCTTAACCTTGGGATGGAAAAGTGGAGCATTGCAATACGAGATACTTAACAATGTGTGGTATCCAGTATAGTACAGAATCTTTCTTTGTCTTTTAAGGATCAGGTTCACTAATTTAAAGATTAATTATAAAGGATTCAAGTCAGCTGTGTTTTGTCAGAGCAGCACAGTGAGGCCACATGCATAACTTTTTTCCCCCTTTATCTGTCTTTGTTCATTTCTTTGGATGTACGTGACTGTTGATGTTCCTCTCTCTTCTTTGGTTTAAAGAGGAGCTCAGTAGTTTTTTTAATTACGTACGATATTAATGGTTACTCTGAACTTTTTTCCCTTTTAAGAGAGTGTTTGTGAGCAAAAGAACTGCCTCAAACCTTCTGAATTAAAGAACTGCAATCCATTGGAATAGCTGCTCTTTCTGACTTTTTTTTTCCGCAGTAGAAGCAGAATTTAGCTGCCCATGGAGAGAAGCTTCTTTTGCTGTAAAGATGGAAAGATGAAACTGCCTCAAAGAAAGGTGAATAGAGATGGTAGTGCTTTGTAAACGCGTACACCATTCCGTTGTTCATTCCCCAAGAGTCCAGTTCAAGAACGACCACAGTAGTGGTTGCTTCTGTAAGATCATTGCTGCTTGGTAGGGTGCTGGTCTTCAGCCCCTTTCGGAAGGATGCCTTTGGAAGAGAAATACAGGAGGACACACACTTGCCAGGCCTGTTCACATGTTTTAGTCAACTTTGTTTGCAAAATCTTCATTATTGTGTTGACTGTTAGAGGCAAAGTCTGACCTGTACGCAAAATGTGAAAGGACCCACTTTTGCAGTTAATTTGTGACGAAGACAATGCAGGATTTGTTGTAAATTCTCCAAAACCTTGTTTATACTGAAAGTGCAGTGTAATGGCTGGTGAGGATGGGCTGTATTTTGAATATTTATCAAACACAACAAATCTGTATTTCGAGGTGTTGCAGCTGAGCGTCTCGTAATGCTTGCAAATCCTTCATGGTAATAAGCCCTTCTCTGAAGAACCACAGAGTGATTTCTTATCTCCAAATGGACCTCTGGTTATTTCAACCCATTATCTACTCACCAAACAGTCTTAGATAACTGAAATTCATCTGTATAGGACTGTTTTCTATTCTTCCTCCTCTTTACCTATTTTCCATTGGAGTCCTTAGATACCCGATTCTTGCTTTCCAAATAAAATACTCAAATCAAACAGTTACGTTCCTACAACTTGTCTCATCTTTCCTGCTTTACATGAAAATGCATGCACACCCAAGTACCCTTAAACTCTTTTGATAAGATAAATGTAAATTGTACTTGAGAGTGTTTTTTTCTGAAAACAGCCTAGCTCTATTGTACAGATGTTCTTTTGGAAAATGGAATGCACTTCTCTTAATTATTAGCGCTGATGGACACGCTGCGAGCCCAGTATTTGCTGATGTCAGGTAGAATCGAAGATGTGGGTTCTTATGCTTGACAAATGTGACAGTAACTGTACTCCTGGCTGTCTCGGCTGAATGAATCAATCTCACATGCACGAGTACTTATCGGCAATCAGCTATACTGCATAAGCAGACTACCTTCCTTCCCTTATTTTGAGCACAGTCTGCAGGCAGCGTTATTTCTAAAGCACTGCATGCTACCGATTTGTTAGGTGCGGGAGCTCCGGCTTGCTCTTTGTAGCTGATGAACGTCTTGTAGTTTTTGTGCATTTCTCTCTTTCTAAAGGTCTTCCTGCTCTTGAGAAACTGATGCACTTCTATCCAAATGCATAACGGTAACTACTGAATGTCTGTGGCATTAATATATGTAGACATAAATAGAGCAAGTCCTCTACAAAAAAAAAAATGTATTTTCCCATCATATAGTATACCTGTATTCAGACACTATTTTTGGATAGAAAATTTGCAAGGACTTCCTGGAGCTCTGTACGTACTCAAGAGTACACAAACTACCTTCTGAAACCATCTCTACAGGAAACTGAGATTCACATGTACTTTTTCTTCTAAGTAGAATGATTACATTCATTGATACATATATCTATATACAGAAAAACACACAGATATATATGCTGTATTTTCAATTTGACAAGGAAGATTAATATAAGGGACAGTTCTCAAAAGCCAAGGTTTGTCAAGAGCCAGCGGAGGAAAAGGGAGACATGAAAGGAATGGACTGAGACAGTTCTGATCTTATTTGCAGTACTCCTATTTTGTAAGATATATAGAGAAGAATTATTTTTTCTTGGAACACAAAGACTAATGGGATGGCTTACAGAACTTGAAAGGCTATATACAAATAGCTGTTCTGGCTTACTTGTTTTCATGGCTATTATTTGGGGGTTACAGTCTTTGGTTTCATGACATAACTTAAGTTAGGAGGACAACAACCTGTGGGTTTTATATGAAACTGAAGATAGATCTCTACATTTATGATGAAATGAATTTTCA
Source organism: Anser brachyrhynchus (assembly GCF_964034855.1). NCBI lineage: Eukaryota > Metazoa > Chordata > Aves > Anseriformes > Anatidae > Anser > Anser brachyrhynchus. The sequence goes on from NC_137733.1 coordinate 14,713,145, forward strand.
GCTGCAATAAATGCTTGCATAGTGAAGTGTTGTAGCAGTTGGACACTCGACAGAGCAGCATGGATATGTTCTTCACGCTTCTTGTACCCAGTGCTAAAGGAATTGCCTGCATTAGAGCTCCTCAGAAGTTTTGTTCATTAGAGTTCTGGTTTTCCCCCTTTCTCCATAGTGTTCCCAACCACTCAGTGTGATTTTTTTTTCCCCTGCTGTATCTTTTTAGTATCATTATTTGACTTTTCTTTAGGAAAACTATAATGATGAATTTGCTGTGCAAAAACATCTGTCCAGAGGGTCATGTGGAGTATGAAAACATTTCGTAAAACTTTGTTGTTTTTCTTCGGAGATAAGTTTCACCTGGGGCTGATGAACTGGGGAATCCTCGTGCAGATCTTGGACTAAATGCACGTAGGCATTTACTGTTACCCCGCATCTCTCCTTCAGTCCCGACTGCCATCACTTGAGTAGCAGAAGCAGTGTTTTAATTCCAAGAATTATTTCATTACTGAGAAAAAAAAAATACTAAGGCACAGATTCACAGTACTGATGAAAAACACTTGAACGTGCCTGCAAACTTTCTGAAAAATTCCCCCTCTCTTAGAGACCCTTTTCTCCACATTCTTAATTTCTGCGTGATTAATCAAAGAATAATTGGGGTAATTCATTAACGTTGACAGGCAAATTGTCTTCTACATCAAAGTACTGTTCTTTTAGCTCTCTGGCAGTGGACAAAATTAAATTTCTAATAGAAATCTTAGTCTTCTCCAAAAAGAAGTGGAAAACGTTATGTAGCATTGTACTTCTTGCTTGCAGGACACAGCCATTACAACTAACAGAACATCTGAAAGGTGAGAGTATTGTGTTTGAATACGTCGATCTGACACCATAATGGCAGTATTTAAACTGCTGAAGGTGAATCCATTTGCATTTATTCCTTAAATCGGGCCTTTGTCTTTTGCTGAGCGTTTCTTAATTTGCTTAGCTTTAAGATGTTCTTTTGCACCTTCTTTAAGCTTTTTTCTTTGTCTTGTAGCTTGAATTCTAATATTTTAATTTCAAGAGCGTTCTGTTGCGTGAACAAGAAGCAATGTGCGTATTACGAGCTCTAAGCTATTGTCAGAAGGATGCATCATGGAATGAAACAATGGCATTATGTCCAGAGCTTTCTGTGTTGGCGGATATTATCCTGCTGAACGGTAAATGCTTTCAAAAACTGCACTAGTTTCAGGATTTTTATTTCTTAACCTCATCTTTTCAAGTACGTAAGTAAAATTTGCTAACAAAAGTTTGGAGCTGTTGACCTGAAGTGGTTCTCAGATCTCCCCAAGTGTTTTGTAGGGTAAGTATTTACCCCCTAAAAGTGGTGGGGAGTTCTGTTGGTGTGTAGGTTTTTTTTTTGTTCTAATTTTTACTCTTTTCTGATGATACTTAAAAGGAGACTTGGCACGTGTTGTCTTTGCTAGCATGAGGGTGGACGGTTCTTTTGCCTCGCCAGTATTGGGTAGCACTTCGACAGAATGTCTTCCTTTTCCATTTCTCATATTCTAATAGAGGCATCAAGTAGCATTAGGATTTTATGAAACCTAATTAATTCAGAAAGAAACTGGTGTTTATACAGACACTGTATGATGCTTAGGGCTCTGAGTATGCTCTCATGCTTGATAACAAGGAAGAAAGGGATGGTTTTGGTCCTGAAAGTTATGTTATCTGCACTTAATTATATTTTCACCTTTTCTTCTGCAGCCCTTCCAACATCTTCCTTTGGAACAGTAGAGGGTAGGTGAAGCATTTTTAAGAGACAGGCTTCTCTTTGAAAAATGGCTAGTAAAGTGGCAAAAGAGGAGCCACGTTGTTTTTGTTTTATTTTCTCCTCAACAGGGCAAGGAAAATAGGAAAAAAGATCTCTTGCTGATATGAAATAGGCCTTTGCTGTAATGAATGGCCTGGGAGTTTTTCTGCTTGCTTTTCTTATCCCCACGTTGTGAAAGCTTGCTGTCCTGCTGGATTTTTTTGGAATGCAGAGGTGTGTTCTGGCTAAAAAAGCATGTGCTTTGCCTAACAAGCTTTACTCGCCATGGAGCCCAGCTGGCTGCTGCAGTCTGTATTTGTTTTGTCTTCACTAATATTTATATCCATGCTTTAAATTAAACTAACACTTTTTGCATTAAGTGACAACCCAAGCACAATGTCCATAAATGAGACCAAGCACTATAATCTACTAATTTTTGTTTTCAGTGTGCAGCATTATGTAATCAAGCAGCCTACTAAAAAGGAAGACATGGCAGTAACACTGGTGGCGTGTAAATGGTGCTAAACTTAAAGTGACCGGCCTTCGTTGAAAGACATATTTACGTTAAGTTGAGGTTTTAGCACTTCCCTTTGTATGTGGAGAGGACAAGTGAAGAGAGCAGGGTCTGGTCGGTCAGCACAAAATCTCTTCTGGTTACATCTCTGTCTTTTGCTATAGGAGATTTACACATGCCTTTGGCATGTGACATGTATTGGGGTCTGGGGGCTGGCACGGGTCCTGCCCGTGAATATGATAATTGTTCATAGCATCAGGCAAATATACAAAGCCTTGGCCTCTTTCTATTCTGATGTTAGGTGCCAGAGGATACTCTTTTATAAGATGCAGAAGCTGCTTGGGAGTTAAACAAAGAAACGACAACAAAACATAACAGAAAAACCAAACCAAACCAAGCACCAAGCCATCAGCAGAATCACAGAATGGTTAGGGTTGGAAGGGACCTTAAAGATCAACTAATTCCAGCACCGCTGCCATGGGCAGGAACACCTTCCATCCCGAAATACACATCTTTTTCTGTTTGGATATTTATTCTCACGGTGGTAAGGGCAGACTCTTTTTCTTCTAACGAGTTCATGTAGTTTAATGCTGCTGTGAGCTGAAGCTGCTTTCTCCCTTTGCTGCTGGGGTAAGTGGCACCTGACCTGCACAAAAATGTTTTCCTGTTCTTGTATTCGTTGTAGGCAGCACTCTGAGCTAGGTCAAGATGAAGATTTGAGTCTATTTGATGGTTGTCCATGTTACTCTCCAAAGAATTGCATTGCAGTGAGGCTCTAGACTTTTTTTTTCTTTACACAAATGTCAGTGGACAGATTTAGGGCCTGGATGTCAATTCAATTCACTTACAGGTTTGCCTCATGTTTATTAAACTGTGCCTGATCTGTATCAAAATAAGTTTCCTGAAGTCAAGATGACTGACAACGAAACCTCAGAAAGATACAAATAATTGCATTTGTAATTACGTTATCAAGAAAAAAACAAGGCATACTTTTATGCGTGATTTAAAAAAAATCTTCTAGCACTCCTTTCAGTACTGTGCAGAATAGACTGTTAAAATATCAGGGATGAATCTCTCTACACTTAATTTAATCTCAATACAGAAATGTGTCTGTCTAGGTCTTCTGAACTAAGCACTGATAATAATACATGAAATGTAATCTGTTAATGGCTTAAGGCATCTCTGCGAAGAGAATATATGGATTTTCACTTAATGCCATTGTTTGGTATATAAAAAAGAACACCAAAATGTTGTTGAGTAGTTGGATATTGCTGGGAAGAAAATAGGAGTATGACAAGGAAATCTCTTTAGCTGTAGTCAACAAACTAAAAAGAGGATAGAAATGAGTATTTCTACTGAGAGGTTGTCATCTACACTTCTGAGCAGAAGCGTTCAGCATTGTAACTTCAACCTCCTTCAAAAAAAAAAAGGAATTTCTGATGCCCACGGTGGAGATTCAGAAAGTGCTTTGGAGGCACTGTGGGTTTTACAGTATCAGACTTGTCTGAGGATTGCTATCCTAGCTTCTGAGTAGCACTGGGAAGCCATCAAGAAACAGTGTCCTTGCTTTTTTGAATTCGCTGCTGGTCAGTATTTGCAGTTCTATTGCATGAGAAGAATTGAGACTTAACCACAAAATATAAAGGTGTTTTATTATACTAGACATTCAGTTCAAACACAGGTAAGGTTAAAGGTGCTTCAGGTGTGGGACTACAGCAATTTGCAAACTCTTTAATGGATGCAGGAATGAGTTTTATCATCAGAATGCTCATTTCCCATTTTTTTTCTGAAGATGCTTTCCTTCATCTTCCTCGCGACTTAGTTTGAGTGAGAAATGAAGGCTGCTTCTGTCTTCAAAAATGTATTTTGTGTTCTTATAGTTTAGGAAAACTTACTAAAGTATACTTGCATGTCCGTAGGGCTCAGAATATCCATCTGTCTAAAGCTTAAATCCTTTAAAGAGTGAACTGCAGTTCTCTGGCCACCTCTCTGTAATCTTCATAACTTCTGATTTGTGAATGCGCATGAAAATTTCCCAGTGAATGAAAGACCTCGTGTTTTGTTCTTGTAAAATGAATTATTAATTTGTTTTGTACTGAGGTATGAGGAAATAGAGCTCCAGTTTACTAGATTATCAAAGCGTGTTCTGTACAAGCATATTGAATTAGCTATCATTCTCTGGATGTTCCAGCCGCTAGCACGCTAGTTGACTTAAAGCATTCCTGTATGTGTGTACGTATAGACATAAGTATTTCCTCCTGCTGGTGTTACAATATCAACAGTGGAAGTAAATTAAACTAAGTTAAATTTCCAATTTGGTCATTACGGTTCTATTCTATGCATCATTGTAGTGAAAGCACTGTTGTCTTAGACCTTGTGAATGTTCTGTCTTATTTTCTCCAAAATATTTGCTGCATAGCTTTAGAGGATTCACTTACCCTGTGATAAGACTCTTTAGTGCATAGAGGTTCCTGTGTCTGCTTATGTTGCTTGCGTGTGTTTGACAGGGAATGTGCTCTTTGGAAAGGGTTTGTGGTGCTTTGGGTGAATCAGTCTTTGGAAGCAGAAGCAGCAAATGTTGTGCATAGCTTTCCTAAAACTGAAAGGGAAGATAATTGTTTTGTAACAGTTTTTCTTGTGGGCACTGTGAGGGGACTAGAACTTGTCTTCAGCTCCTATTAGACAAAAAAGTTTTATTCTTATGGCAAGAAGCGACTTTGGCTTGTATGCCTTATTTGTTTGTTATATGCATCATCACTGAAACCCACAATTGTCAGAGAAGTTCTAAGCAATGGGGTAAATTTCTGTGCTACCAGTAGGCTTGTTTTGCTACAGAAAATATAAAAATGTCATGTATAATAACTCTTAAAGTCTTGACAGAATGGTGCATAGCTCCTAGGAAGCTTTTAAACGCAGAAGTGTTTCCTACCAGACTAATGCCTTTCTGGTTAGGCTCAACAATGGTTTTACCCTATGTAGTGTAGCTTTCTTTTTTTTTTTTTTTAATAAAACAAATAGTTGCTAATAGATGCACTCTGTCACTCCATTGCTGCTCATTTTCTACTCGTCTCCTTTTTTGCTGAGTGTATTTTGCCTCATAAATAAGTCATGCCACAGAGAGTCTGTGCTGTAGCATTTCCCATCCATCTTTCCTACTAGCAGAATTGCTTTGACTTTGATGTGGACTAATTAAGTTCACATTTTTTATGGACATCTTAAGAGTAGTTAAAGGAAATATAGCTGAAATATCTCTGCTTTTCTAAATGAGGCTGTAGGACTTGTTAGGACTTTGATCTATGTATCCTGAAGTTTTCTTTTCTGAAAGCAGCTATCTAAGTATTTCTATCAAAGTTGTACGGCAAACTTCCCAAGAGCATACATGTTCTCATAGGGAGAATCAGATTTCTGTGCATTTTGCCCTGCGTACGACAATCTCCGCAGCATGGGCAGTTAAATAATGCTCTCTCCACAACACCGGGCAGGTTTGTCTGTTTAGCCTGCTCCTTGAATTGCTTCCCAAGTCATGTGCTCGCAGATTAGATCAATACATTACCTAATAGGACGGTTAAAAACATTTCCACGATTTGCTGACGTGGGGGAACGGTGAGGTAAAGTAATAGATTTTGTACTAGATGTTAGAATACACTACTGCGGTATTGGCAAGCCCCTTGTTCTCATGTGAAACTTGCTACTGCAGTGGTGCATTGCAGGAAATAGATAAAAATCAACTCACTGCACATATCCACACATCATTCATATTCTGTGAAAAGAGGCATGCCTTAAGAACCCGATGTAGCTTACGTGTTTTCACAAGGCGCTTTCCACTTCTAAAAGAATGTTACTGTAGGAGAACATGCAATTTAATTTCAACCTGATCCATTATTTAAATTGTTTAAAAACACAGTAGGCTCTTAAATGCTTCTTTTGTCGAGCACTGGAGAAATCATTTAGACTTGTAAATGCTAGTGGTTTGGGTGAGCACCTACCAAAGGAGAAGCAAATAAGCTATTTCAGCATAGTTGTTTGAATTTAGGGGAATCGCTCTATTTCTTGTCCAAGTATCACTTCCTATTACCGGGAATTCATATGGGAAAGCCAGAATTACCTTTTTGGAGTATTCTCCTATTTTTCCTCTGGCCTGTGCTTTTAAATTGTACAACTTTTTTTTTTTTTCTACCCTCAATTTCATTTCAGCCTTATACCTGCTATGGAATTGTGTGTGAAAAGGTTAATTAAAAAAAAAAAAAAGGCACAAACATAAACCAGCACCACCACAACAAAATCTGATTCGGTGCCCAGCCCTTGGCATGGTGCGTAACCCAGGGTAGGAAGAGCAGGAAAAAAATCTATATGTATAGGTCAAATGATGACTACTGAGATCTTTGATTCACCCTCAGACACGATTCTTAGTTTCATCAAAGCACTCCGGTGTTAGGCTGACTCACTGCTCTCTTGAGAAGAGTCTTTTAATCAAAGCGTTGTTTTTAGAGCTTAGGTAGACTTTGGCTGCTACGCTGCTCTCATTTAAGAGCTTGCCTTTGTTGCAGCGATGATTCAGATTAACATGTTGTCTCTTCTGAGTGCCATCCATCCATCCAATCCGTCATCCATACCTACAATCCCTTCGTGTCAGGGTGTTGGAGCCTTCACTGTAAACTCCTTCAGGGTGCAGACACTCCGAGCTTAACATAGCACAAATTGTCAATAGGAATAACTCTCCCGCTGCATAGCGTAATTGTTTTAGAGCGCGAAGGCGTGATTACAGCACAAATAAATACCTGCAGCGCTCTACAAGTGTCGCTGCCCTTCGCTGGGAGACGCAGCACCAACAGCCGAGGTGGTGGAACAAAGGACGCAAGTGCTCCTCATCGGTGTCCGGGGGAGGTCACCTTTCTCAGGTTAGAAAAATCTGAATTGCGTGCAAATCATACAAGGCAAAACAGGGCAGTTTAAGACAATTCCTGCTGGTAAGAAAGGGACAGATGCGTAATGCAGCCCGTGTTGGAAAGTCTGCCAGCTGCGATGAAGGGTAGGGCTTCCCCGTGCGGGCAGCCCACTGTGCTCACTTGTGGTCTTGCTGCTGGCCCGTGGTATCCTCTTTTTTCTTTTTTGTAGGATCAGCATCATTCTTTGTGGGGCAACATGGTATAGAAGACAAAACAGTTTAAAAGAATGGCTCTGTGTAAATTTAGATGGATCAACAGAGCCATCTGAAGTGATACTGAAAGTCTGGGGGAAGACGCTGTGGTGTCAAGAAGTTGGCAACGCCGCATGAATCCAAGGCCTTATTTAAAAATAAATGAAGTTTTCATTTCTGAAAAGAAATTTCGCAGGAATTACTTGCTTGGACACTAATAGGAAACTGTTTCATGGGGACAAACAAGATGAATGTACTGATGTTTTCCATCCTGCCTTTCAGTGCAGAGCCACATTTGGGCTTTGATCTAATTGAATGAAGGACCACATAAAAGCAAGTCATTATTCTTGTTCTGAATCCTTGGGGAAAAAAAATGACTTCCTTGAAGTAGCTGACTCTGGAATAGGGAAAGGTTACTTTAGGATAGGACAATCGTAGCATATGGCTGTATAATGGCTCATAATATTAGGAATTACTAGATCAAGTGTTGTAGGTGACACCTGCGCAAGGCCTGGTTCTTTGTGGTTTAAAGCTAGCAGCACACTTCCAGGAAGGCTTTCCTGACTCTTACAGGTCAATCTTTGTAAATATTAATCCAAAATCCATGTTTATGCAGAGGAAAAGAAGGTTATCTTCTGAAAGAACTTTTTTTTTTCCGTTCTCTTACTGATTTCAGAGCAGCTGTAGTGTGTTGGGGCACACTGAAAATGGTCTTTAACTTGTTTTTCTAAATTAATGCCCTGCCCGCAAGAATTCAGAGAAGCATGTGGAGTTGTTCAGTAGAACAAACAAACCTGGTATTACCTGATATTTAGTATATGTAGAAGCTTTTTAAAAATTTCTGTATGGAACCTGTTTGCAGGTGGGTTTTTTGTTTGTTTCTGGTTTGGGTGTGTTTTGTTTTTTTTTAAGGGTCTCAAACTCACTTAGGGATTGCACCTTACAATTCAGATTGAGTCCTAGATGGGACCAGTTTTCACCTGCTGGCTAGGGAAAAGTTCCCCGTGTTTTTCTTGATTGTGCTAGGGAGTAACCCCCTGCCAATTTGGTGCTGAAATCGTACTGTTATGTGAATGAGCTATTCCAGTAAGTAGTCATTGTGCTCTGGAACCGTTCCCTAATATCCATTCCTATTTCACGGAGAGTTTGGAGAAGAAAAGTGAATGGTCTGGCTACTGACTCATAAGTCCGTGGGCACTGGGATAGTACTGGCTTTGTGAAAATTCCTGGGATAACTTGATCCAGACTTTTAATCCTTCAGCAGAACAGCCAAGTGTTACTTCAGAATTACTCGGAGTGTTTCTGCTTCCAGTGGATTTGTTGGAAGATGTTTTTATAGCTGGCCTCTTCTCAGTCGTGTTGTGGAGCAGCCCCTCCGTGTTGCTTACAGTTCATGAACCTGAGGGGTTCACCTACATGCTTCCCATGCCTTTGGGTCAGTGTGCTGGCTTTGTTACTGACAATTCGCTTTTATATACAGCACTTTTGTGGCGTTCAGCTAACTCTTGAAAGCATACCTCTCATTGTCATCCCTCCCTTCGAGCAGGAGGGTCCGAAGATCCATGACAAAATACTGTCAGATAGGCTTCCGACGTCATTTTTGTGGTTAATCTTACATTTGAGAAGATGTAAACTTCAGGAATTGGAAGCAGCTGAGCCATTATGATTTCTCTGGATGGGGATCCTGGTCCAGTCAAAATATTTGGCCAGCTGTGCGCTGGTTCCTGGTGGGTTAGCCACACTGTTGTGACATGTCGTCACTCCCCGAGAAGGTAGCTCAGGCTGCCTTGTTCATTAGGATAAAATTCTGTTCCTCCAGCCTCCAGAAAATTTGTCAGCCTGGCAGCACAGCACCCCAGAACACTTAGCAGAGGCTCGTCATTGCCAGATGAGGAAATTGAGATAATTTGTCAAGACCGAAAAAATACAAATGAAAAAGGAATAGGATTAGCATACTTCTAAATCCTTTGGACCAAAAAATACTAATTAAGGACATCATTCAAAATACTCTGATATTGGCCTCCAACGCTTCGTCTCCCTTGTGTGGTTGCTAATGTGCCTTCCATGAAGATAGGAGGGGAAAAAAAAAAGAAAATAAAGGCAATTAAAAACATTGCCTTCAGAATTTGAATTAAAAAATCAGAAAGCAAAGACTGCAGAAAAAAATATATTTTTCTCTAGCAGTGGTGCTTTGCAAACATACTTTGCACAAGTTTAATCCGTTTGGAAGAAAAAGGAAAAAAAAGATGTCTCCACAGCTCCTCTCGAGCATCTTTTTTCAGCAAGCTCAGCAATACTTTTTCCCTCTTTCATTTTTTCCCCCTTATAGGCAGAAGTATGTTCTGTCAGAACTTGCCTTGGGTTTAATCTAATCTACATAAGGACAACAAACTGCTCGTGTGGCCTGATGGTATATTTTTGTTTCTCCTTAAGCTGAGAGCTGTGATGTTTCTTAATTTTGGCTTTTTCGTGTTGAATTCTCACTTTCCACACCGTTGTGCTCCAACTTGTGCTGAGATGATGGGAGCCAGGCATCCTGTGTGGAGCACCCGGTGGCAGGAGGGAGCCGGCCAAGACACCGGCGCAGAGCAAACACCTTATATTTAATGCTTGCTGTGGAACACAGCTGAAATAGCTAACCGTCTTTTCCTGCTGCTGTAAGAGATCTAAATAAATTGTTTGGAATAGCCCAATTTAAGAAGTCACCTGTATTTGGCTTTTTTTTTTTGAAGGTGACTTCCTGAACATGTGTCAAACCCACAAAATTAGCGCACGGTTTTGCTGGCACTGGTAAGCCTCTTACTAGGGCCCCTGACCCTAGTGGGACTGGAAAAAAAAAGCACAGAATTGATGAAGTGTTCTTTAAAGAACAAAAGTCTAATCAGACGACAACCTGATTGAGACTTGGTTGCAGGAAGTGAATGAACAATACTCAAGTTGATTTTTTTTGAATCTGATGTGTCAGAAACGTGCGCTTACTCAGAGGAGCTCTGAATCATCCTGTCAGCGCGGGGAGGAGAGCTTTCTGTGCCGTGCCACAGACCTGCGGAAATCAGTCCCCTGGTTTTGCTTCTTGAAATCTAAGAGCCCTGCTTTGAAGTTTTAAGTATATAAACTTGCAAAATACCCCAGCCACCATATTGATGGATGATTGGCCTGTGGCATGCCTGCCTGAGGAAAGCAATACAGTGAATCTTGAGGTAAATTTGGACTAAGAAGTGATACAAGATTGTAAGGCTAATTTGACCTGAATTTGTTACTTCTGAGGTACAAAGAGTACTCTGAACAGTACTGAATCTTGTCAGCTGTGCTCTCCTATTGGCTTTCTCTTCCCACATGGCCAAAGCAACACTGCTGTTCGAGTAGCCGCAGGGTCTCCGTCTTCAGCACAGGAAGAAGCAGCGGTCAGTCATATGAGCTTTTGGGTTTATCTGCCCTTTTTTTTTTTTTCAGAAAGTAGACTAAGGGAAGCATGCCGCTCTTCACTCCATGTGCTGCTGTGTCTACATTACATTTGGACAAGAATTGGTTGCAGCGGCTTGGCTGTGGTCTAGACTAAGGCTTTGGACAAGCTGATGCTCTTCCACTACTTTCTCCTACCCACCTCTCCCCCAGCGTATGGAAAATATCTCTGGGAGACGAGGATGGGACTTGAATGGATGTATTCATTTGATTATCTCTTAATATCTAGTTTTAAATCCAATTTAAATACAGAAACAAAATCGGAGCAGGAGGGAAAGCGAATTACAGGTAAATCAGCTTGCAGGCATCTCGTGGTGTTGCCACGTTTTGCCTCTGTACGTCAGGCGTAGCACCTTATTCTGCCTAAATCGCTGCTGGAGTGTTGGAAGCAAAGCTGGCTTCGGAACAGGCTTCCTGATTTCTGACAGAAATCCACTTCGAGTTCAACAACTGGAACTCCTCAGCATCTCCTTGTGACTGGAGTTCACCTGTTTTTGTTGAAGTACCACCTTGTCAGGAATGGTTTGTTGAGCTGAAGTGACGTGGTTGCAGAACAGATGTTCTTCTCTGGGAGCGGAGCAGATGATGGTGTGACAGACTTGTGCTAGGAGGGAGAATTTCCCACATACTCTTATATCCTGTGAGTAGGCATATTGAGAGCTGCACAGCAAGTCCCTTAATTGGTGTGGACTGAGATTAAAGATTTTTCTGAAAAATTAGACTTGGTTTGGGGCTGGAAATTGTGATAATATATTAGAAAATGAAATAATCTTTCCTCTTGTTTCTGATGTGGCTCAATATTTTCAATATTTTGTCTTGATTTACACAAAGCTGACTTTCAAAGGTGGGGAAAGTAAAGTAGGTTTATCTTTGGAAGATTTTACTTTCCTAATATTTGTGCTCCTGCATAAGAACTTGTACATGATAAAACACTTGCCGGGTTCCATAGCTAGTTTATCGGCAATGTGTTAACTGCTTTGAGGGTATCTTAAGAATCTGCTTTTCTGAGTTGTGAACACGTACAGTGCGGCAACACCTTTCTTAGGATCTTTTAACCTCCCAAGCCTCCCACTGTCTTGTAAGTGTTACCTAGTTCATCTTTTCCTGTGGACCCTTGTGGTGAATATGGGTTGCAGATTGTGAAAGGTAGGAGGTCTTTGGCTCATAAATTTGTAACTGAAAACAGCTTTATTCTGAAGGTGCTTTGATATATTTGGCGTGAGCGTAAGAGGCAAGACTGCTAAAGCACCCTAATGGAAAACTTCTTTATAAAGATGTTTTCCTCTCGTGTACAATTAAATAAAAATGGAGCATCTAAAGCTACTTCTAGAATAGTTGGAAATGTGGAAGAATGGTTTGCAGTAGCTAAGGACTATTGTATGACTCCATTTTTTCTGCCCAGTTGGCTTTGCAGGAATAGCATATTGCCATTCAAAGCTGCTATTTGCTGGTTTGAGGGGCCGGTGAGAAGTGAAGCTGAAACAGGTTTGTAGGTTTTTGAGCACCTGACACCATATGCCCAGCGTGACCTTCTTGCTGTAGCGGGAGCCTGTGCTGACCTGGAAAATGAGATTTGGGACTGAAACTGTCAGACAACGAACTGCCAGGGCAAACCCAAGTGAAGATGATGCGCTCGTTTTCTCCACCACTGTTTCAATGTTAGAATGGTAAACTAATAATAAGCTGTTCTGACAACTTGGAGAGACTTGAAGTGTCAGCAGTCGCATTCATTTAACCTACTAATGCCTGCTGCTTTCTTTTTAACTCACTTTGTGTCACAGCTGTTAACAATATCACTAGCAGGTAGCCTGCCAGGGGTGGCCTGCCAGGGGTGGATTCTGGATACTGCCCTGCCTTACTGGTGGTTTATGGTCGTTTCCCTTTTGTGTACTGTGCACTAGATTTTACGTCCTCATTTGCTATGCTGGTTAAACCTCCTTCAGAGGAGATACAGAGCCATGGCTGGGGTTTGGACTTGCCAGCTAACCTTGTTTTATGTAGTAATAAAAGGAGATTAGCAGAGGAAAAAACACTGTGGAGGAAATGGGGATGTGTAGTGTTGCTAACTACTGCAGTTTTGTCAGGAATCATGCTAGTTACTGTGGGTGCCCGTACACAGCTTATCTGGTGCGGGACCATTTGAAAATAGTCCATTTCATTTTGAAACCTGCCTGTAGTCTTCCACCGGATAGAAAGTGGTCGTGGCCTCTTCTAAGGAACCTCATGGGGAGACCAGAAAGTCGAGGCAGAACTAAAGGGGCAGCAGACGGAGAGAGGCTCGGTGTGGACTGAGGAAAGGCTGGTGAGGGGCGGTCGGGGAGGGAGAATGGGGATAAGGATGGGGAGCGGGATACCTGAGGGTGGGGAGTGTAAAGGAGAGGCAGGTTGGAGCCCAGCAGTCATGGGAGAGGGTGTAGAGGAAGGGGGACACCTCAGGTTTACACCTCTGGGTGAGGTGAGGGGCGTTCTGGTGGCGGAGCCATACCCGGGGAAGGAGCAGAGGCAGGCTTTGCCTTCCCCAAAGCAGCAGGCCGCGAGCGGGACCGGGCTCGCTCTTTGGCAAAGTCCAGACTTGTTTTAAAGCAGGCTTGTGGCTTTGTGGGTCCGGCCGATTCTGATTACTCATTTGCAGTGTTCTGTTGCCTCTTAGTCAGAGCGTAGCCTCAAGAGATGGGAGCGGGGTGGGAGTATTATGAAACAAGGTAATTGGATTATTTGGGGGGGGGGTGGCAGGGTGGCAGCTTTGTTGTAACTTAGCAAATTGTTTAAAAGCACATACAGATGAAAAGGAGACAGCTAATCTGGTTAAGAATAGCCGATATGGTTTTTGATATTGATTTCTTTCCTCACTCTGTCTCTTAACCTTGTTTTCTTACAATTTTAGAAAAAGAGTCTTGAGCGATACTGAACTGATAGAGGATTTGGATAAAACAGCTTCTTTAAATAAATGATGGAACTTCTTTTAACCACCCGCTGAGTTCTTCTGCATGTTTATATTTCTTTTAATTTTCATTCAAATGAAAATTAATATCCCAAGAGTTTTTGTCTTTTTGCCTAAAATGATCAGTTTTTACATACTTATGTCATCTGTTTACAATACATTTAATGCTAAAAGATTTATTTTTAGCTGGCTAAGTAAAATAGCTGGTTGCTCGAGTTGTTGTCATAGCAGCAATCTTAACAGATAGGCTGATCCTATTTAGCTTTTGCAGCCAAAGAGCAACCGTTAGGCAACAGTTTGACAGTTCTGCAGTATTTTTCTAAAGATGGAAATTGTGCTGCTGGTGGTGTTGTTTTTTTTTTGGGGGGGGGGGGGGAAGCTACTTTAAAATATTTTTCTGTAGGTGTGTAGAGTTTGTATCAACTGGTTTATTTTCATCTAACAACTTTGGAGAACTTTGGATGCATGGCATGTGAAATTCAGGATTTGTGTCTTAATTTGTAGAAGCTTGAAATTCACAGTGCAGAATATTGCAAGCTGCTTTGTTTTTTTCTTAATTTATTTTAAAATGTTTTATTTTTAAAGCCATGAATATTCTGAAAGAAAAATGCCAGACTAGAAAACAGCATTGTGCATCACTTATTCAGCACTAATTTTAAGTTGTGGCAGACTGGGCAAATACTGCTGGAGAACTTTGGGGTTTGTCTTGGGTTAAATACGCTGCCTCAGTTAGTAGATCACAGCCCTTACTATTTTAGTAAATCCTGATATTTTTAATTTTTTAATGTGAAGGGGGAAAAAAGGGCTTCTAACATTGATGAGCAAAGGAATTGATGACCAAAGTATTTTCAAATCAGTCTATGAAATAAGATGCAGTCAACGCCTCTACAACTGGTATTTGTAGCTCTGATCTCTTACAGAAGTCCAGTAACTCTTAAATGTGTTTGAATGTAGTTGTCTGTGAGTAAAGTGAATTTATTTGCGGTGAAGAATTCTTGCTGTCTGTATCTTCCGATCAGATGGTATTGGACTTGAAGTCTTTTTGGTGTTACTGAGCAAAAGGCTTATCTCTCAAGCTCTCTGAAGTCTCTGACTAGACAGTCATTATTCGGTGGATCTGTTGAAGAACCTGAGTTGAATGCCAAGAAAAGGTTTTGGGTGTTGTTAGCTTATAGAATGCTTTGAATATGATGAGAGTCAAAAAGTCCATTTAATCTTCTCGTTGTTTTGTGCAAGCCTACTTAAAAAGTATCATTGTCTTAGGACTGTAAACTCTCACGTCAGGTTTATATGCTTATTTCAAATGAGTGAATCATGGTAACTCATCTCATACTTTCCCATTTTGCATCTCTTGGGAATAGTCAGCTCTTCACTTGCCAAACTTGAATCAGATCCAGTCTGTGAGAGTGGTAACTGTGACTTCTGTGACTCCCCACCTGGTATGAATTTGCAGTTGCACCACTCTTTTCATGGACTGGTATAAGGAAATCTAATGAATGAATCTGGCAGAATCTCCTGGCAGAGAAAGAAAATCATAGAATAACCCGAGCTGGAAGGGACCCACAGGGATAGAATCAAAGAATCATTAAGGTTGGAAAAGACCTTAAAGATCATCTGGTCCCATCCCTCTACCACCAATATTACCCACTAAACCATGTCTCCGGATCATCGAGTCCAACTCCTGGCTCCACACAGGACCACCTGAAAACCAAACCCCATGTCTGAGATTAGCATCCAAGCACCTCTTGAACTCTGGCATGTTCAGGGCCATGACCACTGCCCTGGGGAGCCTGTTTAGTGCCTGACCACTCTCTTGGGGAAGAACCTTTTCCCAAAGAACCAAGAGAGAGAGGATGCATCCAGATCTCTCCCCGGTCTCGATACAAGTAGCAGTGACTGCTTACATCTGCTTGAAGCGTTCATTAAACTACAGGCTGTAAATGGTTTGGCTGTCGTCAGCTCTTAGAGGAGACCTACTCTCTGTCAGGACTTGGAAATGTATTGGGTAAATGGAAGAGAGTTCTCCGTTAAGACATCTAATCGGTGTTTTTGTCACACGGAGGCAGAACTCCTGGTTCCCCTGCTGGCCTGCAACATTCAAAAAGTATCGAGTAAAAGAGAAAGCTAGTGGTTAGATCTACATCCATTTAGTTGGACTTGGATATATATATATTTCCGTTGTTCTTATTGTGTGTATCTTTCTCTGTTTCAGGCAAAGTCGTGCATTTGTCATATGTGTGGTGCCCACCTGAATAGACTCCACTCTTGCCTCTACTGTGTCTTCTTTGGCTGTTTTACAAAGAAACATATTCACGAGCACGCGAAGACAAAGCGACACAATTTAGGTAAGCTGTCATCCTGATGTACTCACCATTGCTTTGTATTAGCCTCTCCAATTCCGGGCCAGTAAGGTGGTGTGTTCTTGTAGCAAGCTCATTAGACAGGGAGATCATTTTTTTTGTGTTCTGGGTTGATTAGTGGCATTATTTTAAAGCTGGTGCTTAAATTTGCACTGTATCACCAATAAGCTTTTTGTCTACAGTGTACTAAGCAGCAATAATTCATTTTTTATCTTAGTATTTATGAATTAACATCATATGGGGAAAATAACAAAAATGTGTGTAGACAGAGCTGACTTTTTTCTAAGTTTGAAAAATGGTCATTTTAGTGACTAAACTAGAGTCGTGTTCATGTTTGTAATGTTCAAAGCCAAAATAATTCAGCCTTGCTTTCAGATAAGTTACTCATTTCTTATAGTTTAGAACACTGTTTTGTTTTGTCTTGATGCTCTAATATTACAAAATTTACAAGAACAATATTCACTGTGATTCTGCCCTCCCTAGCCACTTGCAGGGAGGGAAAGTATCCTTTTCTTCCCTCCTTATCAAATTAGTTATACTTATTTCCAAAAAATTGAATTCTGTTTACCACGTTTAAGTCTATGGTAGCCAAACTTCATGAAACAGCTCTGCATCAAAACTTTTTTTTTTTGAATAACTGTAATCAGGCATTTCAAGTTGCAGTTGTGTATGTAACCCCTTCCCGTGAACAGTAGCACTAAAGAATTACAGGGACAAATGAACACCGATATTTCATACAAGTCCATATATTATCCGAAACATTTTCCTAGCCCTTTTCCAGGATCAGGTCAGCTTTGCAAATTTTCTGGTTTTTGAGGTTTTCCTTGTACTGTACTTATTTCAACATCGTGCTTGTTACTATGACACGGTGATATCCTGAACAACAATTAGCCCAAAATTAAAAAAAAAAAAAAGTTATTTTTTCTTTACTTTTTTTTTTTTTTAACTTCATTTGGAGGATGAAGTCATCAAGGTTGGTTCCAATGGGACTAAATTGGTTCTGAATGTCAAATGACCATATGCTATTTGTGACAAATGTTTATTAGCTTAAGTAAGGAAAATGAGGATGCTAGACCTTGGGATTTCATGTTGTTTAGCTTGCTACTTAAAGCCACAACAAAAACAGAAGCAAGCATTGGTTTGAAGGAAGAAACCAGAAGAAAGCATTGGTCTTGAAAGAAGGAAGTAGGGTGCAATACAGAGAACATTTTTAATGAAATATTTATTGAGGGGGGGAAATAAGATCATGAAAAATCAGAACTACAGTTGAATCCAATTTCGCTTGCTATACAACACAATTTTTCTTTGAATGAAGATAAGTTCTTGATAGAATGATACAGGAAAAAAGACATTTTTCCTGAAATAAATTTTCTCTTTACTGTTGTGGCTACCTTCTCATTTCACTTACTGTAAGTGCTAACGGAACAGTCTTTATTTTCCTTGAAGATAAAGGCGCACTAGAAGGCCATAGTGCTGTGTAATGCTGTGCTTAAGAAACTTGCATGTAAGTTTACTGTTTATGGAAAAGATGACTTAAACCAGCAAACTGTTATACTTTCTTCCTCCATGTGTCAAGAAAGAAAAATGTAGACTTCGTAGTGGTGTAGCTTAAGTTTCTAAACTCTCTGAAAAGTAGAATAGTGTAAAAATAGTACTGAATATTCACGATGTTTATGAAATTGCTGGCTTTTAGAGAGTGACATGGTCATAATTCTTGGTGTCAAGGTAGGCATCAATATTCAGTATAAACTGAAGCACAGGTAGCTGTACTGTAAATAAGAACCGTAAGAGGAAAAATGAAATGTGTTACCATGAGAAGACACCTGAAATCAGTGAGTGCTGATAAGGCCACATCTGGAAATGTGGATGTAGTCCCGGGCAACGTGCTCTAGGTGGCCCTGATGGAGCAGGGTGGTTAGACAAGATAACCCCCAGAGGTCCCTTCCAACCTCAGCCCTTCGTTGAATTTTTTTTCTTTGCATGATGGCTCAGTGGCAACGTGTTGCTCACCGTAATAGAACGGTTGAGGTTTGGAAGTGGGGCGTTGTTTGGTTTAGAAATGCTGAAAACAGAAGTAGGCTAATGTGCTCATGTTCCAGGACAAAAAAAAAAAAGGCAACCAAAAAACCTATATGATATTTTAAATCACTTTTTACATGGTATAATCTCCAAAGAGCTTTTAAGGTCAGTTCTTTTGGTTAGGTTGCTTGGCAACCTTTACCAGTGCAGAAGTAGAAATTAGTAAAAACTCCAAGGATTTCACTCTAGTAAAATAAATAAATAAATAAATAAATAAATCTGTTTTTCTGGTAAAATGTATATATGTATAAAAAACCACTTTGTGCCACTTTAAGCTTATGGCCAGGCTTAGGGTTTAAAAAAATACAGTGCTAAATTAAGACCATTAGAAGGTATTTGGCTGTTTATCTGTGGATACTGCGCAAACATTGTAATATTTTTACCTTCAAGCTTGCTGTATTTAAGGAAAACTCTTTTAAAAGAGCCTTTTAATTGTACGCGTTGTGAGCTGCTGTTTTAGCTATGTATTTGGGAAGCCTAAATTCTTCCATGTTAATTTTTGTGCAAGTTAGAATTTGGTAGTGTCTGCTATAGTGAAATGTCTTGTGTTTCCTTAAAAAAAAGGAAAAGAAAAACTGGACAGAGGAGGTAGGTGCTTTGAGGATGCACTCTTGCTTAAAGACTTAATTGTGTCACACCATGAAAATAACTGCAAGAGTGCGTAAGAGAAGGTACTTAACAAAAGATACACAGCCTTTAGATAAAAAGGGGCAAAGCTGACGCAGAATACCGTCTAATATCATTCCAAAGAAGTATTTGTTTGCAGTTAAATGGAAAGTACTCAGTGCTCACACGCATACAATGTGAAGATAGTACAACTGACTGCTTGATTTCTGCTTTTGGAGGTTCCTTTTTTTTAATGTATGTTTTGGTGTTTAACTTCCAGCTGCATGTGAAATGAGCTGTAAAAATGTGTAGTTTTGCTAGTATTTTTGGTTGCATTTACTGCTGCAATTTTCGTTGGAGAAATAACATCCGATAGGCAGAAATGGGTTAAGTGCTTAGAAATTTCAAAACGAACAGGAATTATTTTAAAACACTTGGTGACTTTTTGCTGAGCCAACATCAGTCTCCATGGAGACTAGCAGGAGTTGCACACTTAATCAGGGTTCTAAGAAATATCGTAGATTTCAGCTGTAACAGCTGTCTGAGCACTGGAAGTGATGTTTTTGCAGCTAACTGCTATATGTTTCAGGAGCCTTCGGGATCATAGTCTAGAGTGTTCTTAAAATACACCCCTTGTTATCTCTGCTTCCCTGAGCAATACAAATTAGACACTGGCATCATGACCTTACAGTGATACCCGTGCTCTTGCATCTGCTTGCCTGTTAATAATACTGTACTTACTTGAATGCATTCCTTAAATTGTGGATATGGGTGGCGGGTAGGTGAGGTAAAATCCAGCTATATGGATTTTTTAACCTTTTTTTTAAACCTTCTGCATTGCACAGGCTCACCGTGGTAGGTTGATACTTCCACTAGGATGGGAATTGTTCAAGCAATATGCAATTTCTACACAGATGTGAAAACTTTTAGAAAGAGGTATATAAGACCAGCCTTTCCAGGGCCTCAAAGTCTTGAGGCTACTCAAATTTTTCCTGTTCTGTTTCAGAGCCGTGTTGCTGTTACGTAGTTTTTCGGTTTCATTTTGAATGTTCTCTGTGAGTGAATAGTTTGTTTCCTTTACATAATATCTAAAACTTTTTAGGGAGGTTTATCATATGAGAAAACAAAATTGCTGATTTTTCAGAATGGAATATTTATGTGACCTTTCTTGGCAGTTTTCCCCCACATGCTTTTATTTTTATATATGAATGCACACATGCATGTGTGCAAGAAAAATAACTGGTGTGGGGCTAAGGAAGATCCACGTTACAGATACTCTGAGTTAGATTAGTTCACTTAGTTCACTGTTTTAGATACTCTCTTGACACATTTAGTAGTATCTTAGAAATGGCACATAATATATTTTTTGGTTGAAGTCTTGGTCTACTCTGAGGCCCTGTTAGAGATAACCAATGAACCTCTGTCCTTCTAGTTCACTTTAAAGACTGAATAAGAAAGAGGTGGAAAACTGACATACCATTTGGTTTCTAAGAAGACTGGCAAACATAGTCCTTTTCAAAATGAGTCCTCTTAGAGTGCATTCGTTATTTATTAGATCACAAACTGTTGAGGAACTGGTTCTTCTAAGTATATGCTCCAATAAGTCTGTGGTGAGAGGAACTGGATGGGTGAGCATAGTAGTAATGCTCGTAGGGTAAGGTGGGGATGTTTGTTTGTAGAATTCAGAAAATTTCCACTTTCCTTAGAAAACAACTAAAAATGTTCACCTGATTCAAATGAAACAACAAAAAAATGGTTTCTATACATAAAGTCAGTCACAGGAAAAAAATCCTATCACCGCTGCTAATGTGTAGCTCTTGGAATTTAATATGTAGGAACAGAACAATTTTACGTTAAGACATGACAGTAAAAAATATTTAATTTCCATTTGAGTTGGAAAGTATTGACAGTAATGTTAATTTTGCACGATGGCGGCAAAGTAGAGTTCTTCTGTAAACAAGTGAGACTTTGATTATACTTCCCTGTGTGGAAGGGCAATTAACACAGTTCCCAGTGCAGTATATTGCAGTGCCAGAGTAGCAGTCTGCTTTTTCCTTTTGCATCCACCTCCAGAAAGGGGTAGAGAAGGTCATCTGGGCATTTTACCAGCCTCTTGATTTGACTTGAGTTCTAATGCTTTGCTTTACTGTAGGTGTTGGAGCAAGAAGCCTCTTAAGGAGATGAAGGCAAATGGGAAATAGGATTTATTATATTACAGTTCTATCAGAGATTCATCATGTCAGATTAACATGTCTTTTTGATAATTGCTTACTTCCTTTCTCTTAAAACAAACAAACAAACTGAACC
Source organism: Anser brachyrhynchus (assembly GCF_964034855.1). NCBI lineage: Eukaryota > Metazoa > Chordata > Aves > Anseriformes > Anatidae > Anser > Anser brachyrhynchus. The sequence goes on from NC_137733.1 coordinate 14,734,337, forward strand.
TAATTTGTCTAGATCAAGTGAAGAATTTGACATTTTGTCCCCTTGGAAATCTCTAGTTAGGTAGAAATGACAGGGATTAATATAAGAATTGTGTATGTGAGGCTGAATAAAGGGAGGCTGATAAAAAGTATATTGAAAGTAGTGTGAGCAGGATGCAGACTTCACTTGCAGAATCAGTCCATGTTTTCTGCTATTTGGCAGTAACTGAGGAGGAGTTCGGTCTCTGGGTGGAATTTGTGGCGGTCACAAAGTTCAGAGGTATTGCTTACACCGAGGAGGGCTGGGTAGTCCCGTGATAAGAACTAAATAGCCTCGTTGCCTACAGGAATAAAAATGATATGAAACTTCATAATAGGAAGCATGAACTCTTTGTATCTCAACATAATAATATTCTTGTGATGTAAAGCAGAGGATTGGTGATGGGAAGCAGAGGAGGAGGAAAGCATTTTGGATACGTTGGTCAGGTATAGGGCGTATGAATGTGAACCTCCATTGTTTCTCATAGCCGTTAAAAAATCTGTTCTAGGATGCATCATGCAAAGTATTGCATTTAAAAAAAAAAACAAACAAAAAACACAAAGCAAATTCTCATTTGCTTCTACCGTGGCATAAATTTTATAAACCAGACTGAAGTAGTAAGAAGCTGGCAGGCAGTTGTTTATTGCAGTTTGTCTTCTGCTAGGAGTTGCTCTGGTAACTGTGCAGGTAGCTGTGAGCTCTTGTAAGCCTTCTCACAGAAGCTCTTCTTGGTATCAGAAATGACTCCTGAAGAGCTCTCTGTGCTCCTGGACTATCCTTAGCCCTCAGAAAGCTACCACCTGAATACTTGCCTGCATATTGTCAGCTCTGCATACATCTGCTTGCCTCAGCCCCAGCTACTAACTTCTGTGCAGTTCTGGACCTTCCTGCTGCATTTATTGAAGATGGTGCTTTGAGGTAAGTCTGCACTGATCAGATGAGAATATGCAGATGAGTATAAGCAGTTTGCATCGTGTCATATGGAGCAGCACAAAACCTGGTCACTGACATCGGGATTCTGCCCCCAGATTTCAAAGGAAGATTAAATCTGCAGCGTTTAACAGTTTCTCCCTTTTAAAGCTGAGTAAAATTTTGTGGGATCGAGAAAAGGTGCTTCAGCCACAAGGCTTTTTCATCCTTTTAAATTTTCAAAGGTTTGCTGCAAACAAGGGAACGGTTGAAGTTTGTAAGGTCACAGAAGGGCAGGGAAAAGACTGGAAAAGGCAAAGCATCTTGTACAATAGGAACTGATGGGCAGCTTTAAGTATAGGCTCTGTTGTATACTGTGTGCATCCACACACATGTAGGTAGTGTGCGTGTATACGATACGTGTATTTCCTGAATGAGGTTAAGGAGCTGGAGTTAATATTCTGTTCTTAATAAATTCACATAAATATTCTGACAGACCACGATTCCTCTAAACTAACAGATGAAAACATTTTTGGTATCTAGATTCCAGAAGGGTTACTAGGGAATCTCTGTGCACACGCATTTGTGTGTATACCTGTTGTGTAACTTGGAGAGTTAATAAGGCTGCAATCGCTGTGACAAACGCGAAAGATGAGGGAAAAGAGTAAGTAACTAGCCTGTAATATGTCTGCTCACTTTTTCCTTGTAAAAGATCAAGTATACAAGTCAATGAATGCTTCAGATGTGTCTGCTAAGGTGTTTTGGTGTGTGTATGTATGTATCTTTTAATTGAGATCAGTGAGGTTTTGTCTTGCCTGTAAATCTTAATATCTTATCAGTTAAGAATCTTATCTGTGGTGAAGTTTCCAGGTACCAGGAAAACAGGAAGAAGGCAATCAGAAACTTACCGTGAACTTGAGACTAATATCTGAAAATGGTTTAACGATTAACAGTTAAGGTGTGAAATGAAATGAGTATGAATTAGCCTAGAATACTGGCTTAGAATACGGTCTTAAAAACTAGCAATTTAGTTTATATGTTGGAGTTGAATGGAATATAGGTGACTTGCAAAGAACGTGCATGTGTGTTGATTTCAGGTTGGTAACATGCCAAGACTGAGTCACAAAAATTCATATCAGAATTAATTTTATTATAGGTATTATCCTAAAATAAAGGTGTGAATTTAGTATAGTAATTCACAGACCTGAATTGTGTTGCTGTCTGTTTTGTTATCCTTCAATGCTATGAGCTTTCCGAGGAAGGTACCAAAATGTGAATCACAAATAAGTCACCTAATGAAAGATTATCATACATTATAGTGAAGCATCCCATATTTAGCTGAGCAGCATTAGTTCTGTTCACCTGGGTCTTTCAAAAACTAAACATACACGTTTCTTGCTTGGGTAAGATTTGCACGCGCTCGTGCTCTAGGTGTGGCATGGTTACCTGCTTTTTTACATACCGTTACCTTGTTCCCACTATCTGGTCTCAACATTTTCACAAGGACGTCAGTGGATATATATGGCAAAGTAAAGCACTCAAGCTGAAACAAAACACTTCACATGGCTTCCAGACGGGGAGGGGTTGAAGACCTTTTGCTACCTAAATTTATACTTTCACCTCTGAATTGTTGTCTTTTGAAATTTATTGTCACTTGCAGCAGTTGATAAAGTTGCTTTCATTCTTCCATGGTTTTCTGTGTTGCCTGTGTTTCTTCTGGCTGATGGCTTTATTTTTAAATAAAAATCTTTTGACTTTTTCTCTGCTTTTGTTGCATCTGTTTAGATGTTTATATATGAAGGGATATGAGGAGAAGTGACTTAGAATAATGGTAGCCTATTGCCAGTATAGAAGGTATAAAAGGCAAAGAAAAATGTTACATTGCAAGAGGCCTTTTCATTATTGAATTACTTTGCCTCTGAACCCCCAAGTAAGTATTTTGTATTCCTGGGTCAACAATGCAGAATAATAAAATTTAATAAGATGACATGACAATTCTTTTAAGCTTCTGGTTCTTCCCTATAAAAGAAAAAACCCTATACTTCTACTGGATGCATATTTTAGTTTTGCAGTGTAATCAATTTTGTATGTGTATTAAGATAAAAACTGGATTAAAATACACTGATAAGAGCTAATTAAATGTTTGCTTTGATTTTTGGCGGAAAAAAAGTTAAATAAAAAAAAGTATCTTCAAACTCTTGAATTGTTTCTTGCTTGTTTTCAGAGGGGGGAGTAGTAGCGTATAGAAAAGCAGATACCTGGAAGGTAGGAGCAGCAGCCATCCTAGAGGAGTCTAGTAAAAGGGACATTCATAGTGAGGAATGTGGGACATCGTGGCAAAGTTGGCAGTAGTTTAATCTGAAATGTCTAGGCATTGTTTCTAGGTCAGTAGATCCCAAACTTCTTACGAAATTGAGGCCCGTTTTTGTTAGTTTTGTGATCCCAAATGCTAATGTGAATATGAAATTTGTAACGTGCATTTGCATACTTAACTGTTATAGTGTTTTTTACTGAATTTTCCGGTTGGTGTTTCAATTTGGGCTAGAGCCTCAGAGCAATTTAGTTTAAAAATTCAAATTACACTAGTTTGAAACTTACAGACCTTACCAGTGGGCTCTCTTTTTCTAGGATCCTGAAACTGAGCAGCTGTCTTTTGTCTTTCATTAGAAATTCCTGCCCTTCCTCTGTGTTACAATCAGGCCTGTGTAACCTCCTTTTTATTGGTGCTTGAGGTAATTTGTCCAAAACCTATTGCAGTCTTTTTAATGACATTAAAAGTGTTGGCATATATACAACTGTATTGTTCACATAAGTATGCTGAACCAGAGGACGTTTTCTCAAGAGTCCTTAATCAGGCAGTGGACAATTACGGCTTTTACTAAGCCAGTGTTTCTGTTAAACTTTCTGATTCTTTACACCAGAAATTCATTCTGCTCTGAATAAGTGGCTTATGTAAGGTGATCTCTTGTTGGTTTTGGTCTTGACATTCATCACTCACACGTGTAAATCTAGAAAGCTTGGAAAAGCAAGGAAGCACAACATACGGCTACCCGTTTTGATGGTAGAGTGAACATATTAGTGCACACAAAGTGCCCCATTTATCTAATACTCTGCTAGAATCTAATATTCTAGCCTTTTTTATTTGACTGGTCTGTTTTGGGGTCTTTTAAAAGTACAAAATACGGAGGGCAACATTAGATTTTATTTTTCAAAACCGATACTTGAATTTTTCAATTTTTTTTATAATTGTGCGTAACTGGTGGTGCATTAGATAATGGGGTAAATATTATATAACTCTGAAACTGGGTAGCTTAATTGTGATTTTTTTTCTAACATGGCATAGTGTTTCGTTACTGGTCTCCATTGCAATTAAGGTCCTCCTCCCTTTCTGTGTTAACATGTTAAAGGACTTTACGTCTTCCAGATAGCAGGGTGAAAACCCTGGTGGCCCAGACATTACACAAGGTAATGTAAGCCATCCTTATCCTTTTCCACAAAACGATTGTGGTTCAAATACACAAAGCAAAAGAATAAGATAATGAGACACAGGAGCAAGATGACAGCTAGTAGACGTTACGCAAACTTCTTCAAAGTTATCGATCTCTTTACTACTTAGCAGAAGTAACAAATTGACGTAATGATTGAAAAAGAGATCTTGAAAGAGGAGGAAAAAAGGACACAAAGGACTAAACGATAGGGGTAGAGGCCATGAAGGATGAATGAGATATGGTTAGAAACCTTCCCAATCTTAATTTTATTACTGAAGTTAGAGGTGGAGCACTAATCAGAGCCCATGTCTGATACCGTTGCAACTTCTAATTCCACCTCCGCTGAAGCTGGTGGGTTTTTTGCTGCTCACAGTTGCTGCAGATTGCAGTTTGACTTGGGCATGGTGTGGCTGGAGCTGGTCGTGGCACCGTCAGCGTGGAAGATTTACCTTTGCTGCCTGGTAGCACGGACGGTGGAATTCCTGCCGTGTGGCATGTGGTTATGCTTATTTACGACTTCAGAGTAATTCGGTGCTGTTTCATGCAGGCCACCTAATGTGGTAATCGTTTCCTTTGTTTAAAACTAGTTTCCACTGTAGTGACATTATTTTCATAGTATTATGTATCCAGAAATAAAAGGAACTTAGAAATAAAATAAATGAGGGATATACTCCAAAGGGAAGATGGTGATGTACTACTCAGCTGTTTGCTAGACGCAGATTGTATTTTATTGTTACTATTTTATTTTCTGTTTTTCTTTTTGGCTTTTGTATGTTTCAATGTGCTGAAAAACAGCCGTTTGCTATGATTAATTTGCACTTTATTCCTCCCTCGGTCTATCTACAAGCAAAAGGTCATATCCCAGTTAGCTGATTTATTTTGTTTATTGGCTTTATTTTCTTTAGGGTTGTAAAAGAAAAATGTTGTTAACATTCATATGTCCATTTAAAAATAACATTTTAAACAAAGCAAATTGTGAGATACCTAACCTGTGGAATAAACTACTGTGGAAAACTGTGTCCCTGGACAAGTATCTTTTAAGTTTTCTGTTCTGTTTGAGTTCTCAGCTGGTTTTTAAATAGGTGCTTTCTAATCATTTTAATGGCTTTGAATATATAAGTCATAGAAAAAACAATTCAAACTTGTATATCATCTTAGGATTACAGTACAGTAGTAGTTTTGCATATAGAGCAGTCAGTGACTGAAATTATGACTTTTGGTTACTTACGTCTTTGTCTGAAAGGTAAAAATTTCCAACAATTTTGAGGCAGCTAGTGCTTTGTTGTCTTGCTGTGCCAGAAGCGATTGAATAAGTCATACAATCACTGGAAAAAATTGTTTTTTCTTTTTTTCTTTTTTTTTTTTTTTAAGATTATAACATATAGATATTTTGTTGTGGACTGCATAGAAGAAAGAGTGCCTAACTTGGAAGCCTGCTTGTAAAATGTCTTCTAGTTTATGAACTCATGTCTTTTTCCTCTTCCCCAACTTCCCTTCTGTTTTGCAGCCATAGACCTGTTGTATGGGGGTATATACTGCTTTATGTGTCAAGATTACATATACGACAAAGACATGGAACAAATTGCCAAAGAAGAACAACGAAAAGCTTGGAAATTACAAGGTTTGGTTTTCCTGCCTGAATTTCTTGTTTGTTTTTAATCATACCTGTCCCTCCCATTTGTCAATGGCAAAAAACAGTAAGGGGAAGAAAAGAGCTCTTTAGAAATAGCTGTGCAGGCCATGGGAGAGAGATGTTTAGTGCTTTCCAGGAGTTAGACTGTTAGTTTTTAACATGTGCGCCGCACCTAATTGTAGGTATTGTAAAAATATATTAGCTTTAATTGCAAAAAATATATATAAAAGATCTAACATTAATCCTGCAAAACGTGCATAATATCAGTCAGATCTGTACTAGGTAGAAAATGTGACGATCTGCTCCTTTAGGCTAATGTGTAGGTGTTATAGGCAAGAAGTCTGTTCCCCTCACATGAAATGCCACCTTTGTGTGTGATTTTTGTTTTTGTTTTTTAATAGAACGTGCCAGCTTACTTTCACACCTGTGCTTTCACGTTACACGCACAGTATCTATGTAGAAATATTTACACACAAATATATGTACACACATTTGTTTTATTATTCAGTTTGCTTTCCCTAATTTTTTCTTTTTTAGCCTTCACCCCAACAGTGGTTTCTCACTACCAGTGTACAATGACAGGTAAGAGGCGTGGGCTGGCGACGCACTTCACTAACAAGCGTCCCTTTGCTGATTATCCTGCCATTTTAGACATGAATCACAGTTAAGAATGCCAGTTTTATCATGCAAATTGTTTTCCTCTTGTTTGGATAAGTTCCAATGAGTGAATAATTACAGCAGACTTAATTTCATATGCCCTTCCCTTGACAGAACTACTCCAAAACAAACCTTTTGTCTTTTTTTTTGGAAGGGAAAGGAAGTAGCATTTACCTTAAACCGAGTAGTTTTTAAGCATCAGTGATAGTAGCTCATCATCCATTTTCAGTGGCCTCTAGGGGTATGTTTTCTTAAAGTGGGAAAGTCTGTATTTGAAGACAGACAACTTCCGTCCACTAATGTCTCTTAGTGAATCCACGGCATCCTGTTTCAATGTGACAGCCTTAGTCAGGGCTGATATGACTTCAAACCATTCTTAACCTCGTTTCCAATTTTAAAAATAGCAGCTAACATCGTATTAACTAGAGCTTTTCTGATGGCCTATCAAAAGTACAGCTGCTTTTACTTAGTTCCTACTACAGATCGCATTCTGCTTTCTGTTTATTCACTGTTTTGAAGGAGTTCAGTCAGAGGAAGGGAGGACAGTGAGGTTGCCAGTGAGTTCTCAAGAAAGTACAGAAGATAATGCTTTAGCATAAAGCACTTTTCAAAGCAAGATGAAGCAGAGATGTGGTTTTTGGACCTTGCATTTAGGCTATGCCCCTCTTCTGAAAGCTCCTTCAAACCTTTCTAAAATGTGTTGTTGTCCTGGGTCCCAAATTAGTCAACTACAACAGCGTAACACGTGCTCACGATGCTCCAGAAGAGAAAGGCCTCGCACTTCCTTACTTCTGAATGTGTAAATTCAAAGAGCGTTTCCTTAATTATGTCAGCCGTAATGAATGATACGCTTGTGCCTTCTGGACCAAGAAGCAGCCAGTTTGTCCTCCGGCCTACTCCCGGCTGCTATAGCATGTATTCTGAGGTAGCTGCCGCCTGCTGCTTGGTGGTTCGTCTTGTCCCCTTGGGCCGTGAAGGCATGTGGTCAAGGGAAGACTCACTGAGGGAAGAACTGCCAGGCAGAAAGCCTCCTCTGTACTGGTTAACTGGCCTCTGTACTGGTTAACCGGCTAGTGAGTGGCACGGCATTTGTTTATATATACACACACGTATATCTATGTATGAATGCACATTGCATCTTCTGTCCCCAGAGAGCAAATCTGTAATGACCAGGGAGGATGCAAGGTGGAGGAGTAGACGAAAATACATTCTAGATTACTGGAGTGCATCCTATAGACGTTTTTCTTTAAAGTTGTGGCAAAAAAGCTTTTTTTTATGGCTTTGCATTGTGAAACCGTGCGTGTTTCTTAGCAAAATCTATCTGAGGAATGAAAAAGAAATATGTATGTGAGAAGTAGTAGAGAATTAGGCCCTTCTTTCTCCATTGCTAAAATCCATCTCCTTCCGTCTGAAAAATCATGAACTATAAAGTGGGAGGGAACCCTCCCTCCTCCAAAATGAATGACAAGATTAGTACATGTACATATTGTCTCATTTTTATATTTCCATGATAGAGTTAATTTATCTTAGATCCTGTTACCAACTAAAAGAACTGAAGTATGCAAAAACTGAGATTGCCTTAAAAATTGAAGTGTAAATGTTGTGTATTTTCAAGCTTCTACCTACAGTATTTGAAGGGTATTAATATATACTTTTAATAGATGCTCACATAACAACATGATGCCTGGAGAAGAAACTTTAAGAAAAACCCCAAATATCATAAGAGTCATTTCATAGTCTTGTAATGTTAAATGTTATAGTACGATGAGTTTACAGGCCCAACTGTAGTTCAGGGTTATGTGATATAACTCTGAACAAGTTGTAACTCAACCTTTTTTTTTTTTTTAATTGAATATTCTTTAGTAACGAGAGAGATGAGAATATACTGGGCCCTTCATTCTATTTAATGTCTGGATTTTTTGGTGGGGATGAAATGGGGTTTGCTAAAGGATTGCAAAGTAAGCAATCTGTGTTAATATTTAGTTGCAAAATTGTGATTTTTATAAACTAGAGCCTTAACTGTCTTCTACTTCATTCATCCATATGTCCCTGATAAATTCTCTGAAAAATGAAAATTTGTGTATTCAACCTAATAAAATTAATTCTTAGGTGGAGATTTCATATCCTAACTTGAATCTCTGGTTTTTCATCTTTAAAATGATGAATACTCACTCTAATAACGCTACTTTCCCTTAATTATAAAGAGTAATCTATGCATGTTTTGCAAATCTTTAAGGTAATTTATATTGGATTTTTTGGCATGTTTGTGGGTGTTATTAAACCTTTTTTTACTACTATATGTATTTTTTAACTTTAAACATTGAACCATCCCTGATAAGTGGATCTGTTGTGGTTTTTTTTTCTTTTTCCAAATTTTCAAGGGTAATGAAGTCTAAAGTCTCAATGTTCTTGTTAAAGTATACGGCAGGAACAGATTTTTTTTTTTAGTTTCTGTCTCTGGCTTAACTTGTGCTCTTTCTAATGAAAGGGTTCTGTGAGAAAGTTTTGTATGTTTTGCGCTGTGTTTGTGACATTAACTGTACGTGTTTTTCTGTTTTGATTTCATTTATTTTAACTGAGCTATATTCAATTCACCCAGAATCCTGCAAAGTAATCCAGTCTGTCATATTTAACTTTACTCGAAGAGTTGCTCTCATGAAATGCTTTTGTTGCCATCCTCTAGAAGCATTTAAGCCGTATAATTATATATAGATATATATATTTATATATCAGTAGTCTTACTGATGTGTGGGACTATTGCATGCCTAAAGTTGAGCGCACATGTGTTTCCAGGTGTTAATTGCTTTTAATTTTTTAAAACCAGGATTTTAACATATCTGAAGGTTTTTTTTTCTTTTTAATTTTGAGATCTCATCTTGCTATCAGACGGTACCAACTTCGGCAATATTTTTAAAGTGTGGTGAAACCAAACACAGGAATTTGAGTTTATAGTGGACCAGTGCAAGAGCTGGTGCTAACAAGGCGTTGAAAATGATTTTGAGCTTTTTTTTAAAGACCAATTCCTATAAATTCCTAAGGGAATATTACAAATATGAAAAGGTTGCTGAAGACATCCAATATAAAACTTATTGGAGGCCAGCGTTCTGTCATATGTTAACTGTCCATATGTGTGTCTCTAAAGTTGCTTCATTCAGTGTTTGCCTATGCATACTATATAGTGTATTCAAAGCACTGTGGCTGTTTGATCTCATCAGTCTGTTACGCAGTAATTAGTTCCTTTTCTGTTTTCCTGGGTGTGGAGCTTGATGCTGAACCTTGGATAAAGGAAAGGGACTGTATGATTCTGGTATTCTTTCTTATGCTTCTTGCATAATATATTGTTGAATCAAATAAAGTAAAATAGAGAGGTGCATCCATGTAAATATGAATTTTCTTGTCCTCAGGAATCCAAAAATGAGACCTTTTATTGCTAGAACCTGGAGGGTCAGTAGTAACTATGAATTGAACAGTTTGGGGTGGGTAGGTTCTGACAAGCATAGCTATTTCTGAAAGTGAAGATCAAAGAGCTATTAAAATTTAATGTATATTATGCAGAATGTGTAAGCCTCTAGCTATATTTTCTACTCTCCTTCTTTTCATATGTATGATTTATAATTTATTTTCTGTAGCACAGCACTGCTTCTGCTCCATACATTCTGTGAAAAATAACTCTTAATTGACTTTAATCCTCAGTTTTAGAATAGATTGCTTGTCATCTTATTATTCTTTATTTTTAATGCCCAGATGCTTTTGTGACTCACTATAATTGACCTTGCATAGTAATTTTTCTGTGCTACATAAAGCGCTGCAGCAATACTTAGCTGGTCAGCACATGAGTCTGCATTGTTTTTCTTGTATCAGATTTACACTGAACACAGCTCTGCTTACTTCAAATAAATTCTCTGCACTACTTAACTGACTCATTTCTACTGCACTTCCCTTTGAACAAAAGAAGTGTATTGGAAATAACAGTGTTAATGTTTAAACAGAATACTGACAGATTATAGCTGCAGCTCATGAGACAGGGCAGATAAGTGTTTGGAGAGTTTGGGTTGGTTGTTGCTTTAAACCTACTAATTGTATTTTTAGGTAATATTAGATACGTCATTGAAAGTGAATCTTTTAAGTACTAAAATTGCTAATATCCAGTGCTGCATAAGGAGAAGTTATACTTAGTAATAATATATCATGAAACAGGTAGTAAGAAAATATACCTGTTCAGTATATCTGAATTACTAATTTCTGCTGTTCATCTGTAAAGATTAAGACTGTATCTGTCCATTAAGTTGGCTCAGTTTTGATTTATTTAATAACGAGCCAGAATTCAGTGATGAGATTTCTTGGTTATCCTTTACCTTCTCATAAAATCATTTCCTTTTAACTGAAAGAAGGATTATAATCCAGTAATGGAAAATTAAATTGGGCTAGATATTCTTTTAGTTTTTGTTTGTTGGAAGGTTGGTTGCAGGCTTTTTGAGGATTATTTTTTTGGAAATCCGTCTCCTTACATAGATTCTGTCTCAATTACATTGATTCTAACTTAATGGACAGTATGTTAAAAGTTGTAACTTGAACAGAGTTTTTAATACTTTTACTAAACAACTTCCTGAAAATTTCTTTTCATCTGCTTAGGCATTGGAGAGAAGTATTCAACATGGGAGCCAACCAAACGAGAGTTAGAATTGCTACGACATAACCCCAAGCGGAGAAAAATAACCACAAATTGCACCATAGGTAAGTTCTAGAAATCCTTTCTGAAACTGATTCTCAGCCACTTGAATTTTCAAAATTGTGTTGTTCTTCCACAAATACTTTGTACCTGAGTTTATTATAGTGGATTTCCTTAAACTTATTATGTTATTCTATTGGTTATTTTATACCTTTTTTCTCACTGTAGAAGGATGTCTGCTCTGTCACTTCAAATACTGATGATAGTTCATCTGTGTAACAGATTTTTTGGACAATATTCACTTAAAGACTTTAACAGAAATTAATGACGTTATCTCAACCCAGGCTTCATCAGATCCCATGTTAGATGTACAAAGGGAAATCCTCTAGTTTCCTTAGTATCCTCTAGTATCCTTAATTATAGAAGTGTTTTGGTAAATCTATCGTCTGCAGACAGAATAAGCAGAGTGATATCTTCTGCTTCATATTTTAAACTCTAAATAGGGTCTCTTCAATTTTGTATTGACTCTGAAATGATGCAGTTTGTTCTCCAGTGTGTGTCAAATGGCAATTTTCAAATGCATTTCAAATTAAAGAGTTCAGTAGTCTGGAGCGAAGAACTCTGAAAGGCAGGCATACCTTCTTACAGCTGGAGAGTGTTTAGGTAAAGGTGACGAAAATGAACAGCGTTTTCCAATTTTTTCCTGTTGTATTTTGGTTGTGGGACTAGGGGGATTAGAATCCCCTTCCTTACAAGTTTTAGGTTATTGGGCATTTTTCTATACCGTTCAATGCATGATAACATTTTAATGGCAAAGGTACAAGGTTGGAAATACAGCTATAGGTATTAGAAGTAGGAAACCAAAGGTTTTTTTCCTAATTTTTAAGCTGCTTATTTTTTAATCAGAACATGTCATATTTTCTACACATTTGCTGTTGTCAAAATACACCAAACACAATCGGTAAAACTATTGCCATGTTTCTAATACAGTAAGTCATAATTAATCCAATATATGCATGTGTTTTTGAAAAAAATGGACTGAGAAGCACAGAGTAAGTTCGTAAGTCGAAAATGTGGATAGAACGGTAACTTTAAAGAAAAGACATATGCATTTGCAGTAGTGGAACAGGAAGGACGTTTGGAAAAACATCTGTACTTTGGCAACTTCACGCAGCCTGGGAAAAAATAAGTAGGCAGAGATTGCTCATATCGTGTTCACAGCAGGATTTTGTGTTCTATGAAACTTCAGTATATTCTGTAAAGACTGTTAAAAATTACTTTAATACCACTGCACAGGACAAAAAGAAAAAATGTTGGCTTGATAGAATTTTGAAGGTGAGTGTGACCTTTCTAAGGAACTGAAGCACGTTTGTGTGTTGTTTCTTTCCAGTTTGAAGGAATGCTATGCTTACTCTTAAACGCCTTTACATTTTTCAGTCTGTTTAAAAAGGACATGTCTGGTTGCATGAAATCTCATACAACACTGAATGGGTGGGGGAGCGCTCATGAAACACAGGGGATAAGGGAAATGACTGATCTCTTTACTTCTGCAGGCATGCTTTTAATAATTTCTCCTACTGAGCCCTGGAGCTGTCTATGCGCTGAGATTTAGAAAGAGGGAAAAAAAATCAAAGCACCCAGGAGACATAATGCAGTTTTGGGCTACAGTTAAAAGCAAAAGACTAGCTTTCTTTCACAAAAATACTTTGGAGGCTTAGCTGAAGGAAGAAAAGACCTGCCATTGTCCTTGAGCCTTTTCTCTCCGTCTAACCTGCTGCTAAATATATATCTGCTTCAGAGTATTTTCCCTTCACTTTCCTCACATTGACTTGTCTGTTTGCAGTTTCAGATCAGTGAAGAGCCCATATGCAGACTGAAATACTGCAATTATCTGGACATTCCCATTTTTCTCTTTCTAATACTCAGTTCTTTTGGCACCAAGTTTTTATCAATTCCATAGCAGATATTAGTGAATCGAGTGTATCTTCTGAGGTAGGTAAGTGGTTGAGAGGACAGGCATAATGTCCAGTTTTATTGATTCTGAAAATGGAGATTATGTTAATAGCCGTCTATGAGCATTGCACATCTGTTGATCAGTCCCGTTCACAAAAGAGTTGGTTAAAGCATAACCAGCTGCCTTTTGCATATAAAATGTTCTCAGCAAAGCTTTTTTAAGAGGGAAAATGGGTGTTTGCTTTCTTCTTCCGTCTTAACCTCCAGAGATACTCTGAGGGCAGTCATGCCCTCAGGAGGAAGCATGTTTTAATTGCTCATTGATAACTTTCTGAAATGTTCTTTTGCTGATAGCAGTTTCAGCATTTGTTTAAGGCAAGGGTATCATGAGCCTATGAAGAGGCTGCCCTCACTAAGTGAGGGGACCGACCAAGCTCAAGTTCACAAGCAAGTAGTTTATTATGGTGTTGGACTGGAAGTGAGAGTGAGATGGTGTCATTCAGGCACCGTTTTCCAAAGCTAGCGTTGCTGTTATCATTAATACCCCCAGAAGATGAGTTCTCCGGAGTACATGTAGTACTAGCTTGGGATCAGCTGGTCTCTGATTAGCATATGAAGTGACTTTGTGGCTGAAGATTGGTACATCAACAATAGGAAGAATTAGACTCCCAAGGCACATGGATAATTAGCAGGAGCCACCTGGGATTCCCATTTGCAGTGTTGCAAAAAGGCAGAGGGGATAGCCTTTACAGAAGAGTGAGCAAATCCTCCTCATAAAGAAGGGGGTGTGCGGAGGAGGAGGAGGCAGAAACAATCGCTGCCGTGCAGTAGCAGGTGGTTTCCTGCAGCTGTGCAAGGCGAAGCAGCATGATGCGGCAGCAGCACGAGGGGAATACATATTGCAGCAGAGCTCCTGTAAAGGTGGCAAGGGAAGGCGAACAGTGGCCTGGAAAATATTTATGGTTCTCCAGAAGCTCTTCTTCATCCTTCAGAGTTCTGTGAGCTGTTCGTGGACAGTTGGCCATGCGTTCATGGCCCTAAGTAGCGGTAACGTGGAGGTTTTAAAAGACTACATCGATACATGGAGTTCTTCTGTGAACGTACTGGCTTTCTGGCGCGTTTTTTTCTTTTAGTTGAATGTTAGTTAAGTTAGCTCAAATAGAAAAGTGGAATGAAAAATGTGTTTCGGTACAGCGTCAAATTTTTAGCTCTAACTCTAACTTGTTGATATGTAAGCAGTAATGGATTTAGGTTTAAAATCAGGACCACGCAAATTGCACCTTGAATCGAAGTCTCTTTTGATGCTTGAATTTCTTGAACTGCACTGTGATGAGGGAAAGGAAAACCTCCTTTAATTAAGACTACTCAAGTGAAAGTTTCCTTGGTGGCTGATATTTTTTTTTCTATCTTCATAATTAGAACTGCCATCTGGTGGGAAAAATGTTTACTAAAAGGTAGGTTTGATAAAATCAACAAATATTATTCTGCTATCAGAGGGGTCCTTTTATCCCTCCTTTACTTTGAAACTCTGACCATTGGTCTCAATTGTGTTATATTTCTGCGAGATCTGAAATTCATGCACATGATAGTAAAATAAGTAATCCCTTTCCCTCAAACCCCTGGAGAATTTTAAGAAAAAATAGAAATAGAGGTGGTAATGGTAAAATTTTCAAGGATTCTAAAACACAAGCTGTGATTTATTTACAGAGCGTTGTAGAGAGATACTTTCAGAAAGTCTTACCAGACTTTCAAAGTTCACCTATTTAGCACGATAAAATACCTTTCTCACTAGAAAAAATGGTATCCTTTTTGTGTATTGATTGTCACTTGAGTGCATGTCACCTATTTTTCCAAAGCTAGTGCCTGAAAGCAATTCACATTGCTGCTATAACATGACTTTGTATGGCTTATCTTCACTGCAGTCATAGGCTGAGTTGTCTATGATTTAATTGTTCCTGAGTAAGCTTAGGGATGGCCACACATCACTGAATTTCTCACAGTGTTTACCTGCTTGGAGTGCGCAACTTTTTTTTTTTTTTTTACGGAAACTTTTGTTACAGAAAAGTAAAAGTCATCTCACCTTCACAAGGGTTTACTAACAAACGGCACTTTCTGAGAGTGCTTGTTTGGTCTTGGGACCAAACCTTTCAGCATCAGCTTTTGCTGATGTCTTTCAGCAAATGAATTGTCCTGTTCATGTTTTGATTTCTTGTCGTGTTCCCTCCATGTTCATGCTGTCCTTTAAGCAAAAGAACCAGCAGTATACATCCCTCTAATACCTGATAAGGATGAAGACATATTACAGCTGAGGAAGACAGCTTTCCTCCATCAGGGGACAGTCTTTTTCTTTTATTTCACCCTCGGGTATGCTCCCCCTTAATTCCAGGCACATGATCCCACCCTCTCCTGGGCATTTACTCAGTCTGTTCAGCTCATTAACCTGGCAGAAAACATTGTGCTTTTTGTTGGCAGGGGTTTTGCAAGAGCAGTGCTCTCCTGTGTTCCTGCGCTCAGCAGCTTGCGGAGGTTCCAGCACACAAAGCTGGTGCGAGGCAGCACAGGACGGGATGCCTGAACCTCCTTCTGGTGACAGCTGCCACATCCGAGCTGTCCTTTCATTCACCTGCCAGCAAAGCCAGCAAAGATTAACTGCTCTTGGGCTTTCAACTTAATAGGCTTGAGGTTAGAGTAAGCCAGGAAGCACATCTCAAACATAAAACAAACTTTTCAGGCTTTTTAGTATCCTGTGTGGGGAAAACAAGATAAATTCTTTGAGAAGCTAGCACCAGTGATACACTGCCATGGCCTGTACTGTTACAAACTTAGTTTAATTCTTTTAAAAAAGTAAGTATGTAATTATGTGAATTCCTCCTTGTCTCTTACAAATCAATCAGGTGTAAGACTGAAATTTAAATGTCCATTTTGGCTTATGCCGTCTACTGTTCCTGCTCTGTATGGATGGGCTCAAAGTTTATGGCTCTGCATTTTTGGCTTTTCCTCAGAGGGAAAAACAGTTCTTAAGAGATAACTAATATAAAATTTTACCCATTTTTTCTTTGATCATTGGAGAATAGTTAAAAATTGTGGGGGCACGTTTTTCAGCTTGTAAAGGTTAAAGAAAGAAGGATACTGATTCCTTTTACAACAAGCTTTTTGCTCAAGGTTTAGGTCTGCTCTCAAGGTAAGGCTGCTGTAACAAGGTGAAGTGTAACAGTACATGCAACATCTTTTCTCCAAGAGAATACCGGGCAATACTAATGGGATGGACTGGAAAAGGAATTAGTATTCAAGGAAATTGTGGCTGGTTTGGGCCATTGTTGGTATTTTTTCAGTTCATCTCTTTTTCCAGTAGTGTACAGGTTGCTGAAGAAACCACCAGACTTAGCTTTTGTAGATCGGGAGTATTCTTAGCAACTCTTGGAAGTAAGATACTTGGATTTTTGGAATATCTATGTACAGAAATAAAACCTATGCCTTTTCTTTCCAGTAAAGATTAACAAAATGTCAAAAACAGTTCTGAGGAGAAGTTACCTTGAAGTTTGAGCTTAGTGATAGGTTGGCATTGAAACCAGCTTTAGCAGTGATGTGCTAAATGTGTTATGGAGGAAAGTCTTACTTTCAGGGTTCTTAAAGGTTTTAATTTTTGTGGCTTTATGTGGGAGCAGTTTACTTCAAAACAGAATAGCAAGCTGAGTAGAACCTTTGTGTGGACTTGATGCTGGCTAAAGAGTAATGTTTTTTCATACAAGTTATAAAGAATTCTTTAAATGTATATATAAATAACAATAAGTGGTAAATGGTTTGACTTTTTCCTTTCCTATAAAGCTTGTTTTGCATGTTTTGTTAGTAGGAAAATAAAATCAGCAAGAGACACCAGTGTATAAGCACCTGCAATAATGTAAGCAATGAAGTTTGTAAAGCTGCAATATTAGTCTCCTGGATATTTACCTCCAATTCAACCCAGGAAGACAGTACCAAGTTAAAACTACTTTGTGCAATAGGCAGATTGAGATTGAGGTTGAATTTTTCTGTTATTCCGTCTTGGAAAACTGCCATACATGTTACTTGCACAGAAAATATTTTAATTTTGTAACTGTGGGGGGCTGAGACAAAGGAAGCTGCACTCTGTGTTCACAGCATGAAAATCCTTGGAAGACAAGGTTCTTGATCCAGGACTTGGATCATGTTCCAAACTTCTAACTCAAGACTCATGTTCTTCCTCTGGATTTTTAAAAGTGGATCCATGGTTGCTGTTCATCCATACACATCGCTTTTATTTCACAAGACAGTGTTGCAATTTGACTCTCCTAAAATTTTCTGTACCTCTTCAGATGCAGCTTCCTCGTTTGGATCCAGACAGGTAGCAGCACTAAAAAGTCCCTTATTCCCCTCCTGTATGCTGATTTAATTTACAAATGTAATATGTTTGCTGACTCAATTATTTGTCTGTTATCTCTCTCTGTAATGGTAAAGTAGTTAACTTTTTCTGTGCAGGGCTTTCTTCACTAAATCATTATGTAAGTTTAATATGCAGTCAAAACACTAGGCTTTTAACATGAAAAACGCAGTAAATGTTAGTCGTCAACATCTCCTTGAACTTTTTTCCTTTTTTTTTGTTTAAAAAAAGAAAAAGGAACGGATGCTTCTTATCAAGAAAAACCCAGCAGTAATGTATAGGCAGAACTTTAGATTCTGGCCCTCTGAACAAGGTATCTTTACTTAGATAGAAGCGATTCTTTTAAAAACAAAGCTTTTCTTGGTATGGGGGGTATATTTTTACTATTCAGTGGTGTAGTCAGTGCAAAGATAGTTTCATAATCTCTAAATCAAGAGCCAGATAAGGAAGTTGAGAATTAACCCACATAGCTACTCTGATTGCAGCCTTAACATGGGCCTGTCTTGTCATGGGCAGAGAAGTACCTTTAGTACCCTTAGCATGAGAAGGAGCTTTTCTGACTAGTAAAAGTAAAGAAACAAAAATCTTGATTTGCCACTGTATTTTAACCTGTTTAACTCCATGTCAGTAGAGAGCATGACATTTTCAACAAGGCCAGCGATCTCCGTCTCAGTTTTGTTCTTTTGTGGATCACTTTTGGATTATATTTACTATGACCTTCCATTCTGCTCTTCCGTTTCTGCTTCTAGAGTTGGGCGTCGTGTGGACAGAAGGTAGATACAGTATATACTGAAACCAGGAATACGCATAAACAGCATGTGGCATGGTTTGTGTGTTGTGGATCGTTGGAATAGCTCTGTGCCAGTTCATCAACAATAATTTGTGCATATTAATATATTTGGATGCATTAAACTTCATTGGCAGTTATCTTACTCCTTAAGCTATTAATTTATGAAATCTGTTTTGAGGAAGGGTAAAAACTTGTTGGCAGCATATGGTGTGATATTGGGGGGAAAGGATGGCTGCGGGTGTGAATTTTATTTTGTCAGTTTAGTGGGAGTACCTCTTGTTCTTTAAAGATGCCATCTGCACAGGATTCTCACTGCAAGTCTTATGCTTCTGTGCAGATCATGCAAGAGCTCACTGAGCTTTAAGTTTGACTGCTTTGGGGGAGGGCAAGGAGAATACTTCATTCTGTGCTACCTTTTCAAGTATTTTGTTTAAAGGCTTTCTTCTTTGCTATCCACTTGCCATATAAATACACCTTGAAGGATCTACAACTTAAGTAGCCTTTAAAGGCTGGTTGTCATAAAACTTTGCATCAGTCGTAGAGTAGTTTTGACAAACACAGATCCTGTTCTTCACCTACTGCTGTTCTTTTTAGATGCCGGGTGTCTTCTGTCTGTTCTCCCTGACCTTCCTGCAATTATCAGATTAATCATTCTTTTCACGCTCCGATTCATGGACTTTAATGTCTTGACCTTTGAGTTGTACGGTGTGTGAGACGGGACGGCTCCTGCCCCAGTTTCATGGTTGCTTCAGGGTTTCTCCATACCTTTATTCAACGTGTTTAAATGCATTCAGCTCTGTAGGTGTGAGCACACAAAGAACTCTGCAGTTGTGAGGGGTCTGGCTTCGTTATTAAATCAGTGAATGTTAGGCACTGCATATACCTGTTGTGACATTTCATGTGGTGGTGGCTACTGTGCAGAAATAGGCACTCCAGCTCTTGATGTGATGCACATGTGCTTGCAGTGCATCGTATTTCATCTTTGTCCTCAAACTGATTGATCTTCAGGTGTTACGGGGCTCAGATAATCAAAGATATTACTAAGTATTAGAGCTCTGTGTGGTTATTTCTAGTGCCATCTATGAAAGACAATTTCTTCTATTGCGTGTTCTGTCAGTTTGAGATCCAGATTGCGTGTGTGCGCTCCCTAATGTGTTTCACTCCCTGCTAAGAGATCCTGACAAAGATTGGATCAGGTTGAAGCATAACAGACAAAATTCCTTCAGTGGGTCTTGATATGCCAAGATAAGAATTCAGAGAAGTTTGGTGCAAGTTCTGTTTCTGAACTTAATGTCTTTTTCAGTCTTTGTTGTTTCAGATGAGAGAATCAACTAGATAGCAGTGATTTCCATGGCTGATTACATGCTGTATGGCTGCTTTTCTTTTTTCTTTTTTTAGAACATGATGCATTAGTTTCTTGACACCTGAGATAAAAATAATTTTGTGATGCAGATGGTCAGTAAAAATGCTGAATATAATATATTGCAGGTATAAAAAATGACATTTTCCTTATTCTTTGAGGGGGGGAAGGCCTGCCTTTAGGGGTGGATTTAACTATGTTACTTTAGTTTATGAAGAGGCCTTTGCATGACTTTTTTCGGTTCAGGTTATTTTTCACATTTACAATACAAGGCAGCCATTGCTTTACTGGAAACAACAGTGCAACTTCACATTCTAGTCAGCAGAAATTGCTCCTGGAATACTTTTCATCCTGCCTAGATGAAAGCTCAACCCTTGTGGACTTGTCACAGTCTTTGTTCATCAGGAAACTGTTGTTATGCTCTGCAGCTCCAAGATAGTGAAAGATTTACTCTAAAGGGAAGTATTTTCACTTGTATTCGGATCTGTTCCTTTTTTACTATAATTGTGATCAACATGGGGACACATTGTCTGGATTTGGCCCACAAAAGGCTTCTGTCTAGCTGTGACCTTTTCCTCTTCATGTAGAAACGTATGGAGAGAGAAAATGGCTCAGGCCATACCCACTCAGGTGCACAGAAATTTCTAGTGGAGGAAATCCGTGATACTGTAATAACTTGGACAAGTTGTCCCTTACCTCGTTTTAGGAGCTTTTGTAAACTTCTTGCTATTTGAAGTATGACTAAATTTATTACAGTTCCAGAGCTCTAAAAGTATAGGAGCATATCTATAGATTTCACACTGTATGTGCATCTGCCATATTAATGCTGTTGCAGTTTTTAAACTGTGTTACTTTATTAAGATGACACTGGAACACTTCAGAATACAAGTGCATCAGGGGTTACTGCTGGATCTCATGACTGGAGAGTTTGAAGAACAATTCTGAAAAGCATTTGTCAGGAGTAATACAGGTAGTGATAATTCTTCCTTGAAGTAGAGGGAAAGACCAGGTGACTTCTGAAGATCTACAGCTGTGCTTCGTGTGATTTTAGTGGAAGGTCTGATGTACTATTCAGCTGTTTGGTCAAAAGCATTCGCTTATTTTGTTTTGGAAGCATGCTTCTTAATTTAAATCCACAGAGGAACAAAAACATTTGCAGCCCTCTGTCTTGCTTTAAACAGCTTCTCTATTTACACAGTTTATATGAAAAAATTAACCTTAAGAGGTTTGTTTGTTTATATTGCCAGATATTTTAGGAATGCTGACTCATTTTACCAGGCAGAGGGTACGTACACATGGGCAAGTTACCATCAAATCAGAAGGATGAGAACTTAAAGGATGTGGGGTGCTCCCGAATTGTGCTCCTGGCCGTGTGCTTGATCTTAACCCAAGCACAGTCGCTGCGAAGTGACTGGCTGCAACCTCACAGCCTAGCTTACCACACTGCCACAAGGGATCACTTGCTTTGTAGGAAGTGCTGTAAGCCAGGGCTAACAGAAATTCAGCACGGTGCAATTGGTCAGTATTATTCCAGAGAATCAAGGTACAAAGTGCCTGCGTACCACCAAAGTCACAAACTAACTACAGGGCAATGAAATCATAGGCAGCATGATGGTGGTGAAGAATGGAAACTCACCTGGATTGTGGAATACTCCATGTTTTGGCATCATCACTTTAAGCGCTGCTTCGAAGATGTACATATCATTAGTATAGAGAGGACCTTCTGTTCTGTGTGTGCTCTGGAATCATTGGTTTGAAGTTTTTGCTTCAATTTCTGTGCAATAATAGTCTGAAATGCTGTGCTTTTTGGTTTGATCATACTCGTGGTAAGTTGCTTGATGGGTTTACTCCAAAGATTTGATTTGCCCGTAGATTCTTCCACCGACACTTGGTCAGAGCTGTGTGTGGAAAGGCCAATCTGATGCTTCGAAAAGGAATCTCTAGTAAAGCCTTCCTTGGTGGTCATTGCTTAGAGATGTGCGTTTTTCTCCTAAATCTGATGAAGTTGAGGGAAACCCTTCTCAAATCACATCTCCATTTGAGTGTGTTTATTTCCATATCGTTACTATATATTTTATATTCAAATAACTACAAACTGTATCTCCTATGCTGAGCCTTTACTCCAGTTTTGTTAGTGTTAAGCCATTGCTTTTATTTGAAGATACAGCATGGTACAGAGACACAGCAGAGCTCCTCCAGATCTGATTTACAGTATCGCTGATAGCTGCAAACTTAATTTTTTCTTGACCAATGCTAGCAGGTATGAAACAAAGGAAATGAACTGAAATACCAGATCCTGGTGCTGACTGATCCCTTTGTATTATCCTCTGACCTTTTTCTTGCATTACTAAAGCGAATGAATGATACACTGAGCCGCAAAAGCTCATATGCAGAACATCTGTGTAGTCTAAAAATGACATTGTGAATAGTGACCATGGATTAGAGGCAGTGGTTACCTGTTCTCCATCCCATCCATTCCTGGCAGCCCGGCAGTTAATTTTGTTTCCAGAGCAATGAGGTAGGAATAGGAATACAGACATTAGGGCTACAGCTGTTCTGCTGCTCAATCGGTGGCTTTAGGCAGTTGCCTGCGTGGATTTTTGTTGCAGCTGAGGCGATGCAAGCGCTGGAGGGCTGGCTGTGAAACAGGCTGTGACAGTTCCTGGGTCCCTTCCTCGCTCTGGCCCTGGCCTTTTGCCCTGACCTCTGCTGAGCTGTTTGAACCTGATTAAAGGGGTCAGACTCATCGCTGTTTGCATGTGATGGGTTTCACTGCCTCAAGGTGAGACTGCTTTTTTTTTTGCCATGCTAGCAAGGTAAGCCATTCTCCGTGGAGTCAAGCAGGTACAAGAGGAGCATCCCTTTTGGCACCAGTTAGCTGTCAGGTTGGCTTTGTTGTCATTTGAAAATGCCCTCAACCTCCCCTCCTTGTCAAAGGTGGCTCCTGTGTTTTGTATCGTACTGTAATATTAATCTGGATGTGTGAACAGTCACAGAATGAAAAAGTGGAGGGGGCACTGCACACCTTTTCTGAGTCCAGGTCAAGTGTACAAGGCCATTCCTGATGGTTGACGGAGCTACTTTTGGAATAGCTCCAACAGCAGGGAGTCCCCAACTCCCTTGTTGCAATGTTTTCTAACTGTAAGACAATTATTTTTAATATCTAATTAAACTTCTTGTGAGCTCAGTCTTTTCTTATTATTATAGCTTGGGTAGGCCACAAGAGTTAATTACAGTCCTCTTTGCAGTTGCCTTTAACATATTTGAAAATTGTCAGCCTGTCTGTTCCTCTATCAGCACTATCTTTTTTTTTAATTAACTAAGTCAAGCAGTGGGTTCTTCAGTTATTTCTCAAGTCTCATACATTAATTTCATGCAAATTTTCACTCATGTTCTTGCCTTTTCCTCAGTTTGCATAGATGTCTTAAAACGCATGCTTAGTTCCAGACGTCATCCAGCTGAGGCTGTGCTGTCACCGGGGCAGAATAATTCTCTTGGGCCTTGTCATAAGATTAAGTTTCAAAATACCATTTGTCTTTTTTCTACAGTGCAGTATTACGTCATTTAGGTTGAGTTGCTATCGTAGGTATTGCCCCCTTATTTTCTTCTTGGGCATTTAATTTTTCTTGTTTCCTACTCCCCATTTTTTATTGAATTGCTTTCAGATGGTTTCTCCAATATGCCAATTTGCTTTCGGATTATTGTTTTGTCTCCCAACTACATTTGCACTATTTTGATATGGTTTGCTCCTATATTATGTGATGCTATTGAAGCTGTTGAATAAAAATACTGATTGCAATCATTTCCCCATTAATTAGGAGGGGCAGGGACAAACTAAATGCTGGAAAAACATTATTGGTAGCTGGATCCACACTAACTCCAGCCAAATTCAGCTTAGGCCGTAGAGCAGCATGAACATTTATGGTGTCAGCTTGGGTCAGTGAACAGTGTGACCATGTTTGCGTGGCGCTGTGCCCAAGGTGAGGAACCTTCCAAGAAGCACTGGGGAACGCAGTGCGGAGACACTCAATCTGCCTACCTAGAGAATGTAACCGCCTTTACCTGGACTAGTTAATCGTGCCCGTGCAGAACTATTGCTGTTGTTTTCATCCTGTGGCATGGATAAGCCTCATGAACTATATCAATTCACGTAGACGTGGTAGAAAATCTGTTCATTTCTACTGCTGAGCATAGGACGGACACTATAAACATTGCTGTGGATGTGTCCAGACGATTTAATGTAGGTATGTTGCTACCTATCAGTACCTATTAATGTTTTTTGGACATTTTAATGGAGAAAAAAATGTAAAAGCAGTAACTTACTCCTCACACAACATAAAGAAGGATGAATTGGGAAAATCTGCACGAATGTTGAGGTCACTGCAGCACTGCCCAGTTGCACACAAATGTGCCAGAAATTATCAACAAAAGACTTCAGGTTGTCATGTGAACCCAAACAAAGTGCTTGAGCATGCATTTAAATGCTGCTTTTAAGTCCTAACGCTCAATGGTGAGATTTTTCTTAAAGACAGCAAAACTGGAAAGTAGGAGCTGACATGTTGCTCACACGCGTTGTTGTGCTTGTTCTTTGTGAACCATTTGGTTATCTGAAAGGCGGCGAAGCGACTCTTTCTAAAAGCAAAACCACTTTTGGCCAGGAATGACTACCTTAGAAAACAAAGCCAGACAAAACCAAAACAACAACAAAACAGAAAAAAACACCACTAAACTGCAGAGCATCTTGTTAAGGTCACTGCTTGCATTCAATACACAGGATATATTTCCTGGTGCTGTTTTTGTTTGTTTTGAGTTGTCAGCTGCTCAGCTCTGGAACAAGTTGTATTTGCTTAATTCCTCTAAATGAACTGACCAACCCTTTGCCTCTGGGTAAAGTTATGTTAGTAGGGTAAAGAGATTAGTAATGAGGGTGAATTGCACTTACTGTACAGCAGTGACATACCGGAACTGAGCACTGTCTGGGTTGGGTGACTGATCCATCTTTTTTAAATAGTCTTCATCTTCTGGTGCTGAAATATATGCAAGGAGGAATACTGTATGCTATTGCTTTCTTTCTGCTGAGTAAAGAAGATTTCTTTTATTGTATGGCAGTTAAATTTTATTATGAGTGGTATCTTTAGGGAGAAGGAGACAAAATAAACATCCTCCCCACTGTCCTTCCCCAAACAACATAGTTTCTGTTTGATACATTTTTAGAATGTGAAGGTGGCATAATACCTAAATAGTTTATCATTAAAGGAATAAATTCATGCTCTTGTTGTACATCTTAAAAGTGGTAGAAGTAGTATAAGATATGATTGGCAGAACTCAAGTGAACTTCAAAATCAATTTTGAGAATTTTATGTCAAAAAATTCCTATTAAATTATAAAGTTAATGTGGTCAAACTGTTTCCTTGTATGAGTTAAGAACAAAAATAGGAAAAGAAATCCTGCCCTTAAAAACTCTGAAGCAAATCTATAAAACTTTGAATTTAAAGAACGCGATTTATGCCTCTTTGGAAACTCAACTTCTGCTCAACCCCCTTACTTTTCTCTGCAGTTTTGTTTACAGCATTTTGAACACGGTGTTTACTGGAGGTTATTAAAAATAAATTGAATCGTTAACTTCGTTTCTAAGATCATGTGGCTGAAATCTTTTTCCTTTAACTTGACTGCGGCAAAAGTTTGTTAGCTTTTTGTTGAACTGTTTTCAAACTAAATTAATAGGTGTGTCATCTGTAAGTTTGTAAAATACTTGAACAAAGCTTTTCTAATTCGACTCCGTGTTCCCGGTCCTGCAGTTGCTGTGGGTCTCACGCAGCCACTGAGAAAGGATGCTTCACCTGAAGCAGGGCAGAATAAATTATCCAAAACTGCATAGGTTTTTTGATTACTCACGTGATGACTAGTGGCACAGAACATCACGCTTTTTCCTGTGTAGGCTTGTAGTTTCGTGTATTTGCATACCGCTACTCCCTTAAATGTGTAGATTTTTCTTCTTTCAAAAGGGATTATCTTTTGAGAATAATTGTTACTACTAACCCTGTCGGCAGAAGCTGTGCTGCTTCTGGCATGCAAATGGCACAGTAGCGTACTGGCCTGGTTGGGACCAATGTTTGTAACGGATACGTTCTGGAAATGTATGGCCTGGCCTTCACCTGAAACCTGAGAGCTGGGAAATGTATTTATTTATTTTTTTGCTTTAGGTACTAAAAAGTAGGACAGTTCTCCCTCGAGATCCGTTTTCAGAAAGATGCACTATAAGGATGTGGCAGTTCTTGTTGTATGAACATAAGATGAAAAAAAACCACGTTCTAAAAATCGTCATTGCTGTGCTGCACTGTGTGTTTCCAAGGTTTATGCTGAACTCACTTTCTTTAAATATTTTAGCGAGCGCTTCCTCAACTCGCGCTGATTTCTGATGCTGTCTGATGGAGCTTCAGGGAACCACCGGCACCAGATGGGGGACTGGGAGGGTTGGGGGCCAGAAAATTGCTGTAAGGTGTTGCCGGCCTGTGCGGAACGTATAAAGGATCTCAAGCCAGTTGTGCTTTAGCAAATCTGAATGGTTTCCTGATTTTTGTCTCCCAAAGTTGTGTTACATACTGACCTACGGTTTTGCTTCCAGAAGGTTGATTCATATAAATCACAGGTCTCTGCGTGGTAATATTTGTTCAGACTGGTTTGTCTGCTCTTCTTTCTATCCCAGCACCAAGCCTAGTTTTTGAGACAAACTGAGCTCCTTCCAGGAGGGCAAGTTAAGCACCTGATTGTTTTTTCTGTCTTTTATATTCATGTGTGGTCCTCTCCTTTCCACCTCCCCCAGTCCCCCCCGCCCCGTAATAGCTGTACAGTTGCATTTCACAGAGAAGTGGAATTTCCTTATCTTGTTTTGGTTTTTTCATCTCGCCTGCGTGGGTGGACTTGCAGAACCAGTGTTCTAGATCTTCCTGCATCACAACAAGCATATTTGCCCAGCGTTGCAGATCTGTTACATTGAGCATTTGAAAAAAAACAAAACCCGTTACTGGAAGAAGACTGAAGAACCGAAGCTGACAAAGGTAAGCCTGCTACTTAGAGCCCAGCTTTGAGACCAAATATAAAAGGAAATTCCCAGGTGGGATTATCTGTGCTCAAGGCATTGTGGAAGTAGATTTCTTCTTTGTTTACACCCTTGCCTGTTCAGCATGTGACAGAATGAGAATAGTGGTCATAGCCCATGCATGATGATTAAAGAGTATTTTCTTTATGTTTATACCATACATGATAATTTTGTCTTGGCAGCAATATTCATTTACTTACAATATTTGTATTTTTATCAGTAAGGTTAAGAAGAAAAGTAGTGCTTTTATCTGAAATACAATTGCTGCAAGAGCATACGTCTATGTTTAGAATATATTAGAGATCTCACTGGTTGCTCTTGCTCATTTCACTAAGAACAGAAATAAAGATACCATTACAAAGAACAGCAGAAATCTGCTAAGTACCACAGCCTTATAACGAGAAGTTGGGTCCTGTTGGCAATCCTCAGAAAATGAGCCCACCCTCTGTGCAAGTATGTCCAGTGGAGACCACTGCTTTGATAGTAGCAAGAGTGGTGGATTGTTGCATTTGAGGTTTTGGCACTTTATATTTCTGCTAATTTATGACCCTCATGTTGCAACGCTGACTGTTCCAGTTAAATATTGCCAGGCTTTATTAATGGAGCGGGTGTGGCAGGCACAACTCTTCTACATTCTTAATACTGTGTTGACCAGAATGCTGCATAGGCTCCAATTTCTAGCTTCTTCTCTCCAACGTTTACTTTTCCATAAAAGTTGCATGCAAGAGAATTTGTGGATCTGAGTTTTGTCAGCTCTTCAGTTTACGTAGATTAAGTGTTGATGTTTTCCAAGATGCTGCAATTAGTTACGCGGTAGCTTAGCATTAGTTCAGTGCCAGGTACCTGTTTCATTTCAGATGTCAGTCTAAGAGGCAGTATAGCAGCTGCAGTCATTGTTCCCTCGAGGATAAGAGTCATATATGCTCATATGCTCCTTTACCTTTTTCCCTTTCCAGTCAAGTAAGTTTTTGTCTTTTGCTACATTCACCGTTTTCTTATTTTTATAGGGGTCAGAGGTATTCACATTTCAGCCTTGTCTGTTTTGCAGGTTAATTTGTTGTCGGTTCATTCACGTGAAGTCACAGCGTAAGAAGCACTCTGTTTATAGCCACGGAAACCGACACCAAAGACCGAGCAAGTAAAGAGTTAACCAAGAGAGCCAGCCGCCGAGTTTGACGCCTCTGTAACTAGTCTGGTGGAAACTTTGAGGAAGATTGATTCTTCTTGTGGTCACAGGGAAACAAGGTCCAGCCACAGGCATGTAATAAATGATGTTTAATAAATGATTCCAAAAAGCTGCCTTTATGTGTTTGCTTTTACTTGTGATTGCTCAATTAGATACTGAAAAGTGCTAGGGTGGGTCTCCTGATGTACCTACTGATTTTCCACTAGTCTTCTGCGCTGTGCACGCTGACTTTGAGTTCTGCTGCTGACCAGGGGTCCAAGTTTTCCAGGGAGAAATAGGGAGAGACTTTTCTGCTCAAAATGCCTTCGTGCATCTTGGGCATGTCCAGAGAGCCTCTCAAGCTTCTGTTGGCACCGATTGATTTAAATAAAAAGCAGTAAGTTTTAAATAGAGAACACAGGGGAGAGGTAGGCAGGAGATACCAACCAAACATTTCTCCACTTGCACAGCGTGACCACCTTTCTGTTGTGATAATGTTTGCAGAGATGTGTAGGCTGGGGGTTCAACTAGGACTGTGTACAAAGTCGAAGCATCACACCATATTTCAGGCTGCTACAACAAATTAACTATTTAACACTTTGCTAATGTTGTGCACACATTTGTTTTGACTCCCAGCATGAAAATAAAGGGAATTATTGCAATAAGCTTTCTGCCCAGTAGAAGTTGTTACGATATAAATGAGAAACTTTGTCCTGTACTTTGAGTAAACAGAAGCGACAGGAAGCTGTTGGAAGGAGGACTGTGTTTCATTAGGTACCAAAAGAAAATTTCAGAGGGCTCTGTGTCCATCGCCTACAGCTCAGTATGCAGCTCAAGCTGATGTAGTGCCGTTTCTCTCCGGTAACATAGCAACTGGACCACACCTCCTCCTGCTGAAAGATGCTAAAGAGCCCTTTGAGCACTATCTGGTGTACTGCAAGGGAACTGCACCATTTTTAATTACCACGGCATTGCCAGCTGATGCTTTTTTTTTTCATGGAATCGCAAGGATATTCTTTGTTCTCTATCAAGTAATCCATTTTTTCATTCACAGTTTGTGTAGTAATCCCATTTATATTTTCACAAGAGGACCGAGTTAAATTGAAATGAGTATCAAAATTGTGTACGTGTATCAGTGCATTTTTTTTCTTGTTTCAAAGTAAGCTTTTGATTAAAAAATAAGCATTCTTGTCCACCTGATGATCTTCTCGTTTAGCACTCCTGTATGGTGGTAGTATGTTAACATTTTGGAAGAGTACTCAAGGATTTGAGCATGTTTTTCTTCTCACTTAGACTTTGCAAATGACTGAAAAGCTTTCCCCACTCCTAACCTCTCTTCTGTTGTGCAACAAAAGAGCTTTCCTTTAAGCATCTTGGTTTCCAAGCACAAGAAATCGTCTCTGGGCATTACTGAACGTTTGACTTAAGGTGTGATGAATCCTCTTATGCCAAGTTAAATTTTGTGATGTGTACTGTAGATTAATGTTTAACTTAGTTCCACTTGCTTGTTTTAGCTAGCATTGTTCAGAGTTTTTCTTTAAGGTCGTTTTGTTCAGATCTCAGGTTTTGTGCAAAAAGAAGGATGCGCTAAGTCTGTATTGGACGTCACAGCCTGACTTTTTGTTTTGCTCATGTTGAGGCTGTTCCCTTTGCTGCCTGTCTTAGGAAGATGTTTGTTGCATTTTAACAGTATAAAACCCTTCTTTCGGCTTTGTGACCTGCATGAGGGAAAGCCTTTTAAGCAATCTGAAAACTTATTTATTGATTTATTTTAATGTATTGGTATCATACCGTAGTGATTTATCACTTGTTGTCATTGCCATTTGGTATCAGCTTGGGGAGGGGGCGTGTTTTGGTGAGCTGCGGCAAAACAGCCATTGCAAAAATAACGCTGTTGGTGTTGCTGTACTTCGAGTTTTACATTCTGCTAAGAATTTAAAACAAAAACCAATAAATTGTAGTGTATTTGTGAGAGCTTGTGGCAGCTTGTGACTCAAGTACATCAAAACCAATAGCCTACCTAAAACAACATAAAGTTTGGAGCTACACATACTTAGTAAATCTTTGGTGTTATTGTGAAGACTGTATAAAAATGCAAATAAGTTAAATGTACCTTTTTTTTTTTTAACTTGATAATGCTTATGTGTCCCCTCCCCCTTCTGTCTTTATAGGTCTACGAGGGCTAATCAATCTTGGGAACACATGTTTTATGAACTGTATTGTCCAGGCACTTACCCACACTCCACTGCTGCGAGATTTCTTCCTCTCCGACAGGCACAAATGTGAAATGCAAAGCCCCAGCTCATGTCTGGTCTGTGAAATGTCTACGCTTTTTCAGGAGGTGAGTGCTGTTCGCCACGATAACGTCACCGTTCCACAGACATTGGCTGTTTTGTATTCCAAAAGGAATTGTGTTCTATTTGCAAATATAAAGGGGATGCAAATTCTGTTTCCCCTCAAGGTGGTAGAACAGAGACTTGGATCCCACTCTCAAAAATACCTGACTGCTGAAAATGAAATTATTGGCCTTTAAGTCCTACACTTAAGTCATCCTTGTTTAGGAAAAGCTGCTATTGGACATAATTACAGTCCTGCCTGCTCTTCTGAGACTGACCTACAGTCCTTAGTCTTAAGGCTGAATGTGTGCATTAATTAAAGGTGCAAGTTTTAACTTGAAAACGTGTCACAGGCTCTTCAGGTTATAATGGGAATAGGAATAAAGTGATATATAGCCTTGTGGTTTTAGACACTGGATTATGTAGGTTTGTATAAATATTTTACGGATCTTGATTCAGTGCTTTCTAAGGGGAAAACATCTTTGTTACCATCTCTTAGGTGGAAATACGTTAATAACTAGGAGAATGTAGACAATTGAATGCGTTGGTACAGTTTGTACCTTGCATAGAGGAACTCCTGTTCTTTCACTTTCTCCCTCAGGTGAATAGCTTTGCGATGTGCCTTTCCCTAGGTCTAATCTGTGGTGGATATGACGGGCGCATTCTTTTCCTTAGTAAATAGTAGAAGAGCTTTACTATCTTAATTCCACATGAGTAATGTAAGGACTACATGGCTAGACATGAGCTTCTAGTTTTAAAAGGAGTCTTTTTTTAAAACATGTGCATGCGCACATAGTCCTTTACCTTTCCCTCAGTGACTGATATGGTAAGCAAAAGAAAAAAAATATATAGAGCCATAATATATGCTCTTACAGAGCATTTAAGGTACCTGGAGACGTCTGTACACAGAGCAGGTCATTGCAGGTGAGTTAAACGTATGTGAAAAGTAAAGTCCTCCTTAGCCTTTCCAGTACAAAGTCGTTTTCTAATAATGCTCAGTACTCGTGTCACTTTGCAACTTTTCATGCTACTTATCAGTCATTAGTTGCATATTACACTTATTTTTTGATGTATTTTTCGACTGTTCCCAAGTCTGTCAGAAGCGAAGGTGAAAACAAGAGACAGACATACCAATAGGTTGTAGCTGAGGATTATTCATACCAGATGTGCTGTTAATGGGAAATATTACTCTGCCTAGATAAAAATTCAGTTATGGTGTAGAAATACTAGTTTCTGTAGATTGTTAATATAAAAACAAACACACAAAAAAACAACTACTATTTGCTTATTTGAAAAAGAAAAATAGCTGCTGTTAAAATCTTTTATCAGGTTGTAGTATAAAGTCTCATTTTGATGAATGTCACCACATTTTTCTTATACACTTGTATTTTAAAAAACAAAACCAAAACACACCTTTGGGAAATGAGGAAATGAATTTTTCATTACAGGTGGAGGGGCTGGAGGAAAGATCAAGACTGCCCAGGCAATGATCTGTATTTCCCTTTCTGTATGTGGAGCTCTGTTGATGGGCTAGGATTCCTTTTGCTAGACTATGTACAAGCACGTGGTGAAGAATGGGGCTGTTATCCATAATGGGGTTTATACGCAGTGTTCTCGTTAAATTCGACTGTAATCAGGTTTAATTTCGTGCACAACTTTGGGAATCTCAGCCTTCATTTCCCCAATCAAAATTCATGCCTACACTTGAATTAAGTTCTAATAATTAATGCTGGGCAAGTTGAGGGTATGTAAATGAGAGAAGAGCCACCTCTGATTTTAGACTGTGAAGATAGCAGTACAGTAGTCTGTGTCCTTATTTCATGTTGAAGTATTGCAGCTAAGAGCTGTGGGAGGACAACAAAAAGTGACTCAACCACTTTGAAGTAAAACTAGAGCTTAGTCCTCCACAAGCAAAACGGTAGGGTCGCATCGAACTTCGTATATTTCAACATGCAAACAGTAATTACTGTGTTACGTTTATAGCTCTCTGAGCGCTCATTGTAAAATTCTGTTTCCCGGTCAGTTTGATTTTTTTCACGTTCAGAATTACAACCAGTATCTTGCAGTTCTGGACTGCTTATCTTTCGTGTCTCAGCTATATGCAGTCGTTTTGGCGAATGTTCCTACGCCATCTCTGCAGAGACGCGATCTGAAGGAAGGACAGCTAACCGGTGGAGACTGCAGTGCTCTGGTTCTCAAGAATTCCTTCCTAATTGAATTACAAGGGAAACTTTGGGTCAGGTTCTAGCTTGTTTTTATGGAGCTTTCCCACTGGAATTAACTGATGCAGTTATCCCAAGGCATCTTGCCCAGTGACAGATGATCAGGGCAAGGGTTAATTTCATCTCCCCTCCACCCTTTTTTCTGAAGGTGTGATCTTAGGCAGAAGGAATGCTAGGGGGATCCAGTGAATGCACGAGAGTAAGAATTCCTGGGGAGAAAGAGACTGTTTTGAACATTAAACAAAACTTACTGTACATCAATAAGCACATTTTGCTCTTTTGCTTTTTAAACAGAAAATGAAGGTCTGTTGTTGTTGTTGTTGAAGGTCACTTAGTTATGTAGGTTGTGTCAGTGTCTTCTCTTTGATAAACAGGGAGGCGCAAAGTTCTTCTACCTTGAAGTAGGTTGGTGGTGAGTAATGAGTGTCAGATGGTTCTCAGAACGGAGTTCTTGCCTAATAGCTTTTCTTGCAAATATGCCAAGCATTGAATCTCCATTTGTTTTAAGAAATATCTAACTGCATCAATTAGCATTCTCATTTGTGCTACTTGAAACCTATTTCTCAATAGAATCATGACATGAATTACAGTGCATGAGAAAGGGAACGAAAAGGATTTGGGAATAACAGATAGTGGGGAAACTGGATGGAGGGACGATAGAACACAAACCGTTCATCGAGCCTTTTGGCTGAAAGGGTTTGTGCGCTACTCTTTACCTACTGGTGTTGGTGCTTTAGTTTTGTTTTGCCAATAAAAATTAATTTCGAGATGGTCCATGTCCTGAGGTTTATGGCAGTTCTTTCACAGAATAACCATTCAGTATGTTAAGATCAGTGGAAATGCAGTCTGTGGCTGGAATATCAAGAATACCTGAGAATACAGTAGAATGCAGTACATCCACTCAGAAACGTAAAGAACAAAGCCTTTTTTATTCCCATCATTACTCATCCTCACAAGCCTATCAAAGTGCGCAGCACAACTATGTGGAGAGTTGAGAAGCGAGGACAAAAAGGAAAAAGAATGAGAAGATTTATGGCTTTGGTATCTTAAGATGGTGCAATGTTGAAACAGCTTATGTATAAAATAAGTTACAACAAACGTACAAAGGCGAAAAAGTAGTTGTGACCCTTAACATAGGCATTGCACGTTGTAAGGGAAAATGCAGATTTTGTGCCTATGTAGTAAAATCTTGACTCTGAAATAAGTATAGAAAATATTACATAGTGCCTGCAAGCACAGCTGTTTTTCCGATTCCTTGGAGCATTACTATTTGTTGGAAAACCTCTAGTAGGTGTTCCTGTATTCTGAGAGATATGTGTTACCCATCCCTGTATCCATTGTAAATTTTCTGTACGTTTAAGTCTTAATTGAGAACCAATTTCTAAGAGGAGCTTTTAGCTTCTCAAATTGGACTGGAGCCTGGGACAGGATTTATGCCTCTGAATTTGATTACGAAGCCAGGAGAATGTTAAGCTGATACGTATGCAGGATAGATCAGATGTATCCGTTCACATAATTGGGAAACTACCTTGTATGTGGTTTTGGCAGGAGGAGGAGAAAAAAGTACAGATGCTTGGTTGTTTTTTTTTTTTCTTCCTCATTGGTGTAGATATATTTTTTGGTAACAATAATGCAAATTACAAAGCCTAAAATCCTCCAAGTCAAATATTTAAGGGGGCAGGGTGGGATAGGGAAGTCATGGCTACTTGGGTTGTATGTAAGAATGGGGACTTTGGATCCTGTTTTGTCCCAGAACAGCAATTAAATAGTGTCTCACCAATCATTTTCAAATCGTTTGAACTAGTTCTCTTCCAAATAAGCAACTAATACTACTGGATTGAAAACAATTTAAAACAAAGATTATTTTAAACTGTTGGGAAGAGTTGTGTCATTGAAGTATTTTAAAGGTGACTTGCAAAGACAATTGTATATATTTGCACACTTAAATGAAAAGGTTCGTGTAACAGCAAATTAATAAGGCTTTAAATGGATACTTTTACTTCTTTTTTTTTGTTTTTTTTTTTTTTTCCTTTTCATGAATGGGATCAGCTCTGATAGTCTGGTCTTTCCAGAAACAAGGAAACAGCATAGATTGGATGGATGTTTTATACATTTTAGTTAAAATATTGCTGTTGAATATGCTCAGATCCTTTTGTTTCATTTTTGATGTATTAGAACATGGAAGCTTTCCCTACCCCCTCTGCGTATATTCAATTGCATTTTTACTAGTTGTGTTTCTAGTTTCCGTGTGATAATAGCTAATAATGTGATAAAACTTCTTGTTAGATTCTTCTAATCCTAATGAAGCACTAGAGAATGTAAAATCTGCTGGCAGGTCTAGTGTCTGCAGTGGAGTAATTACGGAGAGTGCTGTTGGTTAAAATGACCAGAGAGCTCTGGGACTAATTGTAAGGAGTGACAGAACAGAGAAGTTTTATTGCTGCAGTTCCCTGAATTATGTTGAGCAGCAGCTGCGTCAGCAGATTTCAATTACCGTCCCACTGCTCCAGTCCCTTGGTGTCATTCTTGTTGGCATCAGAGTTAACTATTGATCTTTTTATTTATAGAAGCATTTTGTGGTGTTTGGCTGCAGAGGTATATCTTATTTGGAAAAACTGGAGCTTGCAGTAAAGAAATTTCTTTGTAAGGAAATATACTAAATCCCAGCAGACGTGAGGACTAGA
This sequence comes from Anser brachyrhynchus, assembly GCF_964034855.1. Lineage (NCBI taxonomy): Eukaryota > Metazoa > Chordata > Aves > Anseriformes > Anatidae > Anser > Anser brachyrhynchus. The sequence continues at coordinate 14,769,716 of NC_137733.1, forward strand.
TGAGAAAATTGTACTACCTTTTGCCTGCCCATCCCTCAAAAGACAATCTGTTTCACCCAGGGAGGTTTGTAGCACCAGACCTGTGCTTGTACTGATACGAAATGCTCAGCTTGGGCAGGGAAAAACATGGGGCTGGGAAAGGAAGCCCCTTTTTCCAGTAAGAGTGAGAAATTTCAAACTAATGTTGTTTTGGTTTTTTTTTAGCCTTATTTTTGTTATGTGTGTTTGTTGCTTACTGTCTTCTGTGTTTGGGAAAAGGAACTGAAAATAAATGGCCGTCGATATGATAGGATCTTGGCAAAATGTAATCGTGGTGTTGCAGGCACCCTTTACTGGCAAGCATCTTTTTGAAAGGTTAGGGAAGGCAAAAGGCCATATGAATTTCCACTTGTCGAAAATAAAATATTGCCCCTTTAAATACTTCTTTATTTTAAACTTTCTCAGTTAAATACCAGTGTGATCAATATGTGTTGGTACGGTGCCATGGGGAAATTTGCCATTGCAGTTATTCTGTTCTTATCAGGCTGCAGACCAGTGATTCCAAATCCAGATGGAGCCTGAAGCCCAAGTGAATAAACTCTTCTGGGCCTTTCCCAGCTCCCTGCAGGGGCACCACAAGGATCCCTGCCTTCCTTTTGGAACCAGTATCGTGGTGCAGGAGTTCTTGAACAAACACAGCAGTCAGCTTGCTGTAGAAGGGTTTGTTAGCTTTAGCTTCAGACTATGGATGCCAGACTTGATGGCAGAAGTAAGGAACAGGTGATGGCAGACTCGAGAAGATGAGAATAAAGGAGTTGCAGCAGTAGCACTTGGATGGAAATGGAGAGGGGAGTGGAAGGAGCTGAACCTCAATCCAGGGGAGCAGAGACCATTACCTTTTTTTTTTTTAAGCAGAACCTGGCTGTTTGTTTTTTATTTAAAACCAAAAAGCAAAAAAAAAGTCCGCAAATTTCTATAGGTTCTCCCGTGCTGATAGAAGACCGTGTCTCCCCAGCTGTGTGCTACCATTCACCAGTGGTGTTTCACATCACAGTTTTGCAGACTGAATAATTTGTCTGTGCACTCCCTAGTATGCTTCTGGCAAAATCAGCTGGGGCAATTTCAGTTGCTACTGTGACCAACTCGACAGATTTTGACTGAGGCAGATTAGGAAGCAGATGCAGGAGCTGGTCCAGGAGCAGAACTTCGGGCAGCGGGACCCTGCAGGAGTGGTAACAGGCAGCTGACTTTGGGGAGTGGGGTAGATGTTGAGTAAATTTGTTCCCAAAGCCTTGCACTGCCATAGTATACAATGAAAGGCCAATACCTTCATGAGGCTGCTATCCTGCTTGTATTTTTTCCGTGAGCTAGGACTGGGCACAGCCGTTGGATGCAGTACATTACCATGTCTTGGTTCAGGGGCTGGATGGCAGTTGACATCTGATATTCTCATTCTCACTGTTTGTCCCCAGTTTTGAAGGCTGTAATTTGTGAACAGAATTGCTGATCTCTTGCAAATACAGTATTTTTTTTCAGACTGTTTTAATAAAAGGCAGTGGTATCAGAAAGGAAGTTTTTGTCCCCCTTTTTTAACGCTAATCCATCATAAAATAAAAGAAACTCAAGGGAGAAAACTGAAGTGCTCAGTTCCGGGATCACTCCTTTGGTAGTCTGTGACAAAAGGCTGTCTATGTATTTCATTATTAAGGCCATCAGAGTTAAATGGTTTAAATTTATTTGACTAATTGCACTCATTAATTTTTTAATAATTAAATGCATTGAGGCTGTGTAACTTGTTAACAGTCATGTCCTTTTCTTTGCTTTGAGCAGTTTTACTCTGGGCACCGATCTCCTCACATTCCATATAGGTTATTGCACCTGGTATGGACTCATGCACGGCATTTAGCAGGGTACGAGCAACAAGATGCACACGAGTTCCTCATTGCTGCATTAGATGTGCTACACAGACACTGCAAAGGTAAGGCTTGTGCTGAGTCTTCAATCAACCAGGAGTGTTGGATCAAAAGGAGGTAGAACAAAGTACATGTCTTCCAGTATAGCAGTCTTAACAGATTCCTTTTAAAACATTTGGTAGACTTAAAGGAAAAGACTTAAATAAATTATTCCTACTGTCAAAAATTACCTAGAGTTAGAAGCCGAGAAGCCTTTACATTGGTTTGAATCACCATCGTGTTCTGTTATTGGTTGTGAGTCACTGTCTTTTCTTTTAAATTGCCATTTAAATTCTATTTATACTTGAGGTAGTTGGAACTCTTAGTGTGTCATCGCTGATGAAAATAACATATAGAGGAGGCTGTGGTTTTGCTTAAATAGTATTCCGCTGTTTCCATGCTGCCCAATTGCTTACAGAAATGTGAATAAGAAAAAGAGTATTTGTTTTTGATACCATGTTTTATTATTCTGTATATAAAATGCATAATTGCACAATACAGTAAAAAATAGTCAATGACATTCTTCTAGGAATGAAGTATCTAAGGCTTAAATAAGTGGATTTGGTAATACCGTATGAAATTACATATTTTAATGTTTGTTAACTGAATTAAATCTAAACTGAAAATTCTCCAAGTTGCCAGTGGTTGATCCAGCTTGATTCACTTACAAGCATAGTAAAAATTGCTGGGAAAGTAAGGGAAATAGAGTAGGGTTGATGCTAGCAAAAAAAAAAAAAAATCCTTCGTCACTAAAAATAAGCTTTAAAGCACTCAAATTTCCTCTAGTGCTTTTAGAATAAGCACTTAGAGGTTAGTTTTCTGTCTTATCAGAGGACTTTCAAAGGGAAGGCTGCTAATGTTCCTTGAAACATTTTGAAGTCTTGCTTTTATCTTTGAGATAATCTTACATGGTAGCAGATGTGCTTGTTCAGATTCATAATAGGTGTCCTCCAAAAGAGTCTTCTCCAAAAAGAGTACTTCCAAGGAAAAGAGTATGTAGGACAATTCTTTTGTTATTATTAATATCTGTCAGTTGATAATCACTAACAGAAATTCAATAACCTTAATGAAACTAGTGTTGAAGTACTGAATTGCTATCAAAATACTGACCTCTCTCTTACTTTGTGTTAACACTGAAAAAACTCTGCTGCGAACAGAAATACTGTGTGGTTCCTGTAAAACTTCTGAACCGTTGACCTAACAAATCTTGAAGCTTTTTCATCTTCTCTGATATAAAATGATGCTCACATTTCTTGTATGCTTCATGATCGCTTCATGAAGGAGTATTTTCTCCTCAGAATTGAAGAAAAAAACCACCACCTTGCAACAATAAAGGTCCTTCACTCTTTTGAAACTGATAATCTGAAAAGACTTTTTTTTTTCTTGTGTTCTGGCTTTAAATGAAGACTCCATCTTATGCATCTTCTGCAATTACCAACAAAATTGAGCTTTCCCAGCTGTTTCTTTACTCTTGGTTCTGTTTGGCTTCTCTGGCCCAACTGAAACTGTGAAAGAAGATGTGTCAGGCATACCTTGTTGGAAGGGGTATGTGCATACGTGTGGATTATTTTACAGTTGTTTGGGTATCTCAGACTTGATGAGAACACTGACTTTTCGTTCACTATCAAACTTCATAGCGGTTTCAGCTGGATTGAATTAGGTTTTTGCATCTTTAGTACTGATCTTTTTTGGCTCGTGTGCACCATTTGCATTCAATGCAATGACCGAAGTTCAGTTGTTTAATGGATGTCCCTAAGTTTGAGCTATTTGCATGAACGGGACTAAACTGTTACAGCGCTACCACTGGGAAGGTGTTACCACTAAAGCCTTGATATCTGTGCACCCAGGTTTTTAAACTACAGTTTCTAAAGAAATGGAGAGGCTTTTAATGAACTAAGGTAAATTATCTATGCCACATCAAGGTAGTTTAAAAGAAGTGGTTGAGCAGTTGTGTGGGAACCAAAGCAGTTCATCTAAACCGGAATTTCAAGTACGGTCAAGATAAGCCACTTCTGGAATGAACTAGTTACTTAGCTCTATAATGAGAACATTTTCCCACTTAAATACTTATGCATACATACAGATACACACATGCAAAGTATACATATGAAAAATAATATTACTACTAATAAGAATGCCCTAAAGCTACAATAAGCAAATAATGCCTCCCCTGCCAGTATTAAATACTTGTTTTACTGAATTAAAAAAGAAATCCACAGTAATCAAGTTCTGCAATTGAAACACATTCAAGAAAAAAATAATCATGGGGAAAAGTTTGTCCGAAAGCCCCAGCTTCTCGATTCATGATTATCAAGTATTTAGGGATGCAAATAAATGCAAGTACTCCTTATGCTAAGACCTGTATAAATACCCAGTGATACTTGTTTGGCTAACTTGAGTCATTTATCCCTTTTCCATTCCATTTACTCTTCTTTAAAGGAAATGTTCTAATGCAAGTCAGAATGCTGTGAATTCTCGTTATTGATACCTGTCGTTGCCTAAATTAGGAAAAATAGAAGATTTAGTTGTCCATTCAAAGATCAATTTTGTAATACTGCATCTTACAAAGCACAAAATAAGCTTCCCCAAGACTCATGTATGGACTGGCCCAAACAGTCATAAGAAAAGCTCTATTTATCTTCGGATTTACTTGAGTGTTTGTCTGACTTTTGCTTTGCCACCCTTTCTTTTTCAAGGGGAAAGTGAGTATGCTGATCTTTTTTAGGGAAGGGTTGTTCAGATGGCTTTAAGGCAGTGTGTGTGAACAAAACAGGAGCTTCTTATTTCTGGATCCTTTTTATTTTTTCCTTTGGAAATGGTTCTGCATAAGATCATTTTAAAGCACCTGCTGAATGTCAGATCTGATTTCAGCAAACTTCTAATTATCTTTAAGGTATATGCAGAGGTATACACACCCTTTAAATAAAACTTTTATTCTTTTTTGTTAAACACTGATTGGATATATACTAAATTTTAATGGCCTCTGAGAAATTTCAGAATCTCGGGATACCACGTAAAATCGTGTCCCAGGGGTGATAGCTCTTCTTGTGATAGCACTGTTGTGTTCAGCTGTGGCATCAAGGCAGGGCATATTCTGAGCATTTACCAGGGCTTCTCTGTGCTGCTGGAGTGATATGAAATGTGTCTGAATAAAAAGGAATTGAGTCTGTTATGCATATATATCACTATTTTTCATTCCAACAGCTGGAGAAGGATGGATTAACTGAAAAGTAGTATGGGGGGGAGCTAAGCTATTAATTCCTCCTTGCGCTCCCATTCACCAAACTGCACAAGATCTGTTCTTAAAAGCATACTCCAAATAAAAACAAGATTTTTTTTGAATATTGAATTATTTTTCAAGCATTACTGCTGAAAATGACTTTTACAATTGTACCTGCATAGCTTGCTATTCCAGTCTCTTGCTGGTTTGATAATGCTTAAAGTTCTACGTTGTCATTCTACGTTGGCATTTGTGGTCCTCCTTCCCACAAAAGCTTCGAAATGAGATTCAGAGCTTACTCTACAGTCAGATATGGGCCTCTTTGCCAGAGTAATGCTCAATATGACAAGCAAGTTCTAATTACCAGTGCTGTGGAAGAAATTCAAGAGTTCTGATTCTGCAGACTCCCATGACGGTGAGGTTTCAGTCATCCAAGTACGTTGTGTTTTACAGCGTGTCATGGGAATCCTCAAACTGGGAGAAACTCAGACCACAATTGTTGCTTTCTTACAGGGAGCAAGATTGCACTTCAAAAGTTAATATTCAGCCCAGTAAAATCTCAGTGTTTTTTTTTTCCTTTTATTGCAAGAGCAACACCACTTAAGCAGCGAAGAGCAGTAGCTATGATGTGCATTTGTACACAAAGATTTGAAAAGCGGGTTAGAAAAATTGAAGTAATGGTGTATTTTGATGCCAAACTTTATTCAGCCAGTATTATCCAATTGCAAAATACACGGTGGAAGTTGGCGACAAAACATACTTACTATTAGTCTTTAACTTGGAGTTTGGTTTTGAAATAATCTGCTTTTACTGTTGATATTTGTGATTTACCTTTAGAAGTATTTCAAATGTGTATACATTTGAGCACAAGTTAATGTGCTTCATTATTGCAGATGCCCAGTAGCAATATCTCTGTAAGTTTCATTTAATTTGAATCCAAGCTTTTATACTCTTTTTTTTTCTCTTTTTGTCATTTATAATTACACTAATGTGTATATTGATGTATTTTCAAGTATAGTTTTAGTCTTGTGCTCACAAATTTCTTACAATAAGCTGCTGGTTTTCTAGTAGGAATTGTGAGCAGCTTTAAAAATGTAACTATGAAAGTAAAACCTACTTGGTAAGATAGAAATGTTGAAGAGAACCTTAACTTGAGCACAACAACCTAGCAGCTTCCAGTTCTCAGCTGCATAATATACCTCCTCTCAGCATCTGTTACATACTGACAAGCGTGAGTAGGTGGTAATCTTACTTTTTTTCCCCCCTCCTCTCCAACCAAATGTCATGGGAACTAATGTTGAGTGGGTAATGCCCTTCTGTTTTGCTGTGAACAAGCTTGCAGGATATTCTTTTGAGACCCTCTTGGAACTGATCCTGATTGACTTGTGTAATTGAAAAGGGAGCGTTGGTGCTCTCCTCTAGGCAGAAATGGCTGTCCAGTAAAGGTGTCCGACGGGGATGTTACCTGTGGTCCAGTGAATGTCTCAGGATGCTTTATCTCTGCTTCTGCCCCCTGAAAACAAAACAGAGGGAGGGAATCAATTTCAAACGGTGAGGCTACAGGAATGTAGCAGCTGTGTGTTGTTTCTTTAAAAAGTGGAGCTTTAAAAACAAAGGTGGTTTTTTTTTTTAAAGGAATTACTTTTTAAAAAAGTAATTACTTTTTTTAAAGCTTATATGTTATCTTTTTGTAAAGGTGAAGAATGTCTTGTACCGTCTCTGTGCATACGCTCTATTTATTAGCTTAACACATCATCATAGACCTTCTGAGGATCTTGAGTTCGGTAAGATTTAGCTGTAATTCAGATCAAGAAGTGTCTGAGTCTGAAAACCCCCAACTGAAAGCACGTATATTTGAAATCTTATTTTAGAGCATTTTGTTCAAGAGGCATTTTAAGGAAACAATATGCTTTCCTTGGCAATTCAAACATGTTTCTAAAGCAGGCAATTGAGAGCTTTTCTGAGGCATTTAGGATCTAATTGACTCAAGTGGCCAATTGCAGCTTAGAAGATATCACCTGTATCTTTTTTTTTTTCCACATCCAGTATGAGGTGGAACCTTTGTCAGTTTATATAACATCTTTACGAACTTCTGAAGCTTTGTTTGGAAAAAATCTCATCCCTTCTTGATATTGCTGCAAGAAGACTCCAGCAAGAGCACCTTATGAGAAAAGTGTTGTTGTTTTTTTTGGTCCTGTGTTTTTAGTTTGTTTTGGTGTTTCTTGACACATTTGACTAGAAAATAATTATTTTAGAGTAATAACTGTGATTTGAGGAGTCAGCAGCTTAGTATTTAATTTCTGAAAGTGAAATATTTACTACTAAGTTAAATATACCAGGAAAGCTGTCAGAATTTAATTGTCTTAGCAGTTTCTATTTTACAGGATATTGGAAGAAACCTGAAAATGTGCTTTACAAAATAATTAGCCGCTGCTGTAAATACTTTGTGTGTGCATCTCTTTTTACAAAGCAAAACTAATTGCATCTATCCTACGTAAGGAAGTAAAGCATAAGTGGCAGAAATCAAAGGAAAAGTGTATCACTCCTATTTTACCTATGGGGAGTAGAAGGAGTATGCTTCAACGCTGAGAACTGTGCCAAGAAGGTTTTGGTTATTTATTTAATGCTCTGGTTAGTCTCAGAAAGTTGAATTGGCCTAATCTTGACACTCAAATCCTAAAAATGAATTGCTGCGTTCCTGAGACCCACAGTGACAGTGTATAATAAGATAGGTATGTGTTCGTCTTGCCCCGTGGGAAGTCAGAGGGTTGCTGTGTCTCTGTGAAGAAGCTGGAGGAAGACACAGCACTCACCTTCCCACTCCTGATAAGGACATCTTCCATTTTTTCACTGGTGAAAACTTGATCTGAAAGCAAATGCTGGAAGAACACGATGCACGCAACAGGCTGGAGGTTAATGGGTCTTAACAAAGCTCCTCCCCTTGCTGTACTCTCAGAAGTTTGCCGTGTTAAAATTAAAAAGTAGTATTTGCTGACGTTTTTCCTCTGTGTTCATTTAGGAAAATAATGTGCTATTGAATACTCTGCCTAAGCAGAAATTAGTGCTTCTGTGGTGAAGTGCTGGCCATTTCTGTAGATACAAATGTTGCACGGTGGCCCTCTTAGTGAAGTTTAAATAGTTATTTTCATTAACCACCTTGGCAGCTCCTTCATCTTAGGGGCTGATCTTCATACCACATAGTACAAAGTAAATCTCTGCAGAGGGCTGTGGCTTGGAAAGGGGGTTTGTTGACTGCTGTTACAGCCTAAAGCTTCACCTCTGTAGATAGAGTTAATTGCATTTGGTCACCTTCTGATTCTCTTTTGTATTTTGCTAGAAGTTCTTTCTGTTTCCTTGTTTTTCTTTGCACAGCATTTTCAGGATTGTCTGAATTGTCTATGAGAACTTGTAGTATGTTTACGAGTGTGCATTATAATGAGTTACTGGAGAGGCAGTCCAAGACAAACCACTATTCCCCAGGAAGATTTTCGACTTCTCAGTCTGTGTTTGCATTCCTCCAGGTGATGATAATGGGAAGAAGGCCAACAACCCCAACCACTGTAACTGCATCATAGACCAAATCTTCACAGGCGGACTGCAGTCTGATGTTACCTGTCAAGTCTGCCAGTAAGTGCTTTCTTTCTAAATCTGTGCTCTGATTTGAAGCTGCACTCTATAGTGCAACAGTGTTTTGAATCTTTTCTTTCTTGAATAAAATAAATTCCTGCAAGACAACAACTGTTTAAAGACAACATGAGCTAAATAAAATCAATTACTACTTACCCATCATATATTAAGACATGCCAAAAAAAAAAAAAAAGCTATCTGGAAAGCATCACAGGCTTATGAATGTAAACTTCTTACTACTCTGAAGAAGGTTTTTAATTTCCAAGTTTGTGAGAAAAAGACTTCCCAGATCTCATTGGTTTTGGAAGCATGCAATTGCCACTGCATTTGAGGAAAGTTCTGATATGTAGTCGTATTTTCCTTCAGTTAAGAGCCTTGTGTATCATCAGGAGAGGTTTGAAAGAGGCTGATGTTATGTAATCTCAGGTACCAGCAAGTATGTCTTACAAGAGTAAGAAAAATTGTATTTGTTGTTCTACTGTGTACTGGAGCAAGCTGACTTCTCTTTCAAGACGTTTGGTGTTGCCATAGTTCAGAAGTTAGAGCTCTTGTGTGGGGTTTTTTGGTCTTGCATTCTTTATAATTAGCCACAGTGTCCTGAAGATGGACTACTGTGCTCTCTTTATTTGAATTTGTTTTTATTCTCAATTTTCTGGAGAGATTTGCAGAAGATTCATTGTAGGAAAAAGTACGAAGTTATGTTCTTTGCCTGGTAGAGCCACAGAATCATATCATAATAAAAAGTTTGGTTTGTAATGACATCGTATTAACATTGAAGCAATTTTAACAAAACAAGTTTGTTTTGAAAATTCACAAATTTTGCACAAATGGAGATGGAAAAAAAAAGGCAAAATATTGTATGCTTAGTGAAATCTTGGAGACAAAGACAAAAGTTTTAGAGGAAGAGGGAACTCAACAACAAAAAGCATAATGACCACAAACAGAAAATGTTCCTAAAATAGAACCCAAAACTAAGGTTCCCATTAATATGTAAATGGTAGAAGAAAAAGGATTTGAGTCAGTACAAGATAAAATTTTGAGAAGCTTTCTCCGTAGTCTAGCTGATGACTTACATTCAGCTGTCTTGCAGAGAAATCTGATCAAGAACATGCACTTGTTGATGCAGTTATTCTTTGGCCTCTCAAATTCCAAATGTTGCAAGGGATTCTTATAAGAACTGCAATGCTTAATTCATTGCAGTATTGTGTAGCAGAAATATTTGGCTCTCTTTTTCTTTAAGTACTTTTAAGCACTGTCTTCCATGTCTGAGCAGAGGACCAGCCTTCTGAACTAGCTGGACTGCGTGTCACTCTCGTAGATGTTAGCTGGTAGTATGACCAGAACCTCTATCTCCAAGCAACACCCAACTGGTTCACTTGGAGTCACGGGGCTCCAGTAGGTGGGAGAATGTATTCAACAAACATATTTCTGCATTCACTGTATCAAATACATTTCCTAAAACATATGGCTTTTAAATATGCAGAAAAACAATCAGTTGTGGGAAGACACTCTGGAGCAACTTATATTTTTTTGTCATCTTTGAGTGCCCTCTAGGGGTGATGTAAATCCCATAGTTTTTTAAAGTACAGTATCTGGTGTGCACTCTGAAGTGAGAGAATCTGTTCATTTTACTTCCTTTAAATATGTATTAAACTGCTTTCTTTTTCATAGTGGCGTTTCCACAACGATAGACCCATTTTGGGACATCAGTTTGGATTTGCCAGGCTCTTCCACCCCGTTCTGGCCACTGAGTCCAGGGAGTGATGGCAGTGTCGTAAATGGGGAAAGCCATGTATCAGGCACCACCACTCTCACAGACTGCTTGCGAAGGTATGAATTGAGACAAATACAATTTTGGCGGGGTAAAAAGAATTTGGCTTCATTCTGTTTTCCACAGGTGGCATTGAGCAATGGGAGTAAGTGATGCTTTGTCATTTCATTATCCGCAAACAACATTCCATACGTTTTAGATTTTGCATAAGACAAAATGAGAAAGATATAGAAGGTTCAGAGCAACAGTAGGCTTAACAATAAGCAGTCAAACCCAGTTGACATGTGATGCAAAAAGAAAATAAATTCTACACTGCCTGCTGCCAGGCAGTGTGGTTTTATATCATCGAAACCTCTGGCATCTCTCTACATGTCATCTGAGCTTTTGACCATAGCCCCTCAGAAGGCTACAAGCAAGACTGTCCTGCAGACTAATGTGCAACCGGGCACAGAAATCTGTCTTACTGCTTCATAATTTCCATATCAGTGTTTTTGGGTTTGAAAATGAAGGATCTTTGTCTGAAAATTAGCTGTTCGGTTCTAGGAGGTGAGCAAACATTTAGCTTCTTTCTCAATTATTGATGCACTCCAGTGCAATGTGCCCAAGTAGAGTAATGATAGATGTTCAGTTTGGATATCTGAACCATAACACTTTAGACTATTATACATATTTTTTCCTGAATTATGACATAAAAGACATGAGCAACTTCTCTTGTGGTGTCAGTGAGTCACAAGTAAAAGTGAAAGAAGCAATTTCAGCATGTGTGGAAAATAGTCTGATCATGTTGTGCATCCTTTTGTTTTTTATTTTTTTAATTCAGGTTTACAAGGCCAGAACATCTAGGAAGCAGTGCCAAAATCAAATGTAGTGGTTGCCATAGCTACCAGGAATCTACCAAACAACTCACTATGAAGAAATTACCCATTGTGGCCTGTTTTCATCTCAAAGTAAGTTCACAGGGGGCAGACAGAGCAGGGAACATACATTCCTCTTTGAGAGGATGAGCTAAATTCCTGGACATATCTTCTGGCTTTCACTGGCTATTCTTTTATGATATAAATTAATATAAGGAACAGCTTGCATGCCTAGCTAGATTTTCTATTAAGATATTATTACATTACATGTAATGTAGCTTTGCAGTATGTCTCTAGGAACCTAACAAGAATCTAGAAACAAAATGGAAGGTTAGTACAATACCTGAACCAGTGTAAAAACCAATCTCCGATAACATTTACTCATACTGCACGGTAACATTTTTACCCTGCATTTCTACTGGAAGGATACAACAGAGAAGCTCTGCATTGAAGGGAAGATATAAAAAAAGTTAGCAGTTGCAAAGGATTCTTTTATATTCCCAGCTAATTAACTCAAGATAGTTTTCAGCATTTCCAATCCAAATTGTGTCAGGTGCAATGATGGGAGTTACATCAGAGTTGGTGCCCTCAGATAGTTTAGTCCTGTATGATGTGTCTTAAAGAGTGTGACTGTGGTGCAAAGCAGGCATCTATCACAGAAGATGACTGTCATTCTGTGTCAAGAGGCAAAGGGTCCTTGAAAAGTGATGCCACAGGCCTTTATGGAGGCAGCCACCATTATAACTTAACTGCATCTTTGATCTGCTTGAACAGATGCAGCCCTCTAATATTTCGAGTGTCTCCTGGGTCAGAATGACAGTCCTCTCATTGCTAGGCAGCAACTGACGGTCACTGTCCTCAGCTCTGACTATGATCAGTGCTTCAAGAAACTGCTTATCTGGTGATACTAGTGTCACATAAACTACCTAAAGAATAGCAGCGTTTTACTTACGACTGGAAGCACACAAATCAGCAACCTCTGTGCTGTGCACCAGTGAAGGCTTGCATTGCTTCTCCTTTTCCAGTGGGGAAATTAGTGTATTGAAAGAACACACACTCCCACCTTTTGCACCAGAAACTACTTTTGGTTATTTAATACTTACATGGTTTCTAGGCTTTGAACGTTGGTAAAACACTTGGGTAACTTTAATAGTTTTGGAAGTAGACCTTTGTCTTGTACTTGTCACGGCAAAGTCTGGAGTTTTGCTGCAGCAAACAGGTTGTTTTTCTGGTTTATTTTCTGTTAGTCCTCTAAGCTAGTTCAGTACGTTCATACTGGAAAATCTAATAATGTGCAACCGCGTTGTCACGGTCTCACTGAGCAAGCTGTGTATTGTATTCAATATACAATTGTCGTTTGGAACTGTTGAATAACACAGCAGCTCCATTTCCAGAGTGGCAGCAATTTCAAAGTTTATTTTCAAAATCTGGCTTGTACAGAAGCTTGCTAATGAAATGAAGTCTTGAAATGAAAACATGGAATGCCATAGGAAGATCTGTGTTCATGAGAAAGGGCTGATTCTGCTTTCTACTAGAGAAGGGTTTTACAGGCAGAGAGAATTCCCAGTCCTGTAGCTTAGAGGCCTTTTGAGACTGTTTGGCACAATCATGCCTTCAGATGTTCACCCCATATATATGCCAACATTTCCTCGGTTACACCTTGTGTATTAACCAAGGTGATCTGCAGTGTGGTAAGGCAAGACAGTAGCCTGCCTGGAATAGGCAGAGGCACAGCTCCACAGCTCCTTTGTTTTCCTGTTGCTCTTTGTGGTCATCCTGAAGGATGTTCCTGCATGGCTGACTTGGTTGCCTTTTTTTTTTTTTTTAATTAAGAGAGAGGGAGAGAGGTTTGAGGGTGTTGGCTTTTTTTTTTTTTTTAATGCAGAGCAGTTGGCAAGATGTGTAGGTGATTGCTCTTTGGACAAGGCAATGTGAATATGCTAAACCCCTTTGCTAACTCAGTTCAATATTTGTGTTATGCAGAATGATTGAAGATTTTTTTTTTAATTTTTTTTTCCTAAATGATTGTGTTGTCCCATCCATCCAAAATGCAAATTCAATTTCATGTGTTAAAGTAAAAAAAAGGAATACAAAAGGTAAGAATTACAAAAGTCTCAGCTTTTCACGTCTGGATCTGTTGCTAGGGAATTGTTATGGCACCACAATTGGAAAATAATTAACTTGAAGTGTAAATAGAGCAGAATTTCTGAGAAATGGGGAGAGAAGCTGCCTTTAAATAGCAGCTCATTCATCTCTTTCTGTTATTTGTTCCTGTTACCATTAAATGTTCAATTGACAAGATGTAGAAAGGGTGGTGGGTATTGCAGGCTGCTTTTGGCCGAGGGACAAGGCTTTTTTATTGTCATATTCCATTTTTGCCTTAATTTGAATTGGTATTCCTGTGTAGTCTTGACTTCTGTCATTTGAGATGATTGGATGGGTGGATTAAGTGTGTGAATCCGATAGCTAGAGCTCTGTCACCAGTTCTGTGTGCTAGTGTAGGCAGCAGCCCTGCATTCAAATATTACACAGTACAAATGAACGTGGGTCTGGTTAAAGGCTGTGTGTGCTGTCTAATGTATTTTTTAATATCAATTGGGAATACATTTGTGTGGATAAGTACTAAGGTAAACAATCTAATTAATATTATATTTTTCCTCTACAAATTGTGACTTACTTTCCTAGTAGAAATCGTGTTTTATCATTTACTTGGGGATCCCAGACCAAGTAGTTGGTAGAAAAAAAATTGGGAGTGTCCCTAGCTGCTGACTGCTAGTATGCTTTCATGTCATTGTACCTAAGCTTAGAACACTTATAACAGGCTACATTTTCTGTCTATCTCAAAAAAAAAAACGAACAAAAATTCTTCCACTTTGTCTCCAGCGGTTTGAACACTCAGCCAAACTGAGGCGAAAGATCACTACGTATGTCTCGTTTCCGCTGGAGCTGGACATGACACCATTCATGGCTTCCAGGTGTGTACCAAGTTCAAAATCCCCAAAGACCTGGACAGAACTGTTTACCAGTTCCATAAATGTGCAGCATGAAACATGGAACATCCTTGAATCAAGGTTATAGAACAGTATGTATAATGGTACTTCTCCTGTAAGCTTCTCCTTGAAATGTGCATCTTTTCTAAACTAATTTTAGATACACTATTGAGTTTTGTGTGCCAGAAAGGGCTTGATATTTAAACCTTTTTTCTTATTATTAATGTGTGTTATGTTTCTGGTTGCATGTTAAACTTGTAGATTCACATCCATCGTGCCTTCAGATTTTAAAGATCTGTGCTTTGAGCATCACCTGAATGCACACCCACCGGGTCATCTTGTGTTAGTAGGCAGAGTAGACATTAAACTAGTGTCCAACCTAGTAATTCCAAGGTTGTAAAATTCCTTCCTCTCTATTCCTGTGCACATACAAAACTGTTTTTCTGTTTGTTTTGTACATTCAATTTCTGTTTAAACAACGCTGCCAGAAAAGCACATAATCCAAGTTAAAATAGGTTAAAATTTCTATTCGGCATTTCTATTCGGCATTTAAACAAACAGTAAGACTTCTCCCGCCTCCCAGGTTCAGGAAAGACATAACATTTATATTAAAAGTACCTTTATAAAAGGAACTTGATCAGCTCAGTTAAACAAGTATCTATCAGGTATTCCCTTCAACTATACAAGAAGGTATTCGGATTTAATCTGTATCTGAAGCAACGCAGAAAGCTCCAAAACGTAGCATCTGTTAACACAGGGGCTCTATTTGAGGCTAAAATTGTAAAAGTAATTTCAAACATTTTTTTTTCTCCCTGGAGAAAAGTAGATGCTTCTGCCAGTAGAGAAAGGAGAGCCCTGCAGCTCTGTTAAATAGTGTTATATTAAGAATATATGGTTTATTCCAGTACATTCTGGAGATTTTGAGACTTTTCTGTTCCTCTGTGGTGAATTCTCCCTGGATAGAACAGGCTCTGCTGATGAAAGGTATCAAGCATAATGGAATATAGACGGGATAATCAGGAGGCATAGCTCAGTAATCTGAATTTCATCGCCTATGAAATCAACAGCCTAATCCTATTGCTGCTGTCAAAACACAAAATGAATTTACAAGTCAGAGCCAGGATGATTGACCCATCAGAGGATAAGGGATTGATGTAATTAGATATTTTTGCAGGTTTAAAATACAAATCGTTTCTTAACCTTTTTTTAAAGCTTTTTGGATCTGACGTAAACAGATCTGTATTTGCAGCTCTGAAGCCTTGACCGGCAGGAGAAATGCTGCTTCCTATGTAGCATTGCTGCAAGAACAAATAAAGCATCTTTTAGCATCCTAATCAGCAGCCCTTCTCTGCTGCTAAGCAGCATCGTGCCTTTGAATTAGGACCTGGATTCAGCTAACAGGCTGTGTCGTGTAAAACCTATTTCCTCGGTTTGGGAAGCCACTGCTTTAAGTGACTGGATTTTTGTGTGTGTATGTGTTGCAGTAAAGAGAGCAGAATGAACGGGCAATACCAGCAGCCGACGGATAGTCTAAACAATGATAATAAGTAAGTGGTACATTCCGTGACTCCTATTGTGAAAGGTAGTTGGCTTCTAGAAGGAGATATACAGGCTGCTGTATATCCTGCAGTGCGAAGTGCGTTACCGTGTTTGATGACAGCACAGTAAGTCTGAACTGTTGCAAAATAAAGCTTCGTTTGCTCTGATTGCATACCCTTTCATGGTTCTGTGGCAGCTAACTTGCTAATCTGAAGATGGTAACCCCAGCAATCGGTCTGTGGACAAAATTAAAAGCTATGGTTCCGGTAGTAAAAGGGATGGGTGTTTCCTTTAAATAATCCAATTTCTATTGCAATGGCAAAGGAGGTTCCAGAGGACTGAAAGTAAGTCCCAGTTAGATGACCCCAGTAATCGTGGGGTCTGTTGGGCAGGCACGAATTCCAGTCAGAATAACAGAGTGGCTGACACATGACTCGCTCAAGAATTCAGAGGAGAGTAATTGAAACTAACGTTCAGAGCTTTATGGAAAAAGAGATGGTCACACAAACTTCTTTTTTAATTAAGGTTACCAGTTTGGTTGCTGCAGTCATATGTTAATGTAGTGTATTTAAATTCCTAAAGGCATTTCATTTGCACTAAAAGTTTCATTAAGAAACCGGAATCAGAACAGATTGAAAAACTAACCACCCAGGTCTTAGCACAGTTGTCATAGAAGCAGATACCAATCAGGTGTGCAACCTGTGCTCCTACAGGGATTGACTTGTGAGATGTCTAGTGTTTAATAACTGTTAGCAAAGAGCTAAAAGAAAACAAAATCGATCACTGTTGAGGTTTGCACACAACATAGGCTGAAGTAGTTGTTTATGCAGAAAAAGATGAGGTAATTAGGTAACAGCAGAGATGTCTGAGTTGCTCGGTGTGCTGGATGCCAGTAAACAGTTGGGGCAGTCCTAGAATCCTGCATCTAGGACTGAAGTGTTGTCCAGCCTAATAAGATTTCCATCTAGGAAGAGGGTGACTCTTACACGTGTGGCTCTGTAGACAGTCAGCTGAATTAAGAGCCTTGTTGTGGCACCACTGTGTCAAAAGAGCTCTGTGGTTTTTAAAGATAAGTAGGACACCATCAAGCGAGATTAGAGAGATTATTTTACCATGGTGTAGCTGTGTTTGCATCCAGGTTGGGGGATAGCATTTTAAAAAGAGGCAAAGATTGGAGAACATTACAAAAAGAGCCACAAATATAACTGGGAACAAAATCTTACCTTTGAACAAAAAAATGAAGGACTTCAGTCTTTCCTGTTAAAAAAAAGTTGAAGCTAATTTAGTATATCAGTACCTTTCTTTCGAGCAGAGATGCCTGGTAGTTTTCAGGTTAGCAAACAAATGCACAGCAACATCTGAAAGCTGGAAGTTGAGGCTGAAAATACTCTGCATTTCAAAATAAGTACAGACTTTCCAGATTAAGGACAATTACTCAGTACAGCAGTTTATCGCTGGAAATAATTAAAATTAGCTATACTTAAGATTAATTCCTTCCCTAGCCCCCAAAATACTTTTTCTCTGGTTTACTAGAGTAGCTGGTTCACTAGAGGGAAATAGGAGAAATAGGAGGTCAGACTAGATAATCAGCGGTCCTCTACAGGAATGCATCAAGATCAATCTATTTTAGAAGAAAAATCTTCAGTAGCTAGTATTGGTGAAGCTGATGGCTGTCATCAGACTGGAATGTTACAGTAATGGCAAGACAGGGAAAGAAAAATGTGGTTCTTTTTCCCTGGGCAAGGGTGCCCTGTTTCCAGTCAGCGTTAAGAGCTGGTGTTGTATTGATGGATCTGATCCTTTACCATTTCTGTATGTGCTTACGAACACAAGCTTTTGCCTCTTTAAAATGTCATTTATTTTTCCCCTTTTGATCCACGTATTGATTAACTCTCTTCTGTACCAGGTATTCCTTGTTTGCAGTAGTTAATCACCAGGGAACCTTGGAGAGCGGGCACTATACCAGCTTCATCCGGCAGCACAAGGACCAGTGGTTCAAGTGTGATGATGCCATTATCACCAAGGCTAGCATTAAGGATGTACTAGACAGTGAAGGGTAAGTTACGAACTGAAAAGGGAGAAAGAAGGAAAATTGTCCTTTGGGTTTTTCTTATTTACAGGTGAAAGACCCTATAACCTCTGAGAAGACTTAATTACTCTCTTTGAGTATGTAATGATTCTCTGTGTGTGTATCGGTGCTTCAGAATGTTGCTTTATAGTAGTGAATTGGTTTCAGGAAGAAACGGGGAAGGACAAGGGAGCATCAGCTCACACAGCAGTGTTTGTAACTGGTGCTCACGTTCAAACTGGCTGCTCATGGAGGGGAATCTAAAAGCCAAAGTGATGTGGTCACCCAGTGTAGGAGCATACTATTTGAATATTCATCTCCTTGACACACTCTGCTCTTTGCATAACCTTTGGGTTATTGTGGGTGTAAAAGATCTGAGGAAAAGCCATTAAGAAAATAGTATGAGGCAGAGTTGCAAGGCTATATGGAAGGCAGGCATAGAACATGAGCTGTTTCTTAGTTCATGTCTTTAAATTGATTTCAGGTTGACATCATGATTTCAGATGCTTGCGTTAGACAAGCAGTGGGAGCGCAGAGCAGTAGTTTGCAAGGGAAGCATCTTGGTGTTCCTCATTTGAGGGAAGCACTGGGGGTTGGTATATATTTCAAGAATAAGGTAACTTAAAAACTGAAGTCTTCATTTTGGCATTTTCAACTGTGGGCATGGTACTGGAAAGATAAGCCTGCTTTGTTTTTGTTTTAATTATTCATGACATTTCCATTGATTTCTGCAGGCACAGATGTTCAGCTAGCAATTTTTAAAACAGATCTTGCCATCTTTTCCTTTTTTGAACTTCAACCGGGAAGTGCAAAATTTCTCCTATGATACCTGAATTTTAGTGTTAAATGATTTGACTAAAGTAACGAGTGCTTTGAGGTCAGCAGAAGAAATAAACTTTTCTTCAGTAACAACTGGCTAGCTTTGGACCTGGGATGGGGTATGTCTGTAGAAGAAACTGCCATATGCAAGGAGGGGAGGATATGCAACACAACTGCTGCGCATCCGTCTCAGTAAAGGCTAGTTTGATCTCTGATTCATTTTCCCTGGTTCAGATTAAGTCTGGCACTGAGTAGATCTGCACTGTGCGAGGGAAGCTTTGTAGGACTGGAAACATAACAATAATAATTGGAAAGTCTAAAAATTATGCTGAAGCTTTTTAACGGAGTCATGCAATGACCCTGTCAGTGTGTGGTGTGTAAAGGGTACGTAGAGATCACTCTGCTTCCATCTACACGTAACTGCTTGAGGGCTGGGCTCTGTTGTGTAGCAGTACACACACAGTAATTAAGGACAGGAAGAATTTCATCTTGTTAAAACACCAGATTTGAGTACAGATTGAGACATTAGACATATGAGTTGTATTTGATTGGGACACACGAGTTTTCACCCATGTGCCTGGTTCTTCATTTTGTTTCTGTCAGAGTAAATGGCAGACAGTCTGCAGTAATCCCAAATGTCTGATGCTTTGGTTATACGAGTCTAAAGCAACAGTTGCATCTTAAAGCCACCACGGTTGTGTTTTGTGTCATGGTAGTGTTAAAGGGATGCTGACTGTCTGGACATCAACACAGTCCAATCTTGCAGAGCTTCCAGGTTCTAAGTCGATTGTACAACAAGAGGGGTTTGACTGCTTGATGGACAAATGTTCCGTTTCCTGAGTTACTGGTAAAATTATTTCAGCTGGCTTCCCTCCTTCTCTTCCATGGTTACTGTAGGGAGCTGGCATGTCCCTGGAATTGCTTCAAATTGAAAAGAAAAACAAAATTAATAGTCCTCATTTTTCACAATTGCATCAATGGAAATACTAATCTGCTATGATGCACAGCAGAAAGCTGAAACTGTACCTCTGCTTTCTTGCAGGTATTTGCTGTTCTATCACAAACAGTTCCTGGAGTATGAATAGCCTTATCCAGCAGCTTGTCAGATATAAACAAGGAAGAAAATAAGCAAGCCTTCTGAATCGACACACAAACCTACCTGAAATGAAAAGACCCATTAAAAAACAACTAGCACTGAGCTGTAACAGGACCTACTTGACACTGGCTCAAAGCCTGGCGGAGTAAGAAACGAACAATGTCCAACGTGTATGCAGTCCCGCAAGGACAGAAAGGGGGAAAAAGGAGGCTACAGTCAGTCACTTAACAGAGGAAATATAAAATGAAAGGAATGCTCTGGGTGGGGGAAATGGGAGCAGAGGAGTCCAGGCACTGGTACATCTCCTATGTTCCTCCAAAATGTGTGTGGGAAGGCAAGGGGGTGTACCCTCATCTCCATAAAGCATCTTCTCCATTGGTGCTTCAGCTCCAACGACCAATCATATAACAGTTAAAATTAAAAATCCAAGCCCATTTTTTATGCATATGGGTCTGAAAGCAGTAAAGTGGAGGAGGATGGGATGACACAACTAAAGGACTTTGCAAGTATCTTTTTATTTGTGAATTTTAGTTATTAAATAAATACAGTATGAAACTATTAGGCTCTTTTTTTTTCCAACAAATAAAAGAAATCCTGGATTGTGGAACTGAAGCTACAGTACAGACAGGTTTTCAAGCATGCCTGCTTGCACAGGTAATGTTCAATGCCATCGGACTGCTCGTCAAAAGCATCAGCACAGATTCTTTTCTGTTTTGAGCCCTTTTTTTTGTTTTCTATAAATAGCTATTTTCTTAATTTTTTTCCTTTATTCCCTTTTTTCACGAGAATGAGATTCATTAATGCAACCATCAGTAAAAATGAATGAATTGGCGTGTTTATACTGTAAGAGTGGTCTTGGTTCTTTTTTTAAATCTTGTGAATAAGTTCGAATTTCTCAGAATTGCTTGTTTTGTTGTTGCTGGTTTGGGTTGTTGTTGTTTTTTTTTTTGTTTTGTTTTGTTTTTTTCCCCCCCTGTTGCCTTCCAAAGGCATATATAGCTGATACTTGAAAGAACCTCGGTATTGAAAAATATACCATCTGTTAGAAACGGTTGCTGCTGGGGGCAGCATTGAGCGATAGATCTGCTGCTATTGAGCACTTCTGCAGTGCACTAGGTTTTTAAGTAAACAACACATTTTCCTGGTATGTGCTAGGCTGGTATTGGTTCCTTGTATCCTCCCACATGTATTAACTCCTCACATACTCTTCTCCTCTTTGCAGCCTCCGTATCCATGTCCTTAGCCTACAGCAGCTGGTGTATCAGCTCGCTTTTGCTTTGTCACAAATGCAGTTTTGTTCCCTTTTCTCTCCCTTCGTCGCTGTCTTTTAAAGCAGCTCGTTGGCCTGCCTGGATACCAGCAGTAGCGGCTCGTGTGCTCTGTCTTGCTCCCAGGAGGCTGGGCTATGGATTGAATTGCAGCCCATGAGAGAAACCATTCAGAACACAGCTTAAACGAGCAAAAAATAACTTTGCTCTCCCTTAAGGAGCCTGGAGAGAGCCGTGTTAAGAGTTAGGCACCGTATAAACTGGCGTAAGGGCCACACCAAAAAGGTCATTAAGCTCTGGATGTGTATCCAAACAGCTGATCCTTGACTTAAACAGTGCTTAAAAACATGGATGGGTCCTGTCTTTTAGATCAGTATTCCAGAAATGGGGATGGGCCATCTCTAACCTGTCTGAGAGAAGAGGGGTGGAAAGCAGTCTGTGTAACAACAGAAATAGGAGGAAAAATAAGTGAAGCCTGGGTTTGTTTGTTTTTTAAATGAGCGTCTTACAAGAGATGCTACACAAAAGGGTGGTGGAATCGCATTTGATTTGCACGCAAGCTGGAGAGTACAAGGTGGTTTTGTGCATCAGGAGATCTCTGTGACAGTTTGCAACTAGGAGGGAAGGAGAACCGACTAATTGAAGCTCCTTGAATACCAAATCAGACACAGAAAACGTACCGCACAGTGTGCGAGTTACCTAGGCAGCGCGGTTTCTGCAGAAGCGATAGCGTACTCTGGTTTCATAACCTGTCTTTCTCTATCGTCATGCTTGAAATAATTTTCAGTTGTAATTGGGTACTGCAAAATTTAACCTGAGTGTTCTTGCCGCAAATGAAACACTGCTGGAGAAATGCGGATGAATGGCACACCCGCAGGAAAGGGGGGGCCCTCCTCTCCCTCCCGGAATTGGGCGCAACATCGTGCAGATGCTTGACGACGCTTTCTGCTACCTTTTAATAATGCAGCAAGCTTGCAGAGGAAGACGAGAATCAGCCTTTCATTATTCCCATGGCTGCTGCAGCCCGCGTCGCCGCCTCGCCCCGGTGCTGGAGGAGCAGTGCCACCGCGCGGCAGCTGGGCTGGCGCTTTGTGGTGCTGAGCTCGGAGCCCTTGGCTGCTGGTCTCCAGCTGGAGCCTGAACAAGTGAATTCTGTTTTCCGCTAGCACGCGCTTGGCCACCGGAGCTAATGCGGTCTGTTTTGTTAATCCTTCAGAAATGAGCTGTTTAGGGACAAGGCCAGCCACATAAATCAGCCTTATTTGTTTTCTCCCCACCCACACCCACCCCTCTCAAGCCGGTGAAGAGGGCTGCGCTCTGTGCAACTGCACCAGCGCGGCTGGTTTTGGGTGGGAGATGGAGAGCAAGGTAGATTTCAGTGCTCTGGTTTGGGCTTCCAAAGCAGAATTCCTGGTGTATTAAAAGCTCTTCTTTCTCCCTGAATTGTACCAGGCAGGTTTCTATTTCCAGCAACAGTAAATCAGCACAGGTTGATAGAGAAGCAGAGAACACTTTCCCTCTTCCTATGAAAATGGAAGGACAGCTGCTGTCACACGATCAGCGCTACCCCTCATTATGTTTTCCCCCAAACGCAGCCTTCTCTTTCCCTTCATCTGCCGAGGAGCTCAGACACAAGGTTTATTCCCTGCAGAACTGGGAGGCTGCTCTTGGCAGAACTCAGCGTCACCTTCAGGAAGACGCCGACCCCAGAAGTCCTCGCTGAGCAGTGAGACGCTAACGAAGGCCTGATCGAGTTGTGCCTCCCCGGTGCAGTGGCAGACGGCAGCAAGAGGCTGCCTGCTGCAAGGGGCAATTGTTGCATTGCTTCAGCTGCTGACCCTGCTCGTGCCGGGGAGCAGTTTGGGGCTGACTGGTTTATTTTGAAGCACGATTTTTTTATTGGCATGGCTTGCTCTGTTACAGGGAAGCATCTGAAGAAACAACCGAAACCAAAGCCTGGTACCAGGACATGGGTTGATACCGGAGCATACCCTCTGGTTGTACACCAGCGTTGAACGTGGCTCTGTGTGTAACACAAAACCAGCCAGAAGGTGGCTGTCAGTGTCGTACCTTCTCATCACAGCCCCTGGACTGGGGAGAAAGCTTTGCTTGAGGCTGGTGCCTAATGAAAACCTGAGCAAAAGCAGGAAAGTTAGAAGCAGCTTAAGCCCCCGTGTGGATGCTCTGGCTTGGAAGTCAGTGCCCTTAATTACCGAAAGCATTTGTCCCGGGTGGTGACTGCCTGCGTCCCACGCTTCCTTCTGCTATTCAGAGGGATCTCGCCAGGTGTGCTCTGTCAGAGCTCTTGGCCAGGGGCTGCAAACATGATACCAAACCCGCCGACTTTTGGTTCCCCAGCACGCAGCTGCTGTATCTGGCAGCCTGCGTGTTACTGCTGCTCTGACCTCCGTGACGCTCCGTGTTACCTTTTCCTCTCTCTGCTGATAACAGTATTTACGTTCCCCGAAGGAGAGGAGGCCGCGCCTGGCTGAACGCTCCCCTCTCGCTTATCAGGGCTTGAAGGAGGGACCTGGCGGCTGATGGGTGTTTTCCCCTGTTTCTAGGGGAAAACTGCAGGGTGCTGCTTCCCTCGTGTATTGCAGCGGGTGCGGGAGGAGACCTACACGGGCAGCCGAAGCAGGAGCTGCGGCTTGCCAGGGCCAGGCAGGGTGAGCTCTTGTGGCAGCTCGTGTAAAAGCTTTCCTAAAGCCTCGGTTTGAATAATTGATGCTTTCCGAGCCTCGAGAGATACTCTAATTGCAAAACTGGTGGCGTGTTCAGGTTTATTGTTTGATTGTTTGCTTTAAATAAGGTTCTGGCTCCTCGCACAGGCGGTGTGGGGGAGTTCCCATTACATGTGGGGGGGTCTGTCCCTCTGTCCCCGCGGGTGACACCTGAGCAGGGCTGAAGCTGCCTGTCCCCTCGGTGCTGGGGCCGGGCAGCGCGAGGTGACGCTGCGCCTGCTTACAGGCGTCCTCCTGGAGTCCCCGGCCTCGCGGGGAAGTGCTCGGGGTGGTGGGGACGTGGCACAGATGGAAATGCACAAGAGCTGCCCCATGGTAAGTGCAAAGCCCCTTCATCGGCCAAACCTGAGAGGGGGAGGCTCTGGGAGAGGAAACCAAGGAAAGGAAGAGAAAGCCTGGAGAGAGAGAGGAGGATGAGGGTGGGGAGGCTCGCATGGCCTCAGCTACCATGGCCTGTTCTAAGTGCTGCACTTTCCTATCACCAATTTGTGCATCTGTTGCCCCTTCCCTGTGCGTTCTTTCAAGTTTGAAGGCCTGGTCTGAGAAACTTGTGGCAACGATCTCCTATCAGGAGGCATTTCTCACCAAGCAAAACATTCCTACTCTCTCCTTTAATGAGCATGAGAACGTGACGTTACATGTTGAAACCCACATTTTTCCATAGTAGCTTTCAAATACCGGTCAGACAAAAACCTTTCCTCAAATCAGCCGCATCACAGCCCGTCACTTTTACCAGCTACTTCAGGTAATCCAGACCAGGAGTACATCAAAGCATCAAGTCTTTCAGAAAGTTCCCAGCTTTGGATGACTTTTTGCACCTACACCCAATTCCATCGGTGATTTTGGTGCCTCCGGAGCTCCTCTCGTGCAGCGTCGTATCCCGGTGTAAGGCAAAGCCTCACCGTCCCCTGTCCTTTCCTCCCCTCAAAGCAGCGTTGAAAGCTGCCTGCGGAGCTCACACACTGAATGCTCTTGCTGTAAAGGAACTTTGTTGAAGTCAGAAAACGTGCCCCTCCTGGGAGCGTGGTGGTGGCACTCAGCGGTCGTCACAACGTCTGTGAGGAAAGTCCTGGGTCTGAGTCCGCGCCCCAGCCCTGGGAGGCTGGAGTAGGCCAGGCCGCAGCTTTGTCTGAAAGGCCTGAGATGCTTTAAAACACTTTGATCTGATTCTCTGGAAGACTCCCCGTAGTCCTGAGGAGAGAAGACCTCTCGGTGGGGGAGGCAGTCACACAGACCGCAGCCCGGGGGCGATGGATTGAGGCCAGGCTGCCCTGTCACACCTGGGCTCTGTGCGAGGCGTCGCTACCCGGCTAATTCTCGAGATGGCGCCTGGCACCACCGCTTCGTCCGCCTTCTGTCCATCGAGCGTGTCCCAGACGAGCACAACTCTGCTTGGAAACCACTTGTGGTGCAAGGCAGAATTTTCAAACGGGGAAAGGCGAGGGCCTGGCGCTTGCCACAGGCATCGGTGCCCTTCGCAGGGGCAAAGCGATGCTGGTGGAGGAACCGGGCCGAGAAGCCCCCGCGGGCCTCCGGTCCCAAGGGCCAGGAAGCACGGGGGTGTCTGCGGAGGTCAGGTCGGAGCATGGAGGCATGGCTGAACGGGGAGCAACGTCCATCACTGGAACAAGGAGAGTTTGGCTTTCCAAGAAGAGAACAGCACAGTCCGTGACCTACAGCCCCTGAGCCGAGGCTGAGCTGTGTCCACCTGCCCTGGCAGGAGCCGGGGCTGGGGACGGAGGGAGAAGCAGCTGTGTTTTGGGGGCAGAGGGGACAGCCCTCCTTTCATGCAGGAGCATTCACTGCAGTCACACCATGGGCGTCTTCTCTTGCGAAGGAGAGCAAATGATCTTAAAATGGCCATCGTCGGGGCTGGGAATCGCCCCGGCGCTTCCCGTGCTGCACACCCCGGTGTGGGCGGCCGCGGCCCTCTCCCCCGGGTGGCAGGAGGGGCTGTGGTGCGCTTTGCTCTCTTGTACCGCGGAGCCGTGTCCGGGGAAGCAGAAGCCACAGGTTTCTACTGGCTCGGGGACCCTGCTGCCGGTGGATCCATCACCAACGCTGCCCGCTTCCACCAGGCGATCTGCAAATGGACGCCGGGTGTTAGCCTGAGGTGTTTAGGAGCAGCTTTTACCCAGGAAAGGCTCTGCAGTGCTGCCCTGAGGCCTGCAGGGAGGCAGTGCTGGAACCCACCTCCCTCCACCTCCGGTAAAACCCCTGCGTCGTGCCCGCGAGGCGGCCTGCAGCACGCAGCCCGTCCTGTGAACGGGTGAGTGCCTCGAGCAGGAAGGCTGGAGCTTTAGCACTGAAGTAATTTTAATATTTATAGCATTGCACGTAAATTGTCTTTTCATTAAGTGCTCATTTTGTAGCACGCGCGAATGAAATGGTGCGGTGCTCTGCAAGGCGCAGGGGCTGCAGCAGGGCAGGCTGAAGGGCCGCACGCTGCTCCGCGGGCTGTCAGAGGGCTCTGCTCCATCATCGGAGGTCTGATAAGCACGGCTAGGCCGGGGCTATGAAGAAGCGTGCAGTAAATCTCTTTGAACCTGTCAGCTTCCCTCAGAAGCGAGCGCCCAGTGCCAGTGCCCTGGGATGAAGCCAACAGTGGCTCAGATTGCAGCGCCGCTGGGGACTGAGCCTGACTGGAGCACCACCTCGTGTGCTCTTTCTGATTTTCCTCATCCAGCTCTGAAGTTTATGTATGTAAACTAATACGTGTATACATAAATAGGTAGGTATATATATATATATATATATATTTTTTAAGAGAAGGCAGGGGAGAAGAGGAGGGGGGAAAGTCAACACATCTTTTCTATGTTGGCTTACTTAAAGGTGTTAACCTTTCCCTATCTTTTCTTTCTACGGCAAAGACTTGTGAAGCCCCCCTGGCTCCAAGGCCTAAACTTTGGGCTTTGATGCTGCAAAGCTTTTTGATTCAGCTGCTGGGCTGCAACATTTCGCCTGTAACGAAGGAACAAACTCGTGTGAGCGTGGTCCTGGCCAGGTAGCAGTCAGCCCCAGGGCAGCCCCGAGCGAATAAACCCGGAGCTGCACTTGCTGTGAAAGCCCCGGGGTCTTCCCAAAGGTGGTTCTGTGGGAAACCAAAGGAAACAGCCACAAGGGCGGCTCCTTGGGGAAGAGGATCAGCTTTTTGCAGTTCTTCTTCATGCCTTGGAGAGTCACTGGCCAGCAGCACAGCTCTTGCCCTCAGCCCAGCCCTGCATGAGTGCCTGAGAAGGGCGACAGGGGAGGAATTGGGGCACAGGACCCTAGTTCTGATCTTTTCAGGCTCAGACTGGGCTGTGCAGCACCTCACTGGGTTCACTTTGTCTCCCGGCCCCTGCGTACCCACCGGCTCTGTTTTCAGGCAG
Organism: Anser brachyrhynchus; assembly: GCF_964034855.1. Classification (NCBI taxonomy): domain Eukaryota; kingdom Metazoa; phylum Chordata; class Aves; order Anseriformes; family Anatidae; genus Anser; species Anser brachyrhynchus. The sequence goes on from NC_137733.1 coordinate 14,797,014, forward strand.
AACCTGGGTACCAGCTGCCCCAGCTCCCCGTCCCCTCCCGGTGCCCCCAGTGCCCCCAGCACTCACCCTTGGAGGAGTCCTCCCTGCGGTGGCAGGTCCCGGCCCCGGCCTGGCAGGATCCCACCTCTCCCTTCCTCCGCAGGTGGGTCCAGCCCAGGAAGAGGGAGCAGATGAGGGCGCAGAGGCAGAGCCCCAGCAGCAGGTACACCACCAGCCACGGCTCCTGCTCCGCGCACGCCTTCTGCTCCAGCGCGGCCGCGGGAGGCAGCGCCGTGACCAGGGCGGCCGGCGGAGGTTGGGGGGTGGCCAGGGCACCTGCTGGGGGCCAGGCAGAGAGAAAGGAGAGCTTAGACCCCCCCCCCGGCAAGCAGCTCACCCTAGTGACTTTTTGATAGGGGCAGGGTGCTGCTAAGGGCACTCGTGCGCTCCGCTTGGGGAGGAGTTGAAAGCAGAGCTGCAGCTCCTCTGTTTGGGTGTGTTTTTTACGGCTAATAGAGGAGATCTTCCCTCTCTCCCCATTTCTCCAGCACCCACATCTCAACCCCAAGCCGGGACTTGTTGATCTGAGGGGAAAGGGCCCGTCCCTTCCCTCTCCCCCTCCCCAAGGCCATGCACCAACCCCTGGGGTCAGAGAGCAGGGTTTGCTGCCTCTTCCCCGGCTTCCACCCCATAACCCGGCTCCTCTTCCAGCCCAGCCCCTGTGGGACCCTGCCCCACGGCCCCCCCGTTCCCCCTGCCCTCGCACGCAGCCTTACATCCGCAGGAGGGGTCGCACTGCTTCGGGTGCTGCCCGCAGACCGTGGCACAGTTGATGCATTTTTTCAGGAGCTTGTCGTAGTAGAAGCCGGCTTTCCTGTTGCAAACCATGGACTCTGCGGGAAGGGAGGGAAAGGAACAGGGCTCGTCCTGAGCACGTCCTCGCCCTGAGCACGTCCTTCTGCCCGCACAGCTCCTCCTGCCTCCCCGTCACCTCCCAGCCCGGGGCCCTCCCTGCCTGGGTTCACGCGGGGACGAGCCCACGGCCGCTTGGAACAAGTCCGCAGCTCCCATGGGCGCAGGGCGAGATCTGTTTGATGCTGTTGGAAGTGTTGAAAACACCTTTGGGGCTGGCAGGTGGAGGTGTTTGGCCAGATGATAAATACCAGGGAAAGGTTTTTGCTGGCCGCTGCATGGGGAAGGGGACGGGGTGCAGCCGTGCCTGCCCGTGGCAGCGAGCTCCTGGTGCTGCTCTTAGAGCTCCTGGCCCCTGGGGCTTGCGTGGCTTTTTGGGGCACACCAAAACCTGCCTGAGCACGGGCTCGGGACCATGGGGACGGCATCTCCCACCCTCACTCCCCTTGGAGACACGACACCTCACTGAGTGCAGGCTTCGACTGCACTGCGCCTCTGCTCTGCAGCACCCAGCCTCGGTGCCTGCCACAGCACGGGGCTCAAATTCTGCTCGCGTTTGTCATTACCCACATTAGCAGGGCCTGATGCATCCCTTCCGAGGGCAGGGTGTCACAGACGGGGACTAATTCTGTTAACGCAGCTCCGGGAAGGCTCCCTCGGACCCCGGGAAGGAGCAGTATGGGGATGTGGACAACTTGATCCCGGTCAGCACTGTCACATCCCCCAGTGCTTTGGGCTTGAAGCTGTTAAACCGAGCCGTCCCGGAGCCTGCCCCGTGGTCCCTCCCAGGGCCTTTCCGCACTCACCGCACAGGGCAGCACACCTCCTCACCGCGGACCGGCCGCATATGAGGCTGCAGGGGATGCACTGGCAGACGAGGGCGTCCCAGTACTGCTGGTCGGTGCAGTTGTTCATGGCATCACAGCCCAGGTGCGTCCCATCCATGGCTGCAGAACGGGAGGAAAGTGGCTACGGGGAAATCGGTGCTGCCGGGGACCCTGCGGCCGCCCTGGGGACCCCGTGCAGGGGGACGCCTGTTCTGCCCCGGCCCTAGGCTTGGGCTAAAAGCGTGCAGCAAAATCTGCTTCGGGCTTAGCGAGCACTTCAGCACAGGACATCCTCATGGGGGTTATAATCTGGACCCCGGGGACACGCAGGGTGAGCACTCAGGTCTCTGCCTGGCCCCTTGCTGTGCCTCGAGGGCATGGGGATGTGCGAAACTGCCTGCAGCAGTAAGGGCAGGGAACTGCTTCTGCCTTTACAGCCTTTTCTGAAAGGAACAGAAATGCAACCGGAATGACTGCCAGCACCATCTTCTGAAATGATTTTTAGTTCTGGAAACTTCTGAGCTCCCCTGTGGCAGAGGGGCAGTTTCTGCCATGCTGCGCGTAATTTCTGATGTCTCTGTGCGGCGTTCTGGCATCATCCTGAAAGCAGGTTTTGATGTGTCACACGTCCCTAAGCAGCAGAAGGAGAGAGGCCTCTCTGGGAGAGCTTTAAGCACCGCTCCCACCAGCACCAGCTGGGACACATGGCAGTGGAAGGACTTTTGTCCCCACAAGGAGCCATTTGTCCCATCCTACGTGGCCGCGACGTGCCCCGTGCTCACGGGCTGGGGAGAGGGAAGGGGTTTGATGAGCGGCAGGGGCATTGCTGGGAGCCCTAAGCAGCAGAAAAGTCCAGAACGAATCAAAATTTAATTATTAGCTTGCTAATAAGCATTTACTTGTTAGCAGCCATTTGCTGACCGAGAGGCTCGTGGGCGACCGCATCCCTCTGCGGAGCGGAGCTGGGAGCGCAGCTGTTTCCTGTGCGGGCGGCCGGTGCCGGTGCCGAGGGGCTCGAAACAATTAAAAGCCATCGCTCCTCCGCGTGCCCGGGAGCCGCCTGTTGCCTCGGCTGGGGCCGCTGCGGTGCTGCCTTTCGAAGCCAAACGTTGATTTTGGTATAGAAATGCCCCCGCGCTCTCCCTCTCGTACTTGGACACGGCTTGCTCCCTCTCGTACTTGGGAGCACGCGGCAATCGGAGGCTTTGTGTGTCTGTCCGTCTGTCCTGCCGCTGCCCGGAGCAGCAACGTCCCTGCTGAGGGGCTGAGGACGGGCTTCCAGCCCTGGCTGTGAGCTGGATCCCACCCGGGGCAGCGTGGGTGAAGCCCTCCCATCCTCGCGAAGTAAAGGATAAATCCGCTCCGCGCAGGGATGCGGCCCTTCTAGTCCCTGCTGTTCAGTTAACGCCGCTATGAAATTAAACAATTCCTTTCTATCGAGCTGGCTGAAGACAATCCCTGGGGCACTGCGAGGCCCAGGCCCGTGCTCTCCTCCGATGCACTTTGGAGACTTTTTGTCCCCACAGAGAAGACTCCCAGGGAGGGAGGCAAGCCCCGTGGGCGGCCGTGAGCCCGGCCATCCCTGCGCTACGTACAGCGGGTTCTGGCGTGGGACAGCTGGATGGGACACGGCGAGCTGGGGCCGTGTCAGCTGAGGCAGCTGGAGGCAGGGCAGCTCCTTCCCCATGCCCACTCTGCAGCAAGGGCAAGTCCAAGGAGGTTTTTTGGTTTTTTTTTGGCAAAACCCCTGCCCGGTGGCTGAGCTCCCTGCCCAGGATGCCCCACCAGAGCACCCGAACTCCTCCTGAATCCTCCACCCAACGCATGAAGCGACCATTTCATCCCCAGCCCCCCAAGGAGCCCCTCCGCTCCCTGCCAGCTCTCTGGAAACGTCCCCGCAGCCCTGGCACGGGCAAGCCCCTCACCCCCAGCCCTCTTGCAGCCCCTCCGCGGGCACAACTCACGCTTGGCTCTGGCACGGCGGCTACTCCCCCTCGGCTCCTGCCATCGCACTGCGCGCTCCGAGCCCGCGCATTGCTCGGGAGGTTTATTATTAGAGGTAGATTTGATTAATGCCTGGGCCATGCGTTTCCTGGGGCTTCCCCTTATCCCTCCGATGCAAATCGGCCGCTCACGCAGCGCGCTGCATTGGCTCCAGGGCTGCCGGGGGAGTGGGGGCATGGGGGGAGGCCCCCTCCCAGGGCCACCGGGCACGGTGTGCTGGTCCTGGTGGCCACGTTGCAGCAGGGAGAGCTCCCAGATGGGTGTCTGGCTCTGCAGCACCTGCCCTTGCATCGCCCACCTCCAGCGGGAGGTTTTCTTGTGCAGAGAAAGCAGCTGAGCTGGGGCAGGAGAGGGTCACTTTTTTTTCCCAGCTTTGCCGAGAGAAGGAGCGGCTCTGGCTGAGCAAGAGGCTGTGCAAGATGCAAGTAGGGAGCAGCACTGTCGCCCTCACTTGGGGACGCCCGAATCGGGGTATTCCTCTTGGGGAGTGTTTTGTTGATGCCGTACGGCAGCGAGCACTGCCCTGTGCCCCCCCCATCCTGTTCCATCTGCAGGAGGCTCGGGCCGTGCTGCTGGCCTGCCTGTCTCCTGCTCACCGTCTCGAGAGCATCTCGTGGCTCCCGAGGGCACGCTGGAACCGCTGCTGTTTTCCGGTGCCTCGGGGGCAGGAGGGCTGCAGGAGGGCTGAGCTGCCCAGCGTGGGCACCGCGGGTCGCGGCCGGGCTCGGCGCCGCTCTCGCTGCTGGCAGTGGGTGCAGGGAGCCTCAGTAACACGGCCTGGGTGGCGTGGGGCAAAGGGCCACTGCCGAGCTGCTGGCAGCCCCTGGGGATAAGCTATACGGTTATTTTTAGGGCTCACCTCACCCTGAAAGTGGGATGGCTTTGGTCAGCGGAGCAGGGAAGGAGCAGAGCCGCGGGGCCCCTCGCCGAGCTGGCACGGGAGGGAGCGGGCTGCCGTCACCGAGCCCCAGCAGCTGTCCCGGGCCCCCACAGCGACCCGTGGCACCTCAAAAAAAAACCAAACCAGACTGGGCAGCTGCTGGTTTTGCCCTTTTTCCCCTGGTGCATTCACTTCTGGCAGTTTTTCCCCCTTATCCACGCGGCCGGGAAGGTGCGAGGGCACCGCGAGTGCGGTGGGATGGTGACTCAGCTCAGCCCCGGGGACGTTTTCTGCAGAAGCAGCCGGAGGGGGAAGGAAGAAGCAATACCTGATACTTTCTATAAACATCAGCGGGGCAGTGTCAAGGTTTTTCCGCTCCGTTAAAAAAACTCCGGCTCTGTACTTGCCACGGTGTCACAGGGAGGGACCGAGGAGGGGCCACTCGCTGCGTTTGACCGAGCACATTGCTCATGGCAGAGGCTGGCGCAGGGGAAAAGCTCTGCCGTGAGCATCCCGGGCTGGGACACGGGTCCTCGGAGAAGCTGCTGACCCAATGTGGCCCCTCTGCTGTAGGAGCTCTGGCATTTCCATCTCTGCCTCCAACCCCAAACCTCTACAGACGGGCCGAGTTCCCCTCCCTGCTCTGCGTCTGCCGCAGGGACATCCGAGGCTGAACCTGCCTGCAGCAAACAAAGCCCGGAGTGGAGAAACCCAGCACCCTGCGGCTGCTCAGCCCCGCAGCAGCTGGATGCGACCCGCGGTGACACCGCAGCAGCGAGGCTGTGCCGCCGGTCGCGGCTCTGCACTCGCAGCCGATGCCACGGACGGGCTCGTTGCTGGGCTCGGGTCTCCGCCTGGGGAGAGACACACGGAGGGGGATCAGGGCCTGGAAAGGAGCAGGGAGGCCGAGGCATGGCTGGGAGAGGGCGACTGTGGGGTGGAAATCCCAGTGTGGGAGCTCTGGGAGGAAAAGGCGCCTTTGGCCGCGTGCCGCTGTCGGCCGTCCCGCCGCAGCCTCAGCCCACAAAGCTCCGTGCCCCAGGGGGAAGCAGAGCCCAGGGCTCGTTCACCTGCAGGACGAAGGAAATCGTGATTTCGGGGTCTGCCTGCGCTGCTCGAGCGTGGCGCGGCGAGGGCCTGGAGCTACGGCCCCAGCCCTGCCCGCCGGCTCTCGGGGTTTTGCAGGGGAAACCTGCCCCCGTAAATAGCAGCGGGGGACTTGCAGTTTCCACCCTCGCGTGCCCTCAAGAGGGAAGTGAGAAGCACTTGGGGGCGGTTTGTCCCTCCTCGCTGAGCAGAGACCAGGCCGTGTGAGCTCAGCTCTAAAATCCTCGGGGGTGCTGCGGCTGCGCCCCCGTATCCCGGCCGGGCACCGCGAGTGTCCCAAGTGGCATCACGCCTCCTGCCGCCTCCGAGGATGCTGCGTGGCTCTGAGGGACCTCCAAATGCAGTCTCCTGCCTGCTGCTTTCTTGCCGTGGGTGCCTTAGCCCTCTCCTGGGTTAAATCTTGCCTTTGCTGTATGGTACTGGAGGGAGAGCATCATATGGCTGCTCCCCGTGCACCCTCCCAGCGTGGCTCCGTGTCCTTCAGCACCCGCCTGCAGACGGCTCCAGCAGTGCCCAGGTCCATTTTGGGGGCACGGAGCCCCGTTTTGTCCCAACACGAAAATGATTTTATTCCTCTGGGCTCGTGCCCCAGTGCTGCTGCTGCAAGGAGAGCTGCAGGACACGGGCGCACAGTGTGAACAGCGTTTGGCTCCCAGACTTTTTGGGGCAGCCTCGCCTTCCCGCTGGTGCTCGCAGCAGCTTTCCTGGGATATTTCCCTTCCAGCTTGCTCTCGGCCCCTTCCGATTTGTGAAACCTCGGCCAAGGCATTTGCTTGCACGTGTGCTCCCTTTGGGACCCCAAAAGAGGGGCCGTGAGGGGGAAGGGGAAGAGGAGCCGTTTTGGGTTGAAACCGTGAGGCCGGGCTGAGCACAGCTGGCTGCTGGGGGACTCATTTCTCTCACCCTAATTCCCCGTGGACGCCTGCTCTCGAGCGTGCTGGGGTCAGGATGCACCCAATGACCCGTGCCGCCTGACCATCGTGCATCCCACCGTGCCTCGTAGCAGCTGCTCCGCGATCAAACCCCCCAATTTTGGGGTATGGGCAAGCCCAGCTGCAGAGCTGCACCCATCCACCCCATCCACCAAAATAAAATAAATAAAATAATAAAATAAAATATTAAAATAAAATAAAATAAAATAAAATAAAAAATAAAATAAAATAATAAAATAAATAAAATAAAATAAAATAAAATAAAATAAAATAAAATAATAAAATAAAATAAAATAAAATAAAATAAAATAAAATAAAATAAAATAAAATAAAATAAAATAAAATAAAATAAAATAAAATAAAATAAAATAAATAAAATAAAATAAAATAAAATAAAATAATAAAATAGATAAATTCGCCACCAGGGCTTGTGTCCGTGTCCCCGGGAGGCCACCGCCAGCGAGTGCCAGCCCCGAGCATCCCAGCGGTGCCAGCCCCCTGCTGCCACCCCCCGGCTGGGCACAACCGGGAGCCGGGGGGGCACAATTTAGGGCCGGGGGGGGCACAATCGAGGGCTGCGGCCCCCTCTGCCCAGCTCCTGCAGCCCGGGGGGGGGCCGGAGAAGCAGGGCCCGGCTCTTCGTGTCTCTGCCCAGGAGGTGGCAGCCTCGGCTCGCCCAGCCCGGCTGGGTGCTGGTGCTGGGTGCTGGGTGCTGGTGCTGGGTGCTGGTGCTGGGTGCTGGTGCTGGGTGCTGGGGGCTGGGTGCTGGGTGCTGGTGCTGGGTGCTGGGTGCTGGTGCTGGGTGCTGGGTGCTGGGGGCTCTGCTTGCAGCCCACCGCCCCTCCATCTCCTGCCCTGCCCGGCCGGGGGCTCGGCAGCACCCAGGCTGCTTCCCCGCTCCCGAGCATCCCTTTGCACCAGCCCTGCACACAAGTTGGGGTTCAGACAGCCCCCGATCGGCCCACTCTGCTCCGTTCCCTGCGTTGCACCCTGGCCTTATCCTGCCACCCCTCCTTAGGGCATCGCCCCGAGGATGCTCAGCACCCATCGGGGTCCAGGCGCTGCTGCAGCCCCCGTGCCGTGGGATCTGGGGGGGGGTCTGGTGGCTGGGCAAAGGTGCCAAAGCCGCCCTGCCCAAACCCGGCGTGGATCAGGGAAGGGAAGTGGTGTGGAAACCAGGCTGTGCTCGAGGCCAGCGCCCCAAATCCGGCACCTGCTGGGGCGCAGGGCTGGCACCGAGAGTACAACACTGCCAGTGCCTGCCGCGGGGAGGGAGGGGACGGCGTCGGTGGCGGGGCTGCGTGCCGTGGTACAACGTGTGGGAAGCAGATAGGGGCTATGAGTCAAAGAACAACCTTCGGACGGAGCAGCTGCTGGGATAAACGCAGGATTTTTCACCCCGCCACCACCTCCGACATCGCCCCTGCTCCGGATCGGGCACGGCGGTCGCGCCAGGCCGCGGCGGGCTGGGCACTGCGGGCTGTCCCGCTGCCAAACTGCTCCACCAAGGCAGGACCTCCACAGAGACCACCCCGGGGCTGGGTTTTGTCAGGCCGAGGGTATTTTTTTTTTTTTTTTCTCTTGGGACCCTTGCAGGACCAGGCTTGCAGGCTGCCGAAGGAGCCGCGCTGTTAATTTTTAGCGCTACGAAACCCTGGGGAAATTCCAGCGGGCTGGAGGGCGGCCAGTGGGAGTCTAAACGTGTAAAAGGGATAAAAGGGCTGACCCTGGGAATTACAGACCAGGTAGGCTGATGGCAGTCCCTGGGCAAATTATGGGCTGGGTAATTGGGGATCCTGTCAGCCAAAAATTAGAAGCTAAAAATATAATTAAGGTCGTTAGCTCGGTTTCATGGATGGCAGCTCCTGTCAAGTGAGTCGGCTCTGCTTTTTGGCATCACTCTGGGCTGGCTGATAAAGCTAATTGCGTTGCTGCGTTATAATGGGTTTCTCCCAAGTATTTAATTTACAGCCAGGCGACGTTTCCATTCGCAAAACCTGCATTATGTGGAGTCACCGGAGCAGACACCCGACGGCTGCGGCGGCGAGGGGCTGGCGACGGAGGCGGCTTGGGGGCACCCAGCTTTGTGCCATGCTGGGGCTGACGGGGGGCAGGAGGGTGGGGGGGACGTGGGGGGACCTCACGGGGTGATCCCGGCCAAACAAGGCTGGGGAGAGGCACATGTGGGAACAAAAGAGCCAGATTCCCCCCCCCCACAAAGCACAGCGAGGTCTAATGGCAGGAAGCAGCCATGGGACCCGGTCGCTGATAGCCCGGCTGGGAGCGCAATTAACATTTGGCCCAATTTTAGCAGGGTATGAACTCGCAGGCATGGGAGGCTCTGGATGAGAGGAAATCTCTGCTTGGTGGGACACGATTTAAGGCAGCTTCTGGGGCTAGCTCAGGCCCGTGTGCGTGTGTACGTGTGTGTGCACCCAGCGAAGCAGAGCGCTGCCCCGGACCCCCTGCGGGGTCTTTCCCAGGTGCTCTCTCCTCTCTGGCCTGCAACGGCTGCAGCTGAGCACGGCATTTCTTCCAGAGGGTAATTTGGGTCTTTTTTGGGCAAGGAGATGGCACCGGGGCAGCCAGGGGGCTCTCCTCCCTCCATCAGGCTGTTTGTCCCCAACCCGGATTTCTAACCTGCAGGTTCCCCCTCGCCATCAGAAGCATGGGGGCACCCGAGCCCCTGGCTGCATCCAGCCCCCGTGGCTGGGCAGGAGAAGGAGAACCCCATGCCCTGTTTGGCACCGGGCAGGAGAAGGGGAACCCTCGCAGGCGCCAGCCGGTCGCAGCCTGGATCCGGCAGGGATCCCAGGGCTTTAAACACCGAATCCTCCCCTCTCCCCTGGGCATCCGTCCGTCTGGCTCCAGCGTAATGACGGCGAGGTGGAGGCGCAGGGAGACGAAATGACTCGCCCGAGGTCACGCGAGGAGCGATGGCCACGCGGGAGGAGCACCCAGGCGTCCTGCTCCTGCCCCGGCAGCGCCCGGCCCCGCAGGAAGAAACGTCCCATAGCAGTTTTCCTACAAAACGGGGTGGCTCCTGGGGTCCCACGCTGTGGCACGGCCACAAGTCCCACGTCCCCACCCTGGTGACGGGTGGAGGTGGCCGCTCCTGGTGGGACCGCCATGCCGCGATGGGGAGGGGTGCTGCTATGTGGCGGGGTTTTTGGTGCCGCTGAACATTTTTGTGGGGCAGGAGGGGTCGGTGGTGCCCTTCCCAAGCCGGGGCCGGTGCAGCCAGCCCCGGTGACTAACACCTCCTGGTTTTCAGCTTGTTTACCTGGCGCTGGGGCTTCGCTTGGGATCGCTGACTCACCGCAGCACCTTCCCCTTCTGCCACCGCAGCTCCCTGACGAATACTTTCCATTTTCCCACTACTTTAATTGCCCTACTTGGAGAAAACTGCTCCGGACTGGCTCTGGGCTGCTACGCACAGCTGCCCCAGCCGGGCATCCCCGCAGCAGGGGCGTTGGGGACGGGATGGGGGGGCTGCCCATCACAGCGGCACACAAGGGAGCATTTCGTGCCTCGGCCATGCCGGGGCCTGCCGGCATGGGGGCACGTGCGGGGAGTCGAGTTTTTGGTGGCCCCGCTCGCTGCACCCATCCACAGCAGCAGGCGGGCGGCCGGCGGCGCACGGACGCTGGCTCCTGCATGGCTGAATGCGGCCCGACAGGTTTACGGAGAGGCTCATCCCGTTGGGCTGGATTTTTGGGAAGGCTGAAGCCAGCCCCGGCACCAGCCGCTTCCCCTCGAGTGCTGCCGGCCCCGGCGCCAGGTCACGGCCCCGAGCCGTGGCGCAGCTCGGGGGGACGCTGGCACCGCGCTCCTCCGTGCCGTGGCTCTGCCCGGCGTGTGGTGGCAGTGCCCTGCGGTGCCTGGGGAAGGGCCGCACGGCCCACGGAGTCCCCTGAGCATCAGCTGGGGATGCGGAGGTCCCCCTGTGCTCCCCTCCCCTGGCCCCATAGCTGAAGCCCCTCCGGGGAGCATCGCCCTGCCCGTGCCGGCTGTGCTGGAGGTGTGCAGGGCGCGGGGCGTGCCAGGTCCCCAGCAACGTGCTGCTGGCCGGGGATGTGCTGGGGAATAACCCAGCAACATCAGGGGACGGGGGGAGCAGGGAAAGGTGGGATCGGGGGCAGGAAAACTGCTGCTTGGGGAAACTGATAGCCAAAGAGAGGTGTTCTGCGGTCGTGCTGAATGCTGGCCCCACGGTGATGGCACCAGGGACTGCAAATCCCCAAGGAGAAAATCCCTCCCTGCCTGGAGAAGGGCTGCGTCGCTTTTAGGGCATTAGGGTCAAGAGAAAGGTGAGATATCCACCCAAAAGCAGCAAGGCACAGGGCTGGGAGCTGGGAGCACCACACGGCTGGGGGCACCCGGGTGGGCGATATGGGGCCAGGGGGGGCGCACGGCGGTGCCACCGCTCCCCGTGGGTATCCCCACACCTTCCCCGTCCCGTCCCCACCGCGGCACGTCGCACCGTGCGTGCTACGAGTGGCAGGAGGGAGAGGGATGATTAAAGCGGCCTTTGATGAAGGAAAAATTAATAAACAAGCTCGCAGCCGTGCCGGGCTCTATTTACTGGCGGGTGCCGGCGCGGCGAGGCCGCCGAGGCCGGGTGCCACATCAAACGGCGGGGCAGCGCCTGGCCGAGGGGACCGCGGCCTCTCCTCCGACGGGTTTTTCCTGGTCCCCACGAGGCCGGGAAGGTCGGCGGGGCCGCTCCTAATAGCAGGGCCCCGTCCGGTGCCGGCGGGGGCCGCGGGGGCCGCTACGTGCTGTCCCGAGGGACACACGGGTCGGGGCGCGGTGTGGAGGTGCCGCTTGGCACGCTCGCCCCGACGCCTCGTGGGGTTGGCGTTCCCAAATCTCCATTCCTGATGGTGTCCCCTCCCACCCCCCCCCCAGCACACCCGGTGTCCCCAACTGTCCCTGCTGTCCCCTGGGGTCAGCGCTGGCACCCAACCATGGCACCCATGGGTCCCTCGCCCCCCCCGCCATGGCAGGCCGGGCTCCTTATCGCCCTGCCGGCTGTGTTTACCCGCCGATAACAGCGGGCTGGGCAAACAGGAGCTCCCCAAGGGCCCCAGGGCGGTGGCACGGGGCGGGGGGGGCACCCTTGCCCCTATTTGTCCCCCCCGCCGTGGTCCCCGGGGGGGGGGAAGGGGGCAGGTGGGTGGTGACCCCTCTGTGTGCCCACCTGGATGGGGTTGGGGTTACCACAGCGGGGCTTTTGCTGCGGGGGGGGGGGGGGGTGGCACCCGGGAGCTGGGGTGCCTTGCTGGGATGTGCCCCCCCCCCCCCCAATTTTTGGGGGGCAGCCCCTTGCTCCTTGCATTCCATGGCTGGGGGGGGGGTGGTCCGGGCTGTGCATGGAGCTGTACGTGGGGGGGGGGGTCCCCAATGCATGGCATGGTGCTGGGGGGGCTGTGCAATGGGGGGGGGGGTCTTGTGCATGGTGTGGGGGGGGTCGTGTATGTTATGGGGTGGTCATGCATGGTATGGGGTGGTCCTGCATGGTATTAGGGGGGGTCGTGCATGGTATTGGGGGGTCATGCACGGTGGGGGGGGGCTCGGTGCACGACGGGGGGGCCTGTGCAAGGTGGGGGGGCTTTGCACGGTGCAGGGGGGGCGTGCACACAGCGTGGGGGCCATGCACAGTGTGGGGGGGCCATGCACAGAGCGGGGGGGGGGGGCCAGCACAGCGCAGCCCCCCCTCCCTCCGCCCCCCCCCCCCCCCCCCCCCGCGTGGCCCCGCCCCCGGCTGCCAGCACCGCCCGCCGCGCGCCCTCCCTTCTCCTTGCAGCCCATTGGCCGGAGCGCCCTATTGTTAGCAGCCTCCTCCCGCCGCCATTGGCGACAGCGCACGTCCATCTTCACCCAGGCCCCGCCCCTCCCTGCCGGACGCTTCGCAGCCCGCGCAGCCGGCGGCGCCTCCCGGCCCCGCCCCCCGCCCCTCTAGGCCCCGCCCACCGCCCCTCTAGGCCCCGCCCACCGCCCCTCTAGGCCCCGCCCACCGCCCCTCTAGGCCCCGCCCCCCCAAGCCCCGCCCCGCGGGCGGGGGCTCCGCGGCCCTGCGCGCTCCCGCCGCGCGCTCCCGGCCCGCGCTGCTGCGCGCTGCCCGCCGAGGGGGCGGCCGCTGCGCCTCGGTCGCGTTTTGCAATTCATTTTTTTTTTTTGCAATATTTTTTTTTTTGCATTTTTTTTTTTTTTTGCAATTTCCCTTCTTTGGGGTAATTTCGAATTTTGGGGTTTTGTCGTTTTTTTGGTTTTGCTTTTTTTTTTTTTTTTTTGAGCCCCCCCCGGCCCCCTCCCCCCTCCCCCAATTCCCTTTGCTTCCCCCCCCCCCCCCGCACCCCTTCCCTTGGCCATGGGCGCGGTGGTGCTGGTGGCAGGGGGGCGCCCGGCGGGGCGCTGAGCGGGGGGCGCAGCGGGCGCGGGGCGCGCGCCATGGCCGCCAAGGACAACCCGTGCAGGAAGTTCCAGGCCAACATCTTCAACAAGAGCAAGTGCCAGAACTGCTTCAAGCCCCGCGAGTCCCACCTGCTCAACGACGAGGACCTCAACCAGGTGGGGGCTGACCCCAAAACCCACGCTTTTCACCCCAAAAGCTGCCCCCTGTTGCTCGGCGCCCAACCTCCCCGCTTGCCCCTGTGGCTCGGACCCCGCGCTGGGTCCCCCTGGGTTGTGGGGACACCCGTGGGTGCTCTCTGGGTGGTGGGGAGTCTCATGGGTACCCGCTGGGTGGTGGGGACACCCATGGGTGCCCCCAGGCTCCTGGGGGTTCTGCAGGGTCCCGTCAGTGCTTCCCGGCCCCATGGGTGCTCTGGGTTTCTGCTGGCCCCACTGTTGGCAGAGGGACCCATGGGATCTCCGGGGGTCTCACGGGGTGCCTGCTGGCCCCATGGATAGCTCGGGGTCCCATGGGTGCTGCCGCTCCTGTTGGTGGCGGGTTGTTACGGGTCCCGTGGGATGCCTGCTGACCCCATGGGGTCCCACGGGTATCCCAAGGGCCCACAGATCCCTAGTCCCATAGGGTGTCCGGGGGTCCCATAGGGTGCCTGCAGGCCCTGTGCATACCTGGGTGTCCCACGGGGCACCCAGCACCCCAGGGGCGCCCGCTGGTCCCCCTGGCCCACCCCGGTGCCCCGCTCCCTTTGGGGTCATGGGCACTTGGGGCGACCCCAGCCCCTGTTGGGGTGCGGGACGGGTGGCAGCAGGTAGGGGAGGGTCCTGTGGGTGCTATGGGGAGGTGCCGAAAGTCCCGGGGGGGGGAAAAAAAAACAAACAAAACTAATCCAGAACCAAACCTGCCCCCCCCGGGTGCTGTGGGCACGGCCCCCCCTGCCCTACAGCACCCCACATTTCCTGGGGAGGGGAGCGGAAGGTGATCGCCGCCTGTTCCTGGGCAGGCTGGGGCGGGAATGGGCCTTCCTCCTCCTTCCCCTCCTCTTCCTCCTGCCAGGCCTCACGCAGCCCCCCCGGGACACCCCCCACCCAGCACCCGACACCACAGGGATTTGGGGTGCGGGGTGGGGGGGGGAGGCACGACACCGCGTTCCCCCTTTCCCCCCGGCACCTTTCCGCGCCGGGGTGGGGGCTGCCATCGCCGCCGCCGATCCTATTATGGCAATGAGATCAGACATATTGCCTGGGGGGGGGGGGGGGGGTGAGCGGGACATAATGAAATCTGAGGGCTAATATGGAAAAAATGTAACTGGAAAAAATGCCGTGGTGTGTGCGGGAAGGGGCGGGCGGGGAGCGTCGCGCCCGTGCCCAGACAAAGGAGCCGGCCCGGAGGGTGCTGGGGCTGAGCCCCCCCCCAACAGGGTCCGGCCGACCCCCTGGTGCTGCCCCGTGTGGGGTTTCGCCGCCTCCTGGGTGCAATAATATTATATTATTATTTTTTTTTTGGGGGGGGGGGTCAAAGCGTGGCACGCTGCCCCCCCGTAGCGCCCGCTGCGTAGGGCCCGATGGCTTCCCTAGGGACTGGCGGCCTGAGGCGGCTCGAGGAAGCCCCTCGGTGGCTTTGTTCCCCTGGGGGCCGCGGTGGCGGCCGGCCCCCCAGGCAGCCCCCCCAGGGACGGACGGGGTCACCCCAAACCCCGCGGGCCAGATCGGGGCCCTGCTTGGGGTGGGGGGGAGAACGCCGCGATCCCGCACGGCTTCTCCCTCGCGGCCCCGGTGAAGAAGCAGCCCCCCTTCCTGCAGGGAAGATGGAGGCTCCGGCAGCCTGTGGTGCACGCGCACCCTCCCGCCCCGTCCACCGGGAGCCCCGCTGGCCCCCGGGGTGCACCCCCTGGGATAACGGTTCGTTTCCCGGCTCTGGATCGTCTTTTATTGTCGTTATTATTTTATTTATTTATTTATTAAGATGAGCCCGGTTTGGGGAGGGGGCTCCGCGCTCGCCCCGTGCGGAGGGGGCCGCGTCGGGGCTCACCCGGAGCCCGGCTGGAAAAGTCCTTTTGAGTCATCTGACCTTTCCGCTTGGCTGGCAGGAAAGGTGAAGGTACTTCGCACTTACGCACTCGTGTCCCTTTTGGCTTTTTATCCTATAAAAATACCTGCGTGGGCGTCGGGAGCCGCCCCTCCGGCTTCCTGGGAGCTCCGGGGCTTCGGGACCGGCGCCCCTGTGCCAAGCGTCCCAAACGTTTCGTGGTGGCGCTGGCTTTGGGAACAGAATCGGGACCGGGGCCGGGGGCGACCCGGCCCCAAACATCAGGATTAATGAGCTGCAGCTCTCTAATGGTAATCGGACTTAGCGCGTCCAACTTCAAAGGGCTGCGCGGACGCTAAGTCCCAAATCCCAGGAGCGCTCCGTTCATGAGTTGTTTTCGTGTGCGACCGTGCTGCCGGGGGGGTCAGTGGGATTTGGGGTGGCTGCGTGCGGTCCTACCACCTTCTTGGGTCCCGTCTGTCCCCCCCCGGGGCTGCAGGTGAGGCGTCCTTGGCCCCCAAACCTTGTTCAAGCCTCCGGGGTGCCCTGGTGGCACGGAAAAAAAAAACTGGGTCAGGCGCTGCGTCCGCTCCCTCCCCAGGGAATATCTGCTGCTGCGGGCGCCCCGGTGTGGGTGCTCGGCGCCCTGCCGATGTGTGGTGCCTTTTGGTGGGAATTCCCTTTTTCCTGGCACGTTGTGCCCGCGGCAGCGCCCAGACCCTTGTAACCTCCTGCCAACCCCGCGTGCGGATCGGCCTGCCCGGGGAGGATGGACGGTTCCTGGTGACCCTCTTCCATCGCCAGGAGAAAGCCCGGCCCCGTCGATGGGAGCCTCTTCCCAAGGAAACCACCCGGGGCTTGGCAGGGCCGCGGGGGGATGGATGTACCACCACGCCACCGGGCCAGGACCAGGCGGGTGTGAGCGTCCGTGCATTTGGGTCGTAGGGAAAACGAAGCCCCCCCCGCAACAGGAACAGGCTGGGAATTAACCTCCAAATTACGCTTGGCCTGAATTGGAAGAAGAGCAGAGCGTAAAGCAGTTGCTTTTAATTTTCTCCATGCGTGTGCTCTCTCGGGGCATGGGGACTGGCACAGATAGAGGAATTTGAGGACGCCTTTCCAGCTACCAGTGTCTTCTTTCTTTCCTTTTTTTTTGTGAGATCGTGGCACGGATGCCCGAAGGACCACCCAGTTAGAAAATGGCGCTGCAGACTTTCCCACCGCCTTCTCCTGCCCCGGCCCGTGACGCCCCAGCAGCGAGTTTGGTTATTTCCATTTTCCTTTCGGACGTTACCACCTTCCTCCCGTTCTGGCCACCAAATAACTGGCTGCAAACAGCCCCGAGGCTGGCGACTGGCGGCGTTGGGCGCAGCGGGTGAATCCCCGCTGCCGGCCACCTCGCCCCGAGCATCGTCCCTGCAGCTGAGCCCTTCGCCCCAGCGCCCCGAGCTTTGCTCTGGGGCATCGCATTGCTCTAAGGGCCACGGAGGGAGAGGGCTCGTGTCCAGCCACGGCTGAGGCAGGAGCCTGGGGTGCTGCCTGCGGGACGTGCCGGCCCTACAGCAGCTCTGCTTCGTGCCGCGCAGCACCGCCGGCCATAAAGAGAGCGGGGAACCAGAGGCGCTTTGGGGTGGTTTGCGCTGATGGGGCTGCGTGGCCCCGGCTCGGGGCCGTATTCTGGTGCCGTGCGGTGGTGCAAAGGGCAGCAGAGGTGAGGGGTTGTGTCCAGGGCACCCTCTTGCCTCCTCCTCCTGCTCCTGGGGGGAGGAGAAGCCCCCTCTTTCCTGGAAAGCAGCCCCCGCGCTTGCATCCCCCGCTGCCGGCTGCTTGTATCATGCTGCAAAAATCCGCCTTTAATCGACTAATTATTAGGGCCAAACAGGGGGAGATTCTCTGCAAATGTCAAACCCGCCTCCCCCGGCCACTGCAGCAAGCAGGAATTCGGGACCGGGGGGACGCAGGGAGCTGGGGCGGCGCGCCCCGGTGTCCCTGGGCGGCTGTCCTTTGCGGGCCACGTCCTGGCCTTGGGGAGCAGTGTGCAAACCAGGGGGGACTTGGGAGGGATACAGGGTTGGGTGTAGGGCCAGCTTCGGGTGCTCTTGACCCTCTGCGTGGCCCTGGGGACGGACACGGCGGTGCCCAGCGCTGCCTGCGGGCGCCTTCGTGCGCCGGAGGAGCGGCCCCTCTGCGTGCTTGTGTGCTGCTGTGTTTCTGCATGGCGCCGTACCTTATCTCCTCCGGCACCCGAGGAAGCGATAAATCCCCTCCTCGGCACTCTGGAGAGATGTTGCGGCTTCATCGAGGGCGCTGGGGGGGGAGCTCCGTCGTGGGAGGTGGCTCTGAGCCTGCTCGCTGCGGGCACGCCGCCGCGCGCTGGGGGTGCTCTGGAAACGGGATTGGGGGCTCACAGGGCCGTCGTCTTCCCCCCACCGCTCCCTTTTTGCTGCCCCTGGGCAAGTTGCCCGTGCGAACTGCAGCCGGCCTCCCCCAAATCTTGCTTCGGCTGGGGCCGGGGCTCAGGTACTCGCACGAAGGCCGAGGTCAGCCTTTCCCTTCCTGTTCCTCCGGTCGGTCGGTCGGTCCCGCTGCCCACGCAGCTCTCTGCCCGGGCAGTGCCCAGCTTTGGGGTTAGCTCTGGGCAGCCCAGCCTGGTTTGGCCTCTTCCCGCATCGGCGGTTAAAGCCTGGCCCGGGTGATTTGCAGTTTTGGCCGCGGGCGTGCTGTGCAAATGGGTTTTTGTGGCAGGGGTGGCCGGAGGGTGCTGGCCCTGCTCGCTCGGGGCTGGCCCCAGCTGCCCGGGGCACGGCGAGCGTTGGGGTTTGGCCTCGCTCCTCTGCACGTCGCCAAGTGGCGTGTGGCAGGGGGGGAAATACTGCGTGAAGGAGGCAACCGAGATGCGAGCAGCTTCACTGCCGAGGCCGGGCTGCACCTCCCTGGCCCGCGGGGTTGTTGTCGGAGTGCGGGTTGGGGATGCTGCTGGGGAGCAGAACGTCAGCGCTCGCGGGCTGGGGTCGCTGGCTGGGGGCCGCAGGGCTCCGTGGTTCGTGCAGCGTCCTGCTGGGAGCACGCAGAGCATTAAACAACGCCTATTCCTAGAAGCAGTGCTCTGGAAACCCGCTCGGGTATCTCACCCCGTTCCCACCCCGAACACCTTCCCCATTCCCGCGGGGTGACGGCCGCTCCAGCTCATCCGCCAGCGACGCTCTCCTGGGCTCGGAGGTGCGCAGAACCGAGAGCGGAGCTGAAACCGCCCCGATTTCCTCTTCTGAGGTTGCGAGCACGGTGCTGGCGGTGACGTTTTCCTTGAGCTTGGCCAGAAAATGGGTCCCTGCCTCGGGGGAGCCCCGAGCGGTTTGGGAGGTGGTGCACAGGGGGGTGGTGACCCTGGGAGCTGAGACCCAGAGGTGCGCAGGGAGCAGCGGGCACCGCTGCAGAGAGGCCCCTTCGATGAATATCGGGGCTAAGCCTCGAAAGGTGGCAGGGCACGAGTTACCGTGGGCTCACACACAGCCAGGACCAGGCTGGGGCTGTTATTTTCTCGCAGAGCTGCTCAGAACCACAGGGCTACCTCCACGTGCGAGGCTCTGGGCGCTCAGCGTTGCGGGCGGAGGTTACAGCTCTCCAGCAATGGTCCATTTTTTTAATTTTTTTTTTTTTCCCCCTTCCCGCTCAGTTGCCAAGCCTGAACAAAACAAGCCCTGCCTCCACCCGAGACAGGCTGATTACGTCTGCCGGCAGCCTAAACAGATTATCCCTCCCGCCACGCGCTCGGAGCCAGGAGGATTCTCCCGGCGATGGGTTCGGGCTGCCCTTGGTGCACTGGGACCGGCTGCCGGGACCCCATCCCCAGCCTGCCCGGCATCCCCGCGCCCCGATGGGCACCCGGGTGCTCTGCTACGGGGCTGGCCGCGAAGGGAGACGTGGTTGCTCATCCCCAGCTCACGGGATTGCTTCTGCCTCCTGGAAGGTGGTTCCTGGTGTTTGGAGGAGGTGTTTTTTGGGGGGAAATGCGTGCACTTTTGTGGGCCGAGGCTCACGGCACGCGTGCACGGGGCAGGGAGGAGCGAAGGCACCACCCGCCAGCACCGCAGGCGCAAAGCCAGCCAAACGGGCTTGCAGGTCGGTGTCACAGCCCCCCTCCGGCCCCGTCACCCGCTGCCCCACGTGCTGGCACGCTCCGGCGACCCGTCCTGCCCGTCGGAAGCGGGTCGCCTTGCCTCCCTCCGCCCCGGTGCGCGGGGGGGTCCCTGTGTCACCCCGCTCTTCGAGAGGTGCTGAGTAGCTCCCCGCGTCCATCGGCTCCGACCCCCGGCTGCCGGGATTTGTGCCGGCGGGGCGAGAGGGGCGCCTGGGCAGCGTCAGCTTGACAGCCTCGTGTAAACCGAGCTGGGGCCGCTTCCTCCTCCGCTTCCTCCCGCCCGTCCTGCTGCCAGCTCCGGCCCGGCGCGCCGGGCTGCATCAGCGCCCTGCCTCTGGACGCGACCTTTGGATGGACGGACGGACGGATGGACGGACGGACGCGGCGGCAGGATGGTGACACTCGAGAGGAGGTGAGGGGGGGGCACCCGCAGCACGATCCTGGGCAGCCTGCCCGGGTTCGGAGGCAGGATGGGTCACCTGGGCGTTCCCCGGAGGTGCCATCGGAGGTTGCGCAGGGACACTGCTGCCTGAGTCACCCTGTGCAGGGACAGCACCACGGGGGGGGGGGCTGCGGGGCTCCAGCCCGGCCCTACACCCATCCTGGTGGTGCCCGTGGCGAGGGCGCCGTGCGCACACACACACACAAACGCACACATCGCTTCTTTTCCAGGCTGCACGTTCCTCCCAGGGCGGCGAGGCGGCTGCTTCGGCACCTCCCGTGCCGGGTGGCGGCGGGCGTTCGTTCGGCTTCGTCACCGCGAGCCGTGCCGGAGGAACCGGCTCTCCTCTTCCTGCCCGCCCTGGGAGCGCCGCCCCACCCCGGGAGTGGATGCGCCGTGCCGTCAGCGCCTGCCCTCCGCTCGGCTCCGTGTGCGGTGCTGCGGCTCGCCGATCCGCCGGGCGCTGGGAGCAGAGCCGCCCAGCACTGCGCGCGGCCGCTGCCTCGCGGCAAACCAGCCGGCAGCTCCCCGGCCGACGGCCCGCGAGATCCCGGGGCGCGTCCCGGGAATCCCAGCCTCGCTCTTACATCTCTCCGCGCGAGGTCGGGCGGATCAGCTCGGCCGGGGGAAGTTGTTGCTCCGAGTCGTGCTCGGTGCTGGGCGTTGTTTCCTCCTTTTCCTGAGCTCCGGAGGAAGCCGGAGGCTCCTGGCACGGCAACGCTCCCACGGCGGCATCGAGCGGGTTTATTCCAAGCCTCGCTCCGGCAGGGCAGTCTCAATGCAGGTGCGACGGGTTTATTTCAGACTTTTCTCTGCGCGCTTCGTTCGTATCCTTTCCATTTAGGCTCGCCCCTCCCTGGGCATTGGGTTTTAGCAGTGGCTTGTTTTGGTTTGGCTTTAAAAAGCGCTGCCGAGCGCTCATCCGCGGGGAGACGGAACCGGGCTGCCCACGCCGGCTGCCTCTAATTCGTACCTTTCAGCTATTTTGGTTTCAATATCTGCAATTGGACGCTTCTGCTGGAATAAGTATAGTCCTCGGGTGCTTTTTTATCACGCCGGTAAAGAGACGACCGCGCTCCCTGTTAAGGTCATGTATTTCAGGTGCTCGGCGCTTTGTCTGCAGCCGGCCGAGCCAAAATTGGAGCGTTTTAAGGCAAAAGGATGCCTGCTGAGGGGCAGGTAGGGCAGGGCGTCGGGCCTGGGTGGAGGCTGCTCGCTGCTGGCCCTGGTGGCGGTGGTTCGGGATTGCTTCATCCCCGGTGTCAGGCGTGGGCGTGCTGGGGGTGCCGTGCCATCTACGGGGTCTGGTACGGGGGGGGTTTGTGCACGGGGCTGAGCTTTCTGAGGTTTGGCCGTGCCCAAGAGGCATGGAGAGAAAAGGTCGGGGCACGGAAAAGGGCTGCGCCCCGGTGGTTTGGCTCCCAGTGGTATCGCCACCGTGGGTTCCTTGGCGTGGTGGCGCTGGGCGTCGGGGACGCCGCGTCCTGCCTCCGCTGTCATCCTCTTCCTTGTTGCCGGCAGCGAAGGGCGCACGTGAGGCCTCCCAAAGCACCGGGGCTTTGCTCAGGGGCTCACCTCGGGTGCTTTCCGTGGTGGTTCGGAGAACCCTCGCCCGCGCGCCCCACCTCCACAAGACCGGGGTCGCCCGGATTAATGTATTATTTCACAATTCTGCTTCTCCCCGGCCCACGAGAGGCGTTCGGGAAAAGCCACTGCAAGCCCGGGCCGCGTGGGCGGACGCAGCCACAGCCCAGCACGCTGGGGAGCGGCCGTGACAGCGCCGGAGCCCCCGCTCCAAAGTCCTGGCGTGGGCACGGGCTCGGCGGCGTCACCGGCACCCCGGGGTGGGGACGAGCCGGGGGAGCGGCACACGGGGCCGGGGACCATGGGGACCACGGGCGAGCAGGGCTCCGGCACCCAGGTGAGCGGGACGGGGGGCACTGGGGGTCCCCAGACCCCGTTAGGACTGGTGCCAGCGGGTGCTGCCCTGCAGCAGCAAAGCCCCCCCCCCAGGATTTTGGAGCCAGGTGGGTGCCGGGGTGCCGCGGGACGGAGCGGGGGGGCCTCTGCCAAAAGTTGGACCCCGCTCCCATTTTGTTCCCCTCCGAAGAGAGAGGGGGGAGGTGGCTCCGCTCAAACCGTGTTTTCCCAGCTGTCGGGAGAGCAGCACCTAGAGCCGATACGTCCCGCGGCGGAGGGGGGGGGGTGAGAGATTTTTGTTATTTCTTCCCGCTTTATAAACAGTAAAACGACTCCTCCGGTTCGCTTCCAGTTTGCTTACTCAGTGCTTCATGCGTTTGACAGTTTTTGGTGCATAGGCAGTTTCTTCTATTGTTTGCAGGGATTTTTCCAGAGGGGAAACTTCTTTTTTTTATTTTATTTTTTTTTTTTAACATTACAAAACCACAGAAACTGGCAGGAGGAACCTAGGGGAGGTACCGAATTGGAAACAGTTTTAAGATTTAAGGAAAAAAAAAAAGTAACCAAGTCATTTCAAGAGGTGCTGGGAACACAAATTCCCTCTGCTGCGTGGATGGCCATGGACAGCTCGTGGTGGAAAGCAGCAGCCTCGGACCCGGGGGGGCTCCTGCAGCTGGGTCTGCCCTGGGTTTCCTCCCTCCCGGCCTCTCCCCGGAGCCGGTGTGGCAATGCCGGGCCGCTCTTGCGCTAGGAATTGGCCCCAGCCCTTGCCAGGAATGGGGCTGGCTCGCGTCCCGAAAGGAGGAGCGGTGCCCGCGGGACGCTGCGGGGGTGGCATGCCCGGTGCCCGTCCCCATCCCGCCGTCCTGTGGGTCCGGGGGGGCGGGGGAGGGCACAGCATCCTCACGAGCTCACCAGCAGCTTCTGCACCGAAACCACTGGTGGAAAGAGCCCTTTTTCTTCCCCCCCCCCCCGTTGATAAATGGCGGTGCCGTGCAGCATTTCTTTCCGGGTATTCTTTCCCTTTGTGCCCGCGGCCGGCGGAGCGAGCTCCGTTCCCCTGCCTGGCTCTGACCTTCCTGCCCGCTCGGCTCTCGGCCCGGGGAGGGGGGTGCCGGGTCCGTCCGCGTGCTGGAACGCCGCCAGCGCCGCTCGGTTTTTTCCTCTGTTCATTAATAAAAGGAAAACGTCGAGCTCTCCCTCCGAGCGTGTTTTTTTTTTTTTTTTTTCTGCGGGGCAAGAGGCACGCTGCGGACGGCCAGGGGTTGGTGTGTTTTTTTTGTCTTGGCGAACCCCGCGTCTCGGTCTCGCACGCGCCGTGAGTTGCCATCGAGCGTCGAAAAAGTCAGCCTGGGCTCGCTTTGCCCGTGGTCAGGAGCCGGAGCTTGTGCAGCCACCTCCACCCTGGCCGTGTCCCAGCGCGTGCTCCCTGCGCGTCCCTCCCACGTGCCCCCCCGCTGTCGATGCCCCCCCCCCGCGGCTCCAGCTGACGCTTCTCTGCTGTTTCTTTGCAGGCCAAACCCATTTACGGCGGCTGGCTGCTGCTGGCCCCCGAAGGAACGGACTTTGACAACCCCGTCCACCGCTCCCGGGTAAGCACGGCCCCGCGGGTGGGAAGGGACGGGGTGTGTGGGGGCGGCCCCGGGGGGTGACGCAGGCTGCCGGCCACCTCGGGGCACCCGTCCCCTCGTGCGAGGCAAGAAGCCGGGAGGGCTTTCCTGGGAGCAGGGCTCGGCTGCCTTGTTCTGGGCGTTCGGCACGCGGGGCTGGGCAGCGCGCTGGGGTGCCGCTGAAGCCGCTGCGGCTCGTGCCGTGCGCTTTTGCTGCTGGCTGCGGTTGTGTTTTGCTGCTCGGTGCTCGGATGCCTCCTGCCCCAAAGGGGTTTGCTGGCAGGGCTCGGGCCTTAAAGCGAGGTGAGCGTCCTTGCGGGGTCACGGCACATCCCGCTTCCCCGCCCCGGGGGGCGCGAGGAGCAGAAGGACGCGGCCAGGCTGCCGTCCTCGCATCACCAGCTCGTGACGAGGACTCCCAGCCTGTCCCCAGGCTGTTTTTCCACGCAACTTGGTGCTGTGGCCACCAGGACACGGCCGCCTTGTGCACGAGAGGGACAGCAGAGGTCTGCAGCCCCTCCGCCACATGCCGAAAAGGCTCTCGTTGCTGCTAGCCATAATAAAACCTTCCCCCGTGTCGGGTTCTGCGCTCAGCCCGGGGTGTGCGTCATTATTTGGAGGCACAGCTGGTGGCAGGCCTGTTTGTTGCACACCGTGGGGACGTGGGACTCTGTCTCCCCCCCCAGGAGCAGAGATCCTTGGCAGTTTTGCTTGTCCCCGAGCACCTTGGACTTTGCCCGACGGGCTGAGAAAAGCGAGATAAGAATTGCTGCACTGGGGCTATGAATCTGGGACCTTTTTTTTTTTTTATTATTATTATTATTTATTATTTCAGCCTGCTCAACCAGTTTCTGCTCTGGGCTGAAAGCAGCCTGGCACACACAAAAAGGCGCATTTCCAGCCAGATCAGCTCTCTGATCTGGTGTGCCGTGTGGCTGCACAAACAGCGGCGCTGAGGCCGGGGCCGGGGCTGCTGGGGGTGCGTGGCGGTGCTCCCTGCGCGCCGCTGGTCGTTTTCCTGCACACTTAAACCAGGTGGCTTGGGGCCAGCCCCAGGGAAGGGAGGAGTGGGGCTGCCAGGTGGGGAAGCCACCCCAAAACATCCTCCGCTTGGGTGCCCGCAGAGCCGGGGCAGTGGATGGCGCAGCGAGCGATGCGCTCTGGCGCGAGCAGACCTCTGCACCCCAAACGGGTCGTGTGGGACACGGTGGGGCTGAGCACAAACCCTTCTGCAATTCGTCGCCCTTCAGGATCAATCCCCGCAGCGCTGGGGGCTCCTCGTTGCTTTTTTTGGCAGCTGCTGCTCTTTGCAGTCCCATGCTCGGGGTGGGGTGGGGGGGACCGGGGTGCGTGCCCCGCTGTCACGCGTTCCCTTAGCTCTGCGGGGGATTTCGGTGCCTTTTCTCCCCCATCTCCGCGTGCTCTCACCCCGGTTTTGCGGGCGGGAATGACCCTCCTCACCGTCTTCTCTTGCAGAAATGGCAGCGCCGCTTCTTCATCCTCTACGAGCACGGGCTGCTGCGCTACGCCCTCGACGAGATGGTGAGTGCTGCCCGGCAAACCCGGGGGGGCGTCGCTGGGGGCAGGGACCTGCGGCGGCAGCGCGCACAGTGCGTGGCGTGGGGAGGTCCCTGTCGTCCCCTGGAGCTTTGTGGCCAAGCCCAGGCATCGCAGGGCACTGGGGAAACCTCGGTTTTTGGTATAACCCCGCAATGGGAGCGCGATGCTGACGGATCTGGTGCAGGTGGGGGGGTCATCCGGCTCGGCGTGCTGTCCCCAGGGCGCCCCGTGCCCCCTTCCCGTCCCGTTCCTCGGTGCTCGCTGCGGTTCGGTGCCGGAGAATCGCCTCGGCTGTGTCCGGGAAGGAGACAGCGGTGCCCGTGGAAAGTAGGTCAGCTGGAACGCCTGCCCGCTGCTCGCCCTTCCCTGGGAGCAGCATCGCTGCGAAAAGAGAGCTTGGGGAAGGAAGGGAGGGAGGGAGGGAGGAAAGAAACTCTCCCCTCTGTTGCAAGCCCCCAGTGGGGTCAGCCCTGGCACCGCGGGGCACGGAGGGTGCATGGAGCAGAGTCCCGCTTCTGTTTGTTTGTTTGTGGTGTTTGCTGGGGCCGGTCCAAGTCCCGTGGATGATTGAAACGCCTCGGATAGGAGGCGTGGAGGCTTTCGGTACGGTTTTAGTGTTGCAGCAACCTGGCCACGCGCTGGGCCGGTGTTTCAAGTCATGCTGCGAAAGAAAGCCAGCGTGCAGCTGGCTGCTGTGGGGAAATGCCCTGATACGAGGAGGAGGCGTGGAAGGGTGTTGGGAAATGTCAGGTTTATGGGTTTTATTTCTTTTTTTTTTTTTTTTGCTGCTTTGCATCCCAGGGAGGATGACCTGCCCCAGGCACCGCTGCGTTGGGGCAGGAGCAGACAGGCAGTGCCCCAGCCCCGTGCCCTGTCCTTTGGATCATGTGGCCCCACACCCAGGGGACCATCAGCAGGGGGCACGCAGAGGGCTGGCGGAGCATCCCGCGGTTCTCTGGCACCCTTTGGGCTGGCTGGGCAGGGAAAAAGTGGGAAAAAAAACAACAAAAAGAGAGCACGGGAGGAGCGTTACCTCTCCGTACCGAGATGCTGTCCCGCGCCAGCCGCCTGCCTGTGGCACGGTGGCCGCTGCAGCCCATCGGGGCTCCCCGCCTCCTCCACCACCAAGGAGGAGCAGCGGGGCTGGGGCTTTGCGCGGGACGATGCTGGCTTTTTGCACGGGGAGGGATCAGCTTTGCAGCCTCTCCTCGCCCGGTCGCAGGGGCGATTTCCCGCTGCGCTCCCCCGGGGGGTGCCCCTGGAAGCCGGGTGGGGGTCCCCCGGGGGCGGCCGCCGCAGCGCACCGGGAGCCGGGCGGCAGCTGGCCGGAGACCTCCCAGGCAGCCGGGCGAGCGGATTGAATCGCTCTGCCCTGAACCTGTTAGACATTAATTTTGCGGCTTTTGGCAATTTCTGCTCTTATTAAAAGCGGGGAGGGGAGGAAGGCGTGGGATCGGGAGGGGAGCCCACGGGCTGGCGGCAGCGGCGGAGACGCCAGGCCTGAGGTACCCATGGGCAGCCCCAGCCTCCTCTTCCTCCTCCCCCCCCCATCCCCGAGCAGCGTGTTCGTCAGCAAAGGGCACATCTGTTTGCAAGCTGGGGTCAGCAGCTAATGAGCTGCCACCCTGAAAGCGGCCTGGGAGGGGACGAAGGGCCGTAGTTGGCAGCGGGGCCGGATCCAGGCCGCCGGGCACGGCGCTGCGGCGGTTCTCACGGCTCGCTGCCGGGCGGGTGGAAAACTCCGGGCACGGTCCAAGCGGCCGCGGCCTCCTCCTTGCCCCGGGGAGCCCGAAATCGTGCCTGAATCCCGTCGGTGGGACGGGGCGCGCGGGTGGGGAAGGCACCGAGTTTGGAAGCAGAGAGGTCTCCGGAGGAGCCTGGTTTGGCACCGCGTTCCTCGGCTGAGCCGCTGGCCGGGCTGTTGGCTTTTTTTTTTTTTTCTTTTCCTTTTTTCCCCTTCCTTTTACAGTTGGAAGCTGCGTGCTGCTCTGTGCTGATTTTTATGACCGAGTGCTTGTAAGGCACCTGCAAAAAGCAGCCGGCCCCGAGCACCCCGCTCCCCGCAGGGCTCACTGGGACCCCCGAGGGCGGGCGTAGCAGCGTGCGTCCCCTTCCCCTCCGCCCCAGCGAGCAGGGAGCGTGCCAGCGGGGCTGTTCCCAGCTCTGCCGAGCCCTGGGTAAGCCGAGCCTGCTCAGACGTGCACAAATTCCTCTCTCCCAAACAAACGGCAGCGGATGCGGAGGCCGCCCACCCCTCCTGCTGCCCTCCCTGCCGCTGCCGGGGGGGCTCGGCCACCCGATTGCTCGGGGGTCCCGTGCCGAGCCACCAGTGTCACCCCTCGGCTTGCTTGTCCCGTTCCGTAGAGCCCTGTGCGGGATGGGTGGCGTGGAGGGGCTGATGTTCCTCCCCCCAGCAGCTGGTGGGTGGTGAACCCGCTCCTGTGTTGAGTTTAGGAGAGGCAGAAGAGAGGGCGAGCTGCCGCACCGCCCCCTGCGCACCCCGGTCCCGGGGCACAGCAGTGCCACGAGCCGCCCCATCCGTGTTGTTCCCAAGGGATGCATTCCCCAGTTTCCCCATTGTTAGTTATTTCCCCGTGGTTAGTTTGAGGCTAAAGCCCGGTTTAAAAAAACAAAACAAAACAAAAAACTAAGCTAAGATGCATCCAGAGACTTGTTTTGGAGGTGCAGGAGTCGCCCAGGAGGAGCTTAGACCTTCAGTACTTTATCCTCTCCGGTTTCAGATATCCCAACGCCCTCAGCCCGCGGGGAAGCAGCCAGCAGGGAGGGATTGCCCTGCTGCTCGGGGGCGAGGGGGGACCCGTGCCAGGATGGGGAGCGAATCCTCTCCCTGCAGCCCCATCCCGGCACGATTCTTCCAGGGGGGAGATGCCCAAACTGATGATGCTGGTGGCTGCACCCTCCCACTTCGCCCCTTGCTGTGTGAGGTGCCAGCCCACCTGGTAAAACACCCCGTGGGCCCCGTGCCGCTGCTTGCAGCAGGAGAACGGCTCAGCACCGTGATGCCGGGGTGATTTTGGGAGGTTTTGGCCGAGGCACGGGAGGTGCCACAAAAACAGCGCCGGGGTAGGGGGACGGAGCCGGAGAGCGGACGGCATCCGGGCTGCGGGGTGGTGGCGGGTGCAGGCAGATCGCGGAGCGGTCGCCTCCTTTTGTTGCGCTTGCTGCTCTCTATAATTAGCTGCCGAGGTTATAAATAGAGCCCTGCTGCATGGGAACGCCGCGGATGCTGCGCACGGGGCTCGCGGGGGACCGGGAGCGCTCTCCTTTCCCCGCCGCACCTGCCTGGGGGACGGATCCTGCCCCGTGGCTTTGGGTCAGAGAAGAGGGCCTGCACGGCCACGGGGCTGCATCCCGGGCTCCTAAATCAGCAAATCGGCCTGTTTATGATGGGGTTAGCCTCAGTAGGACGGAGCCGATGTCTCCGCTCCAGCCTGGGGTGGCTGGGTGGTGGGGAAGGAGATGGGAGCGGGGAGGGGATGGTCGGGGGGGCGCCGGCACCGCCGGGTGGGTGCGTAAATGGAAGGCGAGGGGCCAGCTCGGAAGCAGGAGGCCTGGCACCACGCAGAGGGCTGCTGGGGTCACATCTGGAGCCCCGCACAGCTCCCTGCCCCTGGAAGCCTGCGTGGAGGGGCTGGGAGACGGTTAAAGGAGGAAAAACGGCGGCTGGCGGGGGATCCGAGCGAGGGAGGGGTGCGTGCCCGCGGATGCCGTGGTGCGGAGACGCGTGTGGTTATTATTTCCTAATCGACCCCCCTCCAAACTCCTCTTCCTTCAGCAGAAAGGGACAGATTTTAAAATGTCACCCTCAGCAGATCTGCGCCGTGCTATAATTCTCATCGTAGCTCCCTCCTTTGTCATCTACATTGTTCCAAGAAGCCAAGAATCTGCGTGTTTTTTTTTTTTTTTTTCCTCCCCTCCTCTTCAGATCAAAGCAGTTTACTTCAGTCTTGGCACGGGACGCAAATTCATTGGCAGAGATTAAAAACGAACCTTAAACATCCTGGCTTCTCCATCCTTACTTTTTTTTCTTTTTTTTTTTCCACCCGTTTCGCCATTTAAGCGT
Source organism: Anser brachyrhynchus (assembly GCF_964034855.1). NCBI lineage: Eukaryota > Metazoa > Chordata > Aves > Anseriformes > Anatidae > Anser > Anser brachyrhynchus. Next base: position 14,825,849 of record NC_137733.1, read on the forward strand.
TTCCAAACCCTCCCCGCCCCCTCTGCAGGGGCAGCACGAGGCTTTGCAAGCCCGCGCTTCCCTCGCGCGCACGGCTTTTTCCCCCCCACCACCCCTGCAGCCACGGTTTTGCTGCCGTCTTCTGCTCGCCAGATCTTGGGAGACTTTCAGTTTCTGTTTAGCATAAAAAGCTCTTGGCTCGAAGCGGGAGCGCGGTTCAGATTTCAAGCAAGCTGGAACAAAAAGGGGCTGGAGCGGAGCGGCCGCGAGATGGGCAGTGGCGGTGGGAAGAGCAGGGAAAAGAAACGCGTTTGCTGGGGAGGAAGATGCTCTGCGGGGAGCCCTTGCACGGGACGCCGAGTGCTTGTGTGAAAGCTGATGCAGTAGAAATAGGGAAGCGTTGGGAAGAACCAGGGGAGCGGCAATCCTTGCTCCTCCAGGGCTGCAGGGAAGAAGCCCCCTGGTGCTGGGGTGCAAAGGAGAGGGGACAAAGCGCAGCCTTGCGGTGGCTCTGGGGGACGCGTAAGATGTGGAAGTGTTGGTGGTCCCCGACTGAGTTCAGGGGTCTTCGGAGAACGTTGCGCTTAATTTTCAGTACTGCTTTTGGGGAAAAAAAAAAACCCCACGTGAATCCGCCAGGAGCCCTGCGAACTCATTGCGTGGGGCATCGTTGAATCTGAGTGATGGGTCTGCTGCCAGAACCCCAAAGGTTTTGGGGATTTCTGTGAGCTTTGGCGGATTGAGCTGGCTGCTCCTGCTCATGTTTTTCCCTTCCCTAGCACGGGTGGAGGAAGCTGCTCCCCGTGCCCACGTCCTGGCCCTGCACCGGGTGCCTGCAGAAGCCTCCTGGGAAGGGTCCCGGAGCGAAAGGCCCTGGTGGGAGGTTTGGGGAGTTAACAGAAAGGACGAAATGCGGAGCTGGGAGAGCGGGATACAGCCAGTGGCCTCCTAATTAGCCAGCAGCTTTGATGGCCTGGCCCAGGTGCTTCCTTCCTGAAAACAATGCCGCGCTTATTGTCTTCTGCAGGGCTCGCTGCAAAGCTGGAAGTGCTCCCTCACTGAGAAACGGGCCCGGGTGCGAGTGGCTCCGTCCTTTTTTTGCTTTTTGCTCTACCCCTCCGGCTAGCAAAGCAGTTTATTTAGACGACGCATGCAGGAGCGGTGAGGGAAACGAGCTGGGTTTTAAATCCCCTGTGTCTAGTTCACGGGAGACGGAGCGATACGGGCGCTTGTCGTAGCCGGGGTTGTTTCTTCGGGACTCCTGGAAATTTGGGCTTCACCCCCGTGGCCTCCAGCCTGGCTGCGAGAGCTCGGCGGAGCCGAGTCGTGATGTGCTGGGAGGCGGCAGCGCAGGAACCGAACCCGCCTCTAAGGGTGTCGAGCAGCCGGGGTGTCAGGGTGATGGGGAGATGACACAACCAGTGGCCGAGCACGCGTTTACCCCAAATGTGACCCTCTGCATCCCCTGGTGGCCTCGGACCTGGCTTTCCTCCGGGTCCCACCGCGCTGAGCACATCGAGCAAAGCGTCTGACAAAAAGCGCAGCCCTCCAGCAGCAGGCGACAGATGGGAGCGCTGCTATTTACCGTGGGCAGCTGCTCCAGCTGCTGTTATTTAAAAAAAAATAAAAAAAAAAAATCGAGAGATTGCAGTGGGAAACAAACCGGGGAGCTCCTGGCTGTATCAGGGAACGCAGAAGGCTCGTTTTGGTGTATTACGGGGCTGGCTGTAATTCCTCCCAGCCCCAGCGGGGCCGATGCCTGAGGTCCTTGAGGACCACCGGGAGGCTGTGGGCTACGGGGCGGGTAACCGGGGGCACCCGTGACGCTCTTGTGTCAAAGGAGTCCCCGGGAGAACGGCGTCCTGGTGGCCAGCACGGCCTTGGTCCTGGCTCTGCCGGGGGCACCCTGGCCCGCCCCAGTGGGATTCGGCGCCGCGAAACGCAGCGAGGCCTCGGTGACAGCTCGGGGGGTGGGGGGGGGGGACGTGAATCGAGCGAGGCGAAGCCGCTCCAAAAATCAAAGCAAGTTTCCCCCCCCCCCCTTTTCTTTTTCCTCCCCCCTTTTCCGAAGCGATCCTGCAATCCCCGCTTGTTGACATGACATATGTGGGTTGGAGGGAGGCGGCGGCAGCTTCTGGCAGGGGAGGAAGGGGCCGGGGGGGGGCTCTGCAAGCCGAGATGCTGATTACCAGGGGCAGCAAATAGCTTGCAGCTGCCTCCGCTCAACACGCTCTTTGTGGCGCTTGCAGCCACCCTTTGGACACAGCTATTTTTAATTTCCCCGAGCGCGCGCGCACAAAGCGAAGGGGGTGGGCGATGCCCCCGGCGGCCCCCTTTCCTGCCCCCCCCCCCCCCCCCTTCCTCCTGATCTCTGGAGAATTGGGGGGGGCTGGAAGGGGGGGGGGGGGGCGCCCCCACCTCTCTTTGATTCGGGTTTGCCTCGGGAGCCGGCCTCGGTGTCCCCCCCCCGCACCAGTGTGTGTGCGGGGAGCTGGGAAAATGCAGAAATAAATAAATAGACAATTAGGCCGGCGTCCAGCCGTGGGGGGCGCGGGGGGGAGCACTGCGAAAAGAGGCTCCGGACAAATTTTGGAATGCCTGAGAAAGCGGCCGGAGCCGCGGGCGAGCCTGGGGGCTTCCCACCGCCGCTGCTCCTCGCGGCGGCCCCCGAGGAGGAAGAGGAGGAGGAGGAAGAGGAGGAGGAGGGAGGCAGGAGGCAGCCCCCATCCTCGCTCCTGGGGGTCTGTGTGATGAGAGCAGGGGGCTCGGCAGGGCACCGCACCCACCGTGGCTCAGGAGCAAACTTTGCGCCGGTGTTTTTGGAGCCCGACGCCGAGGCGTGTCCTCGGTTCAAGCAGCAACACGGTTCGGGGTTAATAAATGACTTATTCGCAGCCCCGTGTTTCTCTGTTCTGGTAACCATTAGTGAACGTGAGATTTCAGGTTTGCCCCAGACGTGCATTATTCATCGGTTTTGAGGCTGTGTGAAAGGGACCTTGTCAGGTTAAAACTTGCGTGGAGGCGAGCCGAGGTCTTCGGTGGGGTTTTGTAAACGGCCTTGCTCGCTGTTACCACAGGCAGGGGGATTGCTGAAGGCTTGCGCCGCTGGTCAGTGCTGTTTGAGGCATTGGTGGTGAAAAAAAAGAGAATCCCCAGGCGGGTTTTCTTCTTCTTGCTAACGGAGTCAGCCTGCACGCAGCTCTGCTGGGCAGCACGGCTCCTCGGCCACCTCTTTGCTTCCAGGAGGGTTGCCGTCGGTCCCTGAGCGCCGGCGCTTCAAGCTTTTCCCCTGCCTTGTTGGGGTCCCTGGGGAGAAAAGGCTCAGCAGGACAGGATCGGTTTTGGACGTGTCCCCCCAGCACCACCTGTGGGGTTTCTGCCCGTTACGATGCTGCAGCTGGGGAGAAAGGGTGGGTTTTGGGGCACCTTGACCCTTTCCTCCTCGTTTCCTCCATCGATAAAGTCCTAGCAGATGACCAGGGCGCTGGGGGGGTACTGGGATGTAATGATGGTTTTGGTTCGTTTTTCTGGCTGCTTTCCCACTAGGGGAGGGACGTGGGGATTATGGACGGAGCAGATGTGCGCAGGAAGGGGACGTTTGGCTTGCACGGCTGCTGCCGCCGTGCACAGGCTGATGCAGGGGGGAAGAAGAAACCTCCCTGGGGTCGGGTCCCTGCCCTGCACCACCTCTTTTCTGCCCACCGGGGCCCTCTCCCTGCTCCATAGGAGCTCCCAGGAGCAGCTCCCGGCCGCAATCCCTCTCCCCTCCCAGCAGAGAGGCGGGCAGGCTGAAAGCAATCCCCGAAGCTTGGTGTGTGCACGTGCCTTCGGGCTCTGCTGCTCCCCCTCCAGCTGGAGACCCCCGCGCGCCCTGGGAGCCCGGCCGCGAGGTATTCCCAGCCCCGCAGGAAGCTCTGCAAAGCTCGTAAGCAGAGCGCTGGGGAGTAATGAGGTTTCCAGGCTAATTTGGCAGGATTCAACAACTTCCACCCGAGCATCTGCGCCTGCGGGAGTTGCCCCAGCCTCCGTAGGTCTGGCGCTGCAGCTCTCAGGGGCTCGTCCTCCTCGCCTTGCTTGCGGGCGCTGCTGTTGACAGCGCTCGGTGGAGGTGGGATTTAGGGGGGCCGCGGCTGTGAACGCTGTGACTCGTGGAAGTGGGAGGGTCTGGTGGTACTGGGGGGGCTGTGCTGGGGCTCCTTGTAGCCCCAAAGAAGCCAAACGGGAGAGAAACCCCGTCCGCGGCCCTGCGGTCTGTGCTGGGAACCCGCAGCGGGAGCCCGGGCATGGAGGTGCTGCTCTGCGCCTTGGGGTCAGCAGAGCTGGGCCGTGGTCGGATGGCATCGGCTCGAGCAGCTCTAACCCTGTGTCATGTCAAGTGGGAGGCCTCCGCTGACTTTGTCCGTTGAAAAGCAGTGCTTCCCTTCCCTTGTTTTTTAGTGAAAACCAGAAAAATTCTGGTTCGTGTGGAACTGAAAGATTTTTTTTTCTATTTTTTTTTCTTTTCCTCCTGAGACACCGGGAAATGCCTTGCCATTCTATGTACTCTTTTCTTGTGGAAAGCACTTTTGGTTTTTCCCTTCGCCGTGGCGTGCAGTTCGCTGTGCTTCCCGGGCCGGCGCAGTGCAAGGCCCTAACTAGGCCCTAAAACGAAGCGGGGCTCGAATCGATGGCTGTCCGTGGGCGGCCTCACGCGGCTGCCATGGTGCCGAGGGTCCGGTGCCAGCACGAGGACCTCTCCTCAGTCTGCTGCCACCATTTGCTCCGATTCCTCCGCTCGGTGTGTTTGTAGGAGAGCTTGTGGGGTGGCTGGAGACCAGGAGAACGGAGCCCGCTGTACCTCTAGGCCCGAGGGGAGATGGGTTCCCCTGGGGAGGTTTGGGGGCTTGGTTTTACTGTCTCAGCCCGCTTCAGCACATCCCAGCGCAGCGAGGGTGGTGGCATCACGGGTGGCCCCGGGCCACGGCGGGTGCCCTGGGTCAGAGCGGCGCTGAACAGGAGACCTTGGGAGTCGTTCCAGCAGCACTTGTTGCTGTAAATAACGTTGGGGCCTACATCGGCTGCGGTAATTTTCCTGCCTCGCGAGGAGGCTGGCTCCAAAAACAAGCAGCGAGCGAGCTGCGCCCTGGCTTCGTTTCCTAAGCTTTTTCCCAAGGAGCTGAGCCCTTTTCGTTAGTCTTTTGCACCGTTTTGGGGCTTCCTGAAGGATCCTGAGCTAAAGAATCGCCCCCTTGCCAGTTTTTCTCCGTGTCTGCGGCCATCTCTGTGCGCAGGTCACCCCGGGGGGGTCCTGCTGCGGGGACCTGGTTGGTGACATTTTGGGGGAGCCCCCTTCCCTCCTGGGAGATGGGGAGGGACGCGGCGGTCGCGGGCATGGCAGAGCCCGCCTGGGGCTCGTCTCCTCACGCCGAGGGGGCGGAGAACAAAGTCGACGAGGCCGATTCGGAGCCGTGCGATTTAAAATTTAAACAGCCAAATGCAAATGGATCCCGCCTGTCCTTCCCACCCCCTGGTGGCTGCGGTCCCCTTCTCCAAGCCACTTGTCCCTGTGCCGAGCTCCGTCCCTCACCGTGTGCAGGGTCCCGGAGCGTGGTCCCGCTGGGTTTTTGCTGTCGGGCTCCTTGCCGTGACAGCCCCACAGCAATTCCCTTCCCCTCTGAGCGGGTGCCTGCGCAGCGGGGAGCGGGGAAGATGCCATGCTGGCAGCTGCGAGCAGATGGGGTCGGATCGCTGTCATCGCCCCCCTCCTGCTCCTAAGGGAGGAGGACATTTTGCATTCGAAACGCCGTTAGCCCTTGCCATGTGTCCATGCCGTAAGGAGAGCAGGAAGGAAAAATAGCTTTGAGTTTGCAGGGCTATGAGATGGCGGCTTTGGCCAGGGGTGTGCCTGCACCAGGCGATGCTGGTTCCTTTGGTTTGGTCCATGAAAACCTGGGACTTTGCTTTTGTCCCCAGCACGGTGCCGATGTTCTCTGCATCTTCTGTCCTTCTTCTGCTTCTTCTGTCCTTCTTCTGCTTCTTCTGTCCTTCTTCCCCTCCAGCAGGGTTGGAGATGGAGAGCACGCACGTGGGTACCCACCCGGTGACCGCAGCCATCCCAGCTAGACGAGGGGCATTCCCCGACCGTCCCTACCCCTGCAGGCGGTTGTGCCCTCGCACGCGGGGCCAGGACGCGGCCATCCCAGCCCCGCACGACCCTTTGGAGGCCCTTCAGCAGGAAAGAGGTTAACAGGAAGGAGGCAGGCGAGGCGCTGGCTGCCAGCTCCAGACCCCGCTTTGGGGTGGGGAGCAGCTGGGAGCTGCATGCTCAGCGCGAGAATCGCCTTATAAGGCCAGGACGAGCCAATTCCAGCCTCCTGCTCCGCTCCGGCGCTCGCTCCCCGGGCGGGCGCCCGTGGGGACGGGGACGCGGAGGGGATGCGTGGCCCCCACCGTGATGCCCAGGGTGCTCCGCGGTGCCGGCACTGCCCTCGGCACCGGGTGGGAGAGGAGCCCGAGGGTGCTCGCGGCCAGCTCGCGGCCTCGCTCCGTGTTTAGACTCGCTGTCGGTGGACGTAAACACCGGTTCTGCTGAAAAGCGGCCCCTGGCTGAACTCTCCTGCCCAGCCCCTGCGCTGCGCCCCCTCCCCAAACTGCTCCGGGGGAAGAAAATTCCTTCCCCCTGGCGAAAGCGGCGAGGGACTTGTTTTATCTCCTGGTGGAGGCTTTGGGGGGGCTCTGGAGGGGCCCGGTGTGCAGGGACGGGCATGCAAGGGGCTTGCACACCCATCCTCTGAGCCTTCAGCCAGTTCCTTGGGGGGTGACCTGGGGCCCTGGGGAGCTCCTCCGGCAAAACGCATTTCAGGAGCTGGCTGTCGGCATCTGTGATGAAGAAGCAGGGGCTGACAGTGAGTGACGAGGCCGGTGGGAAGCAGCTCAGTGCTTTTCCGAATGGGATGGTACGGTAACAACGTCCTTCCTTCCCTATCGCCTGGTGCACGCCCTGGAAAACCAGAGGTTTCTCAGCAGCTTCTCTGGGCACTATCTGCCGATCCAGGCAGGCTGCAGGTGAGGAAGGTGCTCGGGTGGCCGAAAAGAGATACCTCCCACCCTGCTGGTGCGGGGAGAGGAGAGCTGCTGGGGGGTTAGCAGAGGATGGGGAGCGCTCCCACTTGCAGGGAGGTACAGAGGTAGAGCCCAACCTTCACTCCCCTTCGATGGGTGACTGCTCCAATCCATCCTTTTGCAGAGCTTGCTGAGGTCATTTTCAAGCTCCTTTGTCTAAATCCCGCTTGCTTGACCTGTTAGATGATCTATATGTGTAATAAAATCCGCCCGCGGCAGAGCTCCGGTCGCACTGTGGCCGTACCGATAGCTCTGTGCCTAGTGGCAGGATGCCTGCAGCGCTCAATAAAACCCTGCTGTGGTCCCAGCCCTGCTCAAGCAGCACCAGGACACCGGTGGCCGAACGTCCCAGGGGCAGGCCGTGCATCCAGCCCCAGCTCCAGCAATCCTGCTCCCTCCCCGCCCCGAGCACCAGGCACGGGCGATGCTTTTGGCAGCTCCCCGTGCGGCGCGCGCTCCTCGGCAGCCACCCTCATGAATATTTTAGCTCGGAGAATGAACATTTGTCAAGAAGCATTTACGGAGGCGGTCTGGATGTTTCTTCCCTAGGCGTGCCCGGCTCGCTGCTAATCTGGGGCAGCGCTGGGAGCCCGGGCAGAGCAAAGCCGAGCCCGAGCCCTTCCCCATGCAGCATCGGGGCCGTCGCAGCGGAGCGGGACCGTGGGGAGCCGACAGCCTCCGTCTTCCCTCCGGGACGGCCGGACCCCGGTGCCAAGGCAACCAGCCTGCCATGCGAGATAGACAAATGGTGGTTTTCTTTATTTTCCTTTTTTTCTTTTTTTTTCTTTTTCCCCTCCTGGTTCTTGGCAGAAAGTAAAATGTCCCTTTTGTTTGGTTTCCTCCTCCCCCTGCCCCATCGCCTGTTTTTTAAAGGTTGTGCTCCAGATTTCATCAAGGCGCGTTGTGTAACGGCTCGGGAGCACGGCGCGGCCGTGGGCCCTGTGCCCCCGAGGCCGTGGCACTGCTGGTCCCAGGGTGCTTGACCAGGGGGTTACCTGCTCCGAAAATGTGTGCAGGTGCTGAGCGAACCTCCGCTGTCTTTTGGGTCGAGCTCCTGCAACGTGCCTGCGTTAGAAATGATGGGGAAAGTATTTGGAGGAAGCCGGGCTTGGAGCAGGACCCAGAGCCTGTGATTTCTGACCACATAGGTTTGTAACTTAATTTTGACTCTAAATAATCCTGTGGTTCTACCTAGCCTCTCAAAACTGTATGAAACGAGGGCCTCATGCAGGCAAACCCCATGGGCTTACAGCCTCGGCACCCAGCACTGTGTACCCTCTGCCGCAGCACCTGGGTCTCCTCCTTAATGCCTGCTGGCATTGCTTCCGCGGGGCTTGTGAGAGGTCCTGACTCTTCCTCTCCCTCCTTTCCACCATTTGTTCCCCCTCCCGTGTTACTCACACACCGGGGGAAGGAGGTAGGGAGTGTTTGGTACCCAGGTTTGCCATTTTGGGGTGCCAGGGCTGGGCAGGGGCCGGCTCCGGGTGGCTCACACAGGACCATCTCTGACCCCCAATGAATTCATGAGCAGCGAGCAAAGCTGCTTGGATTAACTCCCTGAAGCGCAGAACTGGGGGCGCTTTATTCCTTTCCCCTCGGCTCTGACGTTTCTGGTTTTCGGAGAAGATGGAGCTGCGTCAGGAAATGATTCACAGCTCAGGGGAGGCGGAGGGGAGGCGGGGAGCGGACGCCTCCAAAAGTCCCCGCGCCTCGTCCCAGCCCCGGGGGCTGCCGGCGTTACAGAGGGCACGGTGCAGCGGGGCCGGCATCCCGGGTACCCGGGGAGGGCGGGTTGGAGGAAGCACGCCCTGTAGGTGCTGCGCTGGTATCGAGGGGGACGCGGCGAACACGTGCGTGTGTAAATATGGATCTGTCATAACCCCAGGGAAACAGCGCTGCGATTGTTTCTTGGCGCCGGTTCCTCTGCTGATACTGGCAGCACGGAGAGCCGCGGCTGCTCATTCGGCGCTGCTTCCCCGCGGCGGCACGCTGCGAGCTGCTCCGCTCACGCCCGGGCTGCTGCTTGCCCTGCTCGGGTGGGGGCTTCCACCCCTGCCTCGAGTTTTCCCCGTTAAAAGACGCCCCCCCCCAGGCGCTGGATGGGGTTAGCTGTGCCCTCCGTGTCCCGTTGATGGCAAGGTGGGAAGGTGCAAAAGCAAGGCCAGCGCCTGGGGACGGGGCTGTCCCCAAGGTGGGACCGGCAGAAGCCGGGTGTCTGCTCCCACCTCACCCCGGTGCAAAGCTTCCCGTGGCCCTGGGGTCAGGCCCAGCAGGCACGCGGGCGTTCGACCTCGTATCAAAGCGTCTGCTCTTCAAAGGGCTGGGTTGAACTCCCTGCCTTGTTGTTGTTTTGGTGCCTGCGCCGAGCGACACCTCCCTTCTCCTGCGTTTAGCTATTCCCTTCCGCTTGCCGGAGCCGCGCAGCCCTGCCCTGGCCCGGCAGCAGCCCAGGGTCCCTCTGGGGAGCCCCGCTCGGTTTTTGGGTGCTCCCCAGGGAGCTGCGTCCTCGCCCCGGGGAGGGGGGGGGCCGCGTCTCAGCCGTTGGCTCGTGCTCGTGCGTGCTTCCACCTCGCAGCATTTGCATCTCGCCTGGCTTCAAAGCGCCTGCGTTGGCTGCGAGGAAGGAAATAAAAGAGATGTAAAGGGATTTAAATCCCTCCCGAGCGAGGCTGCTCGTCCGTCAGGTTTCAGCTCCCGCCCAGGGGTGCTGGGGGGCCGGTTTGGCCACGGAGCCTTTCCTGTCCCCAGCTGTGGGTGACGCGGTGCCCGTGCCCGGCACTGCTCGGGGTGCCCTTCCCGGTGTCCCTGCTGCGGGGCTCTAAGCGTGATTTCGGATGGGCACCGATGCAAACACTCGTTGTCACAAGGAGGGGTGCGTGGCAAAACCACTTCACAGGTCCGGACTGGTGGAGGGGGGAGCCCGAAACTGGCTCCTCTGCTGCGGGCGAGCTCGGGTCGGAGCTGGATGTGAGCCATGGGGAAGCTGCCCTGAGGTTTGGGAGGGAGGAGGGCAGGTGAGGTTTGCAGGGAGCCCTCTCCTGTGCTCAGCTTGGATGTGTCAAACCCGTGCCAGGTACCTGCGGGGCCTCCCGGGGATTTGAGGGGTGCACGAGGCAGCAGGGAGCAAGTCAGCGTCCTGTGGTTCCCATGGGGCTCCCTCGTGGAGCCACCCTCAGCCCCTTTCCCCCCCGTCCTGGCCGTGTTTCCCGGTGCACAAAGGCCGTGGGTGGGGAAGGGGTCAGACCCACACGGCCGGCCAGAGTTCATGGTCCTGGAGGCCTTGGCACAGCCAATGGCAAGGGAGACAAAAACGTTTCCAAGACTCCGCTTGGAGCCGGAGAAAGTTTTTCCGTAGGGTTTTTATAGCTACCGGAAAGCGGGGTTTTATTTTTGTTGTCTAAGACAAAAAAAAAAAATCCTCTTAGGAGTTGACTTCCCGCGGCAGCGAGCGGGGAGGGCTGCGCTTGAGACGTGTGGGGCTGCGCTCGGCTTTTCTTCCCCTTCCCCCTGCGGGGTTTGTGGACGCTGGCGCCGGTTTTCACGAACAAAAAGAGGAGGTTTTGGTGTCCCTGGTGTAAGGCCGGTCCCGTCGGTGTGCCTGCACGGGGGGCACCGACACCGCAGCGTCCCCGACAGCTCCCTGCGCGGGATGCTCACGCTCCCTCCTTGGTCTGTTCGGGGGCACAGCTGCAGGGAAAGCTTTCTCCTGGGGGAAGGGGGATATTGCCCACATCCGCACACGGCTGAACCGGGGGGCTCAGGGGGCTGAACTGAATTTCCTGGGGTCACAGGCTGGGGCCGTCACAGCTCTCCCCGCTCGCCTCTTCTTTGCACACCGCAGGCTGTTTTGGAGGTGGTTTGCTGGCAGGGGAGCCTGTTTCCATGGGAGAAATCTTAACAGCGCCTGCCAAAAAGCCGTCTCCCTGTTGGCCTGGCCATCTGGAGGGCGAGAGGAGGCTTTGCCGGGGCGAGGAGATGGTGTCGGGTGCCCCTTTGGTGCCATCTGCAACTCGGAGGGGTCTGTGCCCAGCTCCTTTGTGCCCCAGGTGCGGGGTTGTGCCAGCCCCCGGTGAGCTGGCGTGCCGGGGGGGGACCCCAGTGTCACCGTGCCCTGCCGGCAGGACACACAGCAGGCTGGGGATGGGGACGACGGGGATGTGGCATCGCCGCTGTAATCGGATGAGCCGGTGCTGCTCCAGATGGAGCCGTCAGCTCTCGTCAGCGCTGACGCCTCTCCGGGTCCCTCCGCGTCCCCGTGGAGCAGGGGGACCAGGAGGTGACACCGTGCTCGCAGAGCCTGTCGGGTAAGCGGGGTCCCTGCCACGCCGCTGCCCTGCAGGGCACGACGGGCACGCGGGGGCTGCCCGGGGGGAGGTGATGCCGGCAAACCCCACATTTCATTAATGTTAATGGGAAAAACCCACTGCGCGCGTGTGCGCACCCGTGGCCCGGCTGGCTGCTGGCCCAGCCGGATGGAAAAGCAGATTCGCCCCCTCTTCCCCTCCGCGCTCCCCCCCGGCTCGGCCTCTTCCAGCCAAGGTCAGGCCCGGAGCAGTGCGGGTACGTGGCGGGGAGCATCGTAGCGCCTGTGCCACCCCTTCTGTCCCTTTCGGGCAGCCCCTGGAAGTGATCACGTTGTGCTGGCGTTGGGCTTGCAGCCCTGGGGCCGAGAAAGGAGCATCCCCTGGGCAAGGGAGGGGGCGTCAGGGTGGAAATAGCGCTCTGAGGTATCACACAGTCCCTGGGATGAGCAGTTGCGCGTCGTCAGTCGCTGCAAACCCAAACCCGGCCGCTTGGTGCCTTGGGTTGGTGTCCCCGTGCTGCACGGGGCAGTGATCCTGCCCTGGCTGTTTGGCGCAGGAGGAGTGGTGTCCTGCTGGCAGAAGTCCTGGGCCTTCTGCTCCGCATCCCCTGGCGTGCAGCACGGGGCTTTGCCACGTACCAGCGTGGGGCAGGACGGCTCCGAGCACTCGTGGGCAGAGCATCGGGGTGCGCAGGGAGTCGGTGGCTACCAGGAGAGGTTTAGGGTGAGCGCTGTGCCCATCTGCCCCTCTCTCCTTACGCGTTCTCCTCTCTCCTTCCCCTTGCAGCCCACGACCCTCCCGCAGGGCACCATCAACATGAACCAGTGCACGGACGTGGTGGACGGGGAGAGCCGGACGGGGCAGAAATTCTCCTTGTGCATCCTGACGCCGGAGAAGGAGCACTTCATCCGGGCTGAGAACAAGGAGATCATCAGCGGGTGAGCGCAGCCCCTGCCCGCGGGGCTCTTCAGCTGGGAGGAAGAGGAGGGCAGGGAGCACAGCCCGATGCTTTGGATGTGCCAGCGGGGACCGCCCCAGGGCCGTAATTGCTGCCTCGGGGACTGCCTCGGTGTCGGATGGTGACCTGGAAACATCCTCTTCCCGTCCTTCCCGAGGCACGGCACCTCCTCCGTGCTTCCCAGCCTGGCACCGCCGGAGCTGGTGCTTCCTGCTGAACAGATTTATATTTCCAAGCGCCTCTGTGGGTTGCGCCTCCCCCGTTTTAGCACGTAGCGGTTGAAATAGGCGCTTTCCTGCCGAGAGCTTGGGATTTTGATCAGACGTGTGTTGTCATGGGTCAAAACTGCCCTGTCCTACCAAGACCGGTGGGCACGGGTGACTCCGGCTCCGCGCGCGGCGTGCAGCAGCGGGGGGCTGCGGGGCCAGGGGACAAAGACACGAGGGGAGCGTGGCACGGGGCCGCTGGCACGGCGGTGCCGGCTCCTCTCCTCCAGCCGAGGCAGGCGCGATGGTTTGTGCCCCAAAACCTGGCACGCCCCCGGCTCCCTTCTCCCTCTCCCCACGCTCCCGTTCGCAGCTCAGCCTTTGTTCCCGGCCCTGCCGGCGGCGCGAGGGGAGAGGCATTGCAGAGCAAGGTGGGGCTGATTTATTGTTCGCTGGCCCCAGCGCTGGATTTCGAAGCAGCGCGTTTGCTCCTGACTGCAAGCATTAATCATCCCGGAGCAGTCCCGCTCTGGGCCCGAGCCAGGCGGGTTTCATTTGCAGTTGCAGCACGACAGGAAGATTTCCCCGGCTCGGGGAGAATTTGTTTTACGTTTGTTGCATGCTTCTGGCATTTATTGCTTAACCAAAACCCACTTGATGTGGTCATCTCAAAGCGCTTTACAGCAGCAGCGTGCGAAGTGGGAGGAATAGGAGGGCAAAGCACGGAAATCTGAAGCCCAAGCCTTTTCCAGCGGTCTGCGGATCCTCTCCGAGTTCACGGGGATGTAGGGGCAGCCCGTGGGAAGGCATGGGAGGGTGCCCCGAACGAGAGACTTGTGCACGAGATGGGCTTCCCAATGCCAAGTTCACGCTGCTCTTTCTTAGACAAAAGCTCATTGTGTGCTGCCGTTAGCGCCTCTGAAGGGAGAGGGTCCTGCCAGAGGCTCTGTCCCTCCCCTAGCTCGGCAGCTCTCGGCTGGCTTTTAGGATCCTTGAATCCCTGCCCGGTGCCACCCTTGCCCACGACCTCTCTCTCGCAGTGAGCGGTGTGGAGCCGAAGCGCCCTGGAGCTGTTCCCCATCCCTCCTTCCCTCCTGGCCTGCCTCGTGAGTTGCTTTTCCCCCAGGCACTGGCCGGGATGATTTTGGGGCACCGTGGTACCCCCCGACCAGCTTGGAGAGGCTGAGCTCCTCTGCGTGCAAGAGGAGGGAACGTTTATGGCCAGCTCGGGGGAACATTTATGGCCATATTACCACCCCTGGACGTGGTGGGTTTGGGGTGAGCGCTGCTGCTCCCCGGCTCTGTCTCCGGAGGGGGCGAGCCCTTGGCTCGCAGGCAGCCTGTCCCTGAGGCGGACGGGGCCGTGTCTGCGTGACCTGGTCGGAGCCCCCCCACAGCAGGAGCAGCTTTGGGGTCTGCAGCACCAAGCGGTGCCCCGTGGGAAGCTGCCCTGCACCCCGAGCGCTGCCATCCCTGTGGCACGGACCTCACCCACTGCTTGTTCTTCACCCACAGGTGGCTGGAGATGCTGATCGTGTACCCCAGGACGAACAAGCAGAACCAGAAGAAGAAGAGGAAGGTAGAGCCCCCAACTCCTCAGGTAACCCCGGGGGGGACACACTGTGGCTTGGGACCACGGCTCTGAGCACCGACACCCCCCCAAAACCATCGGGGTGGCCGCGGTCTCCTGGCCCCAGCCCTGCACGTGCTGTCCCAAATCCACGAGGTCCCGGGGGGGGGGGCCAGGAGAGGTGCCGGCCGCTCGCAGGCCTCTTCGGCAGAAGCAGGACGAAATTCCAGCGGGCTCCGGTTACCCCCTTGGAGATGACCCCGGAGATAATGGGAACGAAAGGAAAATAGTAAAGGCCAGGGCCGGGCTGGGAGCTCCGGGGGCCGGAGCTGCGCTCTCCAGGGACCCGGCGATGGCTTCGCCTTCACTTTGACTATAAATGGTAAAAACCGGGGCCGGCCGTGACTCACTCGTTCCTGCCGGGCTCCCACGTGGCCGGACTGGGGGAGAATCCCACAGATTGGGAACGTGACCCCGAGGCCGAGCTCGTCCCTCGCCGGGGCTGAGAACAGACCTCCGGGTGCGCGTCCTGCTGCCGCGGGGACCGGCTGGGAGGGCTCCTCCAGCTGAGCCAGGCTGAGGGTCCCGGGGAGGGAAAGTCACTTTGGGGTTCCCCTGAACCCCAGCTTTCCAGTCCCCTTCCCTGCAGTGATGTCCCCAGGAAGGTGCAAAGCAGGCTGTGGGTGTCTTGTTTGCATCAGGTTTCCACCGCTCCACTGACTCTGATCAACGGGGACCCGAAAAAAAAATAAATAATGGGGCAAGGTGATGCTTTTTTTGCACGCCGTGCTGGAAATCCGAGCTGCCCCCTGCAAAGGGATGGGGTCAGCACGGCCTCCCGAGCACCAGCGATGCTGCGGGGGAGATGCCACCTCCCGTGGCCAAGAGCTGGCACGTTACAAGTGCCTGGCCTCCATCCCGGGGTGGGGGGTGCTGCGTTTGGGGCACCCCAACAAGCTGGCGCAGCAGGGCAGGGCACGCAGCCTGCCACGGAGCTCGGCGCAGCCCTAAACCCAGGCTGGGTTTGGGAAGGGGGGACGGGGAAGGGGGAGGAGGAGAAAGGGGCGAGGAGCCAGCAAAACATCATTCTGGGTTACATTTTATCGCCATGGCAACTTCTTGGAAACCTTACAGGATCCGAGCTGCCGAGCACCAAATAAGGGAAGCGGCTGCGGGGAGGACGCTGGCTCCCCACGCGCGCAGCCGTGCTCCCCAGGTGCTTGGGGACAGGGTGAGCGAGGAGCCCGGTGGCGCTTTTCCCCCCTTGGTTTGGGGCACAGCATCTTGTGGGAGTTCTTGCTCGTCCGGGAGGGTTCAGGATTCTGTGCCCCGAGCCCTAATCCCTCTTGCTGCCCTCTTTCCACCCTCTCCATCAGGGCATTCCAGCCCCGCAACAGCACTGGTAATACTGGAAAAAAAGGTGAAATTCACTTTGCAAACCCGACCTCCGCATGGGATTCTCCTCTGGCTGGGTGCTGTGCTGCTTCAGGCGCCCACGGGCAACCCGCAAAGCCAGAAGGGAAAAAGCACAAAGCGCCTTTGCTCTGTCCCCCAAATGGTGCCAGTGCAGGCAGCCGGATGGTGCTGGGGAGGGAACCAGCACCACGTCCCCCTCTGCGAAATGGCCTCTCCTGGAGCTGGCTGCCGTGCGGCTCCCGCTCCGTGTGCCGGTGGGGAAAGGCTGGTTTCTTTCTAAAGACGGCCGCACGCTAATCCGGCGGCGGATCGTGTCTGAGAGCCGCTCGGGGCGTGATGGACACCTTTGTGATTTAAAAAAAAAAAAAGGATATTTCTGCTTTTTCTCACTCCCGTGCGGTGTTCCTCCTCCCTGTTTCAGCAGGGCTTGGCTGCACCTGGGCACTCCCGGGGCCTCAGGACCATTTTCAGCTCGCCTCATCGTTTTACATCCCCCCGCCCTGCAAAAACGCCGGGGTGGGAGCCATGCAGGCGGAGCTAAGAACGTTCCTCCAAGAGCTGCTCTTGGGGCAGGGGTCGCTAGATGCAATCCCGGAGGTGTTTTCACCTTTGCTTTGCAAGGAGCTTGAGGGCTTAGGAGAAACGAAGTTCCTCTTGCAGTTTGCCCCGGCAGCGTGGTGCAGGCGGAGGGAGAGGGCGCGCTGCCGTGTCCGACTGCTCTCTGGTCCTGGGGAGTGGAGGCGTTATCTGGGGCTGAAATCTGGGATTTGAGGTGCCCTCTGTTTCAGGACTGGTTTGCACTTGGGTGCGCGGGGCTCGTACGAGGAGAGCGTGCCGAAAGGTCAGCGCAGCTGGAGGTTGGTTTTGGTGACGTTGGTGCTCGCTCGTTTTGTGAGCCGTTCGTTCCGGATGGCAAAGGGTTAACCGCTCTGCTTGGTTATAGACCGCTTTTTGGCCCTCGTTTCTGTGTTTAAATACATATCTACAGATAATGATACGGGGGGTGGATGGAAGGAATATATAAAAATATATATCCGAAGCTGGCACTTGGCTTCGGGCTTTGGATCAATGGATCAGAGAGTGGCAGAGGCTGGAGGGGACCTCGGAGCTCGTCCGGTTGCCCTCTGGATCGTTTACCTCCGACGTCGCATTCCTTTAGGATGAAATTTCCGAGGGGATTTTTTTTTTTTAAATAGAGGTCATTTGTGGCTCGTGGAGCTGGTGCCTGTGCACAGATGCAGGAGCTGGTCCCTGCGAGGTGCCCGCAGCATCTCCGCCTGGAGGCACAGCGCTGAAACCCACCGGGGGCTCTGCTGACCGGCAGGGAGGTGATGATTTTATGCTGCTTGCGGCCCCTGCGAGCACTCGTGTCCCCCTGGCTCCCAGCTCGGTGCTCCCACGCTCCTGGGTTTTCCCCCGGTGTGCTGAAAGGGAGCAAACAGCCGGGAAACTTTCTGCAACCCGGGGACCGTGGAGGGAGGGTTAATTGTCATTGATTTATTGATGGCTTTAAGGAAAATAATCTGGTAACGCAGAAGCTTAATACGACAACAGCAAAACATCTGCTAACGAACAAAGCCAAACCCTAAACGAGTTGTGAAAGCTGCTGCCTCTCCTGGGGCATGGATCGAACCTGGGCTGCCGTGGCCGTGGTCGCAGGGAGCCGCCAGCACGGGCTGCTGCGGGCACCCACACCGGAATGGCATCGTTGTCCGAGCCCCTCCTGGCCTGCGGTGCTTTTAAATTGATGGCTGTTGTTTTAAAATAACTTAAAGCTCAATGCAGTGCCATATTTCCCTTTTGAAAAGAAGCGTCCTTTTACGTAGCCAAAGCACCCGGGAGGAATACAGCGCTGGATGGTTTCTATGCTTTTTATCAATGGCCCATAACAAAGTAGTTGTGACAAATTAACAATGCAGCTGCTCGTGGCAGGGAATTAATTTTCTTCCCCATCCAATATCCTTTAGCTTGATTTCTGGTTGTTTTTTGTTTTTATTTTTTGACATTGCTTATAACACTGAGCAAATTCAGCCCTGGCAAATGGGACCCGGGAGAGAAGCCCGGTGCTGCTGTGTGCTGGTGAAGGCAGCGGCTGCCCGCAGAAGGACCAGGGGCATGCGGGGGGGAATTGGGGGATGCTGTGCCTTATGTCCTTCAATTACCGAGGGTACAAACGGGGAGGGAAAGGGCAGAGACCAGAAGCATTGGGGTTTTTTGGAGAGAGCTGCTGTGTTGGAGCTTAAGTGAGGTTGCACAGGTCCCCGAGCAGGACAGGACCCTCGCTTGGGGTGGGCTGGATGAGCTCAGAGCATCCCCGACACGTAGCGAGATGACTTCTCCCAGGGGTTCCGTGTTGGTGGCCGCAGCATCCCGCGTGCCGCCCCAGGAGGGGCAGTTCCCATCCAGTTCCTATCCGAGAACAAAGCCGGCGAGCTGTTCCGCTGCTCCAGCACACGGCCAAAGGTTTCCTTCGTTTGTCGGCTCGCCTGTGCTTTGGGGCCTTTTCCAGCCGCACACGTGGGAAGGTGCGGCCAGTTTCGGGAGCCCTCCCCGGGGAGGGACGGCGAAGGACGTTTCCTCTCTCGCTGCGAGAGCCTCGGTTGTCGCTTTGGCGGAGGAAGTCCTGGCCTGGCCCCCCCTGCCGCGCTGCCGTGGGGCTGGGCTTCCCCCTCGGGAGGGTGGCGGTGGCAGGGGGCCGAGCGGCCCCATCCCGTCCCCGTCGTGTCACGTCGTGCATCGTGGGCAGCGCCGCGTGGGGACCACGGGTGCAGAGCCAGTGTGAACCCCTCTATAACCCTGTTGTGCCCCCGTTCTCTTTAGGAGCCCGGTCCTGCTAAGATGGCCGTGACCAGCAGCAGCATCCCCAGCGCGGAGAAGGTCCCTGCCACCAAGTCCACGCTTTGGCAGGAAGAAATGAGGGGCAAAGACCAAGCGGACGGGGGCAGCGGCATCAGCCCGGCGCAGAGCCCGGTGCAAGGGCAGGCCGGGGCTGCCAGCTCCCTGAAGGATCCCGTGTTGGACAGCAAAGAAGGTGAGGGCCGGGCTGGGTGACCTGCGTGTCCTCGCACCCCTGTGTCGCAGCACCGGGCACGGGGAGGACGGGGAGCTGATGCTGCAGAAGCTGATGCCTGTGTTTTTGGGAAAGCACTGGTTTTTGGAAGCACTTCGGTGCTGGGAAGGTGCCGGAGCCCTGGCACAGGCTGCCCAGAGGTTGTGGAGATCCTTGGGGATCTTCAAAAGCAGCCTGGACGTGGTGCTGGGCACCCTGCTCCGGGTGGCCCTGCTGGGGCAGGGTTGGAGCAGGGGGACCCAGAGATCCCTGCCAGCCTCAGCCCTTCTGGGGTTCGGGATTGTGAGGCCGGGATCGTGTCCCATCGGTGTGAGCGTGCTCTACGCGAAGCTCACCAAGACGAAGCTTGAACATCTGAATGCTGGCACCTGGCTGTTAGGTGCTGCCTGGCCTCGTGCTGGGAGGAAAATGAGGGGGAAAAGTCCCTTTTATAGCACCTCTGCCACCGCCCCGGGGGAACCCACGGGGTGTGGGGGCCGCGCTGGCTCAGCCCGGCCGCTGGGGCTGCCAAGCCCTGAGCACCGCTTCCTCATCCGGCCCCTGCACCAGGGCCGCTTGTTTATATTTGGGCTCCCTGATTAGGCCGGGGAAGGCGCCCAGGGCCACGGCATTGTTCTCCCTGAAACAATAGGGGCTGGGGATTTTTCCTGCCCCGGGCTGAGGAGAAGTTTCCTTTATCTGCATGATGGGAGCAGGAGCGACGGGGGCTGCCTTCCTCCCTCCTGCGCCCCGGTGCGAGGAGCCGTGCGTCCATCGTGTTTGCCTTGGAGCTGGGGCTTCTGCTTGGAGGGACAGAGATGGAAATGGCTGTAGGCATTCACACAAAACCTCCCCAAAAAAAGAAGTTTCTCTGCTTATATACGGCCTACTTGGTTTCTTTGAAGCAAAAAGCATGCACAAGGGTGAGAATTCACACCTTGCCTGTGGCTTTTAATGGGGCAGAGTGTGAATGTGAACTCTGTCCCCACCTGGGGACGCTGTCCGTGCCACCCTGCACAGCACCGGGACCCCACAAGCCCTTGGGGTGTCCTGTGTCCCCAGGATCAGAGCATCTCCCCTGCCACGTGGGCCAGAAGGGTGGTCAGGGTGGGAGAGCCCAGGGTGCCGAGAGACTCAGCGTGGGACCGGGGACCAGACTGTCCCTGCTCTCGTTTCCTGCGCTGTTCCTGCCTGGAATCGGGGCAGTTTTTGGTAAAAGCAGAGCTCAGGCTTGAAACCAAACCGCCTTTTCTGTCCCTTAGATGAGAGCTCCATGAACGGAGACCGGATAGACTGTGGGCGGAAGACACGTGTCGAGAGCGGTTACTTCTCCTTGGAGAAGACCAAGCAAGACTCGAAGCTGGAAGAGCAGCAGCTGCCGCCCCCACCGAGCCCTCCCAGCCCCAGCACCCCGAACAACAGGTACAGTTATCCCAAATCGCCCTCACAGGAGCATGCCCAGCCCTTTCCTTCCCCAGGTACCCGATCAGGCGACCGAATGATTCACAGCTTCTCTCTGAACTCCTTGGACTCGAAGAGCAGTTGCCCCATGCACAAGGACTCCAGCAGCAGAGATGTAGGAAGGGGAGCTGAAAAATCGGGGCGTCCCCTTTCTTTTAAAGCCAGCCGGCAGTACACCACCCTGGCCGACGTTCCCAAGGCCATTAGGATCAGTAATCGTGAGGCCTTCCAGGTGGAGAGGAAGCGGCTAGAGCGGAGAACCCGGGCGCGTAGCCCTGGGAGAGAAGAAGTGGCCCGGCTCTTTGGCAATGAGCGAAGGTAAGGGACGGGGGGGCTCGCCTCCTCCTTGCATGCTTGCAGCGTCCACAAGTTTGGGTCTCGCCCTCCCTGCCACAGCCCCGGACACGACGTGAAGCCCCTTTGCCTCGCAGCACTCGTGGGTTTCAGGGCACCCTCTCCGTCCCCTGCCCGGCGCAGCAGAGGCGGGCAGCTGGCACCATGAATTAGGTTAGCTCTCCAAACGGCGTTAAGAGCCGGGTGCGTTACGCAACTGCCTAATGAGCTGAGCGAGGTTTCAAAATGTCACGGCAGTAATCTGGGAGAGGGGAGAGCCGGGCGCAGCGGGCTGCAAAAAGGCTTAGTGCGGACGAGGGCGGGGAGGGCGTCCGCGGGCGCGCGGGCACGGCGCAGGCGCGCTCGGCTCTCCCCGGGCGAGGCGAGGGCCGGGCTTGGCTCGCCCTGGGAGAGACGCTTTTGCGCAACGAGGGCAGCAGAGCAAACCAGGAGACGGGCCCCGGGCGAGAGGGCTATCTGCCAGTCTGATTTTCTTGCCCTGATTTTCCTCTGGGCACGTTCTCTCTCGGCGTGGTTTCGGCAGCGCTGCTAGCTCGTTTCTTCACAGCCCTGAAGGATTGTTTTCCAGCCTGGCACCCGGGAGCTGGGGGCGGCTGTGGGAGCGTGGCTCTGCGCCCGTGCCAGGGTCAGCAGCAGGATCCTGCCCCTACCGAACCCATCCCGGCAGCACGCGCAGCGGGGGATGGAGGAGCAGGGCACGGGGTCTGGCTTTCTCCCTGCCTCGGGAGTCCAGTCCCCTGGGGATGGAGGAGAAGGATGCCATGGGGGTCCCCTGGCCACCCCAGCTGGGGACAGGGCTGGAGAGAAGCTGGTAGCTGCCGCTTGGCAAAGCTGCGCTGCGTTGGTCCAGGCACGGGTGGCATTGGATCCCTGCTAGGTTGCTTACACGGGGCACCCCGGGGAGCTGGGATGTGCCAGCCGAGGGCGGAGAGGAGCAGAGATGTGCATGCAGATAGCAAGGACCAGGAGAGGACACAGCTGCCACGGACTGCTCGTTTTTAATGTCAACCCCACTCGTTTCCTACTGGCGGGTGCCTTTTCCCGGGGAAGGGCTGTTTATCCCAGCCCAGCTGGGCTCCTGGGGCTGCGAGCAGGATTTGATTGCTGTGTCAGAGTGGGCAAAATTTCTCCTGTTTAGCAGAGCCGTGCCACTGCAGGGAGAGGAGCAGGCACCGGGGTCCTGTGCCCACGGGGCTGAGCCCAGTCCAGCGCAGGGTGCAGCGTTTTTGGGGCGATGGCAGCACCGGAGGGCTTGGATGCGTTTGGCACCTGTGTTCCAGGTGGAGTCGGCAGGGCACGGAGAGGCAGTTTGTTGTTGCACCAGAGAGCTCCCATCTGCCCAGCTCAGCTTGGCTTGGCTGCTTTTTAAATTTGAGTTTCCTCAGTCCACATACTCCTATCATTTTTTTTTTTTCCCCCCTCCAAATTCAGGCCGTGCTTTTTGAGGTTGAGCAAATACGATAACTCACTTCGGTGCTTTCGGGGTCAGCTTCTCCCCCCGGCTTTAACACCGTTTCTAATCCTCCTCCTCAGTAACCCACTAACCCGTCCGGGAGCGTTTGCCTGAACTCACTTTGCCCACACGCGAACCCCACAGGCGCCAGCCGGGCACCGTTCAGATTTGCCTCTCGTCTCAGGGCAGCCCAGCTGGCTCGCTCCGATTCTGCTGGTATTTTTGGCTCTTCCTCCCGTTTTCTGTTAACCCACGGTAAATCAGCGCGTGGTTCCAGCTCCGGCTGGAAAAGAATTCAGTGAGATGCCTGGCACTCCATCCCGAGAGGCACACCTGCGGTCGTAGCTCCAGCTAAAGCTGCTTTTCAGGCTTCTTGCCCTGGTTCCCTATAGTAAAAGATATTACGTGACTTACGCCCATGACTGTGCTGGAAATTTTCCGTGCCGACCATTTATACCCGGCGTTTGCTCCACGCCCCGTGCAGACGTCTGAGCTCCCAGCCGCTTGTGAAACATGACTCAGAAGCCAGCCCCGAGCAGGAGATAATCTCTCTCCATCATTTTGGCGCGTGGCGAAGCGGCAGAGTGCGAGTTCCCTCTGCTGGCACACGCAGCCCGGGGCTGCCGGCCCCACGGCTCCGCAGCCCAGAAGGGCCGAGCCGTGTCCCCGCTCTCCCGTCCCAGCCAGGACCCCCCCAGGCAGGATGAGTCCGTTTCCAGGCAGCTCTTTGGAAACCCCAAAGATGAATCTCCAAGCCCGTTTTGCAGACAAAAAGGGGCTGCAGCAGCTGCAAGCCAAATCCCACAGCCTTGGCTGCAGGTCCCCGTGTCCCAGCAGAGCTCTGCTGTTGCAGGGCTAAATCCTGGCGCATCTCAGGAGGGTGCCAGCACCGTTGGGAGGGACATCACCCTCAGATGGGGTGTTCTTGGGGTGCAGGGACCCGGGGCCCTGTCCTTCGCCAGGCTCTTTCCTTGGCCTTTCTTGCACGCTTCCCGGGCTGCAGCTTTTCCTTTTGACCCCACGTTCTGCTTGCGCTGGCAAGAGTCTGCTGTGGCCTTTGTCGGAGCGTGGTCAGGGGGCTGAGGAGGATTTCTAGCCTCAGTAAGTTGCAGAGCCACTTTTCTTTCTCAAATTCCTTCTCCGGAGCTCCTTGAGATGTGAGGCTTTGCTCTGAATGCTGCTGCCACGGCACGGCGAGGACTGCCTGCTCTCCCAGGAACGGCCTCTTTTTCTTTTAAACCTATCCTCTTCCTTTTCGTGTACCTTTTGGGGCAATTCCTCTTCCTTTTTTCCTGACGCTCGCTGTCCCTCTTGCTGCTAAACAATGAATGAATCCAATAAAAAGTAAGCCCTTTCTTCCAATCAAAGCCAACGTCTGCAATGATAGCTCGTGTCGGTGCTCGGAGCTCTCCTCCCCAGCGCGCACGCCCCTCCACCTAACAGCCGACACCTGCAGCTCGGGTTTGGTGGCCTGGAAAAGATTAACAGCCTGCATGGAAGAACTCCTTGGGACCAGCTTTGTAGTGTAGGAAGCGCTAAATGGCACCGCAGCTTTTCCAACGCTTCGTACCGGCGCCGTTTTGCCAACGCAGAGCTGCGCTCGCAGGGACCAGCTCTCCGCAGCCAGCACGGGATGAAAGGCGAGCCCAGCCCCTCCCGGCCCCCCCAGGACCTCTCGCAGTGACCTCTGAAACTGCCGAGCTAATGGGGGAAACGATTCTTTCCTGTAATCCGAATGATATTAACCCTTGGGGCTGTGATTTGGTTGCCGTGATTTTTTATTTTTTTTTCTCCTCCCTTTTCGATGACGAATTACTGGAATGATTTTGATTTTGTTTTGTATGTAGATGCAGATAATATAATTTCCTCTTCTGTTCATTCATTTTCCAGCCTTGTTTTCTTCCAGGTCTTGTTGCTCTCCACCTTCTCCTGCTGTGTTGCTGTGTGACGTGTCCGCCTTTACTTCGCCTGCTTCGCTACCATCTCATCTCAATCTCAAGCCGTAGAACAACCTGGTGGTGCAGCCCCTTTCATGAGAAATCAACCTGCTTTTGATTTTGTTTTCGTTTTTTTATTTTTCTTTTTTTTTTTCTTTTTTTTTTTTCCTTGATTTGTTTTTCTTCAGGCCTTCAACCTGATAGGGCACAGACAATGTTAATTCATGGACCTTTTACTCCCTCCTAAACTGAGACTCAGAGAAGGCTGAGCCAGTGTGAAAAGGGGACGGCTGGCTTAAAAAATTGTGACTCCCAAACCGTTCCCTGTGTGTTGGTGAACGGAGGATGTGGATTTAAGCTCTGTGGTTGATGTGAACGGACATCTCACCCGAGCAGAACATCCCAGGGGGATCGGGAGCTCTGCACGAGCACTGGGATCTGTCCACTCCCAGCCTGCAAACTGCGGGGATGTCCTGTAAAAACATCAAAAAATTAAATTTGAAAAGCAAAGACATCCCCACCAGTTCTGTCCCTTCCTCTTGGTTGTGGGCTTCAGCGCCCGGTCCTGGCAGCCTAGCTCTGAGCAGCAGTGCGGGGGCCCCCAGCCCCCCGGGGCTGTGATGTGCTCGGACTGTTTTGTCTTATTTATGGAATTTGGTGTAAATGTTAGTTTAAAACTGAACATCTCATGTGTTTTTTTGGTTCTAACTTGCTGTTCCTTTTTTTGTGGAAAGTGTTAAAACAAAATGTTTTTGGATAACCTGTTTCCCCTCATGTGGTTCCCCTTGTGGTTTTCATGCACGTTAGAGGTTCGCGCAGAGCAAGCAGCCCTGATTTTAGATGCGGCACGCGTGGGTCCAGATTTTGGGTCAGGAACCCAACTGGATTGAGATTTCTGGGGAGGTTCAAAATAGGGATTTCAACCTCCCAGCTTGGAGCTCAGCTGGTGTGAGTGGTGGTGGTGGGTTGTTGCTTCACTTTCCCAGGCTGTGATTCGACACCAGAGGTTGATACTTGCCCAAACCCCTGGGTATGCAAATTTGAGACCAGCAGGTCCTTTGAAAATTCCTGTTTTTCCTCTCCTGTGGGTCAGCGAACAGCTTTTCATGCTGAAACAGCGCATTTAATTCCACCTGCAGAGGCCTGTTGTTTGCTCATCCTTGAGAGCATCCCTCTGGGCTCTGGTCTGGGGTGGGCTCCTGCTCCATCCACGATCCATCGTAGTTCTCTGTCCTGGGTGATCGGGATGCCACAGCGCGATAGGAGGCTGGATGCACCTACGTATGCTCCTAATTCGGTGCAATCCTGCTGAAGTTACCTGCGTGGGGCTGAGGTTTTGCAGGATTTCTGTTGCAGAGAAGGTGCAGGGTGACGCGTAGCCGCCCGGTGCCTCTGCACCCCAGCTGGGTCTGACTTTCTGCTCCGTGGTGTGGGGGCTGTTTGGAGCTGCAGCGTTAGGGAGTAAAGGCAGAGCTTAAATCAAAGCTGTTCGATAATCCCTGCTTCTTAAATGTCTGTAAAACCTAAACGTAAAAAGTTATTGCTGGTTTCGCAAAGGTTTTCTAGATATTTAAGAAGGTACCGCTCATGGAGCTGAGTGGTGCGAGGCTTCTCCCCACCCTGGCCGCAGGTAAATGGATGCGTGTCAGGTCGGGGTGCTCGCCCTGCATTTGAGCACCCCTGAACGAGGAGAGAAGCTGGGACTAAAAGCCAGGGGTGCATGAACAAGCGATTGTGCAGCGACCTCGCTGCCCCAGGCAGCCCTACCGTAGCGGGATTGTGCAGCTCCACGCAGTCGCTGCTCTTGTGTTTAAACCGGCTCTGGTTTCCCTTTTCTCTCTGTTTTCCAGGCGATCCCAGGTCATTGAAAAATTCGAGGCGCTGGATATCGAGAACGCAGAGCACATGGAGACGAACGTGTCGGCGGGAGCTGCCCTTTCCAGCGAGACGCGGCAGGGCAGGAGCGAGAAGAGGGTTTTCCCACGGAAACGGGTGAGCTGCGGACCCAGGTCTCGTGGTGGCACCCACAGCCCAGGATGTGGGGTCTAGCTGTAGGGTTTTTGCCCCCAGCTGGAGCACGGCGGGCCCGTGCACGAGGTAGATTGCTGCAATCCTTGCGGGTTTGCTGCTCGCTGCTCAGCTCCCCTGGCCTGGCTGCAGATCAGAGCAGAAAATCAGGTTGTCTTTTCTCTTTCCTCCAAAATAGAAAGAGGGAAACATCAGATCTGGCACGGCAGGACACCACCGTATGGCGTGAAATAACAAAAGAAACAGGCAATCTACAGAGTCCCAGTTGTGCTTAGATAAATTGGGAACAGCTTAATGCCTGAGAGGCCTGAAAAAATGTATTGCCAGGGAAATGACACTGGTTCGGAGCTTGAGATGCCCCTTAAGTATGTGGATTTTTATGCCACTGCCCTAGTTCTGCGCTGATGTGGGCTCCCATTTTCTTTGCACAGGACTTCACGTGCGAAGGGGCGGCTGTGGGCTCCATCCTGGATGTCTCTGCGTCCCCGCTGTCCCCGCACCGCCGGGCGAAGTCGCTGGACAGAAGGTCCACGGAGTCCTCCATGACGGTGAGCCACCGGGGCTGTGTTCCTCCGCCGTGTAGGCGGATGAAATGAAAACCTGGTCCTCGTCCTCTGCTGCTTTCTCTGTAGCCAGCGTGCAGGACGTGCGGTGTGGTCGTTGTTGGAGCAGATAGCTGAGTTTCAGTGACCTGAATCAGGTGTGGCTGCTCCTGGGAGTCCCAGGGGCTCAGCCAGGGAAGAGCTGCGCTTTTTGCCTCTTCCCTTCTACTGTTACAGAAATCAAAACATTTTCAGGTAATGGATAGGAAGCCAAGTTCACGTTTGGCTTGTTAAGGAGGGCTGACGCGTGGCCCAGTTTCCAGCGACGGTTCCGTGATGTTTATGCAAGTCGGTGTCAGCGGAGCGAGGTCTCCGAGGAAGGGCTGAAGCTGCCGGCCGCGGTTTTCTGCCATTTGCATGTTTCAAATGCTCACCAGACCTGGAGGCAAACAGTGCAAAACAAGCATGAAATACCCTCTTCTTGCTCTCCACCCTGCTGTAGGAACAAAATAAATACACTTGCTAATCTCTCAAAGAGATTACACAGCCATTGTAAACATGAGCTGCATTTTTCATAGACGGACGGCTTCTATTCAAGGACTTCTCAGAAAAATGCAGTGGCTTAGCATTTCTGTGCTAGCTTTTCATGTAGACTGTACAGCCAAAAGAATGATTTTTAAATTCTTTGTAATAAAAAGGTGCAAGGAGTGAGTATCAAGTGACAATGCCCGTCATCTAATGAAGGCAAGAAAATCACGCAGTCAGTGGGAAGCATTCAATACGCCCTTCTCGTGCCACTCCTGCTGTAAAATTAGCAACATGGGAAAAACCTGCGTGCCTGCTGGCTTGCAGCCACGATTGCAAGACTCTCCCCTGCCCCTCAGGTTCGCAGTATCAGCCCAGATCGGTTATCCAGCAGGATAAAAACCGAGGGAGAGTTCATCCTTTGTTAGGCGCAGTGGGCTGCGGTTCGCGCCCGTGGGTGTCTCTCCGATCAGTGCTTCATCTCTTTCTGTTCTCTGACGTCTGCACCCCTCGGCGGCAGCTGGCCCCAAGCTTCTGGTGCTGCAGGAGCTCTGCGTTGGGCCGAGCTCGTGCTCGGGGGAAGACAGAGAGAGGATTGTGCTGGGAGAAACCTGCCCGCCCCGGGGCTGCGGTGCTGCCAGCTTAGCAGCATCTTTGCGGCTCTCTCTGGCTGCTTTTACACCCTGGCTTCAATTTTAAGGAAACAGAGGTGTAGTAAAGTAGTACGAGTGGTGCTAAAGAGGGATTTGTCTCTTCTGCAGAGGATTCTTGCTTCTTCCCAGTTGATAAATAACAAGCCTGTGAGCAGCTGTAGCACTTGTTCTCCTGTTTTCCTTCCCTGCAAAGTGCGTGGTTGGGAGCCAGTGGTTTTTGATCTGAAATGCAGATGCTTTGCTTGCAGCCTCTCCTCTAAAGGCTGTTGAGCCCTCTGTGTTTAGGGCAGCCTGTGAAGCTCTCCTTTTGTACCAGGAAGGGCTTGTGCCTGACCCAGACCCTGGGAGCACGATCCCACCTGCGCTTTGGCACAGGAGAAGCAGGCAGATGGTGTACTGCTCTCTGAGGGTAAATCAGGGCTGAAATGAGGATGCCCAGCACTCCGAGCCTGCTTCAGAGATGGATGCAGTCACTGCAAAGGCAGTTTTCTCTCTGGTTTCTTTGCCTCTTCAGCAGGCACTGGTGGGGCTCGGTGGGCTTGTTGCATGCAGCCACATCACGGCCAGGCTGCTCAGGCTGGCGGCTCTCCGCTCGCTCCTCCGCTGCTCTCCCCTGCAATTGCTCTCCCCTGTGACTTTGTGCTGGATTCCCAGCACCGTGGGAGCGCACAAACGCAGGATGAGCTCCCCTGTAGCACAGATTTGGCTGAACTGGCTTCCAGTCCCTGCTTTCCCTTGTTCCCATTGCTGCAGCCCCTGTCGGACGCTGCAGCTGCATTTCACCGGCGGGCTGCTCTCCTCTCCTCCCCCGCTGCCCGCAGCACGTGGAGCAGCCGGAGGAGCTCAGCCTCGAGGGAGCGAAAGCATTTCCCCCACATCCTTCCCGGTGCGCTGGCAGGGCTGGGGAGGAGGTAAGGGCTGGCAGGAGTCAGCCCACACTGCTGCCTTGCTTTTCTCGTCGCTCCAGCATCCCGGTGCAGGAAATAGCAGGTGTCGTTTGGGTGGTGCGGTGCTGGGATTCCCTCTATTTCCCGGCCCTGCATATGGGCACGCATCCTGGCGTTGAATCCATGCGTGGAATAATGTGTGGTTTTTCCCTCCTAGTAGGTAAGAGAGGGACAAAAATGCTTGCAGTCCTGCTAACCCCTCGCTTCTCCTTCCTTTGAATCCTGGTGCAACAGTACGAAATCACAAGTGCTAGGAAGGGCCCAGCCCGAATAAACCACGCAGCAGATCCCTGCGCCTCCTCGGAGCAGACGTTTAGCCTCCACGCAGCGCAGTGATCCAATTTCGCTGTGACTGGTCTCTCTGGGTGCTGTGCTGCGTTTTATCAAGCTGCCGCTGCTGCCTGGTCCCCGGCTGGATGCGGCCGCTGGCGGCCCAGCCCGCGGCTCTGACCGCCTCTCTCCTTCCTTGCAGCCCGACCTGCTGAACTTCAAGAAGGGCTGGCTGACGAAGCAGTACGAGGACGGGCAGGTGAGTCTGGGGGAGATCTCCCCACTGCGGTCACCCCCGTTTCTGGCAGCTCCCACCTCCAGCAGAGCCTCGTGGCTGGGCGAGCTCTCCGCACGCGGCTGCGGTCGGTCCCAGGGGACGGGTGGCAATAACAGGGACAGTGGGGACAGAGCGATGCGGGTGGGAGAAGCCAGAAGCCTGGGCAGACAAATCTGGAGGCAGAAGCAGTGTGCCAGGAATAGCCGGTGCTCTGTCCTGGCAGTTCCCAAGCCCCACATCTGGATGTCACGCCCTGGGTTCCTACGGAGCCGGGGCAGGCGCAGCTGAGCCGGGGCTGGGCTGAGCTGCGGGTACCTGCTGGTGCATTGGGCCCAGGGGTTGAAGGCACGTCTGCAGGCAGCCAGGGCTGAACGAGCTGCTGGAGCGAGTGCTTTGCTACCTGAGCTCCCTTGGATAAGCCTGTGCTGTGCAGGGAGCCCGCAGAAGGTGCGTTCGTGTAGTCCACGTGCCAGGAACAGGCTGCAATTTAATTTCTAGGTACTGCAGATAAAACACGAACATTTTATTGCCTTTTTTTTTTGGCTTTTAATCCCTCCAAGGCTTTCAGTGCAACCACTGAAAGCACCCTTCTGCCAGTAGAGCTAATGGAGGGCTCCAGCAGTTCCCAGGGCTCGCGTGGAGTTTCACCATCAGGCGTGGGGTTGGTGCTGTTGGGGTCTGGCACTCGGCCGGCGCGGCAGCCGGGAATCCCGGTGGCTTGAAGCAGCTCAGCAGCCCTCGTGCTGCTGCCTCCTCCTTTGGAGGGCTTCTCGGGGAAGCCGGGAGGGGAGAGGCTGCTGGTAACCACCCTGTGCTGGTTGTTTCCTAGTGGAAGAAGCACTGGTTTGTGCTGACCGACCAGAGCCTGAGATACTACCGGGATTCGGTGGCGGAGGAGGTAGGTGTCACCCCCACGGGCGTGAAACCCACTGCTCCTGGGGTTTCGTGCTCCCCGCAGACCTGCTGTGTGCCTCTCGCAGTGCTGCGGGCGTTGGGCATCTCCCCAAACCCTGCACCTCCTGCACGTATCCACAGCACTTTCGGTTTGCAAAGCGTTACGGCGTGTTTTACCTCTCCCCTCCCTCTGCAGGCAGCTGACCTGGATGGAGAAATCGATTTATCCACGTGCTACGATGTCACCGAGTACCCAGTCCAGAGAAACTACGGCTTCCAGATCCACGTAAGGCCAACGTGGGGAGGAGGAAGAGTCCGGTGGCTGAGCAGAGCCCCGGCACTGGGTGCTGGGTGGCTGCAGGGAGCACGGGGAGGTGCTGGTGGTGCATGTTCAGCAGCTCTGAGCCGTGCTCTGCTCTCCCCAGACGAAGGAAGGGGAGTTCACCCTCTCTGCCATGACGTCTGGCATCCGCCGCAATTGGATTCAGACCATCATGAAGCACGTTCGCCCCACCACTGCCCCCGACGTAACAAGGTAAGGGGGGGGTTCCCGGCCCCTGCGGTGGTCTGGTTTGCTGCGCAGGAGTAACTCCTCTTTCCTCGTCCTCGTCCTTTCTTCTTGCTGAGCCTGTCTGTCCCTGGAAGCTCCGGCTCTTTCTCTCGTCCCTCTCTCTGGGCTTGGTTTGGATACGCTTTGTGGGGATGCTGATAATGCTGAGTTACTCTTTAACGTGTGCACGTTTCAAAGAGGGTTGAAAATGTGGCTTTAATTTGTGCGTAGGAATATGAAATACTGTTCCTATATCAAGGCTCCTCTGGATTCCCACCAGGTATTGTGAAAGCACTTGGAATCAGTTGCGCTGGGTTCCCCCTTTCCTCTGGCTACTGTTCAGCACGAGCTGCCCGTCCCCGCTGCGGGTCACGGCAGCACGAGCCCAGGGCTCGACGAGAAGCTGTTTGGCTCCGATGTATTTTAAACTGCAGCCAGCGAATCGCCTCCCTCTTTTGATCTTCCAGATAGCGGCCGCGGCTCCTTCCCCTTGCGCGTTAGCAATATTCGCGTCTCCTCCTGCCGCCAGTGCCAGAGGAAGGGGCCCCTGGGTTCGCAGAGAACCGTCCGTGAGCGCTTGCTGCTGCGGGGAAAAGGGCGTTTGACCTCCTCACAGCTTAACCGCGCCAGCCACGCTCCCACGGGCCACCTCTTACAGGCTTCCTGGACACGGCCGCACCATTAACTCCGTCTCCCGTCCTTCCCGTAGCTGCGGCGAGCAGGTTTTGGCCAGGTTTGCCCCTGGTGGAATGGCTCTTCTCACCCGGCGCTCTTGGCTGGGGATGCTCCGGCGTCTCCCGTCCCGTCCCGCTTGGCACCCGGCCGCCGGTTCCCAGCCCTGCCCCAGGTCCGCTGGGCCTCGCGGGGTCGCCGCCTCTCTCCTTACTCCTCTGTGTGTTTGATTTCCATGCAATCCCAGGAAAAACTTCTCTTTGAAACTATCCGTGCTGAAGCCCAGGTTGGAAAACTGTGTTCTCTCCTGTATTAACGTTTTGTGGTTTGTATATCTTGTGATTCACTGCATGCTCCTCCTTTTCTGCACCTCGGATGGGAAGTTCTGCAGTTTTCATTTATTTTTCTTTCTTTTCTTTTTTTTTTTCCCCCCTTTATTTTTTTTTTCTTTTCTTTTAAACAAAAGCCAGAAAGAAGGGAAGAAGCAACCTGGTCTTGACACTTGGTTTCCCCACACTGGTATCTTCCGATGTGACTAGATGTGAAGATGAAGACCCGGGAAATTTGAGGGGACCTCCCAGCCTTTAAAGAGCCATAAATGTTGATAGCCTAGCAGGTTACTGCATGACAGTAGTCCTGTGCTCACTGTCACTGCTTCTCCCCTGAGCCCACGCGACGTGGTTTGACTTGGCTTGCCCCAGTGAGGCGCTCCAGGGGCCGGTTGTGCAGTAACTTGTTACGCCGCCTAAATAGCCGGCGAAGCTGAAGCCCGAGCTGGGGACGAGGGACTCAGAGGTGCACTCTGCTCCTTTTTCACCGGCTGATATCGGGTGGGGTGCACGTGGGGTCCGGTCACCTCGCTGAGAAGTTGTGAGCTGGAGGTCTGCGTTCACCGGGGGTTTTTTGGCAAGCCCTTTGCTGCGGCGTGAGCGCGGGGTAGCCCAGGCCGTCGGGGCGTCTTTGGGCACGTCGTGAGCCCCCTCACCCTGCCAGCAGCCTGGGGACGGTGCTGCTGGCTCCCCGCAGCCCTCCTCCGCCTCTCCTCACCCCCCTGCCACGTCTCCACCGAGCCCAGCGCACGCTTTCTCGTTACTCCAGTCCTAATTACTGTTTATATTGCAGCGTGTGTCAGCACCCCGGGGGGCAGGTGCTGCCCTGCTCCCTGCCCTCCGCCGTACCCTGCAATCTGCAGAGGCGCTAATTACACGGTGCAAACGATAACCGTGCGGATGTAAAGCACGCACAAGGAGGACGGTGGCTGCCCCTATAAAAACCATCTTTCTGTTGCCTGACCCATAAATACCGTCGCCAGGCAAAGCCCCCTCCTCGCCACGTGATGGGAATTAATTTATCTGCAGCGGAGGAGGTGGGAAATGTGTGAGCGGAATTAAAAGCCACGGGGCACTCGTGGGAGATGAACTGCAAAACTTTGGGGCGGCCCCGTGGGTCTCGTAGCGCGGCTCCCCGCGGCCGGCCGGCCGTGCCCTGGCACGCATCCGTGTGCCCTTTGGGAGCTGCGGAGGAGGAGTGGGCTCGCGAGAGATGGCACCTCTAGAAATGCTGAGGTTCTTCTCCGTGGTGTTTAGAGCAACGTTATTTGTGTCTTCCACTGATGCCCGGGGGGCCCCAGGGCTCCCTTTCTTCCTAGCGCTCTTCTCCGTTTTAAGGCGCCATCTCCTCGCTGGTTTACTTATTTAAAGTGCAGCTGTGATCACTAACTGGCTCCAGACTGAGTGCCTGGCTGTACGTCTGCTCTGGAGCCAGGCAGTATCTCCTAACGGTTGAGGAGCAAGGAGGTTTCGCTGTGGTGCCTTTTGGCTTTATTTTATTAGCTACGAGTGACAGAGCTGAAGAAGGAGTCATCTCCGAGAACTGTTTTTAGCCGGTAACTGCCGGAATTTCTTGAAACCCAGCTCTACTGAGCCCGTGGTTTGATGGTGGATGGAAGTGCATCGGAAGATACCTGGCCCCATGCAGAGTCATCCCTTCTGCCCCGGTCTTTGGGCGTATGCAGGGGGAGCGGGGCTTGTTCCAGCGCTGGGGGAGCCCTGCTGCTGCTGCTGCTCCTGCTGCCAGCAGTCCGGGCGCATGTGGTCTCGTGGGCTGCAGCAGTGGTAGCATTGATTTGCCTGCAGCCAAGGGCCCAGACAGCTGCTTTCTGGCTCTTTCTCACCGCGCCCCTCTAGAAAGCTTTTCCAGGCTGTGCTGGAGCCCGGGGGATGCTGTGGTTGTGCTGGACGTGGAGAGCCGAGGGGCAGCCTGAGCAGCAGGGCTGTGCCTCAGGAGGCGTCTCGGGGGGCTTCTGGTGGCAAAGAGGGGTCAGCAAGCGCCTGCCGTTCCTGCGGGACAGGATTCCTCTGCAAACTTAAACACGGCTATTTCCTTTTTTTTTTTTTTGATTTCAATCTGCATGTTCCAAGGCTGGCATGTCTACATTTAATGAGCTGATATTGCATTATGGATTACCCGTAGGTTGGAAACGGTATTGCCTTCCCCTGTTAACTCTCCCTGCTTGATGAGTATGTCTCCCCTCTCAACCCACCACCCCCTAACTCAGCACTAAAAATCATCCCTTGCTTGAGAAACTGGCATTTGCAGTGATTTCCGCGGCGTGTCCAATAACTCTTGCTCTCCTTGCTGCACCAACAACGGCGTCCGTGCCATGCAGCCCTGTGCCACCCGCGCCAGGCTGCTTTCCGTGGGGAGATCCGTGCCTTCAGCGCAGATAGTGGCACGGAGAAGTTTTCGCCCCGTTAATGCCCTGCCTTTGCCAAAGCTCGAGGAAAACTGTACCCCCGTTACCAGACACTCTGCGCTTCTCCACCCCACGGTGCTGAAGCCGGGCTGGCTTTTGGTGGGACCGGTGGCGCCCTCCCTGCGAGCAAGCGATGTGGCCGCGTCGACCAGCGTGTGTGCATGGGCAGGCGGGCACTGGAGGAGTTCTCGAAGCCTCTTTACTGCCCATGAGGACAGTTTGGGGCTGCTGCCGGCCCCGGGGCAGCTGCCGAGGAGCACGGTCAGGATCGAGCTCTTCTGGGGGCGCTTGCACCAAGGCTTTGCACACCAGCGCGACCCGGGGAAGGGCAGTGGTGGCTCCCGCACCCGAGAGGTGTTGGGAGATGGAGGGGCAGGGGGGCACCCACGTGGCATTGGCTTGGGCTTCAGCAGCCCCTTCCCACCCAGCTCTTCAAGGCATGCGTGGGAGCGCCTGGCCACCTCGAGCGCACGCTGACGCTTTTCTTTCATCCTCTTTCTGTCCTCGCAGCTCCCTGCCGGAAGAGAAAAGCAAAACGAGCTCTTCCTTTGAGACCAGCCCAAAGCCCAGCGAGAAGCCAGATGCGGAGCAAACAGAGCTGGACCAGGAGCAGAAGCGGAGCCGTGCCCGAGAGCGCCGACGAGAAGGACGTTCCAAGACCTTCGACTGGGCTGAGTTTCGCCCCATCCAGCAAGCCCTTGCCCAGGAGCGTGCAAACGCCGCAGACGCCTCCAAGAGCGGCACCGCCGCCTTCCCCAGGGACACCGGCAGCGCCGACGCCGACCCGGGAGAGCTGGAGCGGGAGCGGGCCCGGCGGCGCGAGGAGCGGCGCAAGCGCTTCGAGATGATCGACGCCGTGGACGGGGCAGGGCCGGAGGAAGCGCTGAGGATGGAGGTGGACCGGATCCTGCCCGTCCCGGCGGACATCAAACCGCAGAACGTCCACGTGGAGATCGAGCAGCGGTGGCACCAGGTGGAGACCACCCCGCTGCGGGAGGAGAAGCAGATCCCCATCGCGCCCCTGCACCTCGCCCACACCGAGGACCGGGACGAGGGGCTGGCGAAGCAGCACTTGACCACGCTGTTGGAGAAGGAGGTAAAGCGGTAGCTGTAGGAAGCCTGAGCAAGGCTTAAAAAGCTGTATTTATTCCTGCTTCGTGGTAGCAGTGAGTGGGGATGCTTGGGGCACAGGTCCACATCCGTTCTTGTTCTGCCAGCTTTTGTGTTCCCTGGATTACGTTTGTTAGCCTGCCTTCCTCTGACGAGATGAGCACAATAGATGCGTGTTAACCGGACTCTGAATTGAAGCTCATAATTCTGCCTGCCTCTGCACCTGTAGAGATCTGTGTCTGCGATTATGCCTACAAAATTATAAGCAGGGTTGAATTGCAGCACACGTCACAGAGGTTCGCTTCTTGTGGAGCCTGAATCAAACGATCTCAGGAGTTTAGGAAAAGAAAGGAGACTCAGCTCACTTGGAAGAGGTCCACGCCTGGGATAACAAAGGCTGTTGTTAGTCAGGATTGAGGTGTATCAGCAGGAATGAAAGCGGTGCAGGCGTGGAGTAGCCATGAGAATCGCCAGCCTGAACCCGGGTGGGATTTGCCTGGGTCACGCCTGGCACGGGCTGGTGCTGTTTGTCCTTTTCTGCAGTGAGCTTTACGAATTAAACTAAAGTACAACATAGTTCTCTGGGGGGTGGAACTTGGCCTGGTAAAATGAAATCCAGATCACAGAGCAGAGCAAGGCAGCGGTGCCATCGGACGTCCTGTTTGTGCCTCTCGGCATCTCCTCTGAGCTGCTTTCTCCTGATGGCCGACCCCCTGCCCACTCGCTGGACGCTCTCTCTGTTTGTGTCCCTGCAGCTGGAGCAGAAGCAGAAGGAGGCCCTGGAGCTCCTGGAACAGAACCGGCACCTGCAGGACCAGCTGAAAGTGGCGCTGGGCCGGGAGCAGAGTGCCCGGGAGGGCTACGTGTTGCAGGTAGGAGAGCTGGGGGGAGAGGGAAAGCTCTGCGCCCAAAGGGGACCGTGTCAGGCTTCAGGCCGGGCTGTTGTGGGCACATCCTGGTTAATGCAGAGATGGAGGGGCTCCGAGAGATCTGACCCTCTTGGAAAAGTTGCTAGTTGTCACCTGGAAAGGATCTCCTGCCTACCAAAAGCACTGATCTGGGATGCAGCAGCCAGAAGATAACGCTGCCTACTGGTTTCCCCGGGAGAAAACAAAACGCAGGTCGATAGGACCTCAGCAAAGCCCATCTCTGATCCATCCTATACTGCGATTGCCTGTGCAACAGCTCTGATCCCCCTTATGAGTGCCAGGCATTTCCCTCAGGCAGGGGGTGGACGTAAGGCTCTCCACGTGTCTTGTAGCCCTGCAGTTCCTTCTGGAGTCAGGGCGTGATTCACTCTGGGACAGCCCGGCTGCTGTCTTGGAGAGCTTTGGTGGTTTCTTCTGTTGCAAGGTGCCTTTCCACAGCAAGGCCTGGAAATGGTTTGGAAATTTTGGCCGAAGAGTTGGGAGAATCTCTTGGGAAGCCTTTTCCTCCCCACCTCCGAACAGCGGGCTTTTTGCCAGCCCCTCCTGTGAGAGCATCAGTGCTCCGGAGGAGGCATGAAGGCAGCTTCTGGCTCGGCAGGGGTGGTGTTTTGATCTGCTCATGTCTATTTGGCCCAAGTGGCTCTGGATCCACGTGGCCTTGTGTGGCTGCATGCTGTGCTCCCGCGGCAGCAAGCCTTACGTCCTTGTTTCTGAAGGGAGGAATTTCCCCTGGAGAAATTGCAAAGGCAGAGGAGCCAGCCCAGGCAAGAGTGTGTCTTGCCTTCCTTACTGGTGATCTCCTTGGGGGAGTTACTTATTAATGTATTATTTTGGAGCCCCCCAAGCTACAGTGCTTGCTGGGAGGAGTGCCATTTTTACGTGGCAATGCTGGAAAAACGTCCCTGGGGACCAGAAGGAGAAGAAAATGGCATCGAGCTAGCAAATAAGTCAGTGCTAGAGAGACAGCGCCATCCTCTTTTGAATGGCAGATTCAGCATCCGTAAGGCTGTTAAACGAGACCAGCAAGAGGCCAGGTTTGTCCGAGGTGCAGGGCTGAGCTCCTGCAGGGACACATCTTGCAGGAGGAGGAGAAACACGAGCAGTTTCCCCATCTGTCATGATCCCAATGTCTGCTGGATTTGCCACTTCACAGTCCGCAGCTGCTGCCCCTGTTTTGGGGCTGGATTTAATCTGCCGTATGGCAGCAGCTCGCGCTGGCCGCGGGCCCTGGCACCAGCCCGAGTTTCCACGACAGTGGAGTAACTCCTGCATCCCTGGAGCAAAGGCATCCGACCCCGCTTCGCCTGGGGCTTGGAAACCAGGGGACGGGGATCAAAACCAGGTGCTGCATCCACCGCCAGGCCGGCCGTGCTGAAGGTGGCCGTGGCGCCTCGATGCGAGGTGGGGCGAGAGGGGAAGTCTGCAGAAGGGCTGGACAAATCGTTGCTGCGCTAAGAAGTGACCCAGCCTCTGACCTAGAAGTTGGGCAGGGATTTTTGGAAGGGTCAGAGGGTTTTTGCTGCTCCGGTCTAATTGTCCCAGGGATTTGCCTTACGTTACACCAGGAGCAGAGGGATTAAAGCCCTGTAGGAAGGAGTAACCCCACCAAACCCCACCAGCATGAAGGGAAGGAAACTGATTATTATGTAGGGGTTTCTGCAGCCCCAAACTGCGGGCAAACATCATGGCGTTTTTTTTGGACTCACCCTCTGAACGTGTCACGCCCCCCACCTCCGTCACGCCTAATTTCGGAGAGCTGTGTCGGTGGGAGCCCATCCCATCCCTCCTGAGTCCCCAGGGGGCCACCAAGCCCTCGGCCGGCCCCGTGGCGGACACCCGAGCGCTGCCGCGGCACGAGAGACGCTGTTCCGTAAGGCAGCCGCCGAGATAACCGCCCCGATGCATGTGCCGTGCACTGCAGCCTCTCCACCCTCCTGTAACCCTTCTCTCGCTCTCAGCTTCCTCGGGACACGGGGTGCCCAACGCCGAACCCAACCGGGGGGCACGGCGGGGGCTCCTGCCCTGCGCACACCGACCCGAGACGTCCCCAGCTCCGGTCACGGCGGGTGGGAGGGGTCACGTACTAACCTGTCCCGGGCGGGTGTTCTTGCATGGTTTTTTGGTGTAAAGCATGAAATTTAACTTAACGTAACTGAGTGTCACATCTGTGGGCTTTCCTTACCAGCAACCAGAGTACAGCAAGGCAGGCCAAATTCCTAGGCTTAACGCTGTGCTTCTCTTGCCTCTTCTGTCTGTGTATTTTTTTTTAAAGATACATAATTTCTGTCGCCTTTTGCATGACTCTCTTTGTGAGCTTTCTCTTTGCATGCTACACTGCTTTGGTTTGAATCTCACAAAGGTTGGTTTCTTTTATTTTACATTCTCATCATACCTGTTCCCCCCCTTCACTTGTCGGGCTTTTTATTTTGTCCTTTTTTGTTTGTTTTTTTTTGCAGGTAGCGAAATTAGAATCCTTCCTAGCCTTAAACTTTAGCATAACACCATCTCTCTAATGCGATGAGCAGCCAATAAGTCCTGTCTAGCAGTCACAGAAATGACATCGCCACGCCGGCTGTCCTGTCTCCCTGCGTTTTGGTGGGATGTGATGTCATTTGTTGCCACCTCACTTTCTGTTGTTGCTTTTGTTCGGTAGGACTGTGGTACCTGAACTGTGCACTTTTTGTTTCATGACAAAATGAACAAACACACTAAAAAAGCAATTCCTTTCTCCCCAGCCTGTTCCCATCCCCTCCTCCTTCTCACCCTTCCAGTTTTTCTCTCGTCTGTCCGTCTCTGTTTTACTGCTGGTGTTTCTTTTTTTCATTGTTTTTTTGGTTCTGTTTGATTTTGGTTGTTTTCTTTTTAGCCTGTTACTGTACAGCTGTTTTGATGTTACGGTCCATGTTTTCTGTTACTGGAAAGCAGTTGTCGCTCACTTAAAAAAAAAAAAAAAGAAAAGTTGGTTAAAACAAAATAAAATTGTGCCAAGAACAAATCATCCCAATTGGAGCTTGTGGGTAGCAGCCAAATCGCTGTGAGGAGCTTTTCCGTGGCCTGCCTGGCCAGAGGTGTGACACTCAGAAGGGAGAGCCAAGAGTGTTACTAATCTCATATTTAATCAATTTTTTTAAGACCGAGGTGGCCGCCTCGCCATCAGGTGCCTGGCAGAGGCTCCACAAAGTCAACCAAGACCTCCAAAGCGAGCTGGAAGCCCAGTGCCGGCGTCAAGAGCTGATCAATCAGCAGATTCAGTCGCTGAAACGCAGCTACGCCGAGGCTAAGGACGTGATCCGGCACCACGAAGCCGAGATTCAGAGCCTGCAGGCGAGGCTCAGCAACGCGGCCGCCGAGCTCTCCATCAAGGAGCAGACCCTGGCCAAGCTCAAGAGCGACCTGAGGAGCGAGAAGGAGAAAGCCAAGGAGCAGCTGGAGGAGTGGCAGCACGGCGAGGCCGCGCTCAGCTCCCAGCTGAAGGCCAGCGAGCAGAAGCTGAAGAACGCGGAGGCTCTGCTCCTCGAGAAGACCCAGGAGCTGCGGGACCTGGAAATGCAGCAGGCTTTGCAGAGGGACCATCAGAAGGAGGTGCAGCGCCTCCAGGACAGGATCGCCGACCTGAGCCGGCAGCTGAACGCTAGCGAGCAAACGCGGATCCTCATGGAGGAGAAGCTGCAGAAGAACTACGAGGCTTTGCTGGAGAGCTGTGAGAGGGAAAAGCAGGTTTTATTACACAGTCTGAAGGAGGTGGAGGATAAGGCCAACGAGTACGAGAATCAGCTGCAAAACAACGAGCAGCAAATGGAGATTTTGCAGAAGGAGAAGCTGAGCGCCAAGTTCGAAGGCAGCGAGCTTGTCCACCAGCTGGAGGAGCAGCTGGTGATGAAGGAGGCCAGCATCCAGAAACTCGCCGAGCACATTGAGGAGCTTGAAAGGGAGAGAGATCAGATCAAATGTCGGTTCCACGAGCTCATGAACCAGGTTGCCAAGTCAGATAACGAAGTTGCAAAGCTGCAAGCAAAGTTGAAGATGGAAGAGACCAACTACCACAATCTGGAGCAGTCGTTTGAGGAGGTGTCGGATCAGTTCCAGGGTGTGCAGAAGGTGCTGAAAGAAAAAGAAGAGGAGCTGAGACACGTTAAGGAAATGCACTTGAGAATCGTGGAGAAGAAAGATCAAGATCTCAGCGAGGCTTTGGTTAAAATGATTGCTCTGGATAGCAATTTAGAGGAGACTAAAGTAAAGCTGAAGGCCAAGGAGGAGGCTTTAAGGAAATTAGCTAGCGTAGGCACAGGTCCATGTGCTGAGGAGACAGAAGATGTTGGCCCCAATCTCGAGGCTGATGAAAGTCATCCATCTCAGCTGGGGCAGCCTCTGCAAACTCACGATGTCCTCCCAGCTCTGAGTTACGCACTGAAGGAGGAGGAGGAGGAGGTCCTTGAGACCAGCCAGAGGCAAGCAGAGGAGTTTGGCTCCCCGTCCAAAGCTGCAGAGCTCCAGGACCAAGAGTTGGTTCAGAAAGCCTTAGCAAAGCCTGATGTGGGAATCATGGGGGCCAAGAGGCAAAGAATCCGTTTCTCGAGCATCCAGTGCCAAAAATATATCCACCCGGATGGGTCAGAGAAGAACTGGACAAGCAGTACCTCTTCAGACACGAGCCAAGACAGGTCGCTGTCTGAAGAAAGCATGTCCTCGGAGCCCGCTCTTGGTTACCCATCGTCAGGGGCCAGCGACTCCGAGACCTATCTCTCGATCATCCATTCTCTGGAAACCAAGCTGTATATCACAGAGGAGAAACTCAAAGACGTGACCATGAAGCTTGAAAGCCAGCACGGCCATAATCAGGAGACACTCATCGCCCTTCACCACCAGTGGGCCAGCACGGAGTCCCAGCTGCGGGAGCAGCTTCAGAGCAGCTTGTCCCAAGTCAGTGCTCTGATCTCACAGCTGGAGAGCGAGAGGCAGGAGAAGTTCAAGCTCATAGAAAATCATGTGAGCGAGCTGGGAGGCTTCCAGATGAAAAACGATCAAGCGCTGACTTGCTTAGAGAAGTGCAGGGAGCAACTAAGAGCTTTGCCTAAGTCAGATGAGGAAAAAGAGGGCGATTTGTTCCTTGTTACTCTGTCCGGCCTGGAAACGACCTTATCGAGCGCAATCCAAGCCTTGAGAGGGGCGCCAGGCCCGTCTGAGTATCAGCAGGGCGAGGGCCCTATCGCGGAAACCCCTGCTTCAGAGGGAGGGCTTCTGAGTGAAGAGGAGCACGTCCCCAAGGAGCAGCGAGCTGAAACGTTCGACGCGGGCCAGCTGAGATGGCTTTCTGAGAGAGTGGCGTTCGAGGCCTCTCTAATCAACCAAATAGCAGAGTCTTTGCAAAGTGCAGGCTCTGAGATATCTCAGCTGCTCAGAGAGATCCAAGGGACAGCTGAGGTGGCTTTGATAGAGCCGGCAAATGTTTCTCCTACAGCAGTTGACTTGGCTGGTGTCCTGTCTAACAAGCTGCTGCTGGAAGGGGAGTTTTGGAGCCAGGTGGAGGAGCTGAGAGTGCACTTGAGCACCAGGGAAGGAGAAGCAGAGGGCAAAACAGAAACGGCAGGTTTGGGTTTCTCTCCATGTTTTCTCAGTGCTGTAGCAGATGCTACATTGATCAAGGCAGAACTTGGGTTTGTGGCACAGAAAATGAGGGAATCTTTCCATCGGAGATTAAAAACAATTGAAGAGGACCTCCATAATACCAAAACAGCTCTCCAGCAGCATAAATGCATGCTGGAGGAAATCATCAAAGCATACAGGACTCCTGATTTTGACAGAGTTATGCACCAGATTTCTGAAGCACTTGAAATTCAGAAAGATGCTTCAGAAAGAACGCAGATCTCCTGGGACGGGAGCCATCTCCAAATGGTGCCGTACCAGGAATCGGCCAAGGTGGGGGAGGTCTGCAGCCTGCCAGGCCGCAGTAGCGAAGCTCTCGTTTCCATCCAGGAAGATCTTGCCCAACAGCTAAAGGACAAATCAAACGTTCTTAAGGAAATATCCGTTGCCTTACTGTCTCTGCCTCCTGAGGAGGCCATGAGAGATTGCCAGAAGCTCCTGAAGATATCTCAGAGTCTTTCGTATCACTCGTGCATGGGAGACCTGGAGCGGTATTCCTCTTTGTTAGTCCAAGATGCGATTGTTCAGGCTCAGGTTTGTTACGCTGCTTGCAAAGTCCGACTGGAGTACGAGAGAGAGCTCAAGTCGTACAAGGAGTCCTTGCAGAGCATGGACGCGCTCTGCCAGGAGCGCGTGAAGACGGTCTCTCTGCTCCGGGACGAGTACGAAGACTTGCTGCGAAAGCAGCAGGGGGAGTACGGCGAGGTGATAGCCATGCTCGAGCGGGAGAACGCCGATCTCAAAGCAAAGGTCTCCCAGCTGGACGGTCAGCGAAGGCTTTTGGAGGAGGAAGAGCGCAAGCACAGCAAAAGCTTGAGCGAGTTACAGGGCCGGTATGAGGAGGAGATTCGAAACGTGATCGAGCAGCTGAACAGGACAGAGGATGCCCTGAAGGCCGAGAGGACGGAGGGCCTCAGCCAGCTGGACGCCATCGTCCGCGACAAGCAGAACATGGAGCGGTACCACCTGGAGCAGATGCAGCTGCTGGAGGACAAGTTCCAGGCCAAGATCAAGGAGCTGCAGGTCATCCACGGCCAGGAGCTGCAGGCGCTGCAGGAGCACTACAGCCAGAACCTGCAGCGCCTGCAGGAGACCCTCGACGAGTACCAGCGGCAGCACCCGGAGGTGTCCCCTGCGGCAGGACCGGGCGGTGGGGACCCCTGGGTGGCCGGGGAGCCGGGCGGCGCCGGGCAGGGCCCCAGCAGTGACCTGGACTCCATGCACGGCCTGAGGGAGCGCATCCAGGAGCTGGAGGCCCAGATGAACGTGATGAGGGACGAGCTGGAGAACAAGCACCTGGAGGGCAGCGCTTCCACGCTGAGGGAGAAATACCAGAAAGACTTTGAAAACCTAAAGGTTTTGCTACGTTTAACGCTTTATGCTTTCTCCTGCTCGAGCGTACCGGGAGGGTACTTTTGGTCCCAAGGTTTGCCAAACTTAGGGGCATCCCCCGTGAGAGGCAGCACGCCTGAGCAAGCCCCCAAGTGCTTAAAAGGCCTCTGTAAAGCATGGTATTTATTCCATGCTTGCTTTTCTCTGTGCTGGGGTATTTTAAATGCATTGCTGTGGGGGAGAGAGGTAATTACCGGAGGCAGTCTCAGCAGCAGGGCTGCTGGTCGTGTAGACAGAGGGAGAGTTTCAAAATAGCTTGGTACTGCCGAGCTCTCCTTCGGATACGTAGTGTTTCTCCTCGTACCCGAGGTGTACGTTTTGTTTGTGACTTCCCTTTAGAAGCATTCCTGAACTCTGTCTTTCCCAGTCTGACCAAATCTCCAGTCTGTCTCTGCTGCCCTCAAAAATGGGAGATGAAACGGGAACCTGCGCTCTCCAAACGTACATTTCTGGGGCAGGTAGCTGCAAACGGATACCAAATTCTGTAGCACAGCAGTCTCCTCTGCACGTAGCTAAGAGGGAGATCACTGGTGGTAAACGCCAGCAATTCTTCATGTAACAAACAGTGCACAGTTATGGGACCCCAGCCTTAGGTGCAGAAAACCCAGTGGCGATGAAATGCCTTCATTCACATTGCTCCAGCAGTCAGGGCGGGCTGTAAAACCAGCCTTAGATGGTACAGCTCTGAGAAAAAAAAAAAAAGAAAAAAAAAACCTCCTGGGTTTGGTGTTCTGCTTTTGTTTCCAGCTGGGACCTGGTTTTAGGGTGATGGAGGAGTCCCAGCAGCAGCCAGGTTGAGCAGCAGGGGGAAGGAGAGGTGCCCAAAAGGTCAGCGACGGTCATGCAAAGGCCATGCTGGCGATGCTTTCTAGGAGCAGTCGTTTGTGGAAGTCAGCAAAAACAGCCAAAACTGAGGCTCCAAACTAATAGCAAACACAGAACCTGCCCTCCCTCCCTGGCTCTGCCAAAACCAAAGCAAGAAGCGTCGGCTGGGCAGAGCGATCCGGGAGGAGAGCGGCTCCGGCTGGCCTGTGTATGCATCTCTGGAGGGAGCAGAGGGACAGAGGAAAATAGAAATGTCCCTTGGTCTGAAAGCCGTCCAGGCAACTGCAAATCAGTCTGTTTCACGGGTTAAGATTCTTCTCTTCTGAACCAGATGGAGAATGTAATAACACTAGGCACTGGTTTGTACCTTTCAGGTGTCCTGGGTTTATAGCAATGCATTTACAATACGTTCAATACTGAATCCACAGTCCTATCGAGGAGTATCCGTGATTTTCCTCTGACGTTAGAGGCATAATGAAGGATCCTGCAAGCCAAGCCCAGACAGGTTCTGGCACTGAGCTGCAAGTTTCAGAAAACAAGGCTGAGGAAAAAAAAAAAAAAACCACGAAAAATGCCTCTGTATTAAAACTTGAGGGGAGGGAAAAAGCACCAGAGGTGAAAACTGGGGGGAATGACAGAGGTTATGTAGAATTATACAACAAAGCGGTGATGCTGAAGAGTGTATGTTAGTGTAGGTCAGTGCGTGTTAGACTTCTGTCACTGGGGGAGTGACTTTGTCCCCCTTAAATCTCCCTTAGAGTCCCTGTGGCTCCCTTGCTCCCCTTTGAAAACAC
Source organism: Anser brachyrhynchus (assembly GCF_964034855.1). Lineage (NCBI taxonomy): Eukaryota > Metazoa > Chordata > Aves > Anseriformes > Anatidae > Anser > Anser brachyrhynchus. Next base: position 14,870,443 of record NC_137733.1, read on the forward strand.
AAGTGTGAATCAGGAATTTCATTGAGATAGGAAAGTCGAATAAAGAGGGAGAAAAGTCCAGTGTGTGACTGCCTGCGGAGGGGCTGGCTTAATGCAGCCTGTCCTGGGGCTTGCTGCTGTCTTCGGAAAGGAAAGAAGAACCCAAGGGGGCCGTTTCCCCTCGTGCCCCGGGGAGCTCAGGTGGCCCCTGACCAGCAGCGTGGGTTTCTGCCCCCACCCTGCCATCATGGTTGCATTTGCCCCCTGCAAAGGCACGAGCAGGATCCGTGCCAGGGGCAGAAAAACCCAGCTGGCACTTGAGATTTCACCGTTGTTGATTCCTGAATCCCTAGAGCACTGTTCCCTATTTCCTGGCCTAAATTCAATCCTAGTAATTGAATTAGGAAATCATTTCCCGTGCAGCATTTGAAGCCGTACTCAGTTGTGAATTAGCGTCCTGCTGTTGTCACGAGCCCTCTGCTTTCCACCCAGAGGTGGCCCCACCTGGAAGCGGGGATTGCAGAGGAGAGCAGAAGGGGCACACCAGTCTTTTTTTTGCCCGTTTGCACTCCCCGCTCACATCTGACCCCAGACCTACCCTTGTCCGTCCTTCTCCCTGGAGCTGCCAGGGGTCGAGCGGCCGCAGGACAAGCCCTGACCTCGTGGGGTCCATCCTCGGCCAGCTCCTGCCTGGCTGGGGAGGGAGAAGACCCTGACGATGGAAGCTGGGTGCCCACCACCCACTGATGTGCGGCTCCCGAGGGGCTCCCCGCCGCTGTGATTTCAGCCCCGCGCTCCCGGGCCAACCCCTTCCCCTTGTCCCTCTTGCAGGCAACATGTGAAAGGGGCTTTGCAGCCATGGAGGAGACGCACCAGAAGAAGATCGAGGACCTGCAGCGGCAGCACCAGCGGGAGCTGGAGAAGCTGCGGGAGGAGAAGGACCGCCTGCTGGCAGAGGAAACGGCTGCCACCATCTCAGGTACGCGGACACGCCGCGGGGCAGCCCGGTGCTGATGGGGCACGGGGATGGTGTTTGCTCCAGGAGGGAGGAGCTGGATGAGGGTTGAGGGCTGGATGGGGATCAGAAGACAGGGAAGAGCTGGGGGTAGGTGTTTTGGATGGAGGCACTTCTCCAGCTCCTTCTCCAGGCTTGGTACACCTCTCCCTGCCTGTACTGGAGTCAGATCAGTTTTCTGTTGCATCTCAGAAAGGTGTCAGTCATTCCTGTTGTTAATTGATTGCTGATTCCACAAGGAACTTGTTCCTCAGTGCTGTGGGGAGTTTTAAAGCACTGGAGCCCAGGATCTCTGCGTTAGGAGCCCCGCAGTTCAGGAAACAGCATGGGAACTGGTCAGCTGTTTGGACCTTATTAAACAGCAGGATTTGCAGAAGCACCTTTGCTGCACTGTGCTCCGGGGCACAGGCTGGGAAGCAGTGGGGTGGCTCACTGGGCTGACTTGGGGGTCTTGTTCCTTTAAAAACGAAACCAAAAAAAAAGAAAACCCTGTCCAAAAGCCTCCTCCGGGCAGAGCGGTGCCGGGTACTAATCCTGTGCCGTCCCGTGCAGCCATCGAAGCCATGAAGAACGCACACCGGGAGGAGCTGGAGCGAGAGCTGGAGAAGTCGCAGCGCTCCCAGATCAGCAGCGTCAACGCCGACATCGAGGCCCTCCGGAGGCAATACCTGTAAGACCGTCGTTGTCTGTCTGTCCTGTGTCTCGTGGGGGGATTAGGCGTGTGGGAGACACCTTGCTCCTCTGTGATTTCAGTAAGGAGTTAGATCTGGACTTCTGCCCCCTGTCCCAACCCAGCTGCAGCCGTAGGCTCCTGGTTTGGGGGTTCCTGCTCAATTTCCCCAGTTTCATCTGCTTTATGGTCACCAGAAGTAGCAGACGTGCAGAGACAATGCTGCCTTTCTCGCAGCTGTAACGTGAGGACAGCTGAGCCACCTCTGACCAGTCAAGGAGAAAGAAAGCACTTGGCTTTTGGTGGCAAGGCTGTCCTTTTTGCTGAACAAAACAGCCAAGCAGCTTGAAACGTCCCTGTTAGGTGTGCACGTCCATCATTCCCGAGTGCAAGCCTGGCAGATCTCAGCTCTGGTTTGGGAAACCCGAGGAAGGCCTGCCATTTAACCTGCTAGAGAAAGGCCTCCTGTCTTTTTCGGTGGCCAAGCACCAAAATGCTGGGAGAAGAAGGGTTGGCTCGCTCCCGGCTCCAAGTTTCTCCAAAAAGGAGCACAGGGCTCCTTGTCCCCGCTGGTCCTTAGATCCCTGCCGGCTTGTCCTGGGCGGGTGGGAGGCGCGGGAGGAAGAGCAGGCGTGCGCTGGGGAGGGCACTGGCTGGTGTCTCTGTGCCAGGGAGGAGCTGCAGTCGGTGCAGCGGGAGCTGGAGGTGCTTTCGGAGCAGTATTCGCAGAAGTGCTTGGAGAACGCCCACCTGGCGCAGGCGCTGGAGGCTGAGAGGCAGGCCCTCCGCCAGTGCCAGCGGGAGAACCAGGAGCTCAACGCCCACAACCAGGTGAGGCCGCAGGGCGGACGGAGGGGTGAGGGTGGGTGGGATGAAGGCACAAGGGCAAGGAAGCTGGTCAGGGGTCTAGAGAACAACAAGTCTTAGGAGGAGCGGCTGAGGGAGCTGGGGTTGCTCAGCTTGGAGAAGAGAAGGCTTAGGAGAGACCTCATTGCACTTCACAATTACATTGAAGGAGGTTGTAGCGCGATGGGGATCGGGTTCTTCTCCCAAGCACCAAGTGATAAGATGAGGGGAAACAGCCTCAAGTTGTGCCAGGGGAGGTTTAGGTTGGATATTAGGAGAAATTTCTTTACTAAAATTGTTATGTGGCATGGGAATAGGAGGTCTTCAAGAAATGTGGAGACTTAGTAGCATGGTGTAGTGGTGGACTTGCATACTAGGTTAAGGGTTGGACTAGATGATCTTAGAGGTCTTTTCCAACCTGAATGATTCTGTGTCCCTGCTGGGCATCATCACATCTGTGCTGCCCCAAGCTGGCGTTCTCATCTCTTGCCTGAGTGAAGATGCAGGGTTTGTGGTAAAAGATGCCCTCTTGCAGCTCCGGAAGGCCACGGAGAAGGCACCAAGCAGGGCCAGGGAGGTGCTGCCAGCTCTGTGCTGAGCCCTGGCCGTGCTCCCCCATCCCACATCCTCTCCCCCCTCTTCCAGGAGCTGAATAACCGCCTGGCTGCGGAGATCACGCGGTTGCGGACCTTGCTGACCGGGGAGGGTGGAGGAGAGGCTGCTGGGTCGCCTCTCACCCAGGGCAAGGACGCCTACGAGCTAGAGGTGAGCCCGGCTGCGTGGGTTTAGAGCCTGTGGGCCACCAGGAGCCCCTGTCCTTCCACACGACCAGCATCATGCACTGGGGACGCCGTGGGACCAGGAGATCCTGGAATCCCGATCCTCCTTTTTCCCCATTTTGGGCCAGGCACCCTGGCTCGGTTGTCCCCAGGTGCAGCGGGTGAGGGTCTGGGGGCTGTGTGGTGTCCACAGGGGTGCGATCACGCTGCTTCTGTCCCTACAGGTCCTGCTGCGGGTCAAAGAGTCGGAAATCCAGTACCTGAAGCAGGAGATCAGCTCTCTCAAAGACGAGCTGCAGACAGCACTGAGGGTAATGCTGGGTGCAGGCTCGTTTCTGCAAACCTTCCCGAGGGCTGGGCTCATCTCTTGCATATCTGTGCTTAGATCTCAGCTTGCTTATCCCCAGATTTGAAACAACATTTCATTTTTGCCCTTAACTGAACTGACTACCCGTTTTGGTGTTATCAGTAAAGCACCCCACTACTCCGTCAGCCCAGAACTTACCCCTTCTCCCTTTTTGTGGGAAAACATCCCCGCGAGTGTTTTTTCCCCGATTCCTGTCACATCAGATATTTGAAATGGCAAAAATAGTCAGTGTTAGAGACCTGCCCAGCCTCCCAGCTTTAGATCTGGTTCGCTCTGGACAGCCTCTTTGCCAAGGCCATTTCCGGGAATTCTGCTTTAATCCAGTGCCTTTGCATGTAGGTTTTACTACAAAGTCATCCTGTAACAAAGGGACCCACATGCGTGGGCAGCCCCGTGTGCTCGCTGCTGCGCTCGGAGCTTTCTGCGTATCTCCAGTCCTGCGTTTGCTGCTCGACGCGGCTTCACGAGCGTGTAAAATGAGCGCTTTGCCCCGGCTGGCATTGCTGCCTGCTGCCCATGACTCCAAAGTGCAGAGCAGGGAGGAGAAAAAATACAGCTAGGTGTGCAGGGCGCTGCTCCAACACGCTGCTCATCTTCCGGCGGCTTGTGCCAAGCTGCTCTTCGGTGCGTTCCCCTCGGCTCCAGCTGTCTGTCTTACGCTCTTGGGTTGTTCTTGTTCCTTTGCCAGGATAAGAAATACGCCAGCGACAAGTACAAAGACATCTACACAGAGCTGAGCATTGTGAAGGCCAAGGCAGACTGTGATATCAGCAGGTTGAAAGAGCAGCTGAAAGCAGCCACAGAAGCTCAGGGAGAGAAATCCCCTGTGAACACCACTGTATCGGGATATGGTCAGTCCTCCTCCAGCTGCTCTAAGCAATTTTGGGGTTTCTGGTCTGGCACGTGCATCCTGGTGTACGAGCCCTCGTGGAGTAACGGGTCCGAGCGTAGGACTTTGCGTGGTGCTTTTTTGCCATTTCATGTTGCATCCCACCTCCGCCCCTTGCTGACAGTGCTGCCAGGGGTGGCAAGGAGTGGGCGGCCTGAGCTTACCTCCCTTGGCAGCTCCTCCTTCCAGCCCGAGGATGGGAAGCTCGTGGTTTTGAAAGGCTTCTGCCATTTTGCATCATGAAAGCCTTGTGCTGTGCGTGGCGCGAGGGAGCCCCAGAGAGTGCCCTCTGCCCTGGCTCATCGGGAGGCAGAGAGAGCCCCTGCCCTGCCCCTCGCAGGAATCCGTGGGCACTGCGTTAATACTGGTCATTTTGCTTCTCTCCAGATATTATGAAATCAAAAAGCAACCCTGATTTCTTGAAGAAAGACAGATCCAGTGTTAGCCGGCAACTAAGGAATATCAGGTCAAAGGTGAGTCCGCATCTCTTTCCCCCTGCCATGCAGATGCCCAGTGTTACCGTGCAGTGGGGGTTGCAGATGGGGAGAAATTGGGAGGGGAAGAAAACTGAGAATTTCCTGGTCATTAATGCTAGCCTGGATGGCAACTGGGAGAAAACCAAGCTTTCAAACGGGAAACAGTTTGCTGCGCGGCCAGGCAGAGCCCACTGCCAGGTGGTGCCTTGTGGGGCACTCGTGTTACTGAACCTGCTGAGATGTAGGTGTGGAGCTGCTCCTCGCTTGAGCCAAGGAGGAATTTCACCCTGTTCGTTGGTCTTTCACAGAAGGATTCTCCCAAAACTTACTCCCTGTTTTTAGTAGAAATGTAGGTGGTACCAAAGGGTGGAAATGCACGCAGCATTACAGGTTTTCCAGTGTTCATCACTGCAAGATTTTTGCTTTTTATATGGAACAGCGATGCCTTGGCTCTGGACATATTTAACACACACTTTCTTGTGTGTTAACACAGTGCAGATGGCCCTGCGTTTCTCCGGCCGTTCTGTACTTGCTCTTGGTCCCAGATCCCAATAATTCTGTGCCAAGTGCGTCTGCTTGGCCTGCTGACTGCCAGAATTGCATCATGCTACACGCTGGCTGTTGCTGTGGGACCACAGAGATAAAAAGGGCAAATAAAGCCGCTCACAGCCACCATTAAACATAGGGCAGTTAGAAAGGAGATCAGCATGGGCAAAACTTGCTTTGCCTCTCCCCACTGGGCAGTGGGAATCTCATGCTGGTGTTTGAAGTGGCTGGGACTTTGGGCAAAGCGAGAAGCCAGGCAGGCAAAGGCTTCTAGCTGGGGAATCAGTCAGCAGCCGAGCTCTGCAAGCGGCAGGTCATGAGCTTGGGGTGCCTGCGCTGCACCGAGTCAATGCAGGGAGCAGCTCTGCGCATTTCGGGGTGCAGCCCAGGCTTGCAGCCTCGCTGTCCCAGCTCCGAGAGTTCGTTGCCCTTCGCCACTTCCACTCGGAGTGCTTATCTCGTGGTCCCCCACGTGTGCTGTCCGGAGGTCTTGTGGGGAAGGAGGAGAGCACAGGCTCTGCCGGGGGCACGCTGCCTGCTTGCGCTGCTGCCGCGGGGAGGGGGCGGGCAGGGCTGCGCGAATGCCAATGCATTTAGGATTTATGAGCTTCTTGTTTTTGTTTTGTTTTTCTTTATTTTGCTTTCTCCTTCAACAGTCCGTTATTGAGCAGGTCTCATGGGATAACTGAAATGAACCCGAGTCCAGGTTCCCTGCCACGTAGGTAAACAAACCGGCACCCACCAAACAGCGCAGCTGCCCACTGGAGCGGCCCACTTTTGCATGCACTGCTCACACCTCCATGGCAAATGAGAGCCTTTCTTCTCTTAATGACTGGTTTATACATGGCTAATGATTTTACTGGGGGAGGGGGAACGGGAGGGGAGAAGAGAGCAGACCCGAGAGCTATATGAGATGCAGTCTCTCTCTGCCCTTCCCCGGGGAACACGGCTTTCTCATCTTCCTACTCCTCCCACCCTCCCCAACACAGCTAACCATCGCGGAAAGGATTTGGACACGGTGGGGGCACATTTTCCTGTTTGCTGTGTTGGGAGCGCGGGACACCGAGTGTGCATGCTTGAGTGACTGTGCATGCCTCAGACTAAACTTCAGCAACTTCCAGGTCTTGGAGGAAAAAAGACCTTTTTGTTGTTAGCCAGATGGAGGAGTGGATCAGTGATGCCTCTACGTGCATTTCCCACCTAGGCCATGTAAAATAGTGCCCCCGGTCTCAGCTGCAGAAAGAACGTCCTAGGCTGCCCCGAATTTTCCTTTGCCCGTAGTTGCTGCTTCGTTAGGTTGATCCGTGCCTGAGCAAAATGTTTTCCTCGCCTGTTGACGACCTCCTCCTGCTCTCCAGGCTCCCTGGTGCCCACCCTGCTGCTCTTCATCCCTTAGCACTACACCTCCATCCCACAGGCTGGCCTGAGGCTTCCGAGCTCATCCAGCAAAAGGGGGGAGCTGATGAGAAATGAGCACGATCCTAATGACACAGATGTTGAGTAACCGGAGCAATAGTTAATTTTACTGGCCCGTGGTAAAGGCTGAGGTTAGAGAATGGTGACGGGGGAGAGCTGAGAGCCTCAGGGGCTCTAGCGGAGGATCCCCATATCACAGACTTCACCCTACATTAGTCTCCCTTCATCAAACTCCCCTCATCAGCAACTCAAATGGGTCGTGAAAGTCCCTAAGGGGTGCATTTGCTGGAATTTGTACCATTAGGCAGAACAGCCTAATGGCTTCTGGTATCTGGTTCCATATAATTAGAAATCAAATGTACAAACTGGAATGCATGGGTTGCTGCTAATATAAAGAGGCCCAAAGCTAACTTCCTTCAGGAAGGGCGTGCTCAGAGGCTCGGATCCCAAGAGGCTCTGCTGTCGGCTGAAAAGAAAGAATACATCATGTGTGAATTTCAGAGCAGTCCATTTCGGCGCTTTCATTTCCACGCTGCTCCCCCAGCGCCATTCTGTGTGTGTGAGCCTGTGGGAGGAGGAGTGTTTAAAAACAACAGCAGCTGCGGGAATCAGCACAGCCTTGTGGCGAGTTTGTACGCACCCAGCCCTGCTGATAAACACGTATTAAGCAAAACCTGGCCCAAAAGCCCAAACTGCTGCTATGACCAGACAGCCCTCTGACACCGCGGTCAGGGAAATAAAGGCAAAAGGCAGCGGGGTTGCCCGTTAGTGTAAGGCTCCGGCATGCAGCTCTGTGCCTTTCGAAGCTGCCAGGCGTTGGTCTGTAACAGATCCCGTTCAGGCAGCGGGGTGAGTGGGCCGAAAGCGGCAAGGTGAGCTGCGAGGCCTGGCCAGCGGTGGCAGGTCAGGGGGATGTGTGCGCCTCCTTCAGCCGCAGGCTGGTGCTGTGGTCCCCGAAACTCATGCTGAGAGTGTAGGGCTGCAGGAGGGAGGGAAGGCTGGCTTTAGCCTTGTGTGTCTCCCAGGGCTAATTTCAAATTTCCTGGGTCAGCTGTTTGCTTCTGGGTTCATAGGCCTCGCACCGCTCTTTTCCTGGGTCCCCGAGCACAGGCAGCAGCAGATTTCACAGATACAATTGCCGAGGATTTTCTGTTTGATGGCTGTGTTGTGCCTTGTATCTGGACGCCGGATCTGAACCGGGGCAGCCATCAGGTCCTGCTAGCCCCGAAGCAAGCATTTAGGGAGGCCTGCGTCTCACCCCGTGCACTAGGCAGCTCCGACTCGGGGGGGGAAGGCTGGGCTTGTCGCTGGCAGCAAAACACGAGTTTTCAGGGCTGTTTGAGTAAAGTGAGTGCGTTGACCAGAGCTCGACCCGTGCGGCAGCCCTGCAGGCAGGTTTATGGCTGCAGGTCCCAGCCGGGCCGCTGGGGCCCTGCCGACACCGCCCGGCCACCGCAGGCCTCGGGGATCGTTGTCCGCGTGGAGCTAACCCCGCTTCCAGCACTGTGTGCCTCCCTCATCTGCTTCTGGTCCGCCACCCGGCTAACCTGCGCTCTCACCCTCTCTCCAGGCGCCGTGCACCAGTAACCGCACCCCACGGCTGCGTGTTTCCTCCAGCATGCCCCACTAATCTCTCCGGGACGGCCACCCCCCTGCCCTTCGCTGCCCACGTCCCCCTCTCCCAGCGCCCGGATCCCCGCTGCCGCCCGCCCCGTCCCACGCTGTCTTGTCTTTTGTCTCTCCCAGAGCCTGAAGGAAGGCCTGACCGTGCAAGAACGCCTGAAGCTTTTTGAATCCAGGGACTTGAAGAAAGACTAGCTCTCCCCGCTCCGCTTCACCACGCGCGCACCTCCCGGCTTGAGGCAGCACAGCACCAGCACCGTTTGTCTCTCGTTGCTCACGACCGTCCTCGCTGTCGTTCGGCCCGACGCTTCCCGACGGCTCGGGGCGCCGCGGCGGGCCCCCCCGCCGCCCCCTCGCCTCCGCAGCTCCTTTCCCCGCTTGTGAGACGCTTCTGAGACTCTTGAGAGGGAGAGGAAGGGATTGGGGTGTGTTTGGTTTTTTTCCGTTTGTTTTTTTTTTTTTTTTTCCCCCTCTTCGGCGCTTTGTAGGAGAATCCTTCCTTTACTGTAAACCATTACACTAAGTGTCAGTATTAAGGCTCAGTAGCCTGTGAATAAGCTAGCTCCGTCGTACCAACGTCTTGGTATGCGCGCAGGGCAGGGTGGCACGGGCCAGCCCGCGCTCTTACTGCTGTCAAGAGACCCAGTGCTCAGAGCACACCGGGAGCCTAATCAGCCGTTGATCTCGACTGCATCACTTGCACCTACAAGGAGGGGGGGGGAAAGGCCTGTGGGACGCCGCCGGGGGGGTGCGAGCGGCCTGCAGGAGCCATGCTGACGCCAGGCCGGGAGAGGACGGAGAAGTGACTCCTGCCCCCGGCCGTGCCGTGACGGCGGCGATGCCGGAGCCCGGCGAGCTGCGGTGCCTCGGCGGGTGGTGGTTTTTGGGTAGGGAGCTGCTCACGGGCACCGTGACGGCGGCCCCTCGGCCTCGGCCCCCCCCTCGCCGGCGGCACGCGGTGGGAGGGAGGCGTTCCTGGGGCTGAGCCGCGAGATCACTTTCTTGCCTCCCCTCGATCAAGCCCAGCACTCTCTGTTTTTTGCTGTTACTCCCTTCCTCTCGTTGAGTCCCGTGTATCCTAGGGTCTGTGCGCATGTGAAACTCCCTTTTCCAAGTCAAAGGAAAGTAGAGTAGAAAGTAGAGCCAATATTGACTGAAAATGCACAGTGCTCAATGCATATAATGCTCCTTTTTTATCGGCTTCTTGAATTCAACTCTTCTTGTCAGCAGGGCAGCTCCTATTTTAATTCCTTAATCTTTTCCTGAAATAAAAATCTCAAAACCAGTATGTGCTTCAGACCTTCTCAGTCACAACAGCTTTTGTGTTTAGAGCAGACAATTTAGCACCACGAGGCCAGTAAATGGGTGCTCGCTGAGTGGAGAGAGCCGGTAGCGCTAGAGGCCGCATGCAGCCAGCCCACATCACGGTGGCTTCGTGCTGGGTGAGGAGAGCATCTCGGCATGCTTACAGCCATAGAATTGTTCAGGATGGAAAAGACCTCTGAGATATCCATGGAGACCCCCCCGCTCCTGCCACCCAGCTGGGAGCAGGGCTGAAGCATCGCTCCGTCGCTCCCCAGCCCGACGTGGCCACCAAGCAACCTGCATCACGTCGGCTTTCAGATATTTTTGAGGTGGAACCGAGCTTCCTATTGACTTCTGTGTGCTTCACCCAGGGGCGAAGCAGGCAGGTCTGTGTGCTTTTGTGGCTAGTTCAGGTTCCTAAGGGCACGTCTCTGGCCAGCTGAGAAGTCCGAGTGTGAGGAGAAAGCTCTCGCTGCCGGCCCTGGGTTCACTGCAGGCCCCAGCGGTGCCACCAGCGCAGCACAGAAGGCAGGGCCGTATGGGGATGCTCTGCTGCTGTGACACTGTAACTCCATACCTGGGTGCGTGTGGACGTCCTGGAGATGGGAGCAGGGCAGGAGGGACCCTCAACCGCTCGATACGAAGGCTGTTCCATCTGCTGCAGGCCCTCTCAGATGTTCTGGTGTGCAGCCACTCACCCTAACCTGAGCTCGCTGTAGTGTTCTCCATCATCTGAGCGTCGGAGGAGCCTTGGCAGCCTTGTGTCAGGGCAGCTCCGTGTCCTTGCCAGCCAGGAGCCATCCCAGGCAGGACCCACCTGAACCTCCTCTCCGGTCACCGGCCATCGGCTACTCCCAGGCGTCTCAACGCTTCTCTTTTGCTCTCACCCATCAGCCTGATGTCGCCCTCCTGGCCCACCATCGAGGAGCGTGGCCAAAGCACTCAAGGCTACGCGTCATCAGCTTCTCAGCACGGCGGGAGTGCAAGTGATGGAGCCCCAGTGTGGAAGTGGTCACCGCAGTGCTGGCCTGGGCACACCACGCTGAGCTAGCCGATGGCCATTTACAGCACGGACTGTTGGTAAAGCCATTCATGTCGGCAAGGTGTAGCCATGGCTTTTTGTAGACATGGCAGGGGTTATCCTGCGTCCCTTCCAGCTGAGGTGACCGGTGCAGCTCTCCACAGTTGCACCCTTCCCAAATTCATCTTTCTTCTGTTCAAGGGTGCGTCCAGTGGGCTTCAAAGTCCACATCTGGAAGAGCGGCTTCGTCATCATTCGTGTGCATGTTTGTTTTTTTTTTTACTCTCTCTGTTGGCATCTTGCACTTAACTGCAGGGAGAGGTCTGATTCCACAGCACAACCCCACGGTCGGGTGAAGGGTGCGTGGTGGGTCCCCGTGCCCACAGCGGCTGGGAGCCTGACACCTCAGTGGCAGCCACCACCACTTACGAGCAGTCTTCGAGCTAAACCAGGGACGCTGCCACCTGCCTTGCCGGACCAGCAGAGATGTCAGTGTTGTGGTCCAGGTTCCTCTGAAATCAGGCTGTGGCTTGGTGGGAAGGTGACTACCCACTGTATTTTGTACATTTTATATACCTTCCTGCCCACGTCAGGAGATGGCTGCCTGGCTGAGGTGCCTCTCCGGCTCCTTTCCAATGTCACTTGTCCAGCTCTCGGCAGAGACAACCTTTGGATTTCATCCCTGGCTGCCCCAGGTTTGTTCGGGTTGTGCTCTGCTCTCGGGTTGCTTTTGTGCCCTCTGATCTCCTGGGACGTGGAACAAGGATGGTGCACGGCGTCATCACTGTCACTGCTCTTCCCTTCCAAGGCTGCGCTGGATGCAGGAGGCCGCACGCCTCCTCCTCCTCCTCCTCCTCTTCTCTCAAGAAGTGTGGTGGGACTTTGTCCTTCTCAGCCAACTGAGCAGAACGTGCTGGTCTCCATCTCACCACGTGGACTCTGACCGTTCTTGTGTCCCCTCGAAAATCTTACTTTGCTGGCTTCGTTATTTTAACCGTGAGGACTAGAAGTTATGTACCGTGCTATCCAGCTGCATTTGCCTGTCGGTGGTGTGGAGGACGCAGGATGGACCCTTTCTGACACAAGTCCATGCCCCTGAGCACCTTGAGACTCCCCAAGGAGGGTCGCTTTCTGCTGCGCACCTGATCACACCCAGAAATCCTCTCTTGCAGCTTAGCATCCTGCCCAGGAATAGGTATTGAGCCGAGGAAGAGCATTTACTTGCTTCGCTGCCTCGATCCTTGTTTCTGAACGTAGAGAATGGTTTGGAAATGCGGTGCAGCTGATGTGACCCAGAGCGTGGCCGGGCAGAAGGGCTGGTGGTCAGCGTGGGGAAACTGATGGAAAGGGGAGACCGTCCCCGGCTTTTGGCTCAGCGTGTGTAAACGCATTAATATGATTTGGAGAAAAAAAAATGGGTGATGGGGGGCAAAAAGGTGCTGCAAGGTGGAAGCACTTGGGCAGTGGGCTGCGGGAAGGCAGAATGTGATGCGGTGGCCGTGCAAGCTGAATTGCCCCGGGTAGGGAGGTTAAGAGGCGTTCTTCCTTTTCTATACACACATAAAAACATTCGGAAGTTCGAGGGGGAAGTCACCCAGGAATAGCTGTGAAGAGAAGCCTCGTCCGGCCCTTTCTCCGTCGCTGCATAGGCGCAGAGCTGCTGAGCGAGGCGTCCGCGGTGACCTCCGGGCCACGGCTCAGCGCTGCGCCCCGGGCAACGCGCACGGCGCTGGGCTTCTCGCCGATGGGGCGCTGGCAGGGGAGCTGGCGTTGGCAGGAACGAGGCTGGAGGTTTTTCCCTCCTTCCTCTGGTTTGCCTTTACCTGGTTCAGATGTCAGTGCTCTCATCACCCCCCGTTACGGGCTCCCGGCATCGGCTGTTAAAGGCTTGCAGTTGGGGTTTGCTGTGCGAGCAGGATCAGACCCTGCGGGCTCAGCGGGACAGAGGCTTGATACTGGGGAGCCTTTATTTAATGCATGTCGGCCAGCTTCTCGGGGCCTTCAAGTGGCTGCTAAAATCAAAATAGGCAGCAGGTTCACTGAGAAAACAGCTGGCAGTAAGTAACAGTGATGGCCAAAAAAAAACAAGTGTTGGGTGGCAGGAGGACTGCAGTGGGAACGCCGTGTGGCGGAGGGAAGGGAGGCACCAGCCTCTGGCAACTCTTGTCGTGCTTTTAGCAATGCCTAACAAGCCAAATCAATTAGTTTTATTGCTTAACTTTGTGGCTTTAAAATATTTATCACTAAGCAAAAGGCTCTTTTATGAACATACTGGTGGTGGGCTTCGATGCTGTACCTTTCAGGAGCAGCCGTCTCCCACTGGAGAGTTAAAAAAAAAAATTAAAAAAAAATAAAAACAAAATAAAGGAAAATGCTGTGAGGGCTGGCGGGTCAGAGGCTGAGAAGTGGCCTCGTGGTGTCCTCGGGCTCCACTTCACCCTCCGGGACAGCACTTCAGGGGATGGGAACGCTGTGTACAAGTGCTTGTGGTGGGAGCTGTGAGCTGTGGAGGTCACGGAGAAGACGAAGAGGAAGGGGAGGAGGAGGAAGAGCAGGAGGAGGAGGAAGAATGCATGCAGACGGTGGTTCTGACTGGCTGCTGCAGGCTGTGCTCCAGGTGTCGGTCTTTACTTGCTATGTGGCAACTGCCAAAGCATCTCTCCGAAGCAGGGGGCAGTTCGTTACCTGCCTTCCCATTAACAAAAGAGAGAGGACTGGCAGCACCAAGAAGAGCCGAAAACGGGGTTATTTCTGCAGAGAGCAGTGCTTTACTGAACAGAAAAAAAAAAAAAAGGCAGGAAAGATTGTTTTGCTGATAGCAACATTCCTTAGTTATCCTATTTCTTCCTGCTCCGGGCTTCATCCATCCTCCAAAGTAAATCAGTGGCCACCTAAATGAGAACAGGGAGCGGCGAGGGGAGGAAGGCGAGGCGAGGGCGCGCTCCCCGCTTGCAGCCACAGTGCAACACACGCTGTGCAAGCCGCTGCTGCCTTTTGCACAACGCTGCACTGCTCGTAGTTCCCAAGTGTGAGGGCTAGGAAAAGTCAAGTGCAGCAAAAACTGGCTACAAGGCTTTTTTCTTTTCCTTTTCGCGAAAAATTTTCCTACCCTTTGCACCGTCTTCCCCAAAACAGTCTTTTTCTATGTGACCTTTCCTTTGCCCACGTATAAAATTCGCAAATCGTGTTCCTTCGAAACTAGAATAGTGCGTGGCTTTGCAAAGCAGAAAAAAAAGTCTGTTTGCTTTCGGTAACAGAGGGTGACTGGAATGCGTTAGTAGTGTCCCCTCCCGCCTGTAACACCGTGTCACGTTTGTGCCAGCTCTGTGCTCGACTGGACTGCCACCAGACTGCTGCATTTTTTTCGTGGTTCAGATGCAGGACGTAGTTTGTTGTGAACACTCGAGCACATGCACGCTCAGCGTAGCTTGCCTTTCCTCTGCAACCTTTTCAATTTTTTTTAAAAAAAAGCTTTGTTATTCTCTTTTAAACAGAAGTAATTTAAAACCTGTATAGTATTCCAAGCACGCCATGTAAATATTTATTACTCAGAAATCAGTGGAGGGTTCTCTTTTTGTGACTACGTCGTGGTTTTGGTTTTTAACTCTTGTTCTAACACCGCCGTCCCGCTGGGGGGCTGGAAGAGGCGCGCTGGGTGCGATGTGCCCACCCCACCCTGCCTGCCCGGAGAGACTGTTTGCTTCTGATGACTGTTATAAATATCTTTTCCGATGTTTTCTGCTAACCTATACCTTTAGTTTTGACGATACGTGTCCAAAGAATGTGTACAGCCTGTTGGAAACCTGTAACCTTCCTGCGCTATAAACTTCTTTTTTTTCCATTCAGAGAACTCGCTAATCTTGTATTTGATGGTGGCATTAACACCGTGCGTGCGCCAGGGGCCAGCTGGAGGAGCAGTGAGTGCCGTGCGGTGCAGCCCGAGGACTTTGCAGCGCGTGCGTTAAGGCGCCGATGCTGTTTCTGGGTGCTGGGTGCGGCGGCGTGGGCTTTGCAAGGGGCGGACAGACCCCCACTTACCCCTGTGCAGACACACGGCCTGCAACGGGCTGGAAGCGCACGCTACCTTGCAGCAATTTCAAGCAGGGTGCTTAAATGCTGAATGCGATTTGAAGTAAAACTGAGTTCCCACGGAGCACAAACCTTTTCTGACCCCGGGGACGCAGAAGTGTGGTCGCAGAGCGGGGACTGGGAGGGGTGGGGTGGCTCGCCCCGCTGCAGCCTGCACTTTGAGACTACTGAAAGAAACCCAGGGTGTGGGAGCTGCTCGCGGAAACCTGATAAGCCAGTCAAGTTGGTAGCGACCGAGCTAAGCCAGCTGGCCATGAACTGGTGAATAATTAGTGCAATTACGAACAATTATTTTCTCATTCTTCCTGCTTTCTTCGCACACTGATTGTGTGCAGGATGTGAGGAGAACACTAACTCTTTGTTCTAAGCTAGAGGGAGCAAAGTATGTCGTAAATACTAAAGGTGATGGTAGGTAGGCGATAGATAAGAGCGCTTGGTCTTTGACCCACGTGCACCTCCTGGGACCTGGCGTTCTGGATGTCTCCCGATTTTAAGGAATCGTTTATTCGGAGGGATAAAGTTTTAGGCAAAGAGAAGGGGATGCTGCAAGTCTTTGGGTGGTAACAGAACTGGCAGTGGCCGTTCGTGGTCAGTACTAGCGGTCGGTCCTTCCACTGACCTGATCAGAAGTGGAGGCTGGCCTCAGCTGTGTTCCAGCACGCCTTCAGCCACCCAACCGCAGCCAGAGGGGCCGCCTGGGTTAACACGCGCACACACCACTTGCACGTGCTCCACCGCTTGCACTCGGGGTCCTCTGCCCTCCTCCTGGAAATGACAAAAAGGGGTTGTGGCCCCAAAAGCAGGAGCTGAGCGCGAGGTACGTTTTCCAGGCGCAGCAGCCAGCTCGCCGCCTCCAACCTGCGTTTGGCTGCGCAGCAGCAGCGGCCCTGGAGCACGCAAGAAGCGCCCGTGCAGTTGGGGCCGCTGCAGCCGCACTGCTGCTGGAAAACCCCGCGGCTCAAGGCCAGCAATGGTCACAGAGGGTAGCTGGAGGCAGGGAAGCACGGCTGTGCCGAAGCCCCATCCATCTGCAGGTCCGAAGGGCCTCTCTCCAGGGGCGTTTCTTGCATGAGATCCATCCAGGAAATGAGACATCGCACGCGATTAATTTCCCTCTGCTACGGGGGGGGGGGGTGTGTGCTTGAGGCTCCTGTTTCTCAGTGTGCTTGAGTCCCTCTCTGCTTCCCTCCTCTCTTCCACTCCAGTTTATTTCATTGCTTTTTTAAGAGCCACTGCTCCTGGTAACTGTTCACTGTAATAGAAGCGTCACTTTTTTTGGTCACTGTATTTATTCCTTACAAAAAAAAAAATCTCGTGTGTCATGCTAGGTTCCCATGGATGTAGCTGATCATTTTAATTTTGTAAATATAATTACCTAACTTTACATAAACTATATCGTAATAAACTATTTTTGCACCACCCTTTGCATGCTGTGTCGTGAGGTGTTTGCTTCAACAAGGACACTGCTACAGAAAGAAAGAAGCAGAGGACAGAGCTTGAGAACGCTGTTTGCTTTTATAGTCATACTTCACAAACAAAATGCAACAGGTATCATTTGAATAACAATAAAATGTTTAAAATAGCATAAATATAACGCTGCTGAACTGGATTTACTACAGAATGAACTTTCTCAGCTTCTTCCTAGCTGTTACATCACAGATAATAGCAACACGTGGATTTTTCCCCAGCACCATGCCTACTTTCTCAAACAGAACAGAGCAAATCTGTAATCTGTGGCTCTTATTCCACATACCCTAAATAACACATTTTCAATTATTTGACTCTTTGAACCAACCAACCCACAAGAACTGGAGTACAAAAGAAAATAATCAGGATGATGTTGACCCTGTGTGAGCGAATGGCATGTTTAAGACTGCTAGTCACAGCACCACTGTATCCCGCAATACTGGTTACAGAAGGTTATAGACCCTTTTTCATTTTGAGAGATTTCAAATCACTTTGTATTCCGTATAAAGTAGTTCTTACACAGACAGTTGAATACTCAGCGTTTGGAAATTTATCCCAAGTTTCCATCCACCTTTGTTCCCCCTTAAATTCTATGTCCTCAGGCTGGGACAGCATGTTTAGCCTGGCAGGGTTTGTAGGGAGCAGTTTAATTTCTTACTAGACCAGCTAATGCAGTCAGATTGAAACAGAGGTGTTTCAGGTTTGGATGGTCAAACACAGACATTTTTTTCCCCACCACTTTCAACGGCCTAACAAAAGGCAAACCCTCCCTCTACGAATTGTCTGTACAGCTGGGCAGGCAGGAGCAGGGAGCAGCCTCATCCCCCGCAGACATCTGATGTTCTGCTCCCTCTGCCGGCAAGGGCTCAGCGAGCATCCTCCGCAAACTGCCCTTGGCTCATCGCCGGGGCACTGCCAGCAAAGCTCTAAATGCAACGGGAACCGAAGACTACATAAAGGCGCGAGTTATGCTGACCGAAAATAATCTCTTCGTTTTATGCGCTAGAGGTAAAACAGAAAAGTTAACGAGAAGCTGGCCAGTCCCAGAAGAAAATGACCGTCACCCCAGCCCCGCCGTGGATGCCCGCTGGGCGGACACGCGGTGGTCTCAGCAGCGCTCTGACCTGGCCCTGCTATCCCCAGGGATCACCTCGCCTTCCTCTCGCTGCTCCCTCCTCATCCCCTGCCCCGCTGCTGCCAACACCGGTGGCCGCGGTCACCAAACCAGACCGGAACAGGGTCCTGCCACCTGCATGAACGGGGCCTCCCTCCGCCTCGCCTCTCTGAGGTCGGTGACCCACCTGCAGCCGTGTTTGCTTTTAGGACAAGACCGACTGCTCCCGCAGAGCAGTTTCTCTGTTTGCTCCAGAGACTCCTTGCTTGCCGGAAGATGAGCTGGCCCTGGTATCTGTTCTCACACATTCACACTGGAACGCCACTAATCTTAAACCAGAGGAAACACACACACAATCAAAACTTCCTATTTCCCAGATTGCCCTTCACAAACTTTCAACAATTAATGCCAACAAAAGAAACGCAGCTGAGGTGCTTACTCTCTCTGTACAAGCCCCAGCTATGCTACAGCCCTCTAGCCCCTTCCTTCAGTTACCGACACAGGGGAGCTGTTGGGGTAAAACTGGTAAAACTCCATCCTGCAGCATCACGAGTTGAAAAACACCCATCTCACCGCTCAGGTCCCCAGCACGGTACAAATGCCATCTCACCTGCCCCGGGGCATAGCACTGAGCCTGTGCGAAGCTTTAAGCTCTATGAACTGAGCCCCGTTGCAGCTCTCCTCGCAGAACAACTCACCGATAGCTGGGTCACTCCTGCTAACGTAGCACACAAGGGACCTGTGGCACTTCAGGGTAGAGAGCACTTCAGTTGTGGAGGGGCTTAACTAAATTACAACCAGGCGGGGGATACAATGATGTCTATACACAATAAACCCCTGAATGCCATCTGCTCAATACTCCTCCAGCTCAGGGAAGCAGCTTAATCATTGATTTTCTTTGGAAAAAAACATGTACTTGAGGGGATCGTATATTTCCCAAATCCTTTCGAACTCCTCCAGGAAAGGCTGCACATACTCCGCGTCCTCCATGATCAGGATGTTCTCCCGGTTGTTCTGGATCGCCTCCGTGGTCCAGTTGAGGGAGCCCGTGATGAGCATCTTCCTGTCCACGATGGCGAACTTGTGGTGCATGAAGCCGCTCTCCTGGTCGTGGCGGACCTGGATCCCTACAACGACACAACGGGGACGTGTGACGGGCACCGACGCTCCCTCAGCGGGCCGCCAGGGCAGCTCCGAGCACACGGCGGGGCCATGCGAGGCCTCGGTGCCCCGCGCCTCACCGGCGTGCCGGAGGAGGCCGATCTGCGAGCCCTTCAGCGCCATGTACTGCGCGTCCGTCACCACGCGGACCCGGACGCCGCGGTGGTGCAGGAGGCGGACGGCACGGCCCAGCTGCGGGCTGGAGAAGGCGAAGAGGCAGAGCTCGAGGGAGCGGCGGGCGGACAGGAGGTGCCGCAGCAGGCGGCTGAAGGCGCAGTCCCCGTGGGGCAGCGGGCACGGGCAGGGGCCCAGCGTGTCGTCGGGGCTCGCCGCCTCGGCCAGCAGCGCCTCGGTGCAGCTGGGCCTCGAGGGGAAGAAGAGCACCTCGCGGACCGGCCGCCGCCTCCGGGCCACCAGCGCCTCCAGGGCCAGGCCCAGCGCTGCCAGGGCCGCCAGCACCAGGCCTGGCCGCCGTGCCCCCGCTGCCCACATCGCTCCCTCGGTGGGCTCGGCTCCTGGGGGCGGCGTGGGCCCTGCTGGACGCCCCCAGCAGCAGCCCCAGGCAGCCTGGTGTCCTTGTCTGGAAACTAAGCCCCCCCCTCAGGCCACACGGCTGAGGCCCAACCCAAGCACCAGCTGTCTGCACCGATTTTTTTTTTTTCCTCCTTTCCCCTTAGGCTGCTGTGAGCCGGCTGAGGGGAATCTAAGCCCAAACAGCACTAAAAGGCTTCGGGTGTCAGCACAGCGCTTGTTGCTTGCTTGTTCCTGGGCAAGGGAAGTGTTGCCAGGACGAGGAGAGGTCCTGCTTCTGAGGGTTTGCCTTCAGGGGGTGGTGCTCGGAGGGGAGGAGGGTGCCGAGAGGTGGCCTTCTTGCTGATTAAGTTTGCAAAGAGCACTGCCCACGTTCCAGCTCCCACTGACAGCGAGATGAGTGCCCGTGGCCTAAGCTGTGAGCTGCAGGAACTTGCCCAGGCACTCAGCTGGGTAATCCCTGCACAGATCTGTTGTGGCAGGCACGCAGCTCTGCTTTTATGCAAAGCAGGAGCCTGGGGTTCGCAGGCTTCACCGACTCCCCCCCTTCCTTCCTGGGGACGTTTTAGGAGTGTGAAGTCAGTGGGTTCCAGACCCTGGCTCACGCACAGTACGTTATTCAGAGAGGCTGTGGTCGTGTCTGTGACACTGCCCTGTTTCACAGGAGCAGAACGATGGCCGTCACCTACCACTCGTGCTGTACTCCACTGGAAGGAGAGCATAAAACCTCAATCTTGACCTTATCACCCCTTTTGCCATTTCAGAAGCAGCCACACTTCTACTTAGGAACTTAGACCAGCTTTTAATGCAAGATTGCTTGGATAAGCTATTCTTTAAGGAACAGAAACAGTTCAGCAGCCAGGAAGGCCTAAATGCCAAATAATGTCTTACCTGTTACATAATGTAACTCTGATTTGAACCTGTATAGCTTTAACATAGAAAAATAAAAAATACTGGATCACATATAAGGTAGCCCCCAGAGAAAGCGCCAACTTAGCACTTGAAATTCTGATCTTTTCTAATTACTTCTGTCAGTTTTATTTCATTATTTGTGATTTTTTAAATCTTTATTTTTCCTTCAAGGACTAACTCCAGCACATAGGAAGCAAGATGTATACATTTTTCAGAGCTTCCTTCCCTGTGGATAGAGCTGGAGCACCTCTCTTTTCCCTTGTTTCCTTATTGAGGACTAGGAAACGTAAGCTTTGTTGTGAACCCTGAAATTAAATAACACCTTTCTTTCAAGTAGGTTTGCTGTTTGAACATCCTGTGGTTATGTCCAATCAAGCATTTTCAATCAATGTATCAGTATGTCTTGCTCAAACTATACATAAAAAAACCCTAATACCTACAAAGTTAAGAGGAAAAGGCCTGTTAAAGTGCTGTACATTAGATCCAGGCTAAGAGATGCAGGAACGATCTTGTGGATGAATCGTTCATTTTGTGGATGCTGCTTCTCCCACCCTAACACACACACACACAAATCAAGACAATTAGGCTTTGTCCATTTTACAAAAATAGCTCTTAATGAGATTTAATGCTTGTCTCCATTTTACAGATGTTACAGACAAAAGCAACCTGCATATTTTATACATAAGAACAGAACTCGTGACAAGTTCGAACACCCCCCTCTGAGCTTGATTCTTGTTTGAATGAGTGTAGTAGGTCACCTGGGTAAAAGCTGCTTCTAGCTTGTTAAAAACATTTATAGGAACGTCAAGTTTTCCCAACAATTATCGAGGAAAAAAAAACATGACTTCACAACAGAAACAGTAATTCCTTACAATACAGTTAAGGAATGTCCATTTAGTTAATTAAAAAACGCACCAATGTTGTCTTGAACTATTAAGCATTCAAAATGGCTACTATAGAATTATATAAGAATGGAGCACCTACAGGTTGGATCTTTTCTGCTTAATTAGGAAGCTAGAAAACTATATCTGAGGACAGAACACCAGAGACCTTACCCTGGAGAGGTTATCTTCATTACTTGGAAGTTTTGCAACACAGGCAAAACAAGGCAAGTATTTCACCCTTTAGAGGCAAGCAGACTGCATTTTGAGACTTCTTGTATTACAGTTCTCCCACCCAGACAAGATTTCCAAAGCAAATGCTGAAAATGTCTCAAGTTAAGATATAAATAAATTAAAGCGGAGTGACATGACTCCAACAGGATACTCCTGACTTAACGCTACAGCAGAAAATAGTCTCTTCGTAAATCTGAACGTGAAGTGGTTTTAAATAATTTACATGTGATCCATACCCTGTGACATGTCGCTTATTTTTGGTTCTTTTCTCTCAGACATTTAGAGACTTATTTGAGATTCGGAGAGATTAGCTACATCCATTCCCAGGAGTTCTGGATGCTGTCACAGGTATCTGAGTCTTGCCAATGAAATCTAAAATTGATTAAGCACCATAATACTTTAGGATGACAGCACAGGATTTCAAATAATTCCCGCTGATTCTTTGAATGTTGCTGTATTTTAGTCTTGAGTGTGCAGGTCTAGATTTAGAGTTGAGTTTCAGGACAGACAGCAGCAATATTTATTAGCACTTATTAGTCCAGTCTCACTCACAGCAATTAGAAAAGACTCAAGTCACTCTTCAAGTTAGTTTTAGGACCACAAGAATAGTGATGAAATTTCACTATCCACCTAACACACATGCTGCAGGCTCAGCAGAGGTAACTTGGGGTTCCCTGCAGTTATCTGAAGGCAGCAAGTGAGGTTGGGCACCCTTTAGTTCCGGGACTCCGAGGACGTTGGGCTGCGAACTGTTGACATCAGGTGAGACTTGTATGTCTTGCTCAGGCCAGTCATCCAGAACTTGAGAAGCTTGACATTGTCCTCCTCTGCAGCTCCCAGAATGCTCAACAGTTTTTGTGTGTCTTCCTTGGGTCTGCTGTCCACTTTAGTGAATTTAAAGAGGACCTTCACTTTACTGCAGGAAAAAAACAACTCCTGTCACTATTACAATAGACTTGCATGCATCAAGCAGGGAACAACCAGTAACTGTAGCTTCTCTCAGTACCTACTGCAACTACATGTTAATAAAAGCCTCAAACAACATTCCAAGGAAACTAGTCTCAAGCTTTAAATGAAGAAACTGGGGAGAAGAGGAGTACAGGAAAAGGGGAGATTAGTTAAGGAGACTACTCGTTTCAGCAGTATCATGCCTAATTCCGGTTTGTTTTTTCATTCAAGTGAAAAGTGAAATGATTAACTGTGACAACTGGGAATCTCCCTGCGAGGCACATGTAGTGCCCATCTGGCCTTCAGATAAATTTACAAAACCTGAATGTTTTGTGAATTATTTCACATGACTGTTTGGCCTTCCTTTGTAACTGCTTGCATCTCTGAAATGTGGTGCCTGAGGGTGCAACCATCACATCTGTTTGGCGTGTTATCTGCACTGGAATATAGTGCACATTGACAGGCTTATATATATTTGCATACTTAATCCTCATAACGTATATAAGGCAGACAAGTATTGTCATGTAGGTAATCTCCAGATGCACGAACTGAAGCATAAAGGTGAAGAACTGCTGAAAGCCAGAAAGAGAGGATCAGAGCAGAATAACTCCAATATTGTCAGCCCCCAACAGTAAAGCCGACTGCTCTCAAGGCTAAGGTAAAGGTTACCTGACTACAAATTTGCCTGTACTCTAGTGTAACCATTCCAGGATTAACACCAAAACTGTTTCTCTGAAAGCAACACAGTTGTACTTACTTCATCCACTCCTCCTTCAGGCAAACAAGGCACTGATCCACAACATCTACAGAAAGGTTCTGGTTGGTCAGAGCAGCTTCAATCTTGTTCAGGATTGTAGGGCCAACTACAAGATCAGAAAGGAGGGAAACAGGGTGAGAAACAGGACTTGCAATCTGCAGGTTACCCACTGAGACCTTTACTGGTAATAGCAAGGACAAGTCCATTTATCCTACGACCTAGGCCTGAATACTTGCTAGGATACACAGCTGCTGGAGCACACAAAGAAACCTAGAGGGAGCGAACCTTTGTTTTGCATTGCACCTGTATCTTCAGCAGACAATGCAGAAAGGGTTAGCTATCTGTGCTGTCATAGACAGAGGCCAATGTATCTAAATTAAGACTTCCCATTAACAGAAGATTGATGGGCCCGACTAGAATCACATCTAGATGCAAGTGTTTAAGTTCTTGAACAAAGAAGGCAAGAAAAGGTCTGCCATGTCTGTATCAATCATACTGGCCTATCAAGTAGAGTATGGGAGATGATGAGTAACGCCATGGTCTTTATGTGTTTACCAGTTTAAGCTAGACTCGCTCAAAAACAAAAAAAACCAACAAAACCAACCCAAAACCACAGACAGGTACTTCAGGATACAAAGTGTTCATCGTGGGTTACAGAAGAATTTCCCTACAATTGCTACTATACCCATGTCACAGAATTAGTTTTTCACTTCCGAAAAATTAACAAGCAAAACACTGATTTGGTAAAGCAAACCCTATTTAATTGAACAGCCTGTGGTAGTAGTAGCAGTAAATTCTCAACCCCAGTTGTACAGTGACCTGGCTTTCTACTCAGACTTCCTTAAGAGACCGTATGTGAATGGCAAAAAAAGCAGTTAAACATCAGGATGCTCGTTTTAATCTCAGGGATACGAGTTTCTTCTGCTTTCAAAGCACTCACCTCGATCTGCTGCGACAGGGCTACCGCTGGTGACAACAAACTCGTACTTGTTGAGGGACTGTTCATCATCAAACAGAGTTGGGTAGAGACTGGACCGGGTAGCAGAGCGAACTTCCACAAGGACTGCGAACTCTGGAGCAAGAAAAGACCAAAAGAACATTAACCGTAATGGCCCTGATTCTAAAACACAACTACATACTCTGCTCCTGGAAAACGCAGCTCTGGAAGCTTACGACACTTGGTCCAGCATGAATCCCTTGCTGTAATCAGTAGGAAGCAGGACTTTCAGCTATGGTACAATTAGTGCTCATAGGTGTCACACCTTTCAACTACCGATCACACAAGGATATAGGGAAAACAAAGGAAGTGCTACAGGTTTTAGTTCATGCAGCATTTTAGACCATCTGCTAATACTTTATTAAAAAAACAACACCTTGTTATTTTTTTTAGGGAAAAGAAAAGGTTCTGCTACAGGTTCTTACCAGATGATAATATGTGGGATGGAATTTGGACATGTGGACTAAGCCCTAAGAAGTTACATCGATATGCCTCTTCATACTGGTCACTGTAGGGGATGATCCGCACACAACCAACGGGCAACATAGTCTAGAGAGGGAAGGAAACATGTTGAGAGAAAACACTGGAACTAAACCAGTAAAGCACACTTTTCTCCACGACTTCCAGGACCAGCCAGGACTTGGAGAACTGCTGACGCAGATTCTGCTTATTTGGGGGATCAGAAGCATCTTACTCAGCTTAAAAGACTACGCAGTTGCTATCTGTGGACAACCAAGACAAAGGTTGGATTCCCCCCCAGCCACATAATTTAGAACACATTCTCCACAAGATTACATATTAGAGATAGGTCATTAGGAAGGCTGGACTACTAGAACATATACGGAAAAACAAGCAGCCAGGAAACAAAGGAAAAAGTTTCTAACCCTTAGCACATCAAAAGCAGACTGGACAAGATCCATGTCTCGAGCTTTCCAGATGACCTGGTTCCCCATCAGAACGTGCCAAGCCAGCATGCGGAATGCTGATGCCCCAAGAACCTGAAATGAAACCATATATCATTCATTAGGAAAATCGGTGAAATGTCCAGTCTGCCCTGTTAAAAACATGACTGCCACATAAGAAAATGTCTAGAACCGAACAGCACAAATTAACATAATAATTTAGCAACTTGTGTGCACAGATGGTAGTTCAAAAGCACAGCACCAAGTGCTTCTTTGACAGGTGTTAAAGGTGCCACGCTGTCATGCAAAGTAATTTTCACCCCCACCTGTGGTTTCAAAAACAGCAGCACAGCATCACCTCGCCAACGTGCCTAACCAACGATCCAATTCAGCATTAAGCACAGTAAGAGAACAGTTGTATTCCTAGGTTCTTCCAAATCCTTCAGTTCTCTGGCAAGATTACATGAATCAGCCTGCGTGTTGGCTGAGTTAGTGGTTTTGGCAAGATGGACACAGGCCTGTTTGGAATGGGACTGAATGACTTCTATCAGGTGATGATAACTTTGAGGCATTTCTCTGATCTGGGTTAGGTTCACAACAGCGATTCAGTCATGAAAGATGAAACTATATTCTTAGACAAGCCTCCAAAGCCACACACTTGCAACACAGTGCTGTAGTTTCATAGCTTCAAGCATTCCAAATTAGAAGAAAGGAGAACAAAAGGAAGCTAAAAAGATAAAGGAGCACAAGGTCAGAAACATAGGAGCTATTTGTCAGGAGTGTCCAGGAAAGCAAGCTACCGTGAAAGAGACGGGTGAGTCTAACGCACTGTGCCTTCCCCTTCAGCCAGGTAACTGGAAGCACTGGAGACAAGCTACATCTGCACAGAACCGTTTGTTTTGTTTGTAATTTTTTCCCCGAAGCACCTTTGTTGTAAGCAAATAACACCTGGCTTTGAAGAACTGTGTTCCTCTCTTACCTGTCTCATGTGCCTGAGAGAGCGGAAGACAGACAACCTTCTGTGAGCTACATTCCAGCTGCTGCAATCTGGCATCAGAGAGGTTTCAGGAGAGCATTTAGATAGCTCCTGTCCTTCTACAACATCCGGCTGGGAAGAAGGCTTCTCTTCTTCCTCAGAACCATCCCAGCCTTCTGACTCTTCTTTGAGGTCTAGCAAAAAAGGGCAGATTTGTTATAAAAATTGCTGTCTAGGAATGTAAACTGCCTTGGAAGTGCCTATGCAAACTACAGTCCAAGACGGCTGGTTACACTTACAATGATAACAGAAGAACTTGGTGTTTTACCAGCCAAAGCACTCTCAGAGGGTCTTCTATCTCTGAAAACTTTGATCTCACCTGCAAGTTTTTCCATCTGAACGAGGGTGTCTTCTGTTGGTGCTCCCTCCAGAAGCTTCTCTGTAAGTCGGCTGCCACAAGCTTTCAAAAGCCTGGGGACATCAAAAAAAAAACAAAACAAGTGGAAGCAGCATTCGTTAAGCTTGCTAGGTGCAAAAATCTAGAAAGAAACCTGTTGTAATGAATTCAAAAAAACATCCAACCACTAACCGATACGCATTCCCTATCAACACATCTACGCTTTCCTCTGTGCCTCAGCTATCAGTGCGTCTCAGAGCTACTGCCATTCAAAGTCACCAAACGGTGACTTTGCCATGTTGCAATTACCTTGTGCAACATACTCATCCCCCATCCAAGTCACATGCCAGTGTTGCAACCCTCTCTGTGGCAGCTTTCCAGGGAAGTCTGATGAGCAAGTCAGGCACTGGACGAACATGCCGTGGACTTCCACAGACGCGCTGCTGTGCCAAATGGCTGCATCTCTCCCCGCTGCCTATCACAACACACAGGCACCTCCAGGTGAGCAGCTGCTGTACTCCAAGTGCGAATCCCACATCCACCACACTCGGGACAGGAACACCTTTTCTTGCATTTTTCCTTACTTATTTTTATACATTGTTTCCATCAGCAGACAGATATTTTTTTTTCCCCTAAAGGCATCATCAGACTGCTGTCCTTCCGTGCTTTGCTAAGTAGTTTCTGATTTAGAAGGAGCTAAGTTCAACTTACTGCATCAAGAAGAACTACCCTAACGCTCAAATCACATTTCCGCCCTTTCAGAATATTACAATATCCTCTTCACGAAGGAGTTCCAGAAGCTAGAAACACAAGTGGCATTACCAAGCAAAGGAAGTATGCAAACACGCCCAGAGGTTTTCATCGTTGGTCAGCGACGTTAAGGAGCGGGCTGCGTTGCCGTTCCGCTGGTGCAGGAAGGGAGTGAAGGCTGTGTTCATCCGCTGCGCGCGCTGAGGGCACCCATACTGCTCTGCTTCAAACACCTACAACACAGAAGAAGGGCAGTGTAAGACACTGAAAAGGATAAAATACTGACACAAAGATCAAAAATAAAAACGCACCAAGGAACACCAACAAGTGAAAACTGTGTATCACACACAATCATCCAATATACACTGTAAATTACAGGAAAAGAAAGGGAAGGGACATCTTATTCTAGATTAAGAAAAATTATTAAGCAATGTATCTGCTCCCAAAACACTGTCCTTCACAGCTTTGATTACACTGCTAACAGAGCTATTGTCTAGCAGCTCTGTCTGTGAAAAACATCACGCCTGGCTTAAAAGGCCGGAGGCAGCCTGTTCCCTCCCTCCTGCCCACCCAGATACACGCTATCCTCTTGTCCCTTCTGTCAACCTTAAAGACTCCAGCTCCAGTGAGCTAGATCAGCTTTTAGATTGAAATACCAAACAACTATCATAATGTTTGATTAATGTTGAGCCAAATGGACTCTCTGCGCTGACCCACCTTAAGTGCTTTGCCCTGAAGCTCATCGATGATGCCTCTGATTTTTCCCAACAAGAAAGGCCATGAGTTGATGAGGTAAATCCGGTCCATCATGATAGTGATGATGCTGTACCAGCGCTGGAAGCCTCGAGCCAGGCTGTCTTTGATAAAGAAGGTGTGGCTGAACACAAAACCATGCTGTTCGTCTCCAAAAAATATAGGGCCTTCACGCCCTGGGCAGACCTGAATTGGAAGGGCATATACACCAAAGTAGCTCAGCACATCACGCAGCTAAAACAGTAATGAACTGTGGTCAAATAGACCTCTAAAGACATCCTACGAATACTACATAAACTTCAATTTAACTTTACTTTACAAACTCTGATCTATTCAACTACAATACTGCTGAGAATTCACAAGAAATTGCTGATCTTGGCATACAAACACCATTAATCTATAAGGCTCTTCACTTCTATAAGATGCTGAATGTTAATCATCTACAAAGATAACCCATTTCTTGATAAAAGGCAACAGACTCCAACATTTTTACACAAGCAGTTTATCTTAGAAAGAAAAAACTGTAAATGCGTAGGAGTGAAAACAAGGAAGACAATTTTTTCATCTCAGAAGTCGAGAGGAAGGCACCCCCAATGTTATCAAAGATCAACCTTAAAATCCCCACCAACCCAAGAACAAACAGACTTCTGTGTCTTTCCTTCCACCCCCATTCCATCCTTCTCACAGGCTACACAGATCAGCTAAGATCAGAAAAGTAGTATTTTGGATTTGAAACGATATATGGGGCCCTACACAGACTTTGTTCCCGTTCAAGGCAGTTACCTCGCAGCTCAGACTGCGGACGCAGGCCTGGCGCACAATGCTGAAGAGCTGGGGGTGATTTGGGTGCTGGTGACTGACATACTTGATCGAAGTTTCCTTGTCGTGGCTGACGAACCCAGGATGTCCTCCCGCAAGAGAGCGGCAACCCTGAAGATAGAAAAGCAAACTCAACGTAAATGAACATGCAGTCGTCTAAGGTTTTTGACCACCTCTGCAGTTTCCCTTCAAAATGTATGGAACTATTATTTACGTATACAAATAAAACCACAAGTATTCAGAACGCAAGCCGTTTGAGTCAGGGTCAGGACTTGAACCCAGTTCCTCAAATAGCACTCTGTGGAATACATTACCTATGCTAACTTTCCACTCTTTAATTTGATCGTGAACTTTATGATGGCTCTACAAGTGGTATAATTCAGGTAACAGCAGCTGTGAAAACATCTGACCTAACAAAACTATTAACCATAACTTAAAGGGAAGCCATGCACATGAACAACTGAGAACATATATTTTCTCCACCATTTTCATTGCTTTGACATTTTTGTTTCTCGTTCAACACTGCTGCTAGAGACTGTTATTAATCAATGGAAAAACCTGATCTAATGAAGCAGTGACTCTTAGAGGATGAAGGAAGCATTTCTCAGCCTCACGAAACGAAAACGCATAGAGGGCTTAAAAGAGACCTCAAAAGACAATCTTGTTAAGGTCAATAGCCTCAACAACAGCTCCTTTAACGTCCTCTCACAGGTAGCTGCACTGTGTAAGGGCTTAGACATTTTTGGGACTGTTAGTCATATTCAAATGTAAGTGCAGTTCACTTTTTTCCTGCTAAAAAAACAACAAACAAATAGCAACACAATTTGCATTAGAGAATCCAAGAGCTTTTAGAAAAGTAATAGGTGTAGTAAAGTAAAAGGCCACTGATGTCCACGCACAGCTATTCACACTTGCCTCACACATGTCTGACTTCTTTGGCCCTGGGCTGCTGGAGTCAGCACTGGCACCTTCCGCTGGGCTGTGCGAGCGGATCCTGCTGCTCATCTGAATGCCACCCTCCTCCTCTTCCGCCTGCTCATTCTGCCCAGCGATGTCCCCGCTGCTCGCCCCTTGGGGAAGCGGCGAATGCAGGACCTCCGTGCAAAAGAGGGTGCGGGGCCCGTGGAGCTCGCAGAAGTGGCAGAGGGCAACGATAGCATTCATAGTGAGAGCTCAGCACGTCCGTCAAGGCCTCCTGCGGGTAAAGGAGAAAGCGCAGGACATCAGTGTAACGAACGGGCCTTGAACCCCTCCTCGGCTAGGTGAAACCCTGCTGCTCATCCCCTCCAGGGGGGAAAGCGGCCCAAGCCTACCTGGGGGAGTTCTGATACCTCGGGCCTTGATGGGGGTAGAGAGAAGCGGCCCCCCTGTGCCCGGGCGCCTCAGAGGAAGGCCGGGGCCAGGCCCACCCGCCCTCCCCACACCGAGACGGGGTCGAGGCCCCCCCCGGCTCCAGCCCCCCGCTCCCGCACACCTCACGGCTCGGCAGCCCGGCCCCAGCCCGGCCCCGTTCCCCCCCCTCGGCGGGCCCGGCCCCGTTCCGCCCCCCGCCGCCCCCCCGCCCCCCCCAGGCCCCGCTCACCGCGGCCCCGGCCCCCCCGGCGCGTCCCGTGGCTGCGGGCAGCTGACAGCCGCTGCCCCGCCGGCCTGTACCATCCCCACCCACGCCGGGGGGGGGGTTAGGGGGGTAGGTAACCCCCCGACTGCCCGCCCGCCGCCCAGCAGGAGAGGAACGAGGACCTGGGAGAGGATACGGGGCAGGCGGTGGTGAGGCGACGCCCAGGCGGTCTCCTCACGGCGCAGCCCCGCTGCTGACAGGCGCCGCCGCCGCCTCCCCCCCCCCAGCCCCGCCGTCATGGTTCAGGCGACGCCTTCGGCCCGCAGCCGCCCTCTGCACAGGGCTGGGCGGAACCATTACCTCAAAGGACGGGGGTGGACATTAGAAACTCCGGAAGATGTCTCCTTTTTCCTCGCTGAGCCCCGCGCTGTTGTCGCGCTGTGCAGAACATACATCAGTGCTCGGCCTCGGAGAATCCCTCGGAGAACGGAGCCGGGCCGAGCCGCCTGTGAGCCCACAGCCGGAGGGGGCGCTGCTTCCCCACCCCCGCAAAGTGGTGCGGCCCACAGGGAGGGTCACGTGACCGCCGACCCGCAGGGGAGGGGTACGGGGCAGGCCGCGCGCAGGCGCAGTGCGCCCCTTCCGCGCTCTGAGGTGATGGCCCGGCCCCGCCCCTCGGCTCGTCCCCTGAGGGCTCAGCTCGTCCCGTGCCCCTGCCATGGGAAGGCAATAGGGGTTACACGGCCCAGAGCGAGACAGTGAATCAAGGGAGCAAACACGTTAGCTGCGTTAAAAACACCTTGGTTTAGGCTCTTACAGACCTGCCCTCCTTTCAGCCCGTCCCGTATTGCTGCAGGGTCTCACATCTTACCACAAGGTTATTGCTGTGTGGAAACTACGCCACAAAAACCCCATGTCCCCTTGGAATTAATTATCCTTTCAAGCTTCAAAATAATCAACTGCTGGATTATTATTATTTTTTTTACCCCCTTCCCTTTACATTGGAGCTGACTTCTACAGTCTCAAGTACCCGAGTCTTTTTTTTTAAAAAAAAAAGAAAGCAGTAAGTCTTCCTCAGGATAATGGCACAAATCATTCAGCTGAGCACAACTCGTACTACTGCAGCCCGACTGAAACCCACAAAAAGGCAGTTACCAGCAATACTAGCACAATACAGTATGCCTCTGGCTCCGAGCAGCCACACACAGACTGAAGACTTGGGCTTCTGCAGAAGAAAGCAATATTCAGATGGACAGTGAGATGGATGATGCTTGCAACACAAAGATCAGATCTGAATACAAAAAAGTCCTCATTTGCAGCACGTTTGAGCCAAAACCCATCTAATTCCAGAGTCTGTCTTGGACAAAGGCCAGTAGCAGCACTTTCCAATGAAGACAGACTGCACAAAAGAAAACACTACTTCTATTTGAGACAGTTCAGGAGAGCTCTAAGAAGCTACCAGTAGATACCAGTAGAGCTTGAACAATTCCTGAGCACAGGGCGCTGCCACCCGCAGCAGACAACTAGCAGCCTCCCGCCAGTCAGCCAGAATCACGTCCTGAGAAGCAAAAAGAACAAAAGACTCCCCTCCTCCCCCCCACCAAAAACCACAAAACACCACTATGAAAAAGCCAAATACAAAAGACCTACTCTCTCATTCTTTCAAGCCAACCATTTAAGACAAACTAAGAATGACTCGTTTGTTATCTTTATTTTCCAATAGTACATTTAAACAACTTCTCAGGACTAACCTCCTCAGCCAGTTCGGCCATGCAGAGAACATTTCCTAGGTTACACAGATCACCTACGACAACACACACACGGGTCGCAGTTGTACTGTCGAGTAGAGAAGGGAAGTGGTAGAGGAGGAGGCAACTTGAGTTATGCAAAAGCACGTGGCGCAATGGCTACTACTGCAGGTGTGTCAGCAAAGGTCACTAACTAGGGTTCCTTGGTGGCACAGAAGTAGGAGGGGTGATTGTATACATACCGCTTCCAGCCCGTTTGTTTTTATTGGATAATATTTTATTACCTGCTAAGCATAACTGAACTAGACCCCCCTCCTGTGGCTATGAGGTGCAGTTGCAAGACTAATGCTACCTTCAGAGCTGCGTTTTCTCTCTTTGCTAATTAAGATGCTTGAAAATATGAGTTAGATACCAAAGCATGCACTCGGTCTTTTGTGAACACATCTTGTGGCCATGCATGATGAGAACTAGCCACAGGCCCTCTGAGAGTCTAAGATCAAGAGCACACAGTGTTCCTATATTTGATCAAAAGTCCTTCCCTGCAATAAATACAAATTAAAACCAGAAAGCTCAAGTGTTCTCTAAGCATCTCAGCTGACCACAGCCCATGCAATTAGTTCCAAGATGTGAAGAAGCTACTTCATTAAAAATCTGACTTAATTTCAACAGTATCTCAAGACACGCAGATGCCAGACCATATGCATTTATCAAACCATTACTTAAAAGCCCTTCCCCAAAACACTTTTGGTGAATGCTTTCTCTCAACTGATTCTACAGGTGGGAGCCTACTTTGAATTTTCAACAGCAATGAAGAGTTTAACAGCACAACTATCCACATCAGAAAATGAACCCCAGCAGCTCTCTTTCAAAGCATTTGCCTTCTTAGAAATCAGATTTAGTGTAATACATCATTTGAAAATAATACATAAATATATCTGCCATCCTTTTGATGTGTAGTATGGGTTTATTTTATCTACTTCAGGAAAAAAAAAATATAGCAGCTATTTGCCAAGTGTGTATATTAGTTTGCCATTCACCAGCTCTCAGCAGAACGTCCACACTCACTAACAGGAACCAGCGGTACCAAAGCTCAGGCACTGCAAAGTGAGCATTTCTGCTTCTTCTCAAGCTCCATGAAAGCATTCTGCATACCTTCTCCCCCAGCAAGTGAGCCCTTGGCGATGAAAGGCAAGCCATCCACATTTTTGTGTACGTGGCAGTTTGGGGTTAGTCATTTGCAATACTCGGAGTACTGCACATAATTGTAAACACTTCCACAACCCAGCTTTGTGCTCGAGCCCACAGCACAAGTCATCACGTATTTAACACTTCCACAGTACCAGAGCAGAAAATTGCAAAAGCAAGTTCAGCATTGAAATCACTGCAGGATTAACTAGGAAAAATAAAAGTTAAAAACCATAAACATCTTTAATTACAAGGCTAGTAAGGCAAGTTAGGAAAAAAAACAGATTTTGCTTTAGGTGTAAAAGTTGCCTTCAGATATGGAAGTCACTATGATAGGAAGCACAAGGTCTCAACGGTGAGCTACTAACACTATGGACCTATGCTGTGTTCACTATTAAATTGCTATTTTATATTTTAAAAACTTCATTTACCACCTAGAGAACGATCTGGGGATAGTTCTCTTCTACTAGAAAGCATACTGCTGTCACAGAGGCTCTGCTAGAATTAAGAGACCGGTTTTTAAATAAAAACCCCGGCAGTTCTGTACCTGCACTGGAAGCACAAATGGATTATTTTCAACCATGGGTGACCTCAATACATACAAGTTGCACATAGCAAGAGCCAGAAACGCTTAGCTCCCACTTCAGCACCCGAAAAAAGCTGGCAGGTTAGCAGTAGCAAGCAGCTCCTATTCAAGTGTTTAAGCAGGAAGCACTGGATGCTGAGCTTCTCACATTCTGCCTTGATGACAGGTGTATTTATGCCCGATAGTAGGAGATTTGCACTGACATGAAGTGTTTCAAAGGTGACTGAATAGTTAGAATCTTCAGATACATGAGAGCTACAGAAAAATAAAGAGACCATTGATTTAAGGAGTGAGCACTTGAAGGATCCAAAAGTTTTTGTTTGAAATAGTGAATAAAAACTAGATGCCATTCCAGCACCCAAATAAAATCCTGCTTTTTTAAGATAGCTGTATAGTACTCCATCGTTAAGAATTTTCTTTGGAAACAGAGAAATGATCTATAGCATGGCCTTCAGTTAGAACTGATTTCCACCACAGAAATATAGTATAGTAGCATGTTGAATACCTTCATGCTGATTGTATTAGAGCAAAACTTTAAATTTCTTTCAGTGGGAACAACTTCACATCCAGCATCCTCCAGAACACGCAGGTCTTCCAGATATCCTTGTTTAGGCCTAATAAATTTGATCCAAGAGCAAACATTATTAGGAAGTGTTTTGTACCAGAAACTTAAATTCATAAACAGCTATCATGTATAGATTCCCTATAGAGATTTCTGCTTTTCAGCAAAACCTCCTAACAAGGACTCATTAATATGCTTATCCTTTTGGGAAGAACATGGTTCTTATTTCATCATTTAAGAGACAGCAGCCAACTACACCAGGTATATGCAAATTATGCAGTAGAGATTTTTTTTTTTTACTTAAACTCCACCCCTTCTCCCCCCCACCATACAATATGGTAAATCTGCACTTTGAGCCAACTTTAAATACAGAATGAACCAGTAATTATCTTGTAAGCGAACCAATGCTAGTTTGTATTCTTCCCTGAATAACACTTTTTTTTCTGCAGAGGAGGAAAAAGAACTGCTACAGAAACACTGCAACATTCAAACCCTTTAAAACAAAAGGTAGATTATTTAATGCATTAACGATGTTAATCTGAAGATAAATAAATCCACAACAGACTTTTAAGTTTCTTTTGAGATTTCCTTTTTCTTTGCAGAGAATATTTCTGAAATTATACAGTACTGAGAGGGTGTTCTTTTATTTTCTCAATGTCCAGGTGAAAAGCAAAGCTCAGTTCTCTCTGCTCTCTTCATGGAACTCCTCAATGCCCTATTTCAGGCGTGATTCTCTTTAAGCTTTTACTTGAAAGCGGAGTGGTGAGCAACATTAATTTCAGGAATAACTGGATGGTTTGGTCCCTGAGTCATCTTCTTGAGAGCCCATACTCTGGAAGAGAAAGAGTTATTTCTTTAGAAACAGGTCTGAAGATTTACCTTTGAGACAGACATTTCTTTGAAGTTAACAGGTATGGAAATTAAGTGGATATGAAATAACATGCACTTCTTTTATTTTAAACATGATGTTTATGCACATTGCATTGATGTGTAACTGTTAACACTATAAGTACCAACATTCAGTGCAACAGACTCCCTGCACTCAATTTGTTACAAACTCTTACAAAACACTAGATCAATTACCTTCTGCACAAACTGAGGGTTCACAGTGATCTCTTGATCCATGGCTTTCAGTCGTTCATCAAGCTCTATACATTTCAGCATCTTAAAAAAAAACAGCAACATACTAAGCTGATTACTTTGTCCAGCTTGTACAAGATCTACAAGATATTTCATGGCTGTGCTACACAGAACCAGTAACATTTGCCATCACAAAACTTCAGTGTGAAAATCTTCTCTGCCCTCATCTCCCCAACGAAGCGTCATACCATTTTTTAATCCCTTATTTTGAACCACATCTTCCCAACAATCCTTTTTAAGGCCACTGACTGACAGCCCCATGAGGGTCAACCATCTCAACCTAGAGGCAGATTATTAACAGCCAGCAGAAGTGATCCTTGAAGTCTGAACCTAAATACCATCTTTCTAATCCAGTCAGTTCGAGGAACTTCACACCACCAACATTAAGCAGTCCTTCTACTAAAACGTCTTAAGGCATACAGAAGATAACAGGAAAGTCACTGACAGTAATTGGCTATCAACCTAAAACTTTTAAATACTGGTACTGTAAAGCAGTAATGATTCATAGCTCTCAATCTCTACATGTAAGTTACCTACACTGACATCTCCCAGCAGCTTTGTGATTACAGACTATGGTTCTTCAGTAGAAATTCCAGAAGTATTAATATCGTAAAGATTTACCTCCTGATCAATGTTATGAAGCATAGCTGGATTGTTATATTTTTCAGGATTATCGTGGAAACAGACCATACCATCTTTCTGATTAATACTTGCAAAGATTTCACCATCTTCTATCTGAAATGAGAAGGTTTAATATCAGGTATCAGTAAGAACAGAATTTCAGATAACTACACCTTGACTCCTTGTGGAATCATCTTCAACTTACCTGTTTTTTATCTCTTAACCTCCTGAATACAAAATGATGCACGCCTTATTTTAGGCAGAGAACATCTGACTTTGAGAACAGCCTAAACACCACAACAGACTGACAGTATTTCCTTCAACCTGATAAAGAACAATTCTTCAGCAATTCAGAACGTGCACTGCCAAACCAGATACTTTAAAAGGCTTTCATTGGATCATTTTTTAAATTACTACAGTTCTGTCAAGTAGCAAGTCTTACCATGTGGAGGACGTATTTTTCTGCTTCTTGGGGCCCCGACAACTGCACTCGACTTGCCATGTCTTGTAATGACAATGTTAAAAATGTCTGAAATTTAGAAAGTACCAAACCATTGAAACTAGATGGAAGAAACTCAGTTCTTACTGCAAAGATAATCTGTTATACCGCACACGTATGCAGACCAAACTGATGGAGTCATTATTCCATTTCTGCAATCCCTCCCGCCCCCAAGTTGTGACCATATCCAACCTCTTCCTCCACCTTTAAACATAAATAAGGTGACTGCCTATGTCTTGAATTTCCTTCAAGAGATGCATGCATTGCATTAATTCTGAATTCTCTACTGAAACTAACATTGTTTCACCTTGCCAAACAATAACTTTGCCCTGATCATCTTTAAGGATTAATCCGATCTCTTCAGCTGAAGGAGCACATCACTACACTGTTTCTGGATTTTCCTGTTACTTCAGACACTTCCAAAAGCTGTCCTATTCACTCATTCTTATCTAATGAAGTAAGATGTGAAGTTCAGGTTTCCTATTTTTGAAAAAGATGGAGGTCACGGGCAGTAGTGCTTACAACTCTTTTTTAACTACACATTAAATTCTTACAGACTAAGCTCCCCTCATTTACAGTAGAAAAACCACCGACTTAGATCAGGGTATTGCCAGAGGTTTCCATATGGTTTGGAAGCTCCAGTATAAGAAGGAAGCAGATAAGCAGATATATACCTGTAATTTAGATTAAAGAGCCTTCCAGAGCAGTATCCAAACCCCTCTGATAGACAGATGTATTGAACCGTCTTTTAAATAATGCATAAACAGCCAACAGAACTGGTTTTCTGTATAAAGCATCTTAAAGCCTCGATGCTACTTCACAGACATGAATCTGCTTTAGTTATTTCATTGTGACATTATTATATTATCATTTCGCTCTCATTTGAATAAGATACTCTCTTTAAGGAAAACTAAATAGCTCAATTTCTCAGCAAAATAAACAAAAAAACACGTATCTTACCTTGGTTAGCCTCTGAATATTCTTTTTGTAGAGAGACGACAAGCATTGCTTAACCAGCCCCATATTGTTATCCCTTGTGAATGTTTCACTGTGTTTGTTCACCAGATTTCGAAGCTCCGAGGGTTTATTGGTTGAATAAACTTGCGCTAATTCATGATAAGCATTGCTAAGAGGCTGCAATTAGAAAAATGAGAACTCTTCTTAAAGAACATGGTGTTCAACTGGCCTTACAAGTTCTATTCACTGCTTCAACATAAGTCAAACAGATATAAAAGTACATTTAAGTAAGCTCAAGTGCCTCTCAAAATACAGGTGATGCCCATACAAGTCTTCAGGGCAATAACAGATCCTCATACACTCAATCTGTTTTAGTGCAATGTAGACCTAGTATGCATCATTCAAGGACCTGTGTACGACTTGTTAATTTTAGTTATAGCAGAGCATGAAAAAGAACATTAGTTGACCATCAGATGAAGTACGCTGAGCTTTAGATTAGCAGAGTATCAACTATTCACTACTGACCCATTATATTTGTTCTAACCTCTAAGACACTGTCATCCTCGATCCCAATGAATCCCAGCACGGACAATACAGAACCAGAGGCCGAAGACAGGTTCACCTACGTTACTTTAAAATGGCAATTGTTTGACCTTGCATATTGAAGCTAGAAGATTTGGGGATTTTTATTTATTTATTTATTTTCAGTTTTGGTCATAAAACAACAAATTCAAACTTTTTAAAGCACATTATTTAGCTAGGACCACAACCGTTTCGACAGCATTTTTGTCTTCCATCCTACACCTATCGGAATGCTTAGTGACTCCAAACTTGAGCCTTTCTGGAAGGTTTAATTCATTACTATAAAGCTGGTGTTTTGGAATAAAAAATTTTACATTTTTTATTTCAGCTGTATGAAGTTGCAGGTTGAACCTTTTTACAACAGTGGCATTGCACACTGAAAGCCAAGTAAAACCTGAATCATCTTTGAGTTCTAAAGTAAAAGGTCAGTCAGGGGATGTGTAGTATCAGCAAAGAGAGTACGGATAATTACAGAGTCCTGTTCAACCCTACAGCGTGTACGAGATGTAAAAGTTGCCAGACAATCTTTAGCCATTGTAGACTAGAAAGAAAACAAGAAGTTGTACTCTAGCATATTGTGCATTATTTTGCATGATCTGCAACATTGAACACTACCATCAAATGAGGACAGAAAAATCCTTGCCAACGTGGTTTACAAATTCACCTGTTGTTCTATTATTTGACTGGTTTGCCAAGACTTACCTTAATGAATCTACCAACTATTTGGGAAGTATATTTTGGTAGCTGTTGAACTTTGCCAAGTAGTATCAAAGAAACTAGAATATACTTTTTATATGATTCCAACATAATATGACTGACTGCCATGGCTGGAGTAGTTATTGCCTAAGCAAGAGAAAAAGAAATAAATCAAGTTTAATATACTTACTGGTAGACAGCAGTAGTTATTGTATGAACCAAATCTCAATTTAAAGCTGCATGCAGAAAGGATAGAATGATATATTAAATTCACCTTTGAGTTTCAAAGCTTATCTAACTTCAGTCAAAGGTAATTATCAAAAGTGTTCTAAATAAGTAAGTTCTACACAAACTACTTTAAAACATATCAAGTTACAGTGATGCCTGCCTTGCTGTGATGCATAAAATCAAATTGAAACTTCTTTGCTTGGGATGCACCTAAATTTGCACTATAGATCACCTGTAGCTACATGTTACAATAAATGATTATACAGTTCCTGTGGAAACGAGATTTATACTGTAAATTAGTATTTTATTTTATAATTTGAAAAAGGATTTCATAAAGATATTACATCATTTCATCTCATATTTAAGCACACTGAAAGAGGATTGTGGAATAGGGAGAAGGGATTTTGGTTTACTCCAATGGTGTTACTCAACAACTCACCCTTGTCTACAGAAGAAACTGATGCAAAATAACAAAATGCTGCACATTTGACTTTTTTTTTTTTCCACTGAGTTTTCCCAATTTTGATATTTTCTTTCACAGAGAAAGTAAAGCAGCAAATACTGTAACAGGCTTGAAGTACAGCTTCCATCACAAAGTTAACAAAAGTCTTAGGAAGCAAAACCACTGAGCTTATTTTTCTTCAAAAATGCATAATTCTGAGTATCAGCTTTTAAACTGTCTCTATGCCAGCAGTAATAAGCAGGCATTTGAAAAATATTTATAGTGAGATAAATTTAACATCAACCTTTGAGTTGCATAGTTTTATGGTGTAAGAGTTACTCGGCTGTAAGCGACCTTCTTTAAAGAAAACATTTCTAAAGTCACTTTGTTTGCTACTTTACTTTGTACACTAAAGGGTACCACTTAGGCCAAACCCTTCATGAAACAGCTAATAGAATAAAAACTAACCCAGATCATTTTTTATGTACAGCTGTGATGCACACACATGCAAAAGCAGAGCCAACGCGAATGATGAACAGCAGGATAGATCTACTAACAGAACTGTATCCTAAAGGTTAAGAACAAAAATAATCAGGGCATGCTCGCACTTTATACTAGTACACAGCCTTCTTTTCTACCCTTCATGGTAATTCAAAGATAACATGGTGCTATTACACATGCCATTTTTGCCTTCTAATTCATCACAATTCAGACTTACCCTTTCAATTTAAAGTTACCTGTTCATAAAAGTAGAGTGCTCTTTCAAAGTTCTTTAGCCCAGTGTATATCATCCCACCATAGTAGTAGTAACATAAAAAGTGCTTTGCATCATATGCCCCATTCTCTTTACAAATATCCATCATGTCCACATCTAGATACGGGAGGGCAGGTTTAAAGCATTTTGCTAACAAACAGAGCTATAAGAAAACAGACCAAGTTTTCATAAATTAGCCATTGCAAATTCTCATCAGGAAGAAGTGAAAAACTACTAAATGAACTTAGTTTCAATAAATCTCACTCCTCCAAGAGCTAAGAAGCAGTGCATGTCAGTAATGGTATAATGCAGATGATTCGTTTTAAGGTGGCATTTGAAAAAACATTAACACTGATCGCAAACTGTTATAAGTTATCTGAATCCTAAAAAAAACTAGACCGACAAAGCTGCTTGCAACTCCAGGCCTTCCAGACTACTGTGCTGGCAGCACTAAATATTGCACTGAACATTCCCATCCAACTCTAAATCCCAGGAGCCAAGAACGAGACAGAAGTGCATATCCAGGCCAAAGACACCGAGACAAACATGCCTTTTGTCAAACTTGAGCAAACAGTATCTGGCCATTGCACTCACACTGCCTAAAAGAAGCTGTGCATGACTTTCAGCCCAGAGAGAAAGACTTTCAGAAGTCATGAACAAAACCAAAGAGCTGGGGGCACACACTGAACATTTAAAACAAGGAGAAAGGTGTTTTATTTCAGTATAGCACATTATTGACTACTGGAAAAGATGAAAAAAACCCGCAAACACCCAAACCCACAATCAAAAGCTATTTTTACACCGCAACATGTGAATACCCATTTCCTCAAAGGGTTACAGGCATTCTACAAGCTTTTACTCTCAGAATAAGCCCTTATGTTTCCCTTACCTGGCAGAGATCTGCATGTATTGAGGTCAGCTGGTTTGTGTTCATCTGCATCTTGTCTATGGCTTGTCTGAGAATGCTAATTCCTCGCAGGGGCTGTCAGAAATTACATCTCTTTCAGATAATTTCTCATAGATGGCAGCACATTGGATCTTATGTTGACACTTACAAATGAAAAATAACACTAATTGACAGGTTCCATTAAGTCGTAGTTAACTTGAGGTTCCCTTTTTGTAGGATACTGCAGTCTCTCAGAAAATAAAATTGATCTTGGCCACACAACTTCTGATAAACTAAATAATGTCATCAATTCTGCTCCACAAAGACTATCTCGTTGGGAATACATTTGTTTGCATTGATAACAAAGCCTTTTCTTGACCCCACAGCACTATCTAAATTCCCACTGAATAAGGAAAGGCAGGGCTCTCACTTTATTTCACTTAGACCACATTTGATCTCTACTTTCATTTCAAGCTAGGTTTCACTCAAAATGCCCTCAAAAAGTCAGTATCTTGGCCTTAAAACAAGTGTCCCTAACATTTTAAGGCATTTTGGTAAGAATGTTATATAACAGTGGTGAGAATAACACTGAAGCTAGTATCACTGACTCACCAGTGCTAATAATTTTTGCAGCTCTCTCCTACTCATGCATACATTGTCTGAAGAACACCCTTGGTACTAGTGATTTCCTGGCTTGTGTGTGAGAGAGCATGTTTCTAGGCAACTCTCCCCAAACTTTTAACATAAGTTTTCCTTAAAGAAATTTTAAAATCTCACTTTAGGTTCATTACCTCCTAGTAGCCTTAACACATCAGGAGCTGCACAAAAATATTTAGCATTAAGTGAGTAATGCCCCTTTTAAGAACTTGGATATGTGGGTAGCTTAGTTGTACTAGATGATGCTTGCTCACCTGTTTTCTCTCCACAAGGGCATTTGTTAACTGGTGGCACAGGCCAGCAACTAAACACAGCAAAAACCAAACAAACAGAAAAAAAAAGTCAGTGAAACAAGGAAATCAGTAAAGCCAAACTATACCAAAATATATAAGCTTTGAGATTTTATAGAAAGCTCTTTAACTTACAAGTGTCTGTTGCATATCTAATGTGCTCCCCATTGCAAGTGCTGATAAAAAGCTGCACCTGTGAGAATAACGTTTCGAAGTCAGGGATGCTGGGCATAGAAAACTTCACAAACCTAAAACAAGACAAAAGAAAAGTTTAACATTTAAAGCTTTTTGTTTATTAGCCTCCAAATGTTCAGCGCTGTCTCTGCAGATGCACGTAGCTGCTTGCAAGCAAGCCCAAAGTGTTTATGACAGATGGCATACGATTTCCCCCGGAGCTGCACGATTCTCAAATGTACCCTTTCAGTGCATACTCCTATCAGGAATCTAGTGTGAATTACAATTTTGAACAAACCATTGCAAACAAAGACCATTTCACCTGGTACAATGACTACAACCATAATAGAAAGAGTAGCTAACAATCAATTTGAATACTAAACCACACAACTCCTCTGGACACTTTACCTATCCTGCAGCCACCTCCTGCTTGACTGTGCTACAGCTTTCTTAACCATTACATTATTAGACTTCTATCTCCTGATAAGAGCTCCTTCTCTTCCCTTTCAGTTTCTCTCCATCTCTGCTGGTTCCTTAGCACCCTGCGGGCTGCAGACTCACACACTGCTTCTCCTGTAAGACGAGTTATGATTACGCTCATCTGCATGCAATGAGAACTCTAGCTATGCACCCTAGAAATGTCACCAAAAAACAAACAAACCTATTTAACGCTGTTGGAAGGCATCCAACCCTGCCCTTACTTGAGTTGCTCTACACTATAACAGGCAGTTCAAGCCTACCTAGATCATGAACTGCCATTCCCCACCGGGGTTACAACTGTCCTTTCCTGTCTCTTCACAAAGTCTTACTTTGTGAGTTTCCCACGCCAGTTTCAACCAGGAACACTTTCCTATATGCTTCACTGATCATCTCTTCAAATAATACATTATACATCTTCTTTCTTACAGTTACTTTCCTTTCTTCACCTCGGATGCCCTGATTTTTGTGAATTCAAGAACACATTTTTATGAAATGCTAATGAAGTTAATATTAAGTTTAGTATCTCTAAGCAAAACAGTCATTTTGCTTCAAAGGGGTAACAGAACGAGTACATGATTTCTGATCTGCCCTTTAAAAGAGCATTTTAAAATATACCTGCAGACACTTCACTTGCATTTAGGTACAACTGGAAATGACAGTTTGAACTTCATGGCCAAACCTCAGAAAAAAAAAAACAAAATAAAACACCACCAAAACAAAACCAAACCCCCTCAGTATCACCAAGGCAATCCAAGTGGTATCTTAAACTACAGACAGCAGCAAGACCCTCAGTGCTGCCTGCACACAAATACCAAGAATGATGATAAGAACCCCTCTGTCACTAGGGAAAAACACCAAAAAACCACGTTGCTTAACGCTCACAGCTTGGCTTACGAATGTCCTGGCAACCAAATTTTACAAGCCAGGTTTGTATCTTTTTGTTGAACAGGTAGGGAGAAATCCTTACACAGCCATAAGCAAGAGAAATAGATACAGCCTTAAGGAAAACAAACCTTCCATATCACCTTTTGGCAGCGATGGCATTTTACAGGCTCCATTTTTTTTTTTCCTATCAAAAACACAAACTGCTGTGACATTTCTTCTAATAAAACGTATGTGACCAAAGGAAACTCAGCTCCATGCTAAGAAATGCAGATTGAAAGTATTTGTGTCTAAAGGAAAAACGTTTGGTCGTTAATTCAACATGTTGTCAGAGTTTTGGTACTAGAATAGTTAATCAAAAGGAAGCAACACTTACAAGACAGCAAGAACTCCTAGCGAGTGTTCCTGCACATCCAGGGCACCGAGCACTGTATCCAGGTGGGAGAGGTTTTTTGCTAGCAGTTCTCCACTTTTATTGATCAGCTCACAAAGCTGGGTCATTTGCCCTGAAATACAAAACATCCTTGTCAGACTCCAGTTAGGAAAACACTCACGCGTTCCCCTATTTCATCACACCTTGCTTCCCTTTGTAATCTGAGGAAAAGGCAGCATCACCCAGAGAATTTACCTTTCTGCACTATGACAAGCACAAGTTTTCAACAAGCGAGGTACCTACGCACAGTAAGTTTTTCCTAAGGTGACAGCGAATTTTCTGGCTCCTGGCACTGCAAAGAGGGGACCTCCCTCTGGCATTATGATGAACTGCTTTCAAAACCTTTTTTCTTTTTTTTTTTTTTCCCTTCAGAACTACCAGAATTAGAACTAGGTCTTTCTGAGG
Organism: Anser brachyrhynchus; assembly: GCF_964034855.1. NCBI lineage: Eukaryota > Metazoa > Chordata > Aves > Anseriformes > Anatidae > Anser > Anser brachyrhynchus. Next base: position 14,914,828 of record NC_137733.1, read on the forward strand.
CATGGTACTGTTTCAGGGCTCAACCCTCGCAGATTGGAGAGAAAAAGCAGAAGTTCTTTCGCCCTTACTAAAGTCTTCATAAACAGAAATAGTGCCCCCATTCATAAAGATTAACACTATTCTCAAATCCCCAGCCTTTGCCTTTGAAAAAAACAAAACCTGGGAAGCCTTCGCAATAAAATGTTAACTTTAAAGTAATAGAGGGATCAAAAGGTCTAATGTAGGCCCAGAGCCCGGGAACCCCATAAGCCCACCCCAAAAACAGCCCTCTACATACAAAAAACTCCAGGTGTCAGCATGGAAAGAAACAGGCCTTATAAAACTCCGTGATTTGGTAACGCTATTGAAGCACTGCAAAACCTTACTTCTGATGCCCTCCTTAACAGAGGAATTCTGCTGCCATCATCGCGCACCCCCTCTCCCCCTTCCCCCCCCCCCCCCCCAAAAAATCACAACCGACCAGCCCCACAGGAGGCCTGACTAGGCGTCCCTTTATGCCATCTCCTGTGCAGCTGCACGCTGACAGCCAAGGACCAGCACCACCACGAGCACACGTGCTTCTCCTGGAGGCTCGCGTGAGCTCCAGCAGCCTGTGATGCCTGGGTTTACTTTTTGACAGAGAGCATCTACCTGGCTAGTAATTCCACAACAAACGGCTTCCCCTTTAACCTTCTACACCCACAAAACCTTATAGTAAAAAGTCCCCCAGCTACGTTAAACGCATACAAAGAGCTGTCATCTTCTGCCTGTTACACGCTCGCGTCTTGCGGGTACAAACTGTCCCTTGCACCTGCTATCCCCAGTAAAAGCACTACACATTTAATAAGTCAAACCAAAGCATGAGAGAATTTGAGCTCCACCCAGAAGTAACTGCCAGAGAGAAAGCCTGAGGCCACAGAGGGAAGCATCAGTTTTTGATCACTCCCAGGGGATGAAGACCCAATGCAGGGAACACGTTTTAGGGGAGCATCAGCACAAGAAGTAGGGAACACCGTGCCCAAGCGCAGGCAAAGTTTGGCAACGAATCTGAGAAGGTGTAAGCGGGGCTATTGAAACGTTCTGGGGGCATTTTGGTTCTGGGAACTCCGAGGCTCTCTCAGCCCCGCTCTCACCCTCTCCCACACTAATCCTCAGCGGCGCAGACCTTCGGAGCCTCAGCAACGGGAGGCGGGACCGCCCTGCCCGTGCCCCCTTTCCCTCCAGGATCCAGCACCCCCAAAGCCCTCAGAGGCGTCCCCCCCCCGGCCCCACGCTCCCCGGTACGGCCTCCCCGAGCCCCCCACTCCCCACAGTCACCGGGAAGCCCCGGGAAGGAGGGGGGGGGGGGCACAGCTCATCCCTCCCTAACCCCCCAACCCCCGTCCCCTCCCAGCAGCCCCTCAGAGCCCTCCCGGCGCCTCCCCAGCGGGCGACCGAGGCACAACCGTGACAGGGCCAGGCCCGGGCCCGCCCCCAACCGGCGGAGCAGGGCCCGGGGAAGGGGGGGGGGGGCTCCGCCGGCCGCCGCCGCCCCCTCGCGTCCCCTCCCCGAGGCCGGTGGGACCCGGTGGGGCCCGTGGGGGCCCGGTGGCCGCGGTCACCTTGGGCCGAGAGCTGCCGCACGCTGTTGACGAACTGCTCCAGCGCCGACGCCATCTTGGCGGCTGGCGGCGCGGCCGCGCGCGCTGCGGGCGGGGCGGGGCCGCCGGTGAGGGGGGGGGAGAGAAGGGGGGGAGGAGGGAAATAGAGCGGAGGTGACGCCTCTCCCAGCCAATCGGGTGCCGCCGCGGGCCCCTCGCCCCGCCCGCCGGTGCCGCGCGTCATTTCCGCCGCCTAGGGAGCGGGGGAGCCGCTCCCCCCCGCCCGCCGCGGTTGCCGGGGTAACCGGCGGCAGGCCGGAAGCGCCGCCCCCCGGGAGCGGGAGGCCATCTTAGCGCGAGAAGCCGTGACTCAGCAGGGCCGCGGGGTGACGTCACGGTGGCGTCACGGTGGCGTCACGCGTGGGGCCTGGGGCTGCTGCAGGGCCCTCCCCTGGGCCTGTACGTGGAAACCTTTTGCCTGTCGTGAAAGGCGCCTGTGTTCTGCCACTGCACTGTCAGGGAAATAAAGCACGAAGTCCCGTTCCTTGCACTGAATCACGGAATCATCACAGAATCATCACAGAATTATCACAGAATTATCACAGCATTATCACAGCATCAAGGTTTTTAAAAGATCTCCAAGATCATCTGGTCCAACCATCCCCCTACCACCAATGTCACCCACTAAATCATGTCCCTAAGCACCACGTCCAACCTCTCCTTGAACGCCCCCAGGGACGGTGCTGGTTCCTGTGAAGTAAGAATACAGCCTTGAAACTTCACGTTTTCCCTCCCAAACTCACGTTTATTTTACTGTTAGATGCACCCTGGCTGTCAGGAATTCTGTTCCTGCATTCACTCTCACTTTCAGTATTCACTCCCTGACCTTCACCAAGCCACTTGCTCTCCGCAACCCGTTTGCCCTTGACGTGAAACAAGAACAACATACTCCATGGAAAACATTCTGGAAACGAAAGATTAACTATTCTGGATCCGCTAAGTCGTGTCGTTGCTGTCAGCCAAAATCTCTTCCTCCCCAGCTCAGCGGTAGCCTAATGCTGTTAGTCACACTCTCGATGCCTCCCGGCCCTTTAGCAGCTTAAATCCCCAAAGTGCTTTTTGGACCACGGTGATGTTTGGTCCTGTGTCAGAATATTCAGCCCTTTACGCATGCTGTTGCTGTGTCAGCACTTGGTCGTGACACCTCGAGTCCCTGTCTCCATGGCCACTTTTGTAAATGTTTCCCATCACTGAAGAGTTGTGGGTCCACTGAAGAGCTCTGGGTCCATCTGGTAAACCCCCACACCGCCTGTGTGGACGGAGCTGTCGGATCCAGCGAGGTTTCTGGGCAAACTCTCACTGCTCCCCACGACTTTGCTAAAATATTGCATCCTGCATCTTTGCAGCATAAACCCCCCCGTGGCTTCCACCTGCACCCCTGTCACCTCCGTGCACCCCAAGACGACCACCACACCCGCTGCAGCTACGGACGGACCAGGGAGCAAAGGGGAGGCAGCGGGGGGGGGTCTGTAAAGGATTCCAGCCCTGCCTTCACCCCCGGGGACCCCCTTGGGACCCAGTGCCCCGGCGGGGGACCCCAGCACCCCGGCATCGGGCGCAAGCCCCGGGGCTGCGCCGGGGGCTGCGGGGAAGAGGGAGGGAGAGGCCGGGGGAGGCTTAGAGCGGCTCGGAGGCGCGGCCGAGCCCAGCTCCGCAGGGCGCTTGTGCAGCTTTAAGGCGGTGCCGCCGCTCTCCGGGCTCGGCCAGGCACCGGGAAGAGGAACTGGGCTTTTGCACTGCCGGGTCGGGGACGTCCCAGCGCCGGGCCCCGGTCCGCGGCTCCCGGGAGCCCCCCCCCCCCGCCCCCGGGACCCGCAGCCGCCTGCTCGGTGCTTGCTGCAAGGGAGGGGATGGGGCGGGGAGGCCCCGGGGCGAGGACGAGCCCCTGCACCCCCTCCGCATCCCCTCCGCACCCCCCTGGCACCCCCTCGCACCCCCTTTGCTCCCCCTCGCATCCCCCCAGCTCTTCCCTATTGCATCTGCCAGGGGACCTGCTTGCGAGGTCTGCTTGCTCGCAGGTTGCGTGCTTGAAATAAAAGTCCCCCCCTCTTTCCCCCCCCCAAGACACCCCCCCAGCTGCCCGAGCCTCCCTTCCCACCATGATTTTGCTGAGCAGCATCTTGCACCTCCGCCCCCCCCGGCGCTGCGGCCCCTTGGCGGGGCTGGGCAGGGGGCCCGGCCCCTTGGCGGGGTCCCGCAGGGCGCTGCGGGTGCTGGTGGACATGGACGGGGTGCTGGCCGACTTCGAGGGAGGCTTCCTCAAGAAGTTCAGGGCCAGGTACCCCGACAAGCCCTACATTGCCCTGGAGGACCGGAGGGGTTTCTGGGTGTCGGAGCAATACGGGCGCCTGGGACCCGAGCTGAGCGTGAGTCTCTGCATCCCCCGGCTCCGCGCGCGCCTCGTGTTCGCTCTGCGCCCTGCTGCTGCTCCCAGAGCTCCGGCACGAGGCACCCGCTGGCCCCTGGCTTGTGGGTGCAGTGCTGGGAGGGTGGTGGGTGCTGGCCGGAGCTCCCACCCGAATGCAGGCACCGGTCTGCACGCAGCGGGGCTTCCAGCGGTGCCTCTTGTCCCAGAAATCCAGCATTTTTAATGCGTGTCTGTCTCCTTTCCTACATGCACGGATGGAGATGCAAGGAAAGGAGATCTTTCAGAACATCTGTTTGTTTAAAAAAGAAGCAAAGTCGCTTAGCTGGATTGTTCTAGCTTCGATTTGGCCATGCTTCATGGGTTGGTTCTGTCCCTAGATGGATTTATTTAGTTCCTCAACAGCAATGTGCGCGGTGGGACGCAGCAGAGGAGTTGAGAGCTAACCATGCAATTGATGCTTCATGTGAGAGCTTACTGAAAATTAAAAAGACCCTAAGCCCTCACATGTCTGAAAAATATTGTGATATGTTTTAGTAATTAAAGCCTAGAAGCAGGAGCTCTCTTTATGTTGTACTTTATCTTTCAACAAAGGGCTCAGTGCTGCAGAAAGTCGGTTTCTGCTTCTGCGAGTTTACCATCTCACTTGGAGGTCTGTGGTCTTATCTGAGGCTTGTAATTGCACCAGTTGAAAGGAGTTGCAGCAGATAAAATACTCTTCTTTAGTGGCACAGAGGCTATAAGGAAGGGAGCATGCGTAACGTCCAGGGCTTCCCACTGGCAAAGTCCTTGGTGGCTTGAAGAGCTGAAGGAATGACGTGTCCCTGCTAGCTGGGATTGGTGAAAGGGGAATGGAGAACATCCTCCATGCAATAAGGCAGATGCTAAAAGTTTGACAGGGGTAATGCATGATAAACCTTTTTTTTTTTTTTTTCCTGGATGTTAACTACTTTGGATGTGTTAAATGAACTCATCTTGCTTCAGTCATGGTAAAAACCCCAAAACCTTGGGCTGAACAAGTAAAACTTCAGCAGACCAGCCTCAGGGCAGCCCCGCTTTCAGCCTTGCTTTCAGGCCAGGGATAAGGAGCGTAGAAGCTGCTCGGTGGCTGTGGGCACATGGGACGTTCCAGTTCCCCCGGTCAGAGAGCACCATCGACCTGCCGAGGAGGCTGGAAAGCAGGACCAGAAGAGTCCAAGCGAATGGAGAACAGCAGCTCAGTGACACAGAGAGCCTGCGAGGATGGGGACTTCTGGATGAGTGGGGAAATCGCTCACAGGGAGAGCTGAGAAGAACATTGAGGTTCACAAGCGGGGTCCGTCCTGTTTGGCGCACGGTGGGATTTCCAGCCCGGGGGATTTTTTTCTCCCTCCTGCCACAGGGAGTTATTCTGGCTCTTTGAGCTAAGCAGGTCTTTTCCTCAAGATGAGCTTAGTTCTTCCCCCATCGAGCTTGATTGCAAAACGCTTTTTGACATAAGTGGAAGCAGAATAGCTACGGAAGTCGTTGCTGTAAGAAAACACTTGAGCACCGTTTGAAGTGCTTTGCTGCATCAGGCCACGCTTCTTAGCTGTCTCTTGTGCAACTACATTCAGTACCTTAGAAATAAAACATCATTGCCCACCGATCTAAGGCAGAGCAACTGGAGTCTGCCTGGCCCTTTGGCAAACTAGTAGGGTGGCTGCTCTTTTCATGCTACCAGGAGGCATTTCTGCTGGCTCTCTTGCACACAATCGGTGCGTTTCTTTTTGAACAGGCATTAAGATGCGTATGAAGAAGTCTTATTTTTTTTTTCCTCTGAGCTACTGATGTTTTCTGCCCCTCAGGCAAAGGAGTGCAATAGTGGGTCTGATTGGGACAACCTTTTAAGTTAGGTGTGCCTGATCTCGCATTACCTGGGATTTTTTGGAGAACTACATGGGTTCGATTCCAGCATGTCGCGTTTAACGCTCTGTGCACAAATACGCAATGGGTTGCCTGTTCTCTTCCCCCAGTGCAGATGTAGTAAGGGCAAAAGATGGTGGGACGGTGTAGATTCCCACTTGTCAGGCAGGGTGAGTCTAGCTGGCCTGTCCAACCTGTCTGGTTTTGGCTATGAGCTTATTTAAGCACCATGTAAATGCTGCTGAGGCTGCTCTCTCCTACCCTGATGCTCTGCAGGCTCCTCCTTAACTTTGCAATGCAAGGAGGCCAGGAGGGATTGAAAGTTCCTTTGTCCCTATTCCTCCACCCCAAATAAAGCAGCAGAGATGCTCAAAATCGAGGTCAATCCTTCAGGGCAGGGCTCCCACCAAAACCTCCCGGCTGTGGCTGCAGCTGCTCGGCTGCGTTGCAACACCGGGCCACGGCTGCTTCCTCTGCCCACATCCACGTTGCAACACTCCCAAGCTCTCCTCCCCAAGGGCCCCGTGTCTGTGCAAAATAATTGCTTTTCTTGGCGATTGAGAAGCCGTTACCTGTCTGAGGGAGCACAGGGAAGCACAGGAGCTCTGGATGCTGTTCCTTCGAGCTGTGCTGGCACCGTTGCAGGCAGCCCCTGGACTCTGTCCTCGTCCCAAGGCTTTGCCCCCTGTGGTCTCTCTTTGCTCAGCTCTCCCTTAGCACCAGAGCAGTGCACCCGGGCTGCAGACCTGGATATTATGTGTTTCAAACCCTTGCCTGGAGTTTCTTGCTCTGTTCGCCCGGGCATCCCCGAGGAAGATTGTCAGCGTTCATCCTGACATATATTTCATCCTATATTATTACATTGTCTCCTGTGAGAGCAGCCCGGCTGCTATTTTAAGTGATCTGATGGAGATAAATAGGGCAGAGAGCGTCTTGAGCTGAACTGCATCACATTGCAGCAGGGGTACCAGGCCACTTCAGCTGGATCCACATGGAAGTTCCCCTCTGGCCACAGACCCGAGGTTTTGTTCAGTTCTGGACAGCTTCTAGAAGAAAGCCCTGGGCAGTAACCGCTCTCTTTCCCCTCACAGGAGAAAGCCATCAGCATCTGGGAATCAAAGAACTTCTTCATCGAGCTGGACCCGCTCCCCGGTGCTGTGGAAGCTGTGAAGCAAATGGCAAATTTGGCAGAGTGAGTAGAAACCTTCCTGTGGTATTTGGGGACGGACGGGGGAGCAGCAGTGGTGTGCAGGCTGATTTGCCTCCTGGCAGAAGTGCTCAGTACAGCATCGGCACTGAAAATGCCGACCAGCCCGCCGAGCACGGGAGGAAAGAGGGGATTTTGACCCACAGGGTGGTCACCAAGAGAATCAGCCCCGTGCATCCCCTTCCCTTCAGCTCTCTGCACCCAGCGAGAGTGGCAAAAAGGAGAACGTGCCTGTGGGTGGGATCCTGTGCGAGGGGGGGCTAACAGCTTGTCACCGTTTCTCTCGTGGCAGCACCGACGTGTTCATCTGCACAAGCCCTATCAAGAAGTACCGCTACTGCCCTTACGAGAAGGTGAGCAGGTCCGAAACCCGGTTCCTCCTCCTGTACCGTGCTGCCCAGTGAAGCCCCCACGTGCCTCGGTCTGCCCAGCCGCAAACCAGCAGCACCATTTCCCTGCCCCACCAGGAATGCTGTTCCCAGGCGTCTTCTCAGCGCGGCCGCTCTGCCCTCGGCCGAGCTCTGCCACTTGCATGCACGCGGTCTTAATATTTCGTCGTGATGCCAGAAGCTGCCTGGGTTTAAAAGAGCTTGTTCTCCAGCAGCGTCTGAACCCTTCCCGCTAACAAACCAATTCGGCGGGGTGTCAGAGCTCGTGTCACCGCACCTGCAGCCTGCCTCCCCTCACTGCTCCCCCTCGCCTTGCAGTACGCCTGGGTGGAGAAGCACTTTGGCCCCGAGTTTCTTGAGCAGATTGTTCTGACGCGAGATAAGACGGTGGTTTCTGCTGACCTGCTTATAGACGACAGGCCTGACATAACAGGTAAGGGCGCTGTGGGGTGGCAGAAGTGACTGTGTACGGCCCCAAGGGGCAGATGGCATTGGGGGTGATGGGTGCTGGTCCCTGTCCGGCTGATGAAGCTCTTGTCAGGGGGTTGTGTCCACACTTGTGAGCAAGATCAAGCTCTGTGCCTTGCAGAGGAGGAATTGGGTGAGCTGAGCTCTCTCCTTGCTTTGCAGGGGCCGAGCTGAACCCCAGCTGGGAGCACGTGCTCTTCACGGCCTGCCACAACAGGCACCTGCAGCTGAAGCCCCCCAGCCGCCGGCTGCAGTCCTGGACTGACGACTGGAGGGCCATTCTGGACAGCAAACGGCTGCTGCCCGGCCGGGCCACCTAAAAACCAGCCTCCCGCGGCCGCTTGGGGCTGCGGCCGCCCGCTTGTCGCCCTGCGGAGTCCTGCTGAAGGCTGACACCACGGACAGACAGACAGATGCCGTCCCTAGTGTGGAGAGGAAGAGGAGGGGGAGATGAAGCACCAAGGACCCCAGGAGTGGATCTCAGCCCAGCCAGGGGCATTTACTGCCACATCTGCACCCCCCGCATCACTGTCCTCCTCCGGCATGGCATGGAGTGGCTCTCTGTCCCTCTGGGGCATGGTCACACCCGTGGTGGAGTTGTCCTCCGGCTGGCATGAAGGATCCCCATCCACCCTCGTCCCTGAGGAGCTGCTGCAGCTACGCACAGAGGGGCTTTAGAGCTGCTTTGGGAAGAAGGGAGCAGATGTTTCTTTACACAAGAGCTGCAAGAAACCATGCGGGCACTTGCTGATGGGGCTGGCAGAGGTGAGGGGGGTTCTTTACCCTGTCCGAAGGCTTTTCCTCCTTCCCCAGCTCTGGGCACTCGCCTCCCAAGTTTCTGGGGCTCTTCTCCCACTGCCCATCACTCAGGCCGCTCACCCTGGGCATTGCTCATGCAGCAAGCAGGCAGAGCAGTGCTGGCAGAAGCCCTTTTTGGAAGCCCAGCAGCTTCTGCAGGAGCTCCCGTCTCACCCTGCGAGCCAGTGATCTGATGGATTTCAAAGCCAGGGAGGTCTGCACAATGCTGGCTGCACGGTCCGTGCCCCATCTCTCCCCTCACCGTGCCCAAAATCAGCTCGCCAGGAGAGCTCTGGGTGTGCGCCCACCCAGAGGCGGATCCTTCTGGGGATGGATCTTTCCACGCAGAAAGCCTTGGGTGGTGCAAACCACCAGGCTCAGGGAGCGGGACCGTCGATGCTGCCGAGCTGATTGCCTGGTTGTCTGGTTTCACCTCGGGGAAGCCGGCCGGGGCTGCGAGTGGCCAGCTGGAACAACGGGCACTGAAAAGGGAGCGCTCGGAGCAAGCGGCAGCTCCAGGAGGGACACGTTTAAGAAGAGCTGTGCCTCTTCTTTCCCTGCCTGGCTGGTTCCCACCTCCCTGAGCCTGCACCAGCCCCTGAACTGCACCACAAAGCAGCCGCTGCTGCTTCTCCTGCTGGCCCTGGAGAGGAGATGTCCTCGTCCTGGGGGGACACTGCACTGGGTGTCCCCAGGCAGAGCCCTGGGGACGTGCAGGGTGCGGCACGGCCGTCACTGCAGCTCTCGCAGGGGTGATTCGGGATATCCAGCAGCACTGCCCGCCCCATTTGGGATCGCACCACTATCCCCTGCTGACCTGGACCAAGGACTTGCTGACCACGGGGGTAAAAATCCCCGCTGGGACGTGTGGCATGGGTCAGCCACCCCGTGTGCTGCTCATCAAGCCTTTGGCTTCCCTCTCCTCTCTCCTTTTGGCCCCATCAGCAAAAAAACAATGTGAGCTGAAAGCCACGCAGCCAACGGACAGCACATTTCAGCAGCAGCAGTTGCCCCACCACGTCTGGGACTCAGAGGGGCTCTCGAAGTCGGTGCTTCTGAATCCGTGCCTTCCCCAGCTGCTGTGGGGCCAGGGGTGAAGCCCGAATTGCCTCAGCTCTTTCTGAAAGCTGCCCCGTCTCTTGGGATGGGGAGGTTGTGTAAAGACCGTACGGTCTGGGAGTGACGTACCGCAAGGATTTAACTTTTTTTTATCCTGTTTAAACCACTTTGTGCTTCTCTGGGCGTGTGTTTGGGCTGTGTCTGCAGTGCCAGCCACCTGAGGAGCAGCTCTCCGTCCAAGAGCAGCCCTGGCCGGGGCTTCGCACGCAGGGAGCAGGGACAGCGGGCGAGCGCAGGCAGCTGCTGCGGCTGCCGAGGATCACACGTGGCATTGCATGGGCTCCAAGTTCAGCTTGTCCCTCGTGGCACCGTTTAAACAAGAGCTGCCCAAGCTCTCCGGAGCCCTTTCCTCGAGCTGAAACTGGAGCAGGCACGTTGCTACGGCTGCCCCAAACCCCACATCTTTTCCCAAAGCTGGGGCGGACCCAGGGGATGCAGCTTTCCCGGTCCAGATCTTTCCCCCTTGGTGCGTTGTGTGATGCCAGAGAGACCACGTGGATTCACACCAAGTATACTTGAAAGCAGGGCAGGAGTTTGTCCCTGTATGAGACTCTGCCTGGATGCACAGAAATCCCGCATGGTTGCTGTCCTGTTGGGGCCATGACACGGCTTTCCATCACCCAGCGGTGTGGTCCTTTTAGCGCTCGAGCCATTCTGCAGCCAGCTGGGATGCACAGAGCTTTTATTTTTAAACGCACATCTATAAAACAGAGGCTGGCGAGGAGCACTGCAATAAACACCGGGGTTTATTGGCATCCGGCTTCCCAGAAACAGTTTGGGTTTTGCAGTTTCCCACCTGTGGCTCTGCCTTCTGCGTGGGGGTGCTGGGGGGGGGTTTTGCACCTGGGGCTGGGGAGTCCTTGGGGGCCAGAAAGCCTGAAACCAGCCCTGCCAGCACAGCAGTGCCATTACACAGAGTCCCCGTGGGCAGAACGAGAACCAAGGGGCAGTTTTAGTGCTGGGAGGGATGCTCCAGGCAGGGAACGGCCTCCTGTGCCCTCCTCCAGGATCAGCGTGGCACAGAGGAAACAAGCGCTGACGCTGGGATGAAGCATGGGAATTGTTGTTCTTTCCCCTGTTGTTGTTGTTCCTGTTGTTCTCATTTTTTGTTTGTTTGTTTGTTTTTTTTCCTGGCAGTAGCTCACTGCCACATCCAGCTTTAAGGACAGTTTGAATTTCCTCTTCCAGCTCAGACCACTGCATTCGATGGTTGCAAGGACTCCTTAATTTAGCCAGTTCACCCGTGAGCCCAATCCTGCCACAGCTCGGACCCTGCCTAGATGCCACGGCAAGGAAAAATGTGGTACAGCTCGTGCCCGAGATGTGCATTTCTGAGCCCGAGCCCCGACGCTGGGGGTCCGCAGGGAGGATGGGGCATTCAGAGCAGGGCTGGGCTGTGCGTTTCCGTGCTCTGCTATGACATCCGTGAGCTGGAGGGGAAATCCTGCTGGAGCTCAGGCACAGCGCGTGTCCCTGGCACTCTCAGGGTTAACCAAAGAGCGTAGATTTGGGGCTTTTCCTCTCTGTTTGGGCTACAAAGAGATGCATGTTCCCATTGCCACGCTGCAAAGGAGACGCACAATAAACTTTTCTGTGCCACAGGCTCAGCCTCTCTCTGCGGGGCGGTGGGCTCCGGGGGTGCAGCTGCCTTTGGGGACCGTGGGCTCTGGTAGGACAGGGGTGCCCAGGGGCACCCATGGGCTCCCGGCCAGCTCGGGCAGCACAGCCCTGACCAGGTATGCACCCCCCAAATGCCACCATGGTCCCAGAAATGTGCCCAGGGGGGTGGTTAGGGGAACAAGCACCTCTCTGCCCTTGTGGCTGCGTTTTGGGGCTGCCTGCGTGGCGGTGGCACTGGGGACGTGTTCCTCAGCAAGGGATGGAGCGAGGTGCGGGGACCTGCAAGCGGCACCTCCCCTGAGCAGGGGGGAGCTGCAGCCCCCTGCCCAGGAGCCTTCGTGCCCTCCCCGCAGGCAGGGGCTGCACCAGAGCCACCCCCACTTCCCCACGAGGTGAATGTGGCCCCGGGACAGAGCAGCACGGGGACGAAAGGATGTCAAAAGCAATGACAGCACCTCGAACATCTAAGCACTGGGGGCTGAACTGGGGCATCACCCAAAATCTATGGGAATTTCAGCTGCTCCCGGAGCCTGGGCGCAGAGTGTGGGTTCAGGCCCCCCCTGTAAGGACGTCACCCCCATTCCAGCCCGTTTCGGCACACTATGGTCCTGCTTGCAGGGCCTGGCAAGGGCACAGCAAGCGATGCTCTCGCCCGCATTATTCCTTAGCTCGCTCTCACGTTGGCCGATGCCCAAAGAACTCGAAGCGGGGGCTGCGGGGCCGGGGTCGGCCCAGCCGTGCCGCGCGGGGGCCAGCCCTGACGCAAGGGCTGCGGGTGGTGTGGGACAAAGCCAGGGCAGGGGATGGAGGGGGGCTGAGTCACCCGAATAACGCAGGCAGGGAGCGAGCGGAGCCAGCGATGGCTCGGCCCCCAGCGGCAGCCGGACGGGGCTTTCTGTGCACCTGCAGGGCTGCTGCGCTCCATTTCGGTGTGCGGAGAGGAGCAGGATGGTGCCCGGCATCGCCGCTCGAGGCCAGGGCCTGGAGGCCAGCAGCTGGCACGCGGGAGGGAGATCCACGGGATGCAGGAGAAATATCCACTAGAGGGGACTGTGCGATCGCGTGTGGGAGCGCGCAGCCGCCAGGCTGGCCTCGGAGCAGGATCGGGCTCCTCCATGCAGCCCCCTGCTCGTGCCACCCCTGTGCAGCCCAGCCCTGCAGCCCCCCAGCTGCCCTTCTGTGCCCTTTCGGCAGCTCGCCCCAGGCCACCCCGGGGGCGCACGGGGTGCCCAGAAAGGCGCCTGCAGCTGCAGGCGTGGGGGAAACGTGCCGACCCCGACGGGCAGCCAAGCCTCCCCACGGCCGCTTGCTCGCTCCCTGCGAGGATGGGGGAGAGATCGGAAGGGTAAAAGCTTAAAAAGCCTGTGGGTCAGAAGATTTGGGGATCTGCAGGGTCCATATGGAAAATATCCCTGGAAAAATATTCGTGCTCTGGCCCCTGGCATCCCTCGTCGTTGCCATTCTCCTCCCGCTCTGTGCCTCCCTGCTCAGCTCTGCCCCGCTTCCCCCCAGGCCCCCGGCTCTCCCAGGGCTGAGACTTCATCCGAAATCCCACGAAGGGCCGTTGCTTTGCTTTTCCTCCCACTCGTCCCAAAACCGGAGCCTGTTTTGGGGGGCAGAGCCGTGGGTGGTGAGGGCTGGGGGAAGCAGGGAGCTTTCTGACGGATTCCTCTCGCCCCCCCCCAGCACCAGGATGTGGTTTCCCTCCCGGCAGGATTTATGGGCTTTGCCCCTCTCTTTGTACACAAGGACTCGAGCGATGCATTCCCTGGAGAGGAATAAAGCTTCCTGCACCCAGCAGCGCGGGGAGGGCAGACCAGAGCCCGTAGAGATGGCTGCAGCAGCCTTCCCGCATCCTTCCGACAGCCAACCTCCTGGCAAAGGCCCCACAAAATGTTTGTGCCTGGGCTAACAAACACCCCGTGGAACAGGCTGTGTTGGACGGGAGCCTCCAGCCCTCCTTCTCTCCCCGGGGCCGGGACCCTTGGCTGCCTCCTGCCTCGCTCACCGTCCCCACCGGCCACCAAACCTGCCGGCAGCGTCCCATCAGCGGCTTTTCCCTGGAGCCCACGGTCCTGGAGCACGTTGAGGCACCGGAGCACCGTGTCCCACCGCTTCCCCCACCAAGACAGGGCACGGGGCTGGGCTCCAGCATCCCTGGCTCATCCCACCCACGTTCCTGGTGGCTCAGAGGGGTTCAGAAGTGCCCGAGCATTTAGGGATGCGCGTTCCCAAGGAGCCACGAGCACTTTTCCATCTCTCCCCTCACCTTTGCAGCCCCGCTGGTGACCCCACGTCCAGCGAACCCTGGGCACTCAGCTGCTTGCTGCACCGCCCAGCCTTGCAGCGCATCCATCCAACCCGCCACACGGGCCAGGCAGAGCGTTCCCGGTACAACTCCTGCCCTCGACACGCGGCGTTATTTCCCCAAAACCCAGGAGAGCAGCAGCTGGCCACAGCCTGCCCGCCCCCCCCCCGGCAGACCGAGCTGGATTTGTCCTGCTCGGCGGTGGCTGCTTCGTTACCAACTAGCTAATTCTTGCCGCTTCTTCTCTTCAGGCATTTGCAGGAGGGAGGGGAGAACAAAACAGCCCTCGGGGTGAAGTTACCTTATTAATTAACGAGGCTGAGAGCTTTGCAGATATTGCGCGGAAGAAGAGAAAAAATCAGGAAAACTGGGCAAAACCAGAAAGGCCCGGGTTCAATTGTCAGACCAATTAACCTAGATCCGTGCCCTCCCTCTGGATGAATAGCTCATTATTATGTACTTGCTTAGGCCCAGCTCCGGGTGGAGGGAAATTAAATTCAGACACTTAACGAGGCAACCCGGTGTGGAGACGGGATGCGGGGGCTGCCCCGGGGAAGCCAAAAAAAAAGCGAAGCAAGGGTGAGCTGGGACTGTAGAAGTCCGTGGTATCCGGACCATTTGCACTGTTGTGGGTCCAAAATGTGGCTGGGCTGGGGGATGATTTGGACAGGCCTGCTGATGGTGCCGAAGGATAATTCCACGTGGGCTTTTTGGTGGTGGAAGAGAGCAGGAGGAGGAGGAGAAACAAGCAGGAGGCTCCTGCAGGCTCCTGCACAAGCACGAAGGACATTCGTGCACTTGGGGCTTTGCACCATTGCTGTGGGTGTTTGAACTGCCCCGATCTGGGTGCCGACATGGCCCGTGAGCCCAGTGACCCCAAGGAGTGGCTCTGGGTTTTTGAAAATGTTTTTTTTTTGGGGCCAGGATAGATTGTGGGGAGTGGGCAGGAGGCTGTGGTTTAGCCAAGCGCTCAAGCATCTGCGTAATTGCACTAGCCCTGCTCAGCTCAGCAAGGGGTTTAGGCAAGATAATTGGTGTGCTCGGTCAGGGACAAGGTGCCTTGGGAGCTCTTTTGTCTGAAGAAGGGAAAAAAAAATCATTGTAAGCCTTATCTGTGACCCTTTTCTCCTTGCCCTGCGTTAGGACTCTTCTGCTTAGAGAGGAGGAAAAAATCCCCCATTAGTGGCTTTCAAATCTATACCTAATAAAAAAGCCACTAACCCCAACAAGTCACTGAGAAAACTGGCCGGTGCCACAGCAGAGCAGGCTTTTCCATCTGTAGGGCTGGTGTGTTGGTATGCAGTGGGAAATTTAAAAGCACCGTATGTGAGAAACCTGCAGGCTTCAATATTAGCTCGAGAACAGATAAATGTGCTTTTCTTCTGCTCTTGCTAGCTTTAAGCTCCCTCATTTCCAGCCCCTCGGCTCAACCCCAAGCGTAGCCCCCATCCTTAGACAAAAGCACCTTGCAGCATGCGTCGCAGGGGTACAGCTTGCTGTGGAACGCAAAACAGGTATCTTTAAAGAAAAAGGCACCGGACACCCTAAATTAACCAATTTTAGCTTTTTCCAAGTGCCAGGCATCCTGGCTGCCGTTCCCAGCAGCCCAGCCACTGGTTTCCCTGTGAGCAGCTCCGCTTCACTGGCCAGGAAAACAGAGCAGAGCCCCGGGAGCGTCGGAGCCCTTCTCGGGAGCAGAGCTCCATCCCTTCCTTCCCCAGCTCCATCCCTTCCCCAGCTCCATCCCTTCCCCAGCTCCATCCCTTCCCCAGCTCCTCGGCTTCCTTCGCCCTTAAGCCCGTTCCTGGCAGCTGCTGTGGCTCATGCTGAGAGAATTGTGCATCCCGAGACGCCCAAGCTGCCACAGGGCGAACAGAGGCTGGCAAAGGGCGAGAGGAGCCCAAACCGCCCCGGGCTGGCAAACCGCAGAGGCCCCAGCCACACAATGAGCCTTTTGGGAAGCCACAAGCGTTCTGGCTGCTCCGTGAGCCTTTCTTGGCATCCCCGGCACTGCTGCCCTGTGTTTCCAAGCCTGTGCCCAGGGCATGACGCGCAGCTACCAGCACCCTTTGGTGCATCGCTCTCCCAAGCAGCTCCTGGTCCCGAGGGGCTCTGACGGACCCGTGTCCTGAAACAGGCTCAGGATTTTCCTGCAAGCACCCCAGGATTAAATTAAAGAGGATTTAAGCAGATGATCACTTCTCTGCTCTTCCTAGTTGGGAAAATGGGAACCATCGCACCGCGCTGCCCACCAGCGGTAATTAATGTTTGTGAAGCTCTGGAAACTGCTG
Source organism: Anser brachyrhynchus (assembly GCF_964034855.1). Classification (NCBI taxonomy): domain Eukaryota; kingdom Metazoa; phylum Chordata; class Aves; order Anseriformes; family Anatidae; genus Anser; species Anser brachyrhynchus. The sequence continues at coordinate 14,930,896 of NC_137733.1, forward strand.
CATGCACACCAAGAGCTATCAGCACGATTATTGCTGTGCTATTTGTTCCTGCTCCCGTGTTTTCTCTTCCTTGTCCCAGAGGGTTTCTCCTCCTCCCTGTGCAGATGTATCAGTGCCGGGAAGAAGAATCAGCGCTTCCAGGTCGGGCATGGCTCTGGCTCTGACTCAGACCCCAGTTTGCCAGCCAAACCCTCCGGCCGTGCCGGCACCGCGGGGCTGGGGCCGCCAGCTCCAGGGCAGGAGGAGCGGGGTGGGAGATCGGCATCGTCGTGCCCAGCCATGGGTGAGCTGGTCCTCGTGTCTGCGAAGCCTCCGAGCTCCAGAAGCCTTTGTCCTGCTCAGTGTTCTCAGTGGTCTGAGATCCTTTGCTCCATTAACCTCACCAGGCAGGGCCTTTCCGAACATCCCCACTAACACCTTGTTGATACCAGGCTGGTTTGAAGTGGCAGCTTGCGGCTCAGGCTGGAAAGAAGCTGCCCAGGAGAAAAAAAATGGGGCAGGAACCAAATTGGGGAAGCTGTGTTGAAGGGAGATGTGCTGAAGGGAGGCAGCATCTGAGCTACGCTACGGTGGGGCACCGAGGGCACTTTTGCTGCAGTCGCCTGCACAAACAGCGGAATAACCAGGCTTTGGAGGGGAGGTTTTGCCTTGCACCATCCTTTTTTCCCCCCCCAATAGCAAATGCCCGAGATGAAATGAGACTGAGAAAAATTTGGGGGTGGATGCAGGCAGAGGCTGAGCTGCCGCAGGTAGCCCCGACCCCAGGCCAGAGCGCATTTGTTTTGCTGAGGTTGTTTGGGCCAAACAACGAGTAGCAGAAACAAACAGCTACGGCAAGCGTGCGATAAACATTTTCTGCGTGGTTTGAATTATCCGTGACTTTTGACCCCAGATTAAATGTAGTGTGTAACTGGTGGTTATGCACTGAGTCATCCGAGCAGGCTAATCGCAGGAACCCCCTGTTCTCCAAACAGCCTGCACCCCGCGGGTGCCGACTGCCGGCCGCTCACGTTTTCTATCCGAGGCACCCTGCGGGTTTTGCATCATCCTTTTAATTCAGTACTTACAAAGCATTTTTTTGTCCGGCCGGTATCTCGAGCTCAGAACAAAACAAACCCAGCAGCGCCGTAAGCGGGCAGCCCAAGGCAGCCAGATTCCCCACGAAGTTTTGCCTTGATGCTCAGCCGCTCCGTGACTGCTCCGGTGTCTCGTAAAGGGCTGGGCTCACGCTGCAGCGTTTTGCTCAGCAGGAAAGGCCTCTCCTCTCCATCAGCAATTCTCCTGAAGCGCGAAGAAATAGCCTTTTGACTTCTGGCTCTGCGTGTAATTTGGGTGAAAATGAGCATCAGGCTCGGAAAATGTTAGCGGGAGGTGGTGGGCAGGGAGACGGGCTCGCCATGGGGATGCTGCACAGTCCTGATACCCCCTGGCCATGCAGAAGGACTCGGCACAGCTTCCCCGAATGTGGGGCAGAGCAGGGTGAGGGTCAGAGAATTACAGAATCAGAGAATCACAGAATATGACGAGATGGAAGGGGACCCACAAGGATCATTGGGTCCATCTCCTGGCTCCACACAGGTCTACCCAAAAATACAGACCATACTACTGAGTGCCACCCGGCACCAGGGTAACCTCAGGCTGTGGGGACAGATGCTGGTTCATTTCAGCAGGAATAAATCACAACTACACCAACCTCTTTCCTCCTGCAGCAGCTCACTGGGCGGCAAAAGCCCAGTGGGAAGAGCGTGACCCCGGCGCAGGCTGGCCGTGCGTCCCACCGCACTCCCGCAGAGCTGCCCCAGAGGCGTTTCAGCACCAAAGGCTCTTTGTATCGGGGGCCAGCCCCTGTCCCCGACTGTCCCAGGAGGGATGCTGGTGACGCGGGAGGCGGGGGACGCCTCTGCCCCAGGTTCAGAAGGGGACAGCCCTGTCCCAGCTGCCCGGGGGATGGTGGTCCCCAGCGGTCCCCCAGCCAGAGCCAGGTTTGGGGTGACCCCGGTGTCCCAGCACCCTAGCTGTCCCCAGCTCCTCGCTGGTTGGAACTGGTGCGGGTATTGGTGCTGTGCTTTCACTTGCTCGGCCAAGGTGGTTCTGCAAGAATACAGAAACGGCTGGAGGGGAAAATCCACGGCTTGGTAAACAGAGCCGAGCAAGGCAGACCTCTCACCCAGGAGGGCAGGGAGGAGGGAAATGAGCGTGGAGCCGCCCGGGGGCACCCAGGGCTGGATTTCAACACGCAGCAGAAGACAAGGCGCTTCTGTTGGGTTGTCTGGGTCCCGAACCTCCCCGCTGCTCCCCGGTGCGGGGGCGGCTGTTTGGTCTGGACCCGCAGCCCCGCACTGATAAGCAGGAGCCGAGGAGGAAGCGAGAGGTGGCTGAGTGCTGGGGGGAACGCGTCGGGGTGTGGGGGGCATCTGGGGATGCTTCCCTGTCCCCCCGAGCACGGGAGGGTGATGGTGCAGGGAGCAGAGGTGCCCGGGGCTGTGCAGAAGCACGTTTGGGGTTTATCGGACACCCCAGGGCTGTGCCACGTGGCTGGGAAACGGGGCAGGGGGTGCCAGGAGGGGTGATGGCCCCACGGCCCCATCGCCCACACAGAGCTGCCTCTGCTGGGGTATGAGCCCACGTCCCAGCCGGCTCCGCTCCGATGGGCTTCCCCCATCACCTGCACCCACACATTTCCCTCCCATGCAGCTTCCAGGCATTTTTTGGGGTGTCCCAGGCCCTGGATACTCAGTAGCCCCTTATATCCATGGCCCCTCTGCTTTGTTTTAGTGCTCAGTTTCTTTCCCTGAGCCCGACACCGGCTCACCCCGTGCTGCCTTCGGCTCACCCGTTGTTCTCCCAGCGGTGCCATCTCCTTCCGCACCCATCCTTGACAGGAGAAGAGGAGCAAAGCTCCCCCGAGACACCAAACCAGAGGCAAATATTTGCACTTTATCAACTCGTACCTGTTCGTCCCGATGAGGGATCAAACATTTGCACCTTGCGGCCCACCCTATGGATACCACCTCGGTCCCCGGGGGACGTCTGTCTGCCCCCAGGGTTTTGCTCCCCGTGCCGGGTAGGGTCAGGCCAGGACAGCTGTGCTGTTGGGTCCCTGCTGGCCGCGACGGCTCCGTCCCGCTCCACCTCCAGCATAAATCACGTCTGGCCGTAAATCCCCGCCAGCCTTCAGGGACCCGTCCCCGGGGAGGGCCAGGGGTCAGCCGTCAGGCAGCGAAAACAAAGACCTTGTTTTTGGCTGGCGGGGCTGTGATGCGGAGACGCAAACAAGAGCTGGCCCTGCGGCACCTCGCTGCGGCACCGAGCCCGCCGGGCCCCGCGGGGCTGGGGCGCAAAGCCTCAGCTTTCGGACGGATCAGGTCCCTGACCTGCCTTGGCACAAGGCACGGGGGACATGGGACAAGGTGTAAGGGACGAGGGGCTCAGCACAAGGCTGGCCAAACACCACGGGACACACGAACGGCCTCACATCGGCTTCACTGCCGTGGCAAAGAAAATACACTTGATTTTCCAAGCGATCTCCTGAAGTCCCTGCTGCTGAGGTTACCCGGGAGCCTTGCTTTCCTTTTGAACCCCGTGTTTCCCTATCGAGACAGCTGCAGAAAGCCTGAGCCTGTGCCGGCTGCTGGGAACTTGCCTCTCACCAAGATTAATCAGCCCCTGCATATCGCAGGGCAGCTCGAGCGGCTCCCGGGTGTTATCAGCGCCCGCAGCGCTGCTGGGAAGTGCCGGCCAGAGCTCGGCGCAGACGGTGGCTCCCAAACACGGGGACGTGGCAGGGTTCAGGTGATTTCTCATCAGTGGTCAGCTCCACAACCTCCTACGGGAAGGCAGCGGGTTGTTTTCCTACCTGTGGGTGTGGGAGGTTGATAAGGAGGCAGCCAGGAAGCAGCGAGCTGCCTGGGGCTCCCTGGGGCAGGCGGTGGGTGACGGTCAGGTATCCACTGGCTATGGGGGGACGGAGGGATTTGTCGTTTCTTCTTAGAAATACCCCTTTCCATACCAGAGGAAAAAAAATCCCCTGTCATCTGTCTGCTGCCCGCCTTGTGGCCACGGTACCCAGCAGCAAACTGGTGCCAGCCCTGGGCTCCCCAGGCACGTTCTCCAAATTTTGGTGCTTCAGGGCTGCACTGTCCCTAATTCCTGTGACTTGAAGGGCCTCGAGTCCCTGGATAACCCCATTTTTCAGCCCTCTTTTTCCCCGTGTGACGATCGTAAGCTGCCAGCCCACCGCCCTCCTCTCCCTGGCTGCATCCCCAAGGTTCAGGGGCTGCTCAGGGTGGGGGTGGGGGGGCACGAGCGAGGTTTGAGGGGTGAGACAAGGCGGGGACCGCATTCCTCGCACGCTGGTGTTCCAGCTGAGTGCCCCCTGATGCCGGGGGCAGCGGGCACGTGTCCCACCAGGCAGCGGCACGGCCGAACTCGCTGAACTCCCCGGGCACGTGAGCTGTGGCTGGAGCTGCTGGCGCTTCCCCCGAAGGCTGTCCCACGGTGGGACCCACTCGGCCCTGCCGCCGGGTGAGATAGGGGAGAGCCCTGTCTGCAGCCCTGAGCTGGAGCTCTGCCGCCGAAGGACAAAATGGGGCCGGGACAAGGGTGCAGCGAGGCCGCCCGCTGCGCACGGGGTGCAGCATCATGCCCCCCCCCCCTCCTCCCCGGCGGCAGCCGGGCCGCTGCGATGTCCCGGGAACAGCCCGAAGGTCCCGTTCCAGCTCCTGAACTGAAAACAAAAGTGCGGCTTGTTCCCGGCCTGTTTTCAAAGCCAGAAAGGTCGGGGCCGCCAGAGCCCTGCCAGGTGCGGTGGCATTGCTGGCTCCGACGCCGCTCGGCGCGCACGGGGAGCAGCGCGGGGACCGGCACGTGCCACAGCCCAGGTGTGCTGGGGACACACACGTGGGAACGCTTCCCCTGCCCCCAAATGCAGGCAGCTCGGGGCGGCACATGGCAGTGAAGCACCAAGTACCTGGAGGGGTTGGTGCTGCTGACATCCAGGGCTTTCTGCTGGGGTGGGCAGGGGACAGATGTATGAAATCCATAGGGCAGGAACACCGCACGGCCCTGCCGTCGGCACATCGGGCTCCGAAACATCCCCTCGGCCCTGTGCTGGGTGCCTGTGTGTGTTGTCACCTGCTCAGCGGAGATTATTAGCAGAGAAAATCGTTGGGCACGGAGACAGGAGCTCAAGGGACAAGGCAGCGACTCTGTCACCTGGAAATCAATCCCAGACATCCGCCCTGGCTCAGCTTCCTCGAGCGCCGCTCGATGTGCCCGTGCCCTCTCTCCTCTCTGTCGGATTCAACCTGGAACAGCCAGAAGGAGAGCGGGGCTGAGCGTGCAAAGCTGTTCACACATCCCGATATCATCAGGGACAGTTCTGCCGTGGACCCCGTGCCTCTCCCTGCCCGCCGTGCCGGGACCACCCTACCCAACGGCCCCAAACCGTCCCTGCGAGCACCCCGCGTCCCCAAGGCAGCTTTGCATTCCTGCTGACTCAAGCCGAGAGCGCACTGACATTCGTTTTGACCTTTCGAATCACAAGGATGTTCTGTCCTTCCCGGCCAAGTACAGCCTGGCCACCCCGTGGGTGGATTATAGTGTATATACAGCGGCTGTAAGTACGGATCTGGCACCGGGGAAGCGCGCGCGCGCATGGGCTCGGCTGCCTTCAGGTGCATGGGTGCAGCGGTGCTGGGATGAGCGTGAGGAGCATCCTCAGTACCCAGCTTCCCTCCTGGGGTGCCAGGGTGGATGTGGCACAGGGTAGGAAGGAGGGAACGGTGGCAGGAGAGACACCAAGTAGCTGGCTTGGCAGGGGAGAAGGGCTCCTGCAAAACCAGGAGCCACAGATGAGCCCTCGAGCAGCCACCCCCTTGCTGCCAGCTCCAGAGGGTGCTCCCAGCTCCCTGAATTTCCCATCTTCCAGCTATATTGTGCCTTTGGTTTGAGAGAACATCAAGAACCACAATTAGGATGCAATGTACAACTAGCCCTGGTGGCTATCAGGGACAGTGCTCTCCTTCCCGGCTCCCCAAAATCCAGCTCTGGGCAGGAGGCTGTTTCAGTACAAGATGTACCCCGGCCCCAAAAGCTGGGAGCGGGAGCGAGCTGATAGGAAGGCAGCACACTGCAATTCCCAGAGGTCTTAAATATGGTCACCGACAGAACAGATCGATAGGGCTAAATGAGCATCTTCCTCCCTCGAGCATGGCCCCTGCACACACAAAATCCTATTATGTAGGACGGCAGCCAGGCAATGAGCGGGGCCGAGAGCAGGGTGCAGGTTGTATGGCTCATATGGGGCTGGGGGAGCCATCCCCATCACCCTGTCCCTGTAAACCCCTTCCCCTTGCCCCAAGCCCCGCTGGAGGCCAGGCTCTGCCACGTGGCTGGCTCCAGCCCAGGCTGTCCCGGCCCGGATCCAGCCACCTTGCAGCCCCATGGCGCCGGGAAGGCTGGCGGCTTTGCGCTCCCAGCCCGGATGCCCTGCTTATCTCTCCCTTCTCTTGGCCTGACACATTTTTTCCTCTCTCTCCTTGCCTAACCAGTCCACAGGACTCTTATCTCAAGCCGTGAACCACCCTTTCCCAAGGCATTTTCAGCAGCATCCTTTGCAAACCCATTTCCAGGGGGTTGTGCATGGCATTAGGGGCTCAAGTGACAACCTGGCAGGAAAGCCTTTTTGCTTTTATGCCACGTTGATGTCTCCAAACCCCCTCCTGAAGCCAAGGCAGGGTGTAAAACAACCCCCTTCTCCTGGCAAATGTTTCCAGGCTTCTCAGGCTTCCTGCAGCTGGCCCTGCCTGGGAGGTGGCGGGTGCCCAGGTCCTGCAGAGCACTTGATGGTGAAGAAACCAATGCCCATTTGGGGTTTCTGCCCTGCAGCTGGTCCGTCTGATGCCCAGGGGGAAGGGGGCTGCTTGCCCCATCCCAGGTGCGTGCACATCCACGTGTGTTCACGTATCCCCAGCCCTCTGCATCCCACAGGGTCGCCGTGGTGTCTGGGTGAGGGAAGGGCACTTTGGAGACACGAACCCCCGGGGGTTTGGCTGTGTTTCATTAAAACGCTGGAAATCCCACATTCGCATGCCCTCATGTCCAGGCTGCCCTTTGGAAACCATCCCTGGCCCGTGCCTTGCTCCGAACCATGCCAGCAGCGCAGCGCTCAGCGGGGGCTGCTTGGTGCTGCAGCTTGGTTCAGGGCGGCCAGAGCCAGCCTGATTCAGCCTCTGCTGGCTCAGAGGAGCTGCTTTCCACCCCAGAAATAGCAGCTCGGATGATGCTCTCTGCAGCTGGGGATGACGATGCAAAAACGCTCGTTATCCAGCAGGAACAATTAGACTTAGAGCAATTATCCGTGCAGGCGCTGCGCGATGCCGGGATGGGCCGGCCGGCGGCCAGCTCCCGGGCGCAATCCCCGTGGGGCAGGGGAGCAGTGCCCAGCCCTGCCAGGAGGAAGAGCACACCAAGCAGGGGCACCACGAGAGCCTCCTGCAACACCAGGAGGGGCCATTCTGCACGGGAAGGACAGCCAGGGCAAGGGAAGGGGTTGCCTGGAAGCCGAATGTCACTCTCTGATGACATTTGTTTGTATTCGGATTAAGGACGGAACAGAAGATGGTGCTAGGGACCAAGCTGCCTCGCGTGGTGCTCCTGCCTCCCTCCTTGCCAGGCTCCATCACGGGAGAAGTGGGGCTGGGCTCAGCTTTATCTCTTTATCTATTTAGAAATGGGCGGCAGCCGGGGCTGGATCGAGCCCTGGGTACCTGATGGGCACCAACCCCGGCGGCAGCTGCCGAGCAGGGCTGCAGGGCACGTTCCTCTGGGGGCAGAACTCAGACTGCTGGCTGAGAAATGCCCATGGGGAAAACGCGTAAAAGGGCGATTTCTCAAATTTCTCAATTCAGAACAAGGAAAGCTTTTTGTTTTTCCCCTTGACATTGTTTAAAAACCTCGTTTCACTGCTGCTAGAAGTAATCCCTGCTCCCTGACGGCTGCTTGGAGCCAAAATCCCAAACCAGTCCCAGGCAGATAAACAACCCCTCCCTGAATAAATCAGAGTGTAGCCAGGCTGGAAGGAAAGCATTAGGGCAGGTTTGGATGTGGCTGGGTACTGGATCGCCGGCTGATGCCCAAGGAGTGGCTGGGGAGAGGGGGTGGGAGCTGGAGGAATGTGGGGAGCGAGCTCTGGGGGAACGCGGGGCATTTTCCATTGAAAACTTTATCTCTGGCAAGCGTGCCACCACATCCTGGGCTTGTTTGTCCTGCAAGAGCAGCGAACTTCTCAGGAAAATATAGCTACCTGGTCAGCGAAGCCTGATAGGCTTTGTTTATTAGCGGCTAAATATTAAACCCTCGGCAAACAGGGCTGGGTGATACCCCTCGGGGCCGGGAGTGGGGCTGGGGCTGTGGGGCCACAACACGGTGCCCCACAGGCTGCCGGCCCTGAGCAGCAGCAGGAGGAAGCCTCCCCAAAATGCTGCCCTCAGCACGGCCTCAGAAACGTACCTTTCTCCAGGCAAGGAAAAGGAGCAAGCAAGGCTGAACAAAGATTAAAAGGTTTCTTGCTACGGATGGGGACTTCTCCATCACTGAACCTCCCGGTGCCTTGATTTGCACAGGCAGCGTGTCTCCAACCACGCCGGTGCTGCCCCAGAAACCCACTGCTCCGGCACATCAAACTGCGTCCTTCAAGGCTGCCTGATTCATCTCGCAGAGCCTCGGTAAAATTTGTTTTCAGTAATCAGGCCAGTGATACCAAAATAGTATTTGCAACTGAAGCAAAGGACGGGCCTAAATCTTACACGGTGTCTCTGCAGCGGTGCCAAAACGAAGTCCAAACAAGCCCATTTCCTCTCCCCATGTTTTAGGTAACCAAAGAGCAGCATTTTGATCTGCTCAGACTCTTCATGGAATGGCTTTTCCTGCCGCGCTTGAAGGGAACCTGACAAACACATCAACAAAGCCTGACCCACTTTAGCAGAACAAGAACGACACCAAGCAAGGGAGCGGGGATTTCAATCGAGTCCTTAATGCAGTCCTATTAGCACGTCCCTGCTACACGGACCTGGATAAATCGATCCTGACAAGTCTGCTCTCTGAACAGGGCAAGAATTAAAACCTGCACCACGCCAGTGCAAGGCAGTGCTGCCCTGGGACCCACATATCCACGTACACAGGGACGCACACATACATACTGTCCCCCTCCAGCACCTTTCCAAAGCACGGTGTGTGCAGCTGGGGTGTCAGGAAGCAATCCTTGCCCACGCTGGGTGCTGGGCGCTGCTGCAGGCTCTCGCAGCGTTGCTTCGAGGCTCTCATTGCATGTCGAGAGCTCCAAACGCCGCCGCCTCACGTGTTTGGCGGCACGTGTTTTGCGGCTAGCTCATTGTTTGCAAATAACAGCAAGGACACTGCTGAGTCAAGCACGCTACGGGCGATACCAGCAGGGGCCCAGAGCTGATTTTGCCCAGTGGTACTGGGCACTCTCCTCTTTAGGGGTGGGTTTGACACCCCCAACTCACACTCCAAGCTCTGCGGGGTGGGTTTTGCCCCTTTGCACTTCGTGAAGATTGAGGGTGGGAGGCAGCAAAGTTCAGAGCTGCCTGCACCAGGAGATGGGCCAGGCCGGGGGCTGCGGTCGGTCTGGCTGTGTGTTTTCCTGGATCCATGTTTCTGCGTAGCTGACCTTGTGCAAAAAGCTCTCTGCGCTCTCCTTGCCCACGCGCTGGCTCGGATACCTCCCCCGGGGGGGGACTGCAGCCCCGTCAGGCCCCCACGTTTGCTCAGCGGTGGCGTGGCATCAGCGAACATCACGAGATCGCCGGACACTCCCCGCGCCCTTGGCTCGTCCCCCTTCTCCCCCCCCGAATTTTGGTGCACTCAAGCTCTGGCCTTCACGGCCGGGTCAATGCCCTGCGGCTCTGACATCCAACCCGGAGCCACAACCAGCTGGGCCAAGCCTCCTCTGCCTCAAATTTTCCCCAAATGCTAGGTTTTCCTTGGATGTGGAGGCCACTCTCCTCGAGGGTGGCATCTCCTGGGCCATGGGACGATGGTCTTCTCCCCACGGCAGCCCCAGGATGGGACATTGCCGAGTTCCCCTGGCACTGGGTGGCCCTGGTGCTTCAGATGTGTTTGGATGATGCTCAGCTTACGGCCCCCTCATTCCTGGCAGCATCCCTCAAAGCACCAGGGACACCAGGGCCTGAAATGGGCCCAAATTTCCACCTGATCAAAATTAGGGGGATGCTGGGCAGGAATCTCTGCAGGCTCGCAGCCACAACCCGGCAAAAAGGGCCAATGTTCTCATGCTGCTGACCACAGCCACAGGCTGCTTGCCCAGGGGCCGACAGGAGCTGTAACTTCTTATTCTTATCGCCCCGTGCCAGGTGGCCACAACCCTGACAGCACCTCCCTGACTTTGTGCTACAGACTTATCCCACCACAGCAGCTTGGCAGGCCTTTAAATAGAAAATTCGGGTCGACAATGTGGTACTGGGGCAGGATGGAGAGATAAAGTTCGACACAATGATAGCCACGTAGTAAAAAATGATAACAGAGCTGGTGGCGATCGCACGGCGAGCTCCAGATGGACGGCAGAGAGAGAGGGGCCTGGTGAAATGCCAGACCATCCTCATAAAAATGTCAGGTCGTTGTAAGGAAACATTGGTGAGAGGCACGGAGCTGCATGGTGCTCTGTTAAATAGCCGGTGGTAAAACTCCTCCAAATTACCTTTGGAAGCAGGCATGAGATGCAATTTGTATAGAAATGACAGGAAAAAAAGAATAATATTAGCATTGCAAAGAAACAGGCAATAAGAGGCTCCAGACAGGCTTTATTTGATCAGCTGTTTTTTAGGATAACAGGTTAACCAAATGTTTGGGCAAGCAATGAGCTTATGTGATAGCTTCAAGATGTGAGAGATCAGATGGTCTGGAGACATCTGCACATTTCAGAACCTGGATGTCCGGCAAGTAAATTATACAAAGAGTGCAATCTACATACTGATAAAAAACAGGACAATCATTTGCACTTTGGGTTTATTACCAAATCTAGGGGGGAAATTATTCTTTTCATTCAATGCTAAGGATCTTTGTTCATGCTTTAGCTGCCTCACTAGGAATTTTCAGAGGTTGCTCACTCAAACCTTTCGGCTGAGGATCTGAAAGTGGGTGAAAACCAGACTGAAAACTAGGAAGATCTGCAGAGCAATGAGAGCTCCATCAGAGAACAGCGGGAGGGCCAGACACAGCCCTTCCAGCTGAGATGGAGACCCTGGCAGGGTTTTAAAGTGATGTGGAGGGTGAAGATCATGTTGAGGGTGATGTCTACCTATTAGGAACTGCACTACAAGGATGTAACCCGGGCCATCGAAGAGTCACCCTGTGGGGATAAGGGTCTCACAGCCTGGAGCTCTGCAAGGGCAGGTGAAGATTAGGGCCGAGGTCCCCACAGTCCTCTCCAGGGCTGTGGACACACCAGTCATGGTAGAGGCAAGAGGATGACACTCAAATTGTGACCACACAGTCTCATCTGATCGATTCACCAGCGTCTTTGGTAATGGAGGAGCCAGTGGCACCACTTCCTCACTGCAAAACATCTTCTTTCTCCCCTGAACTTGTCAGGAGACATGACAAGTCCCAAAGGATGGGAATGGGTCACCTGAAGGAGCTGGAGGAGCTGTTCCCATGAGAAAGGGAAGGTGCGAGGCAGGGACAGGGCTGAATGCCACCGAGACAAAGCTGCGTGTTCCAGCTGCTGTGGGAACATGTGAACCAAAATGGGAACTGAATGGCACAAAGAAATGCTGATTGACAGCGCTGTAGTTGTGTTTGAATGGTATCTGCATGTTGTCACCTACCCTAATGACTGCCTGACTCACCCATCAGAGGCAGGCACCCAGCAGCCTAGCAATTAACCACACTCCTCAATAAAGTCAAGGGGAGAGTTAAACCCAGCACGGTACAGAAGAAAAACGACCCCCGTGAGGCTGAATTGAATCTCGCTTTAGAAAAGCCCATAAAACAACGTGCAGAAACGAACCTCTCTGCTTAGCCCCATGCAAAGGACGCAGCATCCTGTACCTCCTGCTTGGCTCAGTCAAGGACCGTAAATCCCACCAGCCTTCCCACAGGGATCTGCTCAGCAGGTCCTGGGCTCCCCGGGGCTCCTCGCACATTCCAGCACCGGTGCCCAAGCTGGGATCTATTCCTGACAGTAGGAACAAAGTGAACAATTGCATCTGCTATATTTAGAGCAAGCAGTCAATACTCCACGTGTACAAATGGTTACCAGCATTCTCATTTGATATATAAATAGCCCCTGTTTGCTTTTCGAAAGAAATTGCTTTGAAAAAATAGAAAATTGCCTTCCCAGTCATCCTCAGCCTATAACTAACTGATGAGCATGGAGGCCTATTTCAAATGAAAAATTATGTATTTTCTCAAAGCCAATCCAGGAAGCAAAACTCGTGATTACGGCTGGCATTATTATCGCTGTGTATTGATAGAGTGGTTTAAACATGGCAGCGGCAGTTTGCTGAAGCAAACTCGGAGGACCGTGGTACTGCGGGGCACCATCCCCGACCTCCTGGCTTCCAGGCAGGGCACCCTCTCCAACCACCTCCTTCACCTGCAGGTCAGGCATGCGAGAATCCCATTTCTTTCCCCTCTCCCAGCTTCATTTCTTTCCCCTCTCCCAGCTTCACTCAGGTCCCAGCCTTGGCACCAGACTTCTGTCTCTGTCCCTCCAGATTCCTCCAGTTTTAAGTCCCAACTCTCTGCCAACGTTTTTCTTTCCCTCCAACAGATATACCCAGTGCTTCTTCCCTCACACAGAAAGCCAGCTCTTGTGTAGGCATCTATCTGTGTTACAAAACAGCTCGTCAGCCACCTCGATGCGTTGTCCTCAGTTAGGTTAAAGTTAAACTAAGGACAGCAGTTAATGAAAAAACACGGCAGAAAGCTGAGATCTTATGGACACAACCAAACCCTGCTGGGGTAGAAGAGTGCAATGGTTACTCATTTAACACAGAATAACACAATTCCTCCCGCAAGGACCAGCGGGAAAGGCAGGGATGCACACAGGCTGGGGACGCCCCCCATCTGCTGAGGGGCTGAGAGCTGTCCCTGCGGGGTGATCAGTGCGGACTGCGGGCTGTAGCGCTGGGAGAACAGACCCAGACCCTGGCATAGGTTGGATATTAGGAAGAACTTCTTTACCGAAAGGGTTGTTAGGCATCGGAATGGGCTGCCCAGGGAAGTGGTCGAGTCACCACCCCTGGAGGTCTTTCAATGGTGTTTAGATGTAGAGCTTAGCGGTACGGTTTAGTGGACGACTTGTTGGTGTTAGGTCAGAGGCTGGACTATGTAAGCTGCTGTCATTCTGTGACTAGGTGATCTTGGAGGTCTCTTCCAACCTGGGTGACTCTGTGATTCCGCGACAGGCCCGGATCCAGGCTCGGGCACGGGGCCTTGCTGCAGGCCCCAGCGCACGGCCCCAGGCTCAAGCCCAGGCCCTGGCGCACACCCCAGGCTTCGGCCCCAGGCCCCGGCCCCCGGCCCAACTCCAGCCCCAGGCTCCAGCCGCGGCCCCAGGCCCCAGCCGAGCCCTGGCCCCAGCGCAGGCCCGAGCCCCGGCCCAGCCCCGGCCGAGCTCCGCCCCGTGCCGTCACTGCGCGGCGCCGCGGCCGCGGGCTGGGGGCCGCCATGGCCTCGGGGGGCGCCGCCGCCCGGGCCCCCGCCGAGGAGCCGCCGTCGGCCGAGCCCCCCGCCGAGCAGAAGCCGCCGCCTCCTCCTCCTCCGCCGCCGGCGCAGGAGGAGTTCTCCTTCCTGCCGCTCGTCCACGACATCATCAAATGGTAACGGCGGCCTCCGAGCCTCGGCACGGGCCTCCCCGAGCTTCCCCGGCTTGCCTGCGGGGCGCCGGGCCGGGAGTGCCCCGGGTGGGGAGCGGGGCAGCGGGGTGCCCCCCTGCAGGGATCCTCCTCACACCCCCCCCCCCCCCCCTCCCAGCGTATCTCCCCTGCCCTCTGCCTCCTGGCTGGGGCTCTGGGAAGGGTGGCAGGAGCTGGAGCAGCCCCAAGCCCTGAGGCACACCCCTACCCGGGCGCTGTTTGGGTCACCGAGGTGGTGCCCAGGTGCACCGCCCGGCGCCAACACCCAGGAGCAGGAGCAGCGCGCTCGTGCTGGGTTATTGCTCTGCATAACCCCGCCGTTTGGCTGGGAACTGCCTCAGAAAGTACAGGCAGTCCCGGAGCAGCAGCGCAGCCCGTTCCTGGGGTGTTGTAAAAAAACAGGATGGCTTCTGCAGCGTTACAGGTTGAATCGTTCTCTTCCTGGTTCGAGATGGGTGCTTTAGGGGTAAAGGCGTTTGCAAAAGGATCCTGAAAACTGGGGTGGTTTTGGCCTAGGGCAGCCCCGTCAGAGGTGAGCTCCCAGCAGGACCATGGCACTGCTGTGAACATCCATCCAGGGCCCTGTCTGTGCTCTCACTGGGGCACGGAAAGCACACGTTCCCCTGTTACCAGTTATGGGACCAACTGCCCGTTCCCTGCATGCTTGTATGGGGACCGAGGCTGGTTTGTTTCCTGCTGGTGTTTCGCTTGTACCAAACCTATCCGAGTGCTGAGAGAGGCTCACCCTTAACGACGGCACCGTGAGAGCCGTGGCAAGGAAAGACAAAACCCCCTGCCACACCAGTCCAGATGCAGGGCAGGCGTGAGAACACAAACCCCGGCCTCAGTTTCCCCACTGTGCTGCAGCTCCCCCTGAGGCTGACCCTGCCTGATCTGCCCAGACCACAGCGGGGAGCTTGAGCCCGTTGCCAGCTGCATCCGTGTCCATAAGCAAAGCGGGCAGGAGCCCTGGGCCGAGACCTCCCAGCCTGCTATTTGTCACCGAGCGGGTCGTGGCGACCCGCAGATGACAGTTCCCTGGATATCCTGTGCCCTGTCCTGCTGAGCCGCCCACTACCCCGCTACCTCCACCGGGCTGGCACCTGGCTTTTCCTGGGCGGTGTGAGCAGAGGTAGCTGTGCTGAGCGGTGCTGCAGGCGCGTAGGACCGCAGAGCCGAGCGGTGGGATGTGTCGCCTCGTGTCCCTGACAGATGGCAAACGTATTATCCTTTAACATGGCCGCTAGACTCAGAGCCCAGCCCTGCTGTTTTGACACTGACTCAGCCCTGAAGACACCTCATCTCCAAGGTGACTCGGTGTTCAGGAGCGATGATGTATCGCGTAAATTTGCTTACACTCAAGGCCACGTGCTCTTTCCTGTCGTTTGGGTCCCCGAGAAAGTTTTCCCAAGCAGGGCTTGCTGTTATTTTCACCCTTGTACAAACAAACGGCATTGCTTGTGCGGTCCCAGCGCATGGCTCTACCGCTAATCGGTTGTGCTGGCGTAACCAGGAGCCCCAGGCGGGATGTGGTGGAGTGACACCAGTGAAGGAGAGCTAGGGAAGCCTGTGAGGGGTTTAAAGAACTCTGTCCTTTAAGGGATGTCCTAAACGTGCTCCTTCAGCACAGGCTGTGGCTGGACATTGCATTTAATCCTGGGTTATTGCAGGTGGCTGAATCTCTGCTCTTCCTCTCACCTCTGTCTGTGCCCTCAAAGAGGGAGTCGGTTCAATGTCTTGATCCAGCAGGGAAATCACCCAAAAATTAAAAAACAAAAACAAAAACTGAAATAATTATTCCTTGGATCAACCACCTGGACAGACAACTATCCATTCTCTAGGTGTAGGTAAGGGAATAAGCCTCGGAGAGTCCTGGATGGCCTTTTTAAAGCCACCCTGCAGCTATCGTGGATTAAAGGCAGTGTCAACCCATCCTTCCCCAGACGTGCAGCGTGTGTGTGTGCCTGTATTTTTCCACTGCCGACCTGACCGTAAATGCCTGCATAATGGGGATACATTATAGTACCAGCTGCAGTTTTATTTAGAAGAGAGTAATGAATATTTTGTTCCGACAGGCTTTTGAAACGAACAGGACCATCTGGTTAAAAGTTTTGCTCTCAGCCATGTCACGATTCCCCAAAGTTATAATCAAGCACCTCTCAGCCCTGGTCATGCCAAGGAGGTTTATTTTTAGGGCTGGCTATTGAACGGGCTCCCAGATTTCAAAGGCCGTTAGAATCCAGCTTTCGCTATTAGCAGGCGCCCTGGAAGCGCAGACTTGCTTTTGCCTGGAATCGTAAAGCTTCTCGCTGCTGCTAACAAAGCTGAGGCAGATACTAATGAGGGTTTGAGGGCAGACGCTGCCTCAGACAACACTGATCCTTGAAAAGCACAGAGCTGGCTGCAGAAGCAATTGTGCTGCTCTTAAAAAATAAGCTGTCACTTCTCTTTTATTAGGTATACATCCCCAGAGAGTCGTTTTAAAGCTCCAAAGTACCATTTTCTCTGCCACTGGACACTCTCTGATACTTTGGGGAACAATTTCCATTTTCTGCTGTCAAGCTGTTTGACTGCATTGATTTTTCGGATTACTTCAGCAACAGGTCACAGGCGAGCCTGAGATCTTTTTTCACAGGTGCCTACACACAACACACATGCATAATCTTACCGTCCCTAAAGAGAGATACCGAAAAAAAAGAAAGAGTGAGAATTTAGCCTATTTTGTGGTAATGTTTTAAAGCTCTAAACCAGCTCCTGACCTAAGGTAACTGCATTGTGTGCTGGAAATTACCAGGAAAGCAGTTTGTCTCAGAGGCTACCCGGTCCGTTTATCTATCTGTGTTTATTTTATTGGCAGAGGTGAATTAGGTGTGTGTAGCTAGATACCAGGAGCAAAAGTTTCCCAGTGAATTCCAGTTTAAGCCTTGATTACACTGGAAATAGCAATCCCCACATCGGGCTGAAGGCACCTTTCCAAAAGCAGGCGTGAATAGTGTCTCTGTTTTCTCTCCTCTGCAGCATGGACAAGGACAGCCAGGATGTTCACCAGGTGCTGAATGAACTCAAGAACAAGTTCCAGGAGATGAGGAAGCTGATCAGCTCCATGCCCGGCATCAGCGTCAGCCCGGAGCAGCAGCAGCAGCAGCTGCAGAACCTACGGGAGCAGGTCCGGACCAAAAACGAACTGCTGCAGAAGTACAAGAGCCTTTGCATGTTTGAAATCCCCAAGGAGTAGGAAGGGAGCAGCTCTGCTCGCAGGGTCAGGGGTACCTCTCCTGGCTGAACAGAGAGAAAAAGGTGTCAGAAGTTTACTTTTCTTTCTTACGTGCTTTTTTTGTCACATTGCTCTGAAGTCGTGTCTGTGGATCACAGGCATGTGACACCGAACCAGAACAGTTCTTGTGTGCCTCACATACGACGATTACAGCGGTGTCTTCACGTTGATCTGCTGTAGGACTGTGTGCATTTATATATGCATCTCTGGTTTTTCTCTCCATGTGTGAGTTTGTTTTTTTTTTCATTCAAGCAAGCAGGGGGCATTGTGTTTTCTCCTCACTAAAGGTCAAAATACCCGCTGGTTAAGCTGAAAAGGAAAAAGGGGGCATTTTCTGCATTTTTTTATTCGCTTCTGAATGGACAAAAGCGGCCAAACATCAAAAGGAAGCATAAGAGGGAAGCACAAGCTGTTTGGCCCTGCTGCTGGAAAGGGTCTCTGGGGCACTTTGCAGTTTGTGTGTATAAAAGAGGAACGATTGCTCTCAGTCAGTTTTGTATGTCTCTCTCTTTCTCTGTTTTTAAACAAGTGGTGGTTGTGTCTGAGATGAGTCAAGTAAAGATTTAGAAACTCCAAACTGCCCCCGTTGTGTATTCACTGAGTGCATGTGGGCTGAGCAGGGGTAGGACTTGGGCAGTACAGAGCAAGTGCGTAGCCTGGGCCCAGCTCCTCTCTCTTAACATCACTTTTTTGGAAAGGGGGTGACTTGGGAAAGCAAAACGGGCTGCCAGGGGAGTGGATTTCAGCGTGCTTTGGGTGCGTTGATCCCCCACATCTGCTTGGGGGAGCACAGCTTGTAGGCAGTACGCTGGGCATCTTACTCCTGAAAGAGAAGAAGGGAAAGCAGAATCAAACCAGCAGGTGTAAATGACAACAGCTTTTAGTTGCTCCGTAAGTGACAGAAGTCAGGCTCAACAGGATGGGGCAGTTCCGTATCTTAAGTGCTCCAGGGGCTTCCCACAAGTGCAAATATTTGAGTGGCTTGAACATTTGCCAGTGGCTCGTGGAAAGCTCTCGAATGCGGCATTGTGTTCAGATGGATCCCAGAACTCCCTGTCCTCTGTCCTCCCGCTGCTAGCGGTTACGGTGTCGGATGACAACCTGGTAAGCAGCACGGCATCTCAACCGACTAACAAATATGTGACGGAACCTTTAATCTCATGGTTCTCCGAGTTACGCTGAAAGAAGGTGCGCGTCAGCAGTGGGGGAGTGAAAAACCAGCCAGGGAAGTACAGTATCTGTTGAGAACCAGCATCTGAGGGCCGGTAGCATTCGTGCCCTCAAAAGAAGAGAAGCAAGATCTGTTTGGGTACGATTTTGCTTCCCTAAGCCAAGAGGCAGGTAATTATGCTCGCTGGGAGCTGGGATGGTTGCAACTCACCTGTAGCCTAGAGATTGCTCTGTTCCCGCTGGAGTTGCTTTACTAGTAATTTCTTTGGGACGGTGCCAGCGTGTAAACTCTGAGCAAAGCAGAACACCAAGATAAACAAAGCACAATGTACACGCTTTTTATTACCGAAATTACCTTTCTTCCAGCCGTTGCCTGTCCCAGTTCAATAAATTCTTGTGTCTCATGCCTGGACGGAGGTTTCCCTTCTTTTGCCAGTTGCTGTTCCTGAGAAACAAGGGCGTATGAAGAGCTGGAAGAAACAAAGTGTTTTCCAAAGAAATGTCTGGCACTTAATACAGGAACAAGTTAACTCTGTTAACTCGAATCCAAGTTTTAGACCAAACTGAAGAGGTTTTGTTTGCAATCTCACTCACCCACCTTACTTTTATGGCTTCAGTAGAATTTTTCCTCATTAAAATGTATTAAATGTAAGTCTGTTCTGCAACTTGAGGGCGGAATGGGGTTGCTGAAAATGATCTGAAACAGAAACAGGCTGCTTCTGAGAACCTGAAGCTGGCGAGAGCTCCTCTTCAAAGAGCTTTCACCTTATCCTTTCACTTCCAGCAGTGGTTGCTGTGACTTACTATTACCAAGAGATTAAAAACCATCAGATGCAAAGGTGACCTTTCAAGCAAAGTACTTCCTTTACTCATGTTGCAAAATAAAAACAATATCCTGGACGGGGCGCAAATGAATCAGTCTCTGTTGACATCATTAAAGTGTGTTTATTTAACCGGGAAAAGGCATGAAACACAATAAGCTCTTTATAATTAAATGATGTCATTTTCCTTGGTTTCTGCAGTGAATGACATGCCAATGCCCGGTGTGTCATGAAGTTGACAGGATCGCAAATCAGCGTTACCCAGTGAAGTGTGGAAAGAGTTCTGGCTCAGTGACCTGCTTGAGTAACAGCTTGCGTGGCCCCTCGTTACCCTGTGTGGCAAGAAACCGGCTGCTTTCAGAGACAGAAACCTTTGCACTGGGAGTCGGGGAAAGTGGTGTAATAAAGGGATTGGGTTGAGAGGCGACTTTTAGCGCCTCGGAGCTGGGCTCGGGTCTCGGTTTGACAGGATTTGGTTTTGCTTTGGGGACTGGCAAAGAGAAAAAAGCAGACCCACAAGTGTCATTTGAAAAAGATTTTTTTTTTTATTTTGTAGAAAAAATAAAACATCAAGTTTCACCCATGGTAGAAACACTTGAAGATTTTTTGTTCATGTCAGTGACAAGCAATACCTACATAAAGTGCCTATTATGTTCTCATTAAAAAAACCCTTCCCACTCCCCCCGCCCCCCAAATCTTGCAAATCAGACAAGACAAATGTAAACAAGAGTCAGTTTTTGGTCCATTGGGGCCGTAACTCTGCAATGTCTTTGCAACAGCTTAGGAGTGTCTTCTGCACGTGTCTTGCAAACACAGACAAACACACGACACAGAGCCAGAGTCCGTGCATGGCTTCTCAAGTAATAACGAAACAAAACAAAAACAAACCCAAAGCCCCAAGTGGATTCTCACAGGTCTCTGCCCTCCCTCCTGAGAGCGATGCCCTGGCCCAAGGCTGGGCGTTTTGGGAGGGAAAGAAACACGAGGTCTGCGCCCTCCGGGCTCATCCTCCCTCCTCGCCACCCATCCGCCCTTTCTCCGTCTCTCTTCCCCAGAGGAGGCTGCTCCTGGCACCCCCCTCCTGCCCTCCAAATCTTCCCCTGCCGCATCCCCCTCTCCCAAAATGTGCCCCGGGGGTGGGAGCCGAGGAAAGCCGACCCACGGGAGGAGGGAGGCTGGGGAAGAAGCAAGTCCCTCTGCCCGGGTGGGCGCCTGCCCACCCTCCTGCCTGCCCAAAGTCACTTCGGAACCGAGCCTCTTTCCCCCTCCCTGCCTTCCTTCCTTCTTTCCTTCCTTCCTCCGCGTCTGCGGGGGCTCCTAGCTGATCACGCAGCGGTCCTTCTCCTTGCCGTGCCCGCCGCCGATGGCTTTCTCCCGGATGTACATGAGGTCGCTGTGGACGCTGGGCCGGCGGGCGAAGGGAGCCACGATGCCGTACGCCTCCTCCGCGCCGCCCCGGCCGCCCTCTTTGAGCAGCTTCTTGCCTTTCAGCGCCTTCTTGTGCAGGATGTCGCAGTACTGGACCGAGACCTTGCGGTGCAGGTCGGGGCTCATCTCGCTGGGCAGCTTGGCCATGGCGAAGAGCGCCTGGAACATCTGGTCCAGGCTGCTGTTCTTCTTGGCCGAGATCTCGAAGTAGGCGCATTTCTTGGGGTCTCCCCCCACCAGCTGCTCGATCTCCCGGGGCTGCACCTCCCGGTAAAAGTCCCGGTCGCCCTTGTTGCCGCAGATGACCAGGGGCACCTCTATGTTCTCCTTGGTTTTGTTCTTCAGGCACGACTTGGTCTCCAGGATTTGCTGCTTCAGGCGCTGCACCTCCTCAAAGGAGTCCCGGTTGTCCAGGCTGAACACGAGGATGAACACGTCGCCTGGGGACAAAGCGGGGACGTGAGATGGTTGCGGGGACGGGGACACACACCGAGACCCCCCCCCAGGGAAAGCCATACAGAGACCGGGGAGAGACGGACCGGGCAGCACCCCCTTTGCACCAAACCAAGTTACCCACCCCCGTGCACCCACAAAATCCCACCTCCCTCCTCCCGGGGCTGGAAAACCCATCCCCAAAGCGAGCAATAAACCCCCAAATCCACCAAGAACCCCCCCCCCCCCATTTCCTCCCAGCGCTCCCCAGCCAAGTACCTGTGAGGATGGAGAGGCGGCGCATGGCCGGGAAGGGGTGGTTGCCCGACGTGTCCAGGATGTCGAGCTGGTAGACCTCGCCACGGATGCTGTAGAACTTGCGGTGGAAGTCCTCGATGGTGGGGGTGTACTGCTCCTCGAAGCGGCCGGTGAGGAAGCGCGAGACGATGGCCGTCTTGCCCACCTTGGAGGAGCCCAGGATGACCATGCGGTAGCAGTTCTTGGCGGGGATGCTCAGCTCGGCCTCGCTGGGACACATCTTCTTGATCATCGCTGCCAGTTTCATCGAAGCCGGCGAAGGCGCGGCTGGCGCCGGGAGGACGGCGACGAGGAAGAGGAGGAGGAAAGAGGAGGAAGGCGAAGGGGTGCCCGGCTGCTCAGCACCTCTCCCCCCTGGCAGGAAAGGGCCGCTGTGAGCTCCGCACGGGCTCCGCCGCCGCGTTATATGGAGGTGGCAGCGACCGCCCCTCGGCGCGTCACGGCCCGGGGCGGCGGCGGCTGAGTCAGCGCCGGCCCCGTCCGTCCCCCCCCTTCCCCGTCCCCCCCCCCTTCCCCTCTCCCGGTGCTGCCCCGGCCGGGATGCTGCGGGAGCCGGGGAGCCGCATCGCGACCCCCCCCTTCCCCTTCCCCGGGTCCCTGTGCAGCAGATGGAGACTCCCCCCCCGCAACGCGGGGCGAATCCCAAAGGGATCTCAAAGTCCTGCTGGGATTGGGGCGCTTTTGGGGTGGGGGGGGACAGGGGAGGTGGTGGCCCGCCGGGGGCTGCAGCCCCGGGAAGGAGGGGTTTTGGGTCGGGCTTTGTGGGGAAACCCCAATCCGACCCCAGCCCCAGCCCGACCCCAGCCCCAGCACGACCCCATCCTCATCCCCAGCCCCTGCCCCACTCCCAAGACGACCCCAGTCCCAGCTCCATTCCGACCCCAGCCCCATCCTGACCCCAGCCCCATCACCAGCCCTAACACAGCCCCATCTCCAGCCTCATCCCTACCCCCTCTCCAGCCCCAACACGACCCCAGCCCTACCCCATTCCCATCTCCATCCCCAGGACAATCCCATCCCCAGCCTGCCCCTAGCCCCATCCCAATCCCAGCCCCTTCCCCAGCCCTACCCCATCCCCAGCCCTACCCCTACCCCAGCCCCAGCCCCAACACGACCCCAGCCCCAGCCCCAAAACGACCCCAGCCCCAGCCCTAACATAACCCTATCCCCATCCCTACCCCTACCCCATCTCCAACCCCAAGAAGACCCCAGCCCCAGCCTGCCCCTAGCCCCATCCCAATCCCAGCCCCATCCCCAGCCCTACCCCATCCCCAGCCCTATCCCTACCCCATTGCCATCCCTATCCCATTCCCATCTCCATCCCGACCCCATCTCCATCCTGACCCCATCCCCATCCCGACCCCATCCCGACCCCATCCCGACGCCATCCCCATCCCGACGCCATCCCCATCCCGACCCCATCCCCATCCCGACCCCATCCCTACCCCATCCCCATCCCGACCCCATCCCCATCCCGACCCCATCCCCAACCCGACCCCATCCCCATCCCGACCCCATCCCCATCCCCACCCCACCCCACCCCCAGCCCCAGCCGCCTGCAGCCCCGGCTGCCCCCACTAGAGCGCGGCCGAGGGCCCCGCCGCCGGCCCGGGCAGCGCAGGCGGCAGCGGCCGGGCAGGGCCGGGGCTGCTGGGCCCGGGGCACGGCCGGGGAGGGGGAGGAAAGGATGGTGGCAGGGGGGCGAGGGTGGGCTTGGGGCGGCCGGGGCTCGCCGGAGCCCCTCTGCTGCGCGGAGAGCTCGGCGCGATGGGTGAACGGGAGGTGGGACGCAGGGAAAGCCGAGCTGGCAGCAGGCTGATGAGAAACTTCGACTCAAAGCACCTCTGAGGACGCAGGAGTTAAAAAAAAAAAAGCAAAAGTTGATGCTTAAGCGTGGTTCGGAATAGCAGGGACCTCACCTACAGCACCGCAAGGGACCCCGGGGTAGAAGAAGGGGATTTACGGGGCACGGGGCGTTTCACCGGCACTGCTTCGGAAATGGATGCTGCTGAGCTTTGCCGGCTCCTCTGAGGGTGTTCTCACACCCGGACATTGATTTTTAGCGCTCCAGAGAAACGCAGGGGAGCTGCAGGTGCCCGCGGGGTGGGAGGAAGGAGCAGGTACAGCCCCTGGCAGCCCCACCACCGCCGGCCCCGCAGCAGAAGCTGCAAGGAGACGTCGGGGAGGGAGAGCGGGACGGGTTCACGCGCTTATCGATCTGTGCATGAGACAGCACAGAGGCTTAACAGCCGCTTCTAAAGCACAAATGTATCACCCCCAAATAACAAAAAGATCATTTAATTGAAGCAGTTGGAGGAAAACAACAGGAGGAATAGGAAGTACGTACCTCTGGGGGACAGACAAATCAAATACCTTGATTGGAGTTTATTGTTAACCGTACAACTATTAATAGTGCTAGGAGTCAGTAAAAATAGCCTGCTCAAACCTCCTCTTAGGTTAGCAGGCTTCAGCAAATGGAAAATCCATTTGCTTGCTCCAAAAGGCTCTGTGGAGACAGCAGAGGCGCAGCTGCACGGGCTGGGGCAGGGGGCACGAAGGGGGCTGCTCAGTGGGGACCCCCGGGTGCAAGGAATGGGACCCTGGGGCTGGATGGGCCCTGCAGGGCTTCATCCGTCAGCAGAGGACGTGGGCACCGTCCGCACCACCGGAGGCTCCTGCAGAGTCACGCAGAGCCCGAGGAGAGGAGCATTACGAGGCATTAGTCTCCGTCCCCCAGGATCATCTCGAAATTTGTCTGCTGCTGGAAGCAGAGCACATTTGCCAGGAGCCAGCTGCCTTTGATGGATGATAACGGAGCCAGCTCGCTGCAAGGCAGAGCCTTCCCACGGCTCTGCCCGTTAAAAATCACCACCTATTTCTGACCTGACTGCAAACAGCCCCGGCCCTACGCAGGGGCAGGTAAAACAGCATTTCCCCCCGCAGCTGCTGTACAACCTACACGGTTTGACCCCGCCGCTTGTGGGGTGCCAGCTTCTTGCCTGCTTCTGCAGGATGCAGGAGGCTCCCTGCTTGCTCACGCGGCTGCTCAGTACAGCCAGAGCCTGGGGCAGGCTGCTGAGCACGAAACCCGGTGATCACAGGCACCTTTTCTGGAACTGAGCATCTTCAGCACCGATCAATCCCTAGCTTCTTGCTGTTTCTTTTTTTGCACCCACCCGCGTTCTCCAGCTGCCTGCCGATGAACAAAACCCGCCCCACAGCCACGAGCAAGTCACCGAGGAGAGGAAATTCCCCGAAAGTCGCACAAACATCCCAGCGACAGAACGTGCAGCTCCCCAGGGCCCCTCTCGGACAGACTGTGCAAGCAGGAAAACAGAGTTCAGGGCAGCACCAGCCTCTGCAGACATGTAGGAAGCAAAATGTACCAGAAAGCATCAGCGCGCAGCGCGCAGCCAAGCCCAGGAAGAGGCGACCTGGAGGGATGCTCGGGAAAGGACAATTACATCAGCACATGGAGCTGGGGGTGGCCTCGCCCCGGGGCTGTGCTGGATCCGCGGGGTCCACGGGAGGCAAGAGCCCAGAACAGGACAGCCCGTTTGTGCCTTTCCCCCGGCACATCCAGCACCCCAGACCCCTCCCGGGCTGCAGAGCAGAGCAGATCTGACAGGAGCTCCTTATCTCTGCCAGCAGGACTCCCAGTGTCTGCACCAGGGCTTTGCACCCCCCGGCCCAGCGCTCCTGGCTCCCAAATTCCTGCTTTCCCCTCCCAGGACAGGGACCTGTTCCCCAGACCGGGACCATCTCCCTGTTTTCCCAGCTCCCTGGCCCTCGGCTCGCTCAGAAATAACCGCCGTGGGCTGAGCACTTCCCAGCAGCTGCAGGAGACCAGCGGGGCCGCGCGGGGCTCCAGCTCCTGCCCTGCTGCTCCCCTGGGACGGAGCGAGGAGGCGAGGGGAGCAGCTGGGGAGGGAAGGGAAGGGAGGGCTTAGCTCTCGCTTTTGCTTGTCCCCCCGGGGAAAAGCATCTGATTAAATCAAGACGCAGAACCCAGGGTGGCTATTAATTCCCTATATTATTAGCTTGTCTCATTTTATTAAATCTCCTTTAAGGCTTCTCAAAAGCAGCCCGTAATTCACAATGTATAATTTTTCCCAGATGAGACGCGGTGCAGAGGTGGGCCGCCCTGTCGCAGGGCGCCGGGTGCTGCTTTCGTTTGTTTCCTTCCCCCACCCCCTGCTTCTTTCGCTATGGCTTTCACGGCTCCCAATTCCTTTTTTTTTGGGGGAATATGATTAACAGAGAAATTGAAAGCTGGAGACACGTCTCCAGTCCCCAATTCCTTCCGTCACCTGGGCGAGAGCTCCGTGGGAGGCACGGCCGCACGCCACAGCCTCGTGTGCACGGGGCAGCTTTGGCTGTGCCGTGCTCCCCTGACCGTCTGCATCGCTCCCCTGCTCCCATCCTTTAATTTTTTTGCCCTTGGGAATCGTGTCTGGTTACGGTTATCAGCCCTGCTTCCTGACGTTGATGGAAAGCCACCCAGGAGGGATTTTGTGCGACAAACTCACCAAAACCCACGGCTGCAGCTCGACGCCCGGATCTCAGCGCGGATCTGAGGATGCCGGGGCTTAGAGAGAAATGTCACCGGTAACTGGACCCAGGCAGCTACGGGCCTGGAATATAGGGCACGGGGCAGAGGGGGGCTCGATGACCCCAGCGGATGCATCGCTACAGATTTCGGGGGGGTTCCCATGGGACTTGCAGCAGCCGCCAGGGCTCTGGGGCAAAAATAAAAGGCCTTCGGAAGAGAGCGGAGCCTGAGAGGTGGCAGCGGTCGGAGATGGGCTCGAGCTGGCAGAGGGACGTGCAGCTGGTGCGGTGGGCACAGAGCCCGCAGGTTTTCGGTGTCCTGGTCCCACACGTGCCCCCGCTGCCCCAAAACCCACCGGGGGTCACCTCTGTCCCGGCTGCAGGCAGGGACGGGGCGGGCGCAGCCGGGTTCAGCCCGGGGCAGGCGAGCAGCTGAGCCCCAACGAGCCGCCCTGGGTAAACAACTGTCCTGCGAACAAAAAGCGCCATGGAAAAAGAAGCACATTCCTCTGCTTTCCTTTTTGCTTTTGGAAATAAGACCCCAGGATGATGCTCACAGCTTGGACAGCTCCGCAGGCTGTCCCAGGGCAGCTTTTTGGTGTGCTAATTAAAGAAAACAGCCTCGCAACTTGTCCTCTGGCACACGGAGGGAGCTACGTGCGTAAAGCCCCCCCCGGTGGAGGTGGGATGGGGCAGGGGCAATCTGGACGCTGTTAACAGCCCGCGAAGGGTGATGTGAGGGGCAGGGTGATGGTGTGCGAGGTCTGCTGCTGCTCCGTGCTGTGGGGTCATCCCTGAAGCCTTGAAACAAGCCCTGGGATCGGAGGGACCCGAGGGGATCCCGGGAGCTCCCTGCATGGCTCCTGCTGCCGCGAGGCGCCCGCGCGGCTTGGTGGGCCCTGCTCCCACCAGGGTTTTGTTCAGCATCCAGCACCGGCGGTTTCACACCTGGAGTGAGTTTCCATGAGGGCTCTTTACCCATTGCATTTCTGCCTTGGGACAGTCTAAAGCCCAGGGCTGCTTTCCCTGTGCAGCGGAGACAGGGGAGCCTGGTTTATTCCTTCCCCTGTAAGGACACGGCTCATCGAGTCCCCTTCTCTGCACTAGGGGCCCCCGAGGGAGCAGTCAGTGCCCAAACGGCTCCTGCAAGCCCCGCACCGCTGGGCATTCCTGTGCCCAAACCTCGGCTTTGCTTCAGCACCAAATCCCAACCCGTTTGCTGGCGCCAGACGAACCCACGTCCCCCCTCCTGTTGAACAGCTCAGCCTCCGCGTCGGGAATCGGTGCAGGAGCACCCTCCGGAGCCCCCAGTTCCCCCGTCCCCTCCCTCTCCGCCCAAACAGCACGACTGCAGACTCAGCAAGCCCCACGGGGCCGGGCCTGGCAGGACCCCGCAGGGATCGTGACTTCTCCTGCAGCCCCGTGCGTCCTGCCAGCTCCGCCGATGCGAGAAGCGCCGCCCGGCTTGCGACGTGTGTTTATTTTCTGTTACTGGCTGACGGTGTTTGTTCCCCGCGGACGGGCCGATGGCCTTTCCTCCCCCAGGTGAAGGAAGCGCAGCTTCGCTGGACGAAAGCAAACACGGGGTAGGGGTGGGGGTCACTGCAGAGCGCGGGGCTTTTGGGGCTGCGTCCCTGGCCCTGCCTCTCCCCAGCACCCAGCCGGTGCCGCGGCTGCCTTCGAGGAGAGGACGGCAGCATGCGGCCCCCACGTGCAGCCCAGCAGCCCTGGGCAGAGCACCCCCACAGCATGGAGCTGGTCCCTGATCCCCCCAAAATATCACACGCAGTTTTATGCCCTCGATAGCACGAGCAAATGCTCACATGCGTGTGAAGCACGTGCAAGGGAGGCATGCGGGGGAAAAACCCCGGTGATGTGTGCCGGTGGCACAGCGGCTGCCGGGTCTCTGCTGCCGAAAGGTGACCGGGGGCTGGACGCGGTGACCTGGCTGTCCCTGCCAGGCTGAAGTTGTCATTTAACCAATTTCTCCTTTTTCCCGGTGTTTGCGCTGGAGAAACGCGCCGAGCACAGAGGGATGCGTTATCTGCCGCATCTGCGCGCAGCCTCGCGCGCTGCTTTGCCCAAGGCTACAAACAAACCCCGCTGCCAAGCTCAAAACAACCCAGCGAGCCCCGCGCCGCGTTTCCAAGACACAAGGAGTTGGGAACGATCCCCGGCCCACCTTCGCAGGGACCCCGCGTGGCGTCGCGGTGCTCCTGTGGAGCCGGGGGGGCGACCTGCCCCTGCCGGCACCGGGGCTGCAGCACGGCTTGTCCGTGGGGTCAGGGAGCCCCGGCCAGCGGGGCCATGGCCGGGGGAGCTGGGAGGATGCCTGCAGTCCCGGGGCGCTGGGATGCATGGCCGGGCTGCCCTGGATCTGTCCCTGCCACGCACAAGAACCCCTCTTGGCGCTTCATCCCTGCGCTGCTCACAAAGGGCCATCACAGCACGTAAATAACCCCCGAGTTGTTTTTTTTTCCTGCTTTGAGGCCTCAGCTTTGGAAGCAGCAGGAGTCTCACAGCCTGCCTTGGAGGCCACGAGCCCACCCCTGTATTAGTGCAGGATCCGGCCCAGCCTCAGCTGGGTGCTGGGGATGGGATGGGGGGAAACAGCCCCAGCCCCCCCAGTGCTCTGTGCTCACGCTGCGGGTGTCACCCGCACCGCCTGCGTTCGTGGAAGTGTTCAATAATCGGGGAGGAACCGAGCTTTTTCCTTATAACTGGAGAGTCCCTTAATTCCCCCCTGTCAAATACCACACATGGATAAATAATGGTTCCTCGGGGCTCTGCTCCCCATGGCGCAGCACGGCGCACGGTGCTCACCGCCGAGGAGGGGTCCCAAACAGAAAGAACCCCCCCCAAACACGGCAGAGAGGCAGGCTTGGGGTGTATAGGTGGGTCTGAACATCACCGTTAAGCTCCTTGGTTTTGCTTTAGGGAATGGAGCAGGCGCCTCCGAAACGCCAAATCCCAGCTTCCCAGCAGGCAGAGCCACGTCTGCAGACACGGGACGCGCTCACCCCCACCGGCTGCTGCGGGAAGAGCCCCTAAAAAGGGTGATAGAGCCAGCACAGCCCCAAAAAGCTTTGTGAGATGAGAGTGGGAAGGACTGGGTGTGAAGTGGCAGGCTCGGGGACGGGGTCTGCGACACTGCTCCCAGCACAGCTCCAAGCCCCTGTGCTTTCGGGATGGCACAAGCTTGCGAGGAAAGCGGCCGCATCACCGGGGTGTACGGTGACAGACCCACCTGGGGACCTGATCCTGTCTGGGGACAGGAGCTGTGCGAGTGGGGTCCCTGCAGCCTCGCGGCGGGGACAGGGACAGGCGTACGCGCTCCCCAGACCGGCACGAGACAGCACAAACACAGCCCTCGCTGTGATCTCGTTAGAGTAATCCTCCCCTAATGAGCACATGCCTCTTTGGCAAATACTGATTTCACCTATCACCAAATCTGAATTTATTTACATCAGTGACTTTGAGCCAGGACTGGCAGCTCTGACACAAATTGTCTGAATAATGCAACGCATCCTCTCCTCGCTGGTTGCTATGGGCACTGGGCTGTTTGAGCCTCTGTCTATAAACATTAACCACGGAGGGGATGTGGAAACTTCGCTAAAAATAAAATACTATACCCAAGTCTTCAAGAGGAAGGTCGCCGAGACAGAAATAAAATAAAATAATCCTTGTGCAATGGCTCTGAAGCGGTGAGGCACAGACACGGTGTCCGTGAGCGCAGGAAAAAAAGAAACCGAGGCTGGTCTGAAAAGAAACCGACACTTTTAATTCCCGTTGAGCGATGCCGGAAGGGTGAATTACAACCATGCACAAGCAAGAGGGAATCGGACCGTTTTGAGAGAAGCGAGGACCCTCTCCGGGGGGGACGGCGCGATGTGGGGACGAGGCACCGTGTCACGACGGGACCGGGACCAGTCCCACAGCCCCTGTCCCCAGCGCCCCGTGGGAGCCTGCAGCCCCCTTCCCCGCGCCGCCGTCCTCTCCCGGGAGCTTTACGCTGCTTTTTTGCTTTTTTTTTTTTTTTTTTTGGTCATTTACAGCTTATTTCTCATACTGTTCTGGGAATCTGTAAACATTGAGTGTGGGGCTGGAGCCTCAGCCCTGGGACCTTCCCTTTCAGGGCCGGATCCAGCAGCGGGCTCGGGGCAAGCCCAGGCTGTATTTGGTCCCATCTCACGGGGGCGGAGGGGCAGAGCCCCTTGCCTCCCTCCCTCCCTCCCCTGCAAGGCAGTGAAGAACAGCTGGAAGGCACTGGGTGGTGGGGAAGGGGGGCAGGACCCTGGGGCAAAGCAGGGGATGGACGGGGTTTATCCCTGGGGTGCAGAGGGCTGGGGCACCGGGATGGCCAGGGACAGGTCCGCTCCTTCTGCGGATACCCGATGGGAACTGACTCTTCCCTTTGGTCTTCTCTGCTACCAGCTTGGTTTCTCCACGCTGGCACTTCCCCACGGGACAGCTGCCATCCCTCTGCCGTCCCCAGGCAGTGGTTTAGGTAGTGTGTTCACATCTCCGTGCTCTGCAGTCCCCTTTGCAAGCAGCACTTGTGGACGGGGAGGTTTCACTGCTCCGGAAAAGAGGGGTTTGGTGTTGGCTTTGCAGCAGTTGCCCCTCTTCCTCACCTGGCAGTGTTTGAGAGCCCCAGGGGCACCAAGCCGTGCCTCTTCGGCAGCGTCTGCTTGCAAAGGTGCTGCGGGGGCTACGGAGGATCAGCCCCTCCGAGGTGTCAGCCTGCAGAGCGAGCGACCAGATGAAGCGAGCTGCCCGAAAAGCACCGAGTGGCTGCCCGCTGGCATCGCCGTCCTGAGCAGCCTGCTTCCAGTGCCTTCTGCACAGAGGATCAGCTGCAGCCGGCGCTCCTGTGTGCTCAGAGCTCGCTCACAAAAGGCCCCCGGTGCCTCCATCGCTCTTCTGCTCGCCCTCGGGTCTGGAGCTGGAGCTGGGTTGCTTTGTACCCTGCAGATCTTCGATAACTGGTGCGGGAGGAGAGGTCGGGAGGCCCTGGGGACCTTGGAACAGGACTCTCCAGCTCCCACGGGCTGAGCAAGGAGGTGCTCGTACTGTTCCTCTGATTGCTTCCAATACTGCAGGGTGGTCAGTTGGCTCATTAGGGGTTGCTGGGCTAATTAGTAGGATACATCTCGGTAGGAAAAGTGGGCAAATCGGACAGCGTGGAGAGCGCAAAGGCACGCTGCGCCGAGGTATCCAAGACACTGCTTAAAAAAGGCAGAGAGACAAGAGGCTGTTAAGGACATCGCTGGTGCTGCAGCAGCCTTGCTGGGGCAGAGGCTAAGCGGCTAAGCTCTCAAACCGCCAGCAGGCAGAGGTAAGGGAGGATTCCAGCGTGGTATTCAACCCCAGGGAAAGGAGCCTGGCCAGTAACGTGTGCATGCGGCAGGCCCACGATTTTGCAGAGGCCTTTGGCTCAACAAACGAGCCAGGGCTGAGTTTCTGCGGTGAGCTGGTGTGAGCACACCTGCAGAAATGCGCCCAGCCGTGGCACAGAGCAAGGATGCCCAATTTCCCTGCAGTGCTGCAGGGCACACACGTCCCCGTGCAACACCCTGGCCACTCGCTGGAGCACCTGCCATGGCCTGTAGCTGCTTTTTTTCCGCCTGGTTTAGATCAAGCCTGGAGCCTCAAAACTCCCCAGCAGTTTTCCCTTGCGCTGACTCCCAAGTATGTGATCAAAACAGTTTGGGGGCTGCTGGTCGGGTGCCAGGAGGCGGACACAAAGGCTGCCGCGTGAAGCCCTCCCACACGGGTTTGTGCGGAGGTTTGAGCCTCAACGCTCCTGAGAAGCGCAGGAAGGGCTCTGGGGAGTAGGGGAGGCAGGGCTGGGCAGGTGGGCAGCGCTCCTGTCCCATCCAGTGCGCCCGGAGGTGGGGGCACCCGGCAGAGCAGCCCCTCCGGAGCCCCACTCGCTGAACAGAACACGTGTGATCGGCAAACGTACCCGGCGTTACTTGTTCTTTGCTCCCTTCTGTTTCCGCCGGTAGATTTCTTCTGTGAAAGGCCTGTGGTTGGGGGACGGGAATGTGGGGAGAGAGGGGGCAGAGACACAAGAGAGGGGCAAGAGAAGGTGAAATGAAGAGTGCTGGGAGCTCTGGGGTGACCCCTGCTCCTGCCTCGCCTCTGGGCCCAGAAGCTGTGCCCCCGACCCTCCTCCTCCCCTGAAAAGACAGAAGCCCTTGTACTGCTGAAGCGTAACCAGTACTTCTGGGAATGGTTCTGAGCTGCTTCAGCCAGGGCTGCCTGGCTATTGTGGCGTCAAATAGCAG
Source organism: Anser brachyrhynchus (assembly GCF_964034855.1). Classification (NCBI taxonomy): domain Eukaryota; kingdom Metazoa; phylum Chordata; class Aves; order Anseriformes; family Anatidae; genus Anser; species Anser brachyrhynchus. The sequence goes on from NC_137733.1 coordinate 14,963,084, forward strand.
AGAAGCCCATCCGAGGAACCCCAAAACGCAAGTTCTTCCTGTAGGGTCTCTTCAGATGCCACAATGAGTCCTCGTCCTGCCTTCCTTAGTGCTTTTGTGTAGACAGAATCAGGCATCCGAACGAGAAAAATCTCGTTTTGATAAAAATAAACAAACGCGCAAATGTTCCTAGAACTCAGCACATAGTTTCAGAAAGGAATCTGCCCATTATCAAAACAACTGGAAAACAATCCTCTGTTTTCCTTCTTCCCCGCCGAATGAATTGGGAAAGAAAACATCTCTGCTTCTGCAGTTCCCCGAAACCTTGGGAGCTAAAGCTGGTAGAAATAATTAGAAGCTCTCCACTTTTGCAGAGCTACTCACCCCTCATAGAGCACTGCAATTGTGTAGGAAATTGCCACTACAGCTGTCAGCACAAGGCCAGCTGGGCTTGCATGCCTGTTTTGAAAGAGAAGGAGAAGATCAGGTGAGTACATGGGCTTATGCAAGACCTGTTTTAGAAAGTGAAATGAGACATTAGGCTCCATGAGAGCACTCGCTCGCTCATTAAACAGAAGTGAACAAAAGGTGGTGTTTTTTTTTTTTTTTGTGCTTAATGTTAACTGTCTTAGACAGATGTTACTTGGCAAAGCCTCTTCCCCAGCCTACTCCGGCAACTTCTTTTAAGTCTGATCCCCGCACGTCTCCGTTAAGAGAGCTCCTGCTTTGATGCTAAGTCCTGAGATTAGGAGGCTGTTTAATAGCTGAGCAGCTGCTTACGTACGGCCGTGGCGCCGAGCCAGCCCGCTGCAAGGGAGATGCCTGATGTGCCCAGAAATACAGGCCACCCGGGGTGCAGGAGACACCTGGCAGGCAGAGCAGTGCATGGCACCACACACAGCGAAACGGCGGCCCTCGGAGGGTCCTGCGTGGTCCCCAGGGCCCAGCTGAATGACCCTCACTGAGAGGGTCCCCGGGCGCAGCACGGGGGCCGATGCCACCACCACACTGCGCTGCAGCGGTGCTCGAGGATCACAGATGCAATGGGGGCTGCTCTTCCTTTTAGCAACAGGTCCAAAAAAAATCAGGATTAAAATCACCCCATCACCACGCTAAGGAGAGAGGTGAGCGGAGGCTGCAAACCTGCACCGACCATGTCGGGGTCAGTTCTTCGATGCTTGGCCTGAAAGCATCGGGGGGCGAGGGGCAGAAGGTGGTGAAGGCAGCCGGGTCCTTGCCGCGGCACCGGGATCTCGGCAGTCTCCAAACCAGCTGCCAACACCACAAATTCCCCCACAAGGTCCCAGCCTCATCTCTGCAGCGAGAAACGTGGCTGTGGCCAGTTCCTCACTTAGCATCAGCCCCCCAAAGCATCCTGTCTGCATCCCATGCTTCCAGCCACCGTCTGCAAGTGTTGCCATTAATTAGGACGCTGCTGACTGCCTTTAATTGCTGGTTGCAGCTCTGTGAAGGGGACAAGAGCTGGCTGTCAGCAATAAAATGCACTTAGCTGGTCTCTGGTGAGGATAAACATCTTGCTAGCCTCGTGCAAGGGGGCCAGCCCTGTTGGGAAAAAATGCCTTCAGAGCAGAGCCTGAAGCACCTGAACCCTGCAGCTCCTGGAGAGGTGCACACACTTTTCACCCTTTCCACTGTTTTTTTTCACCGTTTCACCGTTTCCATTTTGCTCTAAGTTTTTTCCTCATTAGGATACACGGGGCAACTTCTTTGTCTCCCCACCCCCTGCTATTGCATGCTTAGTCATGTCTCCTCCTTGATTTGTATCAGAGAGAACAAATTTGCATGATTGTTTGTTGACAGCAAGACCTCTAATTGCATCATTTGGCTGCGGTGCCAGCTCTGATTTACACAGCCTGTTGCCATGAGTTAAAACACTTCCCCTACCACCGATACACAGAGCCGTCTCAAAACAACCGATGCTCCATTTGTCTTGTGGGAGAAATGAGGCTGCTCGGCGCGGGCAATGAGAAGCATTTGTGTGTTTCTGCTCTCTTACGAGCCCGACCTACTTATTGGGCTCGTTTTGTAGCAGGGTCAGTGATGAGTCAGCCAGGTAGGTTTTGTGGTTTTTTTTTGTGGTCCTGGTAGCAGCTGAGGGCTTTTTTTGATAGGAAATCTGTCTGCCCCCCAACCCTTGCTGCAGCTCCCCATTGCTGTGGGGTTTTTGCAAGAGCGATGTGCGTGGGCTCGTGTCTTTCCCCACCAGCACCGCTGGTCCTGGACGTGCTGCTTTGCTCCTGCCTCACGTTTGCTGCTCGCAGCCCTTTCCTCCCCGAACTCCCCTTTTTGTGCTGAGCAGCAGAGGGGCCTTGTCCCCGTGCATCCCCCTCGGGCACAGCCAGGAGCCCCGACAGCCCCGAGCCCCTCCACTCGCCGCGTGCACGAAGGGGTCGAAGTGCCGCCCGCAGCGCGTTTGGCGCACGTGTTTATTTTGACTGTGGAGCTGCCATTAGTCAAGCCCGGGATATTTGCAATATCCTGGAAGGGAGAAAATAGCAGCTCTGGCCCCAAAGCATGTTCTTAACGTCGGAGTCCTAATCGCAGGCTGTCTGGGGCGCTGCCAAGCTCGCTTACATTATGCGGTATGTGCCCTTACAGCTGAAAATGAATCAATCCCCCGGGCCCCAGTGCCACGATATGGAGCATGATACATCACCGAGGGGGGTGAAATACGTTTTACATTTCAGGCCATGTCCAAAGCCCGTCAGCAGATGCATTCCTCCTGTACCAACAGCTCAGCTGCAGCATCCCTCCCGCCGCCGGGACGTTAGCTCTGGCCCCTCCGCGGGCAGACACCCAACATCTTAAAGCCCTGCGACTCCAGCGAGACCTCAGAAAAGCCCCAGGAACCCCCAGAAAAACACAGAAACCCAAGCCGAGATCAGGGGGAAGGCAAACAGCCACAAACACAGCGGGAAGGGTTGCGCTGAGCTTCCCCAGGGCCAGGCGGGTGGTGTCCTGGTGCCACTTTGCACAGCTCCAGCAATTTGTCAACAGCAATTATTTGTCACGCCTTGCTGCCCTTTATGGGAGCAGCCTTTTAACAAGAAAAAGAGGCAATCGCACTGTTGTCTTGAGCCGCTTCAAGCTGCTTTTGCCTGGGACTGTGTTGGAAGACCAAGCAAAGCGCACCCGGTGCGAGGCTGCTCTGTCGCGGGGGCGAAGAAGGGATTTCTGCAGCACAAACAGCTCGAGGGGGCTCGGCACAGGTTCCAGGAAACTGTTTGATGCTGATTGTAAAAAAAAAAAAATAAAAATCTTATAAACTCCTTCTGGTCAAATTCCTCCTTCGGGTTATGTCACACTGGGTGGCTGCTCTTTGGCTGTGGTGTGGCGTGGGGGGGGTCCTTCTGCCCCGCTGTCCCCACGCTGTCACCCCCGTGCCCAGCCCTGCTGCCAGCCCCTGCGGTGGCCACGGGCAGCGAGGGCGTGCTGCCGGCTCTCGGGCTCCGTTTCCCAAGGTTTGGACCCAATCCAGCTGCCGTGGGTCTGCAAGGAAGGCGAACGGCCTTGTGCAGCAATGCCTGACGGCTGCGGGGGGGGGGAGGATTTCAAAGTGCAGAAGGAACATGAGCAAGGCTCAGCGGAGCCGTCAGCTTGGCTTATTACCAGGGGCCAGAAAGTGCTGCGCTGCTGCAGACGTGGCTGAAAAGGAGACCATAAAGTGACAAAGGATTTTATTTTTCCACAGAAAGAGAAGAGAGGTGGGTCCACTCGGAAGTGCCCATGCAAAATACGTAGAGATAACGACCTGTAATGCTCTACGGGCTCCCAAGGTAAGGCAGCCAGTGTTTTTTTCTCCTGGGCAAATAAATAAAATGTGATATTAAATGAAAACCACATAAAACTTAATACACAGAATAGAGTATATTGCTCATTTACTGCTAAATTACAGCCCATTCGTTTCCTCCTAAGCAGGCTATTAAGCTGTGTTGTATCACATGAGGAGTGTTTCGGAAGTGTTATCGCCATGCAGTGGGGGAAAGGGTGTGTTGGCTTGTTTTGTTTTTTTCAGAGGTAATTACAGGGTCACACTGATCCCTGGTATCAGTGCCCTGCCCCTGCTGAGTGACACCCGGCATGAATTCGGCCCTGACTGTTGATTTTTCCATGTGCAGAGCCTGCCAAGGACCCCGTTCGGCGGCAGAGCATTTGCTGATGTTTCCTCTCCCCAGCGCTTGGCCGTTATTTATTTTTCTACCATTAATGCCGCAAGTCTTTTATGACAGCAGAAGATCTCGCAAGCACAAAAATAGTCGGGAAGCGAGAAGCCAGGGCACGTTGCGCTTTCCCTGCCATTTTACTCCCCGGCCATTTTACTGCTGACTTGCCATCACCAACAGTTTCCTTGGCCCCTGGTCCAAGCCAGCACCTTACGCCCTCCCCGGCAGTGCCCGCCCCGTAGCGCACAGACCCCACATTTACCCCACAGCGCCGCTGGCGGGGGGCACGTACTCACATGAGGGACCAGCCCAGGTAGATGGCCGTGCTGCCCCAGTACATGGGATTATCCAGGACGCTGAAGGGGAAGCTGGTGACTTTCGCCTCCATCAGGATGCCGAAGTAATCACCTGCAGGGCGAGCAGAGGGTTTCTCGTTAGGATCCACTAAGGCAGGAGTTTTGGGGGCTCGGGGGGCTCGGCACGCGGTGCCCTCCATGGGGCATCCCTGCTGGGGAGTCAGAGCAAAGGAAAATGAAGGCAAATGAAGGGTTTTGCTGCTGACTTCCAGGCTCAGAAAGCTGCAGTAAACAGGCTGACTGTTTACTCCGTGTCTATCGGCTTTTCCGGGAATGGCTCTTTGCCCACGAGGAAGGTTTGTGCAGTGCAGCGAGGCTACGGCAGCTACATTCCTCCCCAGGACACGGCTCTCGCGGTCCCACCTGGCTGATTCTGCTTTCCCATTTGAAAATTGCCCCTCTAAAGTCACTTGACAAGGAAGCAAGTGCGTAGATTCAAAGCCATTTAATGGGGAAATAAGCCCAGAGCACTGTAATGGTGTTTTGAGATGCGACAATCAAGGCCGCTACCACCAAATGCCCTCTTTCAGTGCCACCCTTATCTCGTGGCTCAGACAATTTCTCAGAATTTCAGAAAATAGCACCTCTGCCTACAAAACACTCAATTATCGGCATGATGATGATGATGATATGAGGTGATTGTCATCCGTAATGAGGAAAGCTTTCAGAACTGTCAGCATTCAACCTTCCTATCTAGCGCGGAGTCATCTTTCGGTGTTCCTGAAGGGTGCCTGGATAAATTGACAAGTGAGGAGATGTGCAGCTCGTGAACGGCATTTCAGGGGAGCAAAGGAGCTGGGACACAGAGCCCTGCCTCCTGTTGGTCTTAAAATGAGAAGACCACAAAGCCCAGCGAGGGTTTTGCTCCGCGTCCACAGCACAACCCAGCAGTGCAGGTCCATCAGCCCAGGACCCGGCGTTGTGCTCCCAGTGTTGCCACCAGCCCGTTCCCTGACCTTGGGCACGTCTCCTCCCAGTTCCATTGTGCGCCGACCATAATATCGGTATTTCTCATAGCGCAGTGGGGGCGAGGATTAATGTATGGTGAGAAAGCGCTTGGAAATCCAGATAAAGCACATTATGGGAGTGCAAAGTATTCAAGGTTATTATTATTACCTGGATCGCCGAGTAATTTCTTTGACCTCACGTGGTGCAAAAACATTTCTTCCCAAGGATAAACAGCGCCTGCCCAATTATACAGTGCTTTTGGGCTTTAACTACAGGCCACTAAGTGAGATAATTGCCTGGTATTTATACTATATGTTCTCACAGTTACTTGGCAATGCATCTCTGAGATTGTTCTGGCAGAAAGCACCCCCCAAGCGCAGCCGTTGCTGTGCTTTCTTGTGTGTCAAAATGCTTCATTATCCCTGCCCGCCCTCGCCTCGGGGCTGAACACCTCGGGCCCCAAATGACGCTGGCACCGGGGAGCTTTGCACAAAGGGAACGCAACCGGCGGAGAGGATCTGTGAGGCTTTCATGGCCAGGCAGGTGCTAAGGGAAGGGACTGGGCATCAGCCTCAGCCTGGGCATCTCCTGCGCCTCCATCAAGCCCTCAAAACAGGGATCAGCCCCTTGTCAGGCCAAGGGACTTTGGGATCTAATTTGGGTGTATTTTTTGGCTGGACATTGGTATAAGCACCTTGCCCCAAAGGGCAGATGCTGCTCTGGGGGGGTTGCTTTGGATCGCGGCAGCAGAAAGCCATGCGATGCACCCCGTTAAGCTTCCCGTGGCCTCCTGAGCACAACCCAGCCCGAAGTGCCTCCACTGCCCCTCTACAGAGCCACCGGGTCCACCATAACCCACTAAAAGAGTTTGGTCGAGTTTGGTTCGCTTGAGATGTTGGTCAGCACCGCAAGGAACCGCGCGTGGGCGCGGACGGATGGGCTCGGACAGGCAGAGCTGCCTCTTGGGTGCCCCCAGCCTCCGGGAAGTCAAGCTCTCGTTCTTGCCTTTGTCAGAAAATCGGGCAAACGGCCCTGAACTGAATTCCAGCAAGCGCACGGCGCTTTCCGAATCGGCACGCTGGCGCCGGCAGGGTGGGAGCGGGGTCCTGCAGGGGAGAAGGCAGCCGGGGCTGTCAAGGCAAGGGGCCGCATCCAGCCACTGCAAACAGAGGCTGGGACTGGCACTGGGGGCAATGGGGTGGCACAGAAAGGCTTGTGGCAGAAGGGTGGCTCCTGTGAACCATTTAGCCTGCATTTAAGAGACAAAGTGCCGTGCTCGGGAGCTTAAACTTGTTAAAGAGGGGTCTCCTGGGCAGCCTTGATGCAGTCTCAGTGTCCTGCCCGGTGCAGCCCTCATTGCTTTAGCAAAACTGGAAAGGAAAGGGTCAAATGCTGTCCCAGTAAGTTTGTTAAGTGCTCGGGCATTTCAGGCTCTCTAAACTTCTCTTGAGCTCACCCGGCTGTGAGAAGCAGCTGGATGATGCAATGACACTCCTTGCCAAAGAAGCACGGCCCTCTGCCACCCGCAGCCAGAAGTGCCCGCACTGCCTGGGGACCCTGCTCCCACCGCAGCCCCAGGACAGCAGCTGGGCACGCAAGGGGACGGCGCTCACCCCATGTGAGACCCCTGAGCCCTGCAGACCCCTCGTATCCTCTGCTGCCAGCAGGAACCACACTGAACATCGTTCTCAGCTAAGAGGTTGGGGGCTCGCTGGAGCCGAATGCCAGCTTTTGTTCCCAGGACGGATGCTCCCGGCACCTCCCGCCCCGCAAGCGCTGCGGTGGCTCGGCTCTGCCCTGCCGGCCCCGTCACGTTCCAGCTGGCAACGCTGGCCCTGCTCCCTGCTGCGTCACGCCGGGCTCGGCACGAGCCATTGTGCGGGCCGGAGCAGCAGCGCCCGATGCGGGCCACCACCGCCCGCCTCCTCCCTTCCCCGGGGGGCACCGCCAGCCGTGCCAAAACAGAGGGGGCCGGGGCCAAGCTCCCTGCTTACGCCGAGCCTGACTCACTCGTTTGCTTTTCCCCAGCGGTTCAAGCCCAGTGGGTCCTCCTGGTCGGCTGAATCAGGCTTTACGTAAACAGCCCCGGAGCTGGCCGGGCTTCAGGAGCGCTCAACCAGCTCCGGCCGGTGGGTGCTCCTGTGCTCGGCCTCCCCGGACACGTCTCCACGCACAGCATCGCCCCCGGGGGCTGCGTGCGAGCTGGGAGGGAGCCGTAGCCTGGTGGCTGGGTCCAGGGGTGCAACACGGGGCCAGGAGCACCCACGGTGAGAGCCCACGATCAGGAGTGCTGGGCTCTATTTCTGGCGGCGGGATCTTGGCCAACCCAACGCGTTTCTTCGCGACTCCACTCGAAACCAGGAAGGCTTATTACCTCCCTCTCCTCTTCCTGGAGACGCTGCAGGAGCTAATTGAATTTGGTTTGTAAAGCACTTGCAAAAGCACAGCCTAAATGCGGTGTCAAAGCCGGGGCTGTGATTATTCCAGCCAGCGGGAGCTGCCCCTTTCCTTCGATATTTATTGTTCCCGTCTCTATTTTATTTTTATGAATTCCACACATACTGGCATATTTCTAAAGTCAACAATGCTAATAGAATTACTCTCTAAATGTGAAAGCAGGCACAGTGGAAAACGCCTTTTGCCAGAAAGCGGCAGATAAAAGGATCTGTCAACGGATGTCAGGTTTATTGCAGAGGGGAAGAGCAAATGAGATCTTGCCTGAACGCGTGTCAGGCGGCTGGGGGCTCAGCGCAGGGCGCCTGGATGGCTCATACCTCTTCTTCCTCCTCTTCCTCCTCCTCCTCCTCCTCCTCCCCACCATGCGGCGGCTGTGCAGGTGCTGGCCTGCTCACGAGCTCTGCCCTTGGGCTGCCCTTTCTGTAGGACATTTGACCTCCGAGATAATTAGCTGATTTCTAAAATTTCAGGCTCGACACCGGAGGCGATTAGGCTGGCTGTGTAACATCGCTGCACGATCAGCTCCGTGCAAGGTAACGGCGTGGCTACATCACGCTTCGGTATCACACAGCCGAGAACAAACCTAACAAATCTCCCCAGAGACAAGGAAGAAGAAATTCATACGGGGCTCTGCCCGACCAAGAGACCCCTGGGAGGACTCAATGAGCTTTCAGGTTCGGCCGCCGAATTTTTCGCGCTTACCTAGGAAAGTCCCGGTGAATCCCAGTGCTAAGAAGCTGGAGATGACAAACAAGGTCCCTACAGCCAAGACGACCAAGCCTGAGTAATAGGCCCAGTGGCTGTCCAAGCCCTCCAGCTTCGGCTGGCTCTTCATGGCTTCTGTGAAGCTGTCAGAGAGACAACAAGGGCTGTTAATAGCGGCGACTCACTGTTAACGTCCCCCCCCTCTGGGAGATGCAGAGCTTTGGGAGAGGATGCTGCCGAGGGAGACACTTCTCAGGGGCCCTTTGACATTTCTCAGGGTCCCCTTTTCCGATGGGAGAAGCGAGCAGCCAAAGGCTGGTGAGCAGCCAGGGCTCGACCTGGGGCACTTATTTTAACTCGCAACCCTTGGTGGAAATGTCCTGGAAATGTCAACCCCACCGAACCGCAATATGATGCAAACAATATATATATATATATAAAATGCACAAAGATGCCCTCGCAAACGCTGGAGGCTGCGATGCCTCAGCACGGGAGCTGGAGGCCTGGGGAACAATCTGCCGGGTTATCTCGTGCTCCCACCCCCGTTCCTCGCCACCAAAATATTTTGCAGCTTTCGTGCGCTCGCCACGTGCCCAGGAGTGATTCACGGCTGAGGCCTGACAGTCAGGGGGAGGACTGGAGCAGCGAAAGGAAAATACTGGATCCACGCATCGTCAAGCGCGAGCCGCGCTTCTCGGCTCCAGGCTCAGGCAGGCATTTCGGGTCTGACCTTCCAAATGCTTGTTTGTGAGCGTAATATCTGTGACCCCCCCCTGTCCTGGGCCACCCGAACTTTGCCCAGGAGCAGGGCTTGGCAGGCCTGGCGCCTCGCATAGCTCCAGTGAGAGCGGATGGCTCCAAACAAGATAACGCCGTGATTCAGAACTGCCCGTTAATAACAGCGAGATGAGATAACAGCCCCACGGAGCTGCGTGCAGCGCCTCTCCACATGCTGCTGACACACGAGGTAGGAAACTCGGAGCTTTTTTTTTTTTTAATGAGCACGCTGGAGGCTGAAATTCAAGCGGATTAACAGCACTCCTGCGCCCCTGGCCATCGCTGCCTGCCTTTTGCTCCTCGTGCTCCCAGGTCTTCGCGTGGAACAGACCCAGCGGTTTCAGGGCTGCCAGCTTGTGTGATGTTATCTGCGGTGCTCGGGAGGCTTTTTTCCTAACGTCCAGCTCTGCAAGTCTTGCAAATCCCTTGGTTTTCTTCGCTGCCTGAGTTGAAGCTGAGTCCTGCCAGGCCGGCTTACAGAGCCGGGGCTGCAACGCACCTTGCGAAGGCTCAAGGCCGGCTGGCAAGGCACTCGCCAAGCAAAGCCCAGGATGATACTTAAACCTTATGGTGCACAGACCTGGCTGATACCTCTTGTTTTCCTTGGAGCTCATTCCTACCCAGTTTTCTACTCTCTGGGAGCTTTTAGGCCCCCACAGCAAGCTGTTTCATCCTTCAGCAAGCACTAGAGCAAAGAAGCAAAAAACAGAATAAAGGTACTGTGCTGGGGAGGGAGCTGGAAGGAGCCTCGGGGAGCTCCTCCATGACCCAGCACGCCTCCCTCTGCTCGCCAGGTTCATCCTGGTTTCGTTTAAAATCAGTGCTGATGGGAAGACACAATCCAGCAGCCTCACAACCCTTCACATCGCATCCCTGACGTTTATTTTTAAATGATATAAGCGACCCCTCTGAGGAAGCCCAAACCTGCGTCCCTGCTACCAGCACTGCCTGGATTTGGATGGGAAGCCCTGCGGGGATATTCCCCTGGCAAAAAGATGTGCAGCTATGGCGTGGTGCTCAGAGGCTGCTTTTTGCTCGGGGTTAGCGGGATTAACGCTATCTTGCATCCTTGAAGCTCCCCTATCCTATGCTCGTGACCTGCCTCGGCCTCGGAGTACGAGAAGAACAAACGTGGCTCCGAGAGCGTGACCTGGCCGACTGCAAAAGTAGCGGTGGAGGTTTTGCAACCAGCACGTGACGCCGTTTGCTTTGGCAAAGCCGTCTCCCCTGCTCCAGATGATGCCATCCTCCCTTTTGACGGGCGGCAGGCCTGCAGGAGCTGCCCTCAGCAGCATGTCGGGCTTAGTCCCCTGCTCTTCGGCTTGCAGCGAGGGAGGGAGGCGTTTGCGCAGAGATAATGGGCCGCCTTGCCCTCCAGTGCTGTTTTCTACCTTCCTAAACACGCTCTCTATTTGCATTAAACGTGATGCGCGCTGGAGTTTTCAGGACTGGTAAATAAGCCTTTTAAGCATTTATGATGCTGGGCCACGACGAGCAGCACGGAGCCGCCAGAAAATGCAGTGATCGTGGCATCCGTGCCTGCTCCTGGTGGCAGGGGAGCCCCCCGGGGCCGCGGCTCACCCTCCTGGCAGGGGGGGGACGAGGCAGGGGCTGTCCCCGTCGCGTGGTACGAGTCCTGCGGCCACCCACCATCGGTCCCTTTCTCCATGTGCCTCTGAGTCACGTTCGTCACAGCGTTTATTTCTGGCTGTGCTGCAAGGCGGCGTCCCGGCTCGGCACCCGAGAGGACGCCGCTTGCAGCCAGGCTTTGTCCCGGTACCTGGAAACGCTTTTGTGCGCCGAGCGGAGCAACTGCCGTGGGGAGGAGCTGCCCTCTTCCCAGGCAGGGACGGATGGGCTGTGACCTACTTTAATCGCATCCCCGGCTGCTGTCACGAGGATGCCTGTGATCGTGGGGCAGAGGGGGCCTGGGGGGTGCCCCCCCAGCTTTGGGGAATGGAAATGGGGGAAACAGGGCTTCCCCCAGCATCTCCCCACATGTACCCGCCGGTTTGCCAGCACAAACACCAGCGGCGCCCGCTCCCTGCCCCGGCCAAAAAGCCCAAATCCACCAGCTCTGGCCCAACTGGGAGATTTGGATGATTCCCCGAGGGCTGCACAGCCGCCACGTCAGCGGGGTTTGCCCCAAGATGCCAAGGCAACCGGCGCTGTTCTGCCCACCCTTCCCAAAAACAAAGGGCGCTGGCTCAGGCACTCAGCTGTTGCCGCGCAGGCGGTGCCGCGTGGTGGGAATAAACCACATGAACTGGAAAAGCACTCTGGAAATGGCCCCGCAGCGCGGGGACGGAGGTGTCGTACAGCTGGAAGTGGGTTTAACCCGTGGTGTGCTCAGCACCGGGGGCAAGGGGAATCTGCAGCGGGTACCGGGGGCACCGCTCCTCCCGCGGGGATGCGGAGGAGACCCGTGGTCAGGTTTGCAAAAACAGGAGCTTATATTGCGAAAACAGAAAGCGAACCAAACCTGCAGCCCCAATACAGCCCCAAAAGCCACACGGAGCACAAAGCAATGCCTGGAAATTGAGAGAGGAGCTGAGCTTTTCAGGTCTCTGGGCCTCTCTCAGTGGCACACAGCGACCACATTTTGTAACCCCTTTCCCACAAAGCAGGGCAGGGACCTCATCGAGCAAACTGGGTCGCTGCTGCAGCGCTCCCTTCGCCCGATCCCCAAAATCAGCCTGGAAACTGGGCAAGTGCAATTGGGGCAGAAGCGGGCCGGGGGCCGGCAGGCAGCGGGAAGCAGCAGCGGCGCAGGCGGCTGCGCGGCATGTCCCCGTCCCCGTGCTGGAGGCTTTGTTCCTCCTGGCAAAAGCAGGCAGCAGGGGGAAAATGGTCCAGCGGTGGCCAGCAGCAAGCACCGCTGCCTGCACGCCGCAACAAAAGACCTCGCTCGTTAAAAAAAGGGAAATAAAGCCTAAAACCATCCCGCCGATACCACCAGCAATTGTTAGCCCGGTCATCATCTTCACAGCTTCTTTTGCCAATAATGACTTTGCCTTTCTGCCAGCGCCAGGGTGGGTGTTATTTAGGTCAGCTGGGGGTTGGAGCAGCTTCTCTCCCTGCCCGGCAGCGGCTCCGTCGGGGGCACGAGGTGTTTTGGTCCACCCGGAGCTTTTCCCAGCCACGCTCAGCCTGCTGGCAGCGCGGGTCGGAGGGGACACGGGCTGCTGCAGGCCACGCTCAGTTCCCATCATGAGCGTGGTCACTTCTGCACAAAACATGCCGTGGTACGTAGATCGATGCCGTTTACAACACAATCGTTCTTGATACCAGATCCAGGAAGTAAACAAGCTGAGCGTAAAAGCAGCACACTACTGAATGACAGCCGGCCCCTTCCCGGTGCCAAATCTGGTCCCGGGGGGGTTCTTTCTGTTGCAAAGGTGCTGCCCTTGCTGTGCCTCTGCAGAGCGTGCTTGGACCAAAGGCACCACAACCCCAGACACCCTGAGGGCCTCGCTTTGCATCTGCCAAATCCCCCTTTTGGCACACGTAACACGGGTGGTGCCGTTACAGCTCGGACAAACGCCCCAAGGCCCCGAAGGTGGGAAGTCTGTAAGCTCCCTAGGTACAGAACCACCTGTACGTATCTGCTCTGAGACGGGGAGTTTGCAAGAGCACGCAAATGGGAGCAAGGGAGGGCTCCAAAGGCAGCACCCCTGGCTCATTGTATAGTCAGAGCAGGGGAAGATGTCGACAAGGTGGCTAATGCCGGACAGGGACACGGGATGGAAATGTACAGGAGGATAGAGGCGGTCATGTCCCGTGTCACACGGTAACAGCCATAAACACAGCGCAGGTAGGTAGTGCAAAAGTTCAGGAGCTGTTTTCCCTGATAAGAGCCCCGGTGATGGAAGTTCCCTGCTTCTTGCTGAAAGAACACGATTGTCATGAAAATCATCGCTGCACCAAAGCAATTAAGGATGCTTGCCTCGTGCGGTTGACTAAGCAGGTCCCCTCCGGTCACAGGTCACTCTGCATTGCTTCTCAGGAACACGCCGAGGCTGATAACGAAGCTCAGGGCTGGGAAGCACCTAATTGCTTAATAAGCACGGAATATTCCTTTTCTTACAAACAAAGTATCCCTTTGGATGGAAAACTGCCTGAGACCATCGCAGCATCGACCTGGGGACAAGACCGAGGAAGGGCAGGCATCGGAGCTTGCAGCCCAGATGCCAACCTGCAAAGTTTGTCTGCTCTTCCCTCCCTGCCTGCCTCCACCCTTGGCTTGGAGCCTGCCAAAAACACAGCTGTGAAGAGGAAGCGGGTTTTTAAAAACAAAGGAGACACCCCGTGGGCTCCCCAAGTGCTCCCTGGCGGCCCCTGCCCCCAAAACCAAGCCCCCAGGGCATGCAGAGAGGAGTTTGAAAGGCTGGGTCACAGCACTGGGGGTGGAGGGATGCCCTGGGGCCACCCTTTTGCTCGCTCTCGGCAGCTCGCATGCCCTGTGCTAGCAGCCACCGTGCACAGCCCGAGTGCGAGATGCAGCTCGCTCTGCACGGCTAGATCGGAGAAGCAGGAAATCTGCTTCCATCAGTGCAGCCGAGCAGAAGCGACTCGGGAAAAAAAAGATTAAAGGAGAAAGTGAAAGGAGGAGAGCAGGAGAGCTGTGCCCCTCCTGGTGAAAGCAGCCCCTGAGATGGCACTGCCCGTGTCGGAGGATCCACGGGTGCATCTCTGGGCAGCTGGAGCCCAGTTTGGGACTGGCTGCTGCCTTCATGTGAGAGCAGTGGGCAGGATCACGCCTTCCCAAACAGCACGGCCTCTCCTGGCTGGGGCCGTGGAGGGCTCAAGGAGCTGGGGATGGAGCCTGAAACCATCCCGTGGCTCCCAGGGGAAGGACTTGCCTTGCTTGAGTAGCCTGGGGTGCAGTGCTGGGACAGGTCAGGCCTCCTTGACCCTCCCCATCGGTGCCTCACTGTGATCCGGCGAGCGCCGCTGCCCCAGGAGCTCAGCAGGACCCCTGGGAGCCGGGATCGTCCCCCCATCAGCTGTGTTTTTAATTAAAGGCCAGACCCAAGGCTTTGCACTGCTTCCCAGACAACAAGCAGCTGTGTCATCCGTGCCTGAGACCGCCGAGACATTCCCCAGCGAAACCCAAGCATGCCGTGTCACTGAGACACGGGCAGAGCGCACACATGCCCCCCGCACCGCCTGCACTCCATGATGGCCACATTCACCGCGAGCTTTCTTGGGGTTTCTGCAACAAGAAGCGGCGGTGACAAACGCAGAAGGGCAAGGGCAGGTCTCGGTGTCATTTCCAGGAAGGCAGAGCTCTTAAATACATGTGCAGATTCCAACCTGAGATCTCGGTGCCTGGGAAATTACCCGGAGTACTAAACAACCCATTAGCTCTGACCCTGGCATAATTGAATCTGGAAATTTAGTAGAGAGCCTGCCTCTCCTCACAGCGTTGAAGATAAAGCCTATCAGATCGCAGATAAATTGCTGGCATTGAGGAAATCTTCCGCAGTAAACCTCTCCGCTGCACTCAGAACGTCAGAGGACGTATTCCCATGGTGTAGGGCGCATCAGTCACACAACGCTATTAGCACGGGTAGCGTTTAAACAGATCGCAGATAAGAGTTTGAAGAGGCTGCTCGCTAAGTGCACAGATAATCCTACTCTCCTGCACAGGAAACGGGGGCTTCTTAAAAACAGGCTTCATCTCGTTTATTGTTTTCAGGAGAAAATGAAAAGATTCTGCTTTTGGGTAAGATCCGTGCTGTGCCAACAGCCTTCCTGCCACACGACTGCACGCAGGGCAGGGGAAACTGCCCCAAGAGTGGGGCAAGAAATGCTGATGCTGACGGTTTGCTCTCCTGACCACAGCCACCTTGTTGCATCCCTCTGCCTGACTGGGGTGTTCCAAACCCCGGAATAAATCTGCTGGCTGGAGGGATCCAGGTAAAACCAACACGCCGGGGCTGGATTCAGCCCTGCAGAGCACACAGCCCTCGTCCCCGTGCCCTGCGGGGGCACCTCTTTGGGTTTCCACAGAGCGGAAGAGTTGGATCCTT
Source organism: Anser brachyrhynchus (assembly GCF_964034855.1). Taxonomy (NCBI): domain Eukaryota; kingdom Metazoa; phylum Chordata; class Aves; order Anseriformes; family Anatidae; genus Anser; species Anser brachyrhynchus. Next base: position 14,978,525 of record NC_137733.1, read on the forward strand.
ACCAGTGGCTCCGCACGCAGTTGAGCATCAGGATAACGGTGCCCAGGCAGTAGCAGGCGGTGTGTGGAGAGCCGCAGACCCGGCTGAGCGCTCGCGTTTTGTGCTCCCATCTCGCCACCTGAAGAGACAGCAGAAAGGGAAAGGGGTGGTTGGAGGCGCCAGGTTGGAGGTGCTCAGCGAGGCTGAGGCTGCCCCGGGGCCACCGAAGCCAACGGGCTCGTGTGATGCAGCCTGGTATTGCCCTCCTGCAAGGAAGGAAAACAGATCCCAGAGCAGGGGACGGACCGCAGGGCCCCCCAGCTCTGATTTTCCAGGTGCTGTGACTTGCACCCAGCCACGCAGACCCTACCAGGCGGGGGCAACCCCTCCCAGCCCTCTTCCAGAAAAATCTGCAGCGCTCCCCCCAGCTCCCTGCAGGTAAGACCTGCCAGCTTGGCACAGATAACTGCATCCCTTGGACGTGCTGAACCAGCTGGCCTTCGTCAGCGCTCAGCAATTTTAGCCATTAAGGACTCGCCTGAGCTCCTCACCCACCTCCCAGCACCACGCACGCTGCTCCGCGACGGCCCCGGCCCCTCGCACGCCAGCAGCATCTCCAGGGAGGTGTCAGCATCCCTGCCAGCGCGCTTCCCTCTGGCTGCAGCGTTAAGCCTCAGGTTTTATAGAGCAGCAGAAGCTGACGGCCCCCCGCCCCAAATGCAGCCGAAGAGGTGCCCCCTCGCCCCGGGAGGCTGCTGCATGCGGGTGGCTGGAGCTGCTCCCCAAATCCGCAGCTCTGGACCCACCCGAGTCACCCCATCCACGACCCTTGCTCCCAACCCGATCAAAATCCCTACGGCCGGTATGTTTTCTACCTTTCCGCATCCCCCAGCAAGCTGCGGCTGGATTTATCGCCTCTTTTAGGTTTCAGGCCCCAAGCTGGGGCCCTCCGCATGGCTCGGATCAGCCCCCACATCCCAAGCACACCCAGGCAATGAGGCGAGAGGCGGGAGCCAGGGGAACGTTTCAACATCAATTTGCTCCTCAGACACGGCCGGCTCTTCATTAGCTTCAAACACGCTCCGCTCCCTCGCACGGAGCCTGGGCAGCTTTGGGGGGCACCAGCAACCCGGCTATTCATCCCTGCTGAGTGCATTTGGTCATTTATTGGCTCCGTTTAAGCAGCGAGCAGGGAAGGGAAGGGCGGCTTTGCAGGCACCGCTCTCTTCCCAGGCTGATGCAGACGCACAAAGTGCCGGTGGCGGAGGGGGGACAGCCGCCTTCGGGAGGGGAGCGAGATGAAAACCTCCGATAAGCAGGGCACCGATTTCGCATGCTGAGAGCTGATTCAATTAGTTATGCAATGATTGCTCCGAAATTACAAATCCACTCATGACAGAGAGAGCTGCTTCACTGCCTTTTCCTGGCTGGTATAAATAGTTTGTATTCTAAATTGAATTTAAAACACCATGCGTCATGCTGCTGCTAAAACGGGAGCTGCTGTTTGAGCGCTGCGAGAGGGGAAAAAGAAATGCAGGGTGAGTTACCACCTTCGGAAAGTAAAAGAAGTGACCACACAGGTGACTGAGTCACAGCCAAAAAACACGGCCGCGTGCCGGCTATCTCTGCGAGCCTCCTAATTCCCTGGAAATTACTCTGACGGCGCTCGCTCCTGGCTCGCTCCGAGAGCTCAGCAAAGCATCTCAGCCGGTGGCAGAGCTGAGGCTGAAGGCCTCCAGGAGCCATCCAGGCGGCCTCGTAATTACCCTCGCCGCTACGAACGCTCGTCTGGGCAGCGAGAGAGCAAGACGGGGCAGAAGGAAGGAGCGTGTTTCGGAGCCCTTCGGGGCACCAGCTGGCTCCGTGCCGCTCGCGGTGCAGCCGAGCTCGTGCTGCATCGTGCAAACTCCCGGCTGGGAGCAAAACACCAACTTGTATTTGGCTGTTGCAGCCTCCAGATAGGACCCAGGACTCTTTTTCCAGGCACGCCACGAGCCCACGCATGAGTCACCAGCAGCAAAGCTGAGCGAGAGCCTGCGTGGAGCCTTCCCAGGGGGGCTCCTGCCAGGCCCCGCGCTGGTATTTCGGCTTCCGAACAATTAATTTGTTCCGGTTCTGGTTCTACTCCTCGAGCAGCTAATTAGTTCTGGCTCGGTTCTACTTTTCTAATTTTAGTCATCTGCTCGCTAATATTAGCTCTCGTTCGACCTACGGCTACGCAGCTGGCTTCATGGTTTTATGAAACCATTAGCCGACGTGTTTTTATTTACTGCGCGGTGGACGCGAGATGATTTTGGCACCCTCCGTGGCTGCAGCTATTCCCGGCACGGTGCTTGCTCCCCGGCCAAGGCTGGCAGCCCTCATTCCCACCACCGTGCCCAGGCTGCCCCAGTGAGCACGGCATTGGGATGGGGAGCCCCACGCCCATCGCGGTGAGCGAGGGAAGGCAGCGCTTGTAGTTTTCCAACCTCCCGGTTTGGAAACGGAGCAACACAAAGCTTCCCGACTTACCCGAGGGTCAAAGCAATAGAAAAAAATTAAGGCTCTTTCTCCAAAGCCCTGTCCTTTCACTTTAGGAAAACTCGCTGATGGCTGTAAGCAGTTTTGGAATGTTTCCCCCATTGCTCGTTATCGAAATAAATCAGCATGCGGATGTGGCTGCAAAGCCGGGCGTGCTCCTGGGCCCCGTGTTCCGCATTTGGCAGGCTGCAGCTCCCAGGGCATCGCTCCCCCCCTGCGTAACGCGGGGCTGCCTTCTCCGAACACGAACCGAGCCATCTCCCCAACCTCTTGGGCGAGCGCGTAAACAAAACTGAAGGCACCGGCACGCATCCCCCGTGGCCGCCCTGCTACGAAGAAGGAAATGTTCTGAGCTCTCTGTTCTTTTTTTGGGGTGGGTAAACCTTCCCGAGCCACCTTGAGACGCGCCACAAATAGCCATTGGAAAAGCAATTTCATCTCACGAGCTTGCCTCCGCCGCTGATCAACGGGAAATGCTCTTCACAGCTTTGTGTGCACGGCAGACCATATCCTCTCATTAATATTTAGTATTTGTTTCAAGGAAATTGATTTATTTATTTTTTTTTTTGTCTGCCATCCAAGGAAGCTGGCTTTTGAACGTGCTACATTTTAATTTGCTCAACCCCAGCTTTGAAACGGAGACTTTGTTCTGTTTTGCGTGACTCCGTTTCTATATCGGGCTTGCCCCAGAGGTAGGGAACGAAACCAGACACCCCCAAGGCTCGCTGTCACGTCTCGATGCTAATCAGCTGGGCCATGTCCTCACGCTGCCCCATTGCCTTAGCACCACAACACCGGGTGGGCACTGCTGAATTTAGGCACGCGGCATGCCTGGCGGGCCGGGATGGATTAGCAGCCTTCTTTCACAAAGGGAAACTGAGGCACTGGATGGCCGAGGTGTGCAGCTGCTTCCCAGCTCTCTGGGATTGGGGCGGTGAGGCTGTGCCCACGTCCTGGGAAATCCCAGACCCGCTGCCCACTCAGGGAGATGCTCTGCCCACTTCTGGGGACGCTCCTGCCCTGGCCAAGCATAAAAACAGTGAGTGCAGATGTCTGAGCTGGACGTAAGATGATAGTAAATAGGATATGCTGTCCCTATTGTACCCGTCTCACAGTATTAAGGGTTTCATCCCACCATGTAAGGACAAGGAAACAGCCCACCGAGGGACACAAAACTCAAACATTTCATGAAAAGCCTAGAGGAAGAATAATCAGTTCCCCAGAGCATCCGTGCACCCCAGTACCAAGACAATGTGTGTGCATAGAGTGAGCCCTGGATGCGTCGGCAATTCAAACTCAAAAACCTTAAGACAAGAATGACCTAAGCAATTTTTTTAGCTTTCCCCTTCAGCCTGATCTCTCCCAGGCCAGCATCCCATGGATGCTGGGCTCCATGCTGCTGCTGGGTTAGGAAAGACCCCGATGCGAGCTTCGAGGGCTCCGTGCAAATGTCTCCTGCAGCGGGAGGCATGCCCCTGCCAGCTCGTAATGCCACGAGAGTGTAGGAAATCAGACAGTCCCCTTACTGCTCCTCCAGAGACCAGGGGCACCAAATCGTTCCCCTGCTATGAAAAATCAATTTTCTCATTCCGAATCCCTGAAATCCTTCATTAAAGCAGCATGACATTCTCCGCTCTCTGCCAGCACTTGGGTGCCAGAAAATGACCTTGCTTGCAGCTCTTGCAATTATCTAACAGACAGGGAGAAAAGAGATATGCCTGAGCACCCAAACTCTGACTAAGGCACTCAAAGGAGTTATGTGAGTGGGGAGGACGCGACAACGCGGGGCAGAAATAGCTGAGCGGGCTGAAAGCACACGGACACCCACCGTGGGGCTGGGAGCCCCAGGGCTGGCTGACCTTTCCAAATGCCAAGCAGCCGGCGTTTCTGGCTGTCCCAAGTGACGGCAGAGGAAATGAGGGTGGCCTGCCTGACCTTATCCCTCCTAACAAACCGTGTGTGAGCCGGCAGTGCTTGGGGTGGGTTTATTGGGCAGTGCTGGTTGAGCACCGGGGCCAGGCTGAGAGCTCCAACGTGGGCTCCTGCGGCTGCTCGAGGCACGTGTCCTGCAGCTCCTAGGGGAGAAAACCCCTGCTTTTCCAAGAGACTGCAAACCTTGACAGAGACAGAAGGAGGGACGCTGAAGGGCTGACCCTGGGGAGCGTCGTGCCATCTTCCACGCGTGGTATTTCAGCCAAGGGGCTGCTGCTCCCCTTTCCAAACGTGGCTGAGGATGCTGTGTGCCCGTGCGCAGCCCCATCCGAAATGCCCACCCCGGCACCGGGCACGGCAGAGGCTTTCCGAAGGCATGTGCTGCAACGCCCCGGGGACCGGCGTGCCACCAGCAGCAAGAACATGATTAGCGGGAGCTCTGGGCAGCGAAGGCAGGAGAAAAAGAACAGAACAAACCACGTTTTAATTTGTACAAGCTGGTAATTATAGTTGCTATCTGTCTGAAATCTCTATTGAGTTTATTTAAATATGTTCTCCATGAAGGCCATTCAGACAGGAATTATCAAGGTGTTGCAGCAGAGGAGATAATGCCATGCAGTTTTCAACAGATCAAGGGCTGATTAGGAGGAATTAATTAGCTGCTTAAACAGCCCTTGACTCGCTGCAGCAATTAGCCGTCCCCTCCCCTCAGTCACGTTCCTCGTGCAGCCGCGGCGGCGACACGAAGCGCCCGCCAGCAGAACCGCCGGCCCCACAGCGCCGATGAGCCAAGGACGTTTTTCCTCTCCCAGTTTTTATCAGGCTGGTCCTTCATCATCCTCCATCCACCGCCTCTCACCTGCTACGAGCCACCAGTTCCCAGCTGGGCTCCGCCGCCGGCATCGCTCAGCGGCCTCAGTGCCCCGTGCCGCCGCAGCGCCGCCTGCCTCCCTCTGCTGAGCTGTCCCCGGCCAGACCTTTTCCAGAGGCAGGAGGAGAAGCTGGTGCTCAGCCACGAGAGCCCTTTCCGCCCCGTGGTCCCAGGCTGCCGGCTCCTGGCAGCGCCCCAGAGGGCTCAGCTTTGTTTAATTGCTTCCTCCTGCAGCCGTGGCTCTGGACCGTCTGATCCGGAGAGCGAGTTATTGCTCTGAAGGCTTCTCAACTCGCAGGCACTCAATTACGGAAAGCCATGAGATGGTAATGGAGCCCGAAAGCTTTTTAGCAAATGATTAAAGCCCTGCAAAGTTCCCCCACTAAGTACTGGAGCAGCAGCTTCCAGTTCATGCAATTAAAACGCTGCAGTGATATTAGAAGAGACAGGCACCATATTAAGAGTTCTGTGTAAGCTGTAAGGCAACATAAGCCAGAGACTTGGCTTGTAAATGCATTTTTTTTTTGTAACACACCAAGAGATGAGATGTAGGTTCTTTCAATGGCAAGGGCTCCGCAGCCCTGGGACCGCCAGGATCAGAGAAGACCCGCAGTGGGGGCACAGAGAGCTTCCTACCACCCCGTCCCCAAAGGGCATCCATCTCAGGGCTCAGGTCACAGCCTGGGGGTTTTGGGCACCCCAAGCCTGGGAGAGGAGGACAGGGGGCCGCCCTGGGAGGCTACACCCATCATTTTTCTCACTTTCCCCTTTCCCCATCTGTACGATGGCAATAACAGCTGTGGGAGAGGCGCAGCCGAGTGGAAAGGCTTAGCGGGTCCGCGTCTGCCAGAGCTCCGAAAGGAAGACGTCGGTTCGACTCAGGAAGACTTTTCCATTGCCTTCCACGAGCTCTGGGTGTGGGGTTTTTGTTGTTTGTTCCAGCCAAAAGAAACAACAGCGGGGTTTAGGAAAAAAGTCTGCGGTATGCGGGCTGGCTGCGCAAAGAGGCGGCGGTGTGGGAACAGCCAGCTGGAGCAGCACGGCCGCACGCACAGGTGACGGAGAGCTCCGCGAGGACACAGGCACACGTTTGCAGGCTCTGGCCGTGGAAAGTGAGAGCATTCAGGGGCTAAAGAAGAGAAATGTGTACAAGGGAAAAGGAGGTCGAGCTTCTCCCCAAAGCCCAGGGGCGGGTTTTGTCCTGTCCGTAAGGCATCTGCCGGTGCGGCCCCGGTGGCGTGGGGTGCTCGGTGGGAGCGGGGACGGCTCCTCTCCGGCAGCACAGGGCACGGCAGAGCTGCAGCACTCAGCTGTGCCAGCGTGAGAGACCCATCGCCAAAACGGGGGAGTCAAGAGGGGGAAATTAGAGCTGAAGTGCTCCTTCTAGTGATTCCTGCCTGAAGAAGCCGCCGCGCCGCAGACGAGGGGTCAATGGGACCCAGTCTGAGGGCTTCGACACGGGGGGAAGAGCAAAGTGACTACACTTACTGAGAAGTAGAAAGATGAATGCAGAAGAAACCCAGCCTGTCTAAACCAAGGAAGAGTTTCGCCTAAAAAAAATAAACCCACATCCTTCCCCAGGGAAAGCAGCTGGACTGAAATGGCACAGGTCACCTCAGCGAACGGCCTTGAGGTGGGGAAACAAAACAAGCCGGCAGGTAAACAGATAAGGGTTTCATAAGGACTGGGTACGCTTTACCTCAAAGCCATCCCTTGAGATTACCTCCACACGAGTCTTTACCTTGAATCCACTCATGATAAACAGCTAGATAATAAATTTCATTTCTCTAATAGTGTTTACGGGATTTGTCAAAGTACCATCTCATTAGCCGCCTGCAATAAAAACAAGCCCCTGCTTAAGCGTACGCCGCGGCAGCCCAGGCCCGCAAATGTTCCGTGAGCAATATCCTTTCCTCTTCAATAAAAACAAAACCGACACGGAATACGGGCCGCATTCGCCGGCAATTTCCAACACAAGATCTGAACGGCTTCTCCTCAAGGCAAGGAGCTCATGATTTATGGCCGAAGGGCTGGAAGCTGAAGGCAGGCGATTTCGCGTAACCGAGGCCGCGCTGCGTGAATTCATCCTGGCAGCAGGAACCCTCGCAGGCAGCTCCCCGGGACCGGCCAGGGGAAGGACGACGCTCTGCAGCCGCAGGGATCGCAAGGCCCTAACAGGCTCTCCCGGCCAACAAACCCCGTGGAAAAAGTCTTTAGGAGATAATGACTTCTCCAGAGCGCAGCACAGGCTGCGGGAGGCCCCTTCCAGCCCGTCGGGGATGGGGTGCGGATGGCCCAGCATCGGGAGGGATGCAGGGGGATGCGTGCCTGATGCGGTAATGCATCCTAATAAAACATCCTCCTGAGAGCAGGGAAGGCAGAGGCTGCACCTACACGAGTATCTGGGGCTATGCCAGAGCCCGCAAGGATGGCAAGGATTGCTGCTGGATGAGCGGCTCGTGCGCAGGACACGAAGCATTTTCCCCAGGGGGGATTCTGCACATTTTATTTTTGTCATCTTCCGTGCTCAGACGACTTGGCCCCCACCCTGCTTCCCATCGCACACAGCTCCAACCGAACCCAGCCAGAGAGCAGCACGTCTCTTTACTTTCATACATTCTTTGAAGCTCGGGGCGTTTTCCCCGAGCAGCACAGCCCTGGCTTTGCTCGTGCAGTCTGCAGAGCAAAAGATTGCCTTCCCAATCCACCTGGAAGTGGAGGTGCGCGTCAGCCCCTCGCTGGTTTAACTGTTCTGCCCCTCTCACGTCCTGTACCCGCTTGTTTTGTGTTTTTCTTCTGTCGCTCACGCTCACGCAGCACTAAATAAGCAAAGCTGGGGAAAGTGCCTGAAGTGCTGTGCACGCAGCCGCTGCCCCGAACCCGGCCGTCTACCCAGAAGACCCATTTTCAAACAAAGCAGTCCAACAATAGCACTGACGATGTTTGAACTGGCACCGATACATAAAGACGGGCTCTGTGCTGCACCACGCTGTCAGCGAGCGCTCGGTACAAACGCCACGTTAGAAGACAGCAAACGCCTCTCTTTTTTAAGACTTCCCTTCTATTTTTGCACCTCCACTCTGCTGCGTTCTTTCCAAATCAGGCCCTGGATCCCAGCTGATCCACGGGGCCGAGGTCGAGTCCCTCTGAAGGCGCTGCAGGCTTCAGTGCCTTGGGTTTGGTCTGAGATAGGGGCATAAAGCTTTCTGTCTTTGTCACAAAGCTCCTCTCTGCTTTCCAAAGCTTCCCAATTATTGCTGCAAACCTGCAGCTTCAACCACTATTGCAGCTGTAAATAAGGCCAGCCTGATCAAAAAACAGCTATTCTAGCCGGAATAAAAACGGACAGACTTCAGCAAATGCATCCAGAAATATCCTCTACCGAACCAAGACAAGCCTTTCCCGGTTCCAGGTGAAAAGAGATTGAGGTCACCCAACGACTCCAACATTTCTTGCAGCTCCTGATTAATTGCAAAGACGCTGCCATAGAGCTACCCTGGAGGTGTCAGCTAATGCACGTGGCTCTTTGCTCTCCCCTGTGACCCACTGCAAGCAGAAGCATCTCAGGATGCAAACACATCGGCGCGCAGACACAGCCCCACGTGCTGCCTGGGCTCTTCTGTTTGCTGTTTTCAGGCCCGGGCATCGTCTTTGCAGTTTGCTCTCGTTAATAAGCTTGCTTGGATTCCAGCTCAGCCCAGCTCATTACCCACCCAGTTGAATCCGACACTAATTCAGGATCACTCCTATTGCTCCAAATAAATAATAAAATTGCCTCCACGCAGGGGTTGTTTTCTTCCTCTCTCCCCCTAATGCAGGTCTGGTAGCATCTCGTGTATCTGTTAATGAAGTCCATTATAGCCAGAGTTTCTCAGCAAGTAAAAATTACAATCATTAGCCAGTGACTGACGAGAGACAGAAACACCATTTCTGCCCAGGCTCGCAATAACAGTACGCCGAGTACGCGTCCCAGCGAGTCGAGCCTTGCTCTCCCGGCATACGGTACCCAATGTTCTTCATTAGCACCGCTCTTTTTAATGGAGCAAGGCAGCGTCCTGCGGCAGGTCGCAATTACACGCAACAATTAATTCAGGGAGAAACAATGACGGGCATCGCAGAGGCACATTTTGCAGCAGGGTTGCCAAAAGGTGAAACGGGAGAGGATCGGGAACATTTTACAGCCACAAAACCAATACAAGCGGGGGCGCGGTAGAGGAGACATGACTGGCTTCCTTGTGAGCCACTTGGTAATTTTTGTTTCAAATAGTAAAGAAACGTAACGATTATTATTTTTTTGGTTATAATACCGTAATGGCCAGGACCTGCAGTCTCAGACCAGGACTTCTTGTCCCATTTACGCACAGCACGCCAAGCTGGCCTGCTTCTCCCACAGCCGTAGCCGCTCTCCTGCTGCCCTTTTGCGAAATTAGGGTTTAATTCCCTGGAATAAGCCTGCTAATAAGGACTCCCAACACACCCATCCTTCTGGACAGCATGTACCCGCTCATCGCTCTCCCGGAGGCTCTGACAGGAGGGGGGGGGGGGGGGGGGGAAGAATAAATATGCCTGGCAGAGCACAAAACGCCGCAGAAACCTAACACCCCTTCACAGAGTAGTGAGACTTCGCTGGAAGAGAGGTACTCGGTGCTCCGGGCGCGCTCTGCGGAGCCCAGCCTCCGGCCGAGGGCCTCCGGGCCTCCCGGGGCCGAGCGTCTCACGTTCCCCGCTCCGTGTTAAGCCTCCCCTGGGAACATCTCCCACGGCGCCGAGGACACGCATGTTTGTGATGCCGCTGGCGTCCCCGCAGCCAACAATAGAGAGGGACACTTCGATCTTTATGTAACGCGGGCGGCCGCGCGCTCCGTTCCCCTTGTCCTCGGGGAGGGGACGTTCGCACCGCCCGGCACAACACGCAGGGCCCTGGCCCAGGAAAGCCTTTTTTTTGATGTTTTGGGAAGAGGATGTAGCCTCTTCCCAATGGACTTCATGTTTGTTTTTTTTTAATCCAGTGCTTCCACTTTGCCCGGGCTCCAAAGGAGCCAGAAGAGTGCAGGTCTTACCGGGCACATGGCACTGCTTATTAGACCAATGTGTGAGTGAAATAAAGCGAAATAAAGCTCGTACTAACCAGCTAAAGGGTTAAATACAATAACCAACCCCCTCAGGATTGCTGCTGTTATAACTGGGGCTCCTGTGGGTGCTTACGGGAGGCCCCAGCTGCCCCCACATGCCCCTAGGTACATGTTCAATGCAAGGAACATAACCCAAAAGCCAAGGGAACCATCAGTGCCCCCCAGCCCTGCGATGTGCACTACAGGGGAGCTCCTCCTCTGTTTTTTGAAGCCTCAAAGCCCAGCACCGCGACATGCAAGCCCTGCATATCATGCCCAGCCTGGCTGGAGTCGCCCACTCCACACACCTGTACCGGAGCACAGGTCCCAAACAGGACCCAGGACCCCCGCGCACCCGCACAGCGCACCCTTGCAACAAGCCTGCAGCATGGACCCGTGCTCCTGCCGGTCTCTGCTGATGGTTACAGGCAGGAAAATAATGTTCCTCAATTGGGCAATGCATTTATTTTGGCTTCCGAGTACATCAATCTCTGGAAAAATGATTGCACGCCACAGTCTTGAAATGAAACTAATTCATTTCTGCTCTCCAGCCTTGGGAATCAAATGAGTAACTCCACAGTCATTAAAACAACGTCCTGCTAAAAACAAACAGGAAAGGGCACTTAGTAGGAACGCTTCGCAGTTACAAATACCGTATCTCAGCTGAGGTCATCCGGTTTTTAGTACGAACAGCCACGCGTGCCCCAAGGTGCTGTGATCTGGGATTACTCCAGGCCTGTTACGCATGCACACGTAGCCGTGCTCCCCACGGCAATGGGAGGTGCGGGAGACGTTTCCACGGCTCTGGTGCTTGGCACACCTCGTAGTTTCCCTCTCGCCACCGCGAGCATATAGAGTTTTATTATTTCACATGGAGCCTTGTAGAAAACTTTGGCTCTCCACCTCAGTGCGATCTGAAATTCAAGACCAATCTGGAATACCAGAGAGCTGGAAAGAAACCAACTTCCCAGTGCAATCCACGCACAGATGGAAGGGATTTAACCCAGTTCAAAATCCCCAGTGGGACTTTACAGATTGAGCGTCTAGCGTTGGACTCACCACAAAAAACACAGCTCTGGGGGACGAGGCAGGAATAGAAACATCAGGACCATGTGGGGCGATTTTGGGTCCCTTGTCTCTTCACTCGTGGGGAGGAGGAAGCTAAATTTGGTCCTTCTAAAAGGGGTATTTCTATGGCACGGGGGAGGCTCCATCCGGAGGTGGTCACGGATAGCACCAGGCAGAGCTGATGCCGGATGAAGAGCAGGAGGTGAGAAAAGCAGGCAGAGTACTGTACAGGATCATAAAAGCTGCGTGGACTTTTTCCTTCCCTGAAAACGTCTTTGTGCTTTTATGGCGAGGAGCTGCTACAATTACAGCTCCTTTTTATAAGCGAGGCCCAGGGCAGATAATGAGGAAACCTCCCACCGCACAAAGGCGGCGGCGAAGGTGTTCTACAAGCCCTGATGCTCAGGCTTTCCCGCAACGGCTGAATGCAGAGAAAATTGCTAAAGCCCATCTCTATTTCACCCACTTGAGGCTCACAGCCTGCTTTTTCTTCCCAAAAGTGCAAAAAAGGATCACACCGAAGTGCGTGTGCCCACGCAGACTGCGAGTGAAAGCCCTTCAGCCAGCCAGACGCTGCTCGCACGCCCCGACCTGCAGAACGAGCCCGGCACTGAATCATCTGCTCTGGGGGAGTAAAATGGGGAACAAAAAAGGGTTTGCAGGGAAAAAAAAAAAAAAACACAACGAGATATTGTTAAATCTGGACAACTGGGTAATGCACCGAGGAGGTTCGTGATTGCGACGGTACATGGGAAAATCGAGAGCTGCCGTCAGCCTTCCTCTGCCTCACCCCCAAATTCGCTGGGAGATGGGGGGAGTCTAACGAAGCCGCACACAGCTGTGCAAGCCTGGGGCTGCCAGCTTTTCTGGCAAGGAAATTCTTAATTTTCAAGGTGAGTTGCCTCTCTTTGCTTGCACGTGAGCAGACAGGGAGGATGGCTTGGCAGGGAAAAGGAAAACCAGCCAGTGGCTCGCTGGGTAGGGCCATTTCATCCCACTCTGCAGCGGGATGAAATCCCCTCTGAAATGAACGCCCCGTGCTCTGGCCAGCCTGCAAGGTGCTCTGCTGCTCCCATCCCTCAACCAAAAGCACCGCCCGGCAGGCTCTGCAGCCACAGCTCATGTCCTCTATTAACGTCATCTGTCAGCTCCAAAAACTGACTGCCTGTCCCCAAGCAGGGGGGTCAAAACTCTGCAAGGACGCCTTAGAGAGGGGCAGGGAAGGGAGCCCAGGCAGGCAGCACCGGGGGGAGTGCAGATATTTGTCGAACTGAGACGAGGCTCCCAGTATTTACCAGGAACTGGTGCCCAGTTAACGCCGTGGTCGAGCTGCCCAGTTTCACCCACGAGGACAGGGATGTTGGATTCCTCTGCCAAGTGCCACTTCCAGCTCCTTATGCCGCAGGGGATAAAATACGGTTCAAAAGGAAGATGAGGGCTTTACTTCATGAGTTACTAAGCTGCTTCAGCACCCATTTCCTACCGCCACGGGAGCAACTGGAGATCAATGCTCCCTCTGAGCTCGTCAAGGGGGAAGGAAAACCAGAGATAAGAAGGGTGCATTTTTGCGGGGGTGCTAACCCTAAGCCTAAAGCCCGGCTGACCCCCGTGCCCCAGCAGACTGCATGTCTCTGCCTTTCTTCGTCAAAGCAGCCTATTTTGGGAGATGCTGTCTTTCTGGGAACTGGGCAGGCTTCTGCTAAACAGGCTGCCCTGAGGCACAGCCGGAAAACAGCGAGCTCGATCTGTGACCGTGGCAGAAACACGCCTGGAAAGAAGCCCGTGCAAGATCCCAAGGACAGCCCATGTCCCAGCTCCGATGTCGGGGCTCCGTAGCCCCCAGCCCCAAAACTGGGCACGAACACTGCAAAGCCCCGGGCTGCCCCAGAGGCCTCGCTGCCTTCCACGCCTCCTGGGCTGGGTAGATAAATCCACCACCACTTCCTTTTTTCCTTTGTCCCGTGGGATGTAGGTGGTGATGGGAGAACGTGTCTTGCTGCAGTATGCAGGATAGGGATGGAGGGGCAGAGAGGAAAGGCCTCTCCCAGCTCCTAGGGTCTATAAATAATCCTCCGCCGCACAATGAATTGGGACTCTTAGCTTAAATGTATTTTTTCATCCTTTGTGCGTGTGCTGACTTACTCCAGCAGGGCTGCCAGCATCCCGCAGTTTATTTTTAAAACGCTAAACAAGAAAAGTCCGGTATGTGCAACAACCCCTGGGTTCCTAGAGAAGCGTTTGGCAAAAGCTAAAAAAAGAGGGCTGCTTCCCGGGCCACTTTGGCCGTGATTCACAGGGAACTATGAGGTGAGAGACAAGACCCTGACGTCAGTTCAGAGAAATGCTGAGCGGGCATGGCGTACCCAAGGTAGATCCTAAATTCCTGCCTGGAAATGGTTCGGGTGCCCAAGCATGGGCTGGTACCGGTGCACGGTGGCTGCTCGAGTGATTTCCCCTACCTGGCCAGGCTGGGCTCCACGCTCCCCTTCCGCAGCAGGCAGCTCAGCCTGCGAGGATATAATAAAGACACTGCACGGCTTTTTGAGGAGGAATGAGGTTAAAACACCTGGCTGGGAGGCTGCTGGGGAGAGGGAAGCGGTGCTGGGCTGGAGGACGCGGCTCCCCCGCCAGGTGATGTAGCTCCTAATCGTGCCGCTCCAGCCGGCAGGCCGGAGGATGTGACCCAGTTTGGGCGCCTGTTATGTGGCTCGCAGCGGTGCCGACACGCTGCAAACGCTAAATTTAGCGGCCAGGCAGGTGCAGGGTTACGGTGCGGAGGACGGGGGACTCACAACAGGACGAGTCCCGGGGCGTTCGTTACGAGAACAGCCGGGGGAAATCGATCCCAACGCGATTACAGCACCGCTCCCAAGCCATCGCCGCCCGAGTGGGAAGCGTTACCCAGTCACTCGGAATAAAATTGCCACTAAATGCGGTTTGGGGGGGAAAAAAAAGCAAATCCTCGCTGTTTCTCAGGCATTGTAGGAAATGAAAACGGCTATTGCCGCCTGGCAGAGAGTCCAATTATGAATAATGTGGATTCTCTCCCCGCACAAAGAATGAAAGGGAACAGAGCTGGTGGTGACATTTTAAGACCGGAGATGTAAGAATGAAGCTGAGCCTCGTCGTGAGCCCAGCTCTACCCCAGCAAAGAGCTGCTTTCCGCAGTCAATTGCCTTGCAGCGTGGCTCGAAGCCCCGCTATTGATCTGGCATCTGCTATAAGCAGATAACCATTGTCACTGTGCCACGGCTTCTATGATGGGATCTAAAAGCGCTTTCCAGAAGACGTCTGAGGGCTGTTTTCCTGCTCTTACCCACAGCTGCGCGCAGGCAGAGGTTTTATTCGAGGAGATCACGAAACTCTTGCAGATTTGCAGAATTTTCAGGCCCGAAGAGAGCATTAAATCACCCGCTCCAGCTTGCTCATCTACCCAATCCTTCAAACCTCAGCCACCCGCCCTGCACCGAATGCTCGAGCTGTGTGCAGCCGAAGCCGAGCAGAGCCCCCCTCCGCCAGCAGCCCCCCCGAGCCCTCGCCCTGCTGCTGGCTGCCGGCCATTTCATACGCTGCAATTTCCTTCCCCCGGCCAGGTACTAACGCACCGCAATCAAGCCACCTCTCAATCTCCCCCTCCTGCAAGACAAGCAGCGAGAGCTGCTGAAATCCCTCAGCAGAAGGCGTTTTTCTCCTGCCCCCAGAAGGTTTGCGAGTTCTGCTCCCGGAGGTCTCAATCCTGACAGCTCCCAGCAGCAGGGAGAGGTTTTAGGCAGGCACCTTCCTCCGAATTTAGCGAGAAGTGGTCAGGGGGAGGTGAGATTGGGCTGCCGGCGTCTGCAAACTCCCCCTCCGCCCCACTCAAGCGCTTCTTATCCACTTGGCAGCTCTCTCTAGTCTCCAAAGAAGGAGAAAAGGAAGGGAAATTAAAAATAAACGAACCAAGAGATACACATCCATCAGGAGCCAGGCGTTGTCAGCCCAGGTCCCTGTGCAACTACTTCTTTAATCAAAACCTCATGCAGTTTAAGCACTTGACAGAAATTCTAGAACAGAGATCGTGTTACCCTGAACAGGAAAACCTGCAACCTTGAAGAATAAAATCACATTTGCCTGATGGGGTCTATTTTCTTTATAAATCATGCTAAATTATGCTAATCCCATTCCTAACCTTGACACCTGAGGTTTCGCCCTGCGGATTCCTGCGCGATGCACGGGTATTTCGAGGGGGGTCACCGGAGGCGAGGAGACGAGCACGCTCCTGCGCGGCAGCTGAGGATGTGCCATGTCTAAATCAGGCTGTGACGCCAGCCAAAAAAAACTTTTAAGAGGCTCAAATCAAGAGGAGGATTGCTGATGGATGTGCTCCCTACTTCAACCTGTTTGCGTGGTGGTGGACGTCAGCCTCCTTGGCTCCCGGCTATGCCTCTTGCCTGCTTGTGTTGAGACAGCATCAGAAACCACCCAGCTTTCTAGAAACTCCCCATATGCCAAGGCTTGGAGAGCTCTTTAAAGCCTCCAGCACGCAGGTTATCTGCCTCTCCTGCCTTGGAAATGTTTGTCCCCGAGGAGCTGTTATTTAATATCTTCCTTAGTTACCAACGGAAGGGAAATTTCGCCCATCGTCCCGCGGCTTTCCAAACACAGATGGGATTTATTGAAGTTTCTGCCTCCCCGACCGCGTTAAAGTCTTATGGCACGGCTCCAGCGACACGCCTCCTCCTCGCCAGGTGCCCCTCAACAGCCCTACCAGGGCTCAGGTCTCCTGGCTGCTCTCAACATCCTCGGGCAGTTCGAGCAATTTTCCTCCTGGAACGGCTCCGCTGCTGCCTTTCGGGGCCTCACGGGCACCCTGCCTCACGTGGGAGCGCGGCACCCGGCAGCTCCTTTTGTAACAGCCCCAGCGGGTGGGAAAGCAGAGGCAGCACGAGGAGGAGAGGAAAAAAAGAGGTGAATAGTGCAGGAACACGTCCAAGCCGTGCCGTGGATAACATAAGCTGGGGGCCACCCGGGGATGAGCTGGGTTTTAATTGGCACCGATGGGGGGTAGGAGAGGAGGGGGTGCGAGCCCTGGGTTCGGTGGGGAAGTGCAGCAGGAGGCCCCAGGGGCATATGCACGGTACCCCCCAGAACACGCCTGCAGGGAGGAGGGTAAGAATTTGGAGTCCTGTGGTCTTTTTGGGGGGACTTTCCCCCCCTGTGGAAAGAAGGAGCATCCGCCCAGCCCAGCTCGAGTCCTGCAAACTGCTCCTCTTCAGCTCTGCTCCTCTAAACTGCTCTCTTACGTGAAGTACACCACTCGACCCAACGAGCACTAGGGTTTTCTCTGGAGCCACGCTATTCCACAGCCTCCGTAGTTCTTGCTTCATCTCCAAACACTGCAGCTATGTCCAAAAGAAACACGCCGGGTGCTTAGCAGGGCAAACTCCCCGTGACCGCAGGGCAGCCAGCGCTTGCTACCCCGAGGCCCTGAGATGCCTGTGCAGTGCCCGAGCCCCCGCCGAGGCAGGGTTTCCCCACCACATATTTATTCAGAGGCGCTGCGCAGCAAGGACAACCCGGCGCCAAGCTTTGCAAGAGGCAGACCTGGCCGGAGTTCAGCAGAAAAAGGGAATTAAGACGCTCAACTAAATCAGTGCGTCCCCACCCGATTTCTACCCAAATCGGGAATTTCACGCACAGGAGGTGTTTTGAGCAGGGTCCCACATTGCTTAGCAAGCACAGAGAGCAGAGGGTGCCTGGCACTGCCCAGAAACCCTTCTTTGCACTAAGGCTCTTGCAAGCCCAGACAAAGTAATTCAGATGCAGAGACGAGCTCAGCTGCTGGGAAGGAACTCAAAGAGAAAAAAGACAAAGGGAGCCTGTGCAGGGAGGCAGAGAAAGAAAGAAGAGCTGCTGGCTCGGTGCAGGCAGGGGACAGCAATCAGACAGACAGGCTAGGGAAAATTCAGGGATGGCTGGAGCATCTCTTGCTAAGATGCACCCAACGGTGGGGGCTTGCACAGGGCTACAGGTCCCCCAGCACCCCTGCCAACAGCCTTCGAGCAGTGCCCGGTGCGAGCCGGAGCCTGGAAGGGCCTGAAAACGTCAGAGAGATGCCGGGGGACTGGGGAGCACAAGCGTGTGGATGGAGGCACATGGACTGAGAGAGGCACCTGGCCCTCTGCAGCTGAGAAACGCCCAGTGCCACGCTCGCCTCCCCAGAGCTTCCCATCAGCACGCCAGCTCAGGTTGCTCGCTGCAAACCCACGCAGAGATGCCTTCTGCTCCCCGCACGACTTGCTTGCAGTGCCACCTGCCGCCAACGGCAATGCTCTTCAGACACTCAGAGGGGACGGCAGCAACCCGCAGCAATGAACTTCCTGCTGTTACATCAGCTTTCCCTGTCCTTTAACAGCAGCCAAACTCTTGATCCAAAAAGCAGCGCTATTTCCCAAGCTGCAGGCATCCCGCGAGTCGCAGGCAGAGCAGCAGACGCCAACAAAGGACTTTTTTCTTTCCCCTTTTATGCAGCTTCTCGCTGGAGCCCGTCTCTTCCCCCAGAGACCACATCCTGAATCTTCTTGTTCGTTGCTTCTTTATGCTAAACGATGACTCCACAGTTGAAATAATGTGGCGTATTCGAGCTCGCATTTCAGACACCGTGAGACTTTTTAATAACGAGTTGCATGAAAAATTAGGGAGGCTGCAACAAAGAACTCCGACAGAGGTTTCCACAGTGACTCACGGCTAGGAGAGCCTCGCTTTTCCAAAGCCCAGCGTGAGACGATCTCAAGAGCCCCCGCGCTCGGAGAGAGCCGAGTCCTCCCCCTCTGGAAAAACAAGGCCTTTTTAAGGAGACTTCCCCAGGGTGAGAAGCGCTGCGGGGAGCTTTGGCAGGCGGCTTCTGGAATCTTGGCTGCGCTGACATCCCGTTTCCATGAGTGCTTGCAGGGAGAAGGCTTCGTCCCCAGACCTCAGCTGCGCTGCAGAGGACGCTGCGGGAACTCGTGCTCCCCGCCCTGGGCTCCCCACCTGGCGCGTTGGCTCTGCAGCGCTCGCACAGCAGCCACGGTGCTCGCTGCTCTTGCAGGGAGGCGGCGAACCGCAGCGATAACGGGCAGAGAAAGCTCTTCCAGCCTCAGCTCCTGAAGCGCTATGGTGCCCGGCAGCAATACGGCACCCACGGAAACAGCGAGCGTCACCTGTGCCCAGGTACCCTACCCACGCTTCGGGCTGGCTCGCTGCCACCTCTGCAGCTCTTCGCCAGTCTTCGCAGCGTGATGGAGGGGGGAATATCTTCAGGTTAACTTTTTTTTTGTTTCCTGCATCCGCACAACTGCCTGCTAACGAACTTCGAGGAGAAGCAGCGGGCAACGCGCCCAGTGCATCCCCCAGGGTTGGGGGTGACCAGTGCCCGGCTGCTGGGGCAGGAGGTGCAGCAGGAGGTGGCTAAAGGATGGGTTTGCCTGCTCTGCCCCCTCTCCTGAGCTCGGTTCCTAATCCCTTCTGCATCCTGCGCTGGCTCCTACCTTCCTGTCCTCTGCCACATTGGTCACAACCCCAGGAGACAGCACAGCTCCCTGCTCGCCCACTTCTAGTGCCTGCTACCTGGGCACAGCTCTCCCCACCCAGCCCGGCAGACTTCCCCAGAGGTGGTTTCTCCTCTGGCCTCCTGTTCCCAGAGCAATAAACACCACCACCAGTGGGGAGGATTACAGGGCTCCTGCAGGAGAGATGATTTAGAGGTAAGGGGCTGCTCAGCGCAGCCCAAAGGGGATCCACCCCCATGTCAGCCAGCAAAGGAGAGCTCAAAACAACTGTGTGGCGGGTGCGCAAGCGGCTCTTACCACGTTCCAGAAGAAAGGGTTGAAGGCGATGGAGAGGATGGCTGCAATGAAGCCGGAGTCGGTCATGTCCACGTAGCCGAAGAGCTGCGCCATGGCTGTAACATCCACCTGGGGGGAAAGAGGCAGTTACTGGGGGTGCGGGTGCCTGCGGGGGCACCGAGCGTCATACCCAAAGGGGGTGTCTTCGTCCCAAACCAAGCGCCCTGCAGGAGCGGGTGATTCTTTCAATGTCCCCAAGCAATGCATCGTTAAATCTTGCTACGCCAGGGCGCAAAGCCAAAAAAAAGGGGTGGGGGCTCCCCCAAACTGGCTCCCCCCATGCCTCAGGGAGCCCTGTGTCTGCAGCAGTGCCCAGAAGGACCCGGGCGCTGTGAGGATGGGCACCAGCACTACAGGGCAGCAGGGAAACCCTACGTGCTTCTGAGCCGCAGGGAAGGGGGCACCGCTTTATGGCCCCTCCGGGGCCAGAGGGCTGTCCCTGGGGCTCTGCTCTGCACGGACACCCCGAACCCCGCACCGTGCAGCCTCCAACTCGCCTTCCATTGCACAAGAGCGATGCCAACCCGCTGCACGGTGTGCACGGATGCATTTGCATCACTAGCAGCTGCAAAAGACTTTCCTGTCTTATGTAACAACAACAAAAGAAAACCCTTAAAGCTTGCTGGTTTTCCTCCTTTTTTCCTTTCTGCTTTTCCCCCTATTTCCTTTTAAGAGACATTTTTTTCCCAGGACAGCTCCCTGTCAGCGTTTTTACGTGCAGTAAGCCATGCTGCTTCCCCATCCCTCCCCCTCTCCTTGCAGTGGTATGTGGATGAAAAACAGCCAGCGCCTATTTTTTTATTATTTTTTTTTGCCAAAAACTTTGAAAACAAAAGACAAAATAGCCCGGCCCGAGCCTTTCCCTCACTTGAATCAAAACCAAGACAACATTGAGACGTGGAAGGATTTTGCTTCCCAAACACAGCTGTGTTTGCGAGTCCTTCGATGCTAAGGGACGGGAAGGGCTGGAAAAGGCAGCGGCTTGACCTCTCCTGTCCAGAAGAGAAGCTCCTGCGGGCTCCTTCCAAGGAACCGGAGCAGTGACAGCAGTCACGGAGAGGGGCTGCTCAGCCTGCTGTCCCCTGACGGCCGAACGACCGCCCAGAGGACGAAGTGCGAGGGCAAAGGTTGAATCGCTACGGGCAGGCGGGGGGGATCCTCGCACGGGTTTGCCCCCAGCCCTTAGACCACCACCGAGCGCCCCGGGGGAGAGCATCAAACGAAGGGGAGAGCCCCCAGGGCCTGTCCTCACCCTGTCCCCATTCCTCCTGTCACCCCCATGCAGCCCTTCGCCACCAGACCTCGTCCCTTCAAGCCGAGCGCTGCCAAGCCGTAACCTGGGCACCGAGAGAGCTGCCAGCACCGGGGCCGAACTGTCCGGTCCTGCTTCAATGGCCAACCCACGGGACCAGGACAGCTTCTTTCCTCTTGTTTCGTACAGCGCTGAGCACACCGCCAGCACGGGCTGAACAAAAGCTCCTTGACCTACTAACTCCTGGCTGGCAACATCGTTAACATCGCGCTCACCTTCTTTTCTCTCCTCCTGAACGACCAAATTCGCTGCTGCCAGCGGGAAGCAGATTGGCCTGTGCCTGGCGTGTGCTTTTCGGGATAAAAGGGGAGCCCATTAGGATGAGCCGTCTCTGCAAGCTGCTGAGACAACCACGTAACGAGCACAGAACATTCAACTTTGCCCCCCTCCTCCCTGACAGGTGGTAAACAACCGCATCTCGGAGGAGCTCCTGGTGGCAAACGCTGCTTGCTCGGATGCTGCTCGGCCCCAAAATTCGGGCGGATGAGAGCTGCACGGCTCACCCAGGTCTGGTGGTGGCAGCAGGAGGGGTTTGCCCCTCTAGGCGCTGTAAGGATGCGGCCCTCGCCACGCAGCTGGGGCACGAAATCGCGTCTTGAGTGGCAATTAGGGCCGGGAAGGGCCACGGGAAGCACCTCAAGCACCGTGCGTGCACGGCGCCGAGCATCCCTGCAGATTTCCAACAATCCGCTCCACCCGCAGCCCCAGCCTGGGGCTTTAGCACCCACACAAACATCCCCGCTCGGAGGTGGCACAGGGCAGCGACACAGGGCAGCGACGCGACCCCGGGGCTGCTCGGCAGCCCCGCAGCCTTCGCCCTCGCGTTCCTCGCACGCCGGGCACCGCGCGGGGCCAGCGCGTCGGCAGCGCCGGCGCAACGGCGGCGTGGCAGCGAGGACGCGGGGCACCCGGTCACGGTGACCTCGCCGCCAGCCGCCGCCTTCCCAGCCCCGCTGAGGCCAGCAGGACCCCAAACCCTCCAGCACCGAGCCTCGTACGAACATCCCGACACCCAGAGCGGGCATGGCCATGTCCCACCCCCCCCCCCCAACCCCAACCTTGGCACGGCCAAAACCCCCCGAACCCCGCAGCGGGGGCAGCGGGCCGGGAAGGGCGGGGGGCGCAGCGGGTAGCATCCCCCTCAGGGACCCCCGCAGCCCCTCTGCAACCCCCGTCCGGCCCTCGTCCCGGTACCTGCCCGTAGTCCAGGCCGCCCAGCCCGCTGCAGCAATCCCTCGGCCACCACTGCGGCCCCGCTCCCCGCCGGCCGCCCGCGGGGCCCCGCTCGTCGCCGGGGCCAGGCCGCAGGGCCATGACCGGGCCAGGGAGGGGGGGGGGGGGGAGGCTGTGGGTCTTTCCCCCCCCTTTCCCCTTCCCCACCGCCACCACCACCACCGGCAGCAGCACGCCGAGCACACGCGGCGGCGGTGCCGGGAAGTGTAGTCCGCCCTCGGCAGCCACCGGCAGGACTACAGGGCCCAGAGGACGCCGCGGACGGGCAGGGAGGGAGAGGCCTCCGGAGCCGGGGCATGGCTGCCGGGTCCCCCCCCCCCTAAACCCTTGGGGAGCACCCACCGAGCTCGCCGCCTCCGTCGCGGGGCTCCCGGCGTGTTGTCCGGCTGCCGAGGGGGGGGGGGGGGGGAGGCCGGAGCTGGAGGCTGCTGGACTTCGCCCCGGTGTGAAGCAAGCGAGGGGAAGAAGAAAGGGGGGGGGAGAACGGGGAGGGGGGGTGTGGGGGGGGATGGAGGAGAGCGGCACCGCCTGCAGCCCCCCTGCCCGGGGTGAGGGGGGGGGCGGTGGGTTTGGCCCCCGTGGGTTTCGGGGGGCTGCAGCGCCGGTGGAGGACGGGGATGGGGTCGGTGGTGAGGCACGGAGGGGGTTGGGGAGGGGAGTGGGGGGCTCTGAGGCCCCCGGGGCGTCAGGGAGCGGTGGGGGGGGGGGGGCTGCGGTGGGGCCCCACGGGGCCCTCACGGCCCTTCGGGGCCAAACGTACGGAGAGGGCACGGGCAAAGCGTGGGGCTTGGAAAAGAGCGCGGGGGTTGTGGTGTGTTCCACAACGGGTCGGTGTTTGGGGCCAGAAACGCCTCCGGTGGGTCTCTGGTACAGAAATTGCTGCTGGAGTCGCTGCGTGCCCGCTATTGCTCGTCCCAGGGCAAAATTTCAACCCGCCAGGTCTGGATGTATTTTACGGGTGATTCACTGTGCCCTGTTCCCTTCAGCAGGCGGTACTATTTGTAATGATTGCGATTATTGTTACTGGCCTCGTCTCTTTTCTGCTCTCCTCTCCGAGATGTTTCGGGTTGGTGCGGCCGGTGGGAATCGGTCCCGTGTGGGGGAGTTCAGGTGGGATCGTCCCTGCGGACCTCAGAGGATCTCTGCGTGGACCTTCCAGTTTGACAGACCTCCATTTGAGAAGAAATACATTTGTTTCAAAAAGGAGTTAGGTAGGAAGGGGGTGTTACCAGTGGGCTGCAAGTGTCCCTCCCAGAGATCTCTCAGAAGCGGTGGTGGGGAAGGGGATGGGACGTG
Organism: Anser brachyrhynchus; assembly: GCF_964034855.1. Classification (NCBI taxonomy): domain Eukaryota; kingdom Metazoa; phylum Chordata; class Aves; order Anseriformes; family Anatidae; genus Anser; species Anser brachyrhynchus. The sequence goes on from NC_137733.1 coordinate 15,001,712, forward strand.
CACGTGTGCCTGGACAGGCACCGAAAACATGCACGAGTGATGGCTCACGTGCAGCCCTCGCTGGCAAAACACCACCCTTCCAGGTTGTGCTTGAAAGATGCTGGGAAGCCCAGTGACGACTCGGCTCAGTGGGAAACCAGGTTTCTTTAACTCTGCTCATCCGAATCTGTCTCCGCATCCCCATTTCCCTGGCTGCAGGATCAGCTCCTGCACTCCGGGTGCTTGCACGAGGCTGGATCCCATCCCGTCCGGGCCCTGCGAATGCAGTCACAGTACAAACTGCAGCGCCGGCTGCTTTGGGGTGAGGTGCACGCGAAAGCACCGTGGGTGGGAGCAGCGTTCCCCGAACGGATTATCTCCAGCTGCTTCCGGCCTCTTCTCCCTCGCGCTGGATAATTTTGCTGCGTTGAGTGCGTAATTATCGCCTCTGCCATCTCCCAGGCTGGAGCGCAGGAGGATGTTTATTTTGCAAGTCCTGCCAGCTGGGTCCTTGGGGCAGAGGGGAGGGTGAAGGGGACGCGGTGGGGAGAGCAATGACGGCAGTGTTCAGAAAGGAGGAAATGTTTCCCCGGGGAGGGAGTTAGCAGGGAGGAAAGTTCTCCGAACGGGCCTCTGTGCTGCGAGGGGAGGATGTCCCTGTGCTGTCAGCGTGGCTAGCTGGGAGAGGACAAGGACACCGCGGCAGGCTGGGAGGATAATAAAGCTTTTGGGGGGAAACACGGGGCAAGAGCTGAAATCCCTGGGAAGGAGCTGAGACTCCACATTCAGGAGAGGAAATGGGGGAGGAAAAGGTAAAACCGTGGGAAAGGAGCTGAGAAAAAAGAGCTGGACCTGAAACGAAGAGGAGCTGAGTAATAAAGCTTCTGAGGGGGAAACACGGGGCAGGAGCTGAAATCACTGACTCTGAGTTTCTTTTCAAATTGTTGGGGAAAAACATGGGGCAGGAACTGAAATCACTGGGTAGGAGCTAAAAATCGTCATTCGCGGGGGAGAGCTGGGTTGTCACAAACGTACCCATCCTGTCACCCCACACTGGGGGGCACCCTGCGCTTCAGGGGAGGGGGGCTGCGTTTGGGGCAGGGGAACAGCAGGGCCCCCACGCTGCTCCCACTGCCGAATCCCCCGTTGAGGGGATGTTTTCCCCCGTAAGAAGGAAGGGGGTGTTTGCAACAGCAGGGCCCCTCCACGCACCGGCCTCCGTCCTGCCTCTCGGAAATATCCTGGCAGCTGCGCAGGAGACAAAGAGGGCTTTCTGCAGGGCTGGATCTTTCTTTGTGTCCCCATCCCTCCCCTTCTCCCCGTGGTGTGCCTTTTATCCAGCGCTCTGTTCCCGAGCGCTGAGCTAAGGAAGAGGGCACTGCCCTCTGCGTTCCCAAGTCCCTTCTCAGCTGGAACCCTCCCAGCGGCCTTTTAAATCCCATCACAGCCCCGAGGGGTCACCCTCGATGAATGTGGGCTTGCAGAATGCCTGCGTGGGCAGAGAGCACTTCAACAAAGTCATCAGGGAGAGGAGCTGCCCTGCTGGAGGGAGGACCGACGGTGCACGGGGTTTGTGCAGCCGCCGTGGCTTCTGCAGGCTGCTGCTGCAGCTGCACCGAGGGGCTCTGTGCCTTTGCCATGCTGACTGCCTGCAGGGCAGCAACGTGTGCGTGCAGCAGTCCGGTGGAGGATGCTGGCTGTCAGGTTTAGCGGGGTGCCGTGGCTCAGCGAGCTGCAGTTTGGCTCAGGAGCATTTTCGAGTCCCTGAGCGCAAGGAGACGGTGGGGCTCCCAGGGCAGGGAGTGCCTTCAGGTGGCTTTCCTTTGGAAATGGGGCGCTGGGAAACACCAGCCAAGAGCACAGGGTAACTTCGACTCCTTAGAAGCCCAAGATGAAGTTTCCAGGCCAAACGATTGATTTCCACGCTGAGAAAAAGGAAGAAAAAAAGGCGCCCACAGCTTTCACGCTCCCAGGTGACTTGTTGCCCCCCCTTGAGAAGCAGGACAAGCCCGCGAGCTCCTCTGCTTGCCCTGCAGCTCTTACAGTCCCCTTCTTTCCCATCTCTCCAGCCAAATGAACCAGAATCGATGTTCATCCCTAGCGAGCTTTGGCCACTAGTGTGGTCACCAGGAAGAGCTGCTTCTGCTGGCAGCAGGGGCTCATCCTGCCCGACCCCACAACCCGCCTGGTGCCACCCAGCCGTGTCCCTCGTTGACAGAGGTCCCATGGGAGCAGCGTGGCTCTGGGGCCTCTTTCCCCAATACTTTGTGTCCCTTCCCCGAGGGCTGTGTCATGGCCCACGGGTTCAAACCTTCCGCGAAATGAAGCTGACCCCTACGGGCTTAACCCTTGCAAATCTGCGAGGGTTTTGGACCGACGGGTCACGCAGATCAAAGACGGAGCATCAAAACAGGCCGTAAACAAACAGGGCTGCATTGCAAGGCTCGGCAGAAACAAATAGTGCCGGAACACAGAGATGAAACCTTGGGCAGGCCAGGCAGCCCCGGGATTGCAGCTGCTCCTGTCCTCCATCAGATAACGTGTTGTCACCAGCAGTGTAATGCTGCAATCCAGACCTGCAATCCTGGTGGAAATCCTCTAGTGTTTGTGCTGGAGGTTAGCTCTATTTATATTCTGATGAATGATTTACTCGAGTAATTGGCACACAGCTCCCCTATTACAGATCATAAAGAATTAATCACAAGATTTTTCAATACTCCCCTATTAATTTTATTAGGCGTGATTGAATGTGGCGGATTGGGAACATACGGCATGCGGGTCAGGCGCTGCTCCCACTTCCACCCCAGTTAATGCTGGGGTCTCGCACGGATCCTGAGCCCAGTAAATCTGGAGCATCAGCTGCTGCCTTGCCTCTGCCTGCTCTGACTGCTCCGTGGGGAGCAGAGGGGCCCAGAGGGGCCCTGATCAGCTCCGCATACCCAAATTCTCCAAAAGCTTGAGATGCTCCGAGTGAAAGCTGGGCTGGGGCGGGCACTCTGTGCTTCCAGCTCTGCTGCGCGTCGGCGTGAGCCAGAAACCGGAGCCAAGCGCTTGGGAGCTTGAAATCTGCCCCCGGAGCAGTTGTTGAACATCGGCCCCGGGAGGAGAGCTCCCGCAAAGGGGATGCGTGGCGGTGCAGGGGGCTTGTTGCCACTGCAAGCTGAAGACGCCCGTGCTGGCAGCGGGGCAGATTGCCAGGCATCTCCTCCCTGGCAGGAGCCGGCACGGAGCCGCCGCTGGGCGGTCGTGCTGGGAGGGGGCGCAGCGATGGCACGCGGCGACGGTTGCCCACGGGAGAGGTTTATTGAAAGAAAAAAAATCACCAGCGAGAAGTCCCGACACCCGTAGGAGCGGCGTGACGCATCCCTGCCCCGAGCCAGCAGCGTAACACAATTCCCGGGAGAAGAAAAAAATCTTCTCCACGTCCCCGCAGAGAACAAGGGAAAACCTCCAAAATCTTCACATCGAAGGCTCGCAGTCCTCCCGAGTCCTTCCCCTGCTTTTTCGCCCGTGGGTGTTTTCGTCGTGCTGGCTCGTGCGGTGCCCGGTGGGCGCGAGTCGTGACGCAGGGGAGGGGATGGCATGGGGCCCCGGTCCAGCTCGTGGGCAGCGCTCGCCTCCTGGCGAAGCAATTCCTGCTGGGCTCCCAGTAACTACACGATTGCCTCGGTGGGTATTTACACGGGGAAATGGGAACTTCGGGGGTAGATGGAGCTGCTGGCCTAAAGCACGGCTTCTCCCGAACCAGGTTTGCAGAGCGACCGGTCTGGCACAGCGACAGCCCGCGTCCCCATCTGCTGTCTTGAGCAGCTGTGCTGAAGGGCACCGGGACGTTCCTGCCAGCAGCTCTTGGCAGGAGCCAGCGAGGAAACCTCCCCGCGGGGAGAGCTGAGCCGGGCAGGGCGAATCGGAGAGGTGGCGGAGGACAGAGCAGGATCCGTCCTTCCTGCAGGCAAAGGGGAACGGCAACGGCCCCCTTGCCTTTACCGTGAAAACATTTTGCGTCCACAAGGTCCTGGCTCGGGAGCGCAGCAGGCGAGACCCGCACAAGGGTCTTGTCAAGCTTTGGCGTGCCGTGATTGCCTGGGGCTGCATCTTTGCCTGTTTTCTGCCTCCAGCCAGCTCTCTGAGGCCTCACCATGTCCTTGCTTGTGGGCAAAGAGCCCCCACGAGCACCCCGGGTGCTGGGAACCCCCAGCCCAGCCCAGCTAAACCATACGAAGGAGCTCGGCACTGGGAAGAGCCGGCGCACAAAGCACAGCCTATTTCCAGGGGCTCCCTGCCCCTCGGAGACAAGCAACGCGGGATGGAGCCCTCCAAACGGCGGTCAGAGGGGCAGAGCTCGGCAGAGTCAACATTTGGGGAAGGATTCGCCGCAGCTCCCCCGCTCCCCGAGGCTGCCTTCATCACCGGCGTGTCTCTAACGAAGCGGAGGCTTTGCTTTCTGGGATCAATGAATCTGCCGCTCATGACCTGTCTGCTAAGTGGGAAATCAGCTCTCTCCCTCCCCGAACTCGTCTGAGCTGGGCTCCCAGAGCAGGCTGTGTCCCCGAGGCGCTCCGTGTCGCTTAATTGCAAACCTCGGGTCTGATTAGGGAGCAGCAGCACCCGCGCCGCCGCAGCCGGGGAGAGCGGAGGCTGCTCACCCCGCAGCAGCAAGGAGATTTTGGGGCTTTGGGGGCAGAAATCCCCCCGAGCTTTCTCTTCTCCTAAATGCCCTGATCCTGCACAGCCGGCTGCAGGGTTTATTGCCACTCTGCTCTCCCCCTAAGCCCTAAATCCCCCAAACCGTTTAAATCCCTCCAAAGTCCCTTCCGCGGGGACTAATGCTTTAAGGCAAGCTGGCTTCCCGAAGCAGGAGGCAGCTGCAAAGGTCACTGAAGCCGCGTCACCTGGCCACAAACACGTCCCACACCACAGGTACCCCGTTTCCCTGTGGGTCCGTCCCCATGCAGCAGCTCGGGGGCAGCAGGGCAGCTTTCCCTGTGCCTCCAAGTGACTCCGTGCCCCCCCAGCACCTTTTCCCGTACGGTGCATGAATCTGAGGCTGAACCAGCCTCCGAGAAAACCCTCCAGGCATCTTCAGCCCAGGGGTGCTGCGTTGCTCCAGACGCACCCGGTGTGTTATTAGGGCGACCCCATTAGCCGAGCAGGCAGGTGTCGGAGCCGAGCCGCCTAATGGTCCCCGCAGCAGGGGTGATGGAGGACACCCTGCGACACCTCTCGTCCCCCCCAAGCAGCCCTGCTCTCAGACGTGGCACCCAGGAGTGCCGAAGAGGGCAAAAAACCCTCATCCAGGGCTCAGCAGGGGGACAAAGCCGGTGGGGGGGATGCTTCGTGCTGCGTGCGACAGCCCCTGCAGCGGGCACCCAGCGCCACGGAGAGCCAGGCTCAGAGCCTGGTGGGGCCGTCAGCCCTTCCCCAAATAGTCCCTAAAAGCTGCGTGGGTGCTGTGCCACCCGGGGCTTAAAGCACCCCAGGCCCCCCGGGATGGGAGACGTGCAGATCTGGGAGAGAGATGTGCTCGTGGGGGCGAGGGATGAGGCTCCCACTGGGGCAGGCAGGTTTATCCCCAGGAAGCACAAAGTTGGCTATAAATACCTCCTCGGAGCATCGCTCCCCCTCCTCTTTGATGTTGTGCTGCTATTTACTTCAAACCCGCTCCCGCCGACGTTATTTTTATCTTCTCTCCTCTCCCCTCCGTTTCACAGCTGTTTACGAGCTGCACTGCAGAAACGTCTCAGAAGGGAGGCGGGGAGAAGCTTGGGGACCCCAGGACAGCAGAAACCCCCTGGCCAGCCGCCTCCCCTGCCCTGTCGTGGCTCCATCCCAGCAGGAGGAGAAGGACAAGATCTCTGCCTCGTGGTGGTCCCCACGTGCTTCCTCTGGGGCCAGGGGCTGATGGACGGGGGTGACCTGAGAAACTCAGAGCTGAAACCGTGCTCACAACGCACCCACGGCTGGTTGGGATCCAAAGGGACGGTAAATTACCTGGGGGCTCAGCCTGCAGGGATCTGCATGGTTTTGCGTCCCGTCCCCTGCAATTACAGCGCTTTTGCAGACCAGCCCTGCTTTATCCCGTGCTCCCTCTGATTTTAAGGCGCTCCAGGAGCTGCAGCTCACCAGGTGCCCCCCGCCCCCCCAGCCCGGCAGCCCTGCCGTGGTGCTCGCTCACGCTTCTGCTCCAAATACATCCAAGAAAATGCTGGCAGGGTTTGTGGTGGCCAGACGCAGAGAGTGCCGCTAGGAGCACGCAGCCCCCTGGGCGCCGGGTTTAGCAGCAGTTACGCACCTCGAACCGCGGAGGGGCTGGAGGGGCCACCAGGAGCAAGGGCAGGCTTTTAAAGAGGATTTCTCCTCCCAGAGGCAGACGTCTCTGCAGCATCGCTGCCTGCTTTGCCTCGATGCTGCCCTTGTGCCCTGCTGGTGCTGGGCAAAGCGGCTCCTCGGCTCCAGGCACCGCGCTCGCCCCCGCTGGGCTCTGCTGCCAGCAGCAGCAGGGGTAGGAGCCTGGCATAGCCCTTCCCCACTTTCTCCCTGGTGCATCCCAAGGGCTTTTTACTCCACTTTCCTCTAACCTTCAGCCCGAAGCTTTGCTCAGCTGGGACAAACCGGTCCTGCTTGGGCACAGACCGGCACGGAGTGCTGCAGCCGTTCCAGCTCCCCCAGACATCCCCAAACTGGTGCCTGGTCACAGGACAGCCCGTCCCTGGAGGACCCACGTGGCAGGCGACCAGAAGCATCTTTCACCCACAGGGGACGGGGCTAATAGGGTGTCCTGCCGCTCTTCAGCCACCTGCGTTTATTGCCTTTGCAAGAAATTGGGTAGCTCTGCGCTGCCAAACCCCTGCCAGACCCCGAGAAAACCAGGCAAGCGGTTCAGAAATTAATGAAAGTGGAAAAACCGTGAGCAGACAGGCACAGACGAGCTTAATTCCCTTAAATGAATTAAAAATGCATTGCCCCTCGCTGCCGGGAGTCCCGGCAGCAGAGGCAGGGAATGCTGTGAGCACCAGCACCATGCCACCCCCTCCTCACCCTGCCAAAACCCTGTCCCCAGGGAGCCCTGCCACCCCCTGCGTGGGCACCCCGGGAGGGGGGACACTGCTGGGTGCCAGCTCAGGAGCCTTCAGGGAAAAGAAGCTGCTGGAGTCGACCTTTCAGTTCTCTTCCATAACCTTTTTGGCAAGATGAAGGGTAAACGAGCACAAAATGGTCTGTGTTGTCGAAAACAGGGCCTGAAACAAAAGGTCTGGGTTTTCTACCCCCCCCCACTAAACCAAAGCCCCTAAAGCAGACCGGGAGGTGCTTAACCACCTTGTTTAAGGTTTAAGGCATTTAATCCCCTTGTCTCTACAGACGAGAGGCCCCTCAGGCTGTCCCTGTTCCTTCTGCTGCCTGTCTCTCCTTTTCCACACACCTGGAGAAGCCAGAAACTGCCTGGAAGCACCGAAACCCAAAGGTCCCCTTTGCCAGGATGTGGGGCTGCAGCACTAATAATTTGCCTTTTTTTAATTTTTTTTATTTTTTTTCCCCAGATCCCTGTAAAGGGGAGACCAGCCTCGGCTGGAAGGGCTCGACACGCAGCGGTGCCGTCTGTCGGGGCGGATGTTTTGTGTTTGTTGATGCTGGTGGGGAGCCACGCTCACCCCTGAGGTCCCGTTTGGACATCTGGGTGAGAAATTGGAGTCCAAAGGGCAGGGGGGGAAGGAGGAGAGGCTGGAGCCCTCCTGCAGAGCGGGACGGACCCCTTAGCCAGACCAAGTGGGGGCTGGCGACGAGGAGGCTTCTCCAGTGGATGGGTTTAGCGGGGGCTGCAGCGAATTCTTCAGCGTGGGGAAAACTTTTAAGTCGCGATGGGCTGCTCTTCTCCAAGGTCTGCTCCAGCCCAGACGGGCAGGCGGCCAGGGAAGCCTCCTGGCCGGGATTGCGCAGGAGGTCACGGCCGTCCCTGCGGGCTCCGCAAGCCGGAGACGGCGAGGAATGATGCCGGGCGGTGGGAAACGGCGCGCAGGGGCGGCTGGCGGCTCCATGCCAGGGCACGGGGACCCTCTTTGGGGGCACCCACTGCCGAGGATGCTGCGATGGGAAGCAGCCGCCCTGGGCTGGGAAAGCCCTGGGTCGCCGCTGCCTCCTCGCCAGCAGAGCCCCGCTGTGGGCATTGCCCTGGTTTCCAAGCCCAGGCTGAAAGCAGCCGCCTTGACTCCTCGATGGTGCCCAACGGCGCCGTGCTGGGCTGCAAACAGTTTGTTTTCCCCCTCTCCATCATGTCGCAGCACAATGCGGCAACCCGAGGAGCTCGCAAAGTGCCAGGCACAGACCCCGTGGGCGCAGCACCCGTGGGTGCAGCAGGTGTAGGGATGGGGCACGAGGCTGCAGCTGCCCAGCTGGAGAAGAACTTCTTGGGGTTTCCTTATTGGCCCCAAATCCAGCCCGGTGGGGTGCTGGTGCAGGGAAGCTGCCTGCAATCCATCACCTCTCTGACCGCCGTGTTGAGAGGAAAATGGGCTCGGGGGCACGCAGGACGGGTTTAGGGCGCGCTCTCTCTGCTTGGCTAAAATGACACTAATTAAGCCCCTTGCAGCGTGCAAAAGCTATTCCTACAGGGCAGACAATTAACCTTGAAACTTGGCTTTTAGTGCTTGGAGGGGAGCAAATTTTTCATCCTGTTACTTCCCTGTGCTATTAAGCTAATCCTAGAGACCGCGAGGGAGAAACAACATCACGCGCTCGCCGCCCTCAGCCGTGCCGGGTGAAGCGTGCAGCCCGGCTCCTCGCCTGGCCGGCACGATTTGGTTTTCACCAGGACCTCCAACAGCATGAGTGTGTTGGCCAAGTGGTGTGACACTGCGAGGCCGTGGGACTGCGTGGTTGTTATGGCCAGAAGTAAATCCAGCCCTGTCCGAGCACGCGGGACACGGTGTGTCCCCAGCTCTCCAAGGCTGCAGCGTCGCAGCCCAGTGCCGCACCGAGCTGCCGGCAGCTTGGTTTTCCTGGAGGAGGAAGGGAAGGAAGGGGGAGGTGAGGAATGGGGGAAATTCGGCCAGAGGAGGTCATGGGCTGGGTCCCCCAGCCCCGCTCTTGCACAACAGAGCTGATGGCAGCACCGATCCTGCCTTCAGCACGGGGCTGCACCGCAGAGGCGAGGGGAAAGGGAGGATGGATCCACGAAGCCCCACCACGGGCTGCTGTTCAGGCACGCCAGCACATGATGCAACGTGTTTAAGCACTGATTTTAAAAAAATAGGAAAAAAAAAAGCATCAACAACCCGAGGACATCTGCTACAAGATGCAGAGGGCAGAAGCCAAGGGGAATGGACCCCCCTGCGCATTAGCAGAGATGCCCTTTGCGCTCCTGCTGGGTGCTCCTCTCCTCCTGGGGCAGAGGCAGCTGCCCAGGGGAGGTCTTGAGGGTCTTCAGGGTGGGGGAAATGGGTGAAAGGCCTTTGGGAGGGAACTGGGAGCATGCATTGGGGGTGCGACACCAGGAAAACTCAACGCTGGACATGTGCCCAAGCCAAGCAGCGAGTTGCAAGCAAAATGCACCCGGGGTGCTGAGCAGTAGGTGATTGATTTAGCGAATGCAAATCATTTCCCCGTGGCTGTAATTAATCTCAATTAATACTTAGGCAGGAAAGCCTTTTTCCCTGTGGTCAATCTTAGGTTAAAACCTCCTTTTCCCCACCAGAAAGCTGCTCCTGTTCGGCTGCGAGGGGAGCAGTGGCAGGGAAGGGCCAGCCCCATGGGTCCCCCACCTCCAGGGATGAGGGTGGCAAATCCTGGTGATGCCCCCACCAGGGAGCAAGGGAAGATGCTCAGGACACGATGCTCCTAGCGGCGACAGTGCCATAAGGGAATAACCCAGCCCTGGCCTTCAGCTGTGCCTGGATGCGACGGGAGAAGCTGCGCCCTGAGGGACCCAGCTGGGCGCCGGGGCGCTGCAGCAGGAGCCTTCCCCCAAAAAAAGCCGTGGAGCAGCCCACGGTGTTGAGACTGCCGCCGAGACGAACGAGGCACAGGCGGAAAGGCTGCCAAGCCAGCCGCGAGACAGGTTTTCCCCACGGGAAGTTTAATTCCATCCTGCTCGCTGGGCTGGCGTTATCTGCGGCAGGCAAAGCCTCCTGCACGCAGCCGCCTTCCAGGTGCTCCTTCAACCATTCAGCCTCCAGCCCAGGGACGGATTCGGCCCTCCTCCCACCCGCAGGCCCTGCAAATCTTCCCCCTGACCCTGGGCGAGCACAGCCCGGGCTGCTCAGCCCCTGCTGCCGGGCTCAGCACCCTGCCACAGCAGCCAGCCCCCCACCTGCGAGCCCAGCTTGCTCCGCTAATTGCCTGGCCTTGAAATCAGAGCACGGAGGGCTGCAGCAGCTCCTCGAGGAGCCATTTTGTAGGGGGGTGCCGCTGCGGAGTGCTGCTTCCCTGAAATGGCCCGTTTTTAAGTGCTTTCCTCGTTTCTTGAGGGGGTGGTGCGTTGTGGGGGATGGAGAAGGCGACGGAAGGGAGAGCTGCGCCGTAAAAGCCGGTCTGCTGCTAAATCTGCTGGAAGAAAAAAAAAATGATGCTGCAAAGTGCCGCTGTGGTCGTTTAGTCATTTGTCAGCCTGGCTGAGGGGTGAGCGGTGCTGCCTGTGTGGTTTTTCTCCATTTGTGTGCCTGGAGAAGGGCTCACAGAGCACCGTGAGCCACACCGTGCCCCTGGCATGTGCGGGGCTGGAGGAAAAGTCGGGGAAAGGAGGCTGAGAGAGCCCTGCCAGGAGTTTTTCCTTTTTCTGGGGGACTTTTTTGGCTTGTCTGCCTCATCCTCCCATCTGCGGCGTGACGCTCGGCTCCTCTGTTTCTCCAGGGTTCCTGCGGAGGCAAATTCAGCTCCTGCTGCCTCGCAGCTTCTGCCTCCCCGAGAAGCGTGTCCATGAGCGACGCTTCCACAGCAGCTCCGTCACATCTTGCAGCTAGCCCTCATGTGTGGCTTTTATTTAAAAAAAAGAATCGAGCAGGTGCCTGGGGTAGCAGATGGGACCGGCTTTCTCCTGCCCGCTGTAAATCAGGGAGGAGGTTTTTAGGTTTCCCCTGCTCGGGGGAGCGGGGCCGGGGAGCTGCAGCCGGCTGTCCCCGCTAATCGCCACCTCGCTCTCCCCACCAGGAGAAGACAAAGCGACCCGCTGCGCCCGTTCCGCAGAAGTGGCAGGGCCCTAATGGGATTGCTAAATCACGGAGGTACTTGGGAGCGTCCTCCTGCCGGCGTAAATCAGCCCCGCTGAAATCAGCTGCCTGCCGCTGATTTACGCCGGGGAAGGGGGGAGATGCTGGATGGTTCCTCCGAGCAGCCCTGGCCCCGGAGCGGTGGCAGGTGGCCACAAATCGTCCGGCAGCGAGGGAAATAACTCAGCAGCCCTAGCTGGGGCACGGCAGCTGGGAAATGAGGGAGGTGTGTAAAGCCGGTGGGGGTTAGGAGGGGCAGGAGGACCGGGTTTCAGAATTCACTGGTCCTCAGCTTCCCAGCTCTGCTAGAGGCTGAGTTTCTCCAGGATTTATTTATTTTTTGGATGGGGGAGTTAGCCACCAGCTGGGGCTGTGCATTTTTGGTGCTCACAGCTGCAATCCCGCGGCGGCAGGGCTGGAGCCACCGCTTCCTCGGGTGATGCTGGCCCCAGCCTGGGGAGAAGTTCCCTGCGGGTGCCGCTTACCCCTCTGGGCGACTGTGGGGTCGAGGTGAGTATAACACAGGCTGCAGGACGGGCTGAGGGAGCGGCCACAGCTCGGTGCTCCCCAAGGCTGAGCCCCGGTGTTGTGCCAAGGACAACGCCTGGGAGGAAGCGGGGTTCCCATCACCGGTGCTGGGTTGAGTCGGGGGCTTCCACCACAACCCCGCTGCTGGGCACTGGATTTCGTTCCCCCGCCCCGTGCTGCAGGAACAGCCGTGTTTCCCCCGGCACCCTGCGCAGCACAAGCCCCCACCGCGCTTCCATAGCGTGGGCACGCTGCGTGCTCGCGGGCACGGTCAGGATGCGGCTCCCAGGACTCGTTTCTATCCCTGTGCTGCTTTACAGCACCGCAAATCACCACGGCGGGATGCCAGCCCGCAGAAATACCTGCGGCAGGCAGGTGCAAGCGGCGTGTTTTCATCCCCGGACGCCGCTCAGAGCTGCAAGCCGCTTGCTGTGCTCCTGGTATCGATCTGGCGTGACCCCGGGCAGGGCTCAGCCTGGCACCCGTGGCCGTGTCGGAGGAGATAGCACCCAGCACGCTGCCTGCAGCCAGGCTTTTACGGGCAGGGGGCTTTCCTGGCCCCCTGGCCATGCTGCAGCCCCAGAGCAGGCTGCATCTCCTTGCCCCTGCCTGCAGCCCCCAGGCTCTGCTGCCCCAAAGCCGGGCAGAGGCTGCCACTTAGTGTCGGGAAGGGAGCACGGCTGCTGCAGCACCCTGTGCTGCAGGCGAGGAGCCCACGGTTGGGGACCGGCCTCGCCTGGGGGGGTCCCAGCACCCCAAAGCTGCAGTTTGGGTGGCCCCAGCTCCGGCCGTACGTGCCCCGGCTGCACGGCACGGCGCAGCGTGCTGGGCTATAGTGGGATGTGCTGGGCTATAGTGGGATGTGCTGGGCTGTGGCATCGGAAACTGGCAGAGCTGCTGGCAAGCAGGAGCGCAGGCGATGCAGGACGGGTCAGCAAGCAGCAGGCTGGGGTTTGTGGATGACATTGTCGTGGTGGTGGCAGAGGGTTAAAAGACGCAGGGCCGTGAGGAAAGGTGAATAACCCCCTTCATCCAACAGCAAACCCTGTCCCACCCCAGCCAGGCCCTCACCCAGCTCCTGGGGGCTCCCCATCCCTCGGCCTCTTGGGGAAACTGAGGCAGGGAGCAGCAGGGCAGGGCCGGGCAGCCCAGCACCGCTCTGCGCTCCCCCTGCCCCGAGCACTCCTGCTCCTTCCCCTCCTTACGGCCGCGATTCCCTGGAGGCCGCGGTGGCAGCGCGTCCTTCCCCCGCGATGCTATATTAGCTTAATAGCATTTTTCCACTCCATTTGAGAGGGGAATTTACAATGATCTCCGATTAGGACTGCCTTGTCAGCGCCATACATCTGCCACTCGGGCCAGCCAGCCGGGCCCACCCTGCCCTGCTTTGGCTGGGGGCTGTGGGGGCAAGCTGGCCTCCTCCTGCCCACCACTGTGCAAAAACCTCCAGCTCCCCATGCCCCATTTGTGCTTGCTAAAGGACTTGGGACTGGGAGGCAAGCTGTGCCCCTGCCTCTTTTTGGCTACCCAACTTGCCCCGGTGATGCTCGCAAAGGTGGCCAAGGACTCTTGCGACCCTTGCTCGTGGTTCTGCTTGCAAACCCCACTGGTCCTGCTTGTAAGTGCTGCTTGGCGTCGTGCTTGCAAACCCTGCCCGGGGTCTCGATTGCAAACCCTGCTCAGGGTCGTGCTTGCACGCCCAGCTCACAGCCCAGCCCGCAGCCCCCGTGCAGGAGGCAGAGCCCCCGCTCCCAAACCAGCCCGGGCAGCCCCGGCCCCTCTCCTCGCCCGGTGCTGCCTCTGCTCTTCCTTCGCCTCTGCCACAGATGGGTCTGGGATCACTTACCAATTAGTGTGACCTGCTCATTAAAGCTCATTATCTGCCAGTGTGAACTTGGACAGGGTTGTGTGGGCTTGGCGGGGGATCAAAACCTTCCTCCTTTCCAACCGCGTCTCGCTCACCTCCCCCTGCTCCGGGAGCAGCCCCGTGGCCGTGCCAGGAGCCTGGGGGATGCCCTGCAGGAGGAGAAGGATCCCACCTCACCCCGCTGCCCCCTGCCCATGCCGGGGCTGGGTCTCTGGGCTGCACCCACGCTGTGCTGGAGCAGGAAAGTGCCTGGATTCAATGTCTTCAGTTGGAGGCTGGGGAAACGCAGAGGTAAATGGCTGGATGAAAGAAAAGAGAAAGCAGAGCAAAAAGAAATAGGGCACAAGCAGTTGGGAACGGCATGGGCTGGTCGCTCTTATGGTGATGGCCCTGGGTGATGCCCCAGCCCTGGCACAGAGCCGGCAGCAGTGGGGAAATGCCAGGAGGCAGCTGCAGTGGCTGCAGCCCTCTCCATGTGCTGCGCTGTCAGAGGGACAGGTCCACAGGGGGACGGACGGGGCCCTCGCTTCATGCCACGAGGTCCAGCCCTGGGTATCCTGCACCCATGAGCCAAAGTCTTTGCAGGCTGGGAAAATCAACCCCAAATGCAGCCTGGTTTTATAACAGTCAGCAGCATGAGAGAGGGAGCCCTGACTTTCCCACTGCCTCCTTCTCCTTTTTCCCAAAGCTGTCCTTCCCCGGGGAGTCACCAGGTCTGGCTTTCATTAGCGAAAGAGCGTGTTTTGGTGAATGGCTCTTGTCAATATTGATTAAACTCCATCTTCCCCTGTGCGCAGAAATCCTCCTGCGGTCCCTTCAGCGCTACCATCCTAAAATAACCCAGTAACAAGACCCGGCTTAACCCTTCCTTCCCCCTCCGAAAATCCGCCCCGGGGTGAAATCCCCCCCTCCCCAACTGCTCCTTTGTTCCCCTATCGCGCGGAGCCACCCAGTATCGAGGCAAAAATCCACCAGGCAGTGGAAAGCAGCTGGTCGAAGTTCAAGCCAAACAGCCTCAGCTCGCGCGAGCCAGGGCTTTAGCACGGGCCAAGCTGGGAAGGCTGCGCCTGCATCATTAACAAAATCCCCGGCAAATGCTCCCGGTGGCACCCAACCAGCTCTCCGGGGCCGCAGATTGCGCCCAGGAGTGTATTCTTCCCCAGCTCCTCCTTTGCCAGGGTGCCTTTCACGGCAGACATCGGCGTGCCTGCATCCCCCCGCTGGCCGGGATTAACTGCCTCTTTTATTGCTGCCAATTACTGGCAGCAGAGCTGCCGCGGGGATGGGGGGCGCGAGCCGGGTTGCCACCTTCCCGGCCCCAATGGCGTGGGGCTGCGCAGGCTGCAGCCGCAGCTCAGCTCCCCGCGGGTGAGAAGGGGGGAAATCGGCCCCCCACCCTGCTTTCCTGCGCCCCCATCCTTTGCACCTTGCTGCTGGAGGCTTGTAGGGTCCCCGTTTCAAGCGGCGTTGAGGGGGACGGTGTCTCCTCCCGGCTTGTCCGTGGGTTGGGATCTGGGGGGGGCGCATCCACGGGGACCTGGAGACCCCCCCTGCGCGCACGGGAGCGGAGGCAGTGCGGGGCTGCAGGCGGCAGACCACACTCAGCTGCTGGTGAACGCTCTGAGATTTCACGCTGCGAGAGGAATGAGCAGATAATAGGATTTGCTGTCTCTTCAAAGGGCGCGCGAGCCGGCCCCGGCGCTGAGCAGCGCCCCGGGAAGAGCTGCGGGGCAGATCCCACAGCCGCAGCGGGGATGCTCCGAGCTGCGGAGGTGATGCCGGGGTGTGCTGCAGGCCCCGGGGTGTGTGCGTGGGGTCCCCCTGCGTGGGTGTAGACCAGAGGCCGAGTCCTGCAAGGGCACGAGGCTGCTGGGCACGGTGCTGCGCAGCCAAGCCAGCACCACGGGCTTTTCCGCTGCCATTTCGGAGCTGAAGGGGGACGTGAAAGGCCGGCGATGCCGCGCCAGGAGCAAAACGAAGTGCCCCCGCCTCCACCAGCCCCCCTGACGTGGTGATTTGTGCCCCGAAGAGCTGCCAAAGCACACCCAGGGCTCTCCCCTTCACGCTTGCAACAGCCAGGGCACGCGCACGTCGCCACGCCGAAGGCACGGAGGGCTCACACCTCCCCTTGTGCACGCACACAGCCCCGGGCACAGCACCCACCCCTGGCACCCCTCGGACCCCGACCTCCCTGCGGGGGGAGCCGAGGAACAGTCAGGAGGCTCCTTTGAAGAGCTCCCCCCCCATCCCCGCGTCCCTGCTCCATTTCTCCTCGGATGGCTTATCAGCAGTGACTTTCCCGACAGCAATCGATAGAAAACATTTTATCGCCTTCCCAGGCGGCAGGATCCTTGGAGTGGCTCTGATTTCTGTTTCTATGGTGACATCTTCCGGGCTTATGAAAGATCTTGCCTTTCTTGGTTGTTGTTGGGTGGTGGAGATGGTGGGGGGGGAGCCGGTGCTGCGTTTTGTGTTGTTGTAGGTTTTCCCTTTTTTTTTTTTTTTTCGTTTTGTTTTTGCAATGCCCCTTTTTTTTTTTTTTTTTGAATATCTATACCTCATTCTTGGCGTAACGAGGAAGCCACGAGCCAGACAAACGCGATGCCCGCAGCCGGCTCGCAGCGCTGCTGCTCGCTGGGAGGGGCCCCGGGGCAGCTTTCAGCGCCGAAACGCGCCGCAGCCTCGCAAACCTCCTGGGGCTGGAGCACACGTCGGCATGGCCGGGGCTGCCCCCTCTTCCCCTCACCCCTGTCCCTCTTCCTCCGGGCTTCCCCTGCCAGGCCTGGAAAAAGCCGCTCGGCCTCACAGCAGGGATGGCCTCGAGCACCAGTGGCTGCTCGGGGCTCTTTGTAGCACTGCCTCTTTTGCTCCTCAGCGCTGCTCCCTCCTCTTTCCCTTCCCTTTCCTCCTCCCATCGCCTGGATGGAGGAGGATGAGGATGGAGGAGGATGAAGAGGGTGTTTGCCACCCTGCCCTGCTGTCGGAGGGGCTGCGGCGGTCTTGGGACACGACCGAAGAGGTGAGGGGGGGAACCCCAGGGGCTTGGCTTCTGCAAATGGCCTGGTGTTTGTGCTGAGTTACCGGCACTAGAGGATCTGCCTAATTAATTCCTGCACCATTCCCTCCGTTAGGGCTGACTTTGCCCCACGGATGGCGCTGCCTTTTGCTTCCTGCCCCTGCCAGAGCAGCCCGTGAGCTCTGGCTGGAAGATGGACGGGCACCGGCTGCTCCGAGCCCCCTCACGGGGATGCTTTTAGGAAATTAGCCCCCGGCTCCTCAGCCCTCACAGGCCGGGAAGCACCAAACCAGCACCGCCGAGCCCCTGCTGAGCCCATGTCCTCGCTGCCAAGGGAGCAGATATCCAGGGTGGACCCATCCCAGGCTCCCCAAAATCCTGGTCGCATTTGACACGCAGCAGCCCGGAGAGGTGGAGCAATGCGAGGGGACCAACAACCCCGCGCACCTCCCTGCGTGACAGCGGCCACCTCGCACCGCCCGGGGACGTGCCACGAGGGCTGGCACGAGGGCAGGCGCCGGCGCTGAGCAGCTGGGAGGGCTGAGGTTTTGCTGACGGCTTCAGTGCAGGCTGCCAGAGGTGGGTTTGAAAGGCATCGTCGGCTTGGCAGTGCTCTGCCCGCACCTTTCCCGTAACGACCGAGCTGCACCGCTCTGTTTAGTTAATGCTTCTCGGTGGCGCATCCTTCTGCCTGCCCAAAATAAATACATGAAATAAAAGAGAGGTTTCCATATTACGTGTTGGTTTTTTTTTTTTTCGTGATGGGAAAGGTTTTTTTTTTTTCGTGAAACTCCAAACTTTTTTTTCGGAAACTCCAAAGCTAAGAAAGTTAGAGCTACGTCCTGGCGCTAAGTGACAGCAAGGGGATTGCTCCTCGCATCGGGCACAGACCCAAAGCACTTAAAAGCGAGGACAGGAACGGCTGAGGTGGGCCTGCCATCACCTTGCCCAGCAACGAGAAACGCGCCGCCTGTGACACTGATCAAAAACCTGCATATTTCATCTCAGCACAATGCCCTTATCTTTGACCCAAAATAAAAATTCCTCCTTGCTCAGCGGTCTCCAAACACAAAATTATCTGTGTGTGCATTAATGCCACGTATCAATCAACTTCAGATGCAAATCCGCTAAGCGTTCACCCTTAATTTTACCATAAAAGGATCGTTCCGTGCCAGGCACCTCGCTCGCCATCATTCCAGGGAACGATCAGCAAATCCTCTCCTGGCCATTGACAAATACTTGGATCCTCAGCTCCTCCTAATGGGAACAAGCTGGCCAGTTCCTGAGAAAGGGCAAAGCGCGGGGGCCACAAAGGAGAGCTGCACGTCCTCTCCTCGCCCCCGGCTCGCAGCCTGCCTCTGAGAAACGCCCTCGGATCTGGAAGCCGGGGGGAAGGCGAGTGTTGATATTTTGGGATTTGGTTGGGAGCGCTGCAGTGGGACGAAACCCTCTCAGTGTCCCCGCGGCGGTGGCAGGGAGCAGCAGCATTTTTGGCTGCCCTGCAGTGCCTGCAGCCCTTTGCCCCTGGCAGCAGTGCTCCCTGACGGGAAGCCTGTTTGCTAGGAGGAGCTGAGGGTAATTAGGGATTTGCAGCGCTGGGCGCATTCGGCAAGGCGTTTTCTTGCTTTTTAAAGAAATTGGGGGTGGGGGGGGGGAGGTTAGTGGTAAAAGGCGCTGTGCAAGCGAAAGGAAAACACCAGGGAGTGCTTCTTGGAACTGCCAAGCACCAGACCACATGAGATGTCTTTCCAGGTTACGGCGAGGAGCTCCCTGCTGCAGGGCACTGGCAAGAGCACGGACAGACAGACAGACAGACAGAGCTCTGAGAGGGGATGAGATGAGTATCTGTGTATCTGTAAGAGCTCTGGAGAAGCAAAAAGCCTCGGGCATGTGCCATGCCGCAGCCAAGGGGCGAGCGAGCCCCCTTGGTGCCCGTCCCACCGCCGGCACACGCGGCTCAGCCGCCGGATGCTGCGTTTGACCCATTCCCATCCTGATCCGTGCTGGCAGCTCCTCGGTCCCGCTCGCAGCCCAGGGCCAGAGCCCGGCAGCGTCACGCCACGGGCCCGGCTGAATTTCCGCCCCGTGCACGAGGAACAATGGCCCGTGTGTCCCTCGGAGGCTCCTCCCGCCGGGCCGCAGCCGCCCTCCGAACACGCGCCCCGTTGTTGGGCTTGGCGGGGACGCGTTGGAGCTGCAGGTATTTCCTGCCGTCCGCCTCCATCCGTGCCCCGCCGGCCCCGTGGGGACACGCCGCTCCAGCCCCCGCAGCAACCTTGGGACCCCCAGGGACCTGACACCCCCCGGGGACATCGCAGAGGTTGCCGTGCCCCGGCAGGCAGGTGGCCCTGCTCCAGAAGGACGCCAGCAGCCAGCAGCTCAGCACCCCCCCCCCCCCCCGGCTATGCACATCCTGCTGGAAAAGATTTCCCTTCTGCGGTTCCAAGTCCCAGCTGAAATGAGGCTAAAAAACGTGCAAAACGCTGTTTTCTCTTCGTTTCCTTTGTGCGTTTCACAGCATGTTCTGCAAACAGGGCACTTCCTCATAGTTTTGCTTTGGCTCTCGTGTTCAGGAATAAGAGAGGCTTTTATTTTAATAGGAGAACGGGATTACAAATTAGCAGCTGGGCTGAAAGAGCCCAGGAGCTCCCCGTTAAAGTACCTGCACGAGCTGCTGTGGCCGAGCCCGGGTGTCAGCGCCGGGGGCCACAAGCACGGCGGGGTGCTGGGTGCCACCCCGCTTGGTGCAGGGCGGGTGCCGGTGCCCGGCGGCCCCTCTGCGACACAAACAGTTAACCAGCTGCAACCGCTACCCAGAAAGGGCTTATACCAGACACCTGACGGAGAGGAAAATACCAAGTAAGCACTAGGCAGCAGTGCTGCCTGCAGCCAATTTTCCTCACTTAATATGTTTCCTGCACTCATCCCCCTCCCTGACCCCAGCTCCTCCTCGGAGCACGTTCAGCCCCAGACGCACGGCTGGTGACCGGCCAAGGCGAGTGGGAGCGGTGCCGTCTTGTCCCTCCCCTCGGCGTGGTGGCCACAGCTCCTGCCATGGCTGCTGCAGCCCCCAGCTCCTCCCTGGGGGTCCCCGTGCCGCTCGGGGCAGGGCGCACGAACCCTCTCCAGCAAGCGGGTGAGTGCCCCGTGGCACGGTGGTGCTCAGCGCACCTCTGGGGCTGCTATGGGGTGCTTGGGAGGGTGTCAGAAGTGCCACCTCCGTGCTCTTGTGAAGGATGTGTTCCAGATTCAGATGCAAAAGCAGATCCAGATGAGGAGCTGAATGCCACTCCGAGTGCAGATCCAGACGTGGATCCAAATCCTGATCCAAATCCTGATCCAAACCCAGACCCTGATCCAAGTGCAGCTCCACGTGTTGCCCAACCCTCATCCAAACATGGATCCAAACCCAGGCGCAGACCCAGCTCCAAATCCAGATCTAAACCTTGCTGCAGGATCTGGTGTTTGGTCCCTGGTGCCCGGTGCACTCCCCCCTGCTGTGCCTGGCACCAGTCCCCGCTGCACGCAGCCCAGTAAGGGCTACCCGGTACCCATACCCACCATGCTGCGTTGGGTCCCCAGCACCCAGGATCCAGTGCATGCGGCCCAGTATCTGGAGCATAATGGCCGGTACTGCATGCCTGGAGTATGATATCCGGTGTGTGTTTGGCAATACCCAGTGCCCATCGCATGCAGTGTGCAGCCGGGGATACCCCGTGAGTGGTGCATGGCCGGTGACGTGTGGTGCATGGTGCCCAGCACACGGCGCGCAGCCGATGATGCCCCGTTCCTGCCGCCCGGTGATACCCAGAGCCCATCACACTTGGAGCGTAGCGGGCTGTACCTGGTGCTTGGCATGTAGCCGGCGATACACGTTGTGCAGCTGGTGATGCCTGGTCCCCATCACCCCTGGTGCACCGTGTGCAGTCGGTGATGTCCGGTACCCGGTGCCCATCACACCCGGTGCTCCAAGTGCAGCCGGCGATGCCGGGTACCCGGTGCCCATCACCCCCATCGTCCTGAGTGCAGCCAGTGATGCTCGGCACCTGGTTCCCATCACCCTCAGCACATCACATCCAGCCGGCGATGCCGGGTACCCGGTGCCCATCACCCCCATCGTCCCGAGTGCAGCCAGTGACGCCCGGCACCTGGTTCCCATCACCCTCAGCACATCACATCCAGCCGGCGATGCCCGGTACCCGCTGCCCATCACCCCCATCACCCCGAGCGCACCCAGCCGTGCCCGGTACCCGCTGCCCACCACCCCCGAGCGCACCGCGCGCATCCGGTGATGCTTGATGCCCATCGCCCCCATCACCCCGCACCCACCCCCGGTGCCCGGCACCCCTCACCCCCCGACACCCCGCCCCCACCCCGCGATGCCCGGCCCCGCTCCCCGCCCCCCCCTCACCCCCCTCACCCCCTCCCCACCTTTGCGCGCAGCCCGGTGCGCGGCTCGCCGTGCGCGCTCCCTGCCGGCAGGTGTCGCCGCCGTCGCGGGCAGGGGCGGCGGGCAAACGAATGCACTTCCGACGGCGCTCGGTCATGCCCCCGACTTTCCTCCCCTCCCTCCCGGCGCCGCGCGGGGCTCCCGCCCGCTGACACCGCCGAGGCGGCTCGCAACGGCGGCGGACAGCGGCGCGGCCGCCCGGGGATGGCCGCCGGGGCCGCCCCCGCCCAGCGCCGCCGCTGAGACGCAGCGGGGCAAGGCCCGCCCGGTAAGAGGCTGCTGCACCCGGGGAGGGGGGGGGGGGGGGAGGTTGGAACCGGGGAGGAACCGGGAAGGGGGTGGGGGGGTCGGTTTTTTTTTGTGTGTGTTTTTTTTTTTTTTGGCTCCGCCGGCAGGGCCGCTGCGCTCCGGGAGCGCCGCCCGGGGAGGGTCCGGGGTGGAGGGAGGCTTGGGGTGGGGAAGGGGAAGGGGAAGAGGAAGGGGGGGTGACAGCCGGGGGGCGGCGAGCCGGGGGGCGTCGCGTTGCGTTTGCACCGCGCTGGCGGCTGCAGCCGTGCTGCTGCTGGAGCCGCGGGGGCACCGGCGGTGTGTGCGCTGCAGCCCCTTCCCTTCCCTTCCCTTCCCTTCCCTTCCCTTCCCTTCCCTTCCCTTCCCTTCCCTTCCCTTCCCTTCCCTTCCCTTCCCTTCCCTTCCCTTCCTTTCCCTCTCTTTTCTCTTCCCTTCCCCTTCCCCTTCCCCTTCCCCTTCCCTTTCCATCCCCACGGCCCCTGCGCTGCATTCAGGCTGTGCTCCCATTGCGCTGCGCGTGCCGTGCTTTGCATTTGCAACCGCATCCCGTTCTGGACCCCCCCCCCCTCCCCAGGCACGAGCTTGGCTGGAGCTCAGTGGTGTCACAGGGCACAGGGAGCCCCTCACTGGCTCCCCCCAGGCTGTGGAGGGGCAACGAGGGTCCCCTCGCCCCCCCCAGCAGCATCCTTCAGCCCAGGAGGATGCAACTTTGTGCATTTGAAGCCCCCCTGGAGCAAGGTGGGCTGGGACCCCCGCGCCCCCCCCCCAGATCTTTCTGCTGGAGCTGCCTTTCAGCTGCAATTGCCTCTGTGCCCACCCTTTTGCCACCACCCCCTGCAAACATTCGGCCCCCTGGGTGCTCGCCTGGCTGGGGGTCCCGATGGAGCCGCGGCCCCCCCGGTCCCGGGGGTCGGCACCTCGAGGGCTCTCAGGCCCGTCGCGATGCGTCGCGGCTGACGTCGCGGACCTGCCGGAGGTTTTCATTGACGTCAGAGTGGGGAGCTGCTGGGGTGCGCGTTCGCTCCCCGCCGCCTTTCACGGAGCGTGATGCCGGCCCTTAGATGTGAGCAGATTTGGCTTTGCGAAGGCTTCTTGTGGCTGCCGGTTCCTGCCTGCGCTCCCCTCGGTGGCGAGCGGTCCCCTGGCTGGCTGTCCTCCGGTGACCTCCCCGAGCGGTGTTCTTGCCCTCCCCGAAACAACAGTGTGGGTTTTGCATGTGCGAGGCGAAGGGCGGGCAGCTCTGGTGGTGCCAGCACCTTCCGAGGGCTCTCCCAGCTCGCCTCCAGCTTCTGGGCATCACCGGAGCCTCCAGGAGTGGTTTCCTTGCTGGGTGCTGGGACTTTTGAGGGCGTCCCAAACCCGTGGCTGTGGGACGGTGCAGCTGCCTTTCCCAGGGTGGCAGCTTGCCCCGGGTGGCTGAGCAGCACCGTGCTGGTGGCTCTGCGGATGTGGGAGCTGTCACCCGTGAGAGAGGATGAGGGGACACGCGGGTGGCGAGGCGGGGGCTGGCTGCGCGCGGTGCCCCGGGGCTGCGCGCTCCAGGTGCACGGCCGGCGGCTGTCACCGCCTGGTGAAAATGGAGCTCGAGCTGCCGGGGGACAGGCTGGAGAAGGATGGGAAGGAGCCAAGGGAAATGGAGAGGACAGGTTCCCCCCGAGCGCTCTCCCCTCCCTGCTCTCCCCCTGGCACAGGTCGGGTCTGAGCCCCGTGGCATCGCCTGGAGGCCTGGCGAGCGCGGTGGTGGTGCTGGGGGGCTCTGTTGGGGGTCTGTGCGTGGTGCTGGGGGTCACCAAGAGGCCCGAGAGGCAGCTCCGGGGCCGAGGAGCTGTGTGAAGTTCAAGGCAGGAAGTGAGAAATGAGAAAAAAAAAAAAAGCACAACAATAACAAAAAATAGCACGACCAGTAGAAACTGCCGGGGAGCTTTAGGGAAGCGGCGCGGGGCCGTGCTGGGCGCCCAGGAGCAGCGTGCGTCCTCAGCTGCTGGAGGGGCCGCCCGTGCCGGGCACCGCGGACCCACCTCTCCTCTCCCAGCTGCGTCTCCTCCGCAAGCCCCAGGGAACGATTGCACGCAGAGTGCTGCGTTTCCGAGCCGCCACAGTCATTTCAGAGACCTTTTAGGCAGGGAAAGTGCTCTGTAGCGTGTAATTTGAAGGCTCTGCTCTGAACCTTCGCTGTCGCTCTGCTAAACGATCCTCTGCTCTTCCAAACCTTTGCTGCCTGGAAACGGGCGGCGGTGACCTGGTTCCTGGCCTTGCTCCGTGCCCGGCCCCCCGCGAAGGTGAGGGGAGGCGCAGGTTGCGAGGAGCAGCCCCGGGGTGTTTCTCTCTCGTGCACGGGGGGGCCTCTCAGCCGGGAGGGTCCTGCGAGATTTCAGCCAGTCTTAATCATCTCTCGCCTCTGCCTGAGCTGCAGAGGTTGTCACAGCTCGCGAAGGATTTTCCAGCCTGGAGGGCCAGGTCTGGCGAGGGCTCTGCAGGAGAGCGTAAGGCCCCCGGCCGGCTGCTCCTGCGACACGGGAGCTGTCGGAGCGGCCCTCGCCGGGCTGCAGAATTATTTTTGGTAGCGTCCCCCGGGCTCGGCGGCTTGCGGCGGGGAAGGACGGTTGGTGCTGCCAGCAGAGGAAGCGGCACAACTTCGGTTTAACCGATGGAGCCGGGGGCACGGCACGCTGCACCCGGAGGCGACGGGGCCATCGGTTAGCCGGCGAGCGTGACAGCGCCGTGGGTTTCCTCACCCTCTTCTTTCCTCTCCTGCCCGTCCCAGCGCGCGAGTTGCCCCCAGCCCCTCGGCGGTTGGAGGCACACCTGCAGGAACAGGGCGAGCTGCGGGTTTCCTCTCGCCGCGGGCGCTGCAGACGCAGGCAGGGCGCTCAGCTCACCGCGGCCGGGGCGTGCCGAGGGCGCGGATGAAGGGAGAAGGAAGGGGAGAAGAAGAAACATTTGCACGTGCGGCCGAGGGCTCGGCGGCTGCCCCTCGGCTGGCCGCGGCGTGCTGCGGCATGGGGCCGAGGGCCGGGCGGGCGGACGCGCGCGGCGGTGGCACCCCGGCTGGCAGCGCGCAGGCACGTGCACGTCTCCTCTTGCTCCGCTTTGGATGCGCTCCTGGTTTCCAGCGAGGCAAGGAAAGTCCCGGTGACGGCGGATTTGTGCACGTCACCGGCTCAGACACGCGGCCAGGGCAGGAGGGAACCGCCTGAGCGCGTCCTCCCCGTGCCTGGTGCGTACGTGGGTCCGACCTGCTCCTACAGGGCGGTGCTGGGGACGCCGCCCTGTCCCCAGGGGGTGGCTGCCACTCGCTGGTGACCGATGGCAGCGACACTGCCTGGTTTCCACTCGTGTCCCGTCCCCGCAGCAGGGCACGGGGCGGAGGAATTAGAGTTTCCCTAATTCACACGGGGATGCTCCGTGGGTACAGCCCTTCTGGGGACCGGGCAGGATGCGTCCCAGCTGGGGCGGGTGACAGGGCTTTGCACACCTGCAAACACACTCAGAACCTCTCTGTTCTCTGCTCAGCACCACGCAGATTTGGGATTTTCCCCGGGCACCAGCAGTGCAGAGGGGGGAGGCAGGTGCAGGCGCTGGGGGTCCGGCGTCGCAGCCAGAGCCCGCTCTGCTGCTGGGTTTTGCTTCGGTTGCACGGCCTAGTTTTTGAGAGCTGGAATATGCTCCAAGACCGGCTTTCTGAGTTGCTTTTTTTGGTTTTGTTTTGTTTTAAATGACAGCATTTCCCCTTTAAATTTACATCTCTAGCTGGGGAACACAGAGCCTGGTGAGAGAGGGAGTGTGAGACTTTTATAAAAAGAACGAGTCGGGTTTTATTATCCCTTTGAGACGAGCAGGGAAAATCTATACTGAAGGCATGAAATAGCAATAAAAATGGACTTTTTGCCAAAGCAAAATTAATTGAGTGAATCTCAGTCC
Organism: Anser brachyrhynchus; assembly: GCF_964034855.1. Taxonomy (NCBI): domain Eukaryota; kingdom Metazoa; phylum Chordata; class Aves; order Anseriformes; family Anatidae; genus Anser; species Anser brachyrhynchus. The sequence goes on from NC_137733.1 coordinate 15,026,959, forward strand.
TCGAGCCTGAGCTCTGAGAGGCTTATGAGCTGGATATGAACCACGCTGCCCCCTTCGAGGCTCTCCTCCCGCGAGGAAGGGAGGCAAAACCTCCCTCTGCTCCTCGGCACCGAACAGCCACGTGCGATGGGACCGACGCGCGGGAGCGAGGGACTTGTGCTTGGGACACGGCATCCCCACCCTGTCACCACGGCTGGCAAGGCTCGGGTCGCCTCCAGCCCTGATGGACCAAGGGCTTCCCCGGGTCCGTTGGCTTGGGGACCTGCTCTGAAGACGTGGCTCCGATGCTGGCGATCGTTTTGGGGTCACTGCTCCGGCGTTGCTGCTCTCCGCGGTCACCGTGAGTCACGTCGTCCCACCTGGATTGCAGATTTTGGGGGAGTCCAACAAGGGACGGGATGAAGGATGGGAGCCGGCTCCTTGCAGCCAGCTCTGGAGTCAGGAGAGGAATCTTACCCCGGCCTGGGCTTGCTTTTGTTAACCATTTTCCTCCCTCGTCTCTGCGTGCCGCTCCTGCCCCACACAGGGGTCTGCTCTTTCAAGACCGCCGTAGAAAAGGAAGCCCCCTCCTGGGTTTTGTTCCTCTGGACACTCACAAGCAGCAGCAGCAGCTCCGCTCTCCCTTTTTCTGGGGGAGGATGGCAGGAGGAGCCGCCGGACAGAGCGGCAGAAGGACAGACGGATTCTTTTCAGCAGATGGTGCAAAGAGGACGAAGCTGTGTAAACCTCCTGAGTCCACCAGAGACACGGAGATTAAATAGCGAGAGGGCCGAGAGGCAGCTCCAGGCGGGAGAAGGAGGGAGAAAAAAAGGAAAATGGGGGTGGAAATAGGATTGGAGAGTGGAAAGGGGGAGAGGAGTGCTGGTTTGAACAGGAATCTCCTCCCACTTGATGTCTCCCCTCCAATTTGGAGGGCCTAGATTCGGTGCCATAAAAATATAGCCCTTTTCAATCCCTTATCTTGCAGGAGCAGAAACAATTGGCCTGCAAAGAAGGAGAAAACAATCTGTTTGACTGACAAACAAAAACACATTTCTGCACAAAAGGAGGAGGAGGAAGAGGCAGCTGTCTGGCTGCTGCCTCGGCTTTTTTTTCCTTTCCCCTCCCTCTCCTGTCCCCTCGCTGATGGTGTCGGCGCGGAGCTGCTCCCCTTGCCAGCAAAACGCCCGCCGTTCTGACTGGCTGGGTTCGATGTCAGGCTCCCGCAGCAAATGTCATTGTCCGCCCCGCTGCCACCACCACGGCGGAGCTGCGTGATCCCGGGGGCTGCGGGGGGGGGCATGCTGGTTCCCCCAGCCTTGGTGGTGCTGCGCCCGGGGGCCGGAGACAGAAACTGGTGCTCGAGGGGAGGGCCAAAGGATGGGGGCTCGGGGAGGCCGAGCTGGGGATGGAAAGGGAGCAGGAGGTGTCTCGGGGGGGGTTTGGGGATGGTCAGTGGGTTGTGGGTGATGTGCTGGTGTCGCCTGGGGGGTGGCGTTGGAGCACCCGGCCTCGCGGATCTCCAGAGCCAGCTCTGTGCCTCGATTTCCCTGTCTGCGAAGTCAGCACGATAGCAGGCAAGTGCTGTAAGAGAGCCGGGCGCGGAAGTGCCCTGGGCACCGTAAGTCGTCATCCCAGCGAGCCGTCCCCAAAAGTAATTAAGGCAACCATCGTACCAGCCAAATCGGTGCTGGGGGGAGACCGTCGGACGGGCAGGAGCAGAACCTGGGGGATCTCGGATGTTGCCCATCCTCCTCAAACTCCTCCATCCTCCAAACGCCTCACTCAGAGGCTCTTTTAGGAGAAGCTGGTTGCCCCTGCCTGGTTCCCTGACCAGCAGCAGCTCTGTCCTGCTGGCACGGCTTTCCGAGGGCACCCTGCTCTCCCTGGACACACGAAGCAAACGCCCGCGCTCTGAAAACTGCCCCGTAACACCCAGCAGCTGGACCTGGAAAAGCAGGAGTGGAGCAGGATGGGCTCTGCGGGGCTGGTTTGTGTTGCTCAACAGGGAATCCATGGTAAATCGAGGGGCACAAGATGAAAACCCCGAAGCCACCGCGACGCTTTTAATTGCCGGTGATGCAGGATGCTGGTGACCCAGCAGAGCCCTCTGGAAAGATGATGCTGCGTTGGGGGACAACTCTCTTCTTCCCAGTTTTATTTTCAAGGAGCTGTTTCCCTCTGCAGGACAATAACGTGAGAAATCAGGGATTCCAGGTGAGCTAACGGCAGATAACGGCTCGGTTTATGAGCGGCTCTCCTGATGCCTCAGTCCGGGCGGCGAGCAGCAAGGCTTCCCTGCGGGGCTCGTCGCAAAGTTGGTGCGAGTTGGTACAAACGTCCTGAACCCGAGCGAATTCAAGAGATCCAGCCTCCGCTTGCAGAGCCTTTGGGGAATATTTGGCCCAAAACATTAAAAAACTTCTTTTTTTTTTTTTTTTTTTCTGATTCTTACCCCCAAAATGCAGAGGTTTTTGGCTTTTCCCTTCCCCTTCCATTTCAAAGGGAAACAAGAGGAACCGTCTCTCCCCGCAAGCCGAGCTGCCAGGAGGCGACGGCACAAGAGGCAGCCGGACTCCTTTTACAACTTTTGCACTTGACTTTCCTCCCCAGAAGGGGAAGATGCCTCGTCAGCGTGTCTTGTGATCAGGCTGTAACCTCTCGTTACCCTGACCGACGTCAGCTGAGCGGGCTGGGAGGTGCGCGGCTCCATCTCCAGCAGACCGTTGCTGCGCCGTGCTGCACGCGATTTTCGGGCAGGAAGAGGCCCAGGGCCTCCCACGTGAGCGGCGTTTGCAGACTTTGCCCGGCTCAGGGGCAGCTGCAGGCTCTGCAGGCAGCGACTGCAAGGTTTCACCCCTCGCAGCAATCCCCTTGGGGTTTGCACCCGTCGTTCCCAGCACGGTGCCAGCTCCGCCGTGCCCTGCTGTGGTCCCCAGGGTCCTCCAGCACCTGTCCTCCAGGCTCTGCGTGCCTTCGCCCATCAGCAGCTCTCCTCACAGCTGAAAAGCGAGCCTGGTGCAGGTTCGGTCCCCGGGCTCATTGCTGGAGATGCAGTGCAAAGCTGCTTGTTGTAAATCTGACAGAGACGTGAAGTTTGGTGCCTGGGCACGGAGGACTTTTCAGGTTTAAGCAGAAATCACTTCTCCACTCTCCAGGTGTCCGAGGTGGCTGTGGGAGCTGCTCTCAGGGCGAAGCAAGAGTTTGGCTCAGCCCTGCTACGAGAAGGGATGGCTGAGGCAGGGTGGGAGCTGCCGAAATCCAGACCCTGCACATATCTGGGTGCTCGTGATCCCTGTGCTGCAGGACGACATTTCCCAGCACAGAGCCGGGACCCGGTGAGCCAGGAGGAGCCGGCACTCCTGGAGGAGCCGGCATCTCCCACCCCTCGTGCCGGTCGCAGTCACGCAGTCCAGAAGCTCACCCTTAACAGTGCCCCGTGCCTCTCGGGGTCTGCCACGTCGGGGTTACGTGCCCGGCGGCTGCTCCCTGCTCGGCTCCATCACCCAGAGCATTTTTCCCTCCTGCTTCGCACGTCCCGCTGCCCGGGTTGTCTCAACCCCGATTTACAGCCGGCGCTGGGCGCGGGGTCCCTCACCTGCCTGCGGTAGCACAGCCTCTCCCATTAGGTGCATTTCCAGGCGTGACTTCCATCTATCTGTCAGCGGAGAGCTGGTTTCCGCAGCATTTACAGCCGTGCCGGGGCACCGCTCGTATGTCATAATCGCTGGTGGGGGAAGGACTCTGAGAAATGATTTATTCCGCGCTTTTCACCTCTTTTCTACTCGCAAATTGTTCGTGATTTTTTTTTTTTTGTAGTTGCATTAGGCATTCAAAGTGACTGCGATTTCCCCCGTCGTATTCATTATTCAAAATTGTCCTCCAGATAATTTCTGCAAATAATTCGCGGTCTTTGCTCTTTTGTGAGTACTCAGCCTCAAGAATTGGAGCCGTTTTAATTGGGATCTCGCATCACATGATGGGTTTTGGCTTCCTGATTGGGCGGGCAAAATTTTTAGACTCGAGGTTTGGGGAGGGAACTGTTGCGATTAAGAATTTTAAATTCACTTTCTTCCAGTATCTTCAATCGCTGCTTAAAATTAACAGTCTGTCTTTTCCTTTTTTTCTCTTCCTGGCCAAAAATCCTTGCCGGTAACTCATTGGCAAGAAGCGCTTGGAGAACGTAAACAAAAAGGTGGCACAAAAACAGCTAAATTTAACGTTTTTGAGAAGTTGAGCGATGATTCATGGTGATTTCTTTTGTATTATTCTCCTAGCTCGGGTAAAAATAACGATCAAAATAATTTTAAATCGTAAAAAGTCACATTGCTGGGGGACTTTTATAGCGCTCGGTTTATAAAATCTCCCGTCTACGGCTCTCGGTGTGCCCGAGAGCATCCTGTGGGCTGGCCCATGTGCGGCAGGGAGCTGGTGCCCGTGCCCTGCTGGGCACCTGAGGCTGCTCTCGCCTGGTCCCGAGGGGAGGAGAGCGCAAAGCGCCTGCCTCCCAATATTTCCTTGCTCCGCACCCGCAGCAGACGAGTCTCCGGCAGCGTCGCGCTGAGCTCGGCTCGAGGCAGAGTGACCGTAAGTGACTTGCCCAAGGTCGTCCTCCAGCTCCGTGGTTCGGCTGGAAATAGCTCCAAGGACTCCCGATGCCCCGAGAGCAGCCCCGTGCCGCTGGGAGACCAGTCCAGGAAGGTGCGGGGGTCCGGGCATTTTCTCTAACCCCCAAACTGGCTCCTACAACCCCTCATAAACCCTCCCAGGCCCTATTTTCCTCCGCCAGGCTGAGTCAAAATGGCCCCACCGATCCCCCCTTCGCAGCGGGGGCCCCCGCAGTGTATTTATGCCTGCAAAGCGGAGCGCTGGGCTGGCGCTGCTGGTGGTGCAGCACCCGCGCGCCCCGGCTGCTCGCTTCCACCAGCTGCTGCTGCCGATTTCCCTTAAAAATAAAACCCCTCTAAAGGTACAGCAGGGACACCTTAAATGCAGAGCTGTGGCGTGCAGTTAATCATATCCTCTTAACGGGTTTATTCGCTCATTAAATATTTAAGACTCGTTTCTCTTTATCAATAGTGTGGAGGCGTGCAGGCCCGGTGCAAAGATTTATGCACACAATAGGATCGGTGCATTTAGATTTGTCTGAAGGGATCCGAGAGCCATTTAAAACTCAACCGAGGGGGACGGTGTCTGCTGGTGCCGTCTTCCTCCGGTGAGCTTTCCGCCTCCTGACTGCAGATTGAAGGTGGCAGGAGGGGAGGTCGGGTGGCACGGGCTCACGACTACCCCTGGTGCCCCCCCCTTGGTGCTTTGGAAATAACCGTGCCCCTACCGGGAGCACCCCGTGGCCGGGGATGGCCAGTGGGAAATGCCATGCTCCGAGGCAGGAGCTGGTGCTGGGAGCAGGTTGGTGCAAGCGGCGCTTCCGTCCCCGCTCCCCACCGCTGTCTGCGTGAGGAGCGTTGTCGTAGAGGCTCAGACGCCGATTCCAGCTCGTCTCGCGCTGCTTGGGAGCTGTCACGCAGCTGCAACATCTGTTGGTCTGCTCTTACCTGGCCTCTGCTCTCCACGCAAGCGTAGGAACGGTGCTGGCCTTTTTCAGGATGGGGTCCCCCAGCCCATGCCATCATCCCGCTCCTGCCTCCCCATCCACCCCCTGCCCTCCCCAGCTCACCAGCCTGGACCCCCACCCTGGGCACCCAGTTTTGAGCCGGTACCCCTATTTCCCTGTCCTTTACCTGCTCTCCAGCCCCTGTGCAGGGCTCCACAGCTGCCAGAGGTGTTGGTCCCGATGCAGGGAGGCGATTTTTAGTGCTCCCACCGGTGCAGCATCCCACCAGCACGCCCGTTCCCCGGTCTCTGATGGCCATGAGTTTGCAACCTGGTGCTGCAGTGATGGGGAGCCTGGGGTGGGCTGGGGTTCGCAGCCTGACTGGGCGTCCAGTGCAGCTGCACAATGTCACCCGTACCCGTCCTTCCGCCGTGCCGGAGCTTGCAGGGACAGCAGGTCCCAGCACGCAGGACTCTGTCACCAGCTCAGCAGCCCCTGCTTACGTGGGGAGGGAGCATCTCGTGCCAAGACCTGTCCTCCCTGGGCTGCAGCTTGGAGGCGGTGATGGCAGCAGCTGACACACATTTTTTGGCCACCCGTGGCATCCCAGCGGGTTCCTCCAGCCCCTTCCCAAACCCCTCTCCAGGAGGTGCTGGGGAGGACAGGGAGGGCGAGCAGGTGCAGGGCAACGGGCAGGCGAAGGACCAGAGCTGATATTTTCCCCCCAGGGGGTCTGAGAAATACCCTGGCTGGATTATTGACAGTCCAGAGCCTGGGAAAAGGGTCCAGGCTTCAGATATTTCCCCGAACCTCTCCTGCTTTGCAACGTGCCCACCAAAAAAAAAAAAAAAAAGGGATCTGACAGCAGTAAAACTGTCGGGCGGCTGCTGCTGCGTTTTTTTAAAGTTCTATGATAGCTTCTCCCCCCTCTTTTTTTAATAGCTAATGCATCTGTCACTACTTTCCTAATGAGCTTTCCGAAAGGGCCTTAGGGACCTCTACCTATCCGTGTGGGTTTGGATAGGAGCTTACTCAGGGGAGGCAGGGAGAATTCAGCTCCCGGTTTCACCCCCGTCTCCTCCCCGCCGCCCTCCCAAACTCCTCTCTCCGAGGGCAGGTTGTCCAGAGGGAGGGGAAGACAGCAATATCTCAGCACTCGGAGAGCTGGCGTGCACCCCCTGCAATCACAGCCAATAATGACAAAAAGACGGGGCTGCTGCCAGAGATAGAGAGCTGAGCTCCAAGCGTTACAGCAATGTCACAGCCTTGGGACTGCTGCTGGCTGCTACTGGAAAGAAATTTCCTCACAACAGGCAGAGTTATAGGAAGGAGCCATTGATTGCATTAAAAAAACACCCTCCCCACCTCTTTTTTTTGGCATGGATTTTCAAGGCTTTTTTTTTTTTTTTCTCTCCCCCCCCCCCCCCCCTTCTCTCTCCATTTGCCATTGAAGTTGCGTTCAATAAAACCCATCGCCCGAGAGCGTCTGTTCGCATGTTCTCGGCAGCACAATGGGCAGAGGACTGCAGTGTGCAGACGCTCAGCCAGCCGCACGCAGACAATGAGGGGGTGGGAGCGGGGCGGGGGGGGGGGGGTAGGGACCTCTTCGTTATGTTTTTTTTTTTCCACCTGCCGGCCCCCACTGCTAATTGTAATCACAAAAGGCAAATGGGAAGGGACCAGGGGAGCAGGGCTGCGGTTCACTGGGGTCATGGTCTCCATCAGTCATTCTCCCAGCCTGTTGCTGGGTAAAAGCCTGGCTCCCTCGGTTTATCAAAACGACTGCACAGTAAAAGCCTCTTAACCGCTACTCCCCCCCCTTCCAAAAAAAAAAAAAAATCTGTTTTAACTGACTCAAAAAGCGTGAACTTCCCACTGCAGTCCACGGGAGACTTTCCGTTGACTTCTTTGCGCACAGACGGGAAAACAGAGGGTTTGGTGACTCAGATGCAAACCTGGGATCTCTTCCTCTCTCTGATGCTGCTGGCAAATTGTTTAGGGCCCAATTCAGCGAAGATTCAGCAAGGGGACGAATGCCCCTGTCCGTGTGCCATCTAACAGGGCATGAGAAGATGTGCTGCTTGTCGGGACAGACTGCGCCGTGCCCGAGTTCCCCCCGGCTGTAAAACGTGACAGCGCTAACCCTACGTTGCGTGGTGGTGGAGGAGCTAATGACTGTTAATGCCAGGGAGATGCTTTCAGATCTCTAGATAAAAGGTGCTCAAGGAGGGAAAATTATTATCAACATGGGCCAAATGGCTACAGGGGATTCGAAATCTGTTTGTATTTGTAGGATGTAACCACTAAGGAGGGAGAGACTGGGACAATGGAGCATGCACAGCACTAATGGAATGAGCGTAGGAAAGAGGATATCTCTGGAGACCCTTAGAAACCATTTCCCAGTGGTAAGATCTGCTTGGGTTGTTTGTTCTTCTTCCCAGATGAGAGCTGCAGTCGTGGACGCTTTTATCACTTACGGCCTGGACTAGACAGAGGGACAGAGCGCGTGCTGCAGGGACGAGCCTGCAGGGCTCTCCGGTGGGTGGGCTTACGCATCTAACTGGTCTCAGCTTCCATTTCTATCACTCAGAGCTGCGCTTTATAACAGAGGGATCTGGACTGGAAATTGTAGACCTGTTTTTCAAGCCTGGGATGCAGATTTGGCCTCTGGCGGAGGCACAAGGGCATGACTTTGGCATCTTGACTCTGCAGCTGCAGCAGAAAGGTTTTTTCGGAGCGTGCACATCCTCGTCCCGTCTCGGGATGGAGCAAGGGGCTGAGGGTATGGTTTGGGTTGGGGTGTGGATTGAGAACGGCCCCGCGGCAGCGTGTGAGCGTGGCGGTTCCCCGAAGCCATTTCACTGGGAGATGCGCTTTTTCCAGCTGATTCATGCTCCCGGTGCAAGCCCGTTTCTTGTCGTGGCAGCAGCAAAGCCTGCCGAGGCTGCGCATACCAACGCGCAGTGGTCCAGCCTGGAGTCTCCCAACAGGCTCTGAGCCTGGTGGTGCCAGGTGCTGTACAAACACACGTTTTCCCTCTGAGATTAAAACCGAGTCAGACAAGCTGTTTATTATCTGAGGTCTGATAGTGCCTAGAGACCTGCGCGGTGCTGTGCAAAGCGCCGGGAAAGCGTGGAGGAGACGGGCAGCCTGGCTCCCAGGAGCGTGCATCCCTGCTTAACCCACGCAGCCTCGCTGACGGTGGCACGCACGGCTCCGAAACCGCGACGTCGCCTTCCCTTTGCACCGTGCCCGTTGGCTGAGACAGCCCCATTTTGTGCTCCAGGGAGCCGCAGCCTTTCTCACTGAAGACCTGCAGCGCACCATGCTCTTTTTTTTTTTTTTTTTCCCTCTCCTGGACACTTTACTTAGGTTCTTTCTTCCCTCTCATTTTCTCTACCATCAAATGAAAGCCATTCAGACCAAAACGGTTCAGTCTGCTCTTTGTGTCTGGAAAACAGAACACCAAAGACAGCTGGACCTACCCGAGATGGCCACGGCCGTGGCAACAGTGGCTCTTTGTTAGCGCTGTTGTCTCTGCCCCTATCTCCAGCGTCTGGGGCCCTGTCTCTTTAAAGCTTTAGTGTGCTGTGTCAAAGCCAACAGAGAGTTCAGCTTATTAATGGATTCGCTAGGTTAATATCCCAACAGTTTTGTGGTGTGTTTTTTTTTTTTTCCTCTTTTTTTTTTTTTTTTTTTTTCCACCGGCATAATTTAGAAAGGGGGGAGGGGGAGAGAAAGATAACCCAGTCCCATTTCTGGGGAGGAGGGCACGGCATGGCTCATTGCTTTGGAGAAATGGAGCTGGAATGGATGGTCGGGGCCACGAGGAGGTGGTGGCCCAGCCCTTCGCCTTCCTGTCTGTATGTACATCTCTCTCTATCTCCTTCTCCTGCGGGGTTCCCTGCATCAAAGCTTCTTCCAGTTCTTATGCTAATGAGGTGCATTAATGCTTAATGACTGTGAACAGGCTTGTTTAATTGCACCTATCTGAGCAGGAGGCACGTTGCTGTATAAGAGGGAACGACCATGTAAGCAGCTGCATGCCCTCCTGGACAGTCTTAATTACATGTAAAACTGATGTGATCTAAACCACCAGGCTGGTGATTAGTTTAGTGAGGCAGGTGGTACTTTGCAATTCAGTGCCTCAGAAACTCTAGAGCAAGTGAGATCAGATTCTTTCGTAGGCTATGGAGGATAAGGCAAGCCCTGATCATCCTTGAATTTGATGTTGGGTGGGGACAAGCACGGCATAGTAGATTAATTTAATTAATTTATTGCAGTTAGTTTGCAAAGACATTATCCGCCAGCGTCTGTGCAGAATACTGAGCAGTCCCATTAATGCAATGCTATTTTGCCTGTAAATCCTCTCCCCCCACCCCTTACAGGAGGAATGAGCTGCGATGGTCTCAGCTTTCTGCAGCGTTATCTCGCGCTGTTTGAATACGACTGATTGTCTGAACTACAAAGGGGCCCGGCGCTAATGCAAAGCCATCCCTATTGGCACTAGACCTAGATTAATGACTCTGCATGCATTGCCTTGGCTCTAAACTGGATTTCCCTAAAGCAGCTCACGGGCGCTGCTGTCTGCACTCCCGTATCCGTGCCTCTTGCCGGGCTGCAATTGTTCGGCTGGCGCAGGCGGCGGATGTGGGAGCACCTCCAAGTGCGAAGGCTGTTAAGTAGGGGTGCACAGGTACGAAGATACCTGTCATCGCGAGCCATCTGCTGCTAATTACCCAGCCTCGCTTCTTGCGATTATTTGTTTTGCTTTTATTCACCGGAGGGGGATTTAAGAATTAAAAAAAAAAAAAAAGATAACAAAAAACAAACACCTTTTTTTTTTTAGGGATCAGTTTGGGCGGAGGAATAAACCGAGTGCGGCAGCGCTTTGGAGCGGTCGGGCTCTCCTGGCCCGCCATGGCCCTGGGTCATGTCCCCCCCCTCCTCGTCCCCATGCAGGACTCTTCCTCTTGGCCTCCTCTGCCCCGTCGCTTCCTCCCATCCCCGTCCCCGTCCCGTGAACTCTCTGATCTCTCCCTCTCCCTGCCCTCCGGGGCCCCTCAGGAGGCTCTTCCTGACGTTACTCCCACAACAACCACTTCCTTCCCCTCCCGGCAGCCCCTGGCTCTGCAACCGTCCCTGCCGGCCCCGGCTCGCCCGGCCCCTCGCTATCTCCCCCAGACCCCTCTCCCACTTCTCTCCTTCCAGCCGACGCTGTTTATTTTGTGAAAGGGCTTATCTCAGATGCAGAGGCTTTTTCCGCACAGGGTGAACCCGTAGCTGCAGGGCCACCGGGTAGGAGGCGAATCCTGGTCCTTCACGTCCCCGCTCCCGCTTCTAAAGCCCTATCCCGATGTCCGCAAAGCCTGCAGGGTTTAGGGGTTAGAGAACCAACGCACCATGTTGGGTGCATTTCTCCCCAAATGCAGCCTCCCTCAAACCCAGTCTCCCCAAACTGTGTTGGTTTCTCCCCAAAATAAAGCGTCCCCTTAACCCCGCCACTCTTCAGGCTTGCTGGTGGGGATGGCGTCTGCCTGCTTGTGGTGGGATGGTGAGGCGGGAGCTGGGGAAGAAGTGGGCCAGGAGAGTGGTGGGGGAACAAGAGTGGCACATCTTCCTCAGCATCTTCATTGGTGTCTTCCTCAGTGTCTTCCTCCCAGCCAGTGCATTTCATGACAGGAGAAGACACCATGTCAGGGGCAGCAGCGTGAGGATCGCAGCTGAGGAGAGGGGCTGGCAGGGGGAGGCACAAGATGGCGGCCGCTCTGAGGGGAGAAGGGGGCCATGTTGGGTTTGGGATGGGAGCTCTCCTTCCAGAAGGGCGAGCCCTGCTCCGAGGGGCTGCGGCAGCCTGGCTCTCCATAGGAGAAGATGGAGGCCCTGCTGCGTGCCTTCTCCTCGCCCATCCCTCAGCTCTGTTCCCCAGCTTGTCCCACTGAGTCACGTTTTGTGTCACCTTTGGCCTTGCTGGTGGCAGACTTCAGGTGGAAAGCGAGACATTTCCGCTCCAAAAAGCCACCCTATGCACAGCCCCGCGGTGGCCCCACTGAGGTGGCCCCGAGCATTGTGGCATCGCCTCTCACAAGCGCTCTGCCCCAGCCTAACACCAGCCTGAGAAGCCTTGCAGCTGTGGCGGACATGGCTGCTGCGGTGCCATCCCCTCACCTGGGCTGAGCGCCCAGTGAGGCACCATGGTGTTTTGCAGCAAGATGCCACAAAACCAGCACTGCTGCCACGACATCGGGGCCGGGGGGGCTCAGCCCAGCGTCGTCTGAGGGCGAAACACCCTCGCGCCCAGCCCCAGCCCAAGCGAAACCTTTTTTTAGCGCTCCCCTGTTTGCCAGGCGCACTTCCTTTCTTTTGATTCTTACCACCTACATACAGTCTGACTGCAACGGCAAAAAAAAAAAAAAAGAGAGAATTGCAACATTCAGTAGAAGGCTTTTCTGTCTAATGACGTTAAATTTATTAACCAAAACTCCAGCTGCACCAGGCTGGGATCTAATAATATTCAGGCTATGGAGACATCAAGTAGAAAGAAGCTTAAAGCCCTTTTTATTTCACAGTAAAACTGTCAGTAAATAACTGGATTGTCTTGAGACTGAGAAAATGGGGATTTATCTTCCTGAACATGAAAAGTGTGCTTATTTTTTTTTATCAGCTTCAAAAAGCCCCAGCAACCTTGATTTTCCTTCCACACCGTTCTCAGCAGCTCTGCCAAGCCCCAAAACCACACAAATCAAGAGACAGGCTCTAAAGATATTTTTAATTAAATTAATTCCTTTTCCTTCCTTCCCCATTTCTCCCTTGTCCCCTCCTCCATCCTCTCTTTCTCTCTCCCTGTGTCCCCAGCTAATGACTTCTAAGCACTGTGACATTTCAGCGCTGGCTGTCACTAACACCACACCTCCGTGCTGGTTATAAATTGGGCACAGAGACATAAAATTCCCTGCAGAAGGTCCCCGTTTGATGATATTCTCCGAGGTAAATCTCCAATAGCTCCCTGTTTTCTTTAATAACGCTAATAGGCATAGATTAATTAAACTGTTATATTACTTCCTTCTTTCTACCAGCACCAGTTAGAAATCTTATTACCTGCTCCTCTCCGCTTGCCTTTTCCCCAAGGTGGTTCTATTCCAACCAGTTACCAAGGTTTCTCAGAGGCTGTAGCACAAGGTGAAGCTGCAGATGCTGGCTCCGCGAGGCCGGATCCTGCCTCCAGCCCTTCGTGCCGAAACCCCGCCGACCCCAACGGAGCGGCGCGGGCGGACGCGGGGTCGGGATCGAGCCCGGTCTGTCTGAAGAGGTTCTGTCTTGAAAGCAACAGCGGGGCTATTGTTGAGTCTGGATGCCCCCTCTAAAAGGGACCACAGCTGTAGGAAAGGGAATTGTATATATCCATCAACTCCTCCAGGGCCCCAGGATGTATTAGTTAAGATTGCGGGATAGCATGTCTCGGCTCTGCTGAAGGGCTCCTTTGAATGACACGTTGGATATACTGTTGCACATCTGGCCGCTGTATTATTGGGTTGCTCTACAGTTGCATTTTCCAGACCGCGGGAATGTGTCAGTCCTTGGGGGGCGCAGGGGACGACATGTGGGAAAATGAGAGGGACGCATCCTGCGGGGTGGGGTGGCTTTGGAAGGAGCCCGGTGGCGGCGGCGGGGAGGCGGGTTGGGGGTGGGGGGAGCCGTGCAATGCTTTCACACAAAATGCCGTGTTGCCATTTGAAATCCGCTCCAGAGCTTCCTGCTCTAATTAAATTTGTCACCATCGTTACTATAATGCCTGCCATTCCTCCAGTGCTTTTTTGTTCTCAGGAATCCCAAAACACGACAGAGGCGAGGGCAGAATCGCCAGGTCCTCCCTCCACGCTTCCTCTGCGGGAGCTTTTTCGCAGGAAACCCAGGAAAATGCCGGTGCAGGAGCCGCTCTGAGGCAGAAGAGCAGCAGCTGGGTCTGGGGACACAGGTTTCTGAGCAGGGGATGTAGAGGCTGGACGGTCTGCACAGCTCTTGCCCTTACACGTAAGGTCTCTCCTGGGACCGCTAATTTGCGGTGGCACTGGAGATCACCCCGGTTGCAGGCCTGCTGTCACTTGGCTCGTCCTGCCCTCAGCCCCCTCTGCACAGGAGCCCCGAGCCCCCTCCGTGTTGGCCCCGATGTGGCCAGCCAGCCCTGCCAGCCTGCGGCTGCTCTGCGCCGCGCTGGGCCGGGAGGATCCGCTAATTACTGGCGGCTCTTAATATGGCCCCTGCACGCTGCCAGAGCGGCGTGAAGGGCTCAGAGCAGGAGACACAACCTGCTCCATCGTGTCTTCTGTGTCAGCCTGCGACGAACTGAATGCAAAAAGGCTGTCTGAGCCGCAAACAGCGGAGCCCTTGGAATTTTAAAGGTGCAGGGCTCAGAAAACAAAGGCGCGGCGATTGCGCTGCTGAATATTCATCCCGGCGCCTGATCCCACCAGGAGTAAAAGCCCCCACAGTGCCCGTGGAAGCGTATGGGAGGGACCTGGGTCTGAACCCCGTCCTGGGCTCCAGCCCAAATCTGAGGGGGGAGGGCAAATTAGTCCTTAATGCACATAGATCTTAGGCTAAAACCTGATAAGGGAACTCTCCTATGTTAATTTACCTGAGTTATTTACTATACTGATTGCTGAAGGTACTCTGATTAGCGCATGAAATATTTCTATACCTTCGGTCTGATTAACCCATATCTGCAAAATAAATATTTGTCTCATTATAGTTATGCGATCGTGCAATCAAAGACCCCGTCGTAATGGAAAAGGGAGAGAGTATCCATGTGGGAAAGGCGGGGAATGGTGACACGGGGTGGGCTCGAGAGCAGGACGCTGAGAAGCGCTGGTGGAGCTCAGGGGGGAGGCTTCGTGCTCACAGCCCCAGTTGGAGGGGTTGAGATGCCGGGGAGGGCATGGTCCTCTTCCCCTTTCACTGTGCTAACTGGGACTCGTTCCATTTGACTCAGCAGCCTCGCGCCAGTCCCAGCAAGAGGAGGGTCAGACCTCGGGAATCACAGGGGTGAGCCCCGGCAGGATCCCAGCCTCCAGCTTTCAGAAACAGAAGCAGGGAGTTCCCGGCAGCGCGGTGCGTGTGCCAGGCTCCCAGACGATCTCCTAAAATAGCCCAGCGCACCAGGCGGTGGCACCGGGGGAGAGCGCGGAGGATGAAGTGTTCAGTCTTCCTGGCCCAGATCCGGGCAAGGGGGGGGTTGGCAGCTCCCTGCCCGAGGCGGAGATGGCTGCAAGCGTGGTCTGGGCAGGAGGGCAGCCAGCACCGGGCGGCAGGGAGCAAATTTGGGGCAGCCGCCGGTGCCCGGCATCGCCGTGCGTGCTGGACATCTCCCCCCTGTGCAAGGGGAGCTGTAAGTCATCCGTAGGAGAGGCTCCCCCGCTCTCCCTTTACAGCGCTCTTTTGCATATGCTCGGTTAGGAAAGGAGAGGAGTTTTATTGTGGCTGTGCAGAAGAGCTAAGTCAAGAGGTTGCTTTATGGCTGGCGGGTCCCGGCGTGGAGAGGAAGGCGTCCCAGATGCAGCATATAGCAGGGCTGGCAGCGCCGTGCAGCACTGCTGCATCGCAGAGCGGCTGCGAGCACCGCTCTGCAAAAGAGCTGAAGTCATTTTTCTTCTAAGGGCAGGGGGTAGTGGGGAGGAAATATGAAGGCAGCCCTGTTGCTAAGGAAATCTGCTCTTTGTATGGTCGTACATTTAGGTAATGCTAATGAAAGGCCATATAGTAGCGAGGTGCAGATGTCAGCACTGTGCACTCCTGGATATTTGATTAGCATTTCTTTGACTTTGCCTCCTCTAACAGAAATACCTGGGTATGCTGGATATTGGGAAAATAACCCCCCCCCCTTCTCCTCTGCCAGCCCAACAGCACACGTACGCAGGGAGAGGAAAAGCCTCACCAAAATAAGACGCCCCATAATGAATGTGTTTTTCCCCACACACACACCCTGGAGAGGATGAGAGCAAACATGTGATGAGAACAGAAATAGTCCCATCACTTAATGCATTGCTGGACGGTGCCCAGCCGGCACAGCGATGAACCTGGCGTAAAGACCCGATAGCAGCAAACCAGCATAGCATCCTATTTAATGGCTGGTGGCCCACAGATGTTTTAAACCTCGGGACGGAAGCTCTCAGAGGTTTCCCTCCCGCCCCTAGCATCAGCGGGCTGCTTTTGGAAGCAAAAGCTGCGGATGCTCTATCCAGGGACCCGGCGCATCCGCGGATTAGCTGTTGCGTGCGTACGTGTGCGGTGTCTGAGCCCGGATCCGGGGATCTGGCTTGCAAAGCGCGGGGAGGACCCGTGCTGCTGCTCCAGAGCGCCGTGTCCTGCTCTTGAGCATCGCTGGAAGAATGAGTCAGCCGTTTTCCTTTGCGCGGGGGGTCGAGTGGATGCCCCTGCCTGAGTGTCACTAATAAAAGCACCCAGAAACGGAACCGCTCCGCGCTCGCATGTCGTGCTTGCGACTGTCTTAGAGACCAGCTGCTCTGCGTGAGACTTCCAGAGAGTGAGAGCGCTTGAATGAAGCCCTTATCTCTGCCTCTCGCTGTCTGTGCCGCACAGCGCACCGTGGGCTCGGCTCCTCTGTTCCTCTCCTTTTGCTCTTGCTCCCTGGGGGCAGCCAGGAGGGAGTCCCCTGGGAGCGCTCCAGCACCTGCGAGGAACGGCCCCTCCGGGGCTAAATCCAGGTGCTGGAGACATCCCTGTGCCGCGTGGAGCCGCTCTCCTGGGGGGCAGCAGGGGGGCTCGCCTGCCCTTCGGGTGCTGCAGGCCGGGGCCGGCTCCCTCCCTGCCTGCCCCGCCGGCACCTGCCCCTCCCTGCCTCCCTCCCTCCGGTTGTGCAACATCCCAAGGGCAATTACAGCAGTGCTTACGTGGAGCCGTGATATTGGGAAAGTATTTAGTCATTTTAAACTGTTCTGCTGGTGGCTCCCCTCCCTTAAGGTGGTTCCTGTTTCTTCTTCGCCCTCTCGCAGCGCGTTGTGTCGCAGCAGCCACCGGCCCAGCATCTTCGGGTACCAGGGGCGAGGGGGACCTCACCCTCCCACGGAGGAGCCACATTCCCATCAGAGGGCTCTTCCTTTCCTTTCCCCATCCCTCTCTGCCTACTACAGTGATTTTAAAGCTCCTTGCCTTTGCTCTCAGTGACAGTGATGTTGGGGGCGGGTGGGTTTTGAAAGCAAAAGTAAGGGGAAGGAGGATGCGGCGCTTTGATTGCTCTCAGCAGCTTCTGGGTGCTTCTCCATGCCCGTCCCCGGTGTGGTTCTCCCTGGACGCAGTGTGAGCAGGGCGATCCATTAGGGCACTTTGAGCGCGCTCCACAAGCCCACTGTGGGCTCTCCACTCTCCCTCTCCTCCTGCCATGGGACTGCATGGAGAGCATCAGCGTCGTGCGGGGTTATCAGGCGCTCGCCTGCAGGCAGGAGCCACCACCGAGGCACCGGTACCGTGGTGCTCAGCAGGAAACCTCGACCAGGAGCCACACTCAGGTCTGCAGCTGCCCTGCCACCACGCTGCATGGCTCGCCCCAGCTCCAGAGGCTCAGTTTCAAAACTGAGGAGCGTTCAGGGAAGCCTGGGGACAGATGCACGCCCGAGGACAGACATTGAAAAGTCTGGGTGTTGTTTGCTCCAGAAAGATGGTGAAGGGGTGAGGCTGCGGTAGAAGAAGATACGCTCACGTGCGCACAAGAACAACACTAAAAAATACATGGTTAGGGTCACAAAGTCAGGCGCTGAGCGCGTAAGAAACCCCAGTATTAAAGACACCTGAGCGGCTTGTGGCAGGCGAAGCGGTGTGCATTCATTAGGGCACTGACTTAATTTTGTGGCCGCAGGGAGCGTGCGGGACGGATGGGGCTCAGTTAAACACAGCTCAGTGTCCCCCGTTGGCTGTCCCCCACCGTTCTGTGCCCAACCCCGGCGCCTGTGTGCTGTGCATCGTGCGGATCCTGCTTGGAGGATGAAAATTGTTCCTCCTGGACCGTCCTCAGGTGCCAAACACCAGGCTCGCTCTCTCCTCTTGCTTTCCCTTTTCTCCCTGTGTCCCTTCCACCTCCAGGCTCCTTGGCAGGGCGGGGGGGGTAGCGGGACCCTCTGGGACCCCGCAGCAGGAGGGATACATGGCAGCTCCAGGAGGACTGCTGCAAGTGCAACCCATATGCTTCACCCTGCCAGCATTTCGTTCTCCATCTGTTTTTTGTTTTGGCTCAGCTAAACACAGAGGGGAGAGGTGGGTTTCGGTGGGAACCTTCTGTCTGTCTGCCTGCAGCGTGCGGGACAAAGGAGGCATGGAGCAGAAAGCCCCAGAAGCACCCAGCAGCGGGCTGGGGGACTCGAGCAGGCTGCCTTCCTCCTGAAGCCCTGTGAGAAGCGTTCACGGAGGAGAAGCAGCCTTGCAGCCTGCTGCGGGCATGCACCGAGGGCTGAGCCAGCCAGGGCCTGGAGGGGACAGATGGAGGAATTAAGGACACCTCAGCTGGTCAGGGGGACCAAGGGAGGCGTGCAGGGGAGCTGGCTCCCGTACCTGGACCGTCTTGGAGACGGGGCTGGGAGTTATCACGGCTTTTCTTAGCAAGAGAGCCCTCCACCGGAGTAACGTGCCGTGGACATAAAAGGAGATCTGGAGTGGGAATGCTTTCACCCTGGCTGCTGCTGAGGAGCTTGCAGTTAGCTGCTAGCAGTCTGCTCGAAGCTGGCTTTCTGTCCCAGGAAAGAGAAATTTGCAGGGTAGATCCTTCGCTGGCTTTGCTGGGGAAAACCAACGTGCTCTCAGCGAGGACCTGCCAGAAACGCAGGGCACGGGCACAGCGCGTGCCAGCCCCGCACCGCTTCGGAGGGAGCAGCTGAGGAGACCCCTCGGGTACCCCCCGGGCTGTTTGGCATCGATGGGACCCCCCTGAACGTCTGGGGGAGGATGGAGAGCTGGCTGTCCTCCCGGGCCGGGCAGGGGCCGGTTACACCCGTGTACAGCCACCAAAAAGGGGCTGATGAAGAGACGGGGGGGCGCGTGCGTGGCAGAGCACCACACGCAAAAGCCGTGCTGAAACTTGGCGTTCAGATGTCTGTACCAGCAGCCGGGGAGCTTTCCGGGAGGACCGACAGATTTCCTGCCTCACAGCGTTTGCTTAGAAAGTGTTCATAAATATCCCAGCCACCGCTAACCATCCTTTTCTGCTGGGAATTGCCATTAGCAGCTAAATTCGGCATTTTACATATAAAAAAGCGCCGAGGCTTAATTCTGCACGACGCTTCCTTCAAAGTCCTTGCGAAGAGACGACTCCGGGCTGGATTCCGGCGGGAGGTGTTGGGGAGGGGACACCGTGCCGCTGCTCAGCACCTGCCCTCAGCACCTGGTGGGTGCGTGCAACGCGCTCGAGACGAGCTGCGGTGGCGGGACCACGCTCCCCGAAGACAGACCCGGCGGCCCCGCGAGCTGCTGCAAATTGAAGTCATCTCCATCGAGCACGCGCCAGCGATGCTCCGTCAGAGCCCCAAAAGAGCCGGGTTTTTGCATCCCTGACGCTAATCGCCCCCCCCCATCACGCTTCAGGTCCCTGCCGCAGAGCGCAGGGCGTGCGAGCAGCTCGGCCGTTTCCTGGACGTGCAGGGAGATTTCTGCCTCCTCGGCAGCTTTCTCAGAAGCGCCCGGACTTCCCCAGCTCGCAGCCGTGCAGAAGCGAGCTTGCAGCGAAGGGTCCGTCCACGCGGAGCTGCTGGTTTGGAAGAGAGACGGTGTCTGGTGCGCCGGTCTGCGGAGGAGTTTCCAAACGAGGAATTGGGATGCGGATTGGGATTACCCTGGTTCTCCCTTCTCCGAGCGTATTCCTTCTTCTGGAGCCTCACAGCACAAGCTCTGAGCCCGGAGGGCCGAGGTGGCTGAGGAGGCTCCTTCTGAGCACATTTTGGGAGGGATCCCGCATTGCTGGTGGGCTCGGGGCAGCGTGCAGGGAGCTGCAGCACAGAGCGGGGAGACAGCAGGGGACGGCGGCTGCAAACGGAGGTGGGAAGGGCTGGAGGAGAGGACACGGCACAGGAGGTCCCCGCAGCTCCGGTCTCGAAAGCAGAGAGGCGTTGGCACAGAGCAGGAGGGGGTGACTCAGGGAAGTGTTGGTGTTTCCATGAAGATGCAGTTACCTGAGGACAGGAAGGAGGAGGGGACTGCAAAGGAGGGGGGGAAGAGCTGGAAGGAAAAGTCCCACTTGTGTAGGGATTGCGCTCAGGAGCACGAGGCTGTTTGCTTTGGAGCCGGCGGGTCGGTTGTTTGCTGTGAGCTGCTGGCTGTGTGCAGAGCAGGAGGTGGTTTGTGTGCTTGTTGCTTCAGGGCACAAAAAAAAAAAAAATTAAAAAAAAAGGAAAGGAAAGGAAAGGGAAAGCTGCTTTTCGCGGAGGCCTGTGCTGCAGAGACGTCTTTAGAAGAGAAAAGGGAAATTTCCTCCCTGCTGCTGGGCAAAGGGGCAAATCCCAACCCGTGCAGCTGGGGAGAAGTCAAACGCAGCCCGGGACCTTCCCGTGGGGCACCGGCCACGGCGGGGCTGAGGTTTGTAACGGGGAGGAAAGGGAGAAAATGGGCTGTACTCACACAGCCACGCCAGGGGATGCTGGATGTGGCTTACGCCTGCCCTGCACCGGGGAGAGCGAGCGCATCTTCCCTCAAACTTCCCCTCCGTCAGCCCCTGGGTGATTGCAGCTCGCGGAAGCCTTAGACGCAGCCGTAGGACCAGCTCTAATTTTTATCCCGGAGGCAAAAATCACTGGAAATAATGCTTCATCACTCTGAAGGTCCTGACACCACCCTTAACCACCACATCACGAACCTCCTGTCGCAATTGTGATCTGCGTATGTGTCAAATCTTGCCTCGCAGATAAAAGCTGCTCCGCAGGCACCTTTTGTACGAAAATATGGAGCCTTTAAAATGTGAAAGAAACAACAAAATGTAGGACGCCACACAAAGCTGACCCACTGGGGACTCGGGGGGGGGAAAAAAAACCGCAAGAAGGAGGGCTTGACACACAAAAATTGTTTTGTTAACAAAGCATCATTGTTCCACTCTGAATTGGTTTGACTGGAGTGGTAGAAACACCCCATCTGGAGACAGATGGAGAGGTTTCTGGCTAAAGGGGCGGCGGGAGGAGGGCCGGCTGACGGCCCGGCAGATAGCATTGTCTGCGCTACCTTGGCAATGGCAGGAGAGGGGCGGCTGGCAGATGAGGCGTCCCCCTTGCCACCCGCCTGCTCCTTCTGGATGCTCGCCGCCGGCCCCGTGCCGCGCCGCTCGGGTGCTCGCGGTGGTGCCGGGGCCGCGCGCCGTGCCCGTGGTGCCCAGCGCCGTGAGATGTGGGTGCTGTGCCGGGCTCGCTCCGGCTCTCACCTGAGCATGGATTTTGGCTTGGGCAGGGCACAGCTGAGGTGTCGGGAGGGTGCTGAGCGCGGGCAGGGCTGCGGGGAGCTGGGGGCAGCAAAAAGAGTCAACGCAACCTCAGAGCGCATCGGGAAGGGGTGCTGGAGGCAGGTCTGTGGGACGCCGGGGGAGCAGCACCCTGCGTAGGCCTGGGCGCCTCGCTGAGGCTGGAAATGATTGAGGGGAAATCTCTGCTCGACCGCCCGGGGCCTCTCAGCCCCAGCACCCGCTGAAGGCGAGGTGGTTTGTGGCAGCAGGCTCTGCTGGCACGGTGTCCGCGCAAGGACAGCTCACCAACAGCCCCTGCTCCCTCTGCTGCCTTCCCTGCCTGATGGGGATCTCCGGGCTGGGTTCTGCTCCTGCCAGCGCTTTGAGGGATCGTATCCTGCCCACCACATCTGAATTCCTGATTACTTGCTAATTGCTTGACACACTCTACTTGCAATGCAAGAGACAGGCTCACGTCATCCTCTGTGGTTTGCCAGGGGAGAGTGTGAACCTCTTTTTGACTCGCCTTGAAATAGATGAAAAAGAATAGAGCTTGATATGATTAATGTGAAAACTTCAGCTCGGTTTCCTGCCTGGGTGTCTTGGCATTACCATGCCTTGTTTTCCAAGGGCTGGGTGTGCACGGCTGGCAGCGGCGCGCCCGTCTGCAGGGTCCCCGGGAGCCTCTTCTGCCCATAATCCCCCGCCGCCGGAGACATTTCGGGTTTGTGCAGCAGGCCGGCGAGTCGTGGAAGGATTCAGGTGGTTGCCTCGAGGCACTGCTGAGATAATACCTCAAGGGCTCCTATTCAAACCCACTGGGGCCTTCACATTTGCATGGTGGAAATCTATTCAGAAGCCCCGGGAGCCGAGAGGAACCCGCGCCAGCTGCGGGCAGGCGGTCACCCGTGCACAGGGGATCAGGGGAGCGGCACGGCTTAAACACAGCCCTGCAAAGCACGAGGGCAATGAAGGGAAAGGTGGTTTTAGGTCTGAGCCTCTGTGCTGCAGGCGGCAGTGGCCAGGGTTGTTCTGCCCATGCCCTGTTGTCCCCCGGCCACTGCAGCTCGCAGAGGCACGGAGAGAGCACGGGGAGGCATTGGCCTTGCTGCCTGGCTCACCAGCTCTTGCTTCCTGCATGACCTGCTCCAGGCTGGGTCCTGCTTGGGCTGAGCGGTGCTGAGCCAACCTAGATGGCCACAGCGTGGGGAGGAGTGTGAGGAGCGTCTGCGTCACGTCGCGCTGCTCAGCCCGTGATGTCCCAAAGCGTTCCCATCACCGCATCCATGGCAGAAATGCGGGTGACTTCGGGGTGAAACGCGGCCCCAGGGAGGAGGAAGGAGGGATGCTGAATGCGTCTGGACGGGCAGGATGGATTAAAGTAGGTTGGATGTGTTTTCCTGAGCTCTTCTGCAGGGTGTCGTGGTCACCCTAGAGAGAAGGGAGCCGGACTTGTGCCAAGCAGGAGGCTCGGGCATCCGATTCCTCCTTTTGAAGGACTTTTGCCTGCCCCAGGTTGTTGGGAACCCCATCGCCACAGCCTGCCCCAAAAAAGCATCATTTTGCTGTCTCCGATTCCAGGCCTGCTGCAGGCAGGGGCCGCCGGACTTGTGCACTCAGGCAGGGGCACGGCACCAGATGCACAGCGCTGGCAGGAGGGCGGAGGTGAGGCTCAGCAGGCGGGTTCGCGGCGTGCCCACGGCCGCCACGTCGCAGTGCCCGTGGTGTGGCTTTGGGGGCTGGGGTGCCACCGGGGTGCACACCCCATTGCTCTGACACGAGGCAGCCAGCTCCTCTTGGAAAGCCAAACAATCCCCTGGGCACAGCCACCCGCCTCACCTCCCGCACCTCGCTCCCTCCCCGCGGCCACCGAACCTGGGGACGTCCCCGTCCCCACCGCGGTGTCCCAGCCACTCGCTGCGTGGTCCCGGGCACGTCGCGTAAATCCCTTAACCTTGCTTTCCCCCATGCAGAATGGGGATAAAACCAGCGGGCTCGCTCTCTGGGGGCATGAATTACTGTTTCTGAGAGCTGCTGGGTAAGAGGTGCTAGGCAAAGCGCAGAGCAGATTAATCTGCAGCGTCTTTGCGTCGCGGCGTTGGCGCTAATCACCGGTGCGAAAGCGCCCGGGGAGGCCGGGAGCACGCGGGCGGCACGGTGCAGAGGCAGCAGCCTCAGCCGGGGCTCCTCGCCCGCCTCCCCGGTGCTGCCCGTGCTGGGCTCCGTGAATCAGCATTTCTGCAGCCCAGACGAGGCACCGGCGAAAGGCAGGAGCCTGTCGGGGCACGGTGGGGGGCCCTGCGGGGAGGAGAACGGGGGCACCTCGTTAAAAAGGGGCAGCCTGCGAGCTGGGGGTGGTCTCGTGCCGTGGATTTGCAATCCGCTCGCTCTCGGCTTCTGCTCATTACCGCCGTGCGCCCCTCGTGCGCGGCCGCGAGGTAAACAAGCGCCGTGAGCAGCGCTGCCCCTCGCGCGTCCCCTCCCCGCCGCCGGCGGGGGAATGTGACAAGCTGGCACCGGGAGAAGGCATGAAAAGCGATGCGATCTGCTGCGCCGAGACCCGGGGAGATCCAGTTACAGGAACGGGGCTAGAACAAAAGAGATTTAGCCTCCAGGATCAATTCCTCTCCATTTTCCCGGCTGCGCACGTGCGTGTGCGTGCACGCGCGTGAAAGCCTCCGTCCCCGCCGGTGAGCGCTGCCGAGCACCAGCTGGGCTCTCCTCGGAAGAGCTGCGGTGCTCAGAAACGCTTGTTTTTCCCAAAACGGGGAGAGCAGGGTGATCCCCTGGGACGAATCTAGAAATAGCGAGGCCAGGCCGGGCTTTGCAACGCTTGAACACCAGCAGCAGAGCCAGGTGGCTGCCGGTTGCAGGAGCCCTGCTAAGAGCGCCGAGTCCGGATTGTTCCCCACGGATGCTGACACCTCCGCCCCTCCATCACGGCCAGGAAAAACCCAACCCTTGAAAAGCGTTTTCTGCGACATCCCGGCTGTGCCAACATCGCAGGAACCAGGACCCCTCCAACCCGCAGCCGTGGGGCCGGGATTTAGCGGGGTGCCACGCGCTGGGATGCTTGTCGCTCCTTTAGGGGGGAACTGGGCTCGTTTGCGGGGTTTTTTTTGGCATGGCGCCTTCTCCCAAATGCCGCCGGGGAGGAGACGTGGAGAGCGCAGATGTGCATCCCGAGCATACCGCAACAAGGTTCCTGATTTAAGGGCTGTGATTAACCTCTTTCCGACGGTTGCTAACCAGGTGCAGGATCGTAACGGGAAGAGGAGGAAGCTCAGCGAAAGCAGCCAGCTTTCCCCCGTCACCTGGAGCTGCACATGGATGCCATTTTCTGCCTGGAAATTTGAGTTGAGGATTCGTGAAGGGCGCAAAGGCACCCCTGTGTGTAGCCGTGCTGCCCCGTAGCTGCTTTCCGGAGCCCGTCTCCTCCTTCCCAGCTCGGGATCCTGCAGACAAGGCATCGCCGCGGCTCGAATATGGCACGAGGCTGCGGGGCACCCGGCTTGGGCTGTGCGTGCAGGGGAGCCAAAGGGAAATGGGACAGAAAATCAGCCCGATTCCCCCTCGCTTGGGCAACATCCGCCGGGCAGGCAGGGTACCCAGGGCTCCTGCCCGCAGCTTTCTGCAGGACCTTGCTCTTTCAGGGGTACGGGGAGGAGAGGAGCAGTTTTCTGTGGTTAGGCATTAAAAGCGGGCGCGTTGCGGCTTGTGTTTCGTCGTCAAAGGTCAAACTGTCCTCAAAGGTTAAACCCGGAGCTGGCAAACTGGCTAATTTTTAGGAGACCTGGCACACTGAGACATTCAGGGCACACATTCAGGGCATGGTGTTGCTCGCACTGCTTTCAGCTCCTCTGCCCCGGTGCCGTCTTCCCGGCTCCGTTTTTGTGTGCACCACCAGCGCCATATTTCACCCTTTCCCCCCAAAATACCGCCCTGGCATCACATTTGGGTTTAGGTCCCCTTCAAAGCTGGCCTCTGGCCGGCCAAATCCTGCACTGTTTCTCCCAGGGAACCTGCCCAGGTGGGTGGGTGCTGCAGAGCTGGAGTCAGCCTCTGCGTGATGCTGGGGGGGGGCTCAGCACCGCCTGTCCCCCCACGAGTGGCACATCCATGTCAGCTCGCACAGCACCTGAAGTCTGCCCCCCATTTTTAGGACATGCAAAGCGGTCAGAGCAGGGGGAGCCCGGCTCCTCCTCCCCTCGCCACCTCCCCAGCTCCTCCCCGCAGCCAAGACCTGGATTTTCCGCTGGGTCTCCCCGGGCAGGGAGCGGTGGTTGTTGTACTCCCAACACTTCGCAGAGTCAAGAGCTGTCGAGGCCCTCGGAGCAGGGCAAGAGCAAGGAGAAAACGGGCCAGGGGAAAGGCAAAGAGGGCAACCGCCACGGTGGCGAGGCTACGGGCTTGGGAAATGGGAGGAGACAGGGAAATTTATTAAAAACAATTAATAGCTGCTACAACCAAGGGCTTAAACTGAAACCAAAGCCTTAGGGAAAGAGGAAATGAAGTGGCTTCAGATTGTTATTTTATTGCTTAATATATTTTTTTAAATATGATATGTTAAATGCAAATAAGCATTCTTACAGAGCAGGAGAGGGAGGGAATGGAAGACATGCCGGGAAAAGTGAGTGGGATCTAGGTTTTGCATCGTTCGCTGAATTACTGGCAGGTCTTTTGTAACATCTGTTAAAAATAAAACAAACATTCATTTCCATTTCTCGCTGCCTGAGATGGCTTCTGCAAAAAATTTCAACCTGTCCAGGAATTTGTCTTGAATGTTGCCCTCCCTCTCCTCACGCCTCCTCTTCTCCAGGGGAGATTTCCTTCCTGCACTTCCCAGGGGCTCCATTAGCCCCACATTAAAGCCTTTTTACTTTGCTCTAAAACTCTCCATCGAAGTAAAAGGAATTCTAATAAACCGCTGGGAAGACTCGGCTATTCACTCTTTCCATGGAAACACGGCGCTGCCTCGGAGCAGAGCTCCTCTCCACGGAGCCTGGGTCACGGCGGGAGGAGGCCGAGGAGGGATGGAGAGATGGTTTCCATTATAAGAGACCTTTTGAGGGAAATAATCGCCGCTCTCCCACCACGGAAAGCCTTCGAGATGAGGGGTTTCGGCACGCCGAGGGAGCACGACGGTGTTGGAGGGGTCGTGGCGTGCAGCAGCGATGTGCAGGGCACCCAGAAACTCATTAAAACACCAGAGGAGCAGAAAGCCGAGCCCCCGATTCCTCTCCCAACAGAAGGGACAAGCTTGGGGGCGGATGAAGCTGCTGGGAGGTTTGGGATGGGGACACGGGGACAACGAGGGGATGGCATGGCTGGGGGGACACTGGCAAATTTGGTGGCTCCTTGCCTAGGGCGATGCTGCTGCACACTGGTGAATGTCGTGGCAGTGCGGGCACCAGGACAATGTGTTTTTTGAGGCCCCAAAAGCCTGAGTGTAATGGGGGCAGCTCGGGAGGGAGGGAAAAGGGTCTCATGGCTTCGTCGCAAGCACCAGGCAGTGCCAGTGTGCGGAGCAAGGCGCCGTTGCACCCCTGGGTGACCACGATATAATGGAGCTGGAGCATCCTTGTAGGCGCAACTGTCCCGAGAGCTACCACGCTGCCAGATGAAGGTTTTTTTTTCGAAACGCCGGGAAGCTCATTAGAAATAGCCCGAAGGGCGAAGTTAGGAGATGGAAATCCATCGGATCCGCTTGGAGCTGGTGCGTGGCGCTGGGTGAGAGCTGGAGGAGGGGACGCGGGGTCCCCGCGCACCAGGAGCCAAGAGCGGGGGGCGCAGGGCGCAGTCCCAGCACCGGGTGGTGGGGACCTAGAGCTGGCTGCAGGGGCTCGGATGGTGGAGAGCAACCAAACGCATCCCACATGGAAACCACGGAGCTGCGGGGCCAGCGGAGCCCAGCAGGGCCAGGGCTGGGACTCATTTTTCCCACCGGGAGGAGGAGGAGGAGCGGGAGGAAGCCTTATCTTTGTAGGTCGCCGTGGCGAGACACCGCCGGAGCCGGAGCGCCTTTGTTTTAGCAGCTCCAGAAATGACACGGCAATGAGTCATTTTTTTTTAGCCCCCCCGGCAGGGGGGTTGCTTCCAGGGAAGCCTCTGACTTTTCTCGGCAAGGTGAGCCCTGCCCTCCACGCGTGCGGGCGGGCGCCGGGGAGAGGCTTTTCCGCGCCGCTCCGTGCGGGCTCTGCAGGGCGAGATTTGCTCCTCGGAGGCAGGCGCCAGGTGCGAGGGGCACGAGGGTCGTACCCGGCGCTCACGGCACGGGCTTTGTGCCGGATTTTGCCAAAAAGAAACTTTCCCTTCGGCACAGCCGCGCAGCGGCATCCTCCAGGAGCTCGGAGGGTTTAACGAGCGGCATTAATTGCTCTGGTAGGCGATGGTCGGGCGCGGCGGGGTCAGGCCGAGGCAGACGCAGCGTGTCACGCGCGCGAACGGGGACGACGCTGGCACCGCCACCTCGGAAGGGCTGAGAAATCCCCAAATCGGCCTTTGTGAAACCGTCCGTCGCAGCCGCGGAGCTCCAGAGCCGCCGGAAAAAATCACAGCGTGTAGCGCACGAAGCGTTCGGTGGCGATTTCATTTGCATACGGGGCTCGCGGGGGCTTACGGTTTCCACCTTACTCCTTGACACGGCGAAGCCAGGGTTTCAGAAACATGAGGCTGAGATTTTCCCGAAACCACGGGATCCCAGGAGCCGGGGATTTCAAACGCAACCGGGCTGCACCGGCTCGCCGAATTGGCGGGACTGTGGTGTACAACTTCCAAATCCTTCGGTCTCCTCTCCATCCCACAGGAGCAGCCGGGGCTGCTGCCTGTTGGGTACATCCCGCCCCGGCTTTTTTGCTGGGTTGTACTGGGTTGTACTGGGTTTTACTGGGCGGGCAGGGTTGCGGTTGCAGCCCACAGTGCCGGATGGTGGCGGTGCAATTCCCAGTGATGGCTTTGGGGTTGGTGGTTCTGGGGATAAGCACCCAGCCCCTGGAGAGCCCTGAGGTCCCAGCTCGCGTTCCCGTCCTGCGGAGAGGCGCGCGTGGGCAGGCCGGGGTGGCCTCGAGCACGCTGTGGGGTTTGAGCTTCGGGGCTGGGGCTGGGGAGACGAGAGCAAGCGGTCTGCTTCGTCAGCCGCAGGGTCCCCTTAGGAGGATTTCGGTCTATTTTGCAGCTTGATCCACGGTATCTCGAGTAATTAACAGGGAAAAGAGAGGGCCTGGTTATCCATCCTTCAAGAGCAAGGGGTTGAACGGGAAGGCAGCACCTTGGAAGCGGATCAAATAGCTCTCCAGCCCCCCGCGTGCCGCGCTGCGCTATCAAGGTGAACGGCTGTGCCTCAATTAGAGCGGCGCAGCCCGGAGCAGGGCTGAGCGTTCGCACCCTTTCAGCCAGAACAGGAGCACGCGGGGCTGCACCCCGGGGTGCTGGGGCCACCCACGCCGTGCTTACCCCCCACCTGGGGTCCGTCCCCCCTCCTCGCCTCCGCTCCGGGTTTTATTTCCCCTTTGGCAAATAAAGCGGCGTGCGGGGAAGGACGGCTCTTTGTTACGCTCTCCCTTTCCTCCCCAGCCTGAAAGCACCCCAAAAAAAGCAATCCTGCCCAGCGACGAGCTGCCGCCGACCCCAAATCGGCCGGGCAGCGCGCACCTAAATCCCCGCAGATGCGCGGCGCCGGCAGCCTGTATTTTTCCTGTCGGTCGGCTGCAGCTGGCTGTGCCGCGCCGAGAGCTGCAGGTGCGATTTGTTCATTTGCCTCCACCCCCCGCGCTGCCTCCAGCCCCCCCCCTCCTTTTCTCCCCATCCCCGCTGCCGTGCGAGCCCACCTAACCCAGCATCGCCCCGCTGCGGGGCCGGGGAGAAGGGGGGGGACACGTAGGGGAACGGGGGGGGTTAATCTGACCCTGCGAGGCTGGAAGAGGAAAAAAATCAAAACTATAAAGGAGGCAGGAGCCTCCTCCTTTTCGCTCTCCCCCGCTCCAGAGGATTAAGCCTACAAAAAAAAAAAAAAAAAAAGAGGGGAAAAAAAAAAAAAAATGTCTGCAGCTTTCTGTTGACCCTGCATGATGGCATTTTTGCGCTCTGTGTGCTGCCTCTGCTGATTGCTATTCCTGGCACAAACACACACACGCACACGCACACACACGCGCACACAGACCCAGCGCGGCTCGCACGGGCACGGCAAGCCGGCGACCCGCTCCAAAAAAAAAAAAAATAATAATAATAATAAATAAAAAAAAAAAAATCCCCCGAACCCAAACAAACCCCTCGGCGTCCCTGGCCACCCTGCCCGCCGCCGGCCGCGTCTCTGCGGGGCCAGCCAGCGGCACGGTGGCCGCTCGCCCTCTCCTCCGCCCCACTTCTCACCTCGTCCCTAGCTCCACCGAGCACTTTCTCCTGTCTGCTGGAGCCGCCCGCAGCCAGAGCCCTCCACCACTCCTACCGCTGGCATTACATTTTCAGGCTGGATGCTATAGGGCCGTTTCTAATTACCTTATATCCCCTAGTGGTCTATGAATAATGGTTAGTGAAGGAGCTCAGAAGGGCTGCTGAGAAGGGAAGCGAAAAAAAAAAAAAAAAAGGAAAAAAAAAAAAAAAGAGGAAAAAAAGAGAATTGTGCTATTTCTCACATTTTTTTTTCTAAGGATCTAATCTGGCTACTGTGTTCTGGAAGAGGAGGAGAGAGAGACAGCAGGAGAGAGAGGCGAGAGCAAGGAACATCGCAGGTATTGTTGCAAGCTACATCTTTGTGCTTTTTGCCTTTTTCTGTCTTTTTATCGAAGCTGCAGCAGGATTGGAGGCGGGGGGGGGTGTTGCGCGGACGGGGCTTTCTCCGGGGTTTATTTTTCCCTTGTGCAACTCGTGTGCCGCGGCGACCGAATGGATGCACGGCGCTGGCACCGCGGAGTTTGCGGGGGGGGGGGGGTGTCCGTGTGCGTGTGTGTGTCCTGCCCGCGGCGCCCGCAGGGGAGGGGGCTGCTTTGCTTCGCTGGAAGTAATAAAGAAATCTGCAACCGGTCCAGAAACCCCGCTGACTTGCCGACGGATGGGTGTCGGAACAAAGCTAGGGGGCTGAGGCTCGGGATGTGCGTTTTGCTCGTCCTGCCTCCGACTTCTCCTGAAGTTAAAATAAAAACCGGGCACGGGGGAGGCTTTGAGGGGAGGGAGGGCTGCTTTTCCTGCGGGAGCTGGCGGCGTGCACGCCGCTAGACTTCCAAAAGTTGCGGTGCTGCCACCGCGGCCAGGCGCCTGGCTGCCCCCGCCGCTGTCTGCACGTGAGAACTCGATCTATTTTCTTTCTTCCCTCCGGTGGGCAGCGGGCTGGCGGGGCAGGAGCAGTGGGGTCTAGCAGACAGGCGAGCGATCACGGGGCTCGCACATCTGGCTGTGCGTTCGGAAAGCCCCGCAGCGGGACTTCCACGTCCCCTCCCGCTCCCTTTCTCCCACGGCAAATTTATACCGAAATCGTCCGCCGACATTAATAAACAAACAAACCAGCCAAGGGCTGACAAGCCCGGCGAGGGGGGGCTCGCTTCTCCGAACCGGAGCGTGCCGGTGAGGGGGGAGGTTGGGGGGGGCATGTGCGCTTTTGTTTTAAATACCGAAATGGCAATGATTGAAAACATATGAATAGGATGCAATGCAGAGCGTGTGTGTTGCAGGGGGCGGGGGGAGCTGGAAAACTGCTTATACGACAGAAGCGGAGCTTGAATGACTGTGTCGTAGATGAAAGCCGAGGGGTCTGTCCCTCGCCCGCTCGCCGGCTGCGTGTGTGCGTGCGTCTGCGGGCTGGGGTGGGAGGGGGGGGTGAGGCTTGAGAAGGCGAAGAAATGATCCTGCGAGCGTGCCACCCGCGGGGGGGAAAAACCCGGGGCGAAGCGCGTGGTTATAGCCGGGGGAAGTTTGCTTTAATGGAGCCGGCTGAGCGTACGGGAAAAGAATAAAACGAGATGAAAATGCGCCCGTGCGTGCGCGTGGGGGGGGGGGAGACGGGGGGCGCGTGGGGACGGGGAGAGCAAGCGGGTGCTGGCACCTCCCGGCCACCCGAAGGCGTCGGCGGTGCTGGTGGGGTCGGGGAGGTAGCGGAGCGTGGCCGGGGGGTTCTCCGGGAGGGCGTTTATTTGTGCGGAAACGGAGATGGAGATGGAGATGGAGATGGAGATGGAAGCGACCTCCCGGGGAGCGCTGCGGTCCCCGGGGAGAGGCTCCGGACCCGCGCCGGGGGTGCCCTTCGGTGGCTGCCCTTCGGTGGCTGCCCTTCGGTGGCTGCCCTTCGCTGCTCGCCCTGCGTGGCCTCGCTTTTGTGTTTGTTTGCATCCGAGGGGGAGAAGGGAGCCGGGGGGGTGGGGGGGGGTGGCGAAGGCGGGGAGAAGCCGTGAGGGCGGAGAGCCGATTTAAATTGGACTTAATGGATTCCCAGGGCAGCTCTTTTAGATGAAAGTCAAAATAAGAGCCAAAGTGAATCTCGGCAGACCTGTCTGTTGCATTAGAGATGCAGCCTTCCCCTCCCTCCCTCCCTTTTTTCTTTAAAAGAGAGGGGAAAAAAAAAAAGTGTTAGCCGCACAGAAGACAGAGTGGAGTTTCTCGTTCCTATAATGAGAGCTCTAATTGAAGAACTTACGGCCTCTTGGGAGAGCCTTTACTGATCGCTGCTTTTGTTATTCGTGCCGCGCGCTGTTTTCTTGCTTTGGGGGGGCCGGCGTGCGGCTGGCTGCGCCGGGGCTGGGTGCGATGCCGTCCCCCTGTCACCCCCCCGTGGCTCTGGGCAGGTAAGGACCCCTGGCCCCCCCCATGCCGGGCTCCCCAGGGTGGGCTCGGTGGCTGCTGACGGATGCGCTGTGCCCAAGGAAGCGATGAGACCCCCCCGGAGCCGGCGTGGGGGGAGCGCTGCAGCCTGGCTGCGGGTGGCTGTCGTCTGCGCAGGACCCCCGGGCTGCGGGACGGATCCTGCTGGGGCCTGAGGCAATAGCGGGGAGCCCCGGGGGGGTTAGGGCTCGGGGGGGTAGGTTGTGAGCCTGCTTCGTGCAGAGGGTGCGATGCGTGGCCCATGGGGACCCGAGGGTGCTGTCTGCAGCCCCAGTGTCACCCGGAGGGGACAGGCGTCGTGCCAAAGCCACGCGGCCCCTCTGCACGCCCGGGGTGCCAGGTGGGAGAGGTGAGAGTCCCCCCCCCCTCCTGCCGTTTCCACCGCCCAGCAATTTGGGATGGGGACGGTCTGGGGGCCCTGCAGATGGGGCTGCCCCGTGATGGGGTCTCATCACCCCCCGCTCCCTGTGCTGGGTCCCGTTGGGTGGCAGCGTCTTCGTGACCGCAGGGCGGTGGGGGCTGTCCCCAGGTTTTAGCGGAAAGCTGCTGGGGACAGGTCCTTGCTGCCCCCCTGTCCCCCTCCCAGGCCTGGAAACCTTTTGCAGCTGTGTTGGGATTTCCGTGGAGGAAAAGGAGAGCAGCGAGCGCTGGGGATGCTCTGTGGCGGGGGACACGCGGGGAGGCCAAGCAGTTCCCCTGGGCAGCTGATCTCCCCAGGAGCCGTGCGCTGCCCCTGGCAGCGATGCACCAGGAGCTGCAGGCTCTCCGTCATCAGTCCCAGTCCTCCCATCGCCAGGTGTCGACACCAACAGCTTTAATTTCAGGCCTCTGGTTCCGTTGCGTCGCGCTTAGCGGTGATCCCGAGATGCCACCGGGCTTTGCAACACCCTCCGTGGGCAGGTCACCGTCCCCATTTTGTAATGGGGTGGCTGGCCAAGCAAGGGACAGGGGGATGGGGGGCCCGAGGTGGCATCCAACCTTCAGCGGAGGACCTGGGAGGGCACCTGGAGCTGCTGCTTTGCCCGTCTTTGCCAGGAAAGCCCTTGCTCCGGTCCCTCCATGCCCTCGGTGCCAACAGCAGCGGATGCGCCCGGTCTTTCTGCAGCTTTTGCCCGAGCAAGTCCCATCCATTAATTCCGAGCCCGCGCGGTGCCAGGGCCAAAACCTGCTCCGGTGCCAGAGCTCCGATTGCTTTTGATGACTTTGGAGGTTTACCAGCGTGTGCGGGCAGGGAGCTCGGTGCCTGTGGCTGCTGTCCCCGTCCTTGCCTCGCCGAGTGACCTCGGCTGGCCCAGACACCTCTCGCCCTCCCGAGACGGGCACTGCGATGCGGCGATCGTCCCAGGCACCTTCGTTTTGGGCAGGCAGACCCCCGCTGTCATGGCTCACGGCTTCTCCTCCAGCCCAGCATCCGAGATCCGGGCTGAGGCTGGAAAAGCTGCCGGTGGCTCGAGAGCGTCTCACTGGAGGAGGGAGCAGGGGGGGCTCCTTTCTGGATTTGGGAGATCACCGAGCTCCAGCAGCTGGAGCAGCGCGCTCCCGCTCCCCCTGCAAGGCAGCGTGAGCAGCCACGGGCAGTGGATATCTTGACACCCCGTCAATCCGAGCCTTTTACAGCAGCAGTCTCTGAAGGCTGGCACTCTGCTGCACATAAGAAAACAAGTGAGAAGAGGGGGGCGGAGGCGAGAGCAAGCCTTCGCAGCCGACAATCGATAATTGTAGTGTCAGTCACCGCCTGTGAAGTTCCTGCATCGCACTTGCACTTGGAAGGGGGGGAGCAATGGGGGGGGGGGGGGGGGCTCTGCCCCGGCCCCCGCGCAGCCGCCGCGGGCTGGGGAGCAATTGCAGGGGGCGAGAGCCTGGCCCCGAGCAGCGCGCGGGAGCCTCCCGCTGCATTACTCACCGCTTGATGTAGCTTGAACCTTTCAACTCCCTCCCCTTGGGGATGGAGCGGGCTGGGCAGGAGGTGTCGACAGAGCAGGGAGAAATGCTCTGCGGCCTTTGGTTTGAGGGATTTTTATTTTTTTTTCACCCCCCCGCCTCTTCCTTTTTATTTTTTCCTTTTTTTTTTTTTTTTTTTTTTTTGCCTTCCTTTTCCCACCCCTCTCCGTGTGCGTTTTGGGGGAGGAGGTCTAGTGTTCTCCAAAAAAAAAAAAAAAAACCAGAAAGAAATCCTTAAAAAACAAAACCAAAACAACAAAAAAACACTAAGCCAGCTCCCCCTCATGTGCCTTAGCAAAAGGCAAGGCATAAGATCAAGGAATTCTTCCTTTTGTGCAGCTCTCAAGACCAAAGATCCGCTGGTGAAAAGGGGAGGCTCAGAGTACCAGGCACACACAAGTCTTAAAGGAGTCTTCCCTTTTGTCTCCAAGGCGATCAGCCGGTGAAGGGATCCACCAAGTAATTAAAAATTGCGCTGTCTTGATTGAGTTATTCCTGCTCGCATCCCCACCTGCCTATCAAAAGGCTGGGAAGGGCAGAAGGAAATTCCTGCTTCCTTCCAGACCCACCAGACACCGCCTCGCTCGCGTTTTATCCCAGGCAGCGAAGGAAATAAAACGGGAACGGCTGGCGCGGTACCCACCAAGATCCCTCCCGAAGGATGCGTCCCTCTCCTGCGCTAACAAACGTGGCCATCGTTGGACTGTTTGGGAGGAGAACGAACAGATTTACATCGCAGGAACGGGCCAAATTGTGGTCGTAACTCCGTGAAGTGGATGGAGATCCGTCGGAGATTAATTTGGCCCAAAGTCTTGCTCCGGCTCTGTGGGGAATTCGCTGGATCCCTGCCTTGGTTGAAACCAGAGGCGTTCGGATGGGTTCGTTGCGGCTGCATTACACCCAGGTGGTGGATCAGAGCAAAAAATCACCACTGGTTGTATCCCCGGTGCCAAAGCACCGTAAATACGCGTGGATCTGTCAAGTCGTTCACGATTTCTATCACATTTACCACTGAGAACATTTCAGCGGGGTAGATTTATCTGCAGGGGCCGTGCAGAAGGCTCTGCGTGTACTTTGCCAAAGGCTTGAGCTCTGTCCTGGCGTCCTGATGCAGGGAAGCCTTTCTCCCCTTCCCCGGGGCATTTACAGGATTTCCACCCAAACGGAGCCCACGCTAGAAGTGCAAAGCCAAGCCTGGCCAGTGCAAGCCTGGCTGCACGGCTCCGGCTTGTTTTGGGGGGGAACGTCCTTGGTAAATCCCTTTGAGGCCGATCCGGGGTTCGGTTTGTTGCCTTGCAGTCAGACCTTGCTTCCTCCTCTTCATTGTCATCTCCTCTTAGTCACCGCTCGATGCCTCACCAGGGGACACCGCTCCTGCCGCATTTACGGCAGCGACGAAAATTTGCACTCAGGGCTCGTGCTGCGGTGGGGAGGGACATTTAGTGTCAGGGAGCCTCTGCCCATTCCCAGTCTTCGCCAACGTGCAGGTTTTGCGGAGGGCAGGTCGGGCACCGCACGTGTCCTGTGTGCCGGGGACGCTCCCTGGCATCTCCGGGTCCCGTCCAAGCTGGTCCACCTCGGCTCCCATCACCCAGGCTCCCAGGTGGAGAGGGTGAATGGAAATGAGGTGCTAAATGCAGGAGGAAATACTAATTTAAAATGTCTGTGGCCGCTGGCTGGCGAGCACACGGGCACCCCGTGGTCTGTCCCCCGGCTTGCTGCGAGGCACGGCCGTCCCCATGCGCCGCGTCCTTCGTGCCTAAACCCCAGCACTCTGTACCAGCGTGTCCTTCGCCATGACCAGTGCTAGAGGATCTACAGCTCCTGCTAATACCGCCACCTTTCACCAGCCCGGCGACTGTATTCTCCGGAGGAGAGCGTAGTCCTATCATAGCATGTCCTTCACCGTGACTGCTGCTGCGCGAGCGGCGCGGCGCGGGGCTCTAATACCCTGTAATTCACTGTGACTGCTGTGGCAGGACCTGCGCCGCGGTGCGCTGCGGCACGGCTCCGCTGCCTTCGCCTCCTGCCTCGCCTGCTCGCTGCCTGGCCCCGCAGCCGGGGCTGGGACACGGGGCACGGGTGGCAGCGGCGGCGACGGGGACGTCGGAGCCGCTCCGAGGGTGCCGAGCCCCCGGCCACGTCCTGTCTCCGGCGTCACCCCCGGGGTGAGGTCCCAAAGGGGACGGGGGCACGGGGATGGAGCGGCCCCACGGCAGGCGGCTGGCACGGGGTGCAGCCCGGTAGGAGCGCACCGGGGTGAGAAGCGGCCCTGAGATGAGAGAAAGGCACGGTTCCTGCGGGTGGCTCTCCGGCGGCGTAATAAATGTCAAAAGCCCTGCGCACACAAAGGAGAAGGGGACATTTGGCTACCGAGAGCGTTTGTTCCAGGAGCTGATTTACTTTGAAGACTTAAAGCGTTCTCTGATGCTTCCCTCTCCGCTGGTTAACCCTGTTACTTTGCCAGTTAAATAGAAATGCAGCCGTCGTCAATAAAGCCCTTCTGGAGGCTCGGCTGTATAAATTCGCCGAGCCTTTCTCTTCCCAAGCACTTCCGAGCAGAGGTGCTGTGCCGGGCACTGCGCCCGCTTCTTCCCAGCCGGCTCAGCCTCTCCTCGGCAGCAGGTCCCAGTCCCCGCAGCTTTTATAACGGGTTGAACTGGGAGTCCCACAAGGGACAAGGGCTGAAGGCGTGACGTTGTTTGGAAAGCCCAGGGTTGGCATTTCTGCTTTGACACCCCTGCAGGCCGGGAGTGCCGCTGCCGGTTCTGCATCGGCTGGGTAAAAACCGAATTTGGCTCTTTGGCTCTCCTCCCCCCCCTCTCCCTGCTGCTTCCCCCAGCAGCGCGTGCTACGTATCTGCAAGCAGCCCTGAGGAGAGCAGGGATCATTAGCTGGAAGGATCAGATGAGATAGTTTCTTAAAAGGATTGTCTGATTTCTCTATTGATCAGCCTGATTTAAAAGGGGGAGCTGGGTCAGGGGGCATAAATTATCATTGAAGGAGGGGTGAAGGCCTCGGAGGCTGCGCTGCACTTAGCTGCAGTGCTGAGGAATGTGTCTAGCTGGAGGGACACGAAGAGCTGAGCGCCGTGGCTGCCGGCCAATTCAGGTCTCCTCCACGCCGAGCTGGGAATCGAGTCAAGGGAAGCGCACCGAAACTCGCCCGGAGCCTCGCCGCCGCTTCCCGCAGCGTGGCAGCCCCTCAGCAAGCACCGGGCTCGTGTGGATGTGGGACGAGGGGGCTGAACGCGTGGTTCACCCCGCTTTCCGTCCAGGTTGTGGCCCTGCTGGGGTCCCCCGGGGGCTCCGGGCGCCGCAGACCTGTCCCCGTGTGGTGGTGGCGGCTGCGGGCTCCCTGTGTGGTCTCCAGCAAGATGCTGAGCCCCGGGAGGTTCCTGCCTCCGCGTCTGCAGCACGAGGTTAATCTGCAGCCTGAGGTTGCTGCTTTCCTCTCTTGTGATCGCTGCCCGGGGCTCCTGCGGCTGCTGCCTCGGGGGTCACGGGGCTCCCAGCCCTCGCCTTTGTCCCCGCTCCAGCCTCAGGCTTAGGGGAAGAGGAGCGTGGGGACCTGCAGGGGACGTGCCCCCGTCCCCGTTGGTCACAGAGGATAAAACCGCTGGGTCTCTGCGGTGCTGGCACAGATCACCACGAAGGGTGGCTCCCGTTCGGGGGGCACCAAGCCCACCACCCCAGCTCGTTACGCAGTTAATCCTTGCAGCACGCGCTGAGCTCCTTGGGCAGCCGGTGCTGCCGGAGCGTAATTACTATTCACTCAAGGTACAGCTACCGGAGCACATGATAGCACAAGCAGATTACCGCCGAGCTGCTGGGCAGCGGCGTGTTTGTGTCTGTCTGGGTGTGGGGAGCACCCGTTTCCCCAGCACCTCCGCCCGCTGAGCACCCCCTGCGCTGGGCTCAGCACCCGCCAGGCCGTGCTTCCTGCTGCTCTGTGCCCGGGGGGCATTTGGGCTGGAGCAGGGGGGGCTCGAGGCCAGGGGTGCTGCACGTGGGGTGGGAACCGCTGCCCTTCGAGGTGCATACAGCCTCAGGCCCCTGCTTTCATCATCGGTGATGGTGGAGCCTCCTGTGCATCGGCCGGCATCTGTCTCTGCTTAGGGTTCGCATTTGCATCTCGGGCTGTGCTGGCCGGGGCTGGACCAGGGGGATGTGCAGTGGGGTCGTGCCTCGGATTTGGGGCTACCCCAGCCGTTAATGGCTGGCTGACGAAGAGGAACAGTTGTGGGGTGCTGCGGCCTCCCCGAAAGGGCTTTGTGCCCTTTACAACCCCACTGAGGTCTGTTCCTGTTGAGCCTCGCTCCCCTTTTATTTCTACCTGCGCCACAATAAAACGACACAAGAAATGGGGTGGCTGGGCCGTTAGCGGGGTAAATCAAAGCAGAGCTGGGGGCGGGGGGAGCCTGAGGTGCCCCCCACGGGCCCGTGGGCTCGGGCCCTGTGTCAGTGGCCACCAGCAAGCGGCCGCTGGCCGGCATTATCCTGAAAATGTCACCGGGATGCCAGCCCGCCGCTCCGCGCCAGGACGCGGCGGGAGGCGATGACTCGGCTTGCTGGCATTGGCTACCATTTTAGAGGAAATGTGGAGCGGTGGGTAATTATTTCTCCTTCTTAATTGAAATTTCAGCCTCAGTGGTTTGCTAGAACGTGCGGGAGAAGGAGCACAGGCGAGCGTGACACACGCGGCGGGCTCGCCACGGGCCGAGGGGGAGAGCGGGCGCAGGGAGCCCGCGGGCTGGCAAAGCATCGCGCGGGGACCGGCACCACGGGGAGGGGATTTCCACAGCCACCCCGCATCCCCCTCCTGCCCCTCCGTTTGCAACGGGAAAACAACCCTAAAAATGCAGCGGTTTTAATGTTTTTTTTTGGGGGGGGGGAGGTGTTTGCTTTATTGTTTCTTTATTCCTCTATTTTGCTTGGGATGGAGGGCCAATTAAATGAAATTACGCGCTGCAGTCTGGCACCCCGCGCCGGCTCGGAGCAATCAGGTGTAACGCAGCATGGCTGATGAGAGCCAATCAAGATGTATAAATGAGGTGTTGACATTCAAACAGCAGGTACCCGCGCCGCCGAGCGCCAGCCGCCCTCGCTGGCTGTCGGGACCGCGCGACGGAGCCAGGCGTGGGGCTGCGGCACGCAGCACGAGGGCCGCGGCCTGGCGGGGCACCCGGGCTCCTCTCTCCAGCTCCGGATCCTTTCTTACGAAGCAGGGCAGTGGGAGCAGGGGGCTGGGTGCCCGCAGACCCCCGTGCCCGGCGCCGCCACGTCCCCGCATCCCACCGGATCGTTGGCACCGCTCCTGGGGTCGCTTTGGGGAAACTGAGGCACGGAGCAGGATGGGGGCTCTCAGGTCGGCAGTGCACGCCTGGCTCTACGGGGAGAGCGAAAGGTTAGGGGTGCCGAGGGGATTTTGCGGGGTTGGTGGGGTTGGAGGACAGGAGGAGGGTTTTGGGGGCCACGGGGCTGCCGGTGCAGGACGCGGGGCGAGCGCGGGGCCGGTGCCGCTGCACCGAGCGGATCGAAGGCGCTCGGGGGCCGTCCGGGGAGGAGAAAGCAGCTCCGTGGCGATCAACCTCATCAGCATTTCCTGTCTCACGATGGAGAAATGGCATGTGGTGAGAGGCTCTAAAAATAGGCTCAGCAAACTTTTAACCGCATTTGCAGATGTTAAAGGTAAAACCGGAGCGAGCCGGCGAGAAAACACGCCCTGGCCGTGCCTCGGCGGCGTTCACCCAGGGCCATCCGGGGTGGGAAGCAGCCGCCCCCGGGGGGGGGGGGGGACAGCGGGGCCGAGCCGCCGTCTGGCTGCCCCGCTCTGCTCTGCGTCCCCGTTAGGCGCGCTGGGGAAGGCATTAGGAGCAGGAGCACGTAGAGGCAGGCTCTGTCTAACAGCGCTGCCGGCTGACCCTGATTTGTAGCAGGGCTGAGCGCGGAGGCTCGCTGTAGCGTTACAGCTCTTCCTGTGGTAATCGCCGGCACGCGGTCACACGCACGGCGCTGCCGGCGGCGCGGGGAGGGGACGGGGGAGCAAAGGAGAAGCGGCTGCGGCACGAGGGGTGAGGGTGCCGCTTGGAGGGGGCACGCCGGGACGCACGCTGCCGCGGCGCGAGCAGCGTGGGCACCGGTGCTGCTCGGCCTGTCCCCATCCCTGTGTCACCCCAGTGTCCCCGCGGAGTCATTTGGGGACAGCGGCCGGGAGTGCCAGCTCTGCTCCCAGCTGACGTTGGGGACCTTGCCGTGTGTTCACCAGGACAAGGTGACAAACGGCGGGGGGGTGCCAACCTGCGCCCGTCGGCACGGTGGTGACGGCGAGGTCCCCGCGCGCCATCCCAGGGCTGCGGCCGTCTCCACGCGTTCGTCCCTGGGGACCTGCGCAGGGAAAAGCCCTGGGTGGAGACGCAAAGCCCGAGCATGGAGCCAGGCTCTGGCACTGCCGGCCGTGCCTGCGGCGGGCTGTCGAGGCGTGCTTTGCCCTGGCGAGATGGAGCCAGGAGCTCTGCCACCGCCCCGGCACTGCCGCGCTCGTGGGCGCACCCTGGGCACCGCTGTGCTTGGGAACCTGCTAGGTTGGCCTGGACCCTGGGAACGATGAGAGACCAGGAGGGAGAAACATGAAAGGGAAGAAAATGAGATTCCTCGGGTTACCTTAGTGACCCAGCTTCTGTGTCTCGCTGTCCGACATTGCCTCTCATTACCTGCCCTCCTGCCCGTAATTAGTGCATCGTCGTGGCTGGGCTTGGGGTGACGGATTGGGGGAGCCTTCACCAGCTTTTACCTGCAGCCCTAGAGGGGATAAACCGCCCGTCAGAGTTTTATTTGGCTTAAAAAATTAAAGCCTGACCCTCAAGCAGGCGCAAGCTAGGTGGCTGTCTCGCAGCCGGGGCGCCGGGGGCAGCGCTGGTCCCCAGGGGGCTCCGCTCGGTGCTCCTGCAGCAGCGGGGGGCAGGCGGCCAGGGCAGGGTCAGTTTTTTGGCAAAAGGCTGCACCTCACCGGGCGGAATAACAGCGGGGAGCGGGAGGGGGCCAGGGCAGGCAGACAAGGAAATCCGTTTTATCAGACGCCGCATATTTTATGAAAGCACATTTCAGCTCTTCAGCCTTGGAAAGCTTTTCATACCCTTTAATTTTCTAATAAAAAGGAATTACGTTTGCTGAAAAGCCAGTAACAAGATTCACTGTCATTGTCTTTTGTACAGACCATAATTCCTGTCTTGGGCGCCTGCCTGCAGCCCGGGTGTGTGGCCCGAGGTGTGGGCCCTGCGGGAGCTCCCCGGGGTGCTGGGGGCGAAGGGGCACATCCACGTGCCCAGCGTGCTCCGAGCTCGCACACGTGCCAGGCTTCACGCCGGCTGGACGGGAGCGGGGTTGGGTGCTCAGCACCACTGGACATCGCCCATCTGCCCCAAACCCGCCGGCACCCCAACCTACAGCACCATTCCCCACCCTGGCAAAGCGTTTTGCGATGCTTGCACAGGATCGGGATTTGGGAGGGTGCCAGGGGATGGGTTCAGGGGGGAACGGTGCTCACTGCACCCCATACAGCAGCAGGACCCGCTGCTGCACCGTCCTGATGGCCTCGCGCCACCAGGCACTGCGGGTTCCCCGTCCCCATCAGGGAGGAGCGCAGCGGGTCCCGCGCCACCCCACGCACCGCATCTCCGATTCAGGGTTTTATTGCAGGTGATTTATGTTTTTCCCGATGGGGAAGCGTTGCGGCGCCGGCCGGCACTGATCCATGCTTTGTGCGTGGGTAGGGAATCTGCGTGTGTAGGGAGGGGAACGTTCGTCACACGCTGCCTGCATCACACGGGCTGAGGCTGGAGCGGCGACCGCCCGGCACCCCATGGGATCTCCACGGTGCCTCCGGCAGAGCCCAGGTGTGCAGGAGCCACCAGCTCCCGTGCCCTGGCCCTGCGGGGACATCCCTCCCCGGCACTGTTTGATGCAGGGGGGCCGTCCCCATCCCGTCCCCTACAGGTCCCCAAAACCTCAGAAGAGCCGGTGGCAGCCCAGGAGCTCTGCAGCCCAGGAGCTCTGCGGCGCGGCCTCGCTTCCTCCAACTCCTCTTTTGGAGGCTGCAGCCTCTTGAACCAAGCAGCAAAATGGGGAATTTGTTGCTAAATTAGTACTTGAGAGCGGTGCAATGCCCAGGCTGGGAAAACGGATGGTTTCTGAGGGAGACTTTTTAAGGTCTTTGGGATGGATGGCCCAGGTCGCGTTTACGCAAAAGTCAGAGCAAGCAGATGTCTCTGTGGCCACCGAGGCCAGCAAACGAGCTTGCACTAAGGCTCAGCCCAGCGATCCTGGCGGTTCCCATCCTTCCCAGGCTGGGTGCCAGCCCTGCACCTCCCGCAGGCTTTTATCCCCCTTGCAGGGTGCAGGGCCCGGCGTGCAGCCCCCGGCGGCGCGGCGCGCCCAGGTGGGGAGGAGGCGGCGGGCAGCGTGCTGCGCCGGCCGGCCCCGCTCCGTCAATGCCCCATTCACAGCCACCATCAAAGGGCGTTTGTGCGGGGAGACGGGGGATTCATTACTCACTCCTCACCATTTGTTCGGCTGCTGCTCGGAAAGGAAAAGCAGAAAACGCTCGAGCCGGCCCTGTTGGGAGGCAGACGCGCTGCAGCGGGGCCGGGGATGGCACCGAGGGACACCAAGCCCCCAGCGCATCCCGGCCACGCTGGCGGCGGTGGGAGCGCTCCGCGGGCTCTCTTGCTCCTCGATGCCCTCCCGGTGCTCTGACCGTGGCCGTGCCGGTGCCGTGCGAGCCCCCGGCGCGCTGCCACGTGGCGCTGGAGCCGCGATGGCGCTGCCGCCGGCGCTGCTGCTCCCTCCGCGATGCTCATTTGAAGTTCCAGCTCGCAGGCTGGGTTCGCGCAGGGGGGGATGCAGAACCAGCCCGCAAACAGAAATAAATATCTTTCGCTCCCCCCCCACCCCATCCGTTTCTCATTTCCATTCTTACTTCCCAGCTGGTTTTGAGGGGGGTTCGGGTTTTCAAAGCTTTCCGTAAACGTGTGTAACAATAGGAAGCGTTGCCTTTTAGCCTGCGGCCGGCACAGTTTTAAATGAGGTCCCAGGTAGTCATGGTTACCTCTCCTCTTCAGTAAGAGATGACTTTTATTTCCTGCCTTTTGTATTTGCACATCTCAGATATACATTCTCCCAAACCATAATTGGTATTCACAGATAGACGGGGCCGCGGGAGCACGCCACCGGGAGAGGGGACAAGCCGGATGGACACGGGCGGCAAGGTCTCCGAGTCCCCAGACGTCAGGAAATCTTCATTTCCCCTCGTTTTTCCTCCCCGGGAAGGGCAGGGGGGGCAGACCTACCTGCCTGCCTGCTGCCCCGGGGCTCATCCTGATCCCACCTCCCTCGCGTTATCCCACGTCGGGGGTGCTGCCCGGCACCGTTGGGTTCCTCCCATCCCCATCCACAGGGCTGCGGGGGTCCTGCCCGTGCCGGGGTGCTCCGTCCCCCCCTCCTGCCCTTTTATTTTTGGGGTGGCGGGAGGGAACGCGGAGCTGCAGGAGCGTGCTCCAGCAGCGGGCACGGCGCGTGTGCGAGGGAGGGAGACGCGCTCGGCGGTGATTGATGAAAGATCATAGCCTCATTCCACAGGATCATTGCTCAGAGTGTGGGCAAAGCTGCGCGTCCCAGGGGGACCATCGCCGGGATGCGTGCGAGCCTGTGTTTCAGGGCAGAGGGGATGGAAAGCCACATATTTCATGCCTCTTTTTTTTTTTTTTTTCCCTCCCCTTTCTCTCTAAAGCACCAGGAAAACAAAAAACCCGAGCCGTCTAATCAGAGACAAGCAGATTCCACCCACTTCCTTGGAAAACTTGCATTTGCTAGGAAATCATCTAGCTGCATTCACAGCAAGCAGAGTGCCCCAGCGGTAGCTCATGCCTTTCTGGCAGGATGATAACCAGTGCTGAACAATTACTGCGATGTAACGGTAGCAGCAGACATATTGGCTTTTCTCAGCCAGCAGGAAAGAATTTGCAAAACTAAGCAGGCGGCTGGAGCAGCTCGCGCTCGCAGCTCTGGGTGCGCGGTGCCGGGGATTCGCAGCTCACCATATTTGCTGGTGGCAGCATATCAGTGACTCGCACGCCGCATGCACCTGGGCTCCTATTTACATTTTTTGCAGGGGAAGGGCCCAGCTCTGCTCCCTGGAAAATGCCTCCGGTTGGCAGCTTCCCCGCTCCCCTCGCACGCACGCAGCCCTCCAGGTGCGCGCGCGCTCGGCCGGTGGGGAGAAGCTGTTTGCCTTCTTTTTCTTTTTTCTTCCCCTTTTCCTAATGAGAAAAATGTGTTCTTGTCAAGGAGGTTGTCCTTAAAAAATACAGGGCTGGGAAGAAAGGCGGCCGGCTCCGTGACATTTACCTCTGCGGGGCTGTGTTTGATGTGCAGCGCCCGGGAGCCTGCCCCGTGCCAGCCCGGCTTCCCGGAGCAGCGCGGGGAGAAGGATGAGTGCCGGTGCTCCCAGCACAGAAACCACCGTGGGCACAGCCCCAAATTCCTCCTCGGGGCAAAGCTCATTTGCTGGCTTTGACTCCTGCCCAATTCCCCTCTCGGGTGGGGATGTGGGGGATTGCTGGAGCGACCCCCGT
This sequence comes from Anser brachyrhynchus, assembly GCF_964034855.1. Taxonomy (NCBI): domain Eukaryota; kingdom Metazoa; phylum Chordata; class Aves; order Anseriformes; family Anatidae; genus Anser; species Anser brachyrhynchus. The sequence continues at coordinate 15,071,290 of NC_137733.1, forward strand.
CGTGCAAGGGCTTTGATCCTTCCTGGGCAAAACTCTCCCCGGCTGCAGGTCGTGCGAGCACCCTTGGCTCCTGAGCGCAGGAGAGGTGGAGAAGTCACTTCTCCATCCTCACCGCAGGTTTTGGCCAGATTGGGTTTGGAGCTGGGGCCTGCTCACATTCCCCGCTTCTGCGTGCTCGCAGCAATCCCCTTCCCATCCGGAGCATTTCTGCGAGCGGTGCTCCGAGGCGGAGAAGTGGCAGGGTTTGGGCGAGGATTCGCACCCTGCTCCGCGTGGGCAAGCCGGGGCTGGAGCCAAAGCCCCGGGGCAGCAGCGTGCCCGGCGGACCCGTGGCTGGAGCATCCCCAGCACCTCCGCGCGGGGCAAGGCCAGCCGGGCAGAGCCGTGCCCGGGCTGCGCTCACCGGCCCCGCTCGGGATGCAAACTGCACATCAGTTGCACCAGCAGCTGATGGAGACTCCAGTATATTAGCAGCATTAATTAAGTTACAAAAATTATGCATGTTATCAGTTATGAGACGACCTTTCATAAACTCAGTTATTAAAGCAATAAAGCATGACCCGCTGGTCCTAACCAGTTTAATGGCTGGCTAAGAGTGCGGTTTTTCACATAATACTTTTAGCAGGTCATTAGCTGAGCAATAAGATAACATGGAGAGCCTAAGTGATGCGCTTGAGCAGCAGCAGAGATGGACACGCGCTCGATGGGGGGGGACGGGGGCTGGGGTCACCCGTCCTCCCGCGCCGCTTGCCAGGAGGGACCGGTGCCGATGCGCTCGGAGGCTGCGGTTTGTGCTTGGGGAGGGCGACCCACGGCTGCTGCCGGGGCTGTGCAGTGCCAAAATCCCGGCATCGTGGCCAAACCCATCCCTGGGGCTGCTCCGGGGCGGTTGCGGGGTGGTGTTGGTCCTTTTGGAGCCCCGATATTGCTGCCGAAGTACTCCGTGTCAAAGGGACATTGGGCGTCACGATGTGGCCACCCCAGAGCTCCTGGCTGTGGCTGCTGGATGATAAGAGACCCTTAGGGTTAGGATGGGTGGTGGAGCCTGGTTTCCCCTGATCTTATTTGATGAATGGTGCTGGTCTCACCGGGCTGAAATCCCCCCTTTTGGGGATGCCCAGCATGGTCCCTGTGTCCCCGCCGTGCCACTGCAGCACCCGCTGGAGACACGCCACGTGTCCGGGGCCACCAGGAGACAGCCACCGAGCCCAGGCCACCAGGTCCTGCCCCCTCCACATGCCGTCGCTGTCACCGAGCGCGTCCTGGCCGGGTGCGGTGCCCGTCCTACCCGCAGCCACAGCACGGCACCTGGAGAGCCGCTGCGCACCGCCAGCCCTCCCAGCGCCCCCAGAGCGCCTTTCCCTGTCCCCATCAGACGTTTCCAAGCACTGACCCTCTCCATAAACAAAGGAGAGGGAGAGGGAGGGTGGCTGGCATGTTAATATACTCTCCCCCCCTCTTTTCCTCCCTTCATCCCTCTGGGAAAGGCCTTTGCAGATATAAGCAAACCTTGATTAAAAGCTGCCTGACAGGCAACGGCAGCAGCAAGCAGCAGGCAAGGAAGCTCTCCAAGTCCAAAGGGAGCTGCTTCTGCTGCTGCCGCTGCTGCCTCCATTCTCAGATGTCCCTGATCCTTTAATCAATCACAGCCGCGGAAGAGAAGAGCAAACACACATGCTGAGGCAGAGGTATGTGCATGCATTCATTCCAGCCGGAGCCCAGGCACCAGGGCGGACGCACGCGTTTGGCTGCGGGCGCGGGGCCGATCCCACGCGAGGAGCTGGCCCCGGCTCCCCCAGGGCCACCAGGGCCGTGCCCCCGTCCCTGATGGCCACGTGGGACCCGGTCAGGGGCACGCTGTGAGCGGGACGGGCACCGGGGTGGCTGCAGTGCCCAAGACATCTCCCAGGAGGGGATGCTCCCCGGTCCTGAGCAGCAAGCAGGGGGGCTGAGCGAGGGGAACACGATGGGTTTTGGGGAGCTGCAGGGACGGGGACGGCTGCGGGACACGGATCGGCCCCGTGCTGCCCGTTGCACCTCACCGCCCGGTACCCAAATCCATCCGTCCTTCGACGGTCGGGCACGTGGTGGCCGGGGGCGGGGGTCCCTTCGCCTCCAGCCCCGCGGCCTCGTCCCCCGGCACCACCTCGAGGAGAAAAACACCTCCCGGCAGGATTCGTCACCGTTCCCCCGCCGCGGCTGCGGGCTTTGCTCCTCGGCACGGCTCGAGACGGGGGCGGAGGGAGGGGAAAACGCGTCGCTTCGATCAAACCCAGCCGAAGCCGCTCTCCTCCGCCGCGTGTCCCCGGCCGAGGCTGCGCGGCGGCGGCGGGGGCTCTGCCGCCAGGGGTAGGCAGGGACTGCGATTTCCTTGGTTATTTTTGCCGGTGCTTATTTTTAGCGCCGCGGCTTAATACCTTGTGACAGTGCCCTGGGACGCTCCCCGCCTCCCCTCCAGCGAGGAGGTGGCCGGGGCAGAGCCGCAAACGAGTCGCGGCCACGCGGGGGCTAACGAGGCACCGTCCCCTAACGGGGGTCCCGGGGGCTGGGGGGGTGGCAGGGCTGGATCCGTGCACTGAATTTCTTGGGGCTCGGCAGGGAAGGACTCACAGCGGCCCTGTGAAGCTCCCTGGCAGGAATCTGGTTTTTTTTTTAAGGCCTTTTCTGCTTTTTAAAAATATCATCGTGGTAGTGACTGGCCCCAGCTGCTCCCCAGGGGCTGCTTGCGAAGCAGGGCTGGGGGTGTTGGTATTTTGGGTGCTTTGGGCAGGGACCACGCGGGCGCCAGGGGATGCTGGAGCGGCACTGGCCTGAAACTCCCCTCCTGGAGCTGGCGATGCTGCCTTTCGGGATGGGTCGGGCAGTTCTTCCATGTGCTGGGCTTTGGGTTACCGCCCTCATTGAGACCCGTGAGGGTTTCTTCCTGGCAAAGCAGGGGCAGGCAGGAGAGGCGCGGGGATGCGAGACCGGGCAGGGAGCCAGGGGCAGCACCACGCTGCAGTGCCAAGAAACCGTTGGGAACCCCCAAAACCTGTCCCTGGCAGGGGGAGCGGGGCAGGCCGAGCCCTCCCAGCCCAGCCAGGGGGTCACCGGGACCCCGGCTGGGTTCTGGCTGCGGTCGTGGCAGGCGTCTGCTCGCGGCTCAAGCCCATTAGTAACGGATCTTTGTGGAATATCCCCCTCATTAAGGCGAGCTACCCTACGTGTCAAAGGAGCTTTATAAAGAAATTATACTCCGCTCCTTACAGGCTGCGCATATGTAAATGGCGCGATACACAATCCCTAATTGAGACATCATGGGGCCGCTCAGCCCCGGGACCCGTGGGAATCCCAAACCTTGCAGGGAAGCCGCAGCGGGGGCAGCGGGGGGCTCGGGGGGCACCGGGGGCTGCGTCCCTGCCACCCCCGTGTCCGGCAGCCCCGTGTCCGTGCGGGGAGCGGGGTGGGAGCCACGGAGATTTTTTAGGGCATGGGAAATGTCCGGGGCGTCGGGGTGAGGGGACGGGGTTTCTGCCCTCCCTGCCGGCTGTAGGGATGGGACGTGGGGAGTGCCAGCGAGTCCCCGAGCTTTCAATCAACGCCGGCTCACGCCAGACGGCTGCACAATCGGCCGTCTCGCTAATGGCAGCGTCCCCAAGCGTGGCTCCCAGCGGCCGAGGCTGCCAGGCGGTTTTCATCCTGCTTTAGCTCAGCAGCGGGATGGAGCGGGGATGGCCGCGGGGCCCCAGCTCGCCTCCTGCTCCCCGTGGCCACGGTCGAGCTAGGACGGTGCCACAGCTGGGGGATGGCAGCGGTGCCACCGACGCACGGCTCTGCTCCTGCCGGCGGTGCCAGGGCACGAAGCTCGGCCACGCGGAGCCACGTCGCAGCGCCTGTGGATCCTCCGAGTCCTCCGCACTGCTCCGTGTCTCGCCCGGGGGAAAACCGCGCTTATCCTCCCCGATTTCATTGGGACTTTGCCACGTTATCTGCCTGGTGGAGGTCCCGGGCGCTCACCTTCTCCTGCTTATTCTTTTTTACGTGAAGCCTCGCTGTACCTTTGGGGATTGAATCTGCCAAGTAACATTCAGTTTTTCAAGCCTGGGTCGGGGTGCTCCGGGATTCGGGAGAAGCTGGAGCAAGGCGCTGGAAAGCTGTGAGCCTCAGCGTCCCGGTGTTGGATGGCCTTGGAGCTCATCGCAGGACACCAAGGGACACCGAGGGACCACTGAGAGACACCGAGGGACACCAAGGGACACCGAGGGTCACCAGAGGACACGGAGGGACACCGAGGGTCACCAAGGGACACCGAGGGACACCGAGGGACACCAAGGGCCATGGCAATCCCATGCACAGTGCTGGCACCTGTGCTTGCCTCTCCTTTCCAGGAAGGAGAGCGTAGGCCTGCTCCGGACACCCCCCTTTGGACATTTCAGTGCCTTTTTCTCCAGCAGAGCCCCTCCAGCATCCCCCCACCCAAAGACCTCAGCAGGACCCGGGGCATCGGCGTGTCCTCCCGCAAACACGGCGGCGGTGCGGAGGGGAAAGAAGCCCCTTACGTGTTTTTTTTTTGGCACCGCATTCCTAATCAGCACGACCCACCGGCACGCCGCCGCGAGCGCGCGGCTCGCTGCTATTTACGGCGACTACTTGAGATACACCTGCGAGAGGGAAGAGCGGCGCCAGCAAGTCAATAACCCAGCAGCCCTCCAGAAGGAGAACGCCCGCGGGGGCGCGCCTGCGGAATGAGGAGAGATGCGGAGGTTTGAGGGAAGGGGGAAAAAAAAAAAAAAATAGGAAAAAAACGCAATCCGGGGGCTGCGGGGGTCGGTCCCAGTTGCGCCCCGCTTTCCCATGGGGATGCTGCCTGTGATTCGGGGGGGGGAACCCTATGGAAAGCCGTGTTGGGGGTCTCACCCCTGGCCCCGTGTGGGCAGAGGAGGCTGCCCCGGCCATCTCCCCACTCGCCATGTTTACCACACGCCGCCGTTCGGCTCCTGCCTTTTTCCCCCCAGCCCCCCCCCGCTCTTTCCCCTCCTTTTCTGAAACATTATAAATCAAACGGCTTAAAATGTAAAGCATCAAAAATTCTAAAACCTTCATCTATTATTAACTGTGACAGTAAATTCCACCTCTGAATGTTTCGCATAGCAACTGTTACCAGGACTCTGCAGCCGAAGCTGATGTTCCAGCAACTTTCCATCGCGCCGCCTGCTCCAGCAGCGCGGGGGGACGCCGGGGCAGGGCCAGCCGGGCACCGGGCTGGGAAACCGGTGGAGAAATTCATCCCGGGTCTGGCAGACTCGTGGAGGAGCTTGGCATGTGTATTTCGGGGTGTAGGAGCTGTTGGGGGGGATTCGGGCACGGCACGGGGTGGAAATGGGACCTTGGTGCGCCGCATCCTGGGGGCTGCACGGGTCCCGTCGCTGCGTCCCCGCTCTGATGTGGGCACAGAAATCCCCGAAGCGCATTATTTTCACCAGGTCCACGCCAGCACGTTGCAGAGCACTGTAAATAATGCAGGATGGGGTGGCGGAGTTAAAACACGCGGACAAAGGGCTGTTCTCGTGCCGGAGGCCCTTTGCTTCTTATCGCCGCGCTGCTGCCGGCGGCTTTGCCCTTTGGGTGGTGCTTCCCCTGCCCAGGCTGTGCCGCGGGGCTGCCTGCTCCCTGCGGCCATCGGCAGGGCTTTCCTGGGGCGTGTGGCTATGGCACGGCACGGCACGGCATGGCACGGCATGACATGGCACTGCACGGCATGACATGGCACTGCACAACATGGCATGGCATGGCATGGCACAACATGGCATAGCACGGCGTGGTGCGACGTGGCACGGAACGGCACGACATGGCACGGCATGGCATGGGACAGCACGGCATGGAACAGCGTGGCATGGCACAAGGTGTCACGGCACCCCACGGCACGGCACACCAACCCTCCGCACCACCAGGACCAGGGCCGACCACAGCCCTTCACCTGCCCTTGCGGCATCGCCCCGCTCTTTGTTCTGCCTCCCCCCGAGGGTCCCACCTCCGGCATCGCCACGGGGAGGGTCTCAGGCCCCCCGGCACCCCCGGGGAAAGCCCCGACGAGGCCGTGCCCCGTGCCCGGGCACGGGTTTCCCCGGCTCGCCGCCTCCTCCTCCTCGGCTGCGCCGCGTTTCCACGAATCCCCCCGGCTGCCTCCGCGCCGCCGTGATTTATTCATTCATAAGGAGGGCAGCGCTGGCGGTGCGCGCGGCTCCGCCGCCTCCCCCCTGCCTCCCCGGGGACAGGCAGCAATTTTCCTGCTCTGAAGAAGCTTGTGAAGGTTTGAGTGAATCTGGGAAGCAAATCTAATTGGCAACCTAGTAATTCCTCGGGGGGACATGTACTTTGGTCATATCTAAGTACATTCCAGCCAGTGTTTAAGACACACTGAATCCAAACTTGGACAGTAAAATACCAGCAGCTCTAAGCTCCTTATCTATTTCAGGCAGATTAACTCCTTAATCATCCCTTTTGGAAGTTCCCTGCCCCAAATTCCTCTCCCCTCCCCCTTCCACCCCCCCCTCTTTTTTTTTTTTTCAGCAGGAACAAAAGGAACAGGCAGATTTTGCAGGGTGCTAAAGGTTAGGATCTCGCCCGAGATGATTGACAGAGTCAATAATAGGGAAATAGAAGAAGGCCCTTTGAAATCTGCTTTCCTGGTTAACCTGCCCGCGTATTTGTCTTCGGGATTTGGAGACGGGGAATGTATAATACCGAAATAATTTATCACGCGACATCAAACGTCGATTTATTCTTTTTTTTTTTTTTCTCTCCCTTTTTCTCTCTTTTTTTGTCCCCTGGATCCCCGCTCAGCGCCCTGTAGAAGGGGGTGAAGCCAACGGGGCCACCCCCTTGGCAGCCTGGGGGGACCCTGGGCAGGACCACGGGGTCGCCGGCTCCTTCTGCCCCTTCTCCCCCCTCCAGGACGAGGCGAAAGGCGGCGGGGCTGGGCACGGGGGGACGCAGCCGGCGCTGCTCCCTGTCGCTCAGGGGGGTGTCAGGGCATCGCGCTCCATTTCCGAGCTGTCTTTTGCCCGCGGGAGATGGCTCGCAGGGCGCAGCCTGGCAGCGGCGCATCCGAACCCGGCTCCGGCGGGCAGACGGTGCTGGGACCCCCGTGCCACCGGTGCTGGGGGGCCGGGGTGGGAGCAGGGCCACCGAGAGCCACCGGGGCCGGGCCGCAGCAGGAGGTGGCCGGATCCTGCACTCACCGAGCGAGAGCGGGGATTTCAGCCCGTGGCCTTGTAGTAATAATAGGGAAGGGGGTTTCAGCAGGGCCAGGCGGCGGCTAAAATTGATTGAAATAAGGCGGAAAGGACACAGAGGGGAAATGGAGAGCGTTCAGAGGTAAATCCATTTATGCCCAAAGGGCGATGGTATAACAGCGAGCAATAAATACGCTCGGGGGTGGCCTGCTCTCCTGCTGGAGCCGGGCGGGGAGGATTTAATAGCGCGCTTCCGAACGACGGACGTGAGTCCTCCCGCCTGCCTGCTGGCACAAGGGGGTGCCGGGACCCGTGGGTGCGTGTCTGGCGCAAGGGGACGGGTGCTGGGGTCCGGCCTCTGCCCATCGTGCTGCAGCCCAGCACCTTCTGGCTTTGCAGAAGGTTTTTCCCGGAGCACGCCATGGCCAAGGGCAGAGCCTGACCCATTCAAGGTGGACGGGGCTGGGAGAGTTCGCTGTGCCTTGGGGTGGCCGTGGTGGACATCCACGGTCCCCCGGATGGAGGCACACCTTGGCACGGAGGTCCGGGCTCCCTTTCACGGGGCTGGGGCACGAGCCCACTCCGTCCCCATGCTCCTGGTGCCAGTGGCGTGTTGTAGGGTCAGCCCCTTGGTACCAGTGCACGTGGCGCTGTGCAAACACCGCGCACAAACCCGGCGCACCGCAGCGATGGGGAAACTGAGGCGCGGCTGCTGAGGGGTCCCTGGGCTCCTGCACAGGGTCTGGGCAAGCTCTGAGCTGGTTTTGTCCAGGCTGGAGGCCTCGGGGGGCACCGGTGAACCGGGACAGCGTGGGGACCACTGCCCATCGCCGTCCTGCATCCCCGCTGCGTTCACATCCTCATGCATCTGCCAGCGACACCCCGAGCACGTGCCCACCGGGGGTCTCACCCTGCAGCGATGAACCAGGGTGCAGCAGGGTTACCCCCACTTCACAACATCCCCCCCCCAGCTCCGGGGGGGGGTCTCTGGGTGCTGGCATCTGCTTTCCTCCCGCCCAGGCCCCGGTAACGAGCCAGCACCTCGTTTGTATGGTTCTGTCGGGACAGCCTGTCCGACGGCCGCGCCAACGAGCGAGCGTTTCGGCGCTGTCTCCGCAGGGGTCTCGCGCCGTCAGGAGGGCCCTGCCGCCTGGCACGGAGCTGGTTTTGCTCCTGCCTTGGGGGGGGGAAACTGAGGCACGGGGCAGGGCTGGGGCTCGCCCTGGGTGTCTGTCCCCCAGGCGGGGCGAGGTTGCACCTTCCGGATGGGTTTTGGGGTCTTGTGGTTACTGAAAGCTGGGGGCTGCTCCAGGGGTGAACGTGGCTGTCCCCCCCCCCAAAAAAATCTGGGCAATAGGGTCAGTTCAAGGGTCACCAGTGAATAGGGTCACCAAAACAAACGGTGTGGGAGGGGGGGCAGCACCCGTGACAGAGGGGAGACCAGGCAGAAGCGGTCCGCCTGGGGGGGCAAGGGTGCGCCGTGCGGTTTGGTGTTGGTGGCCCTACAAATTACGAGACCGGTTAATTATTATTGGGATCAAAGTGAGCCAGCCCGATAGCGGGCTGGAAGGAAGGAAGGGAGGGAGGAAGGAAGGGAGGGAGGGAGGAAGGAAGATCCCGACCATCAGGCGGAAAATGAGTGAAGAAGAAAAGCAGAAGCGTGCCGGACGCCGGGACACGCCGCCGCCAGCCCACGCGGGTCATTTGTTTGGGGGCTGGAGGGTTGCCGAAGGTCACCGCGCCGGTGGGCGACCTCTCCTGCCGTATGTCCCCCCCCCCCACAAGGGCTGTGCAGGGAACGGGGGGGCCACGCTGGGTCTACAACCCCCGGCCCGGCTCCTTTTGGCCGTCCTTGCTTTTGTCTGCCCGCGGCGGGTGCTCCGGGCAGGTCTGCAGCGAGATTTAGGTGCGGAGGCTGGGCGAGCCGAGTCCCTCTTTAACCTCGGTCATATTTCCTGCGCGGCGATCGACTTGTTTGCCTCTCTCCCGTGAGCGCCTCAAGGTTGATGTCAATCCAGTTGTTGGGGGAAGCGATAAACACGCGGCCGCCCGGCTATGAATTCTGCTCCGGAGCGCGCTCGCCTGCTGGAGGGAGGCTTTGCCCAGGGAAGCTCAGGTTGAGCAGCTGCTGTGCAGCGCAGCTCCCGGCTGCTTGTATTTTTATTTTATTTTATTATTTTTTTTTTTTTTAAATCCCCTTCTTTCCCCAAAAACCTTCCTTGCCAGCTGGCGTTTCGCAGAGGCAAGAAGAGACACGGCGACTCGCTCTGGGTTTCCGAGCCTCCCTCCGGCCGCAAGGATAAAACCCCATGGGAAAAAAAAAAAATAATAATAATAATAATAAAATAAATACAAATAAAGGAAAAGGGACAGGAAGAGGGGATGGAGGAAGGTGGGGGCAGGGGCCGAGCCGGATTTCCAGGCGAGGGGTTGAGGCTGGGGAGGCCGCGGGCTTCCCCTGGCAGGCGGTGGAGGAGCGGAGGCCAGCAGAAACGTTGAGTCATGAGCGCGCCTCGCAGGCGATGTTTTCCCGAGCAAAATTCCTCGCTGGGGAGGAGCAGAGCAAAGGGAGGGTGGGTGGGGGGGGGAACGGGACTGGAGAGGATCGAGGCCTTCGTGCCCCAAATGGGGCACTGCGCGGTGGCGAAGGCTCTGCCCCACCGCCGTGGGGATTCCCTGGGTGGCCCCCACCTCTCCAAACCAACCCCCCTCCAAAAAAAAAAAAAAAAAAATTAAAATTAAAAAAAGGGACCTGCCTAGGGAATTCCCCAGCAGCCGGATGGGAGGAGCAGCTGGTCTGGGGGGGGGGGGGCTGCGCACCCCATCCCTCCTCCTGGCTGCCCGCATCCGCCCACCCCCGCGCACTGGGCGGCGCAGCCCCAGCTCCATTTATCATCATCTGCGGGCAAGCGGAGTGTGCAGGGAGCAGCTGCTGCGCTCGGCTGCGCGCCGGGGGGGCCGCCGCGATGGGGGGGCTGGGGGGGGGAAAGGGGGCCGGGGTCTGCCCTCTGCATCCCCCCCCCCCGCAGGCACCCCGGTTTGTGGGGTGCGTTGGAGAGGGGGGCGTTGGGGAAGGGGTGTGATGGAGGTGGGGGGGGGGGAAGGGTTAGAAAGGGGGGGTGTTGGAGAGGGTTAAAAAGGGGGGGGGTTGGAGAGGGGGTGCATTAATGGGGCGCGCTGGAGAGGGGGTGCGTTGAAGGGGGGCGCTGAGAGGGGGGTGCGTTAATGGGGGCTGCTGGAGAGGGGGCTCATGGAAGGGGGGCACTGAGGGGGGTGCATTAATGGGGGGCACTGGAAATGGGGTGCGTTGAAGGGGGGCACTGAGAGAGGGTGCATTAGTGGGGGCACTGGAAATGGGGTGCTTTGCAGGGGGGCACTGAGGGGAGGTGCATTAATGGGGGGCACTGGAGAGGGGGGGCATTAATGGGGGGCACTGGAGAGAGGGAGCGTTATTGGGGTGCGCTGGGCACAAGGTGCGTTGTAGGGTTGCGTTTGGGAGGGTGCCTAAGGGGGTGCAGTGCAAAAAAGGGTGCGTGGAGGGGTACAGTGGGGAGGGCGCCTTAATGGGAAGCGTTGCAGAGGGGGGGCGTGTTAATGGGGTGCGTGGGAATGAGGGTGCCGTAAGGGGTGCGTTGGGCAGAGAATTAACGGGGTGCACCGGAGAGGCTGCAGTGAAGCGGGGTGCACCCAAAAGGGGGGCCCGACCCCGGCGAGATGGGCGCCATCCCCTTGTGCTGTGGGGGCACCATTTGGGGCAAAGGGGGGGGTGAAGCACGCAGGCAGCCCCCGAAAGGCCTGGACGCTTTGATCCTGCCCCCAGGGAAACCCCAGGGATCCCTCCTGTCCCTCTGGCCCTTGCGTTCCCCGGGGGGTGTCCGTCTGTCCCCCCAGCTCCTCGGGGCCGTTTCTCGGGGCTGCTACACGCACACGTCCCCGATCCCGCTGCCGGCTGCCCCCCCCCCCCCCTTCCCTCTCTCCCCTTTTCTCTCCTCCCTTAATAATAAAATTATATGAAGCAGTTTGCGGTGTGGCAGCCTGCCAGAAAGTGTTTCTTTAAACTCCACCAGCTCGCAATTAAGCAAATCCGGGGCTGACACTCCTTGATAGGCGCTTTTCTCCCCCGAGAGCTGCGGAGGGGGCCGGGGTTGGGACCGAGGGGAAGGGGGGGGGGGCAGAGACCGCTGCCCCCTCCCCAGCAGGGCTGAGCCCCCCCCAACCCAGTTCCAGGGCTGGTTGGGGGGGGGGGGGGGTCTGGTGCATGGCAGGGGGGCTTCGCGGCGGGGATTTGGGAGGAGGGAGCGGGGAGGGCCGCGGAGCTGAGGGGGGGTCCGCGGTGCCGGCGCTGGTGCTGGTGCCGAGCGTCGCCCTGCGAGAGCGCGCCGCTATTTTTAGTCGGCGCGTCCTTGGCGGTGGCGCATCGGAAGAGCCCGAGGAACAACGGCCTGCCCGGGGAGCACGGCCCCAGCCCCGCGCTGGATGAGGCCCTGCGGGGAGAGCGGCAGCTGGGAAGTGGGGCTGGGGGCGAAATGGGGGGCCCCCCGGGCGAGCTTACCCAGCTCCCGGGCTGCCTTCCGAGGGCTCCGGATCCGGCCCTTTGCGGTGCTGCGTCGCTGCCTTTTCCCTGCCAGCCATCGGGGAGAGGGGAGGAAAGGAGAAGGAAGGAGAGGAAGGAGGGAAGGGGGAGGAAAATCGAGCCAAGCCCAGGCAACGCATCGCAAAGCCGAGCGGGAGGCAGGCTGCGAGCAGCGGCGCGGGTGGGCACCTGCAGCGGCAGGGGGGGGGCACGGCGCTGTGCCCTGCTCCTGGCACCGTGTCAGCCCCGTGCCCTGCTGCATCAGCCCCGGGCACCAGCGCGTGGCCCCAGGTCACGCACCAGCCCCGGGAGGTCCCACGGGTCCTGCGTGTCCCCAGAGGGTGACACCAGGGCTGTGCTGGGAGCTGGGGGGCCGTGCGGGCTGTCCACGGGGGCCACTCCTCCCCGGGGACCGAGGGGACGGGATGCTCCAGGGTGGCCGTAGCCTGACGTGAGCACGGCTCCTTGCGTGGCAGGACAGGGTCTTGCTGGCTCTGGGCACCGTCGTGTCCCCATGTCCCCGTCTCCTCCGGCGGATGGAGCCCCTCCTGGGGTCACCCTTTGGGCACCCACAGAGCCCCACGTGGAGCCGTGGTGGCTTTGTGGGGCCGCTGAGCGCAGGTGCTGGGCCGCAGCCATGCCCCCACGGCCCCGTCGTGTCGATTCCCATCCCAGGGCTGGGAGCCGGGCTGGAAACTTCCTCGGGGGCTGGCCGAGCACGTCCGCCGGGGCTGTGGCGGGGGGGGGTGCGCGTGCACGCAGCCCCAGGGACGCGGCCGCTTCCTCCTCCCCCTCCTGGAAAGGGACTTAACCTTGCTGCTGTCGACAGCTTGATTTGATGCCATTAAAGCGTTTGCTCGGAAACAGCCTACATCAGGAGGCAACATCTGTTAGGTCCCTCCGCCAGCAGAGCTGCGGCACAGCCCAGGGCAGAGCTGGCCGCCGGCTCCTCGGATGGGGCTGGGTGCTGCTGGCAGAGACCGTGTGTGTCCCCCCCCTGCCCCACGGCCCCAGCTCCCGGCTCAGCACCTTGCTCGGAGCACGCTTTCAGCTCATCTCGGATGGGGAATCATCCGGCAGCCCCGTCCGGCACCCCCTGCCTGGCTGGCCTCATCCAGCCCCCGGTATTTTGGCCCCCGTAAGGAGGTCCCTGGGGGTGCAGGGTGAGCCCAGACCTTGCCACGCGCTGGGACGTGGCCAAGGCTGGTGGTCCCCAGCTGGGCGTTGGCCTGCGGGCACTGTCTTGGCCCAATCCTGCCCCGGGGGGCTTCCACGCGTGCACACCCTGCTTGTGTGCACAGTGTTGCACACCCTGCGTGCACGTACGCTCTGCATGCGTGCACACCCTGCGTGCACACACACCCTGCGTGCACGCACACCCTGCATGCGTGCACACCCTGCATGCGTGCACACCCTGCATGCGTGCACACCCTGCACGATTCACACGCATGCACGCCCTGCAATTTGCACGCCCTGCACGTGTGCACACCCCACACACGTATAGGCACCCGCGCTCCCCCCCACGCCCTCAGCCCACGCACGCCCACCGCGGCCCCACCGTGCCCCCTGCGTGCATCCCCCCGTGCGCGCCGGTGTGCGGCACGTCCCCTCGCGCCGGGTGCTTTTTGCTCAGCTTGGCATTGCCCCAGCTGTTTGGGAAAGTAATAATAATTAATAATAAAAGAGAAGTGTGTGTGTGGGGGGGGGAAGCACCCCTTAAAGCAACAGACTGGGGTTTTCTCAAGCTGATTCCATTTTTCAAACCTGCTTCCACGTGGAGCTGTAGGGGCCCTTTTCTCCCTTTAATTTTCTCGCCGCCGCTCCGGGCTGCCCCAGAGGCCTGGCTTTGATTTTTGCTCCCTTTGTTCTCGCAGCCCCCGCGCCCCCCCAGCCTCCCGAGCAGGACGGGGCAGCCCCCACACCACTTCGGCACGAGGGGCGTTAGCACTGGGCTCGCCGGATTTTAATTGACCTGTCTTTTTCCCCGAGATATATGCCTTAACCGCATCCAGCTGCCCGTGTGGCCTGCGAGGTGCAGCTGCAGGACGGAGGGGAGACGCAGAAAGAGACCAAAAAGGGGCTGTAGGGGGGGGAATGTGGGCACGGCACCGTGGTTTTGGGGTGCTGGGCTGGTGTGGGCAGCACCGAGCCACGCTCCAGGGGTGCTGGGGGTGCTGCAGCATCGGCGGGGAGAGAGGCAGGGCATCCCTGAGAGCCTTGCTGCTGCCGCCGGCAGTACTTAAATAAATAAATGCCCGCCTGTGTGCAGAACCCCCGAAAAGGCGCTGAAATGTGAACGGTATCCACGGGATGCCCCGCAGGAAATGGGGCCAGGCCGGGACTAATAAAAGCAGCGATGGATGCGATCCGTGCGGGTGCGCAGGAGCTGCGGACAAAGGGGCCGGCCAGAGCCACGCCAGGTTTCGCACGTTTCGGGCGCGCGGCGCTTTGGGGAGCTCAGCACCGCGTGCCGGCAGCTCTGCCGGCAGGTGCTGGGTGCGGTGCGTTAGGAGCTGGCGGCCTCCCCTCGTTAAACTCATCGCCTTAATGAAGGTGGAGGGGGCGGCGTGGGCTGCGCCGGGGTCACCGCTGCGGCACGGCCGAGGGAGCGGCGTCAGGGAGGTCCCTGGGGGCTGCAGAAGGGGGGGACCCCGCGTCTCCAACCCGCTGGGGACGGGCAGGATGCGTCCCCACCGCCACCCAGCCCTTCGTTAGCGCAGGGGGTCCCCGCTCGCCCCGCAAGCTGCTCCGCTGCCTCCGAGATCAAACCGGTGACCCAGGTGCTTCCCCGCACCGAACGCGAGCAGGGAGAGGAAATGGGGACATTTAATGACGACTGTGCCGAGGCGCTCGGCTAATAGACGTCTGCTGGCGGGAGCAGACAGCTTCCAGATGGTATCGCACCGATGCAGGGGTTATTGGCTGGGGACGGGGGGGCGGGGGGGCTGTGGGAGGCGGCAGCAGGCACAGACGGGCAGACCCAGGAAGTTGAAATGACTTTTTTTGCAGCAGAGCCTGCGTTTCTGTCCCTCCGCGCTGCTGCCTCCAGTAATTATCCCAATAATTACAAATAATGGCAATAAGCGGGGTGTTTGGAGGGGCTCGCAGGATCCTGGCATCCCCAGGGAGGGCACGCAAGGAGGGGTTAAGTGATTTCCAGAGCGGGGAGCAGCGGGTGCATGAAACAGTGCACTGGGGGACCCCAGCACAGGGTGGTGGGGTCATTGCACGCTGCGGGCCAGGCAGGGCGGTGGGGGGATCACCCTGCAACCTGAGGCAGGTGGCAGGGATGGGAGAGGCTGCCACCGGCACCGGCAGGGCACACTGCAGGGTGAGAGGAGGCAGCAGGCCCCCAGATGTCCCCCAGCTCTCAGGCGTGGTGCTGCAGGGCAGGGCGATGCAGCATGGGGCGACGTGGTGCAGGGCGATGCGATGCGATGCAGGGCGATGCGATGCGATGCAGGGCGATGCGATGCAGGGAGACGCTGGGAGCTGATGCGGGGCGATGCGAGGCGAGGCGCTGCAACGCCGAGCGATGTGATGTGAGGCGACACGGTGCGATGCGATGCAGGGCGATGTGAAGTGGTGCAAAGCCAGCTGCGGCGATGCAGGGCGATGCGATGCGAGGTGACGAGATGCGGTGCAGGGTGACGCAATGCTAGGTGAGGCGGTGCAGGGCGATGCAAGGCAAGGCAAGGCAACGCAGGGCACTGCAGAGTGGTGCAAGGCAAGGCCACGCGATGCAGGGTGATGCAAAACAATGCAAGGCGAGGCGAGGCGACGCACAGCGATGCAGTGCGAGGTGATGAGGTGTGATGCAAAGCGATGCAAGGCAAGGCGAGGCGACGCAGGGCGGTGCAAGGCGAGGCGATGAGATGCGACGCAAAGACGTGCGAGGCAAGGCGAGGAGATGTAAGGTGACGCAAAGCAGAGCAAGGCAGTGCGTTGCAGGGCGATGCAAAGCGGTGCGAGGCAAGGCACCGTGATTCAGGGCAACGCGAAGCAGTGCAAGGCAAGGCAATGCAGGGCGATGCAAAACGCTGCGAGGCGAGGCGAGGCGATGCGGGGCGATGCAATGCAAGGCGATGAGACATGACGCAAAGCGATGCGATGCAAGGTGAGGCAACGCAGGGCGATGCAAGGCGAGGCGAGTGCAGGGCGATGCGACGCAGGGCGATGCGACGCAGGGCGATGCGAGGCGAGGCGATGCGGCGCCGGGTGCCGCGATCCAGGGCCACGCGAGGTGACGCAGCGCCAGCGAGGCGCTGCCCCGGCAGGCGAGGCGATGCCCGCGGTGCCCGCGGCGCGGCCCCCTGCGCGCGCGGCCGTGCTCCCCGGCCCGCCGCGGCGGCGGTGCTTCATTTGAATTCTCGCCTCTCTCTCTTCGCAGATAACAAGCCCGCGCCATGCAGTCCTTTCGAGAAAGGTGTGGTTTCCATGGCAACCAGCAGAGCTACCAGCCGACTTCACAAGATACATCACGCCTGGAGAATTACAGGCATCAAAGTCAGGCAGGGCCGAACTGCGAGCGGCAGAGGCTGGTGGCGAAGGAGTACTACAGTCAGCAGCAACTGCCGTACTCGGGCTACGAGAACAGCGCCGTGGAGAAATACCACCGGGGAAACAAGCAATTAGCGGGGCAGCAGCTGCAAGGCAGGCCGGCCTTTTCCAATTACGCCGTGCAGGAGAACAGCCCCTACCCTGCTCGCTATTCGGGGGACGAGAGCCTGCAGGCGTGGGGCGGCCAGCCGCAAGCGCTGCCCGGCGGCGTGGCCAAGTATGAGGACAGCCTGATGAAGAAGACGGCGGCGCCGGCGGGCGGGCGGCCCTACCACGAGCCGGCGGCGGCGACCCCGCTGCCCTTCCGGACTCACTTCCAGCAGCAGCAGCAGCAGCAGCCGCCCGCGCTCCCCTACCCCAAGCTGCAGCGGCAGAAGCTGCCCAACGACGTCTCCTCGCCCATGCCCTTCCCGCAGAGCCCCCATTTCGGGCAGCACTCGCAGTCCTTCCCCGCCTCCTCCACCTACTCCTCGGTGCCGGGGGGCAGCCAGCCGGCGCACTCCTACAAGAGCTGCACGGCGCCCTCGGGGCAGCCGCCGCTGGAGCGGCCCCTGGGCAGCGCCGCCAGCCTGGCCCCCGGCCCCCGCGTGCCCAACCTGCACGGCTACCAGCCCAACCGCATCGGCTACGAGCAGCCCCCGCAGCCGCCGCCGCAGCCCCCGCAGCCCCCGCCGCCGCCGCCGCAGCCCCCGCAGCCTCCCCAGCCCCAGCCTCAGCCCTTGCAGGGGAGGCATCACGCCCCGGAGACCCTCCACTACCAAAACCTGGCCAAGTACCAGCATTACAACCAGCCGGGGCAGACCTACTGCCAGGGCGACGCGCCGCCCGTCCGGACGCCGGAGCAGTACTACCAGACCTTCAGCCCCAGCGCCAGCCACTCGCCGGCACGCTCCGTCGGCCGGTCGCCGTCCTACAGCTCCACGCCGTCCCCGCTGATGCCCAACCTGGAGAACTTCCAGTACAGCCAGCAGCCGCTGAGCGCCGGCGCCTTCCCGGCCGGCATCGCCGACCACAGCCATTTCATGCCGCTGCTGAACCCCTCTCCCACCGACGGGACGAGCCCGGATGCTCAGTCCGGGAACTGCAAGAACCTGCCGAAGGAGAAGCTGCCCGAAAACCTGCTGTCGGACCTGAGCCTGCAGAGCCTGACGGCGCTCACCTCCCAGGTGGAGAACATCTCCAACACCGTCCAGCAGCTGTTGCTCTCCAAATCGGCCGTGCCCCAGAAAAAAGGCATCAAGACCCCGGCGAGGACCCCCGAGCAGCTCAAAGGGCAGCACTGCAGTCCCGAGAGCAGCACGTACTCCGCTGAGCAGGTCGGGACGCCCCTGTCCGACCCGCTCAGCACCCCGCAGTCCGTCCACGCCGAGACGCAGGACGCCGACTATCTCAGCGGCTCGGAGGACCAGCTGGAGAGGAGCTTCCTGTACTGCAACCAGAACCGCAGCCCTGCCCGCGTCAACAGCAACTCCAAGGCGAAGCCCGAGTCTGTGTCCACCTGCTCCGTGACCTCCCCGGACGACATGTCCACCAAATCGGACGATTCCTTCCAGAGCATCCACGCCAGCCTGCCCCTGGAGACCTTCACCAAGTACGTGACCAACGAGCGGGACTGTCCCCGGCTGCTCCTCAGCGCGCTGTCCCAGGAGGAGCTGGCCTCCGAGATCATCGTCCTGCAGGACGCCATCAGCGAGAAGGGGGACAAAGCCTGGGCCAACTCGCCCCTGTTGAGCAAGGAGGCCACCAAGTCCCCCTTCCAGCTGGAGAACCACCGGCCGTGCCTGGACTCCATGGTGAAGGGCGCGTGGCCCAGCCAGGGCGACTCCAGCACCCTCACCGAGCCCCTCAAGCTGGACAAGGCTTCGGGGGGCAGCGTGGGGAAGGACTTTGGTGAGGAGGTGTACGAGGGTCCCCAGGTGGAGTTTGCGGCCACCGAGACCAAGGACTCGCTCAAGGATGCGGCCCCGTTGGCGTTCAATTCCAAGCCCAGCATCCCAGCTGCAACTTCCAGTGCGGGGGCCTCCAGCTTCAGCTGCTACTCGAACACCACGGCCAACTCAGTGGACTCTGATAACGCCATGGAGCACTTCGAGTGGCCGGAGGAGAGCCTGGGTGAGGCGTGCCTCAGGTGGAAGGAGCTGGGGTCGGGCCTGCAAGCCTCCGACCTCCCCAAGGGCTTGTTCCCCAGCAAAATGGTGGGGTCCTGCAAGGAGAAAAAAAATGCCTGCGGCTTGGATCTGTGCGACGGCGAGCAGCCGGCCAAGAGCGAGCCGGCCCGGGACTTTGCCCAGCAGGCGATGGAGGAAGAAGAGGAGGAGACGCTGACCTACGACGAGGCCACGAAGGCAGACAGCGAGAGGTGGCTGCAGGACACCCGGCACTGCTGCTCGGCCGGGGACTTTGGCGAGATCCCCATGATCTCGTCGCCGGAGCTGAAGGAGTCGGACCTGGAGGCGGAGGAGTACTCCTCGCTCTGCGAGCTGGCGGGCGCGGAGCAGAAGTCGGTGCCCTACGACGCCTCGCCGCCCAAGCCCCCGGAGATGCCCACCGTGCTGTCCGCCAGCGAGGTGCCCGTGTCCGCCGAGGAGACCGTCAGCACGGTGGAGAAGGAGGGCTCAGCGCCCTCGGCACGCCTCTCCGGCCAGTCCGTCATCCTGCTGGGACCTGCGGTGGGCACGGAGACCAAGGTGAAGAGCTGGTTCAAGTCCTCCCTGCCCCACATCCAGCCCGAGGAGAGTGACGGAGGGGAGAAGCCTCACCCGGAGGTGGCAGACTCCGAACCCTTGAAGCAGCAGCTGGTGCCCGAAACCGTGCTGGGGAAGATGGAGCCTGTCTCACGGGGCAAGAGCCTCCGCAACAAGAGGGTCCACTGCCGGCTGCCGGAGGGGGACAGTGCCGGCAGCGTGGTGCAGAGCCCCTTCGATGAGCTGCCGGTGGCGTGCATCAGGCTGGACGGGCAGGTGGAGATGCCGAGCAAGAACGCCCACAGCCAGACGCCCAGGTTTGCAGCGGAGGGCTTGCCAGCACGCATGTGCACCCGCTCCTTCACCGCCCTCGCCGAGCCCCGCACCCCGGCCCCGCTGGAGGGGCTGAAGGTGCCGGTGCACCAGGAGAAGCTGGGGAAGAAGCCGGCCTGTGGGGTGAAGCAGAGGGTGGCTTTCAAAGCCAGGAAGCGCAGCGGCCGGCCAGCCCCTAAAGTGGTCCAAAACGCCGGCGGCGATGCCACCCTCCTGGTGCCCAGCTTGGTGCCGGCCGAGGAGGCAGCGGGGCCGACGCCGCCGGAGGGGGATGCGGTGGATGTGGGGGAGAGGGACCAGCGGTCGATGATCCTGCGCTCCCGGACGAAGACGCAGGAGGTTTTCTACACCAAGAGGCGGCGGGGCAAGCGGGCGGCAGATGTGCGGCTGAAGAACTGCAAGGCACCCAAAAAGCTCATCTCCAACAACCACCTCCCGCCCGCCTTCAAGCTGGCCCCCCCGGGCAGTCCCCACAAGGAGGGCAAGGTGGGCGCCCGGATGAAGCTGCCCAAAGCGGGGCCGGGAGTGGGCGGCAAGATGTCCGAGCGGCCCCTGCACTCGCTGAAGAGGAAGTCCACCTTCATCTCCCCCATCCCCGCCAAGAAGAGGAACCTGGTTCTGCGGAGCAACAGCGGCGGCATGAAGGAGGAGAAGCCCGAGGGTCCCCCCAGCCTCTTCAAGAAGATGCCTGTGGCCAAGAAGGTGAAAGCTAAGCTGCCCCCCAAGAGCCCCGGTGAAGCCGTCCCGAAACCCCCCCTGCCAAAGGAGGCCCCCGACGTCTGCATCAAGATCACCTCCCGGGCGGCCTTCCAGGAGGCCACCAAGACCAAAGTGCTGCCTCCCCGCAAGGGCCGCGGCCTCAAGCTGGAGGCCATCGTGCAGAAGATCACCTCGCCCAACCTGAAGAAGTTCGCCTGCAAGCCGGCAGCCACGGCAGCGGCGGCAGCGGCGGCAGCGACGGCAGCGGCCACTTACGGCACCTCCCTGAGCCCAGCGGGAGCAGACCGGGAGCGGGCGGTGAAGCACGGCGGCGTGGCCCCGGCGGTGGGCGACGTGCGGTTGCCCAAACCGGCGGCGGCGCAGAAAGCACCCACAGCACCGTCAGCCGAGCAGTTCTGCCGAAACCCCCACGGCAGAGCGCTGAAGGGGAAGCCGGGGAGCGGGAAGAAACTCTCCGCCGACGGCTTCCAGGGTGAGGCCTGTGTGCCGGCCATGGTGGCACAGCCCGGCTCGGCGGTGGTGGCCAAGAACATGGCGCTGCTGCCCAAGAAGAGGAACCGCAAGGGCAAAGCGGCAGCGCTGGGCATGGCCAAGGCGCCCCTGGGCCCCGCGCTGCCGCTGCCACCCCGCGAGCGGGTGTCCGGGCCGGGTGGCGGGGACGAGGCGCCGCGGGAGGGCAAGAAACCAAAGAGCGAGGAGAAGGAGGCGGGGGGCGGCGAGGGCCCCGAGGGACGTGCGGCGGGCGGGCCGGCGCGAGGGCCAAAGCCGCGGGCCAACCACGCCAACTACAACGGCTACTCCAAGCGGCAGCGGAAGCGTCTGGCCCACGGCAAGGCCAAGGCGGTGCCGTCGCGGTGCAAGAGCCGGGGCAAGCGGCGGCGGCAAGCCCAGCAAGCGCCGCTGCTGCACCCCGCCGAGCCCGAGATCCGCCTCAAGTACATCTCCTGCAAGCGGCTGCGGGCCGACAGCCGGGCCCCCCCCTTCGCGCCCTACGTCCGCGTGGAGCGGCGCGGCGAGTTCACCACCGCCTGCACCGTCGTCAACTCGCCCGGCGACGAGGCCCGGCTGCAGCGGGGGCCCGCCGGCACGGCGCCGCGGCCGCGGGCGGCCCTGCCGGCCTCGTCCACCATGCACCTGGGGCCCGTGGTGTCGAAGGCGCTGAGCGCCGCCTGCCTGGTCTGCTGCCTGTGCCGAAACCCCGCCAACTACAAGGACCTGGGGGACCTGTGCGGGCCCTACTACCCCGAGGACTGCCTGCCCAAGAAGAAGTCGCGGCTGAAGGAGAAGGCGCGGGTGGAGGGCGAGGAGGCCGGCGCGGCGGAGCGCGGGCCAAAAGGGACGGAGAGCAGCTGGGCGGCCGGCGGCAAGCCGCCGAGGCCGGAGGGTGCCGCCGAGGCCGCCAAGCAGAGCTCGCTCCGCTCCAGCCCCCGGGGCATGTTTCGCAGGCTGCAGAGCTGCTACTGCTGTGACGAGAGGACAGAGGGCGAGGAGGCGGCCGAAAAGCCCCGGAGGCACGAATGTAACAAAGCCGAGTCCCCGCCGCAGGAGCCGGCGGGCGACACGCAGGAGCACTGGCTGCACGAGGCCTGTGCCATATGGACCGCTGGGGTTTTCCTGGTGGCGGGGAAGCTCTACGGGCTGCAGGAGGCCGTCAAGGCGGCTGCCGACGTGGTAAGAGCTCGGCCGCCCGCCCGGCACGGCACCCCGGGGTGGCGGGGTGAGCCCTCCCACCCGTAGAGGAGAGGCCGTGAGGGGGAACAGAGGGGATGGAAGGTGTCAGCGCCTCCAAACGGGTCACGCAGTGCTCCCGCTCTGTGAGCAGCACCGTGCGGCATGGCCGGAGCAAATGGAGGCCGTGGCGCGGCTTTCGGCCCACCCCAAGGTGGTGGCGGCCGAGCCAGCCCCGCGTGCTGCTGGCAGCCGGCCCGCCAAGCAGAGTCGGGCTGGTCCTGGAGCCGGGTGCTGCCCGCATGCCCCGCGCCTGTCCTCCCGGTCCCAGCAGGGCCTGGGGCTCAGCCCTGCCAAGCTCTTTGCTGGAGGCGCTTGGGCTCTCCCCATGGGCTCGGAGGTGGCCCAGTTAGGAAGGCCGAGGCAGACGAGCCCCAGGGCCCTTTACACAGCGGGTCGCTGTGCCGAGCGCTCCCTGCTCGGAGCTGGCTGCAGGGCTCGGGGCGTCCCCAGACAACAGCAGAGGCAGGAATAAGCAGGAGCAGCCTCCCCCATCGTGTTCTTGTAGGGCTGAAAGCCATTCCCATGGCTGCTCCTTTGGCCGGGGCCCTATTCCCAGCCATACCCCACCGGCAGCGCACTGTGCAATGCGGTCACCAGCACCATGGGAAGCCCCCAGCACCACAGCCCCAGCACCCTGACCCGCACGCATAGCAAACCGAGGGGTAATGGTGTGTTACTGCCCGGGAGCAGGGGAATCCCCCAGGATACATGGCTGCAGGGGGGCAAAATTAATAGGGCTGGTCAGCAAGCTGCCGGGCATTGCTGCTTCCCAGGAGATTTGTGCTGCTGCCTTCCTGATAATGCCTAAAATCTTCCCTTTTAGCCTTAAAAGTGGTTTTATGCTGTCATGCCGTGCGGCGGCTCCAAGAGGGTCGGACACAGCCCTGCCCTGCTCCTTGTCCAGACCGCGAGGAGCATGGGGACACTGGGAGAGCAAAATAGGGAGGACACTGCTGGGACACTGCCACGGGGACATGGGGTCTTTGTGCCCTGCAGAGGCTGGGCAGGGACCTCCAGCACGCCCCTCGTTGCCAGATATGGGGCTGGACAAACCCAATCCATCGTCCCCATGGCATGGCTGTCCTCGGGCTGCCACCCTCCCTGCCTGTGCCAGCAACAGGGACGGGGCAGGAGCGGGGACCACCAGGGTCTTCTGCTCCCGCTGCCCCCGAGCCATGGCACGGTCACGTCCCTTCACCTCCACACCTCCTGCCCTGTCTCTGCTTTCAGTATTTTCCACCCAAAAAGGGGGTGGCTGCGGCTGATGGCGTGGGACGGGCTGCGGTGAATGGGTGCCGGAGGGAGGATGCTGCCAGGGGGCAACTCGGGGCAGCAGCAGGGACGCCGGTGCCTTCGGGGCTTCTCACCTTGGCGCTGGGCTCTGACGAGGTCTCTCTGTCTCTCTGCCTCTCTCCCTCCCCGCTCCAAATTCCCGGCTGCGTGTAAAGAAGTGCTCGAGCTGCCAGCAAGCGGGAGCCACGGTGGGCTGCTGCCAGAAGGGGTGTCCCCACACCTACCACTACGCGTGTGCCATCGACACAGGTGAGCCCTGCAGCGGGGACAGGGGCGTGGGGACCCCGCCAGCTCCCTCTGACCCGGCTGAAATCGGGGCCAGGGTGGGCTGGTGGCTCCCCGTGGCGGATGGCGATGTGCTGCTGCGTGGTGTGTGCGTCCCGAATTTGGCCGGTCTCAACCAAAACCTTCGTGCAAATGGTGCGGCTCCTCTGGACGGTGGCGAGGAGGGGGCTGCGTCCCTGCTGCTCCTCGGGGACAGCTGGCAGCCCCCTGACAGGGCCTTCTCTCCTCGCAGGTTGCTTGCTAACCGAAGAGAGCTTCTCTCTGCGATGTCCCAAACATAAGGTAAGCCCGGAGCCCTCGGTGCACCCCCAGACGTTTCGCAGCCCCTGGGGAAGGCAGAGCAGCTTTCATGCCGTGTCCCCACCCACGGGGATGCCCCGCTCCCTGGCACAGCCCCACGGGGCATCACGGGGTCCTCGCTTCCTTGGGGACAGCAGGACCCCCATGGGACCCTCGGTACAGGGGCTGCACCCCCCCCCCCCCGACTTTTTTTTATGGGGTTTTGTCCGCTTGCCCTTACCCCTGAGCTTTGGGGGGGGTGACAATTTAAAACCTGTGCTAAAAGCCCGTCCTCCGTGCTCAGTGCTTTTTGCAGAGGGGGGGAGCAGGGCTGCATCCCGATGGGGACATCCCCGCCAGCCTGGGGACAAGACGGACACGTCCCCCGCCATGTGCCGTGTGTCCCCCCCCCCAGCCCCATTAACCCCCTGTCCCCTTGTCCCCGCAGAGGCAGCCCGTGTAGCGGCGCGGGAGGCGCAACGGCCCCCGCCACCAGCGAGGGACCCGCGGGGGGTGGCAGCGCCACCGTCCCCAGCACGGAGCCGTCGGGGGCCACCGGAGGAGCGTGGCCCCCGAGGTGGGCACAGCGCTGCCGGCCGCCCCCCGCCTCTCTCCCCGGGGCACCCCCTCGGGCGGGCAGAGCCCCCGGGGTGGAAGAGCGGGGCAGGGGGCACGGAGCCCCCCCGGGGTGGCGTGGCGGGGTCACCGGCCCCGGTGACATCCGTATGGCGAACACAGAGACTGCTCCAGGACTACGTGAGCTGCACAGGGGTGGGATGGGGTGGGGGTGGTGGGGGGGGGGGTGGGTGGGGAGGGGGCGGGGGGGGGCCGTGTACGAGGGGGTCCCGGCGATGTTGTCTTACTTCGGGGCCGCCGGACCCTGCGTGGGTCCCGGGTCTCCGTATCTCACACTGATCTGATCTGAGATGTTGCCTTCAGCAAACCTCATGGTGTCTGTCTGTATATATGTGCGCGACGGAGAAAAGAAAAAAAAAAAAAAAGGAAAAAAAAAAAGGAAAAAAAAAAGAAAAAAGACCAAAAAAAAAAAGAAAAGAAAAGAAAAGAACAACGGCCTGCTGTTTGAAACACCACTTTGCTTTTTCCGTTTCGTTCTTCCATCTCCTGCCTGCCCTCTCCCCACCCTGCCGGGCACGGCTTCCCCAGGACGGGGACAGCGCTGTGCCAGCCCTGCGCCAGCGGCCGTGTCCCCACCGGGGCTGCCCCAGCCCCGATTCCGCCCTCCTCCTGCCCCGCGGGGTGCTGGCGCTGCTGGGTTGGGGCCGCCAGGTCCCCGAAAGGCCACCCTCCTTCTGCTCTGCCTCGCCGAGACCTCGGCTGCTCTGCTCGCTGGGGACGGGCTTTGCTCCCTGCGCTTGGGCTCAAACCCCAAAGCTCTGGGTGCAAGCCCTATAGCTCTGGGTGCAAACCCCATGGCTCTGGGAGCAAACCCCATGGCTTTGGGAGCAAACCCCGTTGCTCTGGGAGCAAACCCCATAGCTCTGGGTGCAAACCCCATGGCTCTGGGAGCAAACCCCATGGCTTTGGGAGCAAACCCCGTTGCTCTGGGAGCAAACCCCAAGGCTCTGGGGGCAAACCCCATTGCTCTGGTGCAAACCCCATTGCTCTGGGAGCAAACCCCAAGGCTCTGGGAGCAAACCCCATTGCTCTGGGAGCAAACCCCATTGCTCTGGTGCAAACCCCAAGGCTCTGGGAGCAAACCCCATAGCTCTGGGTGCAAACCCCATGGCTTTGGGAGCAAACCCCGTTGCTCTGGGAGCAAACCCCATGGCTCTGGTGCAAGCCCCATTGCTCTGGGAGCAAGCCCTATGGTCCTGGGTGCAAACCCCGAGGCTCTGGGTGCAAACCCCGAGGCTCTGGGTGCAAACCCCGAGGCTCTGGGTGCAAACCCAGATTTTTCAGCCGGGTGCAGGTGGGTGCAAACAGCCCAGCAGCAGCTCCCGCTCGGCAGCACCGGTCCCCACTGGGGTGGGCAGCGATTCGGCTGCCCCAGCCCACCCCACAGGGACGTGGGACGCCGCGGGGAGGGACGGAGGAGACCCTCGCTTCCTTCCGCGTGGCGCTGGCTTGCCCCTCGCCGCCGGCTTCCTCCACTTTGCTTCTCCTCCGGGCTGCTTCAGGAGGCTGCCCAGGGCGACTTAACCCCAAATCCCCGTCCTGAAAGGGAAGCGTGAGCTGCCCCCAGCGCCGAGCATCCCACGGGAAGGGGGCAGCGCTGACCCCACACCCCCCAGCCCCATGCCCCGGCCGGCTGTCGCGCCCCCCCCCCCCCCTCCATCCCACACCCAGCCCTCACCCTCAAGGTTTGCTGGCCAAGAAATGTCTGTCGTTTCGGCAGCCTGCCTCGGACACGGGAGCGAAAAACACGCATTAAAAAAAAAAAAAGGGAGAAAAGAGAATAATAAAAATAATGAATTACAAAAAAAAAATTTTAAAAAAAATGGTCCGTGTCCCTGGCAGTGTTGCCTGAAATCTGGCTATTTTTAGTGACATCTTGTACATATGACTGTAAAATGGTAAACCGTGTGTATTATATATTGCCTCATTATATAGTGTATATATATGTATACATATACATATATATAATATATATGAAGACTGTAAATGTTAAGACTAGTGTTCTTATTAGTATATTGCTTCACACTGAAGATTGTGTGTAACAAGCTGTTTCTAAAAGATGTTTATTTTCCTTAAGAGTAAAAAAACAGGTCATTGCATTCAGAGCGTCAATAAAGATACAACGATTGTTTTGGAAGTACGTGGCGCCCTGCTCGTGGCCTGTGTTTCTCCGCGGGCGCCCGGCCGAGCGTCCCTTTGTCCCCAGGTGCCCCCCCCGGTCCAAAGGTCTCGCTGTGGGGTTGGGGTTTGGGGGGGGGAACCTTGGGGTATTGGGGGGGAGCAGCTCCGGTGCTCCCCATGCATGTTAGGGGAGGAAGGGTGGGTTTGGGATGGCCCCATCCCTGTCCCCTTTGTCCCCCACCCCATTCTGTGCAAGGAAAGCGAGACCCCGCAGGCTGCCCACCCGCCTGGGGGGGGGCTTTTTGCCCCAGCCCGGCTCGGATTGCCCCCCCCCCCCCCCATGCACTATCAGACCCCACGCCCCCAGTCCAGCACACAGCGGTATAAATAATCAGCTTTAATTGTCTGTACAAAACTCTCCAACTATGAAAATACCGTTTAAAAAGGCGAGGCGAAGGGGGGGGGGGGGGGGAGGTGCTGGGGTGTGGCGGGGGGGGGCTATGTACAAGGTGCGAGCAGCGAGGGGACTGGGGGCACCCACCAGCCCCCCCACCCCGGGGGAGCCTCCCCTTCTCCAAAAGCGCTCAGAGCTGGTGCTTGGCACCGGCTGCAGCAGCTCCAAACTGGGGGGGACTGGTCAGTGCTGGGGAGGGACTGGGGGGGGGGGCCTCTTTCCTACCACGGGCACCACCTGGGAGACAGACGGTGCCACCATAGCTGCCACCACGGGGCAACCCCTCCTGCCCTCCCCTGATGGGGACAATGCCGGGGTGTCCCCCCCGGGGCTTGGGGACCATGGAGGGGGGGGACGGGCAGGGACGCGCAGGGGAAGGGGGGCGAGGACGGGCCCCAGCCCCGTGCCAGGGTGCTGCGGGGGGTGGGGAGGGGGTGGCGGGCACCGG
Source organism: Anser brachyrhynchus (assembly GCF_964034855.1). Classification (NCBI taxonomy): domain Eukaryota; kingdom Metazoa; phylum Chordata; class Aves; order Anseriformes; family Anatidae; genus Anser; species Anser brachyrhynchus. Next base: position 15,098,621 of record NC_137733.1, read on the forward strand.
GAGGAGGGTGGCCGAGCACCCCCAGTGCCATGCAATACTGTGACAGTGTCACTAGATGTCCCCACGTCCTGGGGACACGCGGGGAGCACCCACTGGGGACGGTGACGAAGGACGGCACCCTGCCGCTCCTCCTCCCCGGCGCCTCCAAACCCTGAGCCCGTCCTGCAGCGGGGTCTCCTACCCGGGGCGAGGGCTTTGGGGTGACCCCGTCCCCCCCCGTAACCCCCCCCAGGCACCCCGTCCCCCCGCTATCCCGAGGTGACCGTGGTGCCGCTGCCCAGCTTGATGATCATCTGCTGGCAGTCGTGCAGCGTGCGGCGGTCGCCCAGCTTCTCCAGCGTGCGCGCGGCCTCGGCCAGCATCCCCACGCGCTGCCCGGGGGCCGAGAGGAAGCTGGGGGGCAGGTAGCAGCAGGCGAGCAGCAGGGCCTCGGCGTGCTCCCGCGGTGTGGGGTGGCTCTCGGGCTCGCCGGCTGCGGGGACAGAGCGGGCATCGGTCCCTCACCGGCCCCTGGGTTCTCCGGATCCGCTACGAGGCTATTTGGGCACCCCGGCGCGGACGCCAGCACCAAAATACTGGGGGAGAAGCTCCCCTTATCCGTGCTATGCCCCCTAAACACGGCGGTGGCCAGCAGCGGGGTGTCCCCATGGGGTACCCAGAACGGGGGGGGGGTGCTCCCCAACAACTTCACCCACCTGTTTTGCTGCCCTGCACCCCTCTCCTCCGCAGGCTGCGGTCCAGCAGCTGGTGGGTCCGCGTGGGGCTGGCGCGAGCCATCAGCCTGGCGGTGGCTTCGTGCAGGAACACCTGGGAGGAGGATGAGGAGGAGGATGGGGAGGGTTGGGGGTGCACCGTGCACGTCCCCACGGGGCTATCTGAGGCCGGAAGGGGTGGGGGGGGGTCTCACCCTGCGCATGGCGGGCCGGAGGGTCTGCGCCAGGCGCCGCAGGCTGCTGAGGTCCTGCTGGAAGCCGCGGAGCTCCAGGGCGGACGCCTGGTAGGCGCCGCGGAGCTGCTGGCTGGCGCTCATCTGCTGCTGCCACAGGTTGGTGCGGGTGACGAGGAGCAGGTCGCACAGCAGGAGCTGCACCGCCTGCAGGGGGATGGAGGGGGGGGGGACGGGGACACAAGGGGGAGCAGGGGGGCAGTGAGCGGGACAGACGGACGGGGCGCACCCCGACACCCCCCTCCCTCCCCCCCGTGGGCGGGCGGCGCTGCGCGGGACCCCCGCCGGGCTGCATGGCAGGGGCATTGCACTCCCAGTCTGACACATGCAATGCAACTACAATGCACCCCCGCGAGGGCCGGGGACGCCTCCTGCATATCGGCAACCCCCCCCCCCCCCCCCCCAAAAAAAAAAACCCGCTCCCAGAGCCCCTCCGGCCCCCCCAGCCTCACCTTGTCGATGGTGCACTTGGGGGGGCTGCTGAGCTCCAGGCTCTCCCGCAGGCAGCTGCTGGCCTTCTCGCAGTGGTTCAGGCTGGCCTGGCTCCCGTCCTGCTTGCTCAGCATGGCCCGGACGGCCTTGAAGGAGTGCAGCGCGGCGCGGGGCAGGGGCTTCCTGCGTGGGGACGGCGGGCACGGTGACCGCGCACCCCTCGCTGGGCACGGCCGAGCCCCCTCCAGCAGGCGCGGGGGCTGCAGCGACCCCAAAAAGAAGGGGACACGGGGGAAGAGCTGGCACCCCGCACCCCCAGCACTCACTCAGAGCCCTGCAGCACCCGGGGCATGGTCTCCACCAGCGGGTAGAGGCGCTCGGCCCCCTCCTCGTCTCCCTGCAGCCAGTGAATAACGGCGCCGATGACGGACGCCCACCACTTGGACACGGGGTCGGTGCCTGCGGGGCAGAAAGGGACACGGGAGCGGGGCGTCCGCCAGCCCACGGCCCCGCTGCCCCCCCCCCGCCACGCAGCACCCCGGGGGACGCCGGCCTCACCTGTCACCGCCGCCAAGCCGCAGCTGATGGAGGGCGCGGGGCCGGGCGCGCCGCTGGCGTCGGAGCAGCCGTTGAGCAGCTGGAGGTACTCCAGCGCATCCGAGAAGCGGCTGGTGGGACAGCAGAGGGGAGCTGAGCGGGGCTGGACCCCGGTGAGCAGAGGGAAGGGGTGCCCAACCCGGTACTCACCCCTCTCCCTGCGCCGCGGGGCGGCCGGGCTCGGGCATGGCCACGCAGCACAGCGCCTTCTCCAGGAGGTGCTCGCGGAAGAGCTGGGTCACCTGCGCCAGCGGGTCCACTGCGGGACGAGAGGGGTCGTCAGCCCCCAGCCCGCCCGCAGCCCCGAAATGGCTGGGGGGTACGGGATGGGGGTTGAGGGGGTACCTGGGTTGCCGGCGGAGCTGTAGATGGTCTCCCTCGGGACGCCCTTGACGGCCCAGTCGCCGTCCACGAAGAAGCGGTGGCCCAAGGGGTGGCAGAGCCACTGCATGGCCGGGGGCACGGCCCCGCCGTGGGACAGGGCCACGCGCCGGGCGCTGCAGAGGAAGGGGCGCTGCGGGGAGAGCACAACATTGGGGCGGGGGACAGAGGGGGTCCCGACACCAAGCCCCGCAGCGGGGGGGGGGGACGGGCGGCCACATCGAGCCACCGGGTCCCACGGCACAGGTGGGGACGGACACACCACCAGGCACCCCACCAAGCCCCCCGAAGGCAAATGGGGCCATCCCCCACCCCTTGGTCCCCCCCAACTCACAGCCAAGAAGTGGAAGCAGCGGTGCAGGCTGGCCTTGACCCGCAGGGCGGCCGCCACGTAGATCTCAGCCAGGGCGGCCACGGACACGGCATCGCCGGCGCACTCCGCCAGGTTGACGGCGCTGAGCGCCAGGTTGATGGCCAGCAGGTGCCCCCCAGCCTGCTTCCCTGCGGGGACCCCCGCCGGGCGGGGAGGTGTCAGCGGGTGGCTGCGTGACACCCCCTCCACCCCCCCCCCAAAAAAAAAACACCCTCCGTGCCCTCCCCACCCCAAGACCCATCCCCGTGTCGCGGCGCCTACCGGCGAGGTGCAGCTGGTGCAGGCGGTGGTACGCCATGGCGGCGTCGCGGGCGCTCTGGCGGACGTGGGCGCGTGGGGGGGGGTCCGGGCGCAGCCCCCCGGCGCGGGCGGCCAGCCAGCGGCCCACCCAGAGGCGCTGCAGGAGGTGGCGCAGCAGGGTCCAGAGGAGGCTGCACGCCAGGTCCCCGTGGGAGGCCGGCAGCGGGCGGCCCAGAGCCCCCAGCGCCGTGCGCAGGTGCTGAGCCCCCTGCGCGAAGTCGCCCTGCGGGGACACCCCCCCAAAGGGGCATCAGCATGGGGAGGGCGGGGCCGGGGAGAGGGGCGGGGCTGGGGGCGGGGCCAGGATTTGGGGGCGTGGCCAAGTTTTGGGGGCGTGGCCAAGTTTTGGGGGCGTGGCCAAGTTTTGGGGGCGTGGCCAAGTTTTGGGGGGGCATGGTGACTGGAGGCTGGGGGAGCTGGGGGGCGTGGCCAAGGAGGGTGGGGGCGTGGCTAATGAGGGGGGCGGGGCCAATGAGGACATGTGGGCGGGGTCAGGGGAGGTGGGAGGGGTCGGGGAAAGGGGCGTGGTCAGGAGGTGGGGGCGTGGTCAGAGCAGGTGGGGGACAAGGGCAGGTGGGTGGGCTGAAGTGGGCGGGGCCACGTGGGTGGGCGGGGCCATGCCGGGTGGGAGGGGTGGGGCCAAGGCGGGTGGGCGTGGCTAATAGCAACGGAGTGGGCGGGGCATCGGGAAAGTGGGCGGGGCAATCCCAGGGAGTGGGAGGAGACAGGGCTGGGGGAGAGGGCTGGGGGCACTGGGGGGGGGGGCGGGGCCATGGTGGGTGTGGCCGTGGTGGGCGGGGCTTGGGGCAGTGGGCGGGGCTTGGGGCAGTGGGCGGGGCTCGGGGCAGTGGGCGGGGCTCGGGGCAGTGGGCGGGGCTCGGGGCAGTGGGCGGGGCTCGGGGCAGTGGGCGGGGCTTACCCGTTCGAGGTCGAGGTCGGCCTGGCGGCGGTGGCGCCAGAAGAGGACGGAGGACTCGGAGTGCGGGGGGGTGACGGGCTCCCCGCAGACGAAGAGCCGCACCACCGCCCCCAGCACCAGCGCCGCGTTCAGCCCCCAGAACACCAGCGTGGGCCACAGCCACTGCGACCACCCCCACGGCTCCTCTGCGCGCGGGGACGGCGGTCAGCGGCCTCCACCCCCGTGGGGCCCACCCCAGCAGCCTCCACCCCCATGGTGCCCACCCCAGCAGCCTCCATCCCAATGGTGCCCACCCCAGCGGCCTCCATCCCCATGGTGCCCACCCCAGCAGCCTCCATCCCAATGGTGCCCACCCCAGCGGCCTCCATCCCAATGATGCCCACCCCAGCGGCCTCCATCCCAATGATGCCCACCCCAGCGGCCTCCATCCCCATGGTGCCCACCCCAGCAGCCTCCATCCCAATGGTGCCCACCCCAGCGGCCTCCATCCCAATGATGCCCACCCCAGCGGCCTCCATCCCAATGGTGCACAACCCAGCGGCCTCCATCCCAATGATGCCCACCCCAGCGGCCTCCATCCCAATGGTGCACAACCCAGCGGCCTCCATCCCAACGGTGTCCACCCCAGCAGCCTCCATCCCAATGGTGCCCACCCCAGCGGCCTCCACCCCCATGGTGCCCACCCCAGTGGCCTCCATCCCAACGGCCTTCACCCCCAACCCAACACCTTGCACCCCAGCGACCTCCAGCCCACCCCAACGGCCTCCGTCCAAAGCCTTTACCCCGGCCACAGCATCCACCCCACCCCTAACCCAACAGCCTCCATCGCAACAGCCTCCACCCCGTGCCAGCACTTACCCGCGGTGCCGGACTCGGCCATGATGCTCCTGCCAGGACCCGCAGTGCCCGGGCTCCCCACGGGGGCCGGGGCGCTGGAGCCCCGCAGCAGGGAGGCCAGGGGGTTGAAGGAGAGGCAGAGGAAGACGAAGGCGCAGAGGGCCATGCGGGAGCGGTCCAGCATGCCCTGGCTGCCGGGCGAGGGCAGCGGGCGCTCCTGCTTCACCTGCGTGGGCAGAGCCTCCGTCAGCCTCGGGAATGGGGCACAGGGGGACAGAGCACGGGGCACAGGGAATGGGGGACAGAGCATGGGGTTCAGGCCGTGGATACGGGCGCAGATATATGGACACGGGGCATGGCGATGGGGCAGAAGCGTGGGCATGGAGTATGGGGTATGGATAACAGGTCATAGGCGTGGGGTATGGGTATGGACATGGGCATGGCATGGATTATACAGGGCATGGGCATGCAGTATGATGATGAGGCACACGCACAGGGCACAGGGCATGGATATGGGGTACGGGGCACACACACAGGGTCCATAGCAAGGGCGTTGCATCCCCTGAGTCCCTCCCTCCAGCCCCACATCGGGCGAGGAGCACCCTAAGGGAGAAGGGCCGGGCTCCCACGCCAGCGTCCCTCTCGCTTGGCTCCTGGCCCCCTGGGGACCCCCATCCCCGGCACACCCCCGCACCTTGCCGTGGTCGCAGAAGGGGCTGTCGGGCTCCGAGTCGCTGCTGCTGTTGCTGCTGCCCCCGCTGAGCGAGAGGGGGCTGCCGCGGGAGGGCGAGCCCACGTCCGAGGGCGGCGGCGTCAGCATCTCCATCACCTCCGCCTTCACCACCTCCATGGGGGCCTCCGCCTTGGCCCCGCCGCTGCTGCAGGAGGCCACCAGGTCCTTGAGGGACTCTGCGGGGAGCGGGGCAGGGCTGAGACAGGTTGGGGTGGGGGGGTGGGGTGGGGGGAAGGACCCCGGCCAGAACCTGCCCGCCCCGCGGCACTCACTGCTCTTCTGCACGGCCATCTTCAGGCTGAGGTTCTCCTGCTTCAGCTTCTGGTTGCTCTGCTGCAGGAAGCGGATGTACTCGATGGCCTTCCTCAGGATCGCCGACTTGTTGAGCTGATGGAGGGCAAGGGGGGGCTTAGCCCCGCTGCAAGCAGCCCCCTCCCCGCCCCAGCCCCGGCCCCGGCCCCGGCCCGGCTCCCACCTTGGCCTCGGTGCCCACCACCAGGTCCTTGAGCTCCACGATCTTGTCGTTGATGGAGGAGCGGTAGCGCTTCTCGATGGCGTTGTGCGCCGTCCGCTTCTCCCCCTTGCTCTGCACCAGCGCCGGCTTCCCGCTGGGCGCCAGCCGGTTGATGGGCAGCTTCTCGGCGTCCACCACCAGCGGCACCGTGGCCAGGATGGTCCCTCCGCTCACCAGCGCCTGCAGGGAGGCAGGGAGGCATCGGCGGGGGGGGTCCCCGAGCGTCCCCAGCCCACCCCGCAGCCCCCCGCGGGGGCACCTACCGGCACCTGCAGCGGGGCCGCGGTGCCGCCGGCGCTGGTGGCCAGGGAGGCGATGCCGGAGGTCTTGGCGCTGCCGGCGTCCGTCTTGACGGCCGTGAGCAGCAGGGAGTCGGCCTTGATGAAATGGGGCTGCAGCAGCACCTGGGGGGTGTGTGTGGGGGGGTGGTCAGAGGGGCTGGGGTGCCACCAGACCCCCCAACCCACCCCCACCCCCACGTGCGCAACCCTCGGTTCTGGGCTTACCGGCACCGGCTGGATCTGGGGCGAGACGGGCTGGGGGGGTGGCGGTGGTGGTGGCGGCAGGGGGGGGCCCGGGGGCCAGGAGCTGCTGGGGTGCCACACTCTGCACGGGGCCGGGCAGCGTCGCCACGGGCTGGACCGGCTGTGGGGTGGGCAGGGGGCTCTGCCCAGCCCCCCCGGGCTGCACGGCTGGGCATGGAGCAGAGGGAGGCGTTACGGGACCCCCCCACAGCACCACAGCCTCACTGGGGGGCAGCCCCCTCCAGCTCCCAGCCAGAACCCCCCGCACCGAGCCCCCTGCCCAGAATCAGGCAGCCCTGACCCCCCTCCTCCCTATAACACCCCCCTCCATGCACCCCCAAATCCTCACCGGGGAAGCCGTGCTGGTTCTGGAAACCCACCAAGGGCTGGGGGCTGAACTGGCCGGGGGACGCGGGGACGAAGCTGGGGGGGGCCAGCATCACGCCGGGCTGGGGCTGGCTGCTGGGCACGGCCGACGGCTCCTCCTTCACCCCCGGGGCTGTTGGGGGGCCGGGGGCAGGCAGGAGAGGGGCAGGGGGCTGCGGGGTGAAGGCTGCCAGCCCCGGGGGCCCCGGGTACACATTGCCCGGGGGGGCGGCGGGGGGCGGCTTGCTGGGCCCCAGGTAGGTGCCGAGGGTGCTCGGGGCGGGTGGGAGCCCCGGGGGCACGGTGCTGTCGGGGGCACCGAAGGGAGAGTCGAACAGCCCCGAGAAGTCATTGTCTGGCGCATTGATCAGCTGGAGCATGTCTGCAAAACAGCCCCCCCCGCGCCCCGTCAGCGGTGGTCCCGGACCTTGCGAGGGGTCCCCAAAGCCCCTGGGGGGGTCCCCAGCCCCACAGCGCTCAGCCCTGCCCAGTGCTTTGGGGAGGGATCCCCACAGCCAGGGGCTCTCTTCAGAGAGAAATTCCCAGGGAAGTGCCATGCCCCGCTCCCCCCGGGCGCTCTGACAGTGGGGAAACTGAGGCACGGCACCCACATGGCAGGGCTGGGGTCTGCCCCCCCCCCCGGCTCAGAGGTTTCCAGCCCAGCCTGGGGGCAGCGGGGCTGATCTCAGCCCGTTTCCCAGTTCGGGGTGGGCGCAGACCACCTCATTCATTTCCCATACACCAGAAACCCGGACAGCCCCCACAGCAGCCCCCGTATCGGGGGGAGGGAGCAGGTTCGGGTGGGGACAGGGAGGTGCCGCATCCCGGAGCCCCCCACCCCAGTGCCAAGCGTGTGCACCCCGCTCTCCCCCCCAGCAGAGCGGCACGGCAAGCGCAGGGTTAAGCAGCACTGATCTCGGGGGTCTGCCCCCCTCACCGGGGGGCACAGACCCGGGACACCCCCACTGCCGTGCCCCAGCACCCCCACATCACCACACCCCGCAATGCCCGCAGCGGGGTGCCCCCACTTGGGCACCCCCAGCTGAACGCACCGAGGCGCCCCAAAGCTGCCACCACCGGGATGACCCACGGGGGGGGGGTCCCACCGAGGCACCCCCAGACCCCCAGACCCCAGGACGCCCCCACCGGGGCGCCCCACACCCCGGGGGCACCCCACGCGGCGGGAAGGGGCCGCGGCGAAGCCCCCCGGGGCCGCGGGGGGGACGAGGCCGGGGGTACCTTCCAGCCGTGCGGCCGGCGGGGTGGGCGCAGCCGGGGGGGTCTCCAGGCGGAGGCCGAGGCCTCCCCTCAGCCTCGTGCCGAGGCGGCTGGGATATTTTCAAGCCATTTTCTCGCCTCCTCTCCCCGCGGGGCCCTCCCTGCTTGCCGCCCGCGCCAGGCCTGGAGCGGGGCCGGCGATGGGGTGATGCCGACTCCGCCAATCGCCGCCCGCGCGCCCGCCGGCCGCCCCCAGACAGCCCCGCGGCCTCGCCAAGGTGAGCCCGGCGGGTAACTCGCGGGCACCCCGCCGGCACCCGCCGCGGTTACTCGGGGTCAGCCGCCCTTAACTCCTTCGCCGCGCGCCCCCCTGCATCCATCCCTGGCACGCGGGGCGCCCCCTCGCACCCCCCTGCGCCCCAGCATCCCCGTGCCTGCTTCGGGGGACCGAGGAGATGCCCCGCAGGGTGACGGGTCTGCTTTGCACAGCTTCAGCCCCCTGTAAGAAGTCAGCGCCCCTATTTGCACTGGGGGTCTTTGCAGGGGGCTCTAAGCCTCAGATCCCCCAGCTCAAGAGACCCCCAAGGCTCCCCCGTGGTGCAGAGGGGGGGGGCTCTCCCCTCCCACCCCAATACGCAGCCTCCAGCACCCACCAGGGGTTTGCATCCCGTGGCACCCTACAGGCAGCTGCCCCAGCCCTGGGGCTCTGCCCCCACCCCATTGTTTTGGGGGAGCGTGTGGGGCAGGGCTGCGCACCCGTGGGTCCTGGTGGGCGCAGAGCACCCGCGTCCCTGACCGCCAGAGGACCCCCAGGGTGGCCGCAGGGACCCGTGGCCACGTGGGGACCACAACAAACCCACAGGGGGGCAGGAGGTGGGGCAGATGGCCACGCTGCAGAGGGGCGTTGCAAAACCCTTTTGGCTTCCCCCTTCCCCAGCCCCACGCACGGCTGGGGGCAGCCCCACAGGGCCCCCAGAGCCCCTCAGCAGGGGGATAGCCCCCCACGTGGGGTGTCAGGGCAAGGCAGGAGGGCCGCACAGAGCCCCCAGGACCATATACATTTATAACAGCCCTTTACCAAAAATCTCTAGAAAGCCCTCCCATAAATACCACCAGCGCACCCAGCCCCTCTCCACGGGGTATGCGGGGCCAGGGGAACACCCCCAGGGGGACACCTTCCCCCCACACCCCCGTCCCTCTGCTCCCCACGGCTTCCTGGGGATCGTGGCCAAACAAAACGGGGTGTCACGGGCGGTGGCTGCCCGCTGGTGACCCGGCACACCGTGTCAGCCCTGGTTCGGGGCCAAGGAGGGCAGAGGGGACGCCAGCGCGGCTCTGGGGCACGACACCCCGCAGCCAAGGTCCTCGCGGGGAGCCGGGCGGCAGGACGCACCGCTTCCCCCGGTGCTGCCACCCGGTTAAAGGTCACCCGGTTGGGTTCGGCGCCAGCACGGGGACACCGCGACGGTCCCGGAGAGGGGGTTCCTGGCACCGACCTCCCAGAGCGTCCCGTGGGCGCCGCGGGGCGCCGGGGGGCTCGGGCGGCCCCACGCCCTCTCCCCACCCCGCCGCGTGCTCCACCGGCTCGGCCGGTCTGTGCCGGGGCTGCCTCGGGGCCCCGACGCTCGGCGAGCTCAGCCGGGACGGGCGCCACGTGCTGCCAGCCGGGGAACCTGTTCGGTGCTGGGGCTGGGCTGGCTGCGTGCTGGGCATGGGGACGGGTGTGGGAACGGGGACGGGTACGGGTAGGGGTAGGGGTAGGGGTGTGGGTAGGGGTAGGGGTAGGGGTACAGGCATGGGAATGGGAATGGGAACGGGTACAGGAACGTGCACAGGTATGGGAATGGGTAGGGGTATGGGTACGGGTACAGTTATGGGTAGGGGTAGGAGTATGGGAATGGGTATGGGTATGGGAACGGTTATGGGAACGGGAATGGTTGTGGGTACGGTTATGGGAACGGGAATGGGAACGTGTATGGGTGTGGGACCGGTTATGGGAACGGGTACGGTTACGGGAACACTTACGGGGTCAGGTACAGCTCGGCGCTGGGGAGCGGGTCCCGCTGGCACAATCCCCACCCCACAGCCCTCCCCCACCAAGAGGACCCGGTACCGAGGGCTCCGGGCCCGGGGATGCTCCGCAGAGCCCCGGGGCCGCTTCTCCCCCCCCCGCCCCTTCCACCCTTCCCTGCCCCCCCCCGCCCCGGGAAGCCAGGAGGAACGACCGGGAGTAACCCCGGCGGTGACGCTACCGCGGGGCGGGGCTGGCGGCGGCACAAGGCTGCGGGGGGGGGGGCGCCGGGGCTGCCCCGGCACCGGCACCGACCCCCCCGGGACGGGGGGGGGACAACCGGTACCCGAACCCCCCGGGCCGGGCACGGCCCCCCAAGGACGACTCAGCCCTGCAGCGACTCCGAGCCCCAAAAGCCCCAAATTCCGCCCCCCCGGCACCGAGAGCGGCCCCCCCCGGGCTGTGCTACGGTTCTCCGGCGTCGCACCGAGCCCCCGGTGTCGCACCGAGCCCGCTCCCCCCCTTCTCCGGTGTTGCACCGAGCCCCGGCGTTGCACCCCCACGGCCACGCGTGGCTTCCCGGCGGTGCACCGAGCGCCGGGCATTGCACCGAGCACCGGGTATTGCACCGAGCCCCGGGCATTGCACCGAGCCCCGGGCATTGCACCCCCCACGGCCACGCGTGGCTTCCCGGTATTGCACCGAGCCCCGGCCGCGCACCGAGCGCGCAGCCCCGGTCCCAGCCGTCCCCCCCTCCCGGTGCCCCCATATCCCCCCTCCCGGTGCCCCCACGCCCCCCCATCCCCGCGCCCACCCCCCAATCCCGGTTCCCCCATATCCCCCCATCCCGGTTCCCCCCCACCCCCCCATCCCGGTTCCCCCCCCCCCATCCCCATCGCGGTGCCCCCGGCCCCCCCGCACCGTCGATGTCGCTGAGCAGCGCCGTGTCGATGTCGCTGCCCCCGGGCAGCCCCAGGGCCGGGGCCAGCCCGTCCAGGCTCCCGTCGTCGAAGGCGAGGGCGCTCATCCCGCAGCTCAGCACCGGCGGCGCCGCCCGGCCGCGGCCGCTCGCACCATGAGCGCCGGAGCCGCGCCGAGCCCGGACCTGCGGCCGGGCGGGGCGGGAGCCACCGGGGGGGGGCGGGACGAGGGGCGGCCCCGGGAACGGCCCCGGGAACGGCCCCGGGAACGGCTCCGGCAGCGGCGCCCCCTCCACCCCGGGACGCCCCCCCACACACACACACCGCGGGGTGCCCGCCTCTGCCCGGTGGCACCGGGTACCCCGGAGCGGGGTCCTGGGCAGCGAGTTCCTGGGCACCGAATCAGTACCTGGGCACCAAATCCATCAGTACCTGGGCACCGAATCCATCAGTACCTGGGCACCAAATCCATCAGTACCTGGGCACCGAGTCCATCAGTACCTGGGCACCAAATCCATCAGTACCTGGGCACCAAATCCATCGGTACCTGGGCACCAAATCCATCGGTACCTGGGCACCGAATCCATCAGTACCTGGGCACCAAATCCATCAGTACCTGGGCACCGAATCCATCAGTACCTGGGCACCAAATCCATCAGTACCTGGGCACCAAATCCATCGGTACCTGGGCACCAAATCCATCGGTACCTGGGCACCGAATCCATCAGTACCTGGGCACCAAGTTCCCGGGCACCCAATGCTTGGGTACCAAATAAATATCTGGGCATCAAATAAATCAATACCTGGGCACCAAAAAGCTGGGCACCGAATCAATCCCTGGGCACCAAGTGCCTGGGCACCCAATGCTTGGGAACCAAATCAATACCTGGGCATTAAATAAATCAATAGCTGGGCACCAAATCGATCAATACCTGGGCACCAAATCGATCAATACCTGGGCACCAAATACCTGGGCACCAAATAAATCAATATCTGGGCACCAAATCAATCAATATCTGGGTACCAAATAAATAAACACTTGGGCACCAGATCAATCAATATCTGGGCACCAAGTACCTGGGCACCCAGTACTTGGGAACCAAATAAATATCTGGGCATCAAATAAATCAATACCTGGGCACCGAATCAATACCTGGGCACCAGACGGCCAGGCACCAAAAAAATAAATCCCTGGGCACCAAGTAGCTGGGCGCCAAATAAATACCCAGGCACCAAATCAATACACGGGCACCAAGTACATGGGCACCAAATAAATAAATACCCGGGCACCAAATAAATAAATATCTGGGCACCAAATACCCCGGCATCGTGCACCCAGGGGAGCTCGGAGGGGCACAGCGCAGCCGGAGGCTCCTTGGGTGCTCAGAGAGGGGGGGCGCTGGGATTTTGGGGGAGCCCCGAGTGTTTTGTCTCAGCACCAGGAATAACCTGGGAAAACGAAACCAACTGCGCCAGCAGCCCCTCCAAAGTTTGCCTGTTCTGTCAAGCGGGACGGAGGCTGCCCAATAATTAATTAAAGCTGGCTGCACCCTGAAATCCTCTCCCCCCGCCCCCCCCCGTGCACCCCTGTGCAAAGCGGGAAGCCCTGCGTGGGGCACCCCATGGCGGCGGTGCAGCCGTGGGGGCTCAGCCCAGCCCCGCTCTGGCCGGAGCTGCTCGGGTGTCTCAGCGGCAGCAGAGGCTGCTGAACCCCCCCCCCAGGAGCCCCCTAACTTGCCATGGGGCGGCTCAGGGGGGATGCACACTCTCTCCCCCCCCCCCCCTATTTTATTAGGGTCACTGGGGGGGCGGACGTGCCGTGTCCCACGAGGCAGCTGAGCGCGAACGCGAGGGTCGCACGCCCCTAATAACCCACCGCGAGACACGGAGGGGGGGGGGACGGGGCAACCAACAACCCCCAAACCCACCCAAACGGCTTTATTTCCATGCCAAGCCAGATTTCGCAGGTCCCCTTCCCGTCGCACGCCTCCCCCAAAACCAGAGGGGCCGCGCTCCCCAGGGACCCCGTGGCGTGGGGGGGGGCGACCACGCGGCATCCGCGGGGCGGTGGGCAAGGGTCCGGGGGCCCAGGCCTGGTGGGCTCGGTGGCGGAGGGCTGCCACGCGGGGTGGGGCTCCCCGGGGGGTAAGCTCGGTTGTGCGGGGTAAGGAAAAACCCCGCCTGTAGAACCAGCGCCACGCAGCCAATAAGCGCGGCGGCCGGAGTGGAGTGATCCTGCATCACGGCGCGGGGCCCGCGATTACATCATGTCGGTCCGCCGGGATCCGCCGGCGGGGCCACGTGGTGCTGCCCGAGTCGCTGGGACGCTCTCCTTCCCCGGCACGGGGCCGGGGGGAAACCGCAAGGACGAGACGGGAAACAAGCCGGACCCGCCACGGCGGGAGCTGGGCGGCCGGACGGCCAGGCTCGAGTGGCCACGTTGGGCTCACGTGGCCGCTTCGGGCTCATGGTGCTGCATCGGGCTCGTGTGGCTGCATCGGGCTTGTATGGCCACTTTGGGCTCGTGCGGCCACATCGGGCTCATGGCCACATCGGGCTTGTGCGGCCACTTAGGGCTCATATGGCCACTTTGGGCTCGTGCGGCCACTTCGTGCCCGTGGCCACCTCGGGCTCGCAGGGCCGCTTTGGGCTCGCAGCACCGGGGCTGCCCCCAGCACCCCGACCCCATCGCCCCTCGGGCGCCCGCCGCCCCCAGCCACTCCTGGCGCTCGGCGCCCCTCGTGCCCCGGGGCTGTCGCGCTGCGGCAGAGCGCGGCGTTAAGCCCCAGCGCGTGCTGCCAGCAGACTCAAAGCCTCTCCCTCGCTACCTGTGCCTGCTGTGGCAGCCGTTCCCCCGCCCTGAGGGCACGCAGCCATGCTTGTCCTCCTCCCCAGGCACCCACCTGGGCCCCTGCTGGAGGCAGAGGAAGATTTTTGGGGTCTGGGGACCTCTGCCCCACGCACAAGGGGGGGCAGCACACCCGTCCGGTGCCCGCCCCAGGGCACGGCGCTGCAGGTTTGCGCCCGGAGCTTTTTCCGTGATTTCTGCTCCATCGGGGCACTGGCGGCTGAGCACCTCCCCGAGCTGTGCGCCCACCAGGACATTTCTGACACAGGCACGAGCTCAGCACCACGGTAAACAAGCCGGGGCAGAGCTGGATTTAAGGCATGCCGATCCCCAGCTACAAGGAGGGGAAAGATTTCCAAAGCTGTTCCACACACCCCTTCTCCAAAACAGCTTTTAAGGCACAGAGCATCGGTTTGGATCTTTGGGCACGGGACAGAGGGCACCGTCCTGACAAACTGCTTCGTATCTCTTCGGCTGAAGCAATGCCCCCTCTCCGGGGCTATTCGGTGGCTCCCCTTTGCTCCCCCCTGCCCATCGCAGGCACCTTCACAAACGAGGACGTGGGGAGCAAATTCCTGGGCAGCGAGTCAGGAGGAGCAGCCCATTGCTTGGGCTGGGAACCTCGGGGCACTGCAGCGCCCAGCAGCTCGTCACCAGCCGCTTTCTAGGTCACCAAAGGCTGGCGATCCCAAGTCACCCCCCTGAGGGCCATCGGGGCACCCCGGGCGCAAGAGCTGCCACCCACCCGCGTGCCCTTCTCCGGCGAAGACACCCGAGAGACAGAGAGCGCACCGTCCGGTCACACAAGTAGTGCCTTTATTGGAGTATCTCACATGCAGGAACCAAAGTAGAGATGATTTCTGGAACAAGTTAAACGATGGCGGATTAATACAGGCGGATCTCCCGTAAGTGAACACTTGCTACGTGAATACAGCAACGTTTTTAGTGTTGGGTTTCTTCGCTTTTTTTTTTTTGTTTTTTTTTTTGCGTTTTGTTCCTCTTTACACGGTCAATCTCTTTAAGTAGTTACGTCCCCCTTCTCTCCCTACCCCGTTCCCAAACAAAAAAATATCCAGTATCTTCAGTAAATAAATATTATCCACTTTTATCTGGAAAGCCTACAGCTGTAATATACAGAGAAGCTATTACACAGGTTACATTTGTAGGGCTAACGACAGCTCATAATACCACGTACAGAACGAGGAGCTCGTACTCATAAAAACACAGAGCAGGGGGAAGGTGGGCGCGCGTCTGCCGTGGGCTCAGGAGGACCGGAGCTCGGCGGGGCCCCAAATCCAGCTGGCTCTCAGCAAAACGCATCCTCACCTCTCTCCCGGACAGAGCAGCGGGGACGCTGGGGCTGGGAGCCTGCTCCAGAGGCTGCATTTTGGGGTGAAGGGTGCTGGCGGACACCAGCATCGCCTCCGAGGACGTGGCTGGGGATCCCTGCCTCCTCGCCCCCGCCGGCGGGCAGGGGCCGCGGGTGCCCCAGCAGCTGAAGGGTTACCTCCGAGACGCCTACAAATCCGCTCGCTGATTGCCTGCTTCATCATTTCCATAAAAATATCTGTCCTGAGCTGTTTTTTTTTTCCAGGGTAGGCTCGGCAAGCCTTGTGGTTAGCACGGAGGAGGTAAACAATGACTGGGCTGGATGAGGCTGGCCCGGGGATGGAGATAGCGCAAGCGGCGCTCCGCAGGGCTTCCCAGCAGCCGCAACAAGACCTCACCACGCCTGGGATGGAAGAGACCGCTGGAAATGCTGCCGGGTCTTGCTCTCCCGGCTCCTGAAAGCAGGGGAGCACGGAGCAGAGAGGAGCAGGAGCAGGACGGGTCCTGCTCCTGCTCACGGGAGGGGGGCGAACGCCCCTGCCCCGGCCGAACCCACCGCCCGGGTCTGTTCTTCCACCACTGGAGGGAAACATCTCGCCACCGCTGCCAGCTCCGCAGTCCTCCATTTAGAAGTGGAGACGGTCAGCGGATCCCTTATAAAAAAAGCTGGAGGCGGTCAAATGAACAGAATCCTCCATAAAATCCCTCTCCAGCTTGGGAGCACAGAACCAGCCCCGACCAGGGCAGGGCTGAATTATCAGCACGTTTCTGACAGCGGCGGTGATAACGGGAAGGGGAAGGGCACGGCGGGGGCTACGCGAGGGTCCCAGTATGGACCAGTCTCCCCACTTAGGCTGTTCCCTTTCAAAGACACCAGGCCACGTTTTTACGAGTTCTCCTACGAGCCTCACCTACCCACCCTAAACGTCTGTACAGCATGTCGTTAGCTACCACACCTGCCGAAGAAGCAGCTGAAACCTACACGTAACAATTAAAAAAACCCCAAAGGATGCATTTAAATAGAAACCATTCATTTCTTACACCTCGGCACACGAAGGGTTAACAGAAGAGGTTAAAAACACACCGGAAAGGAAATATATTGACAAAATAAATATTTTAACCTAGAACAGGCTACGATTAGAACTGACAAAGGACCCCGGTAATAATTTAGTGTCGTTAGCAAGCTGGGACCCCCAGAAGCTCCGTCCCTCACCTCGCTCACACCACGGCCACGCACGGCCCCTGCCCACCTGCACAGAGGAAGCATTTAGGGTGAAAGCCAAGGAAGAATAAATCACGGGTCAGTCTTCTGACGTGAAAAGCCCCTTCCCTTTCCCCCCGTTTCCACCAGGCAGGTTACTCGCGGACCACACGAGGACGGGGAAGGTGGGGGATCCTGATACAGGATATTAGGGAGCTCGAGCGCAGCTCTCCGTTTGTTAAAGGAGGCTCAGGACAAACCCTCGGCTCCTCCACACGCTCCTTCCCTGCCATAATTCCCTCCCCTGCCTGCTGGGTGCTGTGGGAGCCAGCCTGGCCAGCCCCGGGGGGGCTGCACCGGGCCCCCCGAGGGTCCCCCCCAGCCCCCCGAGGGAGGCAGCCCCTGGGTGCTGTCCTATTCGAGCACAGCGCCAGCACCCCCAAGAGCAGGGCCCCAGCTTTCCAGCGGGTGACACGGGGCATCAGGGGGGCTACAAGCGCCGAAGGGTCCCTTGAGCCGTGCCAGCGCGTGCCGCACGTCTCCCCTCAGCCCCATTCCTCTTCTTTCGTTTGTTTTCCTCCCCGGCCGCAGGGAGCAGGCAGTCAGCGACAGCTCCGCGAGCTCTTCCAGAAAGGGACCGGGTTCTCTCTGCAGCAACAACTCGAGGTTGGGACAGGCTTAGCAGGAGGCAGAAGCAGGGCTCCCAGCTCCCGTCTTTGCGCAGGGCCGGGGGAAGAAGGGGCAGCAAATCCGCGGCGGTGGGACTCCAGGGGGGCTCCGGCGACAGCCCCGGTGATACTCCTGCCACTCAGCATCATTCGGCAACGTTCCACGCTTGAGCAATGCGATTATCTCCCTGGGCTTGGCAGGGAAGCTGGATTAACATGCTTAGAATCACCTGATGCGGCCATTTACAGGGTCAATGTGTTTCAAGGATTTAGAGGCGAAAACACGCTCCTAAAACACCCACGGAGCTTTTCTGCATCGACAGGAATACCAACAATTCATTCTGCGCTGGCAAGGCTGCTCAGGCGATCACCAGACATTGTCTGAAATCAAATCAGCGCCGGAGCAGAAGTTTCCTTGGGTTTCTGGAGCTCGGGGCCGCAGCTGACGCGCTGCAGAAAGGCAGGGTCTGGCAGGAGCTGGCTGCGGGGTGTCTGGCACCCGGCACCTGAGCGTCGGGCTCACCTGGTGTTAGAGAGCAGCAGGGCACGCCTGCCGCTAACTGAGGCTGTCCCGGCACCTTCCTTTAGCCACAGAGAGGAAAAAAATAAGAGGGAAACCGACTGCAGACTCACACAGCAGGGCTTGGTGATGCGGAGGGTGAGCCAGCAAGCGGGGAGAAGAGGCAGCATGGTCCCCAAGCTATCTCCATCCTGACACCGATTTTCCTTGGCCGCTTGCAAGCCATGCAGGGGGCTACGGAGCAGCAGGGGGGGAAAGGCAGAGCCAGGGGTGGCCAAGGCAGGCAGGGCAGGACAGAAGGGAAGATGGCAGGGATAGCAGAGAGGGACAGCTGGCCTGGGGTGGCCTGGAAATCCTGCACCAAACAACTCTTCCCTCCAGAGCTGGAGCTGACAGCCCTCAGCCCGTCAGTGCCGCAAACCGGCCACGGGGGACAAGGTTTTGTGCGTCACGAGCCACCGAGCGCGGCGTGCCTCGGAGAGTTTGTTACGAGCCGAACTACCCGTGCCCAGAGAAAAACCTCTATCGCTTTCACATCAGCCGTCTGCAGCGCGGCTTCTTGGTCTAGAAGAAGCGCCGGAGCCAGCTCGGCACGCAGCAGCGTCCCGGGCAGCCCGGCCGTGCCAAGTCGGAGCAAGGCGGCTGCTTGCCTAAGACAGCCAGCGCCCCAGGGGAGGGGGCTGCGGAGCACAGCGCTGCCTGCGCCGGCGTTCCTCGGGTAAGCTGCCCCTCTGCCAGGGCAGCAGATGCTCCCTGCCGCACGGTATTGGGCTCTCGCTTTGATCCTGCAGTCTCGTGCCACTGGCTTCCTACCAAGGAACGTGCTGGGGGGCGCAGGGAGGGCTGGAGCCGCCGGGGAGGTGGGCGCACGGGGAGGGATCCCCCCACGAAGAGCAGTCCCCCCAGGAGCGGGGAGTGATAAAGGGGCAGGGGCTGCAAAGGACGCTCCGGAAACTATCGGGATTACGTCTAGCATGGCCACAATTGTCCAATGCTGTCTCAGGCCCTAAAGGAAATGAGTTGTTCCACCTCCAGCACGGCCACGGCCAGTCCCTCCAGGCACAACCATTTCCATCAGCATTCTCTCACGAGCCTCTGTAGGGTTCTCCTCTCCTCATCACAGCCAAGCAGCAGCAGCTCCGTCCCACCAGGCATGGCAGGGAAGCCAGGAACCTCGGTTCCCACCCAGCCCATAAGCAAAGCCCCATCCGCCTGCACGGATGCTATTTACAACAGCCGAGACAAACGCAGAGCTCTGCAGCCACTCAAGAAGGGATCTAAGGTAAGGAAAAAATAACCTAGCTATTTTAAAAAGGCAACCACGCTAGAAAAAAAAAAATCCTCCCGTGCGAATGCTCTCCCAAAGAGCAAAATGCTTCATGCGCTAACGTTACGGCATCCATTCAGCTCGGCGCTTTTCATTCTTGTCAACTGCCAGAGCGACTGGACAGAGCCAGCAGACTGCTTTCAAATTAGAGCCGGCCCAGATAAAACACAAGGAAAAAAATACCCTGTGAGATTAAGAATACGAAGCGTCGCACAAAGTGGGGAGAAGCGACCACCATATGGTACCAGGAGATGTGTGAGTGGGAGAGTAAAGGATTTTAACTTGTGAAGCACATGTTGAAAGGGGAACAGTTGTTCCTTGCTGTCGAATCCGACACGAAAGCCAATACATTAACATTTTATCTAAAAATAAAGACACACTCCCTCTGAACATTCCAGCTCAGTCAATTACATGCTGATCGACAGAGCAGTCTACTTGGCAGGACCTGCCTACAGAAGAGGATGATCCCTACATAAATTGAAGGGCAAGGCTGCTCTCTCCCCTCTGGGCTTTTGTTTCAACACAGTGTGACGTACTCATGCATTCGAAAGAGGTTTTCAGCATCAAGAGCTGGTTTTGTGCAGCCGGGATAGGAAGGAGGGGATTAAGCAAGTGCTGGAAAATCATGGTCTGGCAGGAAGAGCGTCGGACTTAAATAGAAAGAGTCAGCTTGTGGGGATGGGTTGTTTGAGACAGAGAGGGAGGAGAAGGAGAAGCGATCTGTGAAACCGGGGGCAAAGGGCTCGCTGTTAGCCGAGTGCTGCGAGAGGACGAGGTGGCCGGACGGCGACTTTCTCCTGCAGAGCCCAGGGGCGGCAGAGCAAATCCTCACAGTGCAAAGAGGGCGTCCTCCGAGCGCTCCTGCTTTTTCCTGCTCGAAGGGTTTGTCGGCGGGGTGGGGGCTTCCAGGGGAGGGGACGGCAGATTGGGAACCATCTCGGCCGCTTTGGCTCGCTCTTCTAAAAATTTGTCAAATTCTGCAATGCAAAAAAAAAAAAAAAAAAAAGAAGGAAGGCAGGTAAGAAGTGGGGCTGTGCGTTTAGCCCCGGGGACAGAGAGGTCGGCAGGGTCCGAAATCCCAGTGCCTGGTGTCCCACCAGGCTGCGATTGCGGGAAGGGGCACGGACGGCCTCTGAGCCACCCCAGCTCAGGCAGCAGGGGGGATCAAAACCCACACCAGGCGATCAGCGGCGGCAGGAGCGGGGAAACCTCCTTCCAAAGGGCCGAGCAGCTCGGACATGCGGCCCTACCGGCACAAGCACAGCGCGCAGCCAAGGGAGATGGCAGGAGAGCGCTTAGGGCGGGGAGGGCTCCTCAATGAACACCAACTTTTTGCTCTGAAACGCCCTCCTCCTGCCTTTCCGAGCGCACAGAAGCATTCGCTGGGGAACAGCAGGCTGGGGGAAGCCGGCATCTCAGCAGGGATCGGAGCAGATCATTCAGTCCGGACATTAACAGGGCATGGCTCACGGCCACGGGCATCTCTGCTTACCTTCGCTGGTCACTCCTTCTTCCAGCTCATCTCCCTTCTGCAATTGGAACAAAAAGGCGTGTGAACACACAGGCGGAGCCTCACCCCCCGCTGTCACCCCTCGTACCCGTTAAACGCAAGCGGACGGCTTCCACCGCTCACTTCCACACGCTCACTGCTGAGCAAACAGGGGAAACTGCGGGGCCCTCACACCAGGCCAGTGGTGAGCGACACGTCGCCGAGTTCAGAGCTAAAGGAGCGGCACCAGAGACGCCTCTGAAGGTCGCTGGTGGCAGCCGGCTGCAAACCGCTCCCTGTCGGAGCTGAGCGGCAGCCCAGCGCTGCCTCCGCTTCACACCGAAGGCCCGGCCCCGACCTGGGCTGCACGAGGCAGAAAGCACCGCCGCACGCCCCTTTGAAAGGCCCGCGGCGCGCTTTCAGGTCAAACGTGCTTTTAGCTGGCAAAGGACACGTGCCGCAAAACAGCTTAGGGCCAGTGTTCTTCCTGCGGGGCTTCGTTTTAGATCCCCTGCAAAAATACAGAGGTTTGCTGGCGCCCGCGCCGCACACAGACGGGACCAGGCCGGGCTGGAGGAAGGACAGGGCCAGGCAGCTGTCCCGTGGGGTACAAAGGCCGGGATGCCGTGGGGCCAGCACGTTTCTGCCAGCTGTGTGCACTTCAACATGGGAATTTCCAACAGTTCTTCAAGGAGGAAATGAAGCCTAAGGAGGTGGCGTCCTCGTCAAGCTGTCAGGACGCTAAAAATGGGCTAAACCACCTTTTAGATGCCTCAATTGCACCTGCTCTGAAACAGAAAAGTGTCTGTCCGTGCACGGGCTTTCCCACCAGGAGAGCGTGAGCACACTGACCGGCCTCACACGAGCGTTTAATGCCTGAGAACCAAATGGCACCTAGCATCTAAAACCTTCCTACGGTCCAGAGGTTCCCCGGGGTACCCGCAGCAGCCACTGCCTCGCAGGCACGTGTAGTTTTCTCCAGTGCACCCCAAAAGGGTGAAGAAATAACTACAGATCACCTAACCGCTGCTTTGCTCTTTTTAAGCAAGGCTGTCTAGGGCAGAACATTTGTACGGAGCTCCCTCAGTACCTCTCCGCAGCATTGTATCTTCCGAGAAATTAATTTAACCGGGCCGGAGCCCCCAGCTCTGCCCCGCAGGAGGCTGGGCAGGCAAAGCCCTTACTGGAGGAGAGCTGCGGGAGCGGGGAGCTGCCTCTGCAGTAAGGAGCACCAGGAGGAGGCGTTCCTGATGGGCACGGTGACCACAAAGGAACACTTCGGTTCGCTCACAGCATGTCTAAAAGAACAGTCTGAACTGCAACCCCCCACCCGGCCCCAGAGTGCTCTCGGTTAATTTGAGTCAGGTGCTTGCATCAAAAAAAAACCAAAAAACCCTGAATAAACGTGTACTGGCTGTGCCGCCGCCTAACCCGAGTGCGTACTGGCACAGCAAAACAAACCCCAGACAGAAAGAAAAGCTACTTATGTCTTCGGTTTGTTTGTTTAATAATTACCAGACGCTAATCTTTCGGGAGAAACTGAAAGTTGTAAACATTGGAGAGACGTTGTTATAAATTTTTATTACTATTATTATTATTATTGTTGTTGTGATGATGTAACACATCAAGATTTCCCGCTCACGTATTTAACCAAGGCATCTCGATTTGAAAGGAATCTAGGCCCTGATGCAACAGCTCCTAAGAGCATGCCTGGAAGCAAACACGTCCTTGGGTAGCTTTAAGCACGTGTTTTATGTTTGGTGGGGGACACAGGTAAACTTCAACACACGTTTAAACACTTCCCTCTGCAGGGAGCAGAAACACACGGTTTCTGGAATGCCGTCGTGTGTGATGTTAGCACGGAGAAGTGAAAACAAATCAAGTCAGAAAAAAATGTGTTGAATTGCCGAACACAGCCCTGCTTACATACGCCCCCCGAAAGGAAATAAGCTTCGTGATTTGGAATTTTCACTGCTTCCTGTTATGAGAAACACCAGTAACTGCAACGCATCGAAAATCATCTAATTATCATGTGAAAAATGAAAATATAAAGAGTCTCACCAAGTCGGTACTGAGCCACTCCTCAATGTCATCCATGACAGAGGACTGTGCAACAGGGATCTAGGGAGTGCAGCGAGAGAACAGCAAGGCAGGCAAAAACCAAAACACATCCACAATCATGGCCACAGAGCGATGGAAAATGCCAGAAAGGAGATTAAAAAAAAAAACAAAAACAAAAACAGAGATGTAACGTGCTGGAAAAAAAAAGGCAACAAAATATAAATGGCATTTCAAATAAAGAAACACTTGGAAAGGAACTTATGAACAACAAGGCTAAAAAAAAAACAAGAGAAAGATTATGAGGAATGACGTGACTGGATGCCAGCAAGACGGGTAAACTTCTCGACCACATATTAAAACCATCAAGACGGACTGATGATTCTAATCTTGATCGTGAAAAGCTTTTCAGGGTAGAATACTGGATATCAGTTAAGTTTTTAAATGTTAAATTTACACTTTTTTTTCTTTTTTTTTTTAATGGGTATTAGGCACAATGAGGGGTTAGCAAAAAGAGGGGCTCAAAGCCTTCTGGCACCACTCGTATGAAAGCAATTTCACTTTTTCTGAAGGTGGAGGCGGCCCAAGCCTCAGACAAACAGCGATGTTTCCCTCCGGATCCTCCTCCCACCGCACCACGGAGGGCTCGGCGAGCCTCGGCACAACACCTTATGGAAACCTGTGCCAGCCCTGCTCCTCTCCAAAGGCAGCCCTAGGGGAGGCAGTGGGTCTGAGCCTGTGCCAGCACACGGCGGCGTCCCCAGGGTGCAGAGAGGAGGAGGACGGGGCATCAGCTCTGCACACACAGCTCCCTGCTCCTGCTGCTCCCGGCTCCTGCCCCTTTGCACCGTGCGGCGCTGCACCCAGCCTGGCTGGAGCACGCCCACCAGGCTCCCAGCACCGATAACTCAACAAAAAGGCCCAAAGGCTGGCCTGTCCCGCTGCGATAACGCCGCTAACCACGCGCTGTGTGCCAGGGGAGCCGGCACGGTGTGCTGGGCGCTGCGGGCGGCTGGGGCAGCAAGGGGAAATGACTGAAGTTAGACGTACGGTTTCCTGATGAACCACGCTGCTTCGATGCAACGGAGGGCTGTGGAAGGAGTAAACAGGAAAGCGCCACAACGGAGCTCGTAAGGACAACCCGACGAACACTCGAGAAGCAGCGGCAGGCGTGCAGGTTGCAGGCCAGGGCACGGCAGGCGAGCAGCGGGGCTGGCAGGCGAGAGACCCTGGCAGTGCTGGGGAGGCTTCCCTAGGATGAAAAGGTGGCAGGGGCTGGCCACAGCTTTGCCTGGAGGCTTTCTGGGGAAGAAGAGCTGACGGAGGCTTTGCAGGTGGATCCAGTGGGAGCCGCAGCCTTCCCAGGGACTTGTAGGGGAGGCAGACAGACAGACACTGACTTAGAGGCAGCGACTTGTCATTTTGCCTTGCTTTCGGCTACTACGTGAAGATCCAAAACAGAAAATCTGTTCCTGCAGCTGGGTTTGGAACGGGGCAGGTTTAGGATAACTGCCCCTCTTTAATTTGTAACGGAGAGCTGAGTCGCGCACGTACGATGCTAGCACCATGTGCCGAAGCCGCTGCGAGCTGGCGCGGGTGGCGAGTAAGGAGAGGAGAGCTCTCCAGACATCTTCCAACGTGTTCCTTCCCAAGGACAAGTTACATCTTGTAGAACTGGCTTGTTAGTTTAACAGCTTTTGGGAAACTGGCTTCAGAGATATGAAGCAATGAATTTATTCAGCCTACAGCAACCTAAAAGCTGCTGCAGAAGTTTCGCTGCTGTCTCTCTCTATTTCCTACCGCTGCCCGCGGTAAGTAATGCTTTGGGAGGTGTAGCCTGCAGAGCTGCTGCCTGGTTTGCAGCTCTGAAAGACACCTAGGTTTCTTTAGGGATATTACAAAATGCGTACACCTTTTAATTTTTTTCTGCGAATAAAATAAGCGCAGCTGCTCTAGAAAGCGCGGCGGTCCCTGTATCAGGAGGAGGAGGAATTCAAACCTCGGCTGTCCTGAAAACACACCAGATGACTGAGCAAGTAATGGATTCCCAGGAATCACAGGGCTCTTGAGTCTGCAGGAATCCTCCAAGAACAGCTCAGCAGTTTAGGTGGTTATGCTGCTGTGTTTTGTAAGATTAAAAAAAAAAAAAACGAAAAAAATCTACTTTCAGGCAGACCGACTTTATACAACAAACAAAGAACCTTAGAAGTGCGGAAACACTTCGCACGGGTCACATATAAGAAGCACAGGGAGCTGTAAGGTAAACATTTGAGCATGGCAGACATTTGCTATTCAGCACTGGCCTTTTAAAGAGCTTCCCCCCATCTTCCAGGAATTTCACCACAGTTACAGAAAAGCCAAGGCTCTGTATCTGTCGCTCCTTCCATGCTCAAACTTGCAATTTCCTTTCCTCAGACTCTGAGCCCCGTTTTCCCCACAAATCATGGGTTAAATAGATCCGGTTTAATTTGTTCAAGAACAAAGTGGGGCAGGAGGGGGGGGGGAATCTCAAGAGCAACTGAAAGTTATAAAATGTTTTAACTACAACCTTGTACCATTTACGAAACTGACCACACACAGAATTTCACTTTTTGCCAGTCTGTTGTACACTTGGCAGGCCTCCCCTTTCCAGAAGTCCTAAACTGAAGAATGCCGAGGGGACTTTTGTTAAAGCTAATCCCCTAAAACACAACAGAGGCAAAGCGAAAATAAATTAGCTAGTTTACACATTCAAAAGACAACAATTTATGGGAACAAACAGCAGTGGCAGCCGCAGACTACATGGAAATGGGATAGTGTCCTGTTAATACTTTGATTATGCAAACATACACGGTCTAGTGGAGCTCTCAGTCTTGGCAAGACAGCTCCCTAGATAGTCAGTGCTGGCTGCAAGAGCTGTTTTTATAAGAATATTGTGATTCCTTTTTTTAAAAGCCTACACTCACTGTAAATGGAAATTAAGTCACAACATATTTTGGGTGCTTTAACTAGCTTTAAATAAAAGATGGGCTCATTGTTCAAATTCCTTTTTTTATTTAGTCTTTGGAAAATCCTACAAATGGGATCACTTCAAGAGGACTGAAAGGGAAATGGAAAAGGAGGGCCAGCAGAACAAAAGGGAGCTATCAACGCCTCAAGACCCACAGGAACCCGGGTTTCAGGCTCATACTCATGTAAGTTAGATTGTGTTGGTGTTCTCACCAGGAGCCAAAAGCCAAAGTATTGCCAATATATTTCCTCAGAAGTCATAAAATCCAATATTCTACCCTTAAAAAGACAGTTTAAGGTTATTATTATCCCATTTTATTTCTATTAAAAATGATCCCACCGGAAAAAAAGAAGCAGGTATGAAATGACAATTCAGGTCTCTAGGTGAGCTCGTTAATGTTCTTAAAGTGTTTAACAAGGCTCATGCTAATTGTTGCTAGACTACTGTCTTGTAGGAGCTTCGTTAATTCCACTCCTTTCCAGATGTTTAACGAAGCTGACACCGGTGCGGGGTTGGTTGGCTGCTACTCCCCCCCCCCAGGTTAGCAGTAGCAGAGAAAGGGCTGTTATTCCTACAGCAGCAGAACTGGAGCAGCCTACTCCAGCTCACCCTGACAGCCCCGTGATCTATTTCAAGCTGTTGTGATCTTGAAATAGCTGCCTGGCCTCGATATTAGAACGCGCTTGGCTTTACATGTAGGGATGCAATTAGCCACTTGATTACTTGTAAGTATGTTTACACACCGCACGGATGGGGAAGGCAAGAGCTCAGGTGCAGCGCGTTCCCAACGCAGCCTGTTGTGCCTGTACAACAACCTGCCGAGCTGGATCCGATAGGCATGCCCGGACGGTGAGAGTCCTCATCCACGTGGGGGGGGGATCACACTTCTTGCAGTGTGCCGTAAAATCGAACGGCTTGGCAGGCAGAGAAGCCCGCGTCCTCGTCAGGACAAGGGAACGTTGCCTGCTTGCCTTCAAGAAGGAGGGGGGTCCTACCACACACAGAAGAAGCGAGATCTTCAAACGATTTCAAGCAATTTGGCCTCCAAGATGACTTTTTTTTCAATAATTTTATGTTTCCCAAATCATTTCCACGTCCTAAATCCTATCTTTCTCTTGAAGGCAGATTTAGCAGCATCCTACTTTGCTAGTAATTAACATCAACTCAGCAAAGATTTCGTTTAATCCTTACTCACGTAACTTCACTGCAGAGCAGAACCTCCCCTCTAGCCTGGCACGCTGCTGGTGGTGAGGATGCAAGGCTGAAAGCTGTTTGTTTATCTCCTGTGCATTCTGGTTCGGTTTCATTCCTCCCTCGCCACTGTCCCAGGGTCTGTCCTGACACGGTGGTTTAAACAACAGCTGCTTCTTGCTTTTGCAACAGGTACCCAATTGCCAGGTGAGTGGGGCGGCAGATTATTCTAACAAATGGATATATTCATGCACATCTCAAGAGCAGCTCAAATTAATGAGAAGGGGAACTGGAATTACCTGCGCTAAGTGGTGGCCTTACGCTGAAGTCTGAGACCAAGAGGTGCTGCTGCAGCCCCCTGCACACCGCCAGCACAGCCTGCCCTGCGAGAGCCCAGACCTGGCACTGCTCACACATCCTGGACTGGACAGCTTGGCTAAAATCCCTGAGACGTGCTTGAAAAAGGAACATTTTCTGAGCATAAAACCACATTAGCTTTAGTGGATATAACTGCTTTGAGTCTTCGTGGTCCTGCTATCACCTTGCCAGCAGAACTGAGCTGAGGTTAAACTGAAACAGAAACAACGCTGCCAAAGTCAGCAGGAGGGTGCCCAGGGAGCCCTGAACGAGCCTGCCCCTACAAAGGTGTGTTGGTGACCTGGGGTGCACAGAAGTGGAGTGCGAAGAGCTCCACCCTAAGCTTAACTGGTTTTGGAAACATAGCTCACGTCAGAGGGATGTGACAATCGCTCTGGTAGGTTTCTTCTACAAGAACAGGGGAGCAAATCCCTTCCGTGGTCTCCGTGTTGTATAGGCACAGTTTAGGGCAATGTCAGCTCACCCCTCTTTTCCCCCTCATCTCAAAAGCACAAAAAGTTACCAAAGAGTCTGCACACCAGGTTTGTACCCAGGGTGCTGGTTATTCCACCTGCTTTGCAAATGCTACAGTCGTATTAACACATCTAGGTAAGAACTACAGCCAGTTAGGAGAGAAACGGGGTTAATTATTAGTTTGGTTTTATTTTAGGTGTTTCTCTCTCACATTTAGCGTACGAACAAGGCAACAAGCTTGTAAGAGCAGTGACTGGCTGGACAGCCGGACCCCCTTCCCTCCCCAAATCCGTATGCCTCCGTGAGTGGTGCAGTATCCTTTTTCCAGACTGAATAACCACAAGCCAGTGAAGGAATATCGTGTTTGTTTTTTTAATAACGCAGTGGCGTGAGCGGTGTGAACAGCAGGGGTGCCGATTTCATGCTTCCCTGCTCTTGTAAACAGTGGAAAGGCAAAGAGGAGGAACTAACTCAATCAGCGGATTATTCATTATGGATGAACACCTAACAGTGGCACCGTGCATCTCTGGCTGCAACAGAGCCGCCGAACAGCAAGAGCCTCGGTGAGGCAGCCAACAGCATCGGGGCAGAGCGAGCTGCTCGCTGCACGGCTCCTCCACTCTCGTGTTACGAGCTGCGGGTCTCCGGCAGGCACAGAAATAAACTCTGCCTTCCAAGGAGAGGTGTCTGCATCTGGGCTCACCTACATGTGGTAGCAGGTACACAACTGCTCTTGGCTGCCTGCACAGGCCAGCAGATACGGCTGTATATATAGACACACACGTGTGCCCAGGCACTGTGCGTGCTTCAGGCATGCAGACTTCTCACAAATGCACAAAATGGCCCTCGGAAATGATCTGGAATAGCCCTACATCTAGAAGAAAAAACGCCGAGCGTTTCACAGAGCTGGTGCACTCTGATACTGCACGCTCTGAATTTCCCCAGCCTGAAATTCTCCGGGATGTTTCTCTTTTCAAGCATCGGTGGCTTTGTCTGGGACATTCGTGGCCCTCCCCGGCGCGAGGGATTCCTGTTCCAGAGGCATCCGGACGCCCGGCCCCATGCACTGGGCTGCAAGCACGTCGCAGCCCAGAGGGAATTCTGCACCGCACGTTTCTGAACTCAGCTGCAGTCAGGACTGTCTCAATAGGACTTCCTGGACTTTGTTCAGTTAGGTCGCATTACTGGTACTATTCTCAAACACTTAAAATGATGGATTATGTAGTACAAAAATACAAAATTGGTCTTGGAACTTGGCTTTAAGGCAGAGCAGAGGCTATTTTTTACCTACCTCTGATTTCTGCACTTAAAGCACGCTTTCCAACTTCTCTCTCCAAGCATGTTGAAAAAGGACAACTTCAAACGAGGTCAGATGTGCACATATTTGGAGACAGATCTCCAGAAGCTTGATTTTATCAGAACACTGGCATCTTTAGACACAGGAATTAAACCCTTGAAGCCAGAAATGCTGTCGTACCTTCTGGAGTCTGAATCCTAATGCCTGCGTAATTCCCTGACTGGGGTGGAGGATGTCAATTTGGGTCATAGTTCTCCCATTCTCTTCTTCTCGTACAGAAGTACCCCTGCATTGTTCAGTTCGATTAAATATGATCCTACAAACTACATATGTTTATTCCAGACCATGAAGTTAGGCGCTACCAGAAGAGGCTGCTTTAAAGGCACCTAGAAAGCGTCCTCTTTATGAACAAGCTGCATGAGACTTGTGTTTATCCCTCGAAAAGTGGATACTGCATAAAGAAATCAAGACAGTACAAGGAACCGATTTGATCCCCAGGCCTCTTCAGAAGGTGGCGTGTGATGCTACAAATGATTAGGCTGGTCGCAGGCCTTTGTCCTGTACAAACCGGGAATTGGTGCAAATCTTTCCCTTTGCCCCAGGTAACGATGTAGGTGGGAAACAAACTCCTTGTACTGTCTGATTTCAGGTGGTTCAGTAGGGCAGGATGAGAGGTGAATGAAGGATGGTTATTCTAGGTAAAGGGACTGGGGTGGGCAGGAGGAATCGCTTCACTGGTGAAGTCCTCACCATTCCTTGTGTAATTAGCCACTTGTCTATGGGCTCCATGTCTGAGTTCCCACCTTTACCTCTCCTCTGCGTTGAGAACAGAAAGGTCCATAAAGAGAGCAACCACAGCAACACCCGTGACAAAGCAATATAACAGCAGCAAGTTGAAAGCTTCGCGCGCACACACACACACACACACCCCGTGGCAGCTTCTGGCAGCAGCTGCATCCCCCTCTGCAGCCTGCAGGAGCATCCTGGCAGTCGTTCAGGCTGCCCACCTCTAAGAGCAGCCGAGGTTAAAAGGACTGCTGATGCCTCCGGTTCCCTCTGCGCAGGTTGCAGGCTGCGTGGCACAGCGCTGCAGAGGCTCTCCGGACGGCTTCTTGTCCTCCAGCACTTTGTCCCCGAGCCGGGGCCCGGGCACAGAGCCACCTCCGAAGCTCCGGAGGGGCTCGCTCGGGACCGGCACCGTGCGGTGGTTCCAGCTCTCTGGTCCTGCCCGAATGGGGCTGGCTGAGCAGAGCCCCGTGCGAGTTTGTGCCCCTGCACCCAGCTACCCGTACTGCACGGGATGCCTCTCCTATCCCCGTTACAACAGACAGCGGAGGATCGGCTGTAATTTCTTATGTCTCATTTCAGTACTTGTGCTAAGAGGGAAAAAAACGGGGGAAAAATCACTCCAACTTTATCCGCTCTCTGCGTAACACTGGAGAACTGTTTCTTGGACACCTCTCCTCCCAGTTGCGATCGCG
The DNA here is from genome assembly GCF_964034855.1 of Anser brachyrhynchus. NCBI lineage: Eukaryota > Metazoa > Chordata > Aves > Anseriformes > Anatidae > Anser > Anser brachyrhynchus. The sequence goes on from NC_137733.1 coordinate 15,128,921, forward strand.
CAACAACTCTGTGGCAACAAAAGCAATTCCCAACATGGAAAAGCAATATTAAGAAAACAGCGTATTTTTAGCTTGTTTCCAGCTGCTAAATCATATTAAAAGACAGCTAACGCCACGTGACCAGCCGTCTCTCCACAGACCTTTCTGAGAATGACTACATTAGAAATGTCGGATGTGCTGAAATTTAGCACTGGACAACTGTGCTGGAAGAAGACGTGTGTGAAGAATGTGTTGCAAAGCTTTTGGCTCCTCCCTAGAGCTGTTCTTAAATTAGCTCTCTGCCCAAATTAACGCGTGTCTTTCATTTACTGAGCGCTGCCAGTTTTTTCCTACACATGCCAGGGCTGGTAACTTTAGGGAAGTTTAATTTTTTATTTCCTTTAAGAAGAGACACCCACAAGCCTCACAACACTAGACAAAAAGCCATGTTTACCAACTACCCAAAGGCTGCGTTTCAAAACAAGCTATTCTGATTACCCGATCCAGTCATCAGGACCTTTGAAAAGAGGCTGAAAGTCCCTACAACATCTCAGAGCCCAAAGTTCCCCAACCCATAAAGCGCTTGTCCCCAAACAACTCTGACCCATCAGACTAGTTCAGATTCAGCCCTTTGAACCGACCGCACTTGGGGCAGAGCAGCAGCTACGCTGGCGCGGACGACACGTCACAGCGGTGCCTCAAGCCAGGCTGTCTGAGAACGAGTGCGAATAAACACGGGGGTGACCCCAAGCCACCAGGGAAACACGGCCCCCTCGGCCGGTAGCTGAGTGCAGGCCCCTCGCTTTTGGCTAGCCAGGAACAAGGGGCAGAATCGCAGATCCCTCCCCAGGTCCTCCCAGTAACACAGCTCAGTGACACCGGAGGCTTGGACGGCAGCATCGGCTCCAGGGACTCCTCTCTCGCTCCCCGGTGTACTTCTGCTCCTGCCTCCCCATGCTTCCCCCTTTACCCATGCCATGCTGGCATGAATTTTTGCGGGACCATGCCTGAAACTGGCCACAGGTTATAAATTACCCTTTTTGCAGGAGGAGGCAGGAACAAGCAGACGGATTTGCTGGGTGGGGGGGACGCTCCGTAAGAAATCACTGCTGAAGCCCTGCCGCCACTGAGCTACGGCCAAGGCAGGCAGGCAGCTGTGATCTGACCCCAGCTGGCTCCAGGCACAAATTCTCCCTGGCTCAGAGCACGAGCTGCCAGGCATGCCAGCTGCCCAGAGCACTCCCATTTCAACTTATGAAAGAACCAGGGTGGGATCAGCCAAGGCACGGGGAGGCAATTCTCCGCGGAGGGTGTGCAGGCTGCACTGCCTCTCCCACGCTACGCTGGCTCTCCCGTGCTCCCTAGTGGTCAGCACAGACCAGGATTGGCCTAGGGAAAGGTTCTGCACTTGCCCTGTCATCTAAAAACTTGCGCACGGCTGCGTACAAAAGCGTAGGACGGTTCTAAAAAAGGAGGGCGGTTGAAAGGGTTTGAGGGATGATCTGAAAGCTCTTTTCACGTCTGCCTTCGTAGGGGCATGCGCACAGGGGCCAAGCTCACCCTCCAGGACAAGTTTCTAGTATCATCCAGTGCGAGGTGGCAGCGTGTGGGTCTCTTCTGCCCACTCGAGGCAGCAGGAGCCTGCCCTGGGACAGAACAGCCTGCATGCGAGGACAGCTTTGGCAAGGCACATGAAGCATTAAATCTACACGATTTCTCTTCCTGTAACTCGCGTGTGCATCCATGCACTTCAAGCAAAGGCTAGCAGATTAAGACTGCACCAACTTTCATAAGAAAAAGCAAAGCAAACAGTTGCACGCCAGTGTTGACATGACGTTCCCTACTTATTCTTTTCAGCAACAACTCCAGTTAAAGAAATGGACCCCCCAGGCAAGCTGCATGAACACAGGACAATTTACCCACTCTCATTTTGAAGTCTTTTAGGCTGGCGTACTAAGTAGCAGCTCTTTAGAAATCATTACTGAGCAAGTACTTGCTCATAGATATCAATTTCAAAATAGCCGGTACCAGCACGTCACCGGAATACAGAATGAGACGTCTCAGTCAAAGCAGCTGTCTACAGCCTGGATTCCGCACACAGCCTCAGACAACGAACCGCAGAGCAACGACCTACCACTCCTGTGTTCTGTTTTCGAACATCCAGGGCGGACGCCAGTCCTTTGACAGCCTGTGGATCCTCGTATGTCACGCTGAAACAAAGGAACAAACCACAGAACTAGAAGGAAGTCCAGCAGTCACCCGTGCAGAATGCACACGCTACTCTGATTTGCTTCCCCTGAAATCAGAAAGCATGTTCTTTTTCTGAACAAGACTTGAAGCGTACTAAGTGCATTCCAAAAGAGCAGTGTGCTCTGTATAAAGAGTGGCTATCGGTTCCAGCGAGCTTGTTGAATTAAAAAGAGCAAGATTGGCGTTATGAAAGGTAGGCAAATAGGTTATGAAGCACCATAAGCACATCCAACAGCTAGCAGGGGACTATGAAAGGAGGCCTGATTACAGACTGCGTTTTGCAGAGCTTTCAAGACGACATTTGGAAGCCTGACCTTGATGCATGGAGGGGAGGAGGCAGAGAGGAACTTGGAGACAGGTGAAACCTAACAAGAACTAAAGCGAAGCATACAAAGAAGTGCACTGAGTAGGTTAATCATCGTCTATTTGCAGAGGTTGGATTTTTAAAAAGCTCCTTAAATTGCTGCACCAAAAGGAAACGTACTAGTCAGCCGACAGAGGCAACCATATCATTTCTCTGAGCGCAGGGGGTGAACCAGGAGTTGAAGCAGATGCCAGCACCTGCCCATAAATCTGCCCCTGGGAGGAGCCGTGTGTCTGAGCAGGAAGAGCACTTTCCCCTCCTGTGTGCTGGCTTCTCCCAGGCTCTGAGCTGAGCACCCAGAGGCTCTCACCTACGCATCGTGGCATGTCACGCTCGCATCTTTACTGCCTCGCTGTTGCTCACGGAGTACAATCCAGGGAAGATACAGCAATCCTCCCCTGTGAAATCGTGTGCTCCTTGTTCTATTAGCTCACAGAAGTAGATGGAGGTGCAGTGTGGGAAGGCTAGTTTCGCGCTTCATTTAGCGCAAGCGACAGAGGGAACTCCATTAAATCTCTCTGCAATGCATCTCCTTTCTGACTACACATTAGGGTTCTCAGCCTGAAATCTCCAGTGGTAACGTATGTCTCTACAGCAGAGCGCATCTTCTCAACACTGACACTGCAGCTGAGGCACTACAAACAGCTATACTCATGACTGCAAATGAAAGACCCCAGTAAGCTTGCCAGCTGAAGTTTTCCAGAGCTGTTAAGGTCTGAGCTAAACTATTTAACAACATTTCTTGGTTTGAGACAAGATACTAATGATGTTTTCTGACTGCTGGTAGCCACTACGTCCTCTTGAATTTGAAACCAGGAGGAGGCAAGAAATAACATATGAAAGAAAAATACCTGACTGTCTTTTAATGAATCTCACTTGACAAGGATCAAAGGATTTCTTAATAGGTGCACAGATTTGTTTTACATTAAAATAATTGGACCTGTTAAATACCCATGAAATTGCCAGATTTGCAGCTCTAGAGATGCAAGCCCTTCACATATAAACAAATTAAAGAGAGTACAGCAGCCGGGCAAGCTACACTGCCTTTACATCCTGAGAGAGTCTCACTGCTGGGCCAAAGGGAGAGTTTAACTGGATGTTAACTCTGCCCCTGATGACTGCAATTCAGTCACCAAAGTATATCCGTGACCTTCAACGAAGGACCCTTATGCTCCTCTATCTCAAGCACTGGCTGGGTGGATGGGGTGACAAGCTTTTTTGAGAGGAAGCATCTGCAGAAGTAAAAGCAAGTTCATTTCCAAGTTTCCAGTGAGCTCACTAAGATGGTCAAGTAACATTAATCAGCCAGTCTGCTCTGCCCAGAAGCAAGAACGTTCCCATTTTCTAGTACTCATAAAGGCCAGCGGGATAAGGCCTGGATTAAAAGCACACAAACATACATCAAAACTACTTTTTCAGTCTGGAGTGAAGCAAAGAAGTTTCAGATTTATGACCTTAGAAAACAGCAAGGCCGTGACTCAAACAGTAAAGACAAACTCCAACATACTTCTTTCGCTGCTCAGCCAAGGAACTGCCTCTTGTCTGTGCAAACATGTCGAAGTCATCACGAGGGTTACTGTGTTGTAGGGAGCCGAGCGTGCCACTGACGCTGTTTGTACCCAAGTCTGCAAAAGAAGCAAACCAGTGAAACAGCAAACCACGTGCACGCACCACTGCTGTGACTGTGTAGGTTACAGAGGAAGTCACTAACAATACGGCTATAAACATCATCTGGTTAACAGTTGTAGCATTGGGCACAACTGTCCAGAAGAGGCTGGAGGCTGCCAATCACACATTTCTGAAAGGACAGTTGTAGAGATTGTTTTATTCCTCCTGGAAGCACCACACCATAGCTATTCCTGATCAAGAAGCCAGTATCTGGAAATGGGTGTGCACTTGCTGCCAATCTCACCCCCAGGTATTCATTATTCAGTAGTATGGTCCAAAATTTTAGGCACGGATACTAGCCTTCTCCGTAATGCTGTCTCTCAGCTACTGACTGTGAAACCAACAGTTTCACATCAGCAGATCTGATACTGGTGTGGTAGAGCAGAGGCTCCCTGATCCACTAGTGAAAGAGGAAAATGGCCCCTTGAAATCCCAACAGCCCACTGTGAGAAGAGCTCACACTGTGTGTTCAGGTTGGTGCCAGGGACCTCAGCAGTTGCTCAGACCTGCTCCCACACTCACACACCTGGATTTCCTAGCAGCCCCAGCGTGCTGTTCAAGACCCACAGACTGGTCAGGCTTGAACAGGTTTAACATTACAGCCTCGTGTTCATCAGCACTATTTAGATCAGGTACTCACCAAGCCCTGCAAGCTGTGAAGAAAGTGAAGACTGGGGTGTTGAGTTTCCGACCATTGGGCTTACTACAGCTGGAGAGCCAGGACCCAAATCTATTAAGTTATCTTCTGTCACCTCGTTCAGTACCTGTTGGGACACAAAAGCACAGTAAGTTACACGTGCCGGAGATTTATTCCTGCAGTACAACATTTAACCCCCCCAAAATAATGGTTGCTTCCTAAAAAGACCTTTCTTGTGTACTTCCAAATGGACTCCTCTCTTGGGTACTAGGGTGATGAGTGCAGAACAGGAAGGGTCAGACAGTAAAGAACTGTCTGACTGCTCAGGGCAGCAGGGAATCTACATCTCTTCAGATTTATCTAAAGTGTCTGTGTTCTCCACCCCTTTTAGCACCAGACCACTGTGAATGTCAAAATTCTGCACGGACTCAGAAGCAATCAAAAAAAGTCAACAGATGAAAGAAAATCCATCACGGCTTGTAAACACAAAGATGTTTTAGAGCAGCGCCTTCCTGAGCTAAAAGCGTCACCTGAAGTTTGCCACATTCTTGTGCTCTGTTCTTTGTTCCCACTATTAACCACCACCACAGGCAGGACCCAGGGCTGGATGGACTTTTTATCTGATCCGGTATGGCTAGTATGGTGTAGCTACTGCTACAATAAATGGAGCCAGGTACTTACTCCATTGCTGGCATTTTGCGTCGAACGTCCTGATCGGTAACGCTCAAATCTGTTAAAAAAAATAAATAAAAATCGTCATGGACTATTAAAGTCACCAACAAACAGTGAAAAATGCAAGTTTATAACGAAGTCCTGAAATGCTTGTGACTAACCTTAGCTTTCATTGGTTCAAAAGAGAACTTTAAAAGCTTTAGCTCCAAGCTAGGACAAAGGGAGGATAGTTACAGAAGTTGCATCCTTGCTAGTGTGGATATTAAGTTGACTGATCTGACCTTGCAGCACACGCATGCCTGAAAAACACTGTAGGATTTGTCTTTGTTTTTTTCTTTTTTCATTAAGTGCTTCTTGATAGACTATTCTGTTAGCCAAGGGACAGGAGCAACTGCAGTAAGATTGATGCTCCCAGCTAAACAAGTTGAGCACCGCAGTGAGTCTTACTCCCACTTAACAGCTCCCTCTTGCTGCAATACATGTAAATTAGAAGCCATATGCATGCCAGCACGGCCCTATCCAGGCAGCATGTGTCAAGAGAAGCAGTACTTAGTAAATAATTTCTTAAACCATTCTGGGTCAGCGCAAAGATCATCAGAGTCTATGTTCAAATGGGCTGGTATTTTCCAGGAAGTAATGATGATGGATAAAAAAATCCTCACACTTATTAGGGGAATAAATCTGGCTAGTCAAGATCTGGTTTCTTCTCTGCTCCTTCCCCATCCGGCTGTACAGCTGGGACCCCAAACAAACCCAGCCTTCAAGAGCTCAAAAAAGCAGGGGGAACTACCTACTCCCGAGGCCCATCTGAGTCCAGTCTGTCCTTCCTGACCAGGAGAAGCACCATGATTTCTCTGAAGCTAGAATTTTTTTTTCCTCATTCAAAGGTAATTTCACATGTAAATTTGGTAAAAATAATAATAATAAAAAAAAATCTTAGAATCCTTTGGGTTTTCTCCCAGACGAACAAAATGCAGTGGAGAATCTCAAGCAAACTGAAATATTTTCTTAAAGTAACAGAGGAAAATGCAGACTTACAAGGCAGCAAAAACAAATCCAGGCCCAAATTTCAATTTTAGGAAACTGTGGGTGTCTAGCTTTACTGGAAATCCAGCTCCCTGAACTGGAAACCCACGACACCTCCCACCTCCTATTTCTCACCAGAAGGCTTATGAACCACACGTTCCTTTACATCCAAAGCTCCAGAGCGACGGCCAGAGCTCCTGCCTCCGTCACTGCCAGAGCTTGGTACCCACACCAGAAATCAATGTGATGGATGCGGAGCTTTTGGAACAACAGAGGAGGAACTGGGATTTATTGAAAGGCTCAGACCAGTGCAGCTGCCGTTCCACAAAGAGCTTGCTAACGCTGCTCAGCTCACCTTTCAGTCTACAACGATTACGAACACTTTGGCTACAGGCAGCAAAGCTGCAGATGGAGGAAGGTGGAAAAAATATTACGGGTGACCAAACTAAGCCTCAGTGACAGTTACACTCTGCCCCTCGTAGAATTACGCTCGTGCATGAAACACACACCAACGCACATAAAAAGCCCGCATTTGTTTCAAAGTTTGCCCCGATCTCCTCTGAAGGGCTAAATCAAAGACAGAATTGAGGCCACAGAGCCTTCTTTCCAGCCTCTGCCGTGACAGCACAGATTCACAGATCTGGAGTCTAATTTATTTTTAAAGGCTTGAGAAACAAAGCCCTGTGCTAAGAACAAGGAACAAAGGGTACTCTTTAGTGCCTCACTCCCCAGGCCTGTCATTACGGGGAAGATTAAACTTTCCCAAGACTGCTGCATCACGTGTCACCTCCTGCAGCAGATGTGGCTGACAGCGCCTTTGTCTGACATGCTGAAAGTCCTCTGACCCAAGTCCCGCCCCTGGGGATGATGCCTGCAGATCAGCTCTTCAAAAACCTCGGCTCTGCGCAAGCCGGGCTTTTTCAAGATTTTCAGCGTTCTTTAAAAACAAAAGCCTTACCCGCATGGAGGCTGTGCCCGCATCAGGCAGCTCCCCCTGCACCGGGACTGAAAGTAGGAAGCTCAGAGATCAGAAGGCAGAGAGAGCTCACAGGAGCCTCCCTGAGCCAGGAAGCAGCACAAGCATTTGTGCAGAGCCTAAGCTAGCAAGTGGAACCAGCAACCGGGGTTGTGCTATTTTCAGTCCCAAGGCTCCTACATTCGTGCAGCACCACCCAGCAGGGACTTACGGACTCAAGCCTCCGCTAGTTCAAAGAGTTTTGCACAAAGCTGCCCTGCATTTTACAGACATTCCCTGCGAAAATTCAATTGCAAGTACAAAAAAAAAAAAACAACATAGGATTTAAAGCAACAATTGAAACAGGAATGTTACCATAAAAGACAACAGTAGGATTTTGTAAATGCTTTCTGTGGTTTGGCTCTCTGCATTTTGTTATGCTGGACCATTGGCCCAGCTGGCCATCTCCATCAACTGACCTCTTTAACCGCTGAATGAAATCCCAGAACAAACGTAAACAGTTGACAGAAAAGGCGCCTCACCTTTCGTATCTGAGGAAGACGTTATTTAAATCATCATTCACATGCAGCAGCTCCTCTGTGACTTCTTCATTGGACACTCGTGAGATAAGCTCCACAATTCTCTGCTGCATAGCTCTACAGGTTCGGTTCAGTTCCTAGGAGGAATGCATTGTGCACACACATTCTGATAAGCAGCTAGCAGTAAGTAGATTTAGTTGAGGTCTGTTCACAGCCAAACATATCCCCCAGCTGAGAAACACTAAGACAAGTCTATCTTTGCATGATTAAATGTCACCCAAAAGCACATCTAATCAAACATGCCCTTCAAGAGACGATGGCATAAAACCTTGAGAGCCTATTTACAATTCAACATCCTGATTCTTCTTTAACTCTGAGCACTTCAGAAAATAAATAACTGTACTTTAGTGATCTGTTTTAAGAATAAAACACGGTAATACAACAGCTTTCCAGAAGAGAGTTTCCAACGAAAACTCCATCTGCTCTTTTTGACAGCATCATCCTCAAAAACTAAACGATGCACGCGGTGGAGCAAGTGGGGAAAAAAGTTCATCAGGGCTAGCACAGGTAGCTAAATGTGTGCTACACAGCAGGAAGAGAAGGGCTGGGGACGCAGAACTTGCCACGTACTGAGAAGATGAGGGCGAACACACAGCAAGGAGCAGGAGCATGAAAAGATGAGCACCTCACTCGGAACTGAACCGTACCCAGAAACACTCCCATCAACTGAGCGAGTCCACAGGCAAGAGATGGCAAAAAGGCAGTGGGAAATTTCAGAAGAACATTTTAAAGAATATAGAGTAAGGGGATTTATTTTAGAAGTCTCTCATGCCAAGAAACCTGGGCTTGAGTTTGCCTGAAGGAGTTCTCCTGCGTCCAGGACATCTCTTTGATCACCAATTACTTAGCAGAATTTTTTACCCCTGTTGGTCTGAAAGGCCTCGAGACCAAAGGTCAAAACTGACTGGTATGTCGAGGAGGAACTACAAGAAGAAACGTGACATATGGCACGGCGCCACTGACTAGACCCACGGTTTTACTTCAATAAGCACTGACATTTCAACTAAAGCATGTCCCTTCGTCATCTCCCGCCCCCCCAGCTCCACTTCAGAGCAAAAATTCAGCACTAAACAAGGATGACTTGTTGGTACACAACCTTCGGGATGAAAGCAAAAATGTGTTTGTTTTCCTTGCTTGGTCTGACATCCTAAGCTCTGGATAAATTTCACCTAGTGCAATCCAGCTGCCTTAACAGCTTGAAGAATGTGTTCTCCAATGTCAGTTTTGATCCCATCACTTTAGAAGCAGATTGTGACATTTCAGAGGTTTGTTTGCTGCCTTTCCGAGAGGGCTGACAGTACCTATCTATTCTGCTCAGAGCTGGCTCTCTAGCAAGCTGTTTACATTTGATTGTTGGAGAAAATGTCAGGAATTATTTAAGGAGGATGGCTATATAAACCTCAAAGCAAGGAGCCCTTGCATACAGCACCAGGCTCACGGCTTTCAAAAGACTAACCATCCTTTGTCATCAAAAACGGGTTCTCACCAGCTCTGTGATTCAGATTTAGGATGCATCAGTCGAAGGGAACCGGTTGGAATAAAGAATCGCTGCTGTCGCTCCATTTTATGATCAAGTTCTTTAACCTTAGAGCTATGCCGTAAGGTTACGCTGTCAAGATGTTAGTAGTTATTTCTGAATGTAAGCAAACTGTTCTACACTGTTTTGGTCTGTCATGGTTTCCTGGAAGCTTCTTTTGCTTTGAGCAGTCCAACCCAAACGGGCAGTAACTGAAAGGCTCTTTATTGCAAAGCCTCTCATCAGATGCCATCATGGCTCTGAGACAAACACACAATACCGCTGCATGGGAGAGACCGGCTTTTGGATCGATTTCAAGCTCTGATGTATCACACAGAGCTATTCCCTGCCTCCCTCCAAATGTACTATTGTGGGAGCCCATCCTCCCTGCTGGAGGATCAAAACAGCAGCCTATTTCGGAAGCTATGGAAAGGCAAATACCACGTTAAGAGCAGCAGCTGGAATGCGAGATCACAGTATTCCTCATCTGTGCTGCATTTGTTCGTCAGCCAAGGGCACCCCGCTACCACCGGCCTGGGGAAGCAGATATGAAGCTTGACCCACGAGCTCAACTAATACAGTTTTCTGAGATAATACATACAGCTCTGGACTGAGACTTTCCAGGAAATAAAACTCTTCTGGGTACCCCGTCAAACCCTCTGGACAGCAGGAAACTTCAGCTGAGCTCCTGCCTTAAGCCACCGCCTTCAGGAGAAGCTACAGCACATCTGGAGAGAGAGTTCATATATTTCGAGATGCAGAGAATCCACAAACCCTTGGCAATATTTAGTCCAGCTGGAAATACGGAGTGTTTTTTCCTGCAGTGACTGGAAATGCTTTACCATCGCATGAGTGATGACAGAGGACTTGAAAGCAGCAGAAACGCCCAGTGCTTACTGAGCCTATGGCAATTCTAGGCTGTGTTGTGGTAAAGAAGACTTTATGTTCAACATTAGGAAAAAAAATCTAGCTACATGGACAAGAAGGCACTGGAGTAGGTTTCAAGGGAAGTCAGGAAATCCTTGTCACTAGAAGCTTTAATAAATGAAGAACATCAAGTGATGAGACTAACTGGGGTCAAGCACAGCCCAAATCCATTATATAAACCAAGCAAGCCAAGGCATTGAAGTGAACTACAACAAAAGCCACCCCCTCAAAAAACACTCAAGCACGGAAGGGATCAGAATCATATCTGCTAGGAAGCCATTACCTGGAGTAACTCAAGGTCTGAGGAATCCTCCTGTCCAGGTACCATTTCTGTCAGCATTTCAGACATCACTTTTGTATTCCCACGAACAATATCCAGTTCGCTGCGCAGCCGGGCAATCTATTTTGGGGTAAAAAGACAGCAAGATGCTACATAGTCCTGTGGTTTTAAGCAGATGATTTTCAAGAACTGACTTTGTGATACATCTGGTTCTGTCTGACTTAATATCTGAAGCTCTGGGTATTCTACTGGAGGGGAAAAAAAAGTTAAAGGCAAAAAAAACTTTTACCCAGGAGACAGTTTTAGAAAAAGCAACAGAAAAAGAAAAGAACTTCGTAGGACTGGTCACTATCACAACAAAGCCAGATGTGCTATGCTCGTGTGGAAGGGAAGTAATTGAAAACAGCAGCTAAAAACAGATTTTGGTTGCAGTATACCTTGCGTGTCTCACTCTAACATGGGGAAAGATATACAACTTTTGAGCATGATCTTTGGCTCTAAAGTTACCATTTTTGCACAGAGAAAAGCTGATCTTATATTAGGGCATTTGCTAGGGTCTTAGGCATGCAGGCTTAAGTCCTTATTAGAAAAACTTACAGCATCTGCAAGACATTCTGTGCCTCTGAAGGCGTGGGGCTAGGGGGAGTAACTGTTTACCTACAGCACAACTGCAGCGTCGATTGGTGGAGACCGTGAGGTTTCATAACTGCTGCCATTAGGAGGCCACATGTACAAATAACCCTAGATTTTACAGCACAACAGGAGGAAAGATTACTAAGTAGAACCAGACCTAAGAGGCAGTCAAAGCCAGAAGAGTTAAAAACGAGAGTTCCTCTGCAAACTAGCTTTTAATTTGATCTGCTTAGTCTCACTCAAAAGAATAATCATCCCAATACCTGTTCCGAGTTAGCAGTGATGGGACCAGTCACATTCAGAGCTGGAGCCTGAGGAGCAGAATACGCCGTTGGAGAAGTTGACGAGTAAGAACTGGTGCTCATCCTTTGCTGAGACTGTGAGTTGTGCATATTTGCTGCAGGATCAACTTCGGGAACACTCTGCCACATCAGAAAGACAAGAGTTCAAAAGCTGAATTGTGACGGCACTTGCTTTGTCAGCAACCTCAGGCCAGATACGTTCAAATATAGAACATAATTGTACCTTGTGGAAAAGGTCAGTGTAGTCATGAAAACAGACTGGCGGGCCAGCCCATATACAGACAGCTGCAACAAAAACGTACGCCTGTATTTTTTGACCCAACCCACATGCATTTAAGTCAATTTATCTCTACAATAAAAGTGAGAAGAAACATAAAAACAAGAGCTAAAGATAAATAATTGTGAATAATTTGAAACCGGGAACTAAACTGCAGGCTTACAAAAGACGACGTGATAAATAGATACTGGATTTAATTGATCTTGACACAAGGATTGCAATCTTTCTGTCCTGATCATCTGCATTTACCACTTCAAAGACTCATTAACTTCTCAGGGTGAATAATCAGAACACCTGTGATCATAAAGTTACTTACTAGCAGTAGTTTTGTCAACTTTACAGACCTAACTGTTCAAAGGTATAAAGACCTCATGTTACCATGGGATCAGTGGGAGATTCGGACTCTGCACACCTTTAAAAGACAGACAGGCTTTGGTTCAGGCTTATCACCAACAGAAACAAGTAGAGTACTGAGAAAATGAAGCAAATCTGAATCACATGCCCTTCTGCTCTCTATTTGAGCAAATGAGCTGCATTTATCTGGTGGGTTTGTGGTGCGAGACAAGCGTACAAACCTCAAAACTCTTTTCAGATTGATGTTTGACTCGAGGGAGGAGATCCCATTAGTTTATCAGCCAGTCAAAATGCAGCTGCATTATGCTTCTCTTACATGCCCCTTCACTGTAAAGAGGTCTTTTCAGAAGTGAGAAAATAAGCCAAATTCAGGTAAACAGGAGAAAGAAGAACAGTTACCCAGCTATCTACACGTCTCTGGAAAATGCCCCCGGCATTGCAATGCTGCAGCTTACCCTCTGTGGCGTGTGGATTGGAGATAAAGCATCAAGATCTGCCATGGGAAACTCTATGCCTTTCCTCTTGAGTTCTTCATAAATATGCACTACTCCAGTTAAATCAGGGCTACTTCGAAAGGCATCAGCCCAAGCCTGGAAAACACGAGGGATTATCCATAAACCTTCCCAGTGAAGTTCCTGATACATCCTGACCTCGGGTACCAACTACAAAAGCTTTCACATATTTCAGCCTCAAAGGGAAGCTGTAATCATTAAACCTGATCTGAAAGATCCTACAAATGTTACCAAGACAGTCACGTACACACTTCATATGAATGTAACCCAGACAGAAACCCAGAGCACATTAGCTTCGTATAACCCTGCTTCATCAGAATCTATAAATGCAAGTGAAAGCCTCTTCCAAGCTCCTCTCCTTAGCACTGATTGCATGCTGATCTTTTCTTCATATTCTGTGGCCAATGAACCACCAAAGAAAGCCTGTGTGAAAGATTAAATTGATCTAGGCAAAATTTATGAAGTCACATGGCAATCCTACACAACCTTAATTTATTTTGTGAAACATCCTCATCTATCGAGGAAGAAAAAAACACAGCTGGCAAGTTTTTGTCAGTATTTTATTTGGACCAAACCTAAATATAAAGGGTTGCTTCTGAGGTTCGTATATCGTGAAACACGCAGTGCCACGAGCAGCAGAACTAATGAAGCCCGTATTCTTACGGAGCATATCCAACACTAAGACACCCCGGAGTGTCAGAAAGAGCAAGCTTAAAGGGAGAATTTCCCACAGCCAGAACACTCATAATATCTCTCCCGCTTGAGCCCTCTCGTGTCTACAAAGACTTCAATTCATATTTGAGCTTTTCCTTCACCGGGAGCACTAAGTGTTTCTCTTCGCCAGCCAGCCTCCTGCACTCACGAAGCTGTTAAGAACATAATATCTTGTAAGAGTCTACCCCCTTTCATTTTTTTTTTTTTTGCTGGAAATTTGCCAGGTATTAACAATTTAGGGGACGGAAAAACTGCAATATCATGACTCAATTAAAAATGAAGTGTTCCCCCACATATGTGAGGTAGAGTAGCTGGCTCCAGAACTACTGAGAGACGTGTGTGGGCTCCAAACTTAATTCATTTAGTCATCCCTTTTACACCAGTTCTTTGACTATTTTTATTTTAAAAGCTGTTTTTAACCACGTTTCATACTGAAGAGGAGAGAAATCAAAGGTAGCAAAACAAGATAAGAAATAATATTAACTTTTAATGTGCATTTGTATTTTGTTCAATTCTAAGAAAGAGCATTTCCTACCCTATGTACTCAGGAGACAACCTATTATCACTTGCAAGCTAACAATTCTGGGTTTGCTTCCCAGCTTTGCTCGAGTAAATTAATGGCATCTACTGTTCTGATGCAGTGCAAGTCCAAACAGCCCCATGTGAGCCATGGAAACCAGCTCAGACTGCAATGAGGCATTCAGTTTTCTTGGAACTGACCTTCAAAACCGTCCCTAATTATCACAGAGACATTCACTGTGCAGGTACCTCTGCTCTCGCACCGACTCTGCATTATCAATTTATGTCAGGAGTCATCTGAATGTTGCTTCTCCATAACGGTGCTCCCCACTTCAACTCTATTTGCAAGTAAGAGCGAAAAATGTTCGGCAGGGGATGTTTTATTTAATCGTCACTCAAAAGAAACTTAGAGGCAAAAGCCTGCTCCCTCGTTTCACGAGGCTTGCTGGCCCAGGAGGATGTACTAATGCATCCCCCGTTTCCCTGGGCATTAAGGGCAGAACTCACTTCATCTGCACTCTACCTTTCTAACATGTTACCTCTCCTACAACTCTTCGCCAGAGAAAGGAGACACTTTCATTTGTACTTTTCATCTGCCTGAGCTGGGGACGTTATCTGTACCTACACGTCTCTTGGAGGTCACAACCAGGACTGGGCACCATTGTCCTAAGCGCTGCCTACACACGTTGTTAGACAATCCCTGTCCCAGACAGCTTACAATTCAACGAGGCAGAAGTAATATTAGCTCTGCTTTACAGATAAGGAGCTACACAGAGAGCTTAGGAGGCTTGCCATTGTCCAAAGAAGCGTATGACAGAGGTGAGATTGAAACTGAGATCTGAGACCTTCGGAGACTTCGGGCCAGACGATCGAAGATAGGCGCTTCAGGATGCTGCTGTCTAGGCCCCACTTGGCACTCTGTGTGCCCAAAAAGGTTAATTAAATACACTGCAAATCTGGCTTCCGAATCAGTGCCATCACAAGACCGCATTTCCAGTCTCAGACACTCAAAATTTGCCATGCCACTAAAGATCTCCCCAAGCTTCATCTTTGATGCCCAGCGAGGCGGCAGCTAGGTGGTGGGGACTCTGAGGTGATACGGCAGCTCTCAGCAGGGGCACAGCAGTGAGGAATAGAGGCCTTTGAGCAAGGTGAAGAAGAAGGATAAGCATTATCTAATACATGCTAATTCGTATACACTGGGAAATGGGTTGGGAAAGTGAGACACAAGATGCCCAATGTCTCAAAACAGGCAAGTCTCTAGATAAGAAATTGCATGGAGCTTTATCTACTCTTGCTAGGGAAAGGCCCGGGAGTACAAGAGCTATATGGCTGAAGACTTGTGCTGTTTGTACAGCCTTTTTCCATGCTTCCAAGTCTGTGTTATTAATCCTCTCATTTCTCTTCACATTAATTCCCTGATATCAAATTGTAAAAAGCCTCCAGAAGGGGATAAATGTAATGTTAGTGGAGCAGAGCTGAGAAGAGATCAGCCCCCCTGGAACAGAGGCAACTCCAACTGCAGGGAACTCGAAAGAGCAAAGTGGTCATGACATATCGGACACTCCGGGTGCACATGTCCGTAGGGCAGATGAGACCCACCCACAGGCAACTTTCATAATTCCCAGGCTTTTTGTACCAAAAGACATTTAATTCCCGGACACGGTGAGGTTTTTAGCTCTGCTGCACTAAGTCTGCTGAGATAAAGCTCTGCTTAATGCACTGAGGCAAGGACTGGGGCTTTCTGGTTATGCTATAAACACCTCCATCTTAGTTCCATTAATACCTTGCAGCCCACATAAACCCAGGACTCAGAGCAACCGACATCCTCTAAAGCAGTGTAGAAGAGCAACCAGTACGGAAACAAGAACACAACTTCTCCTTATGGGACAGCATTGGCCATCACCGCCCAGTCTCCACACGCACCAGCTCTCCCACCCAAGCAGACAGGAGCCTGAGGGCTCAGTCAGATGCACAAGAATTACTTTTAATGATTTCATTAAGGCTTTTTTTTTTTTTTCCTTATAATAGCGCAACATTGAGATCAGAGACCAGAAATAGAGGGACCCCACGTGCCCCAGTGAAATGCCCACCTTGTTTCCCCACCCAGACTGTTTCCTCTTTGGAAATCACTTATTTACATTGTCATGCTCTAACAATGTCCTGCCTGTGTATGCAAACAACAAATAAACCAGCAGAAATTCAACTGCGTGCTTTGCCACAAAAATCCGAAGTATATTTGGAAAACTATGCTGTGTGTTTGTAAATACCATCCCCCAAGAAACATTGCAGCAGGTTTATATAATTTTAAATATGCAGTGCCTTTTAATCTCTGCTGTATGCAATAGCCTGTAGGAGCTTAGTGATAAAGCTTCCTATAATTGTGAAATTTCCTCCAGGCAGGCACCAATGTTTCCTCATGTGTTGCTAATGGCTTGTGGAATTAACATGGCTGTTTATTGTTATGCTGCACAGAAGGAAAAGTGGCAGGCAGGCCTATGCCTGAACGTCCCTGCTGCAGACAAGGATCTGACAGCACGCTTATACTGCAGAATAACCAGAGAAGGGACACCAAAAACATTTTATCTCCGATATGATCGTTTACTTTCCTGTAGCCATCTTTAAAAGGAATTCAGAATACTTCGTGAAGGAGAGGAATGGCTCTATTTTATATTCAGGGGAACAGACACAGAAAGGCAAGTGTTTTTCAACTAACAGCAAAAGCACGATCGTCTTCTAAAATTTCCTGGCCTCAGATGACAAGCCCATCACAGAAGCAGGTCTCCGGCTCCTAGATTTGCCTGTTAAATTGCAAAGCCATCCACTTATCTTTTATTAAGTCCTCTTGTTTTAGAGTAGAGTGCTATCTCTCTAACTAGAATCCAGACGTTTCTCCTTGGATACAATTTCTGTGCATGT
This sequence comes from Anser brachyrhynchus, assembly GCF_964034855.1. Classification (NCBI taxonomy): domain Eukaryota; kingdom Metazoa; phylum Chordata; class Aves; order Anseriformes; family Anatidae; genus Anser; species Anser brachyrhynchus. Next base: position 15,146,024 of record NC_137733.1, read on the forward strand.
GCATGTCTGCTCTTCCCTGCCAATCTGGATATATTGTTTGTTTTTACATGTAAAAAACTTGCTACATTTTTTAATGATGACAGCATGTTTAGCGATGCGTAGCACTGAAGCAGACAGTCCTTATTCCAGGCAGCGACATATGGAAGCAGAGACAAGCTGTGTACCTGAATCAGCGCTAGTACTTTATCCTGTACAATAGTGGGGGGATTATTCTTGGGCGAGATGATTTTCACCAGAACGCCATCTATGAAGTCACGGTTTGCCACTAAAACGTGAAAGCGATGGCCACAGTTCTTCACACAGGTCTCCAACACCTACACACACACAAAAAAAAACAACATTCATTGTTGGAGCAAAGCTTGATCAAACACAGCAGTTATGTGGTTGGTTTCTGATTTTGTTTTTTGTTTGTTTGTTTTAAATCTTTTGATAAGAGAGAGAAAAGGTGGAGGAAAATTTAGTCTTATATTCTCAGTTCTTCAACTTTTTTCCCCCAATATTGCCAAAAAGCTTCCTTCTCTGCACACACATTTTCATGCAGCTCACCTATCAATAATACACCGGGCACTTTTGTGATCCACCTTTGCCTGTTTTCAAGGTAAAGACACAAAGTTTTTTCCTCTTCTAAGCAGAACTTTCCAACTGGCACAGCTCAGCAGCTAAATACAGAGCATCGCACCAAGAGCAGGTAAGACAGAGGACATCCTGTCACTGTGAGATATTACCACGCTGTGACACTCCACCATTGTCTATGTACCTGGGGCACAGCTGGATCCAGTTGCTCTGAGCTACAAGTCATGTTTTCGGGTTGGGAATTCAGGTGAATGATCTTCACTCATTCAAAACACTCCCTTGTGAATGCTCTGGCAGGTTATACTTTGACACATTTTCCCCCTGCAACCTAGCTAGAGGCACGTTCCACTTGCCATTCAACTGCCATGGAGGAACAGCTGTTGATTTTTCTCTGAAGAACATGATTAGCATGGAGATAAATCCAATGCGTCACTTCTCCTCACAGCCATGCCTAATAACCGCTGCAACTCTCTATCTGAGGACTCTGTAATTACTCTGCTACTTCAGCTACTTTCATCAGCCCTGATGACACGGACTCATTCCTGATGAATTTTGCTCTTTCCTGTGCAGTGGATAATCTCGTGGTTTGGTCCTTGGTAATCTGTCAAAATGACAATCCAGGATAGGAAATAGCAAGAAGACAGAAAGTACAGTCACGCTTCATCAGGGAGATGCAACAAGAGCTCTGTGAAAGAATCATACAGATCACCTACCCACAGCAGCAGAACTCCATCTAGTTACTGCTGCTCATTCCTCAGCCCGCTGCGGTGCAGAGCCTGCCCAACACCACGCTTTCTGGAGAGCTGCATTACCCAGGAAACCCCAGCTCCAGCCGTCAGGAGGAAAGGTCACTGGCAAATTATCTCACACCTTAGCAGTGCTGCGCAAATGCACAGAATACAATTTACACTTTATTGAGGGAAATTAGATCAGCATAAATTAATGAGTCTCCTACAGAGATCCACTCACAAAGGAAACTGCGCATCAGCTACTTAGGAAGCTGAAAACACGGCAAGTTCATCATCACCGCTTGCAGAAATGCCCACAGCTGTTGGCTTGGAGTGGAGAAACAGTTGGACGTAGGGGGATGAAAGCAGAAGAGAAAGCCCCAAAGGGTACGGACCCATTTGGGCTACTTAACTTTCCTCAGTCAGTACTCGGGGTGGATAAGAGCCCAGACAAAAGCAGAAATCAATTGAGTCAGAAAAATGCTATGCAAAGCTTCCAGTAACTCTCATCAAGGAAGCGAGGAGGCAGTTGGAGGGAAAAGGGCAGAGCAGTGACTGTTAAAGCAAAGAGTGTGCACATTCAAGAGAGTCCCAGGAAAAACAAAATGACCAAAGAAAAGGGATCTGCTCTTCAGAGGCATTCCAGCCTGCCTCCACTCACCGTCAGAGCCAGCATGACCTCTCTGTAATTTTTGTTTCCATTCAGCCTCTTCTTCAGTGCTCGAATGGCATCCTTTGGGCTGAAGGAGAAACACATCTTGTTAACCAGACAGCTCACACACACTTTTCACAGCCATCAGTTCCCCTGCACAGCTTTTCTGATGCTGAAGGAGATGTATCAGAGAAGCTCTCTATTTAAATGGCTCAAAATAATAACATTGCCACAGCGAGAAGAGATACGCCTACTGAAAACAAGAAGCCCAGAAGCACGAACTTGGTACCCCATCCAACAAGATGTTTTTCATGCCAGCCCTCCCAAGCAGAGACCTAGCTCAGAGTGTGCTGAGTCTCACAGTAGTTCTCTGAAATGCGTAAGGAAGAGGAGAATCGAACAACTCGTATGCAAACTATGAGCACCTGCCCCAGACTCACTGCACCTCCTCACGTGCTGAGTACAACACGAGAGATGACCGTTCATGGGCCTTTCAAAGCAGGCTGAAATAGAGCATACCCTTCTTCTGTCTCGTTGATAATGTCACAGATCTCCATGTTAAGTGTCCAGTCTTCACTCTGCAGAGAGCCATCTGTGGCCTTTTCTGTAAAGAAAAAAAATAAAAATCTTTTCACATCTACCTGATTAGCTACTTCAGTCCATCTTCAGTTACTCTGAGCTGAAACTATCCAGTAAAAGAAATACAGAAAAAGAAAAAAAAAAAAGTCCCACCTTTCCCCACTGACTCTAAGTGATGTCAAACCTTCCCTCCTGGTTTAGGGATCAGCACAGAGGTTTCCAGACACAATCAGTTTTCCCACATGCTCACTACCTTCAGCCCATCCATGCGGGCTGTTCTTCAGACTCCTGAATTCCTGGGAGAATAGGAAAACGCCAGCTAATTCCAATTTAAACTTCTCAGATGCTGTGCTGTGATTTGGCCTGTAATGAGGAAGGAAAATCCCCCCCGCATCAACCAGACCTCCTCTCTGGTTTAACACATCATACCTCCGCATGGATCAACGGGAAAGAGAGCGACTTGGAGACAGAACTCGGTGAAACCCGGAATTTCAGTGGCAAAGACGCACATGAGAACATTTAGCACGCGACATTTCAGGTCGCAGTACCAACCACGGGCACCCCTTTTTGCCTGGGACTCTTCACTCCGGTACCACGGTCCCTCGCTATCAGCTTGCCATGGGGCTGGGCACTGCGCCCCTCTGTCCCGTGCCGTGTCCCCATTCCCCTCTCCAGGACGGGGCCGTGCACGATCCGCCTGCCTCCCCAGCTCCCAGCTGCGTCCCCCGTGCTCGCACGGCAGGTAAGGCGCTCGGGCATCGCGCTTAATTCCAGGGGAAGGCTGACCTGGGGCACCGTGACAGTGGCAGATGCCAACTGTTGGGAGTTTAATTTATAGACGACGGCACGAGTAGCGCAACCGTAACTTCAAGTAGTCAGTTGACAAGAACTATTTCCTCCTTGGGATTTCCTTCTAAATCAATATGTTTCTGTCGAGTGGTGCCTAGAACATCCCCTGAATTCTTCACACTTCTCGATGGCAGCATTCAAACCCGATCTGCAAACAGAAATGCTATAAAGCATGCCTGTGGCCCCAGAGACCTAAAAAAAGGGGAGCTTTAACCCAAAAAGGACCTTCTCTTCCAAACTTGTCTGGGTTTTCTACAGATGCCTGGTATCCAATTAAGGCAAATAGTGCAAACAAAAGCTTTTTTTCCCCCTCTCTAATGTAAAATAAGCCAAGAAAAAGCTTCTAAACATTTAAAGTCAGAAACAAAGCCGCAGGTACCATCTTCTCCAACCACCCTTCTGTCTCCCCATCGGATCCCAATCTGTCCCCAGCGCAAGGCAGATTTTGTTTTAGAGCGCCAGGCTCCGAGGATTTCACACATCCCCTTTTTCTGTTTACCAACAATGCTTTTTCCATTAACATTTTTATCGCTGTGACTGAGGACACAGACGCCCGCAGGCCCTAATGACGGGCTGTTATCTGGAAAGAAGGCAACGTGTCTGGGTAACTCGGGTTTCGGTGCCTTGTCCCCAGCAGACCAGCGGCCGGAGCAGCTCCGCCGAGGGCAGCAGCGACAGCACGCGCAAAATCCAAAGTGGAAGGTGCTGAAAAGAAGCCATTTATCCCCCAAACGGAGGAGAGGCCATGGGAAAGGCCTCCGAGGGATGCTCTCCTGGCTCACCACTCGCGAGGCCGTGCTGCGAAGGAAGCTGCGAAGCTCCCCGCCGTGCCACTGCGGCGCTGGGGCTCCTCCAGCACCTCCCGGCGGGGTTCACTCGGGCAAGAGGGACTCCCTCGGTGCAGCACGCTGCCTTTCTTCGCAAAAGCAGAGCTGACAGCCTGCTCTGCTTTGGTTCTGGAGGAGCTCTTCCTGGCTACGTAACGCTGCTCAGACAGACGGCACACGAACCCTCCCCGCGGTCGGTTAACTCCTTTGTGACAGCTGAGAGCACCGCAGCGGCAAATCTGGGTCAGGCACGCTACAAAGGACGAGCCGCTACACATGGCAAGTGCTCGTGGGCTCCGTCGCTGGAGAAGAGACTAAAATTAGCTCCCGACTCTTGTTCCGAATTAAAAATTACCCGCGGGGAAAAGAGCTAATTTCCAAAAAGACAACTGCGCGGCTTGAACCCACGCGGTCTCCCCCACACGTTATGCTAACTAAAGAACAGAAATGCAAAAAAAAAAAAAAAGAATTAAAAAAAAGGTAAGCAAACTTTCTGGGAAAAGGGGGATTTCTCTGTCCCTCCCGTATCTCTGAAGGGAAATGCGAATCGAGGTCACTGGGGACCACGGGTCCTGTGCTACCCACGGCGCCGCAGCAGCATCTCGGCACCTTACTGTCTCCATCACAGCGCAATTTTTAGCCGTGGAGCAGGGCCACGTACGCATTTTGTCAAAATAAACCTTAACTAAATGGGCTTTACAAGACCAAGGAATGAATTGGCTGCTAGCGCAACTTTGTGCGGGATCAGCGTTTTCCACAATCATTTTTAAGAAGTGATTATAGCAGAACCAGAGACGATGAATATTGCTAAGTCGCTGCCTGATGTCAAATGCTGTCAAGAACACACAAATTCGTTAATATATTTTTAGATTAAGAAAATAAATCAAATGCCCAGCTTAAGGAATACCCTCTGTTTAAGGCGTAATCTCTCTTTCTGCAACCCTTTGCTCATAAATCCTTTGCAGCTTTGGTGACCACCTTCTCCAGCAGAGCAGATGCAGCAACTTTTTTTATCTCTGAATATTAAGGGGGCTTTAATGTTAACTAAAATGTTTTGCTAAGCAGCAAGGACGGCACGGAGGTGAAGGCAGATCACGTTCTACAGCAATAAAGCTTTATGTACATTACCAGAACAAAATGCAGCTAATGAAAGTGATTGATACGCGCAGCTTCGCGCAAAGATGAATGCCTGCAGCCCAGGAAACACTGAACAGCTCTGCCTGCACTCTTCCTTAAGAGAAACCCTCCCAGCAGATCTAAAACGCAGTAAATTAAAAATACTCAATAACCCGTCCAGGATCTATCGGACATTTTAGAAGCCGTGCGTCCCTCTGAGGCTTTTCCTCAGCCAGCAAATAGATACGGCTGACAAAATTAATCACATTTTGGGTACCCGCGCAGAACTGTGAAGGAGTGGCATGCAAATACTGATTGTACACAATCACCAGTTCAACCTCATTAAAAGGCATCTAAATGGCACTCGTTCACACCAGGGCTCTGAGATAGGACCAAAGGAATCCCAGGGCGGCGCACGAAATGTTAAGTGGGACAAGGAAAAGAAAAATCCCAGCGGGAGCCCTCCCTGCCGCTCCCCTCGCCGAACCGAAGGGTTTATGGCATGGTTTTAATTGCAGAAGACGAGGGCTGGCAGCTCCCAGCCTGGGTGCTGAGGGTGCCCTGCGCGGCTTCCCGGGGAAGCAGAGCTCCCACGCTGGGGCTGTCGCTGCCGTGGGGCCAGGAGCTGGCATTGCACAGCGCAGAGCCCCCAGCACAACAGCTGGAGATGCTCTCCGAAACGAGACGCTCTCAGTTCCCACCACGTTTCCGAAATTAAAGCCCGAGTGCTGTGGTAGGAAGGGAGACAGCCTGGCACTCCACGCCCAGCGTGCCGCAGACCTTGGACACCGCATGTGCACGCGCATCAGCTTATCTCTAGTCTGCAAGGGAAAGGAGAAGAAACGTGCTTTTTTTTTTTTTTCCATTCACACTCCCCATCTGAGATCCAGCTCTTGTGCCCACACTTCCACAGGCTGCCAAACGGCAGGATCACCGTTTCCCTGCTCGCATGGAAGTCATGTACGTGCAGGTGCCGGTCAGCGGCGCTCAGCGTTCAGGGAAAGCAGCCTCAGCGCGCGCACCCCCAGCCAAGCCTCCTCCCAAGCAGGCTGCTCCGACCTGGCAGATGTCACCACGAGGAAATCCAGGCTGAAGTGCCCGCGTACCTGCTACCTAACAGGCGGGGCTGCAGGGCAGGAATGGACCTTTACATACAGGAAAAAAATGCAGAAATGTCACCACCCAGCCGGGACCCAGCTCAAAAGCCACCTAGCGAAGCAACGCTAACCCTGGTTGCCCTCTAAGCAGGTACTCTCACAGCCCTTACAGACGCAGTCCGTCCTACTTTTGCTTCAAAATCACCGTTTAACGTTGATGACGCTCTTGAAATCTCACTTTTTTTTGCATACGGATGGGACAAAGCAGAAATCCTAGCTCTTCCCTTTCCCCCCCTTCCAATGCTCCTCTCTGACCGTCGCACTGAGCCTGCTAAGGGAGACACCCTGAAGACGCTCGTCAGGATTGCAGCTGAGCACGTTTAAGTCCACACACGTTAACTCACGTCCCACATGCACGTCTGTAAAGCTGAGACTGAAAACCGGACTGCTGGAAGCCCTGGGAACAGCTACTCGCCCTGAACGATAACAGCAGGCACGACCAGGGTGAAAATCTCTCCGAAAGGTCTATCTGGAAGTATCGATAAGTGGCTGCGGTGCCGCATAATGCTCCCGAAGAAAAAGGCAAAACTCAAACGTTGTGCTGGCTACAGATCGCATTAACCGAAAATGTGGGAGCTGTGTTTTCTGTCTGCGTATTGGAACCTCCTGAATGAACAGATCTCTGTGCTCGGAGAAATCACAGATTTCTCCCTTGAGACTTTTCCAGATGTTGCTTCAAAGACCCTTGATTTATACATTTGGGAAGAATTACACACAAGAAAATAACACCTCCTGTTTATGCAAGAAACACGCACCTCGATGCGCAGTATTACAGCGATCCAAAAGCACAAGAGTTCCGATTTCAAATTATTCCCCTCCCCTCCGACAGCTAGTATCCGAATTTTGGTGTTCAAGAGGCACAGAACATCCTTTTCCTTGGTCTTGGGATTTCAGAGGATTGCGGATCTGAAATCTTTGTCTTGTCTGTTAATAATCCAGATGCCTACCAGGGGTGCTCCAAGGCTGAAATTAGCAAATCAAAGGCTCAGATGTGTTCCAGTTAACTGCGTAATACGTGACAGTGAACAGGACAAGGCACAGTGTTTGCAGGTTCTTACTCCATCCTGCTGGCTGCCACCCCTTCAGCTCAGCAGAGCTCTCTCCGAAGCGAGGCCCACCAGCTGAGGTCGAACCAAAACGCTGCCAGAGAACGTGCGGAGGTCTTCCAAGACAAAAAAAGTTTTGCAGAGCAATGCAAAACACACACGCTAGCTCAACAAGGGAAGAGAAGCTCTGGAATGAGATGATAACACCCCTCCTCCCAGCTGCAGCTTACAGAGCTGTTTTGCTGTAAAGCATCACGATGTTCTGTGGCTGCATTTGCCTCTCTCGGATTCAACAACTCACCAACGACCGGCACGGCACCATCAATAAGACCTGGGGGAAGACCATTTATAGAGACCACGGAGACATATTTCAGCTGTCCAAGCAAAATGAAGAGAAGACCAAAGATCCTCGGCGTTCACATGGCTCCGAGTTCAAGACATCTCACTTGGAAGACAGCGATACACCAGAATAATGCCCTTGGGTACTCCCGGGCCTCACAGTCTCTTCCTTTCTCTACCTTTGCTTTTAAGATGACAGTCACAGACACTTAGACATCATAGCAATCAACAGGAGGGTTTTTTTTTTCCTTTTTACCAAAAAGCTGCTATTAAAAACCAAATGTGAATCATTGAAAATTCTAGATCAAAACTCAACTCTGAAGCGGCTTGCTCATAAAAACCTGCCAGTTTCTTTGTACGGAAGCGCGGCTCCAATAGCATTTTTCAATTAGCCACCTCACTGCTCCAAGTCTTTTTTTTTACATTCCTTATTTCACACTGCTCTGAAAATGCTGAGCTTCACACTTCCAAAGAAAAAGCCAGTCAGCTAGAACAAACGGGCTCAATCTGAACTGCAAGGCATTACAGAAAAACGTGATTTGGGTTGTACTGCTGCAGCACTGGTCACCCACTTTGACCGCTGTGATTTTTCAATTGATTTCAGTGACGCTCACATCGAAACTCTTTTGGATGAAGTCATCTATCCTCTAGTCGTTCCTTTGCCAAAGTTTCTGGGGCTGAATAAATGAATAATCATAGCCTGTAATGACTGCAGACTCTACAATAAAATAGAATAACGAGAATCTGTGGACATGGATACGTACACCCATAAGGAGTATTTAGCTCGAATGCCGTTTGAAGGCAGGGTGATAGACTGGGAACTGTCATTTTCTCCAATTAACTTTCAGATTTTCTTCTTTTTGAAGCTGCCGCCCGAATGCCGAGCTTCTCCAACCCAGCTCACACTTACCTGCAAATATGAATATGTAATATGCAATTATTGTGACTTTTTCAAGACCACGTGGAATTGTCAGTTTTGTTACAACATTCCTGTGCTTTAGATATGCTACGGGGAAGACATCGCTCAACATCCCCCAGAAATTCAGCCTCTTAGGAACAGGAATCTACAGCCGATTAACGGAGCATAGCTGCGCAGCAGTTTCAGAAGCAAAGCAAGGTGAAGGGAGTAAAACGTATTAAAGAAACATTAAGTGCTGTATAACAAAAGAGATTTTTTCCTTTGTTCTCGTATCTGAGCCTCACCTGAACGAGAAGAAAACCAAAAGTGAAATCCTTATGATATTACCAGAGTAGGCAGGAGAGCGTATCAGTTTGACCGGCTGAGTTTATCACATCTCATAGGTCCTGATGCATCTGCAGGCTGTAAGACCAGGCTGCCCTTACAGCACTACAGCCATTGTATCGGACAGAAACGGCCCCGCAGGGCAACCTGCTCCAGGCAGTAACTGTACTCGGACGCCGTTCATCTCAGGCACAAACGGGGGTTTAGTCACAGTCCCAAAAGGCATTTGGAGTCTGGACCCCAAGCAGGTCAGTGTTTCTATACAACGAAGACTTTTATCCCGAACCCTCTCAGCGAAGCTCCCCCATCAGCAGAAATCGTTGCTGCTGACAGCACGCTTCGCTGAATGACTTGTGCACGCAAGTCACTCTCCAAACAGATGGCGGAAAGAGACTACGGCTTCCTTAAAACAAAGCGAAATCCCTCGGACTTCCTCATTCTCAGCTTGAGAAAAACAACAGAAACTTCCTCCTGTGCGCCGTGCCCTCATTAAAGCCTACGCGCTGACCGTGAATAGCTGTCCTCCAGAGCTAGGGCGCACGGCAGCGGCTCAACAAGCCATTTCCGCGATTCACAGACACTTCTCCCTAAAATTCAGGCCACACCGCGCACTGCTGCACCTCTCCCAGCAGTGACCTTGGCAAGATCCCCGTCTCAGTGCCAAGCCGCGGGATGCAACGCGTGGTGCTTCTTTGCGGCTGACAAACGGGCACCTGCCCACGGCAGAAATCGAGGCGTTAAAGCCTTCAATCAGGAACGGCAGAGCAGCCTTAAAAGCGTGTGTTCTGTACCCATGGCTTTTAGTGGATTTGGATGGAGACGTTCACCGGGTGATGTACTGCAGGGGAGCAACAAAGCCGTGGTCCCTCCTCGTGACGGTCGGTCCCCCCGCAGTGCCGTAGCGGCGCGGTGATGGCTTTGGCTGCACTTCCACTCCTCTCGCATTACCGCGCCCGGAGCGTCCATTTTTCTTCTCTGGATGAAAGGCACAAGAGCTTAATTTAAAAGCTCGCGGATGATAAAATGTTCTCCCTCGGATTTGCCTTTTTCTGAATTAGGCTGCGACGGCTGTAACTCATCCACATGGCTCCACGTGGGAGAACTCGCCAGCACGCCGCTGTTTGAGCAAGTCAGTGCCTACCTGCCTACTCCTCCTCTGGCCAGGGACAGGCAGACAGCGCCGTGTACCAAAACACACCGGCATTTGGTCATCGCCATAGGCAGAACTTGGATTTTAGCCTGCCATTTGCCAAAGGATTTTTCTACTGCTTTCATTTATCCAAGAACTTCGGATGATTGCGGGCAGCTACTTTGACAGTTCCTTAACTGAGAATCTCGAGCATTAAAACAGTGCCACACTGAATGAATAATGCACGGTTACCAACACCAGAAATACAAAATCAGTTGACAGCTGAGTCTTCGGCTCTCCCACACCAAAAAAATAGAGAAAGACCGGATGGATATTCCACAAATACCTAATTCGTATACCTGAATTTGTCCTAATGCCAAAAAAATAACTGCCGGAAAAACTCTATTCATTTTATCAGCCTTAACTCACAAATCCAAGAGAAGGGGCAGCTGAAAGTGGCGGTTTATTTCTCAGCCTCGTTGTTAGCAAGTACGCCTCAGGGCTCCATTGCGGTGGATTTGCTGTTTGTAACAATCACACCGAACACCGCTACGACAATTTCTTACCCAAAGTTTGCAAATTGCTTTTTAAAACATTACCGCAAAAAAAAAAAAATGCAGAAAAAACCGATACCGTGCACGCAACGCAGATGAAGGTCTGTGACAGTAAGACACTTCCAGGAGGTGACAGATAGGACAAGGGATATCCTACAGGATATCCTACAGGACAGTTTTACCACCCAGGGCTGCAGGCAGCGCCGTGTTACAGTTCGAAATCCCAGCGGCACACAAGAGCGAGGAGGTGTCCTGGTCTGTGACCAGCTGCCCCGTTCGGGACTTCAGCGGCACCCAGCAATTACAGGTGAGATGAAAACGAAGTCTACGGCAAGTTATGGATGATCAGCGTGTCAGTGAGCTATATTTGAAATCTATCAGCTCTTGATGGCTAATTTTGTACTACATGAGTAAAGCAAGTTCTAATAACTCACTTGGGACTTCACTACAGTACTTACAAGCTACGTGCTTTTCATATTCATAAAACAAAACTAATTGCCTTTCATGGATGAAATGGTCGAAGAATTTTTAATCCACGTCAGCTGCAAACTCTAAAAATCCATCCTCATATATTTAAAAACTCCCCCTCCCACCCACTCACTTGTAACACGTTGTTTGCTGCAAACAAACTACACGGCAAAGATAATCCATCAGGCGCCCACATTACAATTCTTCTTCTCTTTTTACAGGTTCCTCCTGAAGTCAATTGCGTGCATTCTCACACGTGCTTAAAATAAACCGAAGACGCTAATTACATTTAGTGAGGGGGAAAAAAGGCAAAATCTTCCAATCCTACAACAACAGCGGTTACAGGAACAACTTTACTCCCTAACGGCAGCACGCCACGGCAGATTTTTTTTTTTTTTTTAAAAAAGTAAATATTCAGAGGAGATAATTAAAACGTGTTACGAACGGAACTAACCAAATCTTGCGGCGGGACCACTCCGCGTGCGCGTCCCCACACCCAGCACCCCTCTACCCACAGCTCCGGCGGCGCGAGCTGCGTCCGCTGCAAGCCCACGGTTATCCCACGAGCGGAGGGGAACTAGACGGTGAGAAGCCGGCAGCTTTCGAGGGCCGACAGCTCACGTTTGCTGGTGTGAAACGCTTCAGCTTGCTTTGCGATTTTGCAGCCTTCCTTCACGCTGCTCCGCGAGACGACAGCAGGCCTGCGCGAGAGGCAGCCAGCTCCTACCCCATTCAAACCCTCCCGAACCTCCACGGCTTGAAGAGCGGTGCCTGGAACACACTAAGCGTTTTCTCTGCGGGAAGCGAGGAGAGCTGGCTTGCTTTCTGCTAGGTAGAAAAGGGGTAGCGGGGGTAGCTGCTGCCAGCGCCGCCATCCCTTGCCAGCTGCCCCCTCCGACAAGCCAAGCTCCATATTCCTGCACGAGCTTGGAGGCAAAACGCTTCCAAGCGACCTGCTCGGGAAACCCGAGTGCAAATCAGGCAACGACAGACACTAACAAGATACGTGTGCCCCGTTCGGTCTTGTATGGGCTGAGAAAAGGGGGTTTCTTGGGGTCTGATAACCCCATAAAAATTCTGCTCCGTTCCTACAGCCCCATTACTTCTGTGTCACTGCCGTAGATAAGCCTGAAAAAGACTGATAATAGAGAACGTAAATACCAGGAGCTTACACCAAGCGTGCCCGTTTCTAAAACTGTCGTTTTTACTTTCCCATCAGTCCCCCTTCACCCACCTCTGCGATCTAGCCACGCAACTGTAAATTCCTTAGGTCAGAAACCATCCCAATACCTTTCAGGTTGCATTGTAATCACCTCTAGTACGTGACAGCGCGGTGCTGTGAGATAAAAACAACGTAAATGTATCAGAGAACCACAGTGTACTTTTGGAAAATCACTGCACTGGCCCTTGGACAGGTAGAATTTGAACGAGAACGCAGGTTTTAAGCATGACATATGTGGTTTGTTTATTGTGCGAGCATCCACGATTGGCAGGAACCTGCCAGGGAGCAGCTCTCCCATCTCCTGCTTACAGCCTGCTCCTCATCAGTGCTGGAGGAAGCCACAGGATACGGAACAACACACACCAAACCTACCACGGCCTTCCTGCAACGCACAGGGCCAGGGAACCACGCGAGCATCACCGCTTCTGCTTGGGACACCCGTGGGAACCAGCATCGCCAGCTCCTGCTCTCCTGCTGGGCGTTCCCCGCTGTTTTGGGGTGAATCAAGCTTTTCTCAACTTCTCTGGGGTTTTACGCTCACGGACACCGCGTGCAGCCTCTCTCTTCCCGGCGGGTTGCTCCCCGAGCTACCGACAGAGGCGAACCGGTGCCGTTTGGGAAGGCGAGGTGCGACACGTGCTGAGCCGGCTCTCTCCCAGCGAGCATCAAGGGCCGGGCGCTGGGTCTGCACGCCAGCACGCTGAGGTCTGCTACACGTGAAATACCCCGCTAGCCGCAGCACGACTCACCCCACGGCCTTTAAGGAAGCCGGCAGGAAGAAGGATTTTCTCCCCACTCGGCGGCTACGCCAGGTTACGGGCATAGGTGGGGATTTTGAGTTGTAGTGGCAAAAGCCCCGCACGTGAACAAGCTGCGGGGGCAGAAACCCCCCGGACCCGAATGCTGACCCATTTGGGTTGTTTGCTGAACTTTAATCACTTTCCAAGTCTGACAGCTGCTCAAACTTAATTGCTCATTACGCTTGTAAATAAAAACTGATCTCACCCGCTGCTTAGCCAACCACCTCCCAGTTGCCATAACAACTCCTTGCCTAATAAGTGATTTCAGATTTACCATTATTTGTACCCGTGGAAAATTTCACAAAGGTGTGAGATCGCTCTTTTCACAGAAATACCCTTCTAATTAGAAGAACCGAAAATCAGTCGAGAAAGGGCAGCTCAGAGATAAAAAAAAAAAAAAAGAAAAGCAAGCTGTTTATTACAACGGCTTGAACATGAGATAAGGGTGCCCCAAACCCAAATATGTGCTGGATCTTGCTTACCCCCTACCTTTCATTGCCAATCCTCTTATTATCATTCATACCTGTATGATACCCCGGAACAATCAGGACAATCCCAGAGAGCATCCAGGCAGTAATTAGTCACAATGCAGAGACCAACTTTAAGATTCGCTATAAAATAAATATTCCGGTACGGTCTGCACATCGATTTTCTCTCCTGTTCCTAAATCTTGGACCCATTAACTGGTTACGTTCCTGACCACTCTGGTAACTGACAGGAACACTTAAGTTACGATTCTGGCCAGATTCATGCAAAAGGGAGAAAAACGCTTGTATTGGGCCCAGCAGATGGCCCCTGTACCAACTCCAATCATCTCTGCTGTGCTATGTAAGATTTCCAAACAGAAATACTTGGACTAAGATGTTGCCTGCTTGACTTCAGTTCAACAGGAACTTGGGAGCTTTTACACAAGGAACCCCTTTTGGACGGTGTACAATATCCCGTCTCGTCTCTCCATCGCCTCACTCAAAAACTTCCTCCAGGCTTGCCTTTTCAGACGGCACTACCAATAAGAGCCTTACAGATACCTAAAAAAAAATAAATAATCTGTACCGCAGTAAGTTTTTGAACAATACAACTTCGGGAAGCTGCCTGTGAAAACACACAGTTGTCTGTCTGAGAAGCCAAACTGATGGGGAGCCACGAACTGCTGCTGGCTGGGAGGGCTAGCGTGGAACGAAGACCTTCCAAATTTGCTGGCAAAGCTGCTGAAGCTTGCAATTCATTTCATCTGCTCAAGGTAGCTCTCTGTGTGTGTAGGCAAGGAGGGGCGTCCTTTTCCTTCCAGAAGGGAAATAAACGCAGAAAGCTATAATTAAGATGTAACTGAAGTCAGGGAAAAAGCAGTCAGGAAATACCAGATTTTAAAAAAGGACTCTTTCTGAATTGACTCAGCTGTGCAAGAGGGGTGCGTTCTTTGTTATTTGTGTCAGATACAAAGCTTGTCACACTTCTTGCAGTAGACTATGAAAATACAGAGGATGCAACATTAACAAAATCCTCAATATTCCTGATCACAGTCGGGAGGTAACAAAGTCTTTCTCTCCTTACAAAAAGAAATTGGTGCTCGGCAAAGTTCTTGGGGTTCAAGCACAGTTTACAGCACCAACACGTGCCTTCATTCTGCACGTGGCTTCTTTGATCTGAATTTGAACAAAGAATTCCTTCCCAAAGTAATCTAACCCAGAAGGCTGCTGAGGACCGGCTGGGAGCAGGCTGGCTCGCTCTCAAAGAGCACGCGGGCTTACGAACGAACCCTACGACTCAACAGGCTTCCCCGGAGCAGGTGATCGTTGCGGAGTGGCTTGCCATCTCGTGCCTCCTGATGCTCCCTGAGACTGTGCTGCAAACAGCGGGCTGCCAGAGGGTTCCTCTGAGCTGAGAGATGCAGACACACTGGTAAATAGTCTATACGTACCACGCCAGGAGCTACCCGAGCACAGACAGGGAAGACACGCCGAGGTATTTTTGTTTTCTTGCCTAATCCTTGATTCTGAAATGAGTTACTACGTTATGGGGCCCACCGCATTAACCTGGCAGGTGCAGGACAATCACAGAGGGAATATTTACGTTTAAAGACAGTGCTTGCACCAACAGACTGAATTTAATTGCACATCCCTTTCCTGAGCAAAGGAAGGAGTACTTCTAAATTGGAAGATGTGGCTCCTTGAGCTACGTAAAGGCACGCTCGCCCGCAGCGAGGTACCTGCTCCACAGGGAAGGGACCAGGACGGAGCACAGCCTTTAGACCAGAGTCTTTTGCCCTCAAGAGCCATCAGCTTCAGGAGAGCCCTTTCCAACCGACAATAACTGAAACACATGAGCAAAACCGGGGAGAACTGCCCGCAGAATGACTAAGCAAATACAGAAGACAAGGCCCTCGAGATCGGATTTTTATACCCAGCAACAAGTCTCCTCCCTGTAGCAAAGCGGTGTCTCCCCAGGGGGCTGCAAATGGGAAAACCCAGCCCAGGTCTGGCTGACCCATGCCGTCCCGTCACACCGACACGGGGAAAAAACTCACCCAGGCTGGCCCCCGGCTTCACCCCGTAACCCTTCAGGGCTCTTACAGCACTTCTCTCCAAGCGTGTATGGTTTTTATCACCTATGCGTTAGGAAATCACCCAGGAAAGGGATCGCCAGGCCAAGTCCGCAGAGCACCAGGGCTGCAGGTACCGGGCTGGGCTCTCCCCGCCGAAGGTCATCTCCGAGAAACTTCTGCAAAAGCTTCTGCTGTTCCTCCACTGGAACCGGCCTTGAATTAAAAACCCAGTGCAGGCTACGAAATCAAAAGAAAAGGCAGGCTAATTTAAAAGCGCTCTTAATTCAGCTAAGGAAAACACATAATACTTCTCTCTTTTTTTGGTGGAAATAGTTTTGGATGAAATTTGCAAGCAGCTGGAACGGTCTGTGGGGCTTTTCTAACTCCGCCGCTTTCGTTAAGCATGTTTTCAACACGCAGTTCAAAAGTCTGCCACGTACACGAGCAGAGCAGTACCAGAGTGGGAACGAGCTGTCCTCACGCTGCGACCCCTCACGTAGAGCTTTGTATGAGAAGCATATGGAATATACGTTTAAGCATGCTGCGCTGGAGGAGATAAAACCGCATTACTCAAAAATACACGCTATAATACCTCCACGAACTACAATCTCCTTTTGTGCCTGTAAAATAAATCCAGTCTTAGGAACCCAGTATTAAATGGCATTATACTAATTACCCCGCTTCACACATATATGTAGTTTCTCCAAGTTTCCAGATTCCTGACTCAGTACTTATTTGCTCCTTTAAAGGCAAAGACATCCATTTTTGCATTTCGTGGAGATTTTCCTTACAACATAATCCACCACCACGAAGTGAAAGCAGATCCAAATAGTATTATAAAACTAAAGGCATTTTATCAGCCTCTCTTCCGCACGACGGGCGCGATTCTGTACGGTCGGCGTGGGCTCGGGCGGCTAACGACTGGGCAGCTGCAGCAGCACAGCCAAACGCACTCAGGAAGCCCGGAGGAGAGCACGTTGTGTGCCCTGTGGGCGAGGACGACGTTCACCTTCCTGATACAGCAAAAGCTGCAGGCACCGGAGAGCAAGGAAAGGTACTGCTAGCTCGCACTGAGAAAGCCCGCCCTCTGAACAGGGCACAGAACTTCAGTGGGTACGAGTAACAGTGAGCATCTCGGGGCTTTTTGCTTCAGTGCAGAGCGGTGCACGGAAAGGGAGATAATTCGGAGCCCAGCAGCATCCCTCAAACACAGCAGAAAGCTTACTCTGAACATAACTTAGGCAATTTGTGTATGGGGCCACGAAAGCGTGCGCTAATTCTTCCTACAGGATGTCGGCGGGCTGCTCCCCATAATACATCTCTCTACTCCTGCACGGCGTTGTGAACTCGTCTATTTAGAAGCCACTTTTATTCTAAGACCCATAAAAATCTGAAGACGTAAGACCTTTCTTCGGGTTTCTTAAGCGTTTCCTAAGAAGAAAGGAAAATAAAAAGGTGTCTATACATCTTTGCTCATTAAAGAAAAAAAAGAAAAAGAGGGAAACAAAACAGCAGCCCTGCACCGCATTTATTACCACTGTAACAGCCTTGAATGGAAACTGCAAACGCTTTGATAAAAATCAATTGGAAAGCTGTCTGCCTCGCTGCTGCCTCAATAAAGTGCCTCTGCATCCCTTGCTGAAACCTCGTTTTTGCAGCCTCCTTAAACAATCCTGCTCATTAAATCGCTGCACCGGGCCCCCTCCGAAAACAGCCTCCGAGGCAAGCGCCCGGACCCGTGCCCCTAACTCGAACCCCAAGAGGAACCGGGGCTGCAAACCGGCACCTCCAACCAACGCCCTCTCCCCAATTACCTAGGACATGCTAATTTCTCCTATTTCGTTAAAAATTAACTTCTGGGGCCCTGTGTAAGCGAAGTCTGGAGCCCTGCCGGGAGGCCTTTGGCTGCGAGTCAGACAGACTCCACGTGCCTGCTGCCCCGGAGCCGGTACCAGAACAGGGCACGGTGTCCCCATCCGTCCGTCCGTCCATCTGTCCATGAGCAGCCCTGACTGAGCTCAGCCCCACACACCCGAGGGTGCTGGGGGGGGGCAAGGAGCAAGGCTCAGCTTGGCTTCAAACACGTAAACACCCTCCTGAAGCGTTCGCAAAGTCCCTGGAGTTACGAAATACTACGAACGGATCCGGTTTTACTCCCTCCTCGTGCGTGAGCCGTATGGCCTGAGTCGAATGAGCAGAACAAAAAAAAAAAAAAGAAAAAGTTGCCAGCACTCCCGGCTCTTGTAATTCAATCAGTTTTAATCATCCGAGATGTTTTTGCTAACCTCCAGTAAGGATATTTCCTCTAGGCACCTTGAATAGAGCGGTGACACTTTGTACATGACTGCCTTGAAAAAAAAAAGACCAGAATGCACTTTACGGTAGGATGTGGAATCTCAAGGCAAATTCCCACGACTGCAAATTGTTTTTTTTCACAGGGCAGCCTCTCTCCGGGTACCAAGCATCGTGTTTTCACAATTTACAACACATCTTTTCCTATTCTTCCTCCTCGCCGACCAGGATCTTCACGAGGACCATCAGAAAGCACTGACAAAAGCAATGCTGAGGAAACCTCGAAGACTTCTTCTAAGTCCGACTGGACGTGAAAAAGTTTCACTGCCTCAGAGAGCCCTCAAGAAGTAACAGATTCCTGGATGAGACTTTAAAAATTCTATGTGAAATATTGCTGTTGCCTCCCCTTACTGCAACCAGCTGGTACAAGGCAACACGGAAATTGCAAAACGGCTCCGAAGCAAAAGTTGCTGAGCAGAAGCCCAGGAACCTCCCGGGCTGGCAGCAGCAGGTGGCTGCCAGCCGCCCCCGGCCCTCCCGAAACCACCCCTCGGCTCTGCAGAGGCCTCGCCAGAGACAAAAGGACAGCTCGGTCCCCGCAGGTTAATCAGGATATTAGAGAAAAATGAAGAGAGGTTTGTAATTAGCAGCCACAGCGGTGTTTTATATGGCCTCTGTTATGTGGCCGCTGGAAACTAGGCTGAGGCTACCGCACAAGGTAGCTGCAAAAATCGGGGAGCTCTGGGAGGTGAGGAACCTGGCTCACGTCTACACCGGCACTTGAGATGCATGAGACTCGATCCATCTCCATTACAAATCCTCTGAGCTCACCCTAGCATTACTTTCCCACATTAAGCAAAAGAGTTCATGTAAAAAGCCTGCCTGGCTTCAGCCATTACCCAGATAAAGAGGAGGAGGAAAAAGAGAAAATCCCTTGTATTACCTCGCTCGGCTCTCCCCAAGCCTTCTCTGACATCTTTGTTCTTTCAGACCTGGCATTTATCTGAAGATGTTGTCTCGCCCTAATTAAATCTTCACGCGAACCATCGCTACTCGCTGGCAGGGAAGAGGAGTTCTTGGTGCGCTGATGGACCCACAGAATTTCCTGCGCTTCTCCCTTCTGGTGAGTGCGAGGCCTCGCTCGAAAACATCACAACTGCGTTCAACACAATATGGTTACACAGCAATACAACAGCACCCGGCTTCTTTTAAAGAATGAAGAGGAACATAAGCGAAAATTACATTCTACAAGCTCATTGAAAAAAAAAAAACACAACAAAACACAACAAACTGTGGGAGCGCTGGGCAAACAGCACCATCTGAGAACAAGGCGTGCTTTTGTCTCACTGCCGTCTCAGAAAGGCAGAGCTGGCAGCGCTACGAGACGCAGAACCAAACCTTCCAAAATAAAACCTGCAGCGATCCCTTCCCCCCAGGGGTGCAAAACTGTTCATAAAGCGCAATTGAATTTTGCGTTACGGAGGCTACAAGCCTCTCAGATGGCCCTAACCTTATCTAACAGGGTGGTGCCCTCAGAGCTTTGTGTCAGAAGCCTTAAAGCTGGCAGCGGCTGCTCGTCGAAAGAGCAAGGGGACGGAAGAGCTGCGCAAACCTTTGCACTCCGGAGTGGGAAAGGCAGAAGGCTAGAAAAGCAGATCGTAGCGTTAAAACCCCTCCACGATTACCAAGACTGAGGAAAACTCCTTTAAACCACTTATTGATGCTAAAAGAACCCGCCAAAAAAACAGATCAGGAACTCCTGCCCTCGCTGAGCTCCTTGAGGAACTCCTGTCCAAGCGGCGAGGCAGGCAGCTGGCCTGGCAGATGTCACCCCCACGGCCAAACCCGCGCCAAGAGTCACATCGAACTCCCACCGCTCTCCTCCCCAGCCTCGAACTCTCCGCGCTTCCCTCGCTAACCAGCAGAAACAAACACCCCAGATGGCTGAGGAGAAGCAGCGAGATGCGCGCGTTGCTCCGCGCGGCCTGACGAAGCGAGGGCCCGGCCATCTTCCAAGCACGGCGCGAGGCTTCCCCGGTACGGGGCCCTTCAGCCCTGCCACGGGACGGCTCCGCACACGTGGGTGAGGTCACAGACGTGCAAGAACTTCTGGGTTTTGAGGCCGCGGCCGGGTACTCTGCAAAATGTTTCTGCTTCAGTTCCCAAAGGAACGAGTCCCCTATCATTTCATAAGCTCACGTAGAATAGCTAGAGGCTAGACTACACATAGCTACGTATTATATTGTATATAACGCCCTAAGCAAGGCCTTAGAATCACTGCTGTTTGTGAAACAAATGAAGAAAACTAAGACGACGGCTTCACCGGAGAGGGATGTCAGGGCAAGTGCAACGCCGCCACGGTCCCTGCGCTGCGGGAACCGGAGCCAGTCCATCCTTCTTCCCCACTGCAACGTGGGAGAGCTTGCGTTTCTTCAGCGTCTACAAGCGGAAAGCGGGAGGCGACAGCAACCACGGGCGAGTTATCGAGCCCTGCAGAGGCAGGGCCTGGGCTTTCCCCCACGGCCCTGGTCACGGCAGCCCAGCCCGACACCAGCCTGGCCCCCCCAGCTGAGCGTGAAGATGTGCGTAGGAGCGACGCAGGAAGGCCTTGTTTGGCCACGCAGGGAAGCCACACCGACAACAAGCCCCCTCACGCCACCAAAGCACTAACACCGCCACGTTTCAAGCGCTGGGCTGAAAACCGAACGCGCGCTCATGCCTCCACAGCCCGGCACCCTCCCTGCACCTCCACGCGTCCCGGGGAGGGTTCGGCGCTTGAGGACAAAGGAGACGGCCAGGATGGGGCAAACACGGGCACAGCTCCCCCCCTCCAGCAACCCCCTGGAGCAGCCCCGCAGCCCTCTGCCACCCCCAGAGCCCCCTGAGCCCCCCAGGACCCCCCCAGAGTCCGCCAGGACCCCCAGTCCCCCACCTCCAGACCCTCCCCCGAGGTCCCCAACACCCCCAGAGTACCCCTGGCACCCCCCTGACCTCCCAAGCTCCCCCCCCCTCCTGGTACCTCACCGCCCCCACTACCTCCTTATTGCCCCCCACAGCCCCCCATCATCACTCTCTAATAGCCCCCCATTTCCTCCCCATAGCCCCCTATTGCCTCCCCATAGCCCCCATTACCTCCCTATAGCCCCCTATTCTCCCCTAGAGCTCCCTACTGCCCCCCATTGCCCCCCAGAGCCCCCCATTTCCCCCCACTGCCTCTCATTTCCCCCCACTACCCTCCATTTTCCCTCCCAAGGCCCCCAATTTCCCCCCCATTTCCCCCTAGAGCTCTCCATTTCCCCTCAGAGCCCCGCCAGCCCCCCATTTTCCCCCCATTGCCCCCCAGAGCCCCCTATCACCCCCCATTACCCCCCCAAGGCCCCCCATTTTCCCCCAGAGCCCCCCATTTCCCCCCCCCCATTTCCCCCTAGAGCCCTCAATTGCCCTCAATTTCCCCCCATTGCCCCCCATTTCCCCCCCCCCCCGGGCGCCGTACCCAGGCTCTGGCCCACCGGGGTGCTGAAGGGGTTCCCCAGCAGGAACTCCATCTTGGGATGACAACAAACAGCGGCCCGGCGGCCCGCCCTCCTCCCTGCCCCCTCTGCCGCCCTGACTGGCAGCCGCCTGCGCCAACCCCCGGTCGTTCTGCCGAGCGCGGCCCGCCTCCTGGCGTTCTATTGGTTCTCCCCTGCACGTCCTGTGTTTCTATAGGTTGACGCGCGCGCCCGTCACTGTCAAGAGAAGGGCCCGCCCCCGCCGTCGTCCCGGCCCTTCCCACGCCCTCTGGTTGATGGACAGCGGGGCCGCCGCTAGCGGCACTGCTCATTGGGCAACGCGCACACCGTTCTGCAATACCATTGGCCAAACGCCGCGTCAATCGTACGCTCCTCCTCCCGCCCCCGGGGCACGCTGGGGGGCGCTGATTGGCTGACACGGTTTTCTCGCGCACTGATTAGCGGCCGCCCTTCCCACCCCTCTCCCGGGCCGTGAGGGCGTCACGTGACTTCCCCTAGCAACCGCTTCCCGGGCTTCCTTAGCAACCGGGGCAGGGGTGGCGCGGCCTGGTCCTGGGCCTGGGCCTGAGCTTCGTGAGGGGCCTGGGAACGGCAGAGGCAGGGCATAATTTGTGCCTGTTCCCACAGTGAAGGTGTCTGTGTGTGTATGGACTCCATCTGACAGCCTTTACTGGGGGTCTGCAGTAAACGTCTTCACAAAACTGCTGTGCTCTTTATAATTTTCCTTTTTCCGCAAATTTGTTTTGACTTTTATTATGAAATTGGTGTTTAAAACTCAGCGAGCTGCTGCTGATAATTTTTATGTGCTGTAAATACTGTGTGATTGCTCTGTAAATCAAACTTTCCTATAGCGGTATGTTTACTGTTAACAGTATGTTTACCTTTTAAGACTAGATGTAAACATTGCCCAGGGCCTTAAATATGCCCTCTTCGTGAAGAGGGATTTCATCAGCAGGTGCTGGGCGATGGCTGTTGCAGGCTCTGCCCAGAGCCTCTCCCCTGCTCTCTTTATCTGGCCAGAATCTAACATTCTCCACGGAAACCTCTCAAACATGGTGAGAAGGCTGTGCCTTTTATCACAAAGTGATACCAGGGACCTTGTGGTAAAAGTCAAGCACATCTTTGACATCAGCTGTGAGGTATCAGGTCTTCTTAAGACTCGACTGTGCTCTTAATTCCTTGGAATTATCATGCCAGCTCAATGAACATTAGAAATAGTAGCCACGCCCTGGTTTAAATTTTTCTTTCTTTTCTCTCCGTTAAGGCTGATATCCTCTAAAAATGAGTCAGTCATACAACAGCATCAAGCCAAATGTTATCGACGATGAAATGCTTCAGAAAGCGGTTGAAGAGCGATGGCCAGAGGACATAGGGAAACTCGCCAAAAGCGAAGGCATTGACTTCAAAGATGTGACGGAACTACAGCTCAGTTTTAGAAGTGAGTATCAGAACAAATATATATTTTTAATTCACTTACCCTCCAATAAGTATTAAGTGGCTACCTAGCAATTAAACAATAGCAATTAGCTTGGGTTTGCTACATGAAAAGTAAGGTCAGGACTTAGATTTTTAGTCATACTTGTATGAAGTAGTTTCAGTTGAGAGGACTGGGTGGCTTTGCTTGAGGGCAGCTTTAAAGCTGCTTCGCTTTATGCTCTTATTGTCAGTGCTATTCTTATTTAACATCTATATTGTGGTGACACCTACAGGCCACAGGCCTATTGGGCCCTTCTGTACGTGGCCAAATAAAATCCTGGGCAGGCTCTACCATCTCTGGTGATTATGTGAGAGCTACGTGGTAGACTGTGGTGATTACAGTCCAATTTGGTAGCTTCCTCTGGCCGTCCATAACGTTATCAAAACTCATCTCTTACTGCCAAACTAGTCATAAACTTGCCTTCAGAAAATGAAAAGAAAGAACATTTGGTTCAATATTTGAGTATTTTGAGGGTATGAAGTTTCATGAACAAAATTTTTGATTATTCATTGCGTGCTCCAGTAAAATAATGCACGTATTGGATGAGTTCCTTGGGACGTGCTCCCAATTACCTGATCCTGCATGTATTTCTTTGCAAATACGAAAGAGAGAACTGTGTGACCATTTTGTGTGCTCAATTGAGTGCATTACACTGTGCTCAGTAAACGACAGCACCTAGTGAAATCTGCTGGGAAGCCATTGGGGGGAAGAAAAGAATTGGGAGCAAGAGTTTTCTGTATTTTCTGTCACTTTGGCCCTAATGTTTTGCTGTAATGCCTACCAGCCTGCCCTTGTGGGTCTGTTTTTGGAGAAAGCTAAATGCGGTGATATTGATTAGTTCTAAACTGCCACCCTCACAGAAACATTAGATCCCAACTTGTTCTCCTGTGATGAAAAATCCCAGGAGCAGGAGAGTAAATTACAAAAGCAGTAGCTGGCCACCAGTAGCCTGAAAATACAGAGAAAAGCAGAATTTCATCCCAAACCTTGCTTTCAGAGCTGGAAAGGAAAATGAAGGTCAAGGCCTCCTAGTAGAGGATTCATAAAGCCACTCTTGAGTGCAGTCAGCATCCCCTCAGCGACTCGTTGGCATCGCTGATGAGCCGTGTGTGCTGGTGCAGGACGCTGAGGTTAACTGGGCTGCTTCACTGAAATCGCATCCAGCCAGCAGACCTCTCAGCTCTCTAGGGCAGTCGTGACACTGTTGTAAGCTGCTAAAAATCATTTTTGAGGTAAGACTGGGCATTTTTCCTTAAGAAAGGTAGTACATCTGCTAAACTGAAAGCTGCCTCCCCTGAAAAGCGGTTTTATTTTTTCCTGTGCCTTTAGATATCCTGCAGATTGATAATCTGTGGCAGTTTGAGAATCTGACTAAACTTCAGCTGGACAACAACATCATTGAGAAGATAGAAGCTCTGGAGAGTCTGGTTCACCTTGTCTGGCTTGGTAAGATACAGGCGTATGGGGCTGGATGCCTTCTCAGGTGCAAAGCAATCTGCGATAAAGCCAGGATGTCACGTTCCTCCTCAAACACAACTGATAGGAGCTTTCCCAGGGAAGGCTGTTAGCTGTCGGTGTGTTTCCTCATTTGACTGTCAAAAGGCATGAATATCAGTGCTGCACAAAAATCCTTCAAATGTTTAAAAGCCTGGTTTTAATACATTTGGTGTGGCAGGAACAGGAAGCTGAGATTTCAAGGCTGTTTCCAGCTTTTGTACTCATATTTCGAGGTGACTTTCAGAAATATTTATGGAAACTCCCCTGTGACTTAGCCTGTATTCTGTTTTCAAAGGTAATGCAAGCATTTTGGAGCCTAGAACCCCCTGAAAGACAGTGCTGGCTTTACCCCTACATGCTTAAGGGCTTATTGTCTTTGCGCCTGTTCTTGTAGTCTTATGTGACTACCTTCAACTAAAAACTCAAGATACAGGCAGCAGCATCACTCAGCGATGCGGGCTCTGGTGCTGGGCAGGTCAGTGACCTTGCTGCTACAGGTTCATAGCTAACAGCATTCACTGGGAGCTGCAGCTTTGTTACTGGGTGGCAGCGTAAATATATCCTCGCTTGCCACTGAAAATAGCATGGAGGCTTTGGCTCGTAAGAACATCTTGAAATGTCTAATGAGTTCTTCCGCCCTGTGGTCTGCACCGTTCTACTGCGCAGATGACTAATGCACTTTGTGAATCAACAGCTGATCACCACAGCGTAAGCAGAGTGTTTTGAAGCACTCTCATGGGTCTCAGCTTGCCCAAAGGTCGTGGTGGTTCAGCAGCTGCTGTGTGAATGTCTTAGCCATCCAGGGGCTAGGGTGATGCAGACCGCGTCACTGCCTTTGGACTCCTGAAACACTCGGTACTGGCCAGCCTGAGAGCAAAGGCTGCCCTTATTTGTGGTGAGTGTAGGCGTTAGGATAGAAGTTCTGGCAGGATGAGATGAGGAAATATTAATGAGAGAAATAGCTACGGTGAGTACGTCTCCATTGACAGCAGGGTGGTTGTGAGCGTGGAGCTGATGTGTGTTGGTCTGGGGGAATTACCGTGGTAGGGGGCGTTGGCATGGCAGGCAAGAGTCAGAAAGACGAGGCAGGGAATGTCAAACTTGTCACAGAAATGCCACCCTTTTAAGGGCCTTTCTCTGCCTCTTTTCTTGTATTTTGGTTTTCCCCATAAGGTAGAAATCACTATGAGGTTGTTTATGTGGACTCTGTGTGGGATGTCTTCATTCTTCTTATATAAGAGTTGTGTGGGCAGTTGTAAGAAGTGTCTGTTGCTTCCCGACCCAAAGAATGACGATTTTATGCTCACCCTTTTCTGTGGGACACTGAACACCCCTGAGGAAAACATTGTGTGTAGACTCCTAAATCAAGACCCAAGCTAAATGCAAGGATTGGATCGGGGTGTTCTGCTAGAAATGATTTAACTTTTGCTTGTAAAACTTTTGATTTCTAAACTCTTCCCCAGACTTGTCCTTCAACAATATTGAAGTAATTGAGGGCCTGGATACCCTTGTCAAACTGCAGGACCTAAGCCTCTACAATAACAGAATCTCTAAAATTGAGCATATGGACACGTTACAAGAGCTACAGATCTTCTCCATAGGAAAAAATAACCTGACCGCTCTGGAAGATGTGAGTGCTCCCTGTCTTTGCAATTGTTCCTTATCAAAGGATCAAATATTCTAAAACTGGTGGTTGCCATCTGAGCAGGGGAAAATTCTCCTTAGGACTTCACTTTCTCTAGAGTCTAAGTTATGGTTTTGGTAAGCTATCCGGGTTTAAAGTGCTTATTTCAGCTTTTTCTTGTGTAGATTGTTCGCTCGTGAGGTTTGTTACTGCTATCATCTGTGGGAAAAGTCTTATTGGTTCCCATGAGAGCTGGAAAAGGAATAAGTAGCAACATTTGAAGAAAGGAGGGAGTGAAGACTAGGATTTGTTAAGGGTTCTTTTTAAGGGCAGTTTACCAATGGGAGATCTGTGATTTGTCCACCACCCTAAGGCTAAAGGCCTTCTTTCCACACCCACCATTTACACATTCATGATGTGTCTTTAAGTATTTCCTTTCCCAAAAGCATTAGAAACTTGTAATTTCATCTCGCCTGTGTTTGGCAGCTGAGCAGGATGTGTACTGCGACATAACTGTGATAAGAGCAACGAATTTGAGAAACGTGTGTTTCCATAGCGCTGGGAAGTACGGCGTCTCTTTCCCATCGGCACAGGTGGTTTATCTCAGGAGGTTTAAGAAGTTGCGCACGCTGAATCTCACTGGGAACCCTTTCTGCGAAGAAGAGCAGTATGTGCTGTTTGTTGTTGCTCACATTCCAGATCTGGTATACTTGGACTTCAAACTCGTGAGTGACACCACAGTGAGTATGTCTGCGTCTTCTTGTGAAATTGGGCACCAGCACGTTACAGAGCATTTGCTTTGTTGGTATGCCTGCAATATTCTAGCATGTGGGGCTGCTTCCTCGCAGAAATTAGACCTATGGAAACATGCGGTGTTTATTCCATCTTCACCTTAACAGCTGTGAACCTGCAGGCCAAATTCTATCAAACCTGGCAGAGCGGTAGAGGTGTCAAAGGTATTATGTCTTCACAGGTTTTGTGAAAATCAGCAGCTCTCTGTGGGAGAGGGGCCTGGTTAATATTGCCACAGAGATGCTGCAGTGTGAGTGCGAGACTTCTCAGAGATCTGAGAATCTCAGAGATCAGTCCTGAGACAAAAGTCCCGAGGAAAGCAACCTTGGTGGTCCTGCTGCTCACGGAGCAATTTGTTTCAGTAGTGGACTGACAGATTATCCAGGCAAGGAAGTGCCATCCGAATGCGTTTCCCAATCCTGATTTCTGAAAACAGGACCATGCATCTGCACTGGTAACCCATGGGACTGCTTTTTGATCCCAGGACTGAAAGGAACACGGAAGTTTATTATTCTTGTTGTTGTTATTTGCAATAACCAAAGAATGCGATTAATTTTAAATTTGCTTGGCACAGAGCAGGAGCTGGACTTGGAACACGCATTACTCTTACCATAGGACTGGAAGGGCTTTCCAGGTCACTGAGTCTAGTCCCTGCTTGTACAGCCTGTGTGCCATAGAATTGCACAGTTAAGTTTGTCAAGCTTCAGCTGCAAGCTAATTAGGTTCTTGCCCCTGCTGCTACCTTGCCATCCATTCCTCAGATGAGCCATCTCCTCCCCAGTAGATGTATTAAACTCAGTAGCAAATCCAGTCAGATCTGAAATTCAAAGTCAAAACGGGGAGTCCTACTAAAAACAAATAAAGAAACAAACAAACAAAAACCCTAAAGATGAGGAAACTGGTAGATTAAAAGTTGTCCGGGACTGAATCAGTTCAGATGCGTTGCATGCAGAGGCAGAGTAATATGTTAACAAACCATGGGGTGAGGAATGGATTAGACACTTCATAAGTAGATTAATAAAAAGACCACAAAGAAACGGAGGTGCAGATGTAATTTAGATGCCCTTTATAGAAAGATGGAATGCTTACGCTTAGATTTGTTGGGCAATGCTGGATAATCTGATCAAATACCTTCTTTCTTTGTGTTTCTCAGCGAGAACTTGCTGTTTCAAAGTATCACTATCTCATCGACCCTCTGGAACATGAGGAGGCCCAGGCCCTGGCTCAGCTGGAGGAGAAGCTGGCAAAGCAGAAGGAGCTGGAGTACCACAAGGTGCATGTTCTTCAGCTGGTTGTGTATTGTCTCAGGAGAAAGATGTGCAACAGATGTTGACTTCTGTACCTGCTTTAAGCTTTAATGAGAGGTTAAGACTGACGGTGCTAAAACTAAGGCTAGGATTAATTTCTGATCTCCGAATCTCTTTTGAATGAAAACAGAAACTGCCGTGAGTACATATGATGTGGGGGAACATAATGCTTTTGGGTGAACAATGAAACTGCAGATATAGACCCTGAGAAGCTCTATAGTAAATCATACCCTGGGATCTTATCAGCCTGATGGGAGATTAAGAAAATTACACATCTGAGGGAACTGTTAGTGTTCTCATGGTGCAGCGACTTTTCTCCTAAGTTAATGTTGGTTTGGTTTTGTTTTGTTTTATGGTTAAAGTCTCCAGGGCTTTGAGATTGTTACAGTCCTGTGAACAGACTGAAAACAAGGCCAGGAGGAATGGTACTTTCAGTTACAGTCTGGCTCTGTGTTCCAGACCGCTAGAAGACCAGACTGGCTGAAGAGCAGGAGGAGGTTAAGCGACAGGAAGGACACCTGCAAATCTTCCCTCCTGTCCCCCCCAAAGCCCACTCGCTCCTTACCTGCAAGGCTCAACGGTCTTGCAATACATGGTTGTGTGTCATAGTGCTTTATGTAAGATTAAACAGTGTTTTCTGTCCTTAGGCTAGAGAGTTCTAGCAGTAAAGCCACATGTGAACCAGGATGGTTTTCACTGCAGTTGCAGGGTGCTTTCATGACCTGGTTGGTAAATCGGTTGTTGCGGTGTGACTGTGTCTGCACAGATCGTTACTTGCACAGCACACCGGTGATCCTCTGCTGGTAAAAGAGCTTCTAGGAGAGACACGTCCTAAGGACTGGCAGAAGGTTAGCACTCTTTATTTTACTTATATTGCTCTGATTCTCTTCAAAGACAGCCTTTGTTGAGTACCTGAATGGATCGTTCCTGTTTGACAGTTTGTATGCAGAGGATACAGAAGCTGCCAAACTGGCTTACCTCCCTGGAGTGGATGACCTGCTGCAGGCATATCCTTCCTGGCTTTAAAAAACCTAGAGCTAAAACCTAATGACTTGAGTTAAGAAGGAGGTGCATCTGCTGGGACTCCTCATCCGTTGCTTTTGTCCAGGACTGAAAGCTACATTGATCTAAGATCTGAGACTTTCTGTGTTCAATTTTGGAACGGTGCCAGGAAAACACTGCGAGACCATGAGACCACTGACAGCTTTAAGGCTTGATATCTCATGAAATAGGAGGGCTACAAACAAATGGTTTGTATTACTGGCAAGCTGGCCAGCCCAGCTTGAAACAAGCTATTTGTATAGCTGCTCACTTCTGTCACCGACAGGTCATGAGATTGCAGCGTTTCAAACTCTCCCCATTGTAATTACCATATTCCTTTCCCTTCACTTGAATCAAACATAATTTCAGTAGTCTTCTTTTCTGACCCTTCAAGAATCAAGGCTTTGTGCTGTCTTTAAGTCCGGAATCCACTTAAAGTTTAAAATGAGCTGTAAGATAAATCTCTGTCAGTTAGATTGTAAGAGCGCAGTCGCTAAGATCATGTTGAAATTGAAGTGGTAGGAGATGGGAACAGACTAATCAGAATTATATGAGTTGCATATCTCATGACCTGCCAGAGCTGGCTACATGAAGTTTTCAGGCCAGCACATTTTTCTGATCATTGCTCCTACACAGGGGATCAGAAAGCAGACACTTTTATTTTTTTTTATTTCTCATTCAGATTAATAGAGCACTGTCAAGGCCAGTAACTTGACCTTCCTTAAAATTGCATTACACTGTTGGGGAAAAATGCATCATGGCTTAACTACAATATACTCTAGAAACAATTCCATTGCCAAGATAATAGCAGAAGAAAAATTGACGTTATTTTTGTGATGCTACCAAGTCAGTAGTTTATTCTGTGCTCTGGCTGTAGGCTCCAAAGCTGTATTTATTAACTCCACAGACACTGTATTCACACTTGCGAAGACGGATAGGGCTGTATGCTTCATTCTGCTGCTGTGTCAGAAACGAGTCAGAGATGTGTATGCATTTCCTTTTTGTCCTCAAGGCCTTTTCCCCCTCAAGCTACCACAGTGTTCTCCATATCCCTAAGGCAGCAAAATCCTATGCAGAGAATGTGATCCAGTCCTGCCAAGGACAGAACACGAGGAAGTCTGGTGCCAGCAACAACCACAGAGTTTACATAACAGTAGTTTGTAAGTCATTGCCCAAATTTACAGAGCTAGAAATGCTTGTTGCTCCACTGAACAAACAAAATACCTTGACTCTGGTGTCACATACAGGAAAGATTTTGTTTCAGTTTGTGAGAACCTATTTAATTATGGTCTGAAAGAGTATGAAAAACGAGAAGCTGAAGTCTCTGAGTTCTACAAAGGCCTTCATGAAGCATTAACAGCCAACCAACAAGAAGGGAGGAAAATAATCCTAGATTTTGAAAATCGGAACAAAGAGGTAATTTTCTTTATACTTTTATTAGTTTGTTACATCTTATACTAGCTTTCAATTTTACTGAGAACTAGGGTAACTCCATTAAAATTAGGATAACAAACCTGGATTTGTACTGCAGTAACAGGAGTCAGTGCCTGGTCCCTAACTGCCGAGTCACAGAATGGCTGGGGTTGGAAGGGAGCTCTGGAGGACATCTGGTCTGATAAAAATATATATAGCATACGTATAAAAGTATCAATCTGTACCAAGAAGTTATGTTACCTAATACTCTCAGACACATGTTCTGATTTTTTTGGGTGGTCCTTTGGGGACCCAGGAGTTGGACTCGATGATCCTTGTGGGTCCCTTCCAACTTGGGATATTCTATGATTCTAAGATAATGTCATTAACTAACATGAGGTTTTAGTGCTTTGTAAAGAAAAAGGATTTGGGGTTTGAAGTTTTAGCCCTTTCATCAAACCACAGCCAACACTGACAGCTTTTATCTACGCTGGAAATGGAAATTTAGTGTGGGACAAAGTTAATATGCCATAGTGTTATCTCATTGTCCATGAGATACCTGTCTGTTGTCCAGGTAAATGTTCATCAAGGCTTTACAGGAAAAAAAGATGGTTAAACATCTCATTGCCACACAGGAATTACTGGTCTTTATGAAAATGAAAATGCTGAACCTGTCCATTCAATATTTTTGATGATATTGATTTAAAAAAAAAAAAAGGGTTATCGGTGTTAATGGCACTTGTCTTCTCTCTGAGGCCTCCAACAGCTCCTCTTTCATTGAAAAATAGGGAAGAAATGGAAATTGCAGGTTATTCAGTTTGTTTTCAAGTCATTTTCTGATTCAGTTCATTTTGTCAACAACAGCTCAAAGAACTTTAACAGAAAAATCAGGTAAAGCTGTTGTAATGTATTCCTAGTCCTGTTTTAAAGCAGAAAAATCTTTTTTCATTCTGCTCAACTACAGCCATCCATTGTGGCTGCTCCGGGCACAGCTTCTAGCTGGATCCCCATGTAACCAGGTATAATAGATGGATCATTATTTTGTTTCCACAGGGAAAAAAAAAATCAAGGGGGCTAAAGCCTGGTAAAACTGTCAGCTGAGCAGAACGAGTCCCTGACAACTGACACCAGGCAGAGTCACGAGCGCTCGCTCTTTGAAAACCGGGTCACGTTTATTTAGGTGCCTTGTCAGGAGCTGGCAGCCTGCTGAGTCACTGTCCCCAGGTCCTTCAGCCCTGCTGACTCATGCTGGCAAACGGGCTCTGGCAGCTCCAGTCGGGACGTTAGTTGGCAGGTTTGCCAGCAGGCAACCGATAGAGATTGATGTGCATACTCAGTTAACTAGTACTTGATTCCCAATAGGTCCTCTGTAATAAATATATACAAATAATATATATATATATGGCTAAGGACAGATTTTGACGGTTCATCTTTGTCTGGTAGCCTACAGACTCAGCCATGGATCGAGCTGCCAGAACAGGACTCAGTGATCAGGGTGACGGTTTTCACATAAATACTGGAAGAGTCAGCAGCCAAGCTGAGCACTGTCTTTTAACAGTCATTTAAAGCTGATGGAGAAGTTTAAAAAGTGCAAAGGTGCCAGCAGACTGAAATTTGTCAACCGTTCTTAGGGGCCGTTTGTCTAGCTATAATCCTATCACGCAAGCTTGGACAAACCTGTAAAATAACACTGCTGTCTGAAGTTGGTGAGGGAGCAAAGGAGCATTAAGGGCTTTGACCTTTAAAGTTCCTGCTTCCAGAGGGGTGGTTTGGATGGCTTGGGAGCTTTTTGGGGCCTCCCAACTTCCTTACGTTAGAAAAGAAAATATCTTGCTCTCCCCTTCCCCACTTTTAATGCTGCAAAATTTGGATACTCTGTTTTCAGAAACAAGTCTTGGCAATGCTTTTGGTCAGAATTCACTCTTTTAGCCTATTCTGTTTCCTCTCAGGAGGATTGGATTAGACACCCCAAGGTGTGTATTTTTTCCTCCTATTAATATTTGATTCTTAACTTGTTTTGAGCAGATTTGAAAATAATACGTTGCTCAGCACAAGAGGATTTTTTTTTTTTGATCCAAGAAATAATAAATCCTGTCTGATACAAAACTGATGTCAATATTTAATTCTGAAGGGGTAATAAATCCATGCTGTAAGAGGAAGTCAGGCAATGATAGGTATTCCATATTCAGAATACTAAATCCTGACCCTATGGAAGTCGATCAAGATTCTCCTTGACAGAAAGGGGATCATGATTTAGGCCTGCATTTCTTTTTCAGAGTAATTGTTAATCTCTTCTTCATGGCCAGCAATGTCAAGAATCTAATATATTATATATATACATATTTTACTTGAAATGTGTCAGAAGGGAGCCAAAGCTGGAAGCATGGAAAGGGCAAAGTCATCTGGTGACTGGAGGATGAAGAAGAGCTTTCACCAGTGTCACTGCCTTGCACGGAATCGTTTACCCAGGAGCATACCTCAGCACTGTTGTCTTCCCAGTATGTAAATCCGGAGACTTACTGAATCATCACATTTCATTTCAGCTAATCAGCAGCAGGAACTTTTCTCACATATGTAACAAGTTAATTAAATTGCAATGGAGTGCTGAACACAAACTATAAGTAATTTATGTATCTCTGTGTTTAGAGGCTGGATGAGATTCATCATGCCACTAGTTACAATATTGCTGAGTCTAAACGAGCGGAGTACAACGAGGACATACTTCAGCTGTCAGAGACACTCATGACCTTGGAAATGCAAACAGTTGACCAGCTGGAGGTAAGGTTCAAGCACATACCTGATAAGCTTCCCATCCAGGATGCAGGGGGGTCGTTTTTCTGTTGCTTCACCCCTCTGCTTAGTAGCCCATTGCACAAAGAGGGGTGTAAAATTCTTCCAGTCAGACTGATGTTCTGTCTGAATCTCAGGCTTTCTTTGCTCAGGGTTGATCTGGGTGGTATCAGGCCCTGGACACTGAGATATGTTGCAACAGATTTCTGTTTCTCAGAGCAGAGCGCGGTATTCCCTTCACATCTATTCAAGCTGATTCCCAAAGCTTTAGAGAAAGGGAGTTGAAGTTGTTCAGTCATTTCATAGGACTGTGTACAGAAGTCTGTGCATGGTATGGGATATGCATTTGGGATTCTAGAAGTGTAATTCTTTGAAGCTGATCCTCGCTATGAATAAGATTACACACGTTCCTGCTCAGCTTACTGCATTTGCTTGCATAATAGCCGCCTTTTTTCTCCCCAGACTTTTCCTCAAAAACTAGGGCAGGGCTCCTAATGTGCATCTTCATTTAAAAACAACAACAAACAAAAAGCCCTAATCTATTATAAGCTAACAGGCAGGATCTGCAGCCTTTATGCAAGCAGATGCAGCAGTTTACTTCTGTGAACGTGCGTGACAGAAAGCAGGAGCTCAAAATGGATTCCTTACTGCATCAGGATTGCGCCTTTTAATGCTTTCTGAATTGCTCCTAATATATCTGCAATCACTGGTGGAAAGATCAGAAGCATTCCTGTGTGCATGCCCTTCTGGATTTACAGGATTTGGGTGGCTGTAACTGTTTTATCAAGACAGTAAGTGCAACACTTAACAGATTCTCCGGCAGCCATTTTTGAGAGAGGCACTAGGCAGCAGCAATTTTAGTTTCTGAGGACTAAAACAAAAGCTGCAGTAAGCCTAGGCACTGCTTATTGCCTCTGACGAGAGGCTTTTCAGATATACAAGGAGACTGCAGCATGGCAGCATGCAGGAATACAGCACGCTCTGTGCGTTACGTGAGGGTTCAAACTGATCGGCTGGCTTGCTCCAGAGACCAGGTAAGTATCATTCAGTCAACTTCTCTCTAGCAAGCTGATTCTGATTTTCTGTCCCTGAATGAGAAAAGAAACTCTTGCGGCTTTCAAACAATTTACATGCTTGAGGCAGTTCATTTTCTGACTGTGCTAATAACAGCAGTGAGTCCAAATTATAAGCAATTTTAGGTTCTTCCTAGATTCCTTTTTATGTTCAGGAAAGCGTTCATTGTAACGTTTCCTCTTTTTTCCTTCTGTTAAGGAACTAATTAAGGATTTTGAAAAAAACATCGCTGTCATAGCATCAACATTCATTGAAAACGTTAAAGGGATATATCCTTTTGACAGCGTGTTGGTGTGGACGTCTGAGGGAGGTACGTATGCCTCACTCCTAAATCCATAACTGAGCCCTTGGAATAGAACCGGATTATTTTTAGTCAACAGAAAAGCCGTTTTCCCAGCTTTGCAGGAATGGCCATTTGAAGTGCCTTGTCTTTCTTGGAGATTTTGGAAAGCACAAAGGGCTCTGGCTAAGTTCTGTACTGAAATTCTGTAGGACTTGTACAGCTTTCTCCCCTGTAAGAATCTTGCTTTTTTTTTCTTCAAGCATGCATGACACAACTCTTGGAAGACCTGGTTAGGCTGTTTTCTATGTGCTTTCTTGCCATAGAAGTACCTGCAGTTCTTCCTGAAGCTTCTTTAAATGGCCTTCATTTTTGTGTTACTGATGTCTTCTGAACAACGTTGAGATAAGAACAGCAAAGTACTTCGGTGACAGTTTACACTATATAAATAAATCCGTTGGCGTGGTGCAGATAATTGGCATATTCAGAGCTTGGCTTTTATCCTGAGAGGCCTCCCTCAGCTTCCTCTGCAAACCCAGGCACAGTCTCAGTGTAATATACAGCGGCGAGGATGAGACCTGATGTGAGCTGTGATTAAGAGCAGAAAGTGCAAATCCTGACATCACAGCAGCTTCTGGCAGCAGCTCGGCTGTTTCCCTTGGAAGCCTGCTGTGAGGACACAGGACACCAGAGTGCTTTTCTGCATGCCTGCATTAGGACTGGCAGCTCTCTTTCACGTAGATGCTTTTTCCAAGCCTCAGCTTCTCGTTACAGGAGGTCCAGTTTCATCTCTAAAAGTGAAAGGTGTGCTCAGCTTTTTCCTTAACCATCTTCTATACGATGGCCCAGTGCCGGGACCTGGAAAACCGTCACCATGAAAAGCTGCTAGAGATCTCCATCAACACACTGGAGAAATCAGTCAAGAATGAGCTTGACGAGGATCTTCCAGATGACGTTCGTGAGGTGAGCACACCAAATAATTCGCCTCCACTAAGGAGTCAGCGAGGAGGCCACAGCCTTCTCTCAGAAGGGAAGGCATTTCCAGGAGGTTCAATACAGCTAGAGCTAGGTCTACACCAGTAGCTTCCTTAGAGGAGGTCCCAGCTGCCTGGCTGAACCGCAGTGCTGCTGGGCATCTCTGCTGACTAGGACAGAGGACGACTGCACTGCAGGTTTCCCTGGGCTCTGCAAGAGCTGGTGGCAGCAGCCCAGGAGAGGTGCTGAGCAAATCTCTCTTGCCTCCAGCACAGCTCTCTTCCCTGGCTGATTTCCAGACAGCCCCAACCCAGCAGGCACTTAGGCAGCTTCTCTGCTGCGCTTGAAGCTGTTTTTGTTCAGATTCTCCCGGCTTCTCCCAGGAGAACCCAAACACCACTGCTTTGCAGGGGGGCTCTGTTTGCCTCGGTGATTTCAGGAGCAGCCCCCCACCCGGAGGTCTCCCACCCCTTAGCTCTTCTGGAGACGGGACACGACATTTCAAACGCAGCCTCCCACCGCAGCCCCAGTCTTGCTCTGATCTCAAAGATCCCAGGAGCCTTTCAGAAAGCACAAAGATTGTTGCAGTGCTCCAGTCAGCAACGCTGCTGACCTTTTTGCCTCTGTTATTCCTTCGCTTAGTGGCTAATTGACTTGAGTTTTGCATTCGCTGTGTTTTCGCTCTGTCCGGATTATCCCAGCCCCCTATTACTCTGGGTAATCAAGAGCTGACAGACACAAAACAGACCCCTCAGTCCCCCGGGGGAGCTCCCTGCTTTATGGGCTGTGCAGATGGCTGCAGTTACGCACCGTTGCTGTGCACCCATTTTGCCTCGCTGCCATCCGTTTCCACAGAGAAGCAATCTTCATTTGTTCAACAGCTGCACTTGGCTGCAGGAGGAGAGTCATTACGCTTTAGCAAAGCCACCCTCTATTTAGAGCCACGGGAGAAGTCACTGCTTTGATTAGAAGCTGGGACTCTCCAAAATGAAGATTTACGGCCGGCGTCAGCAGCGCAAGAGACCCTTCCAAGTGCGATTTTCCACTTCCCGCAGCTGCTGGGGTGGGCGAGCTGGAGCACACGCAGCCTTGCTCCGACAGCAGCTGCCCGCGGGGGCAGCCGTGTGCCACGAGGCAGCGAGCCCGCAGCAGGCATCTGCTCCCTGCTCTAGCAGGTGAGGCCGAGGGTGCTGCCTCAGTTTCCCCTTCTGCACTAGGGAGAACGCCCCAGCACAGCGGAGGGTGAAGCACTGGATTCACCCTGATGACTAGGGCTTTGTCGCTCTGAAACAGAGATCCTGTTTTCTTCCCCCAAGCGCTGCCGTTGGCCTGCTGCTCGTTCTGAGCTCTGACGCTTTTGCTGTGCGCCTGCCCCCCTCCCCTGACCCGCTCACATTACCTCCTAGCTTCTCGTGGACAAAACCACCCTCGTCAACATGGTCAACACCTCCCACAACGTCCACCTGCTGAAGATCGATATGCGGGAGTGTGACATCCTCAGCAACACCTACCGCTGGCAGGCTTCTGTGACGGGGAAGGTAAGGGGCCTTCGTGCTCACGTGGGGCTGGGGCACGGCTGGTGTGCCCCTGGTGGCGGGGATGCTGCTGCAGGAGACACTCCCTAACCTCTGCCAGAGCCCTCGGTGCTGCAGCCAGGGACGCTGGCCAGCCTGTGGGTGCACTGCTTGGTTTCAATCTGTTCAGGCTTTCCAAAATGAGATCGACAGAAACCGCAACCGTGTCAAAGAGATTTTCCAATACATCGACAATCTCCAGGAGCAGCTGGATAGCATCGAGCTCCTGGAGCCGCCGGAGTAGGTCTGCCAGGGGCTGGACAGCCGCCTTTGGGTGCGCACAGGACAGCCCCCGCGGCACAGCACCCGGCAGGGACGGCTGCCCCTCTGTGCCTGAGTTGTCTAGGACATTTCAGGCCAAAGGCGTGCTCCTTCCATCCCGCCATAAGCTGCAAATAAAAGATGCTTCTTGTCTCCAGAAAAGCAGATGACGCTTTGTCTCTTCCATCCCATTGGCATGAAGCCCAGGCAGTGCTCAGGCCTGGTCACAAGGGGTTATGGCTCAGCTGTGAGCTGATTGAACCAAATCACCGCCGCGCATCACGCCTGAAAGCTTTAGTACCTGCAAGCACAGTGACAGGAACCTGTGATCCGCAGGCACACGGCAGCAGCCGGGGAGAGGAGCGCTCTCCATCAAACCACCCCCAGAATAACAGCAGGTTTCCAGCTCAGCAAGCACAAGGCTGGCTGGGGCTCTGCGTGCCTAGGAGCCTTGTCTTCTCGCCACCTCTCGCAAAAGCAGCTTTCTGCAGCGTGAACAGAGCAGCCCCCAGCTAGCAGGGAGGGAAATCAATGGTTCCACAGGAGCTCACACGCTGCTGCTCGCAACAGCCAAGCGAGGAGTCATTAATTCCCCTCCTTGCTCGGTGACAGCAGCTGCTACGCTCACACGTGGGCAGCTTCTGAGAAATGATGCTGGCCAGGGCGGTACTGCTCGAGGCAAGCAGCAAGGAGGGAGGTGGGAAGGTTAAATGAAAGGGTGGCTGCATACGAGCTCTGGGGAGAGGCCAGGTCTCCCGCAAGCCCTGTAGCTGGCGCTGCCTGACGTACAGATTTAGCTCCGAGTGCCCTGCGCTTCTGAAGATGGCTGGAGCCCAGGTTTCCCCCGGTCTCGTTCCAGGGCTGCATAAATCAGCTCCCTGCTACTCCTTGGCTGCAAGGACAGGGCAGCTAGCGCAGAGAGGCTCACAAAGAGACGCAGAGGGAGCAGATCTGTTTGGTAGCTACTGCCTGTTCGGTTCTGCTCGTGTTTTTGTCTGCCTGCAGCCACTCCTGCACCTGCCTAGAGCCTGGCACCTCAGAACCCACACCGTGGTTGGGCGATTAAAACAAAGAAATACTCGGCAGCACTGGCTTTCTGTATCTAGCAGGGGCGTGCCTTTAATCAAACAGAGAGACCCTGGTGTTACACGCAGGCACACTGAGGGATGAAGAACAGATGCAGCCGAGTCTGTTTTCAGATTTCCATAACAAGTGCGTGTCAGGAGCTGGCAGCTCTGAAGACATGTGGCATATGCTGGGTGTGTCTGTGCCGTGCCCTGCCCAGGAAGCTGCTTCTTCCCTGGGAGCTCATCGGATGAATTCCAGACAGTGGTAACGGACAGGGCTGCTGTCTCCAACACGCAGAGGGAGCTCACCTTGACCTTTCCTCCTTGCGGGCTCAAAACTGCTGGCGCTGCGCTGCAGCAGGCAGTCCAAGCAGGGAGCTGCCCACAGAGCCGCAGCTCCTCGGCTCCAGGCTGATCCCAGAGGCGTGGTGGCAGGGTGGTGGCGACCAGCCCTGGGTCACAGCAGCGCCTCACAGCTCTGCGTTCTCCTCCTACACCCAGCCCAGCAGCCTCAGTCCTGCAGCAGCTTGTGTTTTACCGTGGAGCTCTCGGAACAGAGGTGAACAAAGAGAGTCCCAGCTGCCGCACGAGCGCGCAGCTCGCACAGATCGTAGTCATGGGCCCACTCCACCTTGCCCCACCGCTGAATCTGAAGGAGAGGAGGAACGTGAGTCAGTTCAGAAGGGGATTATACGCCGAGCCGGTCAGCAGCTCAGCCCTCCCTTTTCGCGTTTGTGAAACATGGGAAGCTGCCCAGGAGGTGTGCTGATTGCCGACCGCTGGGGTAGGGAGAACTCCAGAGGAGTAAGGTGGAAGGACACGCTTCATCTCTAGTGGGCTCTGAGGCCAAACCCCTTAAGGGAAGATGAAAAGATTCCCATCAATTTCAGCAGCTTTTGGGTCAGGGAGAGCTTCACGCCAGGCCAGTTTCCAGCCTGTGCTCTCACAGCAAGTGAGCTATTAGTTTGGTGTCTAGCAAGGCCTCCAGGCTGGAAACCCACAGCAAGAGAAGCCATCCACGACTTCACACTTCAGGTTCAAGAGGGAGAAAATCAGCCCTCTGGGTTCTGCACAAGGAAACCGGCAGCCCCAGGAGCACTCGGGGCAGTTGCGCCCGCACACTGCTCTACGGCAGTGTGCTGCAAGCCTTCTCAAAGGGGGAGGCTGGCGGAGTGGAACCTCTCCCGTAATAGCAGGCCCTTCCCTCGCCAGTTATTTGTGGTGGGGGGTGCGTTTGTCATGCTGAGATTATTGCTCTGTGAATTACAGGGTTGTTCTGTACCAATTTACCTGGTATTCCTCCTCCAGACGAGACAGAAGCACGGCTTTCTCTACGGTGATGTGCCTGTCGATCAGGCCCATGGACAGAATCAGAGATTTCAGCTGGGTGATTACGTATTCTATACCTGGAAGGGAACAACCCAAAACAAACAAGATTCACGGTTGTTTTCTGCAGCATTACAGCAGCGTCTTCACAGGCTCTGAAGGGACAGCTGCGACGTGGTACCTCCCCAGGGAGGTCGCCAGGCCAGCGACAGCTCCTGCTCGCATTTGGACTCCTAAGAGCCAAACGTGCTGTCACCAGCAGACACAAAGCACTGGCCGCTGTCACTCAGTGACCTCGACACCCCGATCATCTCAGCATAGCAGCAAGAGGGAAAAAAACATTGCAGCTCTTTGCTTCCACGAGGAGCAGCCTCTCCTGCCCTCGTGCAGCCCCCGCGGAGCGCTCCCCCAGCCCAGCCCCTCTCACCTTGCAGAGCCCACATGTTGTAGGAGGCCAGGTGGCTGATGAAGGTGTCCCTGGTGCTGGCCGGGATGTTCGGCCCCATGATGCTGGTGGAGGAACCGATTGCCACGTTGTACCTGGAACGATCGCACGGCCCCTTAAGAAAAGCACTGGGCTTGCGGATCTTGCAGTTCTGAGGCACAAGTGCTAAAGCTGCTGGCCTCGGGAGGGCAGGGCGCAAGTAAAGAGAAAGATCTTTGACCAGGGCAAACAGTAGGGTAAACAGAAAGATCTTTGACCTCTTACCTTTTCTCAGCCCAGGCAACGATGGGATCCCATTCGTTTTTCTGCAGCTCTGCCAAGGCAGCCGGCTCCTCCACGCGATAGCTGGGACGTTGCGGAACAAAGCCCCGCCGGGTATCAGCTCGCGGGCTGTCAGACTGCCCTGCCAGCCCGGGGCACCCCGGGAAGGAAGCTGAGCCCCCCACAGACCCCGGGCCTTTTGCCCACCCCCTTGGTAGCAGTTGCAGTGAGCAGGAACGATCCCCTCGCCCTTCCCTGAGTTCAGAGCTTCTCCTTGTTCTAGGAAGGATGATTCTACCTAGAACATGGCAGCAAAGCATCCAACAGAAAAGTGCAGCAGGAAGCCCGAAGCCAACCAAGGGATGCAGCAAGGTTTAGTGGTTGGAGCAGGAGACGTGCCCCACTGGAGCTCCTTGCAGGGGGCCCAGTGGCTCAGCCCGGTGCTCCCCAGTGCCAGCTGCCACCCTGCCCAGCCCCGTGTGACTGCAGCCACCAAGAGCAGCGGGGGGCTTGTTTTCCTCATCCCACAGGAGCGGAGCAGCTGCCACGGACACCTCAGAGGCTGAGACTATGAGGCATGAGCTTGGGCAGGCTTCATCCCGCAACCACAGGGACTTTAAGGAATGAAGGGCCTTTTGCTGCCGGTACAAGGAAGCTGAGCTTCCTGCACCTTTACAAAACCGGAGTGCCAGGGGACCGGGCCGACAGATTCTCCCAAGCCTTTCGTAGCTGTTCACTTTTCCCCAAGGAAATCTTTATTTCTTGCTGCTCTTGCCCAGCGTGGACACCTCCAAAACTGAGTTCAGCAGAGGAGCAGATCCCCGTCCTCCCTCACACCTCTGCCCTGTAAGTGCATGGAGTTGCACAAGGTTGCAAACACGGCACTGCCCTAACTAATCCAAACCCGGACAGACCAGAACCCTGCAGCGACTTGGTTACGGCAGACGTTTCCCCTCAGTTCCCCCCAGCCACCTTTCCAAACACCGCACTGCCACAAGACCACCTCGCCTCTGTTGCAGAGGGTCCCCCGGTCCCATACCAGACGGTGTCGGTCTCCAGGAACTTCACAGCTGCACGGATCAGCTGCCCTTTGCTTCGCTGCGTGGGATTGTCCAGAGCCGTGTTGCACAGCGTGGTCTGCGGGACAAAGGCAGTTTAAGGCACTGTTGCTCAAGGCCTGGGGAAGCAGCAGCTTGCACTGTACAAGGCCGAGCAGAAGCAGAGGAATTTGGGGCACGCAAAGAGCTGAGGAGCTCAGCTAAAATGGAGGCGTGGAGGCAAAACACGGCTCATGGAATAGGAAATCTTCTTTGGAGATTCTGCCTTTGGAGCCAGCCCGCCAAACACCACGGGGCAGAGCTCGGGGACTTCCCCAGAGCCCATCCACCTCCCTGCTTCCCCTTGCTGTCCCCAGTAACGCCCTCCAGCCCCTTCTCAAACCCTCCCCCGGTGACACAGCCAGCGCCTAACTGCCCTGACAGCTGCAGGGTTCTCCCCAGTGCCCAGCCCAGGTGCTGATCTCTCATCCCCACTTCCACCGGTATCAGGAGAACCTGCTCTCTCCATGCGCTGTGTCTGGACGCCATTCTCAAGCCCCAGCGCTCTGACCTGCCGTGCTCACCAGGTGCATAGTGTAGAACTTGATGGTGTCTTTCTGGGAGTCCCATTCTGTTGCCACTGCGATGGCCAAGGCCTCGCTGGGGACGGCGAAGAGCTTGGCCTG
Source organism: Anser brachyrhynchus (assembly GCF_964034855.1). Classification (NCBI taxonomy): domain Eukaryota; kingdom Metazoa; phylum Chordata; class Aves; order Anseriformes; family Anatidae; genus Anser; species Anser brachyrhynchus. Next base: position 15,188,579 of record NC_137733.1, read on the forward strand.
CGGAGTTTTCAGCTTCCGGTGGTCCAGGTTTATTTCAAAGCCTCCTGGGGAATCAGAGTAGAAATCCTGGGGAATTAAAAGAGGAGCAGGCACTAAGGAACAACAGACAACCCCGTGGAGGGAGCAGGCTCAGAGCTGGAGCTGAGGGGAGCGAGGGATCAGCAGCTTCCCACCACCACCGCCATGCTGACGCTGCTTTCCCCCTAACGACCTTGGAAACTTTCCCACCACGTGGGTTTTGCTAGAGATGAGGAAAGGACGAAGCACGCTGGTGACAAACACCCCGCCCTGCACAACCGGGGTTGCAGGCACGCCGCTGCCTCGTGGCGATAACCCCCGGCCCAGGGACCTGGCCCCTGTCTGCCCCCCCCAGAGGCTGCGCTCACCTTCTCCTTGGGAGATGCTCACGTTCTGGTAAAACCTTTTCCTCTCTGGGGGAGAAAACAGAGATGCTGAAATGGCAGTTACAGGACGTTCGGTCCCCTCCCCTGCTCCCCATCACGGATCAGAACAGAGGGACCCCTCGATGCTACCACAGGCCTGGGCGCATCCCAAAACCTTGCTCATTCAGCCACATCCAAGCCCCTTCTGTTTCAGGGAGCTCCACTCAACCGGGGAAGCGCCGTGGACGCCCCCGGTGCTGCTCCCGCTGCCACGATCGCCCACGGGAGCAGGTTTCTCACAGGCACCGCTGGAGGTGCCGGGCAGCAACAGCCGGATGGCGTGGGGGCACCTGAGCCCCCAGGGGAGGATCCACCACCCCCGGCTCCCTGTGCAGCCCCGCATCCTGCCCCTGCAGCCCCGCTCGGGTGCACGCCTCGTCATCTCGTCTCGCTCGGTCACGGCAGGAGGAACGTGTGAGCCTTTCCCCCGGTAACTGCAGCCAGATCCTAAACGCTGAGCCCGCAAATCTACCTCCGGAGCTGGGAAGGGCACAGGCCGGGCTGCAGTTACCGTGTGCTGCTCACCTGTGTGCTCCCACACCGGGATTTGGGCGAGGATTTGCTCCGGCTCAGCCACCTGCAAGCTTTGTGGCCGCAGAAAGCCCCACGCTGGGTTCCCAGCCCCGGGGAGACCGACGGGCACGCGCCCGGGAGGAGCCCCGGGTCACCTCAGTGGGCACCCAGCAGCCCCGCGATGAGCCCCCGACACCCGAAAACTGGCTGCGCCGTCCCCACGTCCCCAGCAAGATCCACCAAGGGGACAGGCAGCCCGGCACAGGCCTGAGTCACCCCTGGGGGGGTTCTGTCCCCCCTCACCAAAAAAAATAAACCAGAAAACCCCAAACCAGAGGCGCAGCAGCAGCAAAGCGAGGCCGTACAACCAGGCCTGGGTGTCGGGGGAAGCCACGCTCCCACCCCCGGAGTGAGCCCAAAACCCACCGGGGGGTGCTCGGAGCGCCCGTTACTTTCTTTTGGGGGGGATTTTACCTTTTTAAGGGGGATTTTACCCTTTTTGGGGGTGTTACCTTATTCTGGGGGGGATTTTACCCTATTTGGGGGGGGATTTTCCCCCTTTTTTTGCGGAGGGAGATTTTACCCCTTTTTTGAGGGGAAGATTTTACCCTTTTTAAGGGGGATTTTACCCTTTTGGGCGGGGGGATTGTTACCCTTTTTAAGGGGGTGGATTTTACCTTTTGGGGGGGGACTTTACCCTTTTTGGGGGGCATTTTACCCCTTCCCCCATTTTTCCCTCCTCCCAAGCGCCCAAACCCTATCCCCAACCCGGCCCGGGATGACCTTGAGGGGGACCCCACCGGGAAAACCCCCCCGGGACCAACCCTGGCGGAGCCCCCCCCCCGTTCCCGGAGCCCCCCGGTGGGCACCGTCCCCCCCCGCCCCCCCCTCCCTCACCTGCGGGCGGGGCGTACCCGCGGCCCCCCCCCGGCCCCCCGGGACCATCGGGGGGCGGCCTGGGGACGCAGCCCCGCAGCAGGCGGCGGCAGCGGCCCCTCCACATGGCGGCGGGGACACCGGGAACCACCCCCCCGCCTCAGCACGGCCCCGTGGGCGCCGCCATGCTGCCCGCGCCGACCAATCCCCGCCGCGAGCGCGGTTTGGCCCCTCGGCCTCCCCGTCCGGCGGGAGAGGGAGGGGGGGCGAGACTACATCTCCCAGCATCCCCGTCGGCGCGGCGAGCCGGGAGAAACGCGGAGCGGCCAATCAGCGCTCGGCGTTTCCGCGGAGTCCCGCCCTCCGCGGCCGCGAGGGCCAATGGGAGGGCGCGGAGGCGCTGCCGGGAGTCCGCAGGAGGAGGAGGAGGCGGCGGCGGCGGCCTCGGGCCTCGGCGGGGAGCGGGCGGCGGGGAGCGGGGAGCGGCCCCGGGCCGCGGCACCCCCGGCACCCCCCGGCCACGCTGGCGCCCGGGGACCCCCCCGAGATGCCGGTGCGCAGCGAGCGGGGCCGCGCGGGCGGGGCGGCGGCGCCTTCCTCCTCCTCCTCTTCTTCCTCCTCCTCCTCCTCTTCCTCCTCAGCGGCGGCGCCTTCCTCCTCCTCCTCCTCTTCCTCCTCCTCCTCGTCCTCCTCCGCCTCGGCCGGGCCGGCCGCCAGCAGCCTGGTGCCGCCGCCCCCCATCAACACGGCGCAGCCCGGCGTGGCCACCTCGCTGCTCTACAGCGGCGCCAAGTTCCGCGGGCAGCAGCGCAGCAAGGGCAACGCCTACGAGGTGGAGGTCGTCATGCAGGTGAGGGGGAGCCCGGGGCACGACCACCCCCCCCCGGCCCCGCTCGGTGCCCGCTCCCTGCCCCTGCGCCCTCCCCATCCCTCGGTTTTCCCCCTGCGCCCTCCCCATCCCTCGGTTTTCCCCCTGCTCCCTCCCCTTCCTTCCGTTTTCTCCGTTACTGTGCCCCTCGCAGTCAGGGGAGGCTCTCTGCCATGTCCCAGCCTCCTTCCCTCCATCCCTCCTCCTTCCCTCAGGCCCCCGTCCCGTTCCCCTGAGGCCTGGCAGGGTTCAAAACCTGGGGTCTCCCCCCCTCATCCCCCTGCGGTGCCTGCGCGCTGTCAGGGCGAGCGCCCGCCTTTTCTCAGCGGGGTGTCACGAAGCCCCCCCGGCAGCCCGGCTTTCAGGCCAGCCCGAAAACCAGCAGGGATCCCTGCCTGCTTGGAGCTGGGCTCCCCGCGATCCCCATCCCCTCGTGCTGCACAGGGAGCCAGGGCTTTGACCCATCACCAGCACGCAGCCGGGGTGCCCAGCCGCGCTGGGGAACGGGGCCGCAGCCTCATGCGGCTGTCCCGGCCCTTCCCGCAGCCGCCGTCACCCCGCACGCTTTATTTTTTAGTGGGAAGCGTTGGCACCCTCGCTTCGGGCAGAGCTGCCGAGGCGCGGAGTCAGCGCTGGGAAGGCGGCGGCCGGTGCGTGCCCTCCTGCAGCGAGTCACGGCGCTGCCCCTGCTTCGGGGGCGCAGAGCCTGGGACGCTGCCCGGTGCTGTGGGGTGATGCCAGAGCTCCGGGGTCAGCAGCCCGGGCAGCATTTGAACCCCTCTGGTTTCACGTGCAGTCCCCCCCCCCACCTGTCAACAGGACGAGCGTGCCTGGTCCTGCCGCCTCTGGGGGAGACGTCCCATGGCCGAGCGGCTCCGCTGCCCTCTTGCAGAGCCCGGTGCCCAAAGCGCCGCTGTTCCGTGCCTGTCAGCGGGGAAGAGGCGCCCGCCTGCCCTCCGCGTGCTGAGCGCGGGGAGACGCGGCTTTGCTTTGATCCCAGGGTGGGGGGGATCCGTCTCCTCGCAGTTACGTTCGCGCTTCCCTAAATAACTCGCTTCTTGCTTTGAAAAACGACCCGGAGATGTCAGGGGAAAGCTTGGAAAATCCCCTTGTTTAAAGGCAGGCGGCGCAGAAACAGCCCCTGCCTCGGTTCTGCACGGCAGAAGAGGCACGGTCCAGCCCGGGAACTCAGAGGAAGGGTGACACAAAGCTCCAGAGCGGGGGAGAAGGCTTGTTTCCAAACACACGAGCTGTCACCTGCCTCCTGAGTGGGCTTTTTGCTCAGGCCTGGTACGAGGCGGAGCACGGGCAGCACGTCGGGGAGCGGCGGGCAGAGCCTGCTAAAGGAGCAGGCGATGAGGCTCAGGGCGATGCTTTCCAGCCTGAATTACCTCCGCTGAACGCGTGCTCTTGGCTCTTTTCTCCCGAGCACGGCTTTGGTGGTGGTGTTTGACGGGGAAAAGCGGCGCCGGGGGTGGGCGAGGTTCCCCTGGCGGTGCTCTCCCTTTGGATCTGCTCCCCTCGACGGAGCCCTCGGGGCTGGAGGCAGCCGGGGGCTGTCGGAGGAGTTCTGGGCACCTTCAGGTGGTCTTCCTGAGCTTCCCGAGGTGTCTCCGGCCCTGGGGAAGGGATGCCGGGCCGTAAGCCGTGCGGTCGGTACCAACCGCAGCAGAAGCGAGCCCTGGAGCATCGGGGGGGTTGGAAGCGGCTCCGGATCACCTGGGTGCCCTCGCACCCGTGCTGACGGCAGGGCTTTGTGCTCTTTCCTAGCACGTGGATATGGAAAACTCCTATCTCTGTGGATACTTGAAGATTAAAGGCCTTACGGAGGTGAGTGCCGATCGCAGAGCAGCAGGGGGAGGTGCTGCTTAAAGGCTTTGCTTTTCCCTGGTGGGGTGGGAGAAGCTACCGCTAGAGATGGGAAGCGGAGGGATGGAGCACGCAGTGAAAGGGACCGCTCAGCACTGTAATGGGCCCAGCCTGTCGTGCTGGGCGCGCGGAGCGGCGTGACGGGCCCTGGCGGGAGTGCTGAAGGAGGGAGGCTCGTCTGGCACCCCGCAGGCTCTGAGCAGAACAAAATCCCTCCCCGCGGTCAGCTTTGGGCGCTCCTCCGGCGGCGGTGAAGAAAAGAAAAGGGGACCCAAACCAGCAGGGTCTTCCCGCGCTTCCTTCTGTACCCGTGCGCTGTGACCCGCCTGCGGTCAGCTGTCGGGAGCTGTCTCACAGGGGCGACGTTTCTCCCTGTGCTTCCCACAGCCGCAGCGCTGCGTGTCCGTAAGGCCAAGGGAGTGCTGGAGAAGTTCGCTCGCCCCAGCTCGGGCTGGCCTCCCCTGGGTGCATTCTCCTGGCACGGTGCAGGTGCAGAGCTTGGGAGGAGCTCATGGCCGAGGAGCTGCGCCATCTGCACATGGCCACTCGTGGTTGTCCAGCTCTAACGGGACTCCTCCGGGTTTGGTGACATTGATGGAGTGGCAAAAAAAACCTGGAATAAGAGGGGGGAGGCTGTGGTTGTGTACGAGTCAGGTTTTCAGGATCCGTGTGCTGCCTGGGGCGACAGGAGCAGCCTCAGGTGGCCCGGAGCCCCTGCTGCGAGCCGCTGCTTTTTTTTTTCCCCCCGTCAGTAGGTGACGAATCTTCTCGCCTCTCTTCTCTCCTAGGAGTACCCAACCCTCACCACTTTCTTTGAAGGGGAAATAATCAGTAAAAAGCACCCTTTCTTAACGCGCAAGTGGGATGCTGACGAAGATGTGGATCGTAAACACTGGGTAAATAAATGGGGGGCCAGATGTAGGTCTGATGCGGTCCCGGCTGAGCAGCTGCTGTGGAGGTGAGGCGCAGGGAGTGCGCGTGCAGGGGCTGTCAGGAGGGCCTGGAGGGTGCCCACGCTTCCCCCTCGGGGTCTCTGGAGGCACCTTCAGCAGGCCGCTGGCTGTGCCCTCCGAAGGGAGGGGATGTCTTCCACCTTCCAGCGGCTGGAAGCAGGAGCAGTTCCCATCTCGTGCTCCCCCCCTTGGAGAACGCGCTCCTTGTTTTGAGAGCTCGTCAGAAAACGGAGTGGGGAAGGGGAGAGGTGTCCCTCTGGCACACGCACGCTGGCTCAGCCGGGGCACCAGTACCCTCAGCCTCTCCCCGGGGCAGGGCCACGGCCGCCTTGACCTGCTGTTTGTCACGCCGATGTTTAGCATGGTTCTGTCCAAATGCACCCCTCTGGAAGCTCGGGAGCTTCCCCCAGCAGGCTGGATGTGGCTGGGGGTGGCTGGCCGTCCTCCTCGTTCCCCCCGGGGCTGCTCCGGGCGTGTGCTCAGCGCTGCTCCGAGGGAGGAGCGGCCCCTTCGAGGAGATCCTGCTCTTCCCTCCGAAATAGGAACTGGTGCTACGGAGCGCTTTTCCTGGAATAAGCGTCCTAGTTCTCGCATTCATTGTTTTTTCCTTTTGTTCCAGGGGAAGTTCCAGGCTTTCTACCAGTATGCAAAAACATTTAACTCTGATGACTTTGATTATGAGGATCTGAAAAACGGGGACTACGTCTTCATGAGATGGAAGGTAAACCCCGCACGTCTCCCTCTCTGCTGAGCTGCTCACAACCGGCTGGCAGAGGCTCGTGGTGCCGGGAAGCTTTTTCAACCACTGCTGCTGGCCTAATGAAAGATCTCGCCCTACCAACCAACCTCGTAACCTGCCGTGCTTACAAATTCCAGCATGACTCCTGTCTAGTCAGCTAATTGCGTCCTTCAGGGCTGCAGTCATGCCTAAAAACACAACAGGAAAATCTTGCTCGGTGGTGCTCCGGAGAGGGTGGAAGAATCGGTGTCTCCAGTCCCTGTGCTGGGCCTGTGTGGTCTGCCCCTCCCGGCTCTTCAGCTGGATCGATTCCTCCCTCTTGACGCGGGTCTTGTGCAGCCGCGAGGGGAGGAAATCAGCAGGCAGCTCTGGTCCCTGCTTTTGTGATTGGCCTCTGGTTGGGAGAGGGCAGGTGTTGGGCTGAAACTGATCTCGTGCGCTCTTTAAAGCTGCTTCTCTTCCCTGTAAATGCCCGCAGTGCCAGGTGGGGAAGGAACGCGCTGGGCTCTGGGTTGGGCCGCTACGAGCATGGGGAGCACTCAGCCAGGAATGCCTTTGTGTCAGTGGTGCCAGTGCTGGGTCTGGGGGGGGCAGGTTTGGGGTGGGGTGGGGGAGTGTTTGACCAGCATCTCTAAACCCAGCCCGTGTTCTGTGTGCAGGAGCAGTTCCTAGTCCCAGATCACACCATCAAAGACATCAGCGGTGCTTCCTTTGCTGGTTTCTATTACATCTGCTTCCAGAAGTCAGCAGCATCTATAGAGGGCTATTACTACCATAGGAGTTCAGAATGGTAAGGAGGCTTCCTTCCTCCGGCGGGCTGAAGTGCTGCCTTTTTGCCGTGCCTTGGCCCTTCAGAGGATGTCGGAGGGGCCTGGGAGAGGAGGGAGCCCGGTGCTTCCTCGCGTGTAGCACCTCTGCTGCTGCTCCCTTCGGGCAGGAGTCTTGTTGGGCCAGCGCTTGGTAGCCCGTGGTCCTCGGGGTGTTGCTGCAAGGCACGGGGAACAGCCAAAGTTATTTGGTTGTTTTCTTGCTAGAGCCATCTGACAGGTGGCTGTGGAGAGCTCTTCTCCCTGTGATAGCTTTGGATAAATAATAATGGCGTTTGTCACATGCAGCAGGTGAATCAGCTGAGTTGCTGGAAGCTCTCCCAGGGAGGGAAGGTACCTGGGAGGCTTTCAGACAGATCCCCTCGAGCTAAGCTTTGAAAGACCCAAGTGTAATTTTCAGCTGTAGCAAACGCTGTTTGAACATGAAAGTTGGTGAACTTCAAAAGGCGTCCAAAACCCACAGCCAGCCCACCTCAAACAGTCTGGCTGCAGGTAGCTCAAAGGCACGGGAATGGAAATGAGGAACAGGGCTGGATCCTCCCAGGGTTTTGGCACCGCTGGTAAATGGGGGCCCGAACACCTCCGAGAGTGTCCCAAAAGGGAAAGGAAAAGCCACCGGGATGTCTGCCTGCGGCCTGCCAAGCAGGAGCTGTTGGTTCTGGGAGGATCCTGTTGCTTTGTGTAATCCTCTCCGTCTTTTTCCTCTCCCCAGGTATCAGTCATTGAATTTAACTCACGTTCCTGAGCACAGTGCTCCTATCTACGAATTCCGATGACAACTGTCCAGAACTGGTACCGCACAGAAGCAAACCGGGCAGGGGAGCATGGCCTGCCAGGAGAACTGTGTCCCTGTCGGAGCACGGGAATGCACGCTTCTCTCCTGCCCCTCGGACTCGTGAGAGAGAGCCTGAATGTTAACCCACCCAGCCCAAGGAGCGTGGCTGCTGGAGCTTGATTCTCCCTCCTGTCGAGTGGCGATTTGATCTTTAATCTGGTTTTAAGATACCTTTAATGCACTTTTCTTATTGCACAGCTAGTTTCTCTATCACTGAAATTCCTCCCAGCTCTCCTCTGGAAGCTGTTTCTCAGTAGCTGGAATCAGTGGTCTGTCCTCTGAGTAATAAGAAAATATAAGCACGGTGCTTTTATTTTCGTTGTTACGGCCTGATGTGGGTTGAAATCGCCAGGACTCAGGTTTGTTGCCCGGATTGCCAGCTCTGATGCTCCCAGAGCCAGGCGCAGTCGTGGGCGTGAGGCTCTGCTTGGCAGGCGGCCGCTCAGCTGCGCAGGCTGTCGGGGGAGAGCTGGCGGAGACGGATGAGGCTTGAACGAGTGCTCGCTTGGCGCTGGCTATCGAGGCCAGCTGGAGCTGCAGATCTTTCAGGAACGCTGGCCCTTTGGAGCTGGGAGCTCTCCCAGTGTCTGGATACGCCACTGGGAATTAATTTGTACGGACTTCCAGGCTCTCAGTAAAGTGGATCTGAACTCTGCTTATAGGTGTATATTTGCTCTTTACTTAAGTTAAGGGTTATAAAAAAAAAAAAAAGACTTTTATTAAAAAAAAAAAATATTTTTATGGTTCCTTTTCCCAAGGACCCTATGGCAAATGCACAATTACTCGATTACATTTTACTGTTTTCACATTGAAAACTGGGAATGTCTGTCAGTTTTTATATCCGTGTATGTAATCAGCTAGCCGCTTTGGGACAGTAACCGGAGTGCAAGTGCTGAGCAGCGTCGCAGGAACGCCTCGAACTGTTCAGCAGTTGTACTCGGCCTCCATGCTACACCAACACCACTGCTTGATACCTTTTTGCAAGGCAAAAGAAAAAAAAATGACAAAAAAAAACCAAAAAAATCAGTAGCTCTCCTGACTTTGAAATGTTTCAAGTGATATAACTTAAGGCTTGTGTGCCAAAGTGTGTGTGTGTGTATGCGTGTGTGGTTTTTTTTTTAAAGGCATTTTGAAAGTTGGCCTCGGTGGTGTATTTAATGTGACAGTCACACCTGCAGGGCTTTTGTGCGAATTTAGTTTGCATTTTTCTGGCTGTTTAAAACCCACCCCCCTGAAGCAGGCTTGTGTCGTGCGCTGACCGGGCAGGTGTTAAGAACGGGTTTGCTGCCTGGGAGAGGAAAGCAAAACCCCCTGCATACCTAGTGCTGGTTGTTCACTTTTCCTTTTCTTTTTTTTTTTTAAACTTCCTTCCTATTGGCAGCACGTCTGGTATTTCGCAGCAGCCGAGTTGCTAGCCTAAGCCTTAACAGGGCCGCGTTGGGTTCTCAGCGAGCCCGTTTTGTGTGTGCCAGGCTGGGACCGAGTGCGTTGGAGAGGTGGCGGGGCTGGTCTCGGGGGATGACGCAGCACCGGGGGCGCCCTTCAGCGGGCTGCTGGCTGCGGATGAATCCTTGCCCCTGGAGCAAGCTGTTCTGCTTGCAGATGGAGGCAGGAGACCCGTCTGGTGATAAGGGAAGCGTGTGGCCTTGCCTTGGTCATTGCAGGTAGATTTGTAGCGTAGCACGAGCAGGGTGGCTGCGGAGGAGCTGGAGGAAAGGGGGGACTTTCTCAGCTGATGTGATTAGAGCAGCTTAGAAGTAATTCCCCTTTTATTGCGCTCCTCTGGGAGAAACTCAGCTCCTGTGGAGGTGAGGGGAGGTGTTTAATGCTTGGGACTGGGAGATGTCTTAGTTTTGGAGACTAAAACCAATGGTGCTGCTCGGCTGTAGAGAAGTGGAAGGCAGAGACTTTGGGAACGTGGCTGCATGGGTGCAGAGAGCCTTTCCCACGGGTTGCTCGCAGGTCTCCGGAGCTGCATGTGGTGTCGGTGGTGATGCCAGCTGCCCTGTGCTGTCCGTGCCGGTGTTACACTCGGGTTTCTAACGCTGTTTAGTTGAAATGATTCTGTGGTTGTTATAGAAGCTGGGTTAGGAAGGGTCCTGGGGTTGTTTAGTGTGTAACCACCCCAGAATTTCCCCTGAAGTTTTCCTCTGAGCCTCTGAGACTTGGTATGTGGAAAGAAGGGTGAGGAAGGAGGAGCATACTTTCTCCATCCCTCTGCCTGTCTCATTCCAGTCGTCTCAAAGCACGTTTCAGCTGAAATCCAAAATTGCCAGATCGATGCCTCTGTAGGATGTGGATTTGGAGCAGGTTGTGAAGCCAAGCTACCGGTGGTGGCAGCGGGAAGGTTTGAAGGGGCAGCCTGTGTTCAGAACTTCTCTTCTCTAAAGCCTTGATTTTGATTTTCTTTTTCTTTGAATCATTTGATAAGCTAAAAAGGTGTTAAGTATGTCATGTTGTGGTGAAAGACGACTAACCAGGTGAGGTTCTGGGAGAGGAAGTAAGAAATGGGGTATATGAGTCTTCTGAAAAGGTTGCGATTTCTTCTTTTTAACTATGTTGGTTGAAGAATTAGTATATTTATGGATGGAATATGGAAAAGGGACTGGAAGAAGTATTTTGCAGAGTTATCGACGTCCAAATTAAAAATGAAATGTATTTAAGGGGCCTGTGTCTGTGTGTGTTTGTCAACCAAAGCCATTCTAGGTTAACGGGGACAAGTGTGCGTTGTCTCACTGCTTAATGACATGTCCAAGAATCCAAAAAGCTACTGCTTGCCTTAAGTAGATGATGTGGGATTAATTGGAGGGGAGCTGGGGGGCTCACAGCTGTGCTGTGGGGACACCTGGGTGCATGTCCCCAGGGGGGCCTGAGGGCTGTGTCCCCAGGCACCTTTTTTAGGGGAGGGATAAGGGGGCTCAGCGCTGACTGGGGGGTGTGAGGAGAGGGGAAGGGGAGCCCTGTACTCTGCTCTGGTGAGGTCGCACCTCGAGCACTGTGTTCATTTTTGGGCCCCTCGCTACAAGGACATCGAGGCCCTGGAGCGTGTCCAGAGCAGGGCTACGAAGCTGGTGAAGGGCCTGGAACACACGTCCTGTGAGTAGCAGCTGAAGGAACCTCTTCTCACAGGTAGCTAGCGATAGGACTAGAGGGAACGGCCTCAAGTTGTGCCAGGGGAGGTTCAGGTTGGAAATTAGAGAAATTTCTCCTCAGAAAGAGCAGTCGGGCATTGGGACGGGTTGCGCAGGGAGGTGGTGGCGTCGCCATCCCTGGGGGTGTTCAAGGAAAGGCTGAACGTGGTGCTTGTGGACATGGTTTAGTGGGTGATGGTGGTTGAGGGATGGTTGGACCAGATGACCTTGGAGGTCTTTACCACCCCCAATAATTTTAGGATCTTAAGAGGCGAGAGGGCCGCGGTGGCGAGCGGAACGCAAAGCGCGGGGGCTCGGGGCGCGGCCGGAGCGTTGCGGCGGGTGCACAGCGGTGTGTGCGTGTGCGCGCTGCGGGCAGCCCGGACGGCTGAGGCGGGCGGACGGCCGGGCCCGCGGCACTTCCGGCGGGCGGCGTGAGGGGGCCGCGGCGGCGGCGGGCGGCGCCATGGGCATCCTGGAGAAGATCTCGGAGATCGAGAAGGAGATCGCCCGCACCCAGAAAAACAAGGGTGGGGGAGCCGGGGGGTGAAGGGCCGGGGGGCTGCGGGGCGGCCCCGGGGCAGGGGGGGGGCTGCGGCGGGGGGGCCCGGGCCCGTCAGCGCCTCCGTGAGGGGAGGCCGGGGCCTTGCGGGCGGAGGAGGCGCTGGGGAGGAGAAGGGGCGAATCCCCCAGCTCCTGGGCTTCTCCCCGCGTTGTTTCCTCCTTTTCTGTACCCTCCTCCTGTTGTAAAGCGAGTTCCCGCTGCGGGAAGTGCCTTTTGGGGGTGTTTTTTTTTCCCCTGTGCCAGGTGTGCATTCACGTGTCTTGGTAGGGACGGGTCGGTAAAGGACCTTCACCTGCGTGAGCTCTAAGTTAAGTGTGTTTTTAGGAATCGGTGGGAGCAGGGCAAGATTCATCGCAGCCCAATCGCATGGGATGCTCCCTCAGGAGCGAGCTGCTGGGACCAGGGGTGGCTGCGCCCCCGGGGCTCTAGGGCTGACGGCTCCCCTGGGCTCCCTGCCTTCTTCCCCTTCCTGGGCCTCCCTTCGTGCCATTTATCCTCCGCTTGCGCTTCCCTTGGGTTTCTTCTTTTACCCGGTAATTTTTCTCGCTGCTTTTTTCCCTCCCACCTGACTTCACGTGCTGTTACTCGAAGGTTTGCATCCAGCAGCCGATGTTCCCCTTGCAGGACACGTGTAGAGCAGCTGGCACACGTGGCAGCGCTTCCTTAGGCCCCTGACTGAGATCTGAGCGTTTCTTTTTGGGCAGGTTCTCATTTACAGAAGAGAGTTACGGCCCGCTGTGTGTTAACCGCTTGTTGTGTCCCTGTTGCGCAGCTACCGAGTACCACCTCGGCCTCCTGAAGGCAAAGCTCGCAAAATACAGAGCCCAGTTACTGGAACCTTCCAAATCCTCTGCCGCGAAAGGGGAGGGCTTCGATGTGATGAAATCTGGAGATGCCCGGGTGGCGCTGATTGGGTTTCCTTCCGTGGGTAAGGTCAGTGAGTACCCGAGGTACCCGTGTGCGTGTGTGCCGGGCGGGGGATCAGCGCCGGCCCTTTGTGTTTCACCTTCCTGCCATGGGTTGGCAGAAGCTGGGAGCTGGAAGTTAGAGCTGGGGGATTGCTCCTTCACCTCGTGTAGTGTGCCCGAAAGCTGGGCTTGGCCAGCCACGGGGGGTGCTGAGAAAATAGGGGAGGGGATTTGCCTTCTCTCGGGAGGAGTGCCGGCAGTCCCCTACTGCCTCAGTCCCTGGAGAGCTGCCGCACGCTTCGGTGTTGGGCGTTTAGCTGAACGTCTGCCGGCGCTTTCCTTGGAGCGTCTTTTGTGACGGTGACCTCTTGTGTTTCAGTCCACCTTCCTGAGTTTAATGACCTCAACTGCCAGCGAAGCTGCGTCCTACGAGTTCACAACCCTGACGTGTATCCCGGGAGTCATAGAAGTAAGTAGGGTTCTCCCCTCTAACAGGAGCTAGCAGTGAGAAACCCGCTCATGTGGCCGTGGCTGTTCACGCCGCTTGTGCTACCACCGAGGAGCAGCAGCATCCAAAGCTCTCTGCTGGCTTCCGCTTTAAGCTTTAGGAGGTCTGGGGTGCTCGTGCTGTCAGGTTTTCTGCACCCTGCAGTGCTGACGGAGTGCTTCCCCAGGCTACGGAACTCCTCAGGCTGCCCGATGGGGTTTCACGTGCCGTGGTTCGGCTGACCGGAGCGATGCGAGAGTTCTCAGCTGAATTTTTTTTTTATAAGTGCCGTTGGCGCCGTTGACCAGATGGCTGGAAACCTTGGCAGATTTGTTTTTAATGAAGCTTTAAAAGAGGCAATCTGCGCTGCGATCGGTTCGGAGGGAAAATACAGCTACTCCTGTCCTCGAGGAGTTGTGTTGGTGGTGGTCTAAGCGTCCATCGGCAAAGTAAGCGATAAAGGGCATCAAACTGAAAAGTATCCAAGAGTGATGAGGGAACGTGGGTCAGAACGGGAAGCGGAGCTAGCACCAATACGTTTGCTTTCGTTATTTAACACAAGCACAAATACTGTAACGCATCCAAGCGCAGCCCGTAGCTCCAGCCACGAGCTGAAACCGTTCCTGGGGGCTTCACTGCAGCAGCAGCCTGAAAGCCAGCGGCCCTGCAGACCCGGGGAACCCAAGTCTCCCGTTTTTTCCTGTTATTGTAAGACCTGCAGTGCTTCTTGATACCTCTGATCCATCCCGGGAAGAGGCGATGGATTTGCTTCTTACAGTGCTTTACTTGTTAGAGCAAAAAAGTGTTGTCTTTTATTTTTTTTTCTTTTCCGTTTCGCCAGCTCGGGGTAACGTTGCTGTTGTACCGTGCTGTTCCCCTGGTGCTTTGTCAAACCGCAGTCCTGGGGCCCGTTGGGAGGCCAGCACCTGATGTACTGCGTGTGCTGAGGGCAGCTCAGCAGGAAACGCTCCGGGGGCGGCCTCAGCAGAGCCGTCAGCTTTGTGCGGAGCTGTCCTGCTCTGTCGGGTTCGCTCAGCTCTGCCGTCTGCAGGCTTTGGTCCTCAGTGCGTGCTTGAGGCTTCGAAGGCAGCTCAGGCGCCCCGCACAAGGCTCAACTTCCTGTCCCTCTGTTTCCTTTTCAGTACAAAGGAGCCAACATCCAGCTGTTGGATCTGCCCGGGATCATCGAGGGAGCAGCACAAGGTTGGCTGATCTCTGCGTTCGTGTAAAGTAGGAGTCTGCCCTCAACATCATGCCCGGGCAGCTCGGATGTTAGCAGGTGTCCTGGGCCAGTAGTTCCCGCGCTGGCTTTCCAAACTAACGTTCTGGATCTTACGTGAGGCACGATTCCTATCGCTGGGCCCACGGAAGGCTCTATATGTAGCAGAGAGATGCTTCTCTGGAGGTGGGAGCCAGAGCAAGTCAGTCACTTCTCACCTTCCTGCGTGAGTGTTATCTTACTCAGCTGCCTTCTGGTTCAGGGGAAATCTAAAGAAAGACACTAGAGGGGCGGAGGGGGAAATCACAGCTGAACGGTGACTTGGTTGGGCTGCGTGCCTGCAAGTCCTCCCAGGGCTCCTGATTCTGGGAAGAGGCGTTGCCTTCGTCCCTTGCTTCATCCTCCTCCGCGTTGGTTGGTCGTGCCAGCAGAAGCCTTGTGAAACTTGGGAAAACCTCCCGATGGTCCCTTAGTGGAGCGTGGCCTGGTTAATGAGGTCCCTCCTGAGCGGAAGGTGCGTGTAACCCCTCTGCCCGCATCGCTGCTCTGCGTGAGCCGTGTCTGGGCCTGGAGCAGCTGCCGTGGCGTGAGGCTGGGGCTGTCCAGCAGGCAGCGGTGTCGTTTCACCCCGCGCAGCTGTGTGCAGACAGCTTTGTGTTCTAGGTGTGTAACCCGTGGGGGGGAGCAGCACGGAGCATTTCTTCTGGCTTGTGCTGGGCATGAGGCAGCTTCAGACTCGCTCAGGCGCCCCCCGCAGCTGCCTGCAGCCCGCACAGGGTTGTAGGGTCTTTTTTTCTTGCTTTCAGGCACGAGTCCCCGTCTGTCACAGAACTCAGCTGTTTTCTCTCCCCGATACACAGCCTTCTCCTCTCTTCTCAGGGAAGGGCAGAGGTCGGCAGGTGATAGCTGTGGCCCGGACAGCAGACGTTGTTATTATGATGCTGGATGCCACAAAGGGTGAAGTACAGCGGTGAGTGCGTGCTTCTGGGCACGTGGGACCGGCGCGGTGGGCCAGGTTCCCCCATCCATGCCCAGAAAACGTGCCAGGCCTGAAATGCTGTGTCTCGTGTGTGTTGGGGAACCAGTATTTAAGCTATTGAGCGCAAGGTAGAGGTTCTGCGCCATTCGAAGCGTCCTGGCTGACTGGGAACAGCATTTACAGAACTTTGCAGCCCTCAGCTTGGGCTTCTCATTCGAAGGATCGTTCCTTCAGGATGACCGGTCAGGTGGGGATGTTGGGCTGGATTTCCACCCCAGGCTCTGTCCCGCATTAGCTGCGGGTGTTACGTTGCGGTGAAAGCTTCTGGCAAGGCTCCGTCAACGTGACGGAAAGGAAAGGGGTGGCTGCCACCTGGCCGGCCTCACTCCCACAGCTCCTAACGTGCGTTGTCCCCGCAGGGCCCTGCTGGAGAAAGAACTGGAATCTGTAGGGATCCGGCTGAACAAAAGCAAACCAAACATCTACTTCAAGGTGAGGTCTGGTGGGCTGCTGCAGCCCCAGCCTGTGTCTGTCAAGGCCAAGGTCGCTGTGTGCTGCCCCTCGTGTTGGACAGGCCGAAGGGGGTGTGGGTGGGCATTTTGCAGGCTGCCTTAAATTGCTTCGTTGCCTCCTCGCAGCCGAAGAAGGGTGGAGGCATCTCCTTCAACTCGACGGTCACGTTAACTCAGTGCTCCGAGAAGCTGGTGCAGCTCATCCTCCACGAATACAGTATCCTTTCCCTAAAACGGAGACCCTTGAGCCTCGAGTCAGCAGCCCGTGAGTCGGGTGGTGCCTGCTGTGGGGCAACCTCGCTGTCTCCGTGGTGCTCGCTGGGTTAAGAACGGGCCTGGGTTGAGTTTTTCCCATCTCTGTTCCATTTCTCCAAGCTGCACCGAGCGAGCTCAGCCCGTTGGCTCAGAGCCGTGTTTAGGCACGTTGGGGTTTGGGCCTTGACAACGTTCACCTCAGAAATCTTCAACGCTGAGGTCCTTTTCAGAGAGGATTGTTCCCCCGATGAGTTCATTGACGTGATTGTGGGCAACAGGGTCTACATGCCGTGCCTCTATGTGAGTATCTCAGACGCAGCCCGCCTTCTGCAGCACTGGGCATCTCCAGTCTTTGCTGAAGGAAACCCCGGGCCTTCACGGTCGCTGAAGCAGTAAGGATGTTGATGGAAGAGGTGGGAGCAGAGCTCTGCAGAGAGCTTTTTTTTTCCTGGCTGTACGTGTGTGACCATCCTGTGCGCGCTCCCTGTGCCCTCTGGTGGCTGCCTGCCGTGGAGCAGCACGAGCTGCGTGTCCCGGGAGCACCGAGGCTGCAGGATGCAGGGACTTCTGCTCCTCTGCCGCTCTGCGTTTGAGTTTTCGCTAACGGTCCCTTGTGCCAGAGGTCCTTTACCAGCTCCGCTAGTGATTGGGGCTGTGAAATTCACTGGTACTGAAATTCAAGGTACTGGAAAACGCGTTGCAAGTCATCCCAAATTGAGAGCTGGAGAAGGTCCGAACTTACATTTAGGCCCCTGAATTTCAACAGTTTATTTTATTAAAAGTCAGCAGTGTTGCTGAGTTGCCTTACTGAGGAATGTGTTGTTTTTCCTTTGACTTAGGTTTATAACAAGATTGACCAGATATCCATGGAGGAAGTGGATCGTCTTGCTCGGAGACCCCACAGCGTTGTGATCAGGTAGGAGCCTGCACGCTGCTTGATGTCCTGCCCGAATGGGCTGGTCGCTCATTTCGTGCCTCCTTCTCCAGCTTCTCCCGGGGCTGCCTGCAGCCGTTGGGGGGAGAAGTGGAAGAGCCACCACGTGGCTTTTTCCAGGCTTCCTTCCCCTGCAGAGGCAGGCTGCTTGCTTTCTCCGCACGATCTGCAGGGCAGAATAAGTCACTCTGGCTCATTCCCTCAGAAGTGCTGATACATCCAGCTGGGGCTTTGCTGCTTCAAAGCTCCTTTCCTTTCTGAAAGCCCTGTTTGTTTAATCTCGTGTTTCTCCTTTGCTGACCTCATTACGGACTTTTCCCCTCGTTTCCTAGCACTTTAATAGGACGTCTCGCCTTGCTCTTCCGGATCCCTAAATCACAACAGCAGTAATCAGAGAGACTTCTGTGGTGTTTTGCAGCTGCGGCATGAAGCTGAACCTGGACTACTTGCTGGAGAAGCTCTGGGAATACCTGGCACTTACCTGCATCTACACCAAGAAACGAGGACGTAAGTGACCGTTAGCTGAGCTGAAGGTTTGAAAGGCACAAGGGGCTGCTCATCAAACACAGGCTGCCAGCAGGGCTCTGAGCAACCTCTCATGTCTTGGAAATGCCACGCTTACACCCTCCCTAACCAGCTTTCAGCATTAGGCCTTAGGAAATGTTTTCTGTCCCTTCTGATCCAGCCTTGCGTGCATCCCTCCTGTTCTTCCTGCGCTAGAATAGCTGAATTTTCATAAGGCTTTGCGTGATGATGTCATAAGGAGATGAAGTTTGAAATTCATTGCTTCCTTCCTTTGAAAGTTGCTGTCTGTGCTCTGTGATGAACCGTTGACCCAATTACGGCCCCAAAGAGGTCTCCTGTACCTGCTGTGAGGGGTTTGGTGATTCCCATGCTGGGCTCCTGAAGCTCAGGTGTGCCTTTGATCCTCCTGTTGCTTTACAGTTCACTTTCGGTTTTTCCCAGTGGTGAAGGCATGTCTGTAACTTGTTCCTTTTCCAAGACCTTTATCTTCAGCTGAGAACAGCTCTGAACTGGGTGGATGTGAGGGGATTAAGGAATTTTTTGTGAGTTTGTTGAGCTGTGAAACCAGGGGGATTTTACAGAAAACCGCAGAGTGGTTCAGCTTTTCTTAGGCAGGTTTCTTTTGACTTGGGAAACTTTCGTTTGTTGAAAGCCAAATGTTTGGAACGGGGTTGGAGTGGGTGAACTGTGAGGAAGCGGCTGACTCTGTGACATGGGTACCTACACGTCTGGGTACTGGAGTGTCTGCAGAACCGATTCGATGCTTTCAGCTTCCTGAATACCTGTTTGGGAGGCTGCTGCCAAGTAGAATGAGACAAGGAATTCGAGAGTAGCAAGCACAAAGCAATGTGAGATGGCATCAGCGTGTTAGACCACGTTTGACAGAAAACTAATTATTTTTCCCCCTTTTTTCTGTTTTTCCGCAGAGAGACCAGACTTTACAGATGCCATTATTCTACGGAAAGGGGCTTCTGTGGAGCATGTGGTAATTTCTCTGAATCTTTTACAGTTGCTTGTTTGTAGAAGGCAGGTCCATCTTAGAACCTGCCGTGATTTACTTGTGCTTTGTAAGGCTTGGAATTTGTCAATGTTTAGTTGGGCTTCTCTTTTTGTTACCTTCACTGATCCCATTTGCCTCAGGTTTCTTTCCTCACTGCTATAAAAGGTTGAAAAAGATACTGAAGGCTAGTGAAAAAGCACATGGGAGCAGTGAAATGGGGCGTTACGTGGACTGATGATTCCTGTGTGTTTGTTCTGTGTTCTTTCAAGTGCCGTTAACTGGCTTCTAAAGCCCCTGCTACAATTTCTGACCCAGACCCGGGTTGCTTCTGCTTCCTGGGTATTGAGCAAGTTGTTTTCCAAGTAGTGTCGCTGAACTGCCTGGCATGCTGTCTGTCTGTCTTGCAGTGCCATCGAATTCACAGATCATTAGCCAGCCAGTTCAAATACGCCTTGGTGTGGGTAAGTGTTTAAGAGCAGACGAAATCCTCGTCCTCCTGTGTCTCTGGTCTTCTCCTAACCCTTCTCCCCCTTTTTCTTTAAAGGGGACAAGCACAAAATACAGCCCTCAAAGAGTGGGCTTAACCCATATGATGGAACACGAAGATGTCATTCAGATCGTAAAGAAGTAGCTCTCTTTGCTGGCGCCTGGCCTTGTCTTTAATCACTAGAATTGGAACTGACCACATAAAAGCAAAGCAAAACAAAACATAAAAAGAAAACGGGAGATGCGTTCCACAGCTGAGAAAGCAAGAAAGCTTCCGTGAAGCTCCTTCCCTTGGAGAAAGGCATAAAATGAGGCTACTACTTGCAGGTGGGGATGGGGAAGATGGGTTTCCATCTTGCAGAGTTTCAGGCGAGGTAAATTTTCTTAAAAATAATAATAAAAAAAAAAAGGAGCCAATTCTTCTAGGACACAGTTCCTGGAGCTGGCAATGCCCTGCCCCTAGTAGGGTTTGCACAAGTCTGTGTCAGCCTACCCGTGGCTCGCTCCACCAGTGGGAAGTTTATGGATTTGTGTGAACAAGTCTGGCCCTGTGCTTTGGGACAAGGAAGCCAGAGCTGGGATTTTTGCTGATGCTTTGCTGCTTATCCGTTCACTTAATTTAAGCATTGATCTGAAACAGAAAGTGAAGTTCTTCCTCTCCTGCTCACCGGACACGTCTCTACAGCTTTCGTGGTCGGAGACTTCAGTCTCTGTGTCTGAGACAAGCCCTGGTGAATTTACGGTGGTCCCTCCACAGTCACATTAAGACGTGGCACTCCGTGCCTCCCGTTAGCTCTGCGGCGGGTTTTGTAGGATGTCCTGGTCCGGCTGGTACTGAGATGAGAAAAAATGAAACCTTGTTAATGACAGGTGAGCCGACCTGCAGCAGGGTACGATCAAAGAGCCACAGGCTGCAGGGAGGATTCACTTCTGGCATATCGCTGGTGCAAGGAGTTGTCTCGGGAGTTCCCTCCTTTGCTCTCGTCCTGCCCGTTAGTCCCTGAGAGTGTCGCGGGGGGTCTGCTTCTTGTCCGTGCCCCTAAATTCCAGTAACAGCTCGTTGAGCTCAGTACCATCCCCTGCCGTGGGTTTTACCCCAGCCCTGTTAAACAGCATTGCTTGTTTGGGTATTTTTCATCGGAAATCTGGGATTTTTCTAATCGTGCTTTTTCATTAAATATCGATGCTAAATAATTCAGAGTGCCTGACAGAGAATAGCTCTTTCCTTCTGGGATCAAGAGTTGCCGATAGCTTTTATTTCCTTTCATGGAAAAAGGGTTCGGTCTGGTGTGGATTGTTAACTGTGAGGACAGGTCTGATAGAAAACTTGTCTGAGCAGGGCTCCTTCCCTCTTCTGTGCTCCTCCCCACCCCTCACAAACTGCTCGAGCAGAAGTGGAAGGAATATTTTATTTGAAAAAAAAATAAAAATTGCTATTTCATGTGAACTGTAGATGTCTGCCTGCAGTGTTTAGACAGTTCGGTGTGTTTTCTAATTCTCTTTTTTCAGTCTTTGGCCACCTGAAGAATCACGGCTGCTGTTGCAGGAGGTGGTAAGGTGGAATAGATTGTGAAGCAGCTGCGAGAGGGCTCTGAGGTTGGGGAGGACCTCTGTGAGGTGTCACGGGAACTAAATAGAATATTATTCACAATACCCAAGCTAAGAAGGTGACTTTGAACTCTGTAAGTTCCCTTCCCTGTTTCTGGCTTTGTTCACAGCTGGAGTGCAGAGCAAATCCCGACCGCGGTGGCAGCTAGCAGAGAATGAGCTCCAAATTAGCCGCATTATGCCTGAGCTGGCTGCAGAACGCAGGCACTTCTCTGTGTGAGTTGGGTGGGATGCCGTTCCAGCACATTAACTCGCCCTTTACATTTCCTGTGAAGGTTGCGCAGGCAGAGCTTTTCCCGCACATGGTTCTTTTGGTTTCATTTTGCCCCCGAGTTTCTGACTTCTAACTCCAAACCAAGGGTCCTGCCAAGCCCCGGCACACGAGTGGGCAGCCAGAATTGCTGGCTGTGCCTCGTCCTTAGGCCGGGTAGCCTGTGGAACTGGGGAGATGGCCGACGCTTGTGTCGATCTGAAATGCGCACGATTATCCTCAAAAGCACGTCCTTGGTTAGCTGGTGCCTGCCTCTTGGTGTGTTCGGGTTTCAAATCGACTAGTCCAGCATGCCATCATTAAGACCTCTGTCTAATTAGCTTTACCAGGCTAAAATGCCAATTTAGGAAATTGGGCGTTTTACCCTGCTCAAAACGAACCGATGGGTGATTGAATTTGGGATGCGGATGCAGTAAAAATAGTTACATCAGAAGCAGCTAACTTCCTTTTTTTTTTTTTTTTGAAAGTAAGGGTAGCTTTTCTGCAAGCGAGTTTATAGCTGTATTTGAAAATACATGCGTTTAATTGCAGCGTTCATTCTTCCAGACCGCTTCCCTAATTGTTCTGCACTAACATTAAAAGCTGCAAACATCGCAGTTCAGTGCGGCAGCAGGTTTTGCCTGAAGATCCCTCAGAATCCCGAGAAAGCAAAGGTACTCGGGGCAGGTGGGAAATCACCGCAGCATTCGTGTTGTGCCCCGGCCTCCTGAGGCTTACAGGATTGCTCAGACCTCTCGATGGCTCCGTGAGAGAGCTGGCAAAGGGCAATGCAGCTCAGAGGCCCCTGGCTGAGTGTTTTTGGAGAAAGGCAGGTGCTCTTTTCTGTCCAGCACGGTGGGGGTGCAGAAGCAGCGCCCCCAAAGAGCAGTACGAGAGAAGGCTCGGCTGGATGACGGCAAGAAGCAGAGCCTGGCTGGATGGCAGGTCACCATTCTGCAGTGCAGCCCCTGCCCTTTCTCTGCCCTTTCGGCCAGCCCTGCTTCCACTAGCACCGTGCCCTGCTCCTGGGGGGCTGCACCCATCCTGCGCCGTCCCTGCGGTGCTGCCGAGTGCCCCCCAGGTGCGGGGTGGGGTGAATCAGCTTTGCCACAGTCCCTCAGCCACCCTCCATCCAGTCCTGGAAGCGGCGAGGGCCCGAGGCGTGCTCCGTTTAAAATGCCTGTTCCAGGCAATCAAGCAGCTTTGATTGGCTGAACGCTCCTTTTATAATTTAATTTAGTCGGGAATCGTTTGCAAGGTAATAAAAAGAGACTGACTCCAAACGCATTCATTTAATTCAATGAGAGACGGTCACTGCGGCGGGCCTGCCTCCGCCAGCTTCCCTCGCCCCGTCGCGCTGACATCTCGGGGCTGCTCGGGGCCCTATATAAGAGCCGCGACCCGCGGTGACAGCTTAATTGTTTCGCGCGCTGACAGGGGTCACCCCCAGCCAGACACCGCGCGTTGTGCGGGGCCGCCTCGGGAGGCTGCGGAGAGGAGGATTTACGGCCGGCCAAATTGTTTCGAATTCCTCCGGTTGCTAAATGATGAACCCGCCCCCCGGGGATCGGGGCTATCGATTGTAATTTTGCAGTTAAGCCCTCGCTTTCTGAGGAATCAGCGTAATAAATGCCCACCGCATTACGGCGGGGATGCGTTAGCGGGGAGGAGACAGAGCCGAGGCACGAGGAGGAGGAGGGAGCGGAGGGGTTCCCAGCTCGGGGTGCAGCACCCACAGCGGGGTGCTCTCGGTGCCCCTGGGTTTGGAAGAGCCACGGGCTCGACTGCAGCAGCGCTTGAAATGGTCCCCAGTTTTGTGCGGTGCAGGAATCCAGTGCTGGAGGGGAAAAATGAAGCTTTTCTGAGTGTTTTTTTATTTTTTTTTGGCCTGCTGAGCTCAGGCAGGTGGGAGGTGCCCCAAGCCGTGGCGCTACCGGGCACAGGGACAGGGAGCAGGGCCGGCTGCCCCTCCAGCCCTGCTCCTCCCCAGCCCCGCAGAAGGAAGCTTTGCTCCCATCCCTCCGCTCATGAGCGGAGATGAGAATAATAGCGCTCATCAAATATGCATGGGGTGGCGGCAGCCGGCAGCTGCCGTGCAGCAAATATGGTCCTGCGGGTGCCGGCGGGGTGACGGTCCCCGGAGGAGAGAGGCCAAGAGGGTGACACCGGCAGCGCCGGGGCTCCGGGCAGCACCCAGCCGGCCTTGGCAGCATGCGGGCCACCTAGGCTACCCAGGTGAGTGGCCACGGGTGCCCCAGCTGGGCTCGCAGAGGCTGCGAGGGCTTGGCCAAGGCGCTTGGGAGGGACGTTTGTGCGCGCTGTGATCTCCAGTGCCGCGGCTGCAGCTCCTCCAGCTCATGGCACGAGGCGGTTTGACACCTCTGGTTGTCCCTGCTGTCTGCTCCCGTCCCTTAATCCCCCTGGCCTCGCCTTCCCCACAGTCACTGTGTTCCTGCTGCCCCCCAAAGCACAGCTTCCTCCCCAAAATACCCCATCCTTCTCCATGAGCGTCTGTCCCCTCCCTCCTACTGCTTCCCCCCCCCCCCAGTTTCCTTTACCTTGGGGATGTTTTACCCCAGGAAACCTGCCTGGCCCAGCACTGAGTTCTGCCACCCTGGTCTCAGTGCCGTGGTCGAGGTGATGCCATGGGGCCATGAGCCGGGGGGTTTGGGCGCACACCAGCTGATTTAGCACGGGGAGCACCGCCGGCCCCTCGCTGCCCTGCCCTGCCTGCACCCAGGCTCCTGGAGGGTGGCAGGGACGGAGGTAAGGACGATGCAGGGCGCTGGGAAGGAGGACGGGGCTGCACGGTAGGGTGGAGTCAGGACCTGCAGCAGCCTCCCCACAGCCCTGGTGCGCTTTGCTTGCAGCTCCCTGGGTGAATCCAGCAGCTCGGAGGGATGGGGTCGGGGCTGTGGTGGTGGCACGGGGGGGCTGGCACCGGCTGTGCCACCCCCAGGCTTTGTTCTGTGCGCCTGTGCCGGGAGGAGGGATGGGGCAGGGCAGGGCAGTTCCTGGGTGAAACCATGCAGTGGGTGCTGCTGGTCATTGGGTTCGTGCTGCTGCTGCCCCTCGTCCCCTGGGTGTCCCCAAACACCCCATGCGAGGGGCTGGAGCGGTGCCACCCCGGCCTGCACAGCACCAGCCATCGAATTCACACCGCTGCTGCTTAAACTTTGATGAATCCGCAGCGGCAGGAATCCAGGGCTGGCATTAACATTTGATGCGGTCACCCCGCGGCTCGGGCACGTGCGCGTGTGGGCGCACCGCTGCGGGGCACGCGTGTGCGGGACGCAAGGTGCACGCTCTGCAGGGTGCCCCCGTGCTGCATGCAGCCCCTGTGTCCCAGGGGCTCCTTCTTCCCCCTGCTTCCCAGAGCTCGTTTTGAGGCTGGGGTCCTGCTCCGTGGCTCCCCGTTGGTCAGGGTCCCACGGGGAGGTGGCAGGGTCTGGTTTTGGGGCGGCGGCGCTGCTTTGTGCTGATATGGGTACAGGTGGTGGTGTTTGTGCTTACACAGGTGCTCGGGGACGGATGAGGAGTTCTGGGCTGGGGTCAGCAGCGGGGGCTTGGGGCATCCTTCCCAGGGCACGGAGCTGGCCGTGCGGGGAGTTCAGACCCTGCAGCATCCCACCATGATCCGGGGGGGCTGCGGGGATGGTCCTGAGGGTCCCAGCAGGATGCTCCCCGCACGGGACCCAGCGCTCCCCGCGGGGGCGTTTCTCACCTTCCCTCTCGCTTCTTCGGAAAAGTCTGCGGGCAGGAGCGGCGCGTCCCCTGCATTATTCATGGCGCCACGAGCCCCGGAGCTTGGGTTACAGCCGGCAGCCCCACGGCGAGCACCTCGCGGCCGGACTCGCGGGGCGCCGCGGGAGGCAGGCGGCAGCTCCCGCTGTCCCCGCGCCGCCGTCCCCGCGCCATGCCCAGCCGGGAGCCCCCGCGGGCGGCCACGGGAGCCACACACGGGCACGTGCCCTGCCGAGACCGGGAGCAGGTAAATACCCCTCCCCGGGGCGGGGGCCGCCTCGTGCCGGCGGCGTGGGGCATCACTGGGGCCGGAGCGGGTGCGAGAGCTGGAGCATGAGCGCCCGCCACCGCCGGGATGGTCGGCAAGAAGGGGGAGGCCAAAAAGGAGGCGGATGGCAAGGGCAAGGGGGGCAAAGGGAAAGGGAAGGATGGCAAGAAGGGCAAGAAGGAGGCGCTCGAGGAGGCGGAGGAGACGTCGGACACGGAGCTGCTGAAGGCGGAGGAGAGCGAGGAGCCCGAGGTGGTGGAGGAGGAGAAGGAAGAGGAGGAGGTCGCTGCGGAGGAGCCCAAGAAGGCGAAAGGGAAGGAGAAGAAGGGGGTGCTCAAGGCGGTGGTGGCCAAGAAGCCGGGCCGGGGGAAGAAGGTGCAGCTGGAGCCGGAGGAGGAGGAAGGCGAGAGCGATGTCGCACCGGCCAAGAACCTCAAGGGCACCTCCAAGCTGGTGATGGGGCTGGCGGCTGACAACACCAAGAAGAAGAAAGGGGCCAAGGGCGCAGAGGCCAAGGGCCAGACGAAAGCATCCACCGCGGCGGCTGGCCCGGCCGAAGAGGAGGAGGTGGCGGCGGAGGCACCGAAGGCCCGGGCGAAGCGAGGCCTCCGCAGCACCTCCAAGCTCTTCATGGGCTTCAAGAAGCTGGGGCTGCGGCGGCCCAAGAAGGGGCAGTTCAAGAACACATCCCGCTTCTTCTGGGGGCTGCAGAAGCACAGCACCAAGAGGAAGAAGAAGAAGAAGAACAAGGCCGTGCTCAAGTCCACCTCCAACCTCATGGTGCGCTTCAAGCACGTGGGCAAGAAGAGGAAGGAGGCGGACGCCGCCACCGCTGCCGCCACCACCGCTGCCACCGCCGCCACCTCCCCGCCGGCAAAACCATCCTTCCTGCTGCTGCGCCGGGCAGGGCAGGCGGCCGAGGACGGCGCGTCCCTCTTCCGCCGGCGCCCGGAAAGGAAATTCAAGCCCCGGGCGCAGGTGCTGAGCAAGGCGGCTGCCGCCACGGGCTGGCTGGCCAGGAAGCTGCTCTCGCGGCGCGGGCGGCTGGCGGGGGGCGGCCGGGCGGCCGACACAGCCTGGCTGTCCCGCATCGGTGCCAAGAAGCTGCCGTTCCCCGCGGAAGACGAGATCCTCAGGCACCGAGCCAACATGAGGCGGCTCCCGGCCGGCAGCGGGCCGGCGGCTCCCGGCGCAGCACGGCACGGCCAGGAACGGCTCGGCAGCATGGCGCGGCGCCCGTCACGGCGGCGATCGCAGCGTACGCCTGCAGAGACGCCGGTGCCGCGCTATGGGTGGGCACGGGAGGAGCAGGATGGGGCCTACGGGCACCGGCACGGGTACACCAAGGAGGTGCAGGATGGGGCCTACAGCCGCCGGCTGAGCTACGCCAAGGAGGAGGAAGATGGAGCCTACGGCCGCCGGCGTGGCTATGCTGAGGAGGAGGAGGATGGGCCCTATGGCCTCCAGCACGGTTATGCTGAGGAGGAAGAGGAGGAGGAAGGCTACATCCAGTCACCAACCCCAGCCTACCCGGCGGGGTACGGCTTTGAGGACGTGGCGCCCAGCCGTTACGTCGAGTACCCTGGCTACGAGGCGGAGGAGGAGTACGGTTTCTATGGGGGGGGCTGGGATGAGGACGAGCCATTGGAGCACCCCTATGGCTACGCAGAGGACGAGGACTACGAGCCGTACGGCGACAGGACCCCGCTCCGCCTCCACGACCCTTATGGCAGCGACCTGGAGTACGGCGAGGAGGCAGCGGGGCCCTTCGGCTACGCGAGGGACCCATACGAGGACTTCGGGGATGCAGGCGCTGGGGGGTACATGGGGAATGAGTACCCCGAACACCGCATCCAGTACAGCGAGGGCGGGTGGGCACCGCATGCCCAGTCCTCCTGCAACCCCTATGCCCTGCCCCTGGACGAGATCGCCGAGGCCGAGGAGCCGGAGGAGTGGGAGGAGGAGGAGAGGGATTATCCTTTCTCCATCCTCAGCACCTCCTCCCTCAAAGGCATGCGGGACACGCTGTCCTCCAAGCTCTCCCTCAACAGGAAATTCAGGCTCTTCCCCCGGCCTCAGGTCAAGATTTTCGGCAGGGACCGCCTGGACATCTCCCTCCCGCCGTCCCCGCACCGCGACGAGGATGACTACGACGAGTACGAGCCGCCGCCGGCTGCCGTTGGCCCCGCGGGACGCCGGGGGGGCCGGGTCTCCGTGGCGCGGGCGTGCGGGAGCCCGCTGGGGCAGTTCCTGCAGCGCTCCCTCTTGCAGCCCCAGCCCCTCCTCCAGCCCCCTGGCCGCCCACCTCGGGGTGCAGGAGCCCCCCGAGACCGTGGGGCCCCCCAGCCTTCCTACAGGCGCTTCAGCCGCAGGCTGGCGGAGATGGAGAGCTCTGGGTCAGTGCGGGCAGGGGGCGGCCGGGACCCCCCGCCCCGAGATGCTCCCTCCAGGGACCCCTCCCCACCAGGGGGGCCATGGGGACAGCCCCCTCCCCGGGAACCAGGGGTTTTGTGGCCGCCCTCGCTCCGTAACCCCTTTGCAAACCCTGGGGGCTCCCCACCACCAGCCCGGCAGCACCCTGGCAGCGTGCGGGGCGAGGGCGCGCGGCGCTCCCCATCCCTCGGTGCCAGCTTCCGCCGGCTCAGCCCCGAGCCCCCTGCCGCGCCACGGGCACCCCCAAACACTGCGATGTCGGCCCCGGGGTCACGACGTTTGGGGGTGCCCATGGAGGGGTCAGGGAGGTCCCTGTCCCCACGGCCATCACGGCGGAGCAGCCCCCCCGGGGTGACAGCCCCCGGACGGCTCCCCCAAGCCTGGACCCGGCAGCCTGAGCCCCCCACCAAGGCCGTGAAGCCGCTGATGAGGACCCCCTTCCTCCCACCATCCTCACGCCCTGGCAGCCGCCGACTCGGCCCCCCCAGCCCCTCCTGGGACGAGGGACCCAGCATGGAGCTGCCCCCCTGGCAGGGCACCCCCCCGCCACCCAGCCCTGCGCCTGGGCCCCCCAAATCTTTCCTCCAGCGCATCGGGCAGCCCCTGGCCGGCATGGCCCCGCAGTCACAGCCAGCAAGGCCATCTCCTACTGAAACGGGGGGCCGCAGCCTGTCCCTGGGACGGATCCGGCACATGGGGCAGTCCCTGGCATCGCTGCTGGTGGGGAGCATGGCCCCCACCCAAGTCCCCCCATCCCCACCTCCTGCTCGCCGTCCCCTGTCCCGCTCGCCCTCCCCGCCGAGGCGCGCATCCCGGCGGGATGGGGGCACCCCCAGATCTCCAAGCCCTACCGCGCGGTGCCCGCTCCCCCCCTCCACCCCCAGCACCCGCCGCAGCCCCTCGCCCCGCGGCCGTGCCCCGGGCTCTCCGTCCGCCCTCCGCCGCAGCACGCGTGCCCCCGAGCCTCCGGAGAGCGAGGCTTTGGCTGGGGAGGACGGCGCGGGGCGCTACGCCGTGGTGACGCCGCAGATCCAGAGGCTGGGCTCCTTCCGGAGGGCGTCCCGCATGTACAAGCAGCACTGGTCCAAGCAGCACGTCGTGCGGGTGCGGGAGATGCCCGACGCCTGGACGGCCGAGCAGGGCTACCCCCGGCGCCCCGCCGAGCGCGGCCGGCAGCGGGCGAGCCAGCGGGGAGCCGACATCGCCCGGTACCTGAGCCAGCGCTCGCCGGCGGGCGGCTGGAGGGACAGGAACCCCTGGGCAGACGGGTACCTGGGCACCAAGCAGCCCTGGCGCAGCAAGGTAACGCCGGCGGTGGGGTGCCGGGGCGAGCGCGGGGTGGTCTGGAGCGGAGATCCCCATGGGATGGAGCTGGTGGGCGAGCGGGCATCGCGTCCGGCCCCAGCCACGGGCCACCCGCTCGCCCGCCGGGAAGGGAAAGCGTGGTGTGAGGGTTTTGGGGAGCACGGAGCAGGCAGAGCTGGGGGGGTGAGCTGGTGTGGGTGTTAGGGGGTCCTGCTGGATGGGGGACAGTGACTGCACGGCCCCCCCTGTGCAGGGGACACCTGACTCCTGCTGGCTGCAGCCCACGTATGTAAATGCTGAGACCCGATCCGCGGGCTGGGGCGGGAGAGGTTTCGTTAGCAGGCGGCATGGTGACCCCGGCGGGTGTCCTCTTTCCTGCCCGCTGCCGGCCGGGCTCTGCCAATCCTCCATGGCACGGCCACGGCACCGGGCATAGCCATGGGGAGCATCCCCTGGCCCCCACGGCTCAGCCACCTCCCTCCGTTTCCCCCAGAGGTGCCGGCCCGCTCGCAGGTTTCCATCGCCTGTCCCTCTGCTTGCAGCCCCCGTGGGGACTTTGGGTGAACGGTGTGGGTGCTGCGGTGAGGGCAGCACAGCTGCCTCCTGTTCCCACCTGCCCGCGGGGAGCAGGACCGGGGCTCCCCAGGAACGGTTCCTGGGACAGTCCCAAGTGATGCCTTCCTGGCCGCTTGTCCCAATTTCCAGCACCGTTCTTCTCCATCGATGCGTGATGCTCTTGTCATTGGGACCCGCTTTGGCACCATGGGGTGCTTGCATGGGGTCCCTGTGCCCGCTGCTGTTGGGCTCCCCAGTTTGAGATCACAGATGGTGGTCTTGGGTCGGTCAAAATGACCCAGGTGGGACGTGGTGGAGGGGGCAGCAGTGCCCTGATGGCCCCGCGCGGTTGCTCCGTGCAGATGCAGTCGCTGTGCAGCCTGCCCATCGTGCGCTACCAGGAGCCGCAGGAGGAGGACGGGCTGGAGGACCTGACCCAGCTGGAGTGAGTGCCCCGGCCCCAGGGGCTGTGGGTGGCAGGGGCATGTTTGGGGGCAAGCAGCATGTCCTGTGCCCCCCCTGCGCCCCGTAACGCAGCCTCTGCCCGCACCAGGGACCTGCAGGAAGCCGCGGTGCTGAGCAACATCCGGACGCGGTTCGAGCGCCAGCTCGTCTACGTAAGGACAGGGCCGCAGGCGTCCCCCGAGGCTGCGGGGGCTCAAGGGGTGTTTGCCCTCCCAGTGGTGCAGCCCCAGACCTCGTTGTCCCGCAGACGTACATCGGCAGCATCCTGGTGTCGGTGAACCCCTACCGGCTGTACAACATCTACGGGACGGAGCAGGTGCTGCAGTACGAGGGCAGGGCGCTGGGCGAGAACCCCCCGTGAGTATCGGGGTGCCAGCCGTCACCCACCCCAGGTCCTACAGGAGCTCCCAGGCCATGGGGACCACTGGAGGTCCCCGTGATGCGGTGCCACGCGCCCCAAATGTGCTTCCCCCCCCCTCCTGTAGGCACCTCTTTGCGATTGCGAACGTCGCCTACTCTAAAGTGATGGATGCCAAACACAACCAGTGTATCGTCATCAGGTGAGAGGGGCCGGCCCCACGCAGCCCCTAATTAGCACCACCCTGATTGCGCAGGGTGCTGGCGCGAGCCCGGCCCAGCCCCGGGGCCGATGGGGTGCCTCCGGGCACGGTGAGGGTGCGCGGGGTGGGCGCACAGCGGGTGCCTCCGCTCTGCTTTTCAGCGGGGAGAGTGGCTCGGGGAAGACCGAGGCCACCAAGCTGATCCTGCGCTACCTGGCAGCCGTCAGCCAGAAGCGCAGCACTGCACAGCAGGTGGGTGCTGCCCACCTGGGCACGTCCCCGTCCCTGTCCCCCGACCCCTCGCTGCTCTCCTCTCCACCATCTCCACCGCTCTCTCCTTGTCCCCACGCTGCCACCCGGACCACGGCAGATAGAGGTACCGGGGGGGACGTGGGCTGGGCTGGCTCAAGGGGGGGCTGAGCGTCGTGGTGGCACCGCTGCCACCTCGCCCCAGCTGCATGGGGACAGCGGGGATGGGGACCGGGAGCGGTGTGCATGCACGTGCCTGGGATCGTTGCAGTGTCCCCCGTCCCTATGCAGCCTGGTGGCGTCGCACGCCTTGAATTTGGGTGTGCAAAGCTGGAGGCACAGCAGGAGGGTTCGGCACAGTGGGTCCCTGCTGGGGGGACAGCCTGTGGCCGTGGCGCCTTGGGGTGTCCAGGCCGTGGGCTCACCCCGGGCTCTCCCTCTTGGCCACGGGCAGATCCTGGAGGCGACCCCCTTGCTGGAATCCTTCGGCAACGCCAAAACTGTGAGGAACGACAATTCCAGCAGGTTTGGGAAGTTTGTGGAAATCTTTCTGGAGGAGTAAGTAACGCCCAGCCCCCGCCCCGCATCCTCCTCTCCCAGGGGGCCCCGTCCCAGCCCTGCTCCTGGGGTGCCCCTGCCCGCTACCCGTCACGGCTGGGTGGGACGCACGTGGGGATGTTTTAGGGGCCGAAGAGTGGAAGGGGCACAGATGATGCTGCCTGAAGTCACGCAGCACTTGCTGCCCCCTGCCCACAGCACCGGGGGGGATACAGGGGTGCCGTGCCCAGGGCGGGTTTGTGGGTCCCCGCAGCCCCTCATGGAGGATGCCTGATGTCCCTCAGGGGTGCAGCAGCTCCATCCCTCACCCGGGATCCCAGCTCAGATCCCTCTCCCTGCCCACCCATCCCTGCTGGGGGGGGGGGGTGTACCTGGGGACCGGGGTGACCCCCACGTGCGCTGGGGGGAGCTGGGGTAGGCGCGGAGCCATCCCGCAGCCCCCAGTTTCCAGCTGGGTTCCCACTCTCGCCCCTGCAGTGGTTTGATCTGCGGTGCCATCACCTCGCAGTACCTGCTGGAGAAGTCCCGCGTGGTCTTCCAGGTGGGCGGCGGGGGGGGCTCTGCCTGTGCCCCCCCCCAGCTCTGCCCGTGTCACCCCCATCACAGCTCGGCTCTCTGCTCCGCAGGCCAAGAGCGAGCGCAACTACCACATCTTCTACGAGATGCTGGCGGGGCTGCCCGCCCAGCAGCGGCAGCGCTACTGCCTGCAGGGCGCCGAGACCTACTACTACCTGAACCAGGTTGTGCGCCCCCCACCTTGCCCACCCCCGGCCCCTTTCTGAGGGTTTCGGGGTGTCCCCCTGCGTCCCGGCCCCCCCAGGTTTGGGGGTGGGATGCTGATGGCATCGGGGGGGCCCGTGGCAGGGTGGGAACTGCGAGATCCCCGGCAAGGACGACGCGGAGGATTTCCGACGGCTGCTCAGCACCATGGAGGTGCTGGGCTTCAGCGTGGACGAGCAGAACAGCATCTTCCGCATCCTCTCCTCCGTCCTCCACCTGGGCAACGTCTACTTCGAAAAATACGAGGTACCAGCCCCAGCCCCGATCCGCCCTCTTTCGGCCCGGTTTGGGGTGCAGAGGAGGGGACCGTGGTGTCACCCCCCGTCCCGCAGACGGACTGCCAGGAGATCGCCACGGTGGTGAGCGCCACGGAGATCCGGACGGTGGCGGAGCTGCTGCAGATCTCCCCCGAGGGGCTGCAGAAAGCCATCACCTTCAAGGTGACGGTGAGTGCACGGGGGGGCAGGCGTGGGACCCCTCCTGTCCGAGCGGTGCCGGACCCCAGTGGGTCCAGAACCACGGCTGTGGTGGCTGAAAGCTCTGCCACACCGATGGCTTCGTGTGCCACCAACCAGGAAACGCTGCGGGAGAAGATTTTTACCCCGCTGACTGTCGAAAGCGCTGTGGATGCCAGGTGAGGTGAAGGGGGTCTGGGCTGCGGGGGGACGGGGATAGCACAGGGGACAGGGGCTGGAAAAGGGGCTGCCCACATCCCCGTGGTGTGGGTTTGGTGCTGGGCACCCAACCTGCGGCCCCGGCACCCCTGCAGGGTGCTGCGAGGGGGCAGCGGGTGGCCGGGGTGCCCTGTGCCAGCACTCTGCTCGCCCACCCGGTGCAGGGATGCCATCGCCAAGACCCTGTACGCCCTGCTCTTCGGCTGGCTCACCGACCGCATCAACAAGCTGGTGTACCCGCGGCGGGACGCCCTCTCCATCGCCATCCTGGACATCTACGGCTTCGAGGTGGGGGTTGGCCCCGTCGCGTCCTCCCTCTCCCCCCAGTTCACCACGGCTCCTGCGTGGTCCCATGAGCCATGACCCCCCCTTTTTTTTTTTTTTTTGTAGGATCTCAACTTCAACAGCTTCGAGCAGCTGTGCATCAACTACGCCAACGAGTACCTGCAGTTCTTCTTCAACAAGATCGTCTTCCAGGAGGAGCAGGTGGGAAGGGGAGGGGAGTTGGGGTCTGCCCTTCCCCGGCCACCTTTTGGTGTCACCGCGGAGCTGGGGACTTTGGGGTGTCCGAGCACCCGCCCCGTAGCACGGGGCTCAGCGTGCGGCCGGCATCGCAGGAGGAGTACCTGCGGGAGCAGATCGAGTGGAAGGAAATCCCCTTCAGCGACAACCAGCCCTGCATCGACCTCATCTCCCAAAAACCCTACGGCATCCTCCGCATCCTGGACGACCAGAGCTGCTTCCCCCAGGTGAGGCGCTGCCCGGAGCCGAGGCAGCGAGGACGGGGTGTCACCGTGCCCGGGTGAGCGCACCCCTCTCTGCCAGTGGGGAAACTGAGGCACGGAGCAGCAGGTGCCCATGAGCTGCAACGACAGAGCAGAGAGCTGGGGCTGGCTGGTTCCTAAATCTGGCTGGAAGCGATCTTCCCAGCTTGCAGCCCGCTTAGGGGTGAATTTCTCCCCTTTTTGGGTGGGGGGGGTGGTCATCGCTTTGGGTGCATCCCAGGGGTGCCGCGGAGCCTCACCCCGTGCCGTCCCCAGGCCACGGACCACACTTTCCTGCAGAAGTGTCACTACCACCACGGCACCAACCCGCTGTACACCAAGCCGAAGATGCCGCTGCCCGAGTTCACCATCAAGCACTATGCGGGGAAGGTGACCTACCAGGTGCGGGGCGCCCAGCCCGGGCCTCTGGGGGGTGGGTTAAATACGGGAGGGTCATGGGGCTGATCCTGCAGTGGGGGGCGAGGGACAGCTCTGAAGGGCTGGCTGGGGGCCGGGATCAGCCCCCTACCTTCAGGGTCCTGGCCTTGAGCTCCTCGTCCCCCTGCCGTGCTCCTCACCGCGAGGTCTTGCTTTGTGCCAGGTGCACAAGTTTTTGGATAAGAACTACGACCAGGTCCGCCAGGACGTGCTGGACCTGTTCCTCAGCAGCAGGACCAAGGTAGGGCCCTGCCCAGCCTCGGGGCTGTGCGGTGACGGGGCAGGGGGACATTGGTCCGTGCTGCTTTTATGTCCCCAAGCATTCGTCCCCGTGGCTCAGGAAACCAGGGGACCCGTAGCAGAGCATGCTACTGGCTCGGCCCCATGCCCTTTTCCCATGGGGTTCCCCAGGCTTTGCCCCCCCTCCATCAACGCATTCCCCCTCTTGGGATTCCTCTGTCTCAAAAACCCAGTGGCCTTTCCAAGAAGGGGACTCGGGGGGTGCTGTGCCACCACGGCCACCTTCCTCCTCCGTAACCCTTCCCGTCCCTCCAAGGTGGTGGCCAACCTCTTCTTCGGCCATGCCCAGGTGCTGGCCCGGCAGAGGAGCCTGGTCAGGAGGAGCAGCACCAGGACGCGGCGCTACAAGGCTCCCACCGTGGCCGCCCGCTTCCAGCAGTCGCTGCTCGACCTGGTGGAGAAGATGGAGAGGTCGGGGCAGGCAGGACGTGCCCTGGTGGCAGGGCTGGCTTTGTCCCCCGTGCCCTGTGGCTCATGTCGTCCCTCCAATGCAGGTGCAACCCCTTCTTCGTGCGCTGCCTCAAACCCAACAACAAGAAAGTGAGAGCTGGCCCTGGCAGCGCAGTGGGCGCGTGGTGGCACCGGGGTCCCCACGTCCCCCTTCCCCTCGCCGGTTTGGGTTTGCTCGTGTGGCTTCACCCCCTCGTTCCCCAGGAGCCGGGGCTCTTCGAGGCCGACGTGGTCAGCAGCCAGCTGCGGTACTCTGGCATCCTGGAGACCATCCGCATCCGCAAGGAGGGCTTCCCCATCCGCATCCCCTTCCTCGTCTTCATCGACAGGTGCCGGGGGTGTGCTCGGGGCGGTGGCTCGGAGCTTGTCAATTTGGGGAGGGTCTGTGGCAGCATCCCCAGCTTGGCTGTGGCAGAGGGAGGTGTCCCTTGTGGTGACAGTGTCACGGGCTCGCCCAGGTACCGCTGCCTGGTCGACATGTGGTCCAACGTGGTTCCCAACGGGGCCAACTGCGTGGAGATGCTGAGGAACCTCTGCCCCGTCAGCCCCAGCATGTACTACGTCGGCGTCACCAAGGTACCCACCCCCAAAAGGCCGCCAGGGTGTCGGGGCGCTCCCGTCCCCGTGGTGCCCCGAGGGAAGGCAGCCGAATCGGGGGCCTCACGGCATTGCTCCCCCCCCAGCTCTTCCTGAAGGAGCAGCTGTACCAGGCGCTGGAGAGCAAGCGAGCCCGTGCGCACCACCTGGCCGCGCTCACGCTGCAGCGCTACGCCCGCACCTTCTTCATCAAGCGGCGCTTCCGCTCGCTGCGCCGCAAGATCGTCCTGCTGCAGAGCCGGGCGCGCGGCTACCTGGCCAGGTGGGGGCCTGGGGGACACCGGGGTGGGTGGGGGGGGACCCAGCAGGTGGCACGGGGCGACAGCGGTGCCCTCCCGCAGGCAGCGGTACCGGCGCATGAGGCACACGCTCATCAAGTTCAGGTCGCTGGTGCACATCTACGTGAACCGCCGGCGGTACCTCAAGGTGAGGTGGGCGACGGCACGGCACGGGGGGGTCGCCACGGGATCCTGAGCCCCCCCAGACCTGCAGGGCAGTGCCTGGTGGGTGATGGCACCCCAAGGGGGTCCCGTGCCGCTGGGTCTCCCGCTCAGCGCGGTGTCCCCGCTTGCAGAGGAAGGAGGACGCCCGCCGGCGGGCGGAGGAGGAGAAGGAGAGGATGAAGCAGGTAATGGGGCGAGGGTGCACGCAGCGCTGGCAGGAGCGTGTGTGTGCAATGTGTGTGCAACATGTGTGCAATGCTGTCGTGCCCTCGTCCATGCCATGCGTTCACCCATCGCTGTGGCATCTGGGGTGAGGAGCAGCGCGGTGAGTGCGTGCCATCCCTGTGCTCACGGCAGGAGCTGACGAGGAGGGAGGTGGTGGACGTGACGCACCTGGAGATCCCCGCAGAGCTGATGGGGCTGCTGGAGGCCGCGGCGGGTGAGTGGGGCCGGCACGGCTCCCAGTTGGGCCACCCTCGTCCCCATCCGTGGGGTGCGGGTGCCGGAGCTGCCGGCTGTGCCGTAGCCGCCCGGGAGGTGAACGCCGGCTGCGTGGTCCTGGTGCCGCCCCCGGCGCTGCAGCCCGACTCCCAGCTCACCCTCCCGCTCGACATCAACGACTACCCCATGGCCAAGTACGTGCGGGGCCACTTCCAGGTAAGGGTGGCACCGGCAGCCCGGCGGCGGGCGCCTGCCCTGGTGGGCGAGGGGCTCGTGGGGTTCCTCGGCGCCCTGGACGCGGTGGAGTGGTTTGGTTTGGGGTCCCCGCATGCGGCTCAGTGGTGCCATGGGGCATGAGAGGGGCCGGCTGCGGGGTGGCTGCGGTGCTGCGCGGGGCTGGAGGCAGCCTCCTGCCCGCCTGCCCTCCCTGTGGGTTCCTGTCGTCTCCAGGGGCCGGGGGGACCCCGCTGAGGTTATCGCAGAGACCCGCCGAGCCCTCCTGGACGCCCGACGCGGGGCAGATCTGGAACCGCCTCGGGCACTGCTGCTCCGCGGGGCCAGGAGACCAGGTCGCCTTGCTCCCGGGCCCCCATCCCTGGCCCTGGCTGCTTTGCGCCCTTCCTCCTCCTCTTCCTCCTCTCCCCCTATTTTGGCTGTGTGTTTCCAAGTCTCCGGGATCCCCAACAGCAGTTCCGGGGCCGGATCCCCCTCTCAGCCTCACGGCGGTGCCAGCCCCATCCTGCCCCCCAGCCCCATAGCTTCCATCCACGACGCTCAGCACCATGGGTCTGTGCCTCCCATCGTGTCCCGGGTGGCAGTGGCAGGGTCCCCGGAGGCCGGGTAGCCACGGGTGCGGGTGTCGCTGCAGGAGCCGGCTTTTGGGATGCTGACAGCCCCGCTGGCAGCTCCGCTCACCCGGCTGGACGAGGAGCTGTGCCACGAGGCGCTCGGCCTCTTCAAGCTGGTAGGTGGGATAGCGCGGGCTGCGGCACCGCGAGGAGGAGACGGGGTGGGAGAAAGAAGCCAGACGGCCACCCCGCTCTGCCCCTGCCGTCCCCGCCGCAGATCCTGCGCTTCATGGGCGACCCGGGGCTGGGCGGCTCGCAGGAGACCCTCTTTGGCAACTACATCGTGCAGAAGGGGCTGGCAGCGCCGGGGCTGCGGGACGAGCTGCTGGCACAAGCCGCCAACCAGGTCTGGCGCAACACCAACGTCAACAACGAGGAGCGGGGCTGGCTGCTGCTGGCCGCCTGCCTCAGCGCCTTTCCCCCCTCGGCCGCCTTCGACAAGTACCTGCTCAAGTGAGCCGGGGACGGGGGCTCGCTGGGACCCCGGGGATTGGCGTGCTAGGGGGTCTGGGTCTGGGAGGTGGGGGGGGGGGGGCAGCCCCCAGATCCGCAGGGTCCCATTTGGACAGCCTGCCACGTGTGCCCGGTGGCACTGCTGTGTCCCTCCAGCGTCCTACCGGTGCCCTCAGGACCTTCCTGGTGCGTGTGCCCAAGGATGCTGCTCGCATCTGGGGGTGCCTTGAGGTCCCCCCATGGTCCCTTAGGGCCAAACTGTCACAGGTGCCTGGGGCCACCACCGGGCAGCCCCTCAGCGTCCCCCCTTCCCCGTAGGTTTGTCTCCGACTACGCCTTCGCCGGCTACAAGCCGGTGTGCCAGCGCAAGCTGATGCACGCCATGGCGCGGTCCCAGCTGGGCGCCGCGGCCGCCCGCGCCTACCCGCCCTCGCTGCTGGAGTGGACGGCGAACCGGCGGCAAGCCAGCATGGCGCTGCAGCTCTTCTGCTTCAACGGTGCGGGGCCGCACGGGGACGGGGCTCGGAGGGGGTCCCGGCGTGGCCA
Source organism: Anser brachyrhynchus (assembly GCF_964034855.1). Lineage (NCBI taxonomy): Eukaryota > Metazoa > Chordata > Aves > Anseriformes > Anatidae > Anser > Anser brachyrhynchus. The sequence goes on from NC_137733.1 coordinate 15,226,232, forward strand.
ACCCCACTGGGGTCTCCGGCAGGAGGGGAGCTGGGGACGCGCTCACCGCCTGTCCCTCCCTAGGCGACACGTTCTCCTGCCCCGTGCACTCCTGGAGCACCGGCGAGGACCTGGCCGGGGATGTCCTGAAGCACAGGTACCCGGTGGCTCAGCACCCAGCGGGGTGAACGCAGCACCCAGCATCACCCCGAGCCATTTCGGGTAACCCCAAGCCGTAGGGTGCCCAGCTCGTGGGCACGGTGCCCCCGCGGAGCCGGGGCAGCACCACCAGCAGTCTGCTGTCAGCAGGGGGCTGGCGGAGGGCTGGCGCGGCTGGTCCGTGGCCATGAAGGTGGGCACCCAGTGGGCCGAGCTGGCCGGCCATGACTACGTCCTGGACCTCGTCTCCGACCTGGAGCTGCTGCAGGGCTTCCCCAAGCAGAAGTCGTGCTTCCTCATCGCCTGGGAGGGCGCGGGGAGCCGCGGCCGTGCCAGCCAGGCGTAGGTACCCGGCACGGGGCACCGGCAGCAGGGCTGGATCAGTGCCGCAGGGTCGTGGGTTGGGGCCGGGGGGGGTCTCAAGTTAAGCAAACGCCCCCTCCCCGCAGGGCGCAGGGGCACGGTGGCGTGGATTTGGACGAAGTGCCTCCTCCTCCGGCCGTCAGAGCGCCCACGCTGCCCTCGCTGGCGGAGGCAGAGGGGTACCCGCCGCATGGTACGGCACCCCCAGCACCGTGCTGCTCCCCCAGCCCCGAGCTGCCTGTGGAGCCCCGGTCTCATCCTGCACCCTGCCTGCCAGACTCCGACTTTGGGGAGCCGCGCACCCAGAAGGGTTTGGACCGGTACCTGGACAGCCTCTTCGACCCGGTGCTGTCCTACGGCAACGGGGTGAGCGCTGCGCCCCCCTGCCTGAGGCACAGCAGGGCTGGGGGCGTGGGGCATGGAACAGGCTCTGCCCAGGGGGCTCTGCCTCAGTTTCCCCCCCGATGCTGATCCCCAGGAGCTGGAGAAGCCGGCTGTCCTCGTGCAGAGGATGAAGGGAGGAGGTGGCACAGGAGGAGGGGACGGCAGGGGTGATGCCAAGCAGACCAGACCCGCTGTGCCTGCGGAGCCGCGGCAGCCAAGGGGTGAGCTCCGGGGTCTGTCCCTGGCTCCGTGCCTCAGTTTCCCCACCCGATCCCCAGCCCCTCGGCTCGGGGACACCTTGGGACCCCGCAGCCCTCAGTGCCAGGCTGGCCCAGCTCTCCCCTTTGCCTTCACAGCTGTGGAGCCAGCCCCGTCCCTGCAGCGCTGGGCGGACCCCAACCCACCAGGACCCCCGGTCAGTGGGGCAGGACTGGGAGGGGCTGGGACTGCTGGGGACACTGGGGGACAATAGGGACAGGAGCCAGGTCCTCACGGCGTGACTGTCCTTGCAGGGCAGAGCAGTGGAGGTGTCGCCCACCCGTGGCCCCCAGCCCAGGCCCTACCTGCAGAAAGCCGGTAAGGGGTGCCCGGGCTGGGGTCCTTGGCTTGTGCCACCGAGGGGACAGGGTGCCCGAGACAGAGCTTGTCCCCACAGCGCCCACAGGCCGGCAGTGGGACGGCGAGCCGGTGCGGCACTCCCGGCTCAACTCGGAGCACTTCCCGCGGCCCACGCACAACATCCGAAACATCATCCGGCAGTGCCAGCCCGCCCCGCGCGGCACCCAGCCCGCCAGGTACCCCCGGCCCCGCAGCGAGCCACGGGGCTGCCAGCCACATCCCCCGGCCCCATTGCCCCAGGGTTGGGGTTTGGGCGACGTTGGGATTTGGGCGATGTTGGGGCTTGGGTGATGTTGGGGCTTGGGTGATCCCGGGGTTTGGGTGACGCTGGGGTTTGGGTGACGCTGGGGTTTGGGTGATGCTGGGGTTTGGGTTACTCTGGGGTGCTGTCTCCGCAGCAAGCTCTTTGGGAAGAAGCAGGACCCCCACGAGGAAGCCATGCAGATCCTGAAGGAGCAGCTCTCGGCAGCCCAGGTGCCCGCGGCCGTGGTAGGGACGGGGCCACCCCCGGGTCCCCCGTGCCGGGCTGGGGCTGCCGCCAGCCCTGACCACAGCCCGCTCGCCGCCCCGCAGGGGCCCACGGAGGCGGTGGCTGCGGTGAAACCGGTCACGGGTGGCGGGTACCAGCCGCGAGCACCGACGGGGAGACCGGCAGCCACCCGGCCCCCAGGTATCACTGGGGGGGGTCGGGGCAGAGGGGGCATCTCCTCCTCCCCGATAGCAGCGGGTGACGGCTGACGGGGCTGGGTATGGGTCCAGCTCTGCAGCATCCTCACGGGATAGCTGCCGTGCCCGGCTAAACCCTCTCTGCCCCCCCCGTGCCTCAGTTTCCCCTGGTGGAGAGGGGCTGCCGGTGCCCCCCCGGGGACACGCAGGGCTTTCCCACCCTTTGCAGTCTCTGTGTCACGGGAGCTCCCGTCCGAGGCGCAGCAGGTCCAGACCCAGCTCCACCGCAGCTGCAGCGAGGACTTCTACACCTACCGCAACGTGCCGTGGAAAATGTACATCCGCAAGGAGGTGCGGGGCCGGGGCTGGAGGGAGGGCTGGGGGGGGGGACAGTCCGCTCCGTGGGGCACGGGGACAGGGCAGGGGGACGTGGCACGGGCAGCAGCATCTGCTCCGTGTCCCTTCTGTGCCGGGACAAGGCTGGTGTCAGAGGGGTGCGTGGATAGAGGGGGTTTTCTGTGCTGCTGTCCCTCCCGGCAGGTTTTCTACCCCAAGGACAGCTGCAACAACCCGCTGCTGCTGGACCTCATCTTCCGGCAGGTGAGGCGCTGAGCCAGCCCCGCACCCCCATCTACAGCCCCACTGAGCCTCCTGTGGCCCATCCGAGGGCAGGGGAGAGCCCTGGGGGGGATGGGGGGTCACATTACTCCCCGTGCTCCTCACCCCTCGCCCAGATCTTCACCGACACGCTCTCCGACACCTGCATCCGCATCAGCCCCGAGGAGCGGCTCCGCATGAAGTCCCTCTTCGGTAACGCCGCGCCCCGAGCCTGCTGCTCCCGGGGGGGGGATCACAGTGGGGGGGCTCCCACCTGGCCGCTCCGGTACCCGTCCCCATCTCCTGGGGATGCTCAGCTCCCCATCGCCGTCCCGCTGGGCTGGAAAAGGGGTCGAGCAGCCCCGCTCCCACCACAAAACCCGCGTCCGGATCCTCCTGGGAGCGGGGGGATGCTCACTTTGCCGTATTCCTCTCCGCAGCCCAAAACAAGCTGGACTCCTTCAGCCCGGTGGCCACCGAGAGCGTCAAGAAGGAGATCGTGGCTGCCGCACGGGACGGCTGCGAGGTGTATTTCTCACGTCTCTTCCCCGCCACGGTGAGGACTGAGCCACAGGGCAGAGCGGTGGCATCCCCGTGCCCTGTCTGACGTGGCCATCCCAACCCATCCCATCCTATCCCAACCCAACCCAACCCAACCCAACCCATCCCATCCCAACCCAACCCAACCCAACCCATCCCATCCCATCCCGCCCCACAGGGCAGCGTGGGCACAGGGGTGCAGATCCTGGCCGTGTCCCACGCCGGCATCAAGCTGCTGCGGCTGGTGAAGGGCACCAACGTGCCCGGGGAGCAGCTGCGGGTGCTGCGGGCGTACAGGTAGGGGCGAGCAGGCAGCACGGCCCCGCACGGCTCCCGGGGTGGGGTGGGTGCCGCGGGTGCTTCACCCTGCCCTCGCCCTGCCCCAGCTACGCCGACGTGCTCTTCGTGACCACCCCGTCCAGGAACATGCTGGAGTTCAACCTGAGCAGTGAGAAGCTCATCCTCTTCTCCCCCAAGGCCCCGCAGGTCAAGGCCATGGTGGACCAGTTCATCACGGAGCTCAGGAAGGTGGGGGGCACCTCCCAGGGCTGGGGTGGGCAGCAGGGGACAGCCGGCAGCACGGCTTGGTGGGGTTGGCACCCTGGGGTGGCTCTGAGGCTGGGGGTGCTTGAAGCCCTTGTGCATGGGTGTGCATGAATTTCCTCGGGTGTGCATGGATTTCCTTGGGTCTGCATGAATTTCCATGGGTCTGCATGAATTTCCTCGGGTGTGCACGAATTTCCATGGGTGTCCATGCACCCCCACGGGCGTGCACGCATGCGAGGGCTGTGCCAGCCCCTCCGTGTCCCCAGGACTCCCAGTACGTGGTGGCCGTCAGGAACTACAGCCCGGAGGACGGCGCCCAGCTCAGCTTCCACAAGGGGGACATCATCCACCTGCAGCCGCTGGAGCGCCCCGAGCCAGGTGAGCGGCCCCCAAATCCCCGCACCCATAGCCCTGCGCCCTGCCGTGGGGGTCCCTCGGGAGAGCCACCCCCTCTTGCACGGCTTCACCATCACCCACTGCCCTTCGCAAGCCCAGGGGGTCCCATCCTGACATCGCCGGGGTCTCCCCCGGCACCACCGCGCTGCTCTGCCCGGTGTCAAAACGGCCTCGTTTGGGGACACGAGGGTGGCAGGTCCCCGTGACGCCCCTGTCCTTGTCCCTGTCCCCTCCTCCCCAGACCACTACTACGGCTGCGTGGTCCGCAAGAAGGTGATGTACCTGGAGGAGCTGAAGACGGGCACCCAGGATTTTGGTGGGTGGCTCTGGGGTGCTGGGGTGTCCCCACGCGTGTCCCCAGCGTGTGTGCTGCTGCCCTGGGCCATGCCCCGTCCCGGGGCTGGATCCCCCTTCTGCTGCCCCACAGCTGGCTGGTTCGGGCTCTTTCTGGCACCAACCCAAAGCAGGGCCACATCCCTGCATCCGATGGGGTCCGTGTCCCCTCTACTGTGTCCTTTCCCTTGATCACCACCAAACCGTGGCCGTTTCCAGCCAAAAACCACATCCAGACCCCCCACACACACCTGGGGAGGGCTCATGGGTGCCGCGCGGGGCAGGGGCTGTGCGGGGGTGACCCCCGGGGCCATCCCCACCCCTCTGCCCGGCGCAGGGTGGAAGTTCGGGGCCATCCACGGCAGGTCGGGGCTCTTCCCGGCCGAGTACGTCCAGCCCGTCGCGGCCCCTGACTTTGTCCACTTGCCGGCGGAGAGGAAAGAGGAGCCCCGGGACAAGCAGGGCAGGGTGGCAGCCTCGGGGGCCGTGGCCGTGGCCGTGGCTTCCACCGCCGTGGCCCGGGAGCTGGACCGCAGAACCGAGGTGGGTGCTGCCCCGGGGCCGTCACCCCGCGCGGTGCTGGCCGTGCCCTGCACCCACAGCCCCTCTCTGCAGGTGTCTCCTGCCTTCCCCCGGGGTCCGGAGGGTGATGGAGGTGACCAGCTTGGGGACATCGTGGGGACCTGCCCCATGCTGGCCTTTGCCAGGCGGTATTTCCGCGCGGCACGGTGCGGGACCACGTGAGTGCCGGGGTGGGGGCACCCCGTGGTGGGGACCCCCGTGTTGGGGACACCCGTGCCCAGCCGCTCCCCTCATCCCTCTTTCTCCTAGGGAGTCCTGTGGGATGAAGGGTAAAAAGGAAGGGCCCGACGGGATGGAGATGCTGAGGTTCACCAAGGTGCGGGGAAGCGCCAGGGTGCAGCGTGCCATCCCGTGCCTGGGGTGTCCCTTGCCACGCCGTCACCCGTGGGTCCTCCCGAGGTCCTGACATGCTCAGGAGCTCCCCGAGTGCCACCCCGATGCCCATCCCACCCCTCCGGCTGCTCCTCTCCCCGCCAGGTCCCCATCCAGGAATCGCTCATCGAGTTCACGGACGGCAGCATCAGCAAGCTGGCCACCGAGACTTTCCAGGGTAGGCACGGCCACCCGCCCCGACCCCCTGTCCCCATGGGACCCCCCCATCCTTGGAGAAGGGTCTGGACGAGCAGATGGGGTGGCCCAAGCTGTTGTGGTTCCTCCAGCCTCATCGCCCCCCCCGCAGCAATTTGGGAGGCTGGGGCCTTTGTCACACAGAGGGGAGCACGTCCCCAGGGAAGGGACGGGGCGAGCTGTGTCACCGTGTGCCTTTGTTGCCCCCAGCTGTGATGAAGTTCATGGGCGACCACCCTCCGAGGGGGCAAACGGAGCTGGACATCGTCTGCACCATCCTCAAGGTAAACCCCGTGCCGGGGGTGGTGGCAGCGGGGCCGTCCCCGGCCGCGGAGCGAGCTGTGCCTCTCCCCTAGCTGTGCGCAGAGCACGAGGTCCTGCGGGACGAGGTGTACTGCCAGATTGTCAAGCAGGTCACCGACAACACCAGCTCCAAGCCGTGAGTCCCCGTAGCCGTGCTGGGCTAGGACAGCAGAGCCGGGCTGGCGATGGGGACCGCTGTGTCCCTGGCCATGCCGAGCCACCCTGGCGCCAGGGGGACACCCAGGGGCTGGGGGTGCCACCACTGCCACCCGCACCCAGCCGTGCCGGGCTGGTCCCCAGGGCTGCGGGTGCTGTTACAGCTGCCGAGGGCACCCCTCGCTCTGCCCCGGGGGGCTCAGCCCCGGCTCTTCCCTGCAGGGACAGCTGCCAGAAGGGCTGGAGGCTGCTCTACATCCTCACCGCCTACTACAAGTGCTCCGAGGTGCTCAGGCCCTTCCTCCTGGCTTTCCTGCAGGGTGCCAGCGGGCGCCCGGAGCTCCCTTTCCACGGTAGGGGCTGCGCCCACCCCGGGAACCTTTAGGGGAGCCAGGAAGGGCCGATGTCACGGCTCAGCCCCATCCTGCCGGGCTTTGTCCTGGTGCCTGCGGGGTGCCGCAGAGCCGGTGTGCCCCGTGCGCCCGGGCCTGCCGCCGCCATGCCGGTCCCCATTTCCCCCAGGGATCTCCAAAGCCTGCGAGCAAAACCTGCGGAAAACCCTGCAGTTCGGCGGCCGCAGCCTGTTCCCCAGCAGCATGGAGCTCAAAGCCATGGTGGTGAGGCTGGGTGCCCACAGGCAGGGCTTCAGCTCCCCCCCCCCAAAGTTTGGGATGACCTTGATGTGCTCGGGAGCCCCCCATGGCCACTGCCACGGGGCCGAGCTGATGGCACCATGGGGCACGGTCCTTTGTGGGGACGTTCCTTAGGGGAGCGCTTTGGGGGTGCCCTGAGCTTTTAGGGGGTCAGCACGGCTCGCTACGGCTGGATGGGCAAGACCCAGGACGGTCCCCATGGGATGTCCTGGTGGTTTGGGGTGCTCTTTGGGGTCTCGCCGCGAGAAAAGCACCCCGTGTCCCCGTACAGGCTGGGCGCAGCGCCAAGCGCCAGCTCTTCCTCCTGCCCGGCGGCATCGAGCGGCACCTCAAGATCAAGACGTGCTCGGTGAGTCGGGGGGCACGAGGGGCTCGGTGGCACCCAGCGTGGGCACCCCGAGGCCGCGGTGGGCTGGGGGACTTGGTGCTCTGGGAAAAAAGGGGGTCCCCGGAGGTCGGTTCCCCGGGGAACTGCGCGGGGTGAGCCCCCGGGCACCGTCCCAGCTGCGCGTCCCCCTGCCCCAGGTGGCTCAGGACGTGATAGAGGAGCTGTGCTGCGAGATGGGGCTGCAGCGCCCGGAGGCTTTCGACGAGTACATCCTCTTCGTGGTCGCCGACAGAGGTGAGGGGCTGCCGGCCGTGCCCCCCGGGCGGGTGCCCGACGGGGACACCGCAGCCACGCTGAGGCTGCCGGGGCCCGCGCAGGGCAGAACGTGCGGCCGCTGACCCGCCGCGAATACATCCTGGACGTGGCCACCGAGACGGAGCGCCTGGATGCCAGCTACACCTTCTGGTGCCGCCGCGTGGTCTGGAGCCAGCCCCTCAAGTTCGACAATGAGCTCTACGTCACCGTGCACTACAACCAGGTCCGGCTGCGCCACGGGGCTCCCTGCCCCGGCTATTTCCCATCCCCAAGGTGGTCACACCGTGTCATGTCCCCCCCCCCCGCCCCGTTCCAGGTGCTCCCCGACTACCTCAAGGGGCTGTTTGCTGTCCTGCCGCCTTCGAGGCTGGGAGAGCAGCACTTCCAGCAGGTGGCCAAGCTGGCCACCCTCCAGCACCGCGCCAAGGACGGCCACCGCCTCCCCACCGCGTACGGACGGATGCGCGCGGGCACGGCCGGGAGCTCACGTCCCGCGGGGACCCCGGGGAGCCGCTGGCCAGAGCTGGCCCCGTCCTCCGTGTGCCCGCAGGAGGGAGGTGCAGGACTACGTCCCCCCGCAGCTCTTCCACCTGCTGACGGCCCAGTCCTGGCTCCACATGGTGACCCAGCACACGCAGCAAGCCCAGGCGCTCAGCGCCCACCAGGCCAGGGCGCAGTTCCTGGGTGAGCGGGACGGGGACGGGGACGGGATGCCAGCCGGAGGCTCCTCCACGGGCCTTTCGGGACCTCCACGGAGCCCCCGTCCTCCGCCCCGCAGGGCTGCTGAGCGCCTACCCCATGTTCGGCTCGTCCTTCTTCTACATCCAGAGCTGCAGCAACAACGCCATCGCCTCGCCCTGCATCCTGGCCGTCAACCAGAACGGCCTCAACTTCCTCAGCAAGGACACCCACGTAGGTGTGGGATATGGGGGCGGGCTGCAGACAGGGGGTGTCTCTGCGTCCCCATCCCCTGCAGCCCTAATCCGGGCTGGCACAGAGCTGCGGCGCTGCCATCCCTCTCCCAGCACGATGGGGACCTCTAAACATTTGGCACCCCAACCCTTGCTCCTCCTGCACCCGCTGGCTCCCCGGGGACTCGGGTGCCCCAGGCAGCGGGGAGCAAAGTGGGGGACCTCGGGGCTACCTCCCCTCTTGTGTCGTGTCCCCGTCCCCCCCCCCCCCCCCCCCCCAAAATTCCCTTCCCCCAGGAGCCGGTGGCCAAATTCTCGCTGAAGGAGATCCAGGCGACGCGGACGCGGCGGCCGACGGCCGGCTCCAGCTACCCCTACGTGGAGATCACGGTGGGGGAGCTGCTGGCGCAGGGCGTCACCCAGCTGCAGCTGGAGCAGGTAGGGGCACCCCGGGGACACCCCCGTGTGTGTGTGTGTGGGGGGGGGACGACACGGCCGATATGGGGGTGTCCCCGCGTGCCCCACGGCCGTGTCCCCCCCCCCCCACCCGCCCGCAGGGCCTGGAGCTGTGCCGCGTGGTGGCCGCGCACGTGGAGAGGCTGCTGGGCGCGCGGGAGAAGAGGCTGACGCTGCCGCCCAGCGAGATCACGCTGCTCTGAGCCGCCCCGCCGGATGGTCCCGGGGGGGCTTGGGGGGTTTGGGGTGGAGGGGGGGGGGTCCCCGAGGCTGATGACCCCCCCCCCCCACCTCCCCCCGTTGTCCCCCTCCGTGGGCTGTGACCCCCAAGGATTTCATACAAGGCCGCCACGCTCGGACCGCCTGTGTCTGTGCTCTGTGCTGCGCTCGCTGACGATGGGGGTGCTGAATGCGGACCCCTCGGCCCCCCTCAGCCCCCCCTTATTCCTTCCAGCCCCCCCTGAACCCCCCTAATCCCCCTTCAGCCCCCCCGAGCCCTCCCTAATCCCCCCAGCCCCCCTCAGCCCCTCCTGATCCCCCTTCCCCCGGGCCCCCAGGCCCCTATCAAACCCCCTGACCCCCCCCCCAGCTCCTCTCAGCCCCCCCCAGCCACCCTCGGCCCCCCTGATGCCCCCCAGCCCCCCTGAGCCCACCCAATCCCCCTCCAGCCCCCCCATTCCCTCCCTAGTCCCCCCAAACCCCCTCAGCCCCTCCTGTTGCCCCTTCCCCCTGCTCCCCCTCAGCCCCTCTCAGACCCCCGATCCCCCACCAGGTCCTCCCCAGCCCCCCCCAATCCCCCCAATCTCCCCCTAATCCCCCTCACAATCCCCCCCAGCTCCCCCTAATCCCCCGATCCCCCCCAACCCTCCTCAGCCCCCCAGTCCCCCCCAATCCCCCTGATCCACCCTTCAGCCCCCCCAGTCCCCCCTCATCCCCCCAGGTCCTCCCCAGACCCCCCCAATTCCCCCTAATCCCCCCCAATCCCCCCGATTCCCCCTAATCCCCCCACTCCCCCCCACCCCTCCTCAGCCCCCCAGTCCCCCCGAATCCCCCTCGCCCCTCCAGTTCCCCCTAACCCCCCCTGCTCCCCCCCAGCCCCAGCCCTGCCTCAGTTTCCCCTCCCTCCCCCCCCCCTCAGGGGGCGGGCGCTCCCCTCAGGCACCTCCGCGGCCACCCCAACCCCCTCACCCCCCCCATCCCTCCCCTCCTCCGTGCCCGCGAGGCCCCCTCCCGCGCCGCCCAATCACCCTCCGCCTCTCCCCTCTCCCTCCCTCCCCCCCGCCGCCTCGCGGCCAATTGCCTCCCACCCCTCGGCGCGGGGGCGGGGCGGCGCGCGAAGCCGCGTCGGCGTGAGGGCGGAAGAAGGGCGGAGCCTGCGGCAGGCAGGCAGGGAGCGGCGGGGAGGGAGGGAAGGGGGACGGCGGCGTCGTTGGCCGCGCGTGCGCATGCGCGGGGCGGGGCGCGGGGGGGGCGGGGCGCGGCGGCGGTGCCGGCGCGGTGGGCGGGGCCCCGCGGCGGCCCGGGGATGTCGGGCGGGCGGCTGGTGACGTAGGCGCCGCTCGCGCCGCGGGAACGGCTGCGCGAGACCCCTGGGGCCCGCCGCCGCCCCTCCCCCCTCCGGTACCGGCACCCCCCTCCGCCCCCTCTCCCTCACCGGCCCCGGTGTCCCCGGCCCCGGCCCCGGCCCCGGGCCCCTCCGCCATGGGAGCGGGCAGGGCGCCGCGCCGCGCCGGGGCCGCCGCTGGGCATGTGCCAGGCTCGGCCGCCGCCGCCGCCTGAGCTTGCCCGGTAACCGGGAGCTGCGGCCGAACCGCCTTTCCCTCCCCCCTCCCCCCCCCCCCACCCCGTGCCGTCGCCGTTTCGTCGTCGCAGTCACCGCAGCCGTTACCGCCGTTACCGCCGCCGCCGCCGTCGCCGCCCCGGGCAAAGCCGTGAGTTGGGCGTCCCGGATTGCCTGGGGGGGGGGGTGTGGGCTGCCTTAATCCTTCCGGTAACCCCCCGGTAACCCCCGGGACCCCCCCGGGACCCCCTCCGGCACCGCTGGTAACCCCCCCGTGCACCCGGTACCACCTCCCCAGACCCCCTGATACCTTCCGGTAACCCCCGTGTACCTCCCAGTAACCCCCGTATATCCCCCGTACCTTCCGGTAACCCCCCTATGCCCCCGGTACCAACCCCCAGACTCTCTAATACACCCCGGTGACCCCCTATACCCCCCCGGTAACCCCCCCATACCCCCGGTACCACCCCCCACAGACCCCCTATACCTCCCGGTAACCCCCCCCATACCCTCCGGTACCGCACCCCGTACCCCCCGGTACACTCCCCATGCTCCCGGTAACCCCCCCCATACCCCCCGTACCCCTCAATAACTCCCGCATATGGCCCGGTAACCCCCCCCCCCCCATACTCCCAGTACCCCCCAGTACCCCCCCCGGTACCCTCCCGGTGCCCCCCCACCCCACAGAACCCAGCCCGGGGGGCCACCGGCCCTTACCGGCAGAAGGCCCTGTAGGCCTGGTCCATGCAAGGGACATCGGGAGGGACCGGGGGGACACCGGGGGGGCCCGAACCGTCCCGGTTCCCCCCGCTGACGCCCCGTGGGTGCTCTCCCGACAGGGCGGCGGGTGCCATGAGCAGCGGCTGCGCGTCCCCCGCGGCGGCAGCGGGGCGGTGACGGAGCGCGGGGCCCGCCGAGGCGCGATGGCCGGCAGCGGCTACACGGACCTGCGGGAGAAGCTCAAGTCCATGATGCCTTACCGGGACAACCCCAAGGGGCCGCGGGAGCCCGCCGAGCCCCCCCCTTACGAGCGCAAGCGGCGTTACCACGAGGACTCGGCCTCGGAGCCCAGCGACTACGAGGAGCAGCAGCAGCAGCAGAAGGAGGAGGAGGAGGAAGCCCGGAAAGTGAAGAGCGGCATCCGACAGCTTCGCCTCTTCAGCGCCGAGGAGTGCGCCAAGATCGAGGCCCGCATCGAGGACGTGGTGTCCCGGGCGGAGAAGGGGCTCTACAAGGAGCACACGGTGGACCGGGCGCCGCTGCGCAACAAGTATTTTTTCGGGGAGGGGTACACCTACGGGTCGCAGCTGCAGAGGCGAGGGCCCGGCCAGGAGCGCCTGTACCCGCGGGGGGAGGTCGACGCCATCCCCGAGTGGGTGCACGACCTGGTGATCAGGAAGCTGGTGGAGCACCGGGTGATCCCCGAGGGCTTCGTGAACAGCGCCGTGATCAACGACTACCAGCCGGGGGGCTGCATCGTCTCCCACGTGGACCCCATCCACATCTTCGAGAGGCCCATCGTCTCCGTGTCCTTCTTCAGCGACTCGGCGCTCTGCTTCGGCTGCAAGTTCCAGTTCAAGCCCATCAGGGTGTCGGAGCCCGTCCTCTTCCTGCCCGTCAAGAGGGGCAGCGTCACGGTGCTCAGGTAGCGCGCCGCCTCGCGGAACGCCCGTCCCGAGGCGCGTGGGCCTTCGGCTCGGCTCCCTTGGCGGGGCACGCGGGGTCCCCGGGCGGCGGGAAGGGGCCAGGGGGTCCCCAGTGGGGACGGCGTTTTGGGGTGGTCCCACAAGGGGGAGATCGGATCCGGAGTCGCCTGCTGGTGGAGCTGGGATTCGGTGCCTTTCCCCCGAGCGGCCGCGGTTGGCATCGAGGCGCAAAATGGATCCCGCACCCGGGCTCTACCCTTAGCCCTCCCGACGCGACCCGAAGGGCAGGGAGGTGGCGCGAAGGGCCTCGTGCTCCCGGGCTGCCAGCGGGGAGCTCGGAGCCCTCACCTGCGGGACGGGGACGGCGCGGACCCCGCGGGGACTGTCCCCGGGGGAGCGCGGCGGCGGCGACGCTTGCAGGGACGGCGCTCGCCCCCGTGGAGGTGAAACGACCTGCCCAAGGTCACGCCGCGAGCCGCTGCTACAGCCGGGCTCCGTGCTGGGAGCCGTCTCCTCCCTAACCCCCGTTGTCTCCCGGCGGGCGCACGGAGCCCGCGGGACGGGCGGCACGGCCCCGGGCAGCCCGCGTGCTCCTCGCTCCCGCGCTCGGAGGGCCGGTGCCGGGGCTGCCGGCCCTCGTCAGCACATCGCGAGCCTCGTCCCCGCGTCCTGAAGGTCAGAGTGCTTGCCGCCAGGAGCGGGGATGGCCCGGGCTCTGCCAACAGCGCTCGGAACTACCAACTTTTTTTTTTTTTTTTTTTTTTAATTTGGGACCGGCGAACGTCCCGGGCGGGTTTCAGGGCTCCCTGCTCGTAACACAACCCCGCGCCTTGGCTCGCAAAGCGATCGCCGCAGGGCGCAGGAAGGAATTTCCACCTCCCCCCCCCCCCCCCCCCCAGCCACAGGCGTCGCGCTGGTGACCGGGGCGTCGGTAATAACGGCCGGGATCTCACGGAGCTTTTATCCGGGGAAAGCTGCGCAAACATTAACCAGTGCCCCCCCCCCAGCGTTAGGTAACTCAGCGGGATCGAGCGAGGCTGCGGGAGGATCCGCCAGCAGGGAAGGCTCTCCCGAGGCTAAAGACGTTTTCTTATTCCCTGGGGAGCGTGGCCGGGGCAGGGAGGGTGCAGGAGAAGGGCAGAGGTCGGAGTGATTTTTCCCGGAGCGGCGCTGGGAGGGAGCCATCGCGGCGCGTCCGCTTACCGTGAGGCCGGACGCAGGCAGCAAAACTTTCTGCCTTAATTTTTCCTGCCGGCGAAGCGAGCCCCCGCGATGCCCGGGGTAAATGGCTGTACTCCCTTTCGTAGCCGGGGCTCGCTCCCGTGGACGGGGAGAGCGTTTTCGCGACCGAGCGCGCGCGTTCGGAACCGTCCTGCGGGGTCTGTCTGTAGTCGTAGCCAGAATCACCGGGAAAATGCTCAAATTCACATCCGAAGCGGGATCGGGGCTTAAGCGGTGGAGGATCGGCCCCTCGTGGGCTGAGGGAGAGGTGTTTCCTCTGCTCCACAGCAAGCGAATCGCGGTTTCTTGTCCCCCAAAACCGCTGGGAAGGAGCTGGCTCGGGGTCCCTGGAGCAGGAGCGAGTTGTGTGCCATGCGGCTGTGCGGCCGGCGTGCCGTGGGTGCCGCCAGCAGGTCCCTGAAGCGCTCCTGCAAAGCAAACGAAGATGTTTTGGTGGCTGCACGGAAAGGTTGGCTTCCTCGCCGCCCCAGGATGGCATTCGCCAGCCTCACGCAGGGTTAGACGTTCAGAGGTTCTGCTTTCCAGCAAATAACAGCCCCTAACCTGGGGATTATTTCAATTTCGGGGATTATTTCCGTTCCGGCGCAGCGGTTAGCAGACACTTAGCACTCACTTAAGGGAGATTCTGCCAAGGCGATGGGCCCGGGCTGCTGTGATCCAGGACTTGAGCAAACCTCCCGGCTCCCCTCTGACCCCAGAGCTCGGGGAAGGGACGGAGGATGTTGGGGAGATCTCGGGGTGCAGCTCCCGGCCCAGCTGGCGGCGGCGGTGAAGCCAGCTCCCCGAACTCGGCTTCCTCTCCTCCCAGCGAGCGGTTGCCGGAGGCAGTTGCCCTGGAGATAGGGAAACGGCGGAGATAGAAGCGGCATGCCTGTAATGTCTGGGATTCAAATGCTGCTGGGTCAGAGGCTGCTCCTGGCAGGCCTCCTTCCTGGGGAAGCCAGCGGAGCCACGCTCGCTTACGGTACCGTGTGGAAACCGGGAGGCTCGCAGGAAAGCCGCCGGGTTCCCCTTTTCCCCCCTCTTTCCCCGCCTCTCCCCATCCCACGCGCGTCCCGGTCCCCATCCCAGCTCTGTTCAAAATCCCCCTCGCGGCCTCGTGGCCGCCCCCCGCCCCGCAGAGGGGCTTTCCCCGTGTCCTGCCCTCGACTCGATGCGCTTGCTTCAGGTTTTTCCCGGTGAGGCTCGGGGTTGCCGGTAAGCGCCTGGCGCGGGGGGGACGCTGCCGGTTAAACTTTGCAGCAGGCTGAAGCGTTTGCCGCGAGGCGAGGTGGGCCGGGCTGTTTGCGACCCCTGCACCGGCCTCAAACTCGAGCTGCGAAGCGTTGGCGTCTCCAACGAGGGGTTAGGGTCGCAAAGACGCCCTCGCAAGGAGTTTCGGAAGAGGAACGGAGGCTCCCCTCGCCGCGTCCAGCAGGACAAAGGCTGAGCCGCCCGGAGGCCGCCCGCCCAGCCCCGCGCTCCTCCGGCAAGGTATTTTCTCTCCGTTTGCCTCCCTGGTGCAGGTTTGCCCTCGGAGGACCGGGGACCGGCCCCCTCTGCGGGTTGTGCCCCCCGGAGAAGCAGCCGGCGGTGGGCGTTTGCTTCCACCTCCGCGTGCGCCGGCCGGGCCGAGAGGAAATGGCAGCGCCGAGCCGGGCTGCGCTAAGACCTCGGTGCCATCAGCTTCCTGTAGGTGCTTGCTGGCAGGACCACGTCTGTGAGTTTGGTATTTTTTTTTCCCCTGTTTTAAAAAAAAAGAAAGGAATTTGATAAGCATCAATCAGCAGGAGCGCTGCGGAGGAGATGGAGGATTGGCCCGTCTGCCGGGGAGCGGGGTTTTGACGAATGGTTAGGCTGGGAAAATTAAAAAAAAAAAAAAAAGGGGGGGGGGGTGGATCTGTTGGGGTGGTGCAAAGCCCCGCAGCATGTAATGGATCTGGGCACCTGGTGGGCTTGGGTTTAATTACCGAGCGTCGTGTCTCCGCGCCTGGGGTTGGGGGCCAGCAAGGCTGCAGTTAAGCAGAGGAGTGAACCCCCCCAGGTAATGTCTGCGGAGCTCTGCGAGCCCGAAAGCGGGTGGGTTTTCCTTCTGGCACCGGCGGGCGCTCCGAGGAGAGAGCAGGCCCGCTCCCCCGCCGCTTGTAGTAGCGGTGGGAACGCGGCGATGTTCGCCTCGTGCTGTCCAGAGGCAATGCCTGGTGGCAGCGCCGTCAGCCCCGCTGCTCGGAGCCTCTGGAGGCCGAACCTGCTTTGTTCCCAGCTGGAGGGGTGGCTCCGCGGCCGCCGGGCTCGGGTGCTTTCCCAGGAAAGCCTGATCCCGAGGAAAAGGCTCTGCCTGCCGCGGAGAACTTCTGCCCGCGCCGGCAGCCACGAGGGCCTCCTTTCTGGTGATACCTGTACAAAAAAACACCCTGCTTTCGGTTACGGTGGGGGTCGGGGAAGAAAAAGTAAAAAAAAGAGGCTCGGGGAGGAGGTGTGGGTGTCGGAAGCCCCAGCAGGTGAGCTGGGTGGCAGCTGGGCTGCTCCGAGCAGCCTGCGGGTGGCATCCAGCCTCCCCTCGGCCCTCTGAAAAATGCTCCGGGCCGGATGCGTCACGCTCGGGTGTTGCCAGCAGTTCAGGGCTTTCTTCGCCACGTTACCCCTCGGCGCTTTGGTTTCGTCGGCTGGGCAAAAAACGAAATCCCCGGGTGCGCCGCTGATGTCCTCGTGGGTGTTTCGTTCCAGCGTCTGTCCCTCGGCTGTCACCGGGACGTGGGAAGGGCAGGGAGCGGGTGAGAAATTGGTGCTGGCACCAAGCAGGACAACTGAGAAATAACCTTACCCTGTTCCTGACCGGTTCCTGCACCCGCCCCATGCTGGAGGGCCGTGCAGGGCCCCCCTCGGGCCATGGCAAGGTGCAAGCTGAGCTCTCCCTCCCCGTTGTGGCATCGGGGCTGCCTGGTGGGTCCCCGTTAGGGCTGAGGGCTGTTGTTTGGGGCCGTCCCCCTGCACCTGGGGCCGCCAGCTCTGCTTAAGGTGCTGGAAAGCGAGCTGGGAAATGAGTTCTTGTCTGGGGAGGGGGAGAGGCCGGGCTGACGTCTCGTGATGGAGGGCGCAGGTCTCGGAGCAGACCTCCTCCCCGCGTTCGGGGTGAGGATGTGCCGAGCCGAATGTTAACGTGGGTGACATTAATGAGTCCGCTGGAGCTTGACGCGGAGATTCCTGGAACATAACGGAGCATTATTACAGCCCCTTTGCATAACGCTGCCTTGTTCCGCGGCGCCCTGAAGGGCGGGGGGGGGCGGCCAGCAGCCCCTCTCCCCACCGGTCAGGCCTCAGGCTCTGAGCTCCCTCCTCAAAGCAGCCTTCAGGTGAGAGGTGTGCGCTTCCAGGCGAGCGGGTGGGTGATTTACCCAGACACAGGAAACCCCGTCCTGCCCCCCGAGGAGACCCGCATGTGCGTGACGTGTTGTTCCCCGAGCATCCCGAATTCGCGGGCTGCTGAAGCCTGGTGGCGGGGAGCGCGGGCAGCGGCTCCCCGGCCGTGCCGGCGGGCAGAGGGAGAGCAGCGGGAGCTGAGGCTCCTCCGAGGGAAGGAGCCACCGGAGGAAATGCTGAGCTCGGGCTCCGGCATCCCACATGAAACGCTTTCGAGGTGTGGTGCGAGGCAGGGCGTGCTGCGGCTGCCTTGGAAGCGTAAACCCCTGCCCCTGGGAAGCGCCGCCGTGGCCTCTGGCACCGCTTCGCGGATCCGCAGGCGTGTGGGTCCCGCTCCCGGGGAGGCTCTGTGAGCTCTGCGCGGGGTTAACCCAGGGCGGGGGCGCACTGGCTCCCTGCGACCCGAGTGGCCTTCGCCCCGACGCCTTCCTGCCCTTGTCAGCCATTTCGGGAGGCGTTTCGCTTCTCCTTCCCCGCGCCGGACTACAACTTGAAGTATTGAAGCCATCCCCTACACCAAAACGCTCTCCTGCCAACGACGGCTGCGGCGCGGTGACGGAGCGGTGAGCCTCGCGCACTCCATGCTGGCCCAAGCTGCTGCCTCGCCTCATGAGCCCCACGGCACGGAGGTTTTAGGAGCCCAGCTTGGTTTGCAGCCTGCTTCGGAGGGTCGCCGGGGCTGCGGCGGGCCGTACCGTGACCGAGGAGCAGAGAGGGTGAGGCTGCTGAGCACGAGCGAGTGTCCCGTGCCCGGGTGGTGGGGACGAGGCGCTCAACTCCCGGGGCATCAGGCGCTTGGTCTGCACCCCTCCTCCCCTGACACACCGAATCGGTGCCAAAGCCCACCTGCGAGCGCTGGGAGAGGCTCCGGCAGCAGGCTCTTCCCGTCCGTGGACGCGTCCGGGTGTGCCGCGTGTCTCAGCGGTGATAGATGGCTTTTTCTCGGGACCCGTGCGAGAAAGCGACGTGGTGATTTTTCTTCTGCTGTGAGCTGATCTCTTGATAAAGCTCCCGTAAACAAATTAGCTGAATTTACGCTCCGTAAACTCATTTTCAACGCGACTTATTTCGCGATGTTGCGGCAGGTGGCCTTTTCTCTGGTGTATGCTAAAAAAAATTGAGTCAAAATTTAAAAAAAAAAAAAAGGCCTGACTGCTACTATTTTCTCGAAGTTTCTTCTTTTATGGCAGTCTAGCTGGGGAACGGGGTGTTTGGAGGAGGAATTCATGGTGGAAGTTGGGAACGGATTGGCCAAAGTTTGTTGTTGCAGCCACGTTGTGCCTCTGCCCGTTGTCTTTCTCACAGTGGCTTTCTGTTTCTGTTGTCAGCGGATACGCAGCTGACGAAATTACACACTGTATTCGACCGCAGGACATCAAGGAGAGGAGAGCCGTCATCATCCTTCGGAAGTAAGTGTCGGAGCCCTCTGGACAGTAAGGCAACCTCCAGTCTGTTGGTGTGATTTTCAAGGTGCTGTTAAAGCAATGCTTTTAACAACAACAACAAAAAAGCCGTGCTTGTTAATACGCTGAGTCGATCTTAAATCTTCTAGGTCCCACTCTGCCCGTTTGCAGGCACTGTTCCTGTCCGAGCACGTGGCTTTCGTTGGCTGCCCGGCTCCAGGCAGCTAGGATTTCAAACTCCTGTGCCCTGGGCTGCACGTCCAGGTGTCTGATCATACGATAGCCACGTGCAAAAGTTACCTGGGCAGCGCTTTGAAGCTGACGATGAAGAATCATCCGTAAAGCAGACAGGTTTCTTGGTAGCGTGGCTTTCATCTCCTGGGGAGAAGGGAGGAAGGCGCTGGCTTTGAGGGGAAGTGGATGCGGTGAATTTAGTGACCAGTTCATAGAGGTTGTCCTGGGAGCAGCGAAGCCGGGCTCTGTAAGTCGCGTCGCACGCTTCCCGTTCCAGAAGATAATTGCGGGGGAACCACCCCAACGTCCCCGGTGTCACCTTCTCCTGTACCCAGAAATGGCATTTCGTATCAGTTCCTTTTACTAGAGGACTAAAATATGTGTATGCACCACGTTGACCCACCTTTATCGGGCCTTAGAAGTTGTTAGCAGCAATTCCACCGTCAAGAAATGTTTGTAAGTGGAAATACACGTGGCTTTGGGTGCTGTTAACCCAGACAAAAGTGTGGCCATGATGGCAGGGCTGTGGCCCAGGCTAGCATGAGGCTAGCGGGCAAGTGCTGTAGATCGGGAGTTGTGGAACTTCTGGGCAGCCTAGCTGGTTTCCAGACAGCCTGGTGATGCGAAGATATGGCACAAGGCCAGCAGCGCGGAGTCGGACATCTGGTTAGAGAGATCCGTGAGATGAAGGCAGGGAAACAGCAGCCCTGAGGCGTTAGCAGAGCCGGGGAGGCGGGATGAGATGCGGCGGGCGATAGGGTGGGATGAGGGGAAGGGAGGGGAGAGCCAAACCACCGGGCTGCCGGCTGTTGGCGTGTTAGGTGAGTGGTGAGGTGACTGCGAGGAGAGCCCGAGGGTGGCTGCCTTCCAGTCGCTGGTTACTGCACCAACAAAAAGCCGTGCGAGTGCTGATGAGCGCCGGCGGGAGGCGTCTCCAGACCCTGCAGGGGGAGAGAGCTGGGCTCTGGCTGCTTTAGTCGGGCTTTGGGGCAGAGAAGCTGCCTGTCCTAGGCTGCCTTTTCCAAGGAACTGCTCCGCAGACTTGGCCGAATGAACTAAAGCTGCCCGAGCTGGCGCAGATGTACGACTCCCTGTTCAACCTGCCTCTTACCCTCATCAGCCCCCGTAAGCTGCGGGCGCTGAGTTATCTCACTTTGGCCTGACTGCCCTCGGAAAGCAGCCAGGCGGGCGTCCAGCTCTCCAGGACGTACCTGGCCGACCCGGTGCCTCCCTGCTGAGCAGACGAGGCCGTTAGCTCCCGGCAGAGCCGGCTGCCCGCGTTTGCCCCGGCGTCCTTCTGCGGCAGCCGGTCCGGCTGTCCTCCCCGCGGGGGCCCGAGTCGCTTAGCGTTAGGGCGGCAGTGACCGCCCCGTCATACGCAGACAGCGATGACTTGCCTGGCGAGCTGAAGGAAACCACAACGGGATCTTCCTACGAGCAGAGCGGAAACCCCCCGGGGGTTATTTCTGTGTGATCTCCGTAGGGCTGAGCAGCCCCGGCGAATACACGGCCGTTGCCTGTTAGTGCACCCTTTGGTGGACCTTTCCCCGCGCTCGCAGCCCCCGGAGCAGCTAGTGCTGCAGCGAGTGCCCGGATCGTGCAGCTCGTGCAGGCTGAAGCAGCGAGTTACGCAAGCAGGAAGACAGCCAGCCGCTTCTGCTGGCACGCGAGGTTTGGGAGCAGCCCTTGACCTCGTGAAACTCGCCGTCTCCTCCTTGCTGGTGAGAGGCAGCCCGCAGCTTTCCAGAGGGCTCAGATACCCCGCGGTCACGTCACGGAGCAGTATAAAAGCTGCATCCAGGAGCTGGGATATTTGGGATATTTGGCTCCGAACAGGCTGCCAGAGCGTGCTGGGCCCCAGACGTTAAGAGTCTGGATCCGTTCTTGCCTCCGCTCCGGGCACGTGGCTCTGGAGGCGGTTTTTGCTGGCAGCGGCAGGACGAAGCCGTGCGTGCCGGAGAAGTGGCTGGCTTTCTCGGCACGCCTGAGAGCGGCGCGGTTACCAAGTAGGTCAGGAGCACTGGAGAGCTGCAGCGTGATGGCATTTACGGTGTTTCCTGCGCCACGGGGCTGCGGGGAGCCGGCGAGGTTTGGGAGCGCTCTGAGCGAGGGGCGGGCGGGCGGGGGAAGGAGCGATGCTCTGAATTTCCTGAGCTGCTGCCAGAGGTAAGGTGGGAGGTAGGGGGAGAAGTGAGACCTCCTCAAGCGGGGCTTGAAAGTCATTTTACAGGGCTTATGCAGCCATTTGTACTTAGCTGTTTGTGAGCTGTCGCACTGGGGAGTTATTTCATTTAGCTTGGACTTCGCTGGGTGATTTGCTTTCCGTTTTGGTGTAGCCCCTCCTAGTACCTGCTCCTGCAGCTCATATCCACGTCGCTCTGCGGTGACGGGGCGTGGCTGGTGCTCTCTGACCCTTGCAGTGCATTTAGTGGGTTTTTAATTGTAGGCCTCTGGTTATTATATTTGAAATACATTTAAACCTCCCGAGGTGTCCAGGGCAGGATCCGCAACGCTTTTGGTGCTCCGGCTGGCCTGGCTCCAGTCCCGGAGCTGCAAACAGCTCAGGATGGCTTTGCAGACTAGTGCAGGCTCCAGCCTGGCAGCAGCTGCCTCAAAAACCTGCCTCAAAAGCTGAAGCTCCACACCAGGGGACACGTAGTGATTCTCCCCTTTCTTTCACCCAGCCCCCTTTGGTATTCATCCCCAGTCCTGGGGAGCGAGGCAGCAGGAGCAACGTCAGGGTGCCTTTCTGCCCAGAGACGTGCACGGATCCTCCTGAAACTGGCACTCTGGAGCCCTGGCACCACCTTTTAGCACGCTTTGCCCATTCTTAGGCTTCGGTCTGTTTTGAAACTGACTTCGGCAGTGCTTCTAAGTGGTGACCAGTAACTACGCTGCACTGGGAGATGGTGACGGCACCGTCGTACGGCACCACGGTGCCACTGGTGCCATGCAGCCCGCTGCCTCTCCGTGCGTGCTGCAAGCTGCTGCTGCAGCCGTGCCCGGGCAGCAGCGGTGGCAGCTCTGCTCGGAGCTCTGCTCGCTCTCTGCTGGAGCTCCAGCGTTGCTGTTGCAGCGTGACCAAGACTGCTGTGCCGCTGTAAAGGATGCGGCGCGGCTGCTGTTTGCCAACCCCACTTCTGACTCGAGCATGAGTCGAAGCGCTAAAGCTCTTAGTCAAGCCGAGAAATGCCCGACCCCGCGAGGTCCCTGAGAGAGGAGGGAGTTTCCAGACAGAAGCGGTTATTGCTGGTGGAGGCGATGATGGATTTCTCGGTGCATCTCCCAGGTGGCTTAACTGGAGCTGCAAGTTGTTGAGGAGTCACTGTGATTTCATGGGGTTTCACGGGGAGCCCAGCACCTCCGCTCAATGCCCTGTCACTGGGATTGCAGCGAGCACAGCACCTTTCCTGTCCTCCCAGAATCACCTCTGAGTGATTCCCACCCCTAAACCTTTCTCTGTCTTCTGACCAGTTCAGTAAAGGTTAAAAATTAAAGCATCAAGTGCAAGAGAACTGCAGCTTGTTCTGCCTTTGAGTGTAACGACCCTGACCCACTTCTGGAGCTGTGTGGCTGGGATTGAGGGTTCTGCTTCAGTGCATCTAGGACAAGCGTCTCTTGCAGCCTGCTACCGATCCTGTAGAAACTCCTCGCAAATTCTTTTTTTTTTTTTTTTTAATTCACAGAACAAGACTAGATGCACCTCGACTGGAAACGAAATCGCTGAGTAGCTCTGTGTTGTCACCAGGTTACACCTCCGACCGCCTGTCGGGGAACAACAGGGACCAGATCCTGAAACCCAAGCGGTCCCATCGCAAAGCAGACCCCGATGCTGCTCACAGGTAGGTTGGGCTCTCCTAAGAGCAAGGAGTTGGTCAGTGAATGTTTGAGGCTCCCGGCCTCTGATGAGAGAGGCTGCACGGCGCACTTGAAGCATCCTGGTTTGCACCTCTTTGCCAGGTGCTTCCTGTGGCACGCAGATCTGTTTTATCAGACCACGTTGCTTTATACGTTCCTCCGAGGCTTGCGGAGGCTAAGCTCCGGCTGTAAGCAGCTTACATTGTTTATCCTGTGAGTGGCATAATGAAGAAGCAATAGATTTGGCTGGCTCTTGATAATGCAGTCATTCAGAACAATAGTTTCCCTGCAGCTAATTATTTTTGACCTCTATTGCCGAGCAACCTGCGCGGCTGTGTTAAAGTACATTATGAAAGTAGTCTTTGGAGAGAACGTGAGAACCGGGAAGGGCGAAGGACTCCCTGGGAAGCTTCTTAGATCTGTTTTGGTTCCAGGGCTGTGTGTATTTGTGTGTGTGCGTGCAACCAGACTGTGTGGGTGCATAAGCCTGACCTGCAAGAGAGCTCCTTGCTGAGGTTGCAGACAGCTTGAGCTCTGCAGCAAGGCTCCCCTTAAACACCACCCTGCTCGCGCGTATGTACTGATAGCCAGGAGTGATAGCCGGCCTGCCAGCTGTCATTTCTGCCGTTCTCTAACTCTGAAGCCTCCCAGGAATTGATAGGGCACTCTCGGCACGTTGTGCAAAACCCAAAGGTGGTGGGGCTCGGCTGCTGTGAAGTCGCAGCCCGTGTTTCAACCTGTCCTGGTGAAGGAGGAGGGCGGGGATGGCGTGTTTATGAGCAGCGTTCGTTCACCAGTGCTCGGGGTGACTGGGCACGCTGATCACGAAGCGAGCCTGCAGAGGAAGGCTTACCTCGGAGCCTGCAGCGGGCTGCGTGTGATCAGAGGAGGGGCCGTGCAGGGCAAGCCTGCAGACTGGTGAAAGCCTGCCGCGGAGGAGAAGACACACGTTAACAGAGAGCAGGCTCAGCACAGACCCCTGCGGCAGATGGGTGTCAAAAACATGGTTTTCTCTTCCTTTGGCCTAAAAGACTCCGGCATAACGTAGGTAAATAGCAGAGGCGGCAGCATCTGTCAGAGGAACTCGGTTGCCACCTAGGATAAAATGAACTAGGATAAAATCCTGCCAGCGTGGCCCTGCCGTGAGCTGATCGCAGGTGAGAGCAGGGGCAGCTTTCTGCAAGAACTGACTGCACGAACGCTGGAGAGAGCAGCAGGAGGGCACAGGAGCTTGGAGCTGTGGTTTAATCCTGCACCACGAGTCTCCTCATAGCTCCTCTGTAGGGCACACAGGCCCCTCTGCCCAGGGGGCTACGGGCTGCAGCTAAAGAGGGGCGGCCAGGCCGTTTGGAAGTGTGCACGGTGGAGGTGGAGACCAAAGCTGGCCATGCGAAGGTGCAGGGCTTGCGCCATTCAAAGCGAAGTTCTCAGCCTTGCCGTGGGATGTGCGGCTTGGCGATCTGTTCCTGCTCTGCCAAGAGCCCAGAGCGTAGCACCGGGAGAGCAGCGTGGAAAAAGTCACTCACGTTGCTCAAAGTATGCAGAAACCCAGATGGTGTCCACACAAGGAGTGCTTAAATCCCGTTACGGCCGCGTTCTCACTCCCTCTCTCCCTCCCTCCCCCTCTCTCTCTCCGTAGGCCACGGATTCTAGAAATGGATAAAGAGGAGAACAGGCGCTCGGTCCTCTTACCAAAACATAGGAGACGGAGCAACTTCAGCTCCGAGAACTATTGGCGAAGGTCTTACGAGTACACGGAGGACTGTGATGAGGAGGAGGAGGACGGCAGCCCGGCCAGGAAAGTTAAAATGAGGCGACACTGAGGAATGCACTTTCCGGGCTCGTGGAGCTGATGAGATTGGCCTCCAGTCTGTGAAAACTTTCTCCTCCCTCTGGCTATCTTCCATCTAGCTTCAGTTTTGGTTTTTCCTTTCAGGCTGAAGAGTAAACAGGAAGGATCTAGCGATTTGTTTTTATGAATGGAGGAATGCTGAGACGTATGTAAGGATGGAACATGTCCAGTGCACATGGTGTCCTGAGTCATGGGTCAAACGGGCATCTCTCCCTTAGGAAGCAGATAGAGTTATGCCAGGCTGTCTGTTGGGATTTCTTTTGAAAACACCAAAAAGTTTAACTGTTTTCGTTGCGCAAGATTCAAGAATTGTATTTTTGGTTTTGTTTTTTTTGCTTTAACTTCCTTTCCAAATGTTCTAAATATGATGTTAGACCCCAGGAGCTGAAATTCTCTGTGGTGGCCTCGTATTCCTTGCTTCACCAAAGGGCTCCTTGGTCTGCTGTTACCTAGTTGTCGTTGGGTTGTGTTTTAAGAGTGTGCCCTGCAGTAACTGGAAGTTTGGAGCTTTGCAGACCCCTCTTACTGCGTTGATTACAAAGGGTTTAGGAACGTTTGTGTTGCACTTTAGTACCAGTTTTAAATGCCGTAGGTTTTCTTTCCGGTCCCTCTTCCCAAGCCAGCTTGGGCTCACAGCCTCGTGTCCCCGGGCTGCCCTCTCCGAGAAGAATGTGCTTACCCCTGGCTTCTCAGCGCTGGCCTGACCGGCGATGTATTTTGGTTGAGGAGGGAGGAAACGGGGCTGATTTCACTGAGGCCAGGCCGGCATCGCCCTGAGGTCCGTGTTGGAGCCCGGGGGCTGCAGCGTCAGCACCGAATACCTGCTGCTTTCCGGGCACGGCAAAGAGAAGCGGGTGAGGGCCGTGCTTGTGAGGATGCCGGGCTTGGGGGGCCCCCCCGAGAAAAGCTGTCCTCCGCCTCCTGGCAGCGTGGCGGGCTGGTTTTAACATCCTGCCCCTGCTGGGTGGAGGGAGAGGAGCCGGCAGGGCACCCCGTGCCGAGGGCAGGCGCCGATACGGGGCCGCCGGGGAGCCGGGCACCTCGGCTGCGGTCTGTCCCCTCCGAGGCTGGCTCTGGGAGCGGGGACGCTGCCGGGTCAGTGCGTTCATCAGAAATACCCACCGATGCCCTGCTCGTCCCGCTGCGTGTCCCTGGGGCAGGGAGTTTGTGGCTGCCAGGGGAAATGCTGAGCAGCAGCAGGCGTTTGGCCGCGAGGAGGTCACGCGAGGAGGTCTGCCTTCTTCCTCGTCTTCTCCCAGCTGGTTCGCGTTCGCCCAGCCTGAAGCCTGAGCGCCTTCCAAGTTTGGGGCCCAACACCGTATTTAGAACCCCTACTTTTAAGGAACTTCCTCCGATTGATTCTTTGAACCCAAGTGTTGGCAGTCGTAAGGAGTAGTCTTATTTTTAAATTTTTACCGCTTTGCCCTCCCTCAAACTGTAGTTTTCCTTAGTGTCGTGTCCCCCACACTTCATGGTCTGCACGCTTGGCAATAAAAAGATGTAATATATTTTGAAACCCGTTTGCTGCTGTCTTGAGGAGCTCCCAGTCAAAAAAAAAAAAAAACACCAACAAAAAACGGGCGCTGTTCCTTAGCAATCGAGCATGTTTGCTGACATCTGGGTCTCGGTGTCCTTTTCCTTCCCTGCTGACTCGTGCAGCTCCTGCCGCTCGCCCGTCCTTGGGGTTACCGCTGGGGCTGGGTCCAGCAGCCACACCAGTGCCCAGGGGATCGCTGCCGCCTTCAGCATCGCGCTGACCTGCGGGAGGTTTCCTAGGCGGGCCCCAGCTGCCCGTCCTCGGTTCTCTTGATCCCATCGCCTTCCCGGTGAGAGCTCCCGGCGGCTTGGTGTGGAGGTGCGAGAACAGCCTCGTGGCCAGCCTTTGAAGGCGCCTCTTGTCTGCCCAGAGATCTGAAAGTTCATGTTTCTGCTGCTTCTGAAACCACTGAGAAGCTGTTATCAGACCACACTGAGCATTTGAAGCAGCGTTCCTTGCCTTCCTAGCTTGCTGCAGAGAATCCGGGCCAGCTCTTGGCTACA
This sequence comes from Anser brachyrhynchus, assembly GCF_964034855.1. NCBI lineage: Eukaryota > Metazoa > Chordata > Aves > Anseriformes > Anatidae > Anser > Anser brachyrhynchus. The sequence continues at coordinate 15,252,538 of NC_137733.1, forward strand.
AACCCCCGTTCTGGGAAAGCTTGGCGTTCCCCGACAGCAAAACAGCGTGCAGGGAGCAGCCATCCCTTCTCCTCTTCACTGCTGGCATCTGCGAGCGTCTTCAGCAAGCTAGAGACCTGCCTGCGGGATGCCTGGGAATGGCTGTTCCCAATTCTTTTCGGAATTCACCCTGGACGTGCCCCGTGCCCTCCGCGGGCGTTAGGCTGTGCTGCTCGTGCTGCCGGCGGTGGCTGCGGTGAGGCAGAGCAGCTCTGCTCCCTCGCCCGAGGTCCCCGCTCTGCGCAGCCTGCTGTCCCCCCTCCCCATTTTACGCCTACCTCTGCGACACGGATGCCGTACTCCGGTGTCTCAGCTCACAACGAAGGCAACCCGCCTCGCCGGGGCTCCTTCCCGAAGCGGCAGGAGTGCCGTGACTCCCGTGGGACAAGGTATGTCCTCTGAAGGCTGGACAAGGCACCCCGAGGTCTTGCCTCGTCACCTCATCCCAGTCCTCGCGCGGTCTGCACGCGCGCGGGCAGCCCTCCTGTCCCCTCGGGTTCTGGTGTTCCTGCACGCCGCCTCCGGGAGCTCTGCCCTCCTGTTCCCCCCCCAATCCCAGGTCTGTGCCGTGGGTCCGAGCTGGCAGCCGGCGCTGGAGGGCCGGGGAGCTCCTCGCCGGAGTCGCTCCCCTGCTCCGTTCCGCTTTGAGCCTCCAAGCTGCCTGCTTGGGGCTCCAACACCGCCCGTCTGACCCGTAGCATCTCGTGGGCAAGGAGTTCCCGGCGTGCGGGCGGCCCATCTCTCCCACTTGTACAGACATTTTATATACACACAGTTGTATATGTGTAGATACATGGTTTTTTAACTCTTTTGCACTGAACAACGTCGGGGTAAAACCTTGATCTGAAACCAGAAGGCACATTTTTCACGCGGATCCAGATGTCTAGATCCCTTACTGTGACCTGTTTGGTAAAACTGTGGCTCAAAATGCTGCTGTGCCCACTCCTCTTCTCTGTCGTGGCTGCGTGCAGGCTTCGGGTCAGGCCGGCGGCGCGAGTCCGCTGCGGAGGACGGAGGGCAGCGAGTGCTGCTTTGGGGCTGCCTGCCCATAAAGAAGGAAAAATTTCTCCCCGTCCCCTCCGTGGGACGGGCTCGTTCCCTGGCCTGACCCCGTTGGCTTTATCGTCCTTGTCTGGCTCAGCGGTGCGGTCCGTGCTCCTCTCCATCCACCCGCAGCGTGTCGTCGTGCATCATGCCCGGCCCCGGCAATACGGCTGCGTGCGCCCTGACGGCCCCACACACCCCAAACCCACAGTCCCAGACCACGAGAACGCCTTTCCCGAGGAAGGGGAGGGAGCTGGGGGCTGCCCCCGCTTTTCTGCCGAGGGAGGAATTGGGGTTCGCTGCTCTTGCCTGCAGCTGGAGAAGACTCGGCGATCGGACTTCTTGCGTTGGTCGCGTGGGCTCGGCCTGTCCTCTGGAAGAGAAGGAGAGGCGGTTTGGTGGCAGGGAGAGGTGAGCTGGCCCGGGGACGGGGTGGCCGATCGGGGAGCAGGTCCCTGCCCGGCAGAGGCTGCCGGGAGCCCACGAACGGCCTCCAGCAGGGAAGCCCAGGTTGCCACCTCCAGCCCCGCGCTGGCCCAACCCTGACGCCGTCATCCCAGGAGGGGTGTTGGGACGCGGGGCTGCCAGCTCCCTCCTCCGGCCTCGGGGGTGTCCGAACCCCAACCTGAAGCTGGGAATGTCCTGGGGGGGGGCTCGGAGCAAGGCCCCGAGGTCCAGACCCCCCCTCTTTGGTCTGCCCAACGCCTTCCCTTTCGTGGGGAGGAGAAACCTCGAGCTGAGAAGCGCGCCTCTGCTCCTTCCCACACCCCTGCCCACACTTAATGTTCTGGCTGACTTTAATTTTGTTTTTTTTTTTTTTTTAAAGATTCTAATTTTTTTTTGTTTTGTTTTGTTACAAATAAAAGAGAAATAAAAAACAAAGTGGCAATATTTTTTTCCGTAAGCTTTTCCTAGGAAAAAGCGTGGTTTGTAACAAAGTTGTACAGTTCTGAAGTTTGAGATACGAGAAGTACTGTGTGAAACGCTGTAAATGGAGCAGAGATTATTTTATGTACAGTCTGACGCGGGGGGAAAACTTTTAATTCTGGTCGATTCTTAGGAAGAATTTGGTTCTTCACTGTCAGGGTTTGGAATTTCATGGTTTCATTATTATTATTATTATTTTTTCTTGTATAGATTGCTGCATTAATTGAATAAAAGCAGAAAGCATCGCTGTGCCTGCCTGTGTGGTGGGGCTGGGTGCCGGGGGGGGCCGCAGCCGGGCTCGGTGCCTGGCTGCAGGGTGAGGGAAACGCTTATAAATCCCAAATAAAGGGAGGCTCCGGCTCCGGGGGGATTTGCGTGCTGCCCTAGAAACTGGCACGGGGCTGCGGCGGGAGCTCCCATCCCGATTCTCCTGCTCTGGTTTGCTGTGGGGCAGGGGGCAAGCGGTGAAGATGTCCCCGTCCTTCTGGCCCTGCTGTGGGGTTGGGGAGCCGGGGTTGCCACCTTGGTGGCCGTGGCTCGGCCTCCCGTCGCCCCAGGGTGCTGCTTCGGCCTCGCTGGGGCCCCTCGCCCGCCCTGCCCTGCGCCTTCCTCCCGCAAGAGGGAGATGGGCGTGCGGGGACGGGATGGCTGGATGGGGCCTGCCATGGCGTCCTTCCTCCTCCTCGTCTTCCTCCTCCGCGGCCACGGCGAGCTGCTGCCTGGCCGGGTGCCCGCGGTGTCCCCGCGTGGGGCGCGTTGTGCTCCTCTCCATCGAGTCGTGGGGTCAGCCCGGTTCCCCGTCCATCCGTCTGTCCTTCCTTGCCTCGGGAGCCCTTCGCAGGCGGGCTGCCGGGCTGGACGCTGACCCCCTGCTCGTCCCCAGCCCCATCCCAAAAGCTGCGGATCCCAAACTGCCCCTCCCCGTGAGGGGTGACCCCAAGGAGGGTGCGAGGAAGGAAACCGAGGCAGGACGCCCCAGAGGAGGGCACGGCGGCCGTGTCCGCGCACCCAGCGTTAGTCAGCAGGGAGGGGACGCCCTGCCCTGCGTGGGGACGGGCGCTCGCCTGAGTCACCCGCACCGAGGGGCAGGGTGCTGGGGCCGGGCACCCCGAGTTCACTGTGGGGTGCTCCCCGTGCATCCCCACCCTATTGCTGGGGGCGCGTGGCCCCTGGTTGACACAGCCCGTGGCTGTGGGGCCGTGAAGCTGGGATTGGGCTGTGAAGCTGGGATGGGGCCCCAAGTTATGAGGCTGCCACAATTTATGGGGATCCCCACGTTATGGGACCCCAGGTTACGGGGATCCCCACGTTATGGGACCCCAGGTTACGGGGATCCCCACGTTATGGGACCCCAGGTTACGGGGATCCCCATGTTATGGGACCCCAGGTTATGGGGATCCCCACGTTATGGGACCCCAGGTTATGGGGATCCCCATGTTATGGGGCCACCCCGCAGCTCTGGGTCCCCGTGGCGGGGATGATGCCTCGCAGCTCGGCTGCCCCATATGCGCTGGAGCCCTGTACCCACGACACCCCACGGCCAGGATGTGCACCCTCAGGCTACCCTCCCAGCCCTCCCAGCCCCACCCTGGCGCTCTGCGACCAAAAAACTAAGGAAAGAGTTAAAAAAAAAAAAGTATAGAAGTTGCTAGGGGATCGAACTACAACCCCCAGCATCCCCCGCGCGGGGGGGAGCGCACGCGCAGCGCGGCCGGGCGGGGCGGCGCGGCGCCTTGCGTGAGAGCGGGCTCTGATTGGCGGCGGGAGCTGTCCGTCAGGGCCGCGTCCCGCCCCGCCCCGGCGGTGCCTGCCCGGGCTCGGCGCGCGGCGCTCGGCGGGCACCGGGACCGGGACCGGGGGCGCCGGGGGGGGGAGCGGGTCCGGCACCGGGAGCGGGAGCGGGACCGGCACCGGGAGCGGGACCGGGCCCGGCACTGCCCGCACCGGCCCCGGTAGTACCGGGATCCCCGGCCCCGGTAGCGCCGGCCCCGCCCGGTACCGGCCGCACCATGATGAAGTTTCGGTTCCGGCGGCAGGGCGCCGACCCGCACCGCGAGCGGCTCCGCCACGACCTGTTCGCCTTCAGCAAGGTGAGCCCCGGGCACGGGGGGCGGCGGCGGGAGGGGTGTGGGGGGGGGGTGAGCACCGGGGGGCGTGGAGCCCTCGGGGGGGGGCGGTAACGGGGTAACCGGGACCCCCCCGGGACCCCCCCGGGACCCCCCCGGGACCCCCCCGTCCAGCACGCAGGATGCGCCCCCCCCCCCCCCCCCCCGGAGCCGTGCACCGGGAGCGCGGAGCTCCGCGGCGGGGGCACCCCGGGGTGCTGGGGGGGGGGTGCTGGGGCACCCCTGGGTGCCGGTACCGCGGGCCCCCCCGGGGTACCGGCTCCGGGCACGCCAGTGTCCCGCCGTCCTCGGTGTTCGGACACCCCCGTTGTGCCCCCCCCGCCCGCCCCGCCGGTACCGGGGTGCCCCGGACCAAGGGTTTTGGGGCTCCCCCCCCCTCGCACCGTGCTGCCCCCGGAGCATCCCCGGTGCGGCCCCCCCAGCTCTCCGGTTACCCCCCCCCCGGTGCTGCAGGGCTGGGGGGGTCCCGGCCCGGCACCCCAAAGGGCTGCGGGGGGCTGGGGGAGGTCAGAGCGGGGGAGTGACACCCCCCAAAAACGTGCCCTGGGGGCTGCCCGGCACCCCAAAAGCGTGCCCCTTGGGGGGGGGGGGGGCGCTTTGCGTCCCCCGGGTCCCCAAGCTGGGCAGCGCCGTCCCGGTGTCACCCGGGTGGGACGGAGCCCCCCGGGGTGTCCCCGCTGGTGCTGGGGCGGGGGGAGCGCAGCATGGGGGCACCCCCTCATCTTCAGCCCCGTGGTGCCGGGACGGGGCCGTTCCCACCCCCGGTGACCCCACTGGGAACATCCCTGACCCCCCGGGGATGAAGATCCTCACCGCCCCCCCCCAGCTTTGGGGTCCCCCCTTGCTTCCCGAGACCCCCCCAGCCTCGCAGCGGGGTCTGCCCGGGGCTCAGGGTCCCCCCGGCTCTGCCCCGAGCCCCCAACCCAGCCCTATTTTGGGCTGCGGGGCCGCATCCTGCGGGGGCCAGCACCCCGGGCGGTCCGTGCTCACGGTGGGGGGTCATCACCGGGGGGGGGGCTCCGCGACGGAAACGCTGCCGGGAGCAGCCCCGCTCCCGCTGGCCCCATACCCCGGGCGGCTGCCTGCCCACCTGCCTCCCATTAAGATCTTGTTATTTTCTTTTTTTAATTTTTTTTTTCACCCCCCCCCCCCCCCCTTCCTCTCAAGCTCCAAATCTGCCTCGGATTTGCTGTAATTCGGCCCAGAGCGCGCCTCGGCCGGCCGGAGCAGCCCCCCGCCGGATGCGGCCCCGCTGCCTGGCGGGAGGAAAGGATGCAAAAGGGGGGGGGGGTGGGGGGCGTTTTTTTGGGGCGCCGGCGGGGTTTTGCTAAGGGGTTCCCAGCCGAGCGCTCCGCTCGGGGCATCCCCGGGGTGCTGCAGCTCCGCCCCCCCCCCCCGGTTGGCTTTAGGGCGGCTGTCAGGGTGCGCAGCGCCTTTAGGGCGCGCGGGGATGGGGGACCGGGACCCGAACTCAAAACGGGGGGGGGGGGTGCAGGAAGGCAGAGGGGTGCCCGCACCCCCCCCCATGCTCCCAGCCCGGGGACCCTCGGGGGATCCCCGGCCGTGCCCCCCCGGCGGCGGCGGGTGCAAAAAGCCGCCCCGCGGCGCCTCTCGGCCGCCCCCAGACAAAGGCAGCGGGGCCGGGATCCGGGCTGGCTCCAGCGGCCTCGCCGGCGTTTTGATGGGGCGGCCGCCGGGGTGGGTGCGGATGGAGGGGTTGCTCCCCCGGGGGCGAGGGCGGCGGGTGTCCCTCCGCATCCCCGCCGCCGCCGGGAGCCCCTCCCGAAGACGGCGAGCCCGGGCACGCCGCCGCCGCCGTCCCCGGACTTCCTTGGGAAGGTGCCCGCGGGCGGCTCGCCGGGGCCGTCTCCGCTCCCAGGCGCTCGCAGGTCCCGCTCGCCTGGTTCTGCGCCGGCTCCTCGGGGAGGTGTCACGGACCGGGGGGGTCCCTTCTGCGGGATCGGGGCTCCCCCGGTGCCTCGGCGGGGTGGGGACGGGGGAGGTTTGGTTATTTATTTTTTGGGGGGGGGGGGGTTCAATGAGGCGGGGCGCGCACCCCACTAAAACATCGCCTGGGGCGCTGCGGGCACCGACGCGGCATGTCCTCGGCGCGGGGATGGGGCTGCAGCGCCCCGGTGCCGCCCCGCTGGGTGCTGGGGTGATGCTGCTGCTGGGGTACGGGGGGGGGCTCGGGGCAAGCTGGGGGGGCTCCTCTCTGACCTCGCTGTCCCCGCAGACCGTGGAGCACGGCTTCCCCAGCCAGCCCAGCGCCCTGGCCTACGACCCCCGGCTGCGCGTGATGGCCATCGGCACCAAGGCGGGAGCGGTGAAGCTGTATCCTTTCCTCCCCAGCCCCACCACCAGCGCCGAGGGGGGGGGGGACGCACACACACACACGTTGTCCCCCCCCCCATCCTCAGCCACGTCCCGGCGGTGTCCGTCCGTCCAGCTGCGCTGCAGCTGCGCTGCGCCGGGGAAGGGGGAGCGCCGGGGGGGGGGGGGAGGAAAGCGGCTTCGTTGTCCAAAACACCCCGAGTCCCCCCCGCTTTGCCTCACCCTGGGGGCTCCTCCCCGTGCCCGAGCGGTTGTTTGGGGAGGAAATGTTGGAAAAAATGGAAAAAAAAAAAAAAAAGGGGGGGGGGGGGGGGAGGAGGGGGGGGGGGACGTGATGCGTCCCGTCCCCGGCGTGTTGCAGGGGTCCGGCCGCGCTTTGCCGCTGGCGGGCGGCCAGGGCTGGATGCGTCCCGCGCTCGGGGGGCCCCCGCGCCGCAGGAATGCGGGGTGGGCGCGGGGGCGGCTGAGCCCCGCGTTTGGGGGGGGGTGGGGGTTTGTTTTTGTTTTGTTTTAGGGAAAGAAAGGGGGGGTCCCAGCTTTCCTGCCTCCCCTTCTGGCCGCCGCTCCCCGCGCAAAGATGGCGTTTTTCTGCCGGGGCCAGCCCGGCCGCGACGTTGCCGCTCGGCTCGGCGCTGGGTCGGGGGCTGGCCCCGGGGAGGGCGCTTCGAGCAGGCTGGGCACCGGGCGGCGTGGGGAAGCGGGCGAGGTGGGGGTCCCGGTGCCGGCTGCGCGGCCAGGAGCTGGCCTGACTGGTGCCGCTGGTTAGCGGGGGCACCGCTGGGGGCTCCCCGGCTGGGCGCAGACAGCGCGGCACCAGGGGCTGGCACCCTCCGGGGACCCGTGTCCCCCTCACAGCCACTGGAGAAGCCAGGGGGGGTCCCAGCACTTGGTCCCCACCTCGCCTGCGTGTCCTGAGCTGCTCTCGCTGGCTGCTTGTCCCCGGGGCTACCGGCATCTCGGCCGGCAGTGCGTTTCGGGGGTGCGGCGGTCAGCGCGGTGCTGGCTCCGGTTTGGAGCCCGCTGTGCTGGCACCGAGCGAGCCCGCGGGGTGAGCAGGGATGGGCGACGTCCCCCAGCCGTGCCGGGTGCTGCCCCGGGGCTGCAGTTTCGCCCCGCTCCTTGTTCCCCGCGTCCCAACCCCGGCTGTCTGGCTCCTCCACCGTGTCCCCAGCGCCGCGGCGGCTCCAGCCCGGCCGCACCGGTGCTGCCAGACAGCTCCTGCCTGTTGGCCCGGGCAGAGCCGCCGCGCCGGTTCCCCGTGCCGAGGACACCGTGCGGGGCACGGGGAGGCAGCGGTGGGTGTTTGGGGGGGGAGAAGGGCAGGGATATATGGAAACCACCCTGCGGGGACTCATCCCGGCTCTGGGGTGCGGGATGCGCTGCCCGCGGCACACGGGGCAACGCGCCCTGGCCGGGCCGGGCACCCCAGTGCTCCCAGGGGGAAGCAGCTGGGAGGATAAGTTGCTGGTGGAGAAGCTCATGGGTGGGTGAACCAGGGATCGGGAGGCTCCTCGCAGCCAGAATGTGGGGTCGGGGTGCCACGTGGCCCCGTTGGGGTTGCCGTATGGCCCGTTGGGGCTGCCACGTGGCCCCGTTGGGGTGCCACTCGGCGCTGGAGCATCGGTGCCGGTCCTGCCCCGGTTCCTGCTGAGCGGCGTCGCCGACGGAGGAGCCGGGACCAGTTGGGTGAGTGCGGCCGTGCCGGCACATACCAAACCCCACCCTGCCGCCGGTGCGTGCCGGGCGGCCCCGGGTGAGAAAGAAGGGGGTGGCGGAGAGCAGGAGCCCGCCCGGCCCTCGTGCGCCCGCCCCGGCCGCGTGCCAGCCCCGCATCCTGACCCTCGGAAGCGCCGGGTGCAGGCGGGAGGCACGGGAAGAGCTCGGTGCCGCAGCCGTGCCGGGGCTGGCGGCGTCCCCGGTGTCCCCACGGGGCCGGCTCCAACGGGAGCAGCCGGGCTGAGGGGAGCCCATGGGAAAGTTCAGGGCGCGAGGCCGCCGAGGGCTCGGGGACATTGTCCGTGCCCGAGCGAGCGTGGCTAATTGGCAGCGTCCCCGTCCCCCCGGTGCCGGCCATTTGGAGTGTAATCGGGCAGCAAAATGAGAGCGGGAAGGGGCTCGGAGCCGTCGGGCTGGGGTCCGGCCCCACGCTGCCAGGAGGGTCCCGGACCCCCGGGTTGGGTTGCGCAGGGCACGTCCGACCCCAAAGCCAAGCGGCGGGGCCGCGGCGGGGCGCGGGGGCTTTTCTGCAGCACCTTCCGAACTCGTTTCCCCCGACCGAGCCGCAAATCCCCCGGCTCGCAGCCATCCGGGGCTGCTCCGGGCCCTTTTTTTTTTTTTTTTCTTTTTTTTTCTTTTTGTGGAGCTGGGGTGGGTTTGGGGCAGGAAGCAGGCGGGGGGGTGGTGGTGGTGGGGGGGGGGGGGAGCCGCTGAATAAGCATCGCGCGGCGGCTGGCGCAGGAGCGGGTTGCTCCCAGCAACACGCGAGCCGGAGGGCCGTTGCTTGGTGACCCTCGGCGAGGGATTGGGGGACGCGGGGGGGGACGTGGGGAGCGGGCTGGGGGGGCGGCCAGGGCCACGGGGTGGGGGTCTGGGTGGGCTGGGGGGGGTTAAACCGGGCTTAGATGGCGGGGTGTGGGTTGAATTGCACCCTGTGGGATTTGCGATTTGGGATTTGGGGGTCGGGGGGGGGATTGGGGGGGACCTCTTGGGGTGGGCTCTGCTCTTCTTGCTTCCTTAACGGCCCCCCCAGGTACGGCGCTCCCGGGGTGGAGCTGACGGGCTTGCACAAGGAGACGGCCACCGTCACCCAGCTGCACTTCTTGGCCGGGCAGGTAGGTGGGGGGCCCGGGAAGTGGGGGGGGGGGCTCGCCGATCCGCGGCCCCCCCCGCGCCCACCCCGCTGTCCCCCTGCAGGGCTGGCTGCTGTCCCTGCTGGACGACAACACGCTGCACCTCTGGGAGATCTACCAGAAGGACGGCTGCTCCCACCTGGAGGAGACCCGCAGCTTCGGCCTCCCGGCGCGCCCTGGGTCCGGCACCGCTAAGTTCTCCTCCTTCTCCGCGCTTGGCTGGGGCCGGGGGCCTGGGGGGGGGGCTCCCAGCCCGCTTCGTTCCCCCGGGGGGGTGACCCCGCTGCCGCCGTGGGCGTCGATGGCTCGGCCGCCTTTGAGTTTGGGCGGCGGCAGGCGAGGTCTGCCAGAGTTTACACCCGGCTCCGGCGTCGTGCCGGGGTGGGGCTTGGCCGCACGGCGCTGCCAGATGCGAGGTTTTCGCGCTGTTTGTTTGGCTTGAGGAGGGAGGGGGGGGTGGAAAGAAAAAAAAAACAGCTCGCCGGGGACGGAGCACGGCGGCCCCGCTGTATGGGAGCGTTTGGGGCAGAGCGGCTCCCGTGTGGGGGACGCGGCTCCCGGCCTCCGGACACCTGGGGAGCGATAAGGGCGCCGGGCTGGGAACGGCGCGGGGGAGCGGGCATCGCCGCCGGCGGGGCAGTTTGGTCTCCGGGCTGCGGCCCGCGGGTCAGGAGATGCGGCCCTGGCCCCGGGGTGTGATTAATGGCTCAGGAATCGCCTGCGAGCGCCGCGGCTGATAGCGGGGGCCAAACAGCCCGGGTGCTCTCCCCAAGTATCGTCCCCATCCTCGTGGGCCGGCAGAGCTGGGGATGCCGGGGTGATGCCAGAGTGGGATGGAGGAGGGGTTTTGGGGTGTCTGCCCGCTGCCGACACAGCCCTGGTCCCCCCCCCCGCAGCTGCTCCCCCAGCATCACGCGGGTGACGGTGATCCTGCCCATGGCCCTGGGCGCCGTGGCCTGCCTGGGCACCGAGGGCGGCGCGGTTTACTTCCTCACGCTGCCCGGCCTTGTGCTGCTGGAGGACAAAACCCTCTTCCAGGACGAGATCCTGCAAAGGTGAGCGCCGGCCCCGCTCCCCGAACTTGCCATCCCCGGCCCCTCCTGACCCCGTTGTGTCCCCCACCTCCCGTGGCGCAGCGTGCCCGACGAGTACCGCTGCGGGAAGGCGCTGGGGCCGGTGGAGTCCATCCAGGAGCACCCCCGCGACGCCGGCAGGCTCCTCATCGGGTACAGCCGCGGGCTGGTGGCCCTGTGGGACCAGAGCACGCGCGCCGTCCAGCATCTCTTCCTGGGGAACCAGGTACCTGGGCCGGGACGGCCCCGGGGAGGGGGTGCTGCAGCCTGTCCCCCCCGTGTTTCGAGCCCCTCCCCTTGTCCCCCCTGCAGCAGCTGGAGAGCCTGGCCTGGGAGCACAGCGGGAAGAGCATCGTCAGCTCGCACAGCGACGGCGGCTACATGGTGTGGGCGGCCGGCGGCGGCGGGCAGAGGACCCAGCAGCCCGTCCTGTCCACCATCCCGTACGGTGCGTGGGCTTTGGTTGGGGTGGGGGGGAGACCTGGGGGCTTGGGTCGGTGTCGTAACAGCGGTGTGGTCTTCCTTGCAGGTCCCTTCCCCTGCAAAGCCATCAACAAGATCCTGTGGCGGACCTGCGAGTCGGGGTAGGTGATGGGGAGGCCGGGTGCCGGAGGAGGTTCGGTGCGGGGCTGAGCGGTCCCCGGGGGTGCGGGGTCCGATCCCTCTGCTCCCCCTGCAGCAACCCCTTCATCATCTTCAACGGCGGCATGCCGCGGGCCAGCTACGGCGACCGGCACTGCGTCAGCGTGCTGCAGGGCCAGACCCTCGCCACGCTGGACTTCACCTCCCGCGTCATCGACTTCTTCACCGTGCAGAACCCCGAGGTGCCCGAGGGAGGTACGTCCCGCCGGCACCGCGCTCCCCGGGCTGGGGGTCTCCGCTAGCGGCATCTCTTTTATTTTTTTCCTCCTTTTTCCCCCCTCCCTTCCCTTCCCCAGGCTTCGAGAACCCCCGCGCCCTGGTGGTGCTGGTGGAGGAGGAGCTGGTGGTGATCGACCTGCAGACGCCGGGCTGGCCCACCATCCCCGCCCCGTACCTGGCGCCGCTCCACTCCTCCGCCATCACCTGCTCCTACCACATCTCCAACGTGCCCCTCAAGCTCTGGGAGAGGATCGTCAGCGCCGGGGAGCAGCAGAGCCCCCGCCTCTCCTCCGCGGTGAGTGCTGGGGATGGAGGGGACACACACACGCCCCCCGAGTGCCACGGGGTGGGCGCACGGAGGTGTGATGCTTGCTGTCACCCCCCCCACCCCCAGGCTTGGCCCATCAACGGGGGGAAGAACCTGGCCCAGGAGCCCACGCAGCGAGGTCTGCTCCTCACCGGGTGAGCGCCTGCGACGGCTCCGCTGTGGAGGCCTGGAACCTGTGCATGACGTGGAGGGGGTGCGGGGGGGGGGTTCCTAAGTGCCAGGAGGGAGGGGACGTCCCCAGCCCCTTGCCGTGGTGGGAGTGGGACCGGGTGATGGTGGGGGAGGACCTCCGACAGGGGCTGAAGCCAAAGCGGGTGCATGGGGCACGCAGTGGAGCCGGGGGGGGGCAGCTGCTGGTGCTGGCTGGGCTGACAATCCCCGCTGTGTAGCTCGGTGGCCGGGCGGCAGCGTGTCACCCGCCGCGTTGTCCCCTCACCCCTCCTGGCACGGCGGCCACCAGCGCACAGACGGCTCTTGTTAGCCCGGCTCTCGTTAGCACCGTCCTAACGGGAGCTCCCCTTGGCCCCGGCAGGCACGAGGATGGCACGGTGCGGTTCTGGGACGCCTCGGGGGTGTCCCTGAAGCCTCTCTACAAGCTGGGCACCGCCGGCATCTTCCAGACCGACTGCGAGCACAACGACAGCCTCAACCAGGCGGGCGAGGAGGAGTGGCCGCCGTTCCGCAAGGTGACGTCTCGGGGGGACACCGGGGCGGGGGGCGGGGGAGATGCTGCGGTCCCCGGCACCCCCGTGCCTCGGGGGGAGATGCACCCGCAGGAGCCATCCCAGCTGCGCCGTGGGGACGTGTCCCCTTGCTCGGGGCACAGCTGCTGCCTCGGGGACACAAGGGACGCTTGTTCTGCACGCCCCGTCCCGTGGGTCTGCCCTGGTGTTGTGGGGGGGGATCCCAGGGCACCGGGGACGCGTGGGGACGGAGCTGGCCCCGGGCACGACGCCCGGTGCTGGTGGCTGCCCACGGCTGCGTGACACCCCCGGCCCCTCTCCCTGCAGGTGGGCTGCTTTGATCCCTACAGCGACGACCCCCGCCTGGGCATCCAGAAGATCGCTCTGTGCAAATACACGGCCAAGATGGTGGTGGCTGGCACGGCCGGGCAGGTAGAGGTGGAGGAAAAAGTGGCCGGGCACGGGGTGCCCCAGTCCCCGCAGCCCCCCCCGTGCCCATCCTCGGGGGCAGGATGGGGACCCTGCCCTTGGGAGCCCTCCGTGTCCCCCCACCGGCCGCTCGTCCCCTCCCCGCAGGTGCTGGTGATGGAGCTGAGCGACGAGAAGTCGGAGCACGCCGTCAGCGTGGCCACGGTGGACCTGCTGCAGGACCGCGAGGGCTTCACCTGGAAGGGCCACGACCGCCTGGCGCCCCGCAACGGCCCCCTCGCCTTCGCCCCCGGCTTTCAGCCCAGCGTCCTGGTGCAGTGCGTGCCCCCCGCCGCCGTCACCGCCGTCACCCTGCACTCCGAGTGGAACCTGGTGGCTTTCGGCACCAGCCACGGCTTCGGGCTCTTCGACTACCACCGGCGCAACCCGGTGCTGGCCAGGTAGCAATAATGTGGGGGGGGAGGAGGGGGGGGGGGATGCTCGGGGCTGGGGACCCCGCGGTGGGGTCCGGGTGCTGAGCAGCGGTGCCGTAGGTGTACGCTGCACCCCAACGACTCGCTGGCCATGGAGGGGCCCCTGTCCCGCGTCAAGTCCCTGAAGAAGTCCCTGCGGCAGTCCTTCCGCCGCATCCGCAAGAGCAGGGTGTCGGGCAAGAAGAGGCTCAACCCCGGCAGCCCCTCCAGCAAGGTGGGCGCAGAGCGGGGCCGGCTCCTCGCCACCCCCATCCCCCTCCCCGCCTGTGTGCGCGCGGGGGGCTCCTGACCCCCGTCCCCCCGCTCCCCCCCTCCCCACCTCGCAAGGTGCAGGAGGCCAACGCGCAGCTGGCCGAGCAGGCGGGCCCCCCCGAGGTGGAGATGACGCCGGTGCAGAGGCGGATCGAGCCCCGCTCGGCCGACGACTCGCTCTCCGGCGTGGTGCGGTGCCTCTACTTCGCGGACACCTTCCTGCGGGACGGTGAGAGCCCCGCGTGTGTCCCGTCTCCCCCCCCTCACGGCCGTGCTGTAGGGAGAGGGATCCTCACGCTGCTGCTGCTCCTCCCGTCCCGCAGCCGCCCACCACGGCCCCACGATGTGGGCAGGGACCAACTCGGGCTCGGTGTTCGCCTACGCCCTGGAGGTGCCGTCGCAGGAGAAGTTTTCGGAGCGGGCGGTGGAGGCGGTGCTGGGCAAGGAGATCCAGCTGATGCACCGGGCGCCCGTGGTGGCCATCGCCGTGCTGGACGGCCGGGGGAACCCGTTGCCCGAGCCCTACGAGGTCTCGCGGGACCTGGCCAAGGCCCCCGACATGCAGGGCAGCCACTCCATGCTCATCTCCTCGGAGGAGCAGTTCAAGGTGAGCCTGGGGCTGCGCGCCACGGTGGGACCGGCCGGCCCCGGCACGTCCCGTGTCCGCTCTGGGGGCATTCCTATCCAGGCTGGCACTCGGAAAAGCAACCGGGGTGGGGGTGACCAAAGGGCTGGGGGGGCTCTTGGGGACTCGCTGCCCTTTGACGAAGGCCCTGGGGCAGCGGGGGGGTGTTCTGCCACCTCCTGCCCCCCCCCGGGGGTTCCCGTCCCTGCGGCACCCGCCTCCTCTCGCCCTCCCCAGGTCTTCACGCTGCCCAAAGTGAGCGCCAAGACCAAGTTCAAGCTGACGGCGCACGAGGGCTGCCGGGTGCGGAAGGTGGCCCTGGTGAGCCTGGCGAGCGCCGGCCCCGAGGAGCGGGTGGAGAACTGCCTGGCCTGCCTCACCAACCTGGGCGACATCCACATCTTCACCGTGCCCAGCCTGCGGCCCCAGGTGCACTACGGCTGCATCCGCAAGGAGGACATCAGCGGCATCGCCTCCTGCGTCTTCACCAAGCACGGCCAAGGTGAGGGGCCACCTCCCGGCGGCCTCGCCGCCCCCAAATCTGTCTCCCCCTTGGGGGGGGGGAGGTCCCTGATGCTCCCCGTCCCCCCCACACCCCGCAGGTTTCTACCTGATTTCGCCCTCCGAGTTCGAGCGCTTCTCGCTGAGCGCCAGGAACGTGACGGAGCCGCTGTGCTGCCTGGAGGTCTCCCGGCTGCAGGACACCTCCTGCCTCAGGTGGGTTGTGCCGGGGGCTCGCTGCGGCTCCGGGGGCTTGTTGTGTCCCCCCCACCCCCCTCCGTGACATCCGTTCCCGTGTCGTGCCGCCCGCACCGACCTCTCCCCGTGTTTCCTTCCAGCAACTCGACGGCGACGCCGAAGCTGCCCCAAGCCAACGGCACCCACGTCCCGCACAGCCCCGAGGCCAACCATTCCCCCTCCGACAGTGACAGTGAGTGACAAAGGGATGGGGTGTGTGTGTGGGGGGGGTTAACGTTTTGGGGCTGGGCACCTCCATCCCTCCCCGCGGCCCCCCCAGGGTCCCCCGAGGAGCACCAGGCCTCCTTCTCGCCCGGCCCCGTCGACTCGCCCAACAGCAGCATGGAGAACCCGCTGGACACCACCGGGGACATCACGGTGGAAGAAGTGAAGGATTTCCTGGCGTAAGTTTGGGGGGGGGGGGGACGACAGGAGGAGCGTGGGGGTGCTGCTGGAAGCTCGGGGGGGGGGGCGCAGGGGAGCCCCCGGCTGCATCTCGCCCTGCTCTGCCCCCAGGTCCTCAGAGGAGGCGGAGAGGAACATGAGGAACGCCAGCGAGGACGAGGCGCGGCCCGCCGGCATCCTCATCAAGTGAGGTGGGTGGGGGGGCCGTGCCCTTGAAGGGGGGGGGGACACACGCAGATCCGGCTGCCCCCAGCCCCCCGCAACCCCTCCAGCGTATTTGGGGCCAAGACCCCGGCGCCGTGCCCTGGAGTCCCCATCCACAGCGGGGAGCACGTGGCCAGGGGGGCAGTGCGTGCCCAAGGGTTGTCCCTGCTTGAGGGGTGGGGGACAGCAGCTCCAGCCCCCCCCACCCTATTTTGGCCCCCCCCCACCTACTCCATCCCCCTCTCCATGTCACCCAGGGTCTGTGTCCCCTCGTCCCCTGTCTCTCCCCCAGGCAGCGCCGGTGCCCGCGGCCTCCCCGGCCCATCTCAGTGCTCGGATTCCCGGGACGCGCGGCTCGACTGGACCCCCCCGGCCCCCCCAGCGTAACGTAGACTCGTCTCCTCTCTAACATCCGTGCCGCCGCTCCCCCTGCGCCTCCCTGCCCGGCCACCGGCCCTGGAGCTTCCCCCCCCCACCGGCTGGCCCTGAGCTGGGGGGGGGGGGCACGGCAGGGGGGGGGGCCCACGTTGCACAAACTCTTCCCGGGGAAGATTTATGAATATTTTTTTTTTTTTCGTACACGGTCGAGTGGAGCTGGCCCCTTCCCGGGGGATGCTGCTGCCCGGGCTCACGGCGGGGGGGCCGTGGTGGCTTTTGTCGCCTCCCCCCCCCCACCCCAGCCACCTCCCGGGTTTGGTCCCTTGGGGAGGCACAAACCGAGGGGGGGCCGGGTGTCCCCAGCCCCCCCCGGACCCTCGTCTCTGTTTACATGCCCGGCTCCCTGCAGTTTACAGCCCCCTCCTCTGTGTGCCGGGGAGGCCGGGCTGCCGCACGGGGACCGTCCCCCTCCCTGGGGACCCCCCCTCCTTGTTCCCCTGCCTCTCCCCGAGTGGCCTGGGGGTGTGTGTGTGGGGGGGGTGAAGGTGGGGGGGTCACAGGTGGCCTTTTTCTCTTGGTGGCTTCTCCAAGGGCTATTCTCCAGGCTGGGCTCCCCGCCTGCTGCTCCTTCCTGACACTAATTCCTGCCACGGGGGGGGGGTTTGGGATGGGATCACGCTGCTGGGGGGGCAGGGGGGGTGAGGTCAGCCCCCCCCCCCCCCCCCCCCCCTCTCCCCGGGGGTGTCACTGTGCCAAATCCCTGCCGGGCTCCTCGGCCCCCTCCTCGCGGGGACTGCGGTGGCGCTGGCTCTGTCCCTGCGTGGCTCCGGGGCTCAGCTCTGATTTTGGGGATCCACGGGGGTTGCCCCCTCCCCCTTGTCCCCCCCCCCCCAAAATTCTCTCTTGCGGTACGTGTCTGGCCTCGGCGGGGGGGCCAGGGGAGGCAGCCATGCCCCGGGCCCTGTCGCGGTCGGGGCTGTAGTGTCCCTGGTAGAACCCCCCCCCCCCCCCGCCCCAAAAACCACCACCTCATCCTTTTTTTGGTAAGATGAATTTAGCATTGTTTAGTTATTAAAAATACTGGTTTTTAATATTGAAAATAAAAGCATTTAATATCAAATGCCAGGCTGTGGGTGTTGGGGGGGGGTGGGGTGGGGGCTTCGGCTGCCTGGGGATGGGGTCGGGGGGAGGTTTGGGGTGGGTGGGGGGGGTCACAGGAGGAAGGAGAGGGGCGCAGTGAGAGCCTGGCACAGCTCGCGGTGACAAGTGCAGCCTTTATTGATAAGATACCGAGGGGCTGCCCCCCCCCCCCCTTGATGCCGGGGGGGGTGGCACCCCATCTCCGCAGGACAACAAAAAGGTGGGGGGGAGCCCCTCGCTGTCTCCCCCCCACCTCCCAGTGCTCTTCAGCAAAGCTAAAACGGGGTCCCCCACGTGCGGGGAGCTCGGCGCCGCCTTGGGGCAGCAGCAGCCCCAGGCACGGGGGGGGACGGGGACCCAGGGAGGACAGGGACAGCCCCGTGCTCCCCCCCTGGCCCCGGCTCGGGGCTGAAGCATACCCAGCGGTCAGGCTTTGGGGGTGGGGGGGGGGGCAGCCCGGGGTGCCCCCAGCCCTTAGGCGGGCGGCTTGCGGAAGCCGCTCCAGGCGTGGAAGCAGCGGGTGAAGGGCCAGGGCTCGTTGCCTTTCCGCACCAGCCGCAGCTTGCGGGGCCGCGCGGGGTCCTTGGCGCGCATGTGCTGGATGTAGACCTGGGGCAGAGCACAGCACCCGCTGTCCCTGCGGTCCCCGGGGGGGTGGTCCCTGGCCCCTGTGGGGCAGGATCAGACCCGGATGGGGATGGGGATGGACCCCCCCCCCCCCCCCCGAGGGGCGACGGAGGCGTGCCCGAATCCTGCCTCCGAACGGCACCCGGGCCCTACCTGGCAGGCTTTGAGGCTCAGCTTGATCTCCACCTGGCTGGTCTGGGTGCCCACCCACATGTAGACCTGCGGAAGGGCGCGCAGCCGGGCTCAGGATCTGGCCCCCCCCCCCCCCCCGGTTACGGGGTGTCCCCCCGGTTGCGGGGTGTCCCCGTGGGGGGAAGGGGGACCCCGGCTCACCTCCTGCCCGTTGTCCAGCAGCATGATGTCGTCGTCGGCCAGGTCGTCCTGGCAGAAGTCGGAGCACTTCTCGGACACGGCGAAATAGCCCTTCTCGTTGGAGCACCTGCGGGAGAGCCCCGGGGGAGCCCGAGGCTGTTAGCGCCGATGGAGAAGGAATTTCGGCCAGAGGAGGCCCAGGGACGGACACGGCTGGGGAAGGGGCTTGGCCCCAAAAACCCCACAGAGAAGGTTATCGCAATGAGGATGGGGACAGGCAGCAACCTGAGCAGCCCCCCCCGCCTCGGGACCAGGACCCACCTGAAGAGCCGGGAGTGCTTCATGTATTCGGCATCTTCATCGTAGGGCTTCTGGCTCCCGATGCCCACCCAGAAGAAGTTTTCGGGCTCCTCTCCCTCGTTGATCACCTGCAGGCGGAGGGGCAGGGGCAGTGCTGAGCTCCGCCAGCCCTCGCTGCCCCCAGGTAAGTTGGTGCTGAGCCCCCCCCCAAACCCCCCCAAGCCCCTCACCTGCTTGCTGTAGGAGTCGTCGAACATTTGGTTCATGATGTCCTCGGCCAGCTTGGCCTCGTCGGGGTCGGCTGCGCGGCCCACCCAGGTGTAGACGATGCCCTGGTTGTCCGTGCTCTCAAAGGGGACCTGGGGGGAGCGGGGCAGGCTCAGGGCTGCCCAGAGAGGGGACAAGGGACCGAGCACCCCCCCCGCCACGGGGGGAGGACTGGGCCTCGAGCTGTACCTTGAGGATGAAGCAGAACTCGGAGTTGAGCAGCCCGGCGTCCGTGTTGATCTGGATGCACCTGGACAAGGAGCCCATGAGGGGGGGGGCTGTGCCTGCCCTCACATCCCCAGGCAGCACCCACGGGTGCCACCCGGGCTGCAGCACCCCGCGGGGAGGCTGACCTGGTGCAGAGGGCCCCGCCGTTGGTGCGGATGTGGTAGAGGCTGGGCTGCGGCGGGCTGGCCTTCTCCTTCCTCTTGCCCCGGTGGATGACGAACCTCCGCTTGAAGTGCGAGAGGAACTTGGGGTTCTCCTGCTGCTGCGTCATGCGCACCACCTGCACGGGGAGGGGGGGGCAGCAAGGCTGTGGGGTTACCCCCCCCCCCAAAAACCACCCCAATGCCTGGCTGCAGGGGGAGGCCGTGGGGCTGGGGGGGCTGCTGGCACCACCGCGCTGCCCCCCCGTCTCCACTCTGCCCGGGGGGACAGAGGGAAGTGGGGAGCAGCGAGGCCAAGCAGGAGACCCCCCGTGTGTCCCTCCCAGGACAGGGCCCACCTCCAGCTTGCCGGGGAAGAGGCTCTCGAACTTCTTCTGCAGGCTGAAGGTGAAGGTGAGCCAGCCCATGTTGGAGGCCTCGCGGCCCTGCCAGAAGTAGACGATGCACTGGAAGTCTTCCTCGGGCTGCTTCTCCTCGTCCTCCTCCTCGCCCTCCTCGTCCCCTTTGCCGTCGCTCTTCTTCTTCTTCTCCTCCTCCTCCTCCTCGTACTCCACCGGCACCCAGTACCTGAGGGCAAGGACAGGGGGTGGCGGGGGGGGGGTCTGGGCAGGGACATGGGGGGGATTTGGGGGCTCCGGCAGCCCCTGGGAGGGGACAAGCCGGGCGTCACCTGCAGAGGAAGACGTAGCAGTCGTGGGTGTGGAAGTGGCCGAACTCCTCCTCGGGCAGGCGCGCGAATTTCTTGCCCTCCAGCACGAAGCCCTCCATGCCGTCCAGGTCCTCGTTCCACTCCTCCATCAGCTGCTCCGCCTGCGGCCCCCAAGAGCTCGGTCAGCCCCCCCCGGCCCTGCTGCTGCTGCTGGGGGACGTTTGGGGAGGGGGGACAGGGGGCAGCCCCCGGCCCTACCTCGCTCAGGGGCATGGGGGGCTGGCGGGGCAGGAAGAGCGCTGTGAGGTCGGCCTTCATCTGGTCCTTCTTCTCGGCGTCCTTGCGGACCTTGCCGGCGAGGCCGCCGTCCTGCAGCACCGTCTCGGCGTTGCGGGTGTAGTCCACGCGCAGGACGTCGTCCCAGTTCTTGAACTTGGACTTGAACACCTAAACCGGGGGGCGTAGGGTGAGGGAAGGGGAGCAGCCCCTTCCCTGGCATCCTCCCCCCCTCCCCCCAAGGCTCCGTGCCCCCCACCTGGCACTCGGTGCCCTCCAGGTTGCGGGTGACCATGGCGTGCTTGGGCCGGTGCAGCATGCCGCACAGCTCCTGGCTCAGCTTCAGCGCCGCCGCCCGCACCAGCCGCGACGACTTCCTCCCGATCCAGATGAAGACGTCGGACCAGCAGTCCAGGATGTACACGTTCTTGGTGTCCAGCAGGCTCTGCAGCTGCGGGCCCCGTGGGGAAGAGGTCAGCATCCCCATTTGTTTTTTTTTAATTTCTGGCTCAAAAACTCCCCACCCGCTCCCAAAAGCCAACAGGGCAGAGCAGAGCACCCGGCACCGGGGTCCCGCTGCCTCAACCTGCCTCTGCCGCTATGGGGCCGTGCCCCAGAGCACGGCTGGAGGCAGAGCGGGGGGGGGTGCGAAACCAGTCTCACTGGTCAGACTGGGAGAGCCTCCCCACCCTGTCCTAGTCCTACCAGGCGCATCTCCGGCAGCAGGTCGGCCTTCAGCCTCTTCTTGTGCTCCACCGACAGCTTGTAGTTGATCTGGGGCAGCTCCAGGTAGCCCAGCCCCAGGCCCACCTGCAAGGGGGAAGGGGCACGGGTGAGGGCGGCTGCGTCACAACCACCGGCCCCGTGGACGGTGGCACCTCACCTTGTACAGCTTGGGCTTGTGGGGCTGGAAGTCGTCGGGGACGCAGGGCCGGATCTCCTCGGGCTGCCCCCCCAGCACCTCCCAGAATTCGGGGCTCTCCTGGCCCTGGGTGAGCAGCGTGATCTCCGCCTTGCCCTTGCGCTCGTTCTTGTTGATCTTCTCGGCGAAGAGCCTGCGGCAGGGCCGGGTGAGGCGGCAGGATGGGGTGAGGTGGTGGGCTCCCCCCTGCACCCCCGGGACCCCAACCAGCCCTACCTGGCCTTGGTGGTGCTGCTGAGCGTGGCCCGGCTCCCCCGCCACACAAAGAGGTCGAGGCCGTGGTCCAGGAGGAACACAAAGCTGGAGGGCGCACAAAACCAGGTCAGGAGGCAGTGGGGTGTCCCAACGCCTTCCCCACCCTGGGGGTCCTCGCGGGGCCAGGGACTGTGGCTGGCGGGGCTGCCAAGTGGGGTTTGGACCCACATCCTTGCAGAAAGGCGCAGGCACTGCCAATTTCCACCCCAAAACTGCAGCCACGAGGCCTCGGCCGGACCCTGCTCCCTTCCTCCCTGCCCCTCCACGGGGACCCCGCGTCTCCTCGCCCTTTCCCTGCTCACCGGGGGTCCAGCGACGTCCCTTTCAGCGCCACCGGCTCCAGCTTGACGTTCTTCTTCCCGTAGACGCGGTACAGCCTCGAGGAGAGGCGGCCACGGTGAGACGGGGCCGCTGCCAGCCCCCTGCGCCCCCCACCCGCCCGCCCTCCCGCCCGTCCCCAGCGCTACCTGGTGACGTACTGCGTGTCCTCCACCGTGAAGAAGCCGCTGGCCGTGCCGCCCTCGATGTAGGAGATGTCGTTGTCGAAGACCTAGGAGAAAGGAGGCGGTGAGGGTGTGGGAGGCGGAGGGCTGGAGGCTGCGGAGCCCAGGGCTGGCCCCACCTGCAGGAACTCGTCGCTCTCGTCGCCCATCTCCTCCCGGATGCTGCGGCACTCGGCCCCCAGGTAGTTGCGCAGGTTGACGGCGTGGATGGCGGAGCAGGCCTTCTTGTCCAGCGTGGCCTCCTGCCCGATCCAGTAGTAGATCTCCCAGTTGAGGGAGCCGTTCTCATCCAGGAAGGTCTGCGGAGGGACGGGGGGGGGGGCGGGGGGGTGCGATGGGTTGGCCGCGGGCACAGGCTGGGGACGCGGGGGCCCCTCCTCGGTCCTCCCCGGGTACCTTGAGCACGATGTAGCAGTCGGCCTCGTAGAACTTGCCGTGGAAAGCCTCGTCCACCAGCGTGGGCACGAAGTTCTCGATCTGCCAGACGCAGAGGCCGGGCAGCTGCCCCACGTCCTCGCTGAAGAACTCCGAGTAGTCCAGCTGGGGCTTCTCCAGGCCCTGGTCCCAGCGGCGCGTCTTCAGGTCCGGCGCCTTCGCCTCCCCGCTCTCCTGCGGGGACGGGGACGGGTCACCACGCTGCCGGGCACCCCGGGGAGGGACTGGGACCCCTCTCGTCCCGCACCCTACCTCTATCTTCTTGTTCTTCTCCTGCGCCACGTCCGACATCCCCTTCAGCACCTGCTTGGCTTGGTCGTCCTGGGCGGAGTCCTTGCGCCGCCGCAGCCGCATCTTGCGGGCCAGGGGGTCCTTGGTGCCGCTCCCTGGGGACAGGGAACGGGATGAGAGGCAGCCGGGACCCCCCCAATGCCTGGTGTGGGGCAGGTTGTGGGGTGAGGCTGCTTCCCCAGGGGTTTTCCTCCCTCCCTGCCCCGCTTGCCTGCGGCGGCGGCCGCGACGGTGGCTGGGGAGGCGCCGGCCAGGCGCAGCTGGTTCTGCAGGGAGAAGTCGATGTTGTACCACTCCGCTGCCCGGTCCGCCGGCTTCGGGGGCATCACCAGGTTGGGGTTCTCGCGCACGTCCAGGACCTGCCGAGAAGGTGGAAGAAGAGCTCGGTGCTCTGAAGCACGGGGAGGTGGCGGCGGGTAAAAGGAGTCCCGAATCCGCCAGGTGCCTGGGCTGAGCCATGCGCTGCTGGCCCCAAAACGCCGTGCCCTCCTGTCACCCCATCCCGCCCCCCGGGAGACGCAGGGCTGTGGGGTCTCACCTCCACGTCCGTCAGGAAGTGGATGGCCTCCGGCAGCGTCACCAGGCGGTTCTTGTTCAGCACCAGCTTCCTCAGCTTCGTGCACCTGCGGGACACGGGGATGCTGAGCCCGGGGCACGTCCCTCAGGACCCTCCGTCACCGCGCAGCCCCCGACGCAGGCGCTGTGTCCCCCCCTGGGGATGGCCGGGGGCCGTCCCCACCTGCAGAGGCTCTCGGGGATGAGCTCCAGGTTGTTGTTGGCCGCCATGAACTCCTCCAGGCTGGCGAGCTTGCCGATGCCCGAGGGGATCCCGTCGAAGTCGAGCTTGTTGGAATTCAGGTAGAGCTTCTTCAGCTTGGTCAGCTTGCAGATGGCAGACTGGGGGAGGAGGAGGCAGCGGGGTGAGGGACGGGGACACGAAGAAGGGACGGGGACACGAAGAAGGGACGGGGACAGGGACAGCACGCACGGGCAGGGAGGTGAGCTGGTTGCGGGACAGGTTGAGGGTCTCCAGCTGGGCCCACTGGTCGATGCAGAGGGACAGCTCTGTGATCTGGTTGCTGCTCAGGTTGAGGCGCCGCAGGCTGCCCAGGGTGTAGAGGCACTCGGGGACGCGGCTCAGGTCGTTGCAGGACAGGTCCACGTCTGAGGGGGGAGACAAAAAGGGGCTGAGACCCCCGGCAGGATCCCCGCAGGAGCCAGCAGAGCCCCGAGGAGGGCACCCAACCCCACCTGCCAGGTTGGCCAGGCCCTCGAGGCTGGTGGGCAGGTTGCTCTGCGTGCGCTGCGTGTTCCTCAGGTGCAGGGTCTGCAGGGCCGTCAGCGCCGGGAGCTGCCTGCGGGACACGGGGGGACACGGGGTAGGGATGGCATCAGGGCAGGGCCCAGCACGGCCCTCGAATTTTGGGATCCAGCCCAAAAAAAAAACGGGGCCGTACCGGAGCTGCGCGTGCAGGAGCGGGTTGTCGTTGAGGATGAGGGTCTGGAGGTGCACCAGGCGGCGCATCTGCGGCGGGAGGCTCTCCAGCTTG
This sequence comes from Anser brachyrhynchus, assembly GCF_964034855.1. NCBI lineage: Eukaryota > Metazoa > Chordata > Aves > Anseriformes > Anatidae > Anser > Anser brachyrhynchus. Next base: position 15,276,222 of record NC_137733.1, read on the forward strand.
TTGTTGCTCAGGTCGAGGTAGAGCAGGTCCGTTAGGTTGATGAAGAGCTGGTTGGGGATGGCCTCGATGCTGCGGGGACACGGGGACGTTCGGGGTGGCCCCGGGACCTGGCACCGGCCCCGGATCCGACCCGCGGAGGGAGACGCGGAGCAAGGGGGGTGAGGGATGGAGGCGGCTGTGGGGAGGCGGCTTTTTGGGGAGCCCGGCCCAGCCCCACCTGTTGTGGCCGAGGTTGAGGACCAGCATGTTCTTGGCGTTCTCCAGCTCGCGGGGGCACTCCGTCAGCTGGTTGTAGCTCAGGTCCTGGGGGAGCAAAGCCGGCGTCACGCTCCGTGCTGGGGTGGGTCCCCCCCGTCCCACTGCCCGTCCCACTGCCCGTCCCACTGCCACCACCCAGCCCCAGGACACGGAGCGTCCTGGGGACCACGCTACGGCTGCTCTTCAGCCCCGCTGTGGTCCCCAAAGGGCACGAGGGGCTGTTGAGGGGTGGGAGCAGGACCGGGAGCCGCTGTCTGCAGGGGTCAGCCCCGGGGAAGGGCAGCGCGGGGGCTCTGCACCTACCAGCACCGAGAGGTCATCCAGCTGGAAGATGTCATCGGGGACGCCCGAGTTCTTCAGGCTGTTGGCACGAGCCACGATGGCCTTGGAAGGGGAGAGAGGCGTTGCTGCAGCCACCCGACGTCCCCAGCAGGGCTGGGGCTGGGTTCTGTGCGCCCCCAGCGCCGGGGGCTGGCTGGGAGGTGCCTGGGGACGCCGGGGACACTTACCCGCAGGCAGGGCAGGCCGGAGAGCTCGCCGTGGAGCGTGGTGAGGTTGTTGTGGCTCACGGACAGATGCTCCTGCAGGGAGCCGGGGGGAGCAGGGGCTCAGCTCAGCCCCGACCCTCACGGGGCTCCCCGCACCCCTCTGACGGAGAGAGCCCGGCCCTGCTGCGGGGAGGGCGAACGCGCCCCGGCGGGCTTGGGGCGCTCACCTGCAGCCCCCCCAAAAACAGACCCCGATTCCTGGACACACTTTTCGCAGGGCAGATATAGAAAGGGGCAGACAAACGGGCAGCGACAAGGCAGGAGGAGGACCCCAGGGAGCCTTTGCTTCCCCCCCGAGCATCGCAAACCCGGGCACTCCCAGCGCGGCGCCGAGGGCTCGGGGCCGTGTTTAAGGCACCGTCCTCGGCTGGCGCCGACCCAGCGGTGGCCGTGACGTGCTGCGGGGCACCGCCAAGGCAAAGCTCAGCCACGAGCCCCACCAAGGGCCTGCTCACGCCGAAAACTCGAGCCGCCCAAAAAACAAAGCCCGGCAGCTGCTGCCTACTGCTGCTTTTTTTTTTTTTTTCCTCCTCCTCCTTTGCTAGAGGATATAAGGGCGAAAAACCTTCATCCTCCCCATAAGGCTTCCCCCTTCCCTTCTGTTAAAGGGCAGAGGAGCTGAGCGTGGTTTCTGGTCTGGTTTGCTACGAAACCGAGGCGAAACCCCGTACGGCTCTGCCTCAGCCCCGCTCCCAACAGCTCCCGCATCCGATTTCAGGTACACGCCGCGGCTCAGCCCTATTATTAGACGCCGGCGCACCCCGGCATGAGGCTGGCAGGCGGCAGGTCCCTGGCACCGCGGGGGCGGCGAGCCCCGGCCCCCGGCCCCTCACCAGCTTCTGGAGGGCGGCGAGCTCCTCGGGCAGGTAGCAGAGCCCCGTGCGGTTCAGCTTCAGCCAGCGCAGGCTGCTCATCGCCTTCACGTGCTCCGGGAAGTAGCCGCCCTGCGGGGAGCGGGAGGGTGAGAGAGGGGTCGGGGTGGGGACCCCGCTTTGGCTACGGGGCGGTGGGGGGAAGGTCCCCGCTATGGGACCTGGGGGCTGGGATCAACCAGCCCTGTGGGATCGGAATCTGATGGGCCAGGATTGCCCAGCCCTACGGGATTGGGATCTGGGGGATGTGATTGCCCAGCCCTATGGGATCGCCCAGTCCTATGGGATTGGGACCTGGGGGCTGCAATCACCCAGTCCTATGGGATCGGGATCTGGTGGGCCAGGATTGCCCAGCCCTATGGGATTTGGGAGCCAGGATCACCCAGCCCTATGGGATTGGGATCTGGGGGCTGTGATCACCCAGCCCTTTGGGATTTGGACCTTGGGGGCTGAGATCATCCAGTCCTACGAGATGAGGACCCGGGGGCTGAGATCACCCAGCCCTATGGGATCAGGACCCAGGGGATGTGATCACCCAGCCCAATAGGGATCGGGACCTGGTGGGCTGAGATCACCCAGCCCTATGGGATGGCGACGTGGGGGCTGTGATTGCCCAGCCCTATGGGACCTAGGGGCCGGTATCACCCAGCCCTATGCGATCGGGACCTGGGGCCGGGATCACCCAACCCTATGGGATCACCCAATCCTATGGGATTGGGACCTGGGGACCAGGATCACCCACCCCTATGGGATCAGGACCTGGGATCTCCCAGCCCTATGGGATCAGTCCCTGGAACTGGGATCACCCATCCCTATGGGGTCACCCAGCCCTATGGGATCAGGACCCAGGACTGGGATCGCCCTTTCCTATGGGGTCACCCAGCCCTATGGGATCAGGACCCGGGACTGGGATCGCCCTTTCCTATGGGGTCACCCAGCCCTATGGGATCGGTCCCCGGAACCGGGATCGCCCATCCCTATGGGGTCACCCAGCCCCATGGGATCGGGACCCAGGACCTCCCAGCCCTATGGGATCGGTCCCCGGGACTGGGATCGCCCACCCCTATGGGATCGCCCAGCCCCATGGGATCGGTCCCCGGGACTGGGATCGCCCACCCCTATGGGATCGCCCAGCCCCATGGGATCGGCACCCGGACCCGGTATCTCCCAGCCCTCCAGGCCCTGCTCCCGCCGCCCCTCCGGGCCCCACCCTCTGCAGCCCGTCCCCGCCGGGCCCTTCCGTGCCCCCCACACCCACACCCGACCCCCCCCCACCCCCCCCAGCACCGACCCCTCGGGGCCGGCACCGGGGGGACCCCTCCCGGGCACCCCCGGGGCCCCTCCCGGCGGCTGCGGGGCCTGGCGGGCCGGGCCGGGCGGGGCGCTGCGGGTCGGCCCCGGGGGGCACCGAGCGGGGCCGGGGCCGTGGCTCCCCCCCCCCGCCGCCCCCGCACCTTGAAGTCGTTCCCGCTGAGGTCGACGCCGCGCACGAAGGGCAGCACCCCGGTGGCCGCCATGGCGGCGCTGGGCGGGCGGGCGGGCGCTAGGACCCGGGGGCGGCCGCTCGCCCCTCCGCTCCCCTGGGGTGCCGCCTCCGGGCGGTGACGTACGGAAAGGGGCGGGGTCTCGGCGGAGCCTCGCTGCTATTGGCTGCGCCGAGGCGCGCCGGGTACTGCGGGCGCGCCGGCGCGCCTCGCTGCGATTGGCTGCGCCGAGGCCCGCCGGGTACTGCGGGCGCGCCGGCGCGCCGCCGCGCGCCGCTCTGCGGGGTTACGGGGGGTTACCGGGGGGTTACCGGGGGCTGCGCGGTGAGTGCGGGGGGGGGGGGGGGGGACAGGGCGCCGGCACGGCTCGGCCCGGTTGGGGGGAGGTGCCCCCGGGGTGCCCCCCGCCCAGCCGCCCTCCCCCCCCTTGGCAGCCCTATGAGCGGGGGTCTCCCCGGCCCAGCCCTTCCCGGGGGTCCCGGTGCAGCTCCCCCCCCCCCCCCAACGTCCCCAGCCCCGCTGTCCCCTCCCCTGGTTGCGCAGCGGCCGGGCGAGGACGCGGGAGCCGCACCCGGGGTGACCCTTGGTCGGGCCCAGCGCCTCGGTGGCCCGGTCGGCCTCCCCTGAGGCTCGGCTGGTGGCCTCCCCCCCACCCCCACCCCACCCCCGGAGGCTGCCCCCCGGTGCCGGCTGACGGCGCTCCGTTGTCCTCCTTCCCCTCCTCAGGGCGACCATGGAGTTCACGCACAAGCGGGGCAAGCGGCAGGACGACAGCGGGCTGGGCAGCGTCCTCGACGTGCTGCTGGCCAACGCCAGGCTGGTGCTGGGCGTCAGCGGCGCGGCCGTGCTCGCCATCGCCACGCTGGCCGTCAAACGGGTGAGGCTGGCGGCGGCCTTGGGGTTGGGGCTACCGGGGCTGCCCGGCTCCCTGGCCGCGGCACGCGGAAACGGGCTGCGGGGCTGCTCCCTCAGTGTGTCCTCTTTGCAATCTCGTTTGGGGGGTTCGGGGGGCTGTGTCCCTTCCAGAAAGGTGTCTGAGGCCTGGTTCCCGTTTGGATACCTGAATGTTTTCCCTTTAAAAATCTGTAGGTAGCTAACGTGCGTCTGTCTGGCTTCATAACTTAATTGTTTGGGCAAGCAGGAGCCCTGCACGCAGCTGTGCTTACCCACGTGTGTATTAGAGGGGCAGTTGTCCTCTAGTTTGGGATGTAACTGCTAAGACATGGTGCTGAGAGGACAGCTTGCCGTGCTGGTTTTCCTTGCGGAACGTCCCCTTGCTCATCCGGTGGTGGCAGCCTTCTGCAGAGGGGGCTGGTGGTCGTGGGGCTTTCCCTCCCTGGGTCTGTGTGAGCAGCCCCAGCTCACGTGGGTGCCACGGCCAGAACAACAAGCCTTTGGGGGACTGCGGCTCCTCGCCTGCAGCAGGGATGGGAGAGCCCCTGCTGCATTCCCTCTGGGTGAGGTGTGGGATTTTTTTGGACCTCGCACGCATCCCCTCCTTTTGTCTCTCCCTCCAGCTGATAGACCGAGCCACGAGCCCTCGCGATGAAGGCGATCCCAAAGCCGAGCAGAAGACCCTGGAGGAGAGCTGGCAGGACTTGGCCTTGATCAAAGCGACGCAGAAACCTCCCAAGAGGCAGAGAAGGGAGGACCTCAGCGAGCCCCTGCTCTCTCCGGCTCCACCGCCAGCACCAGGTGATGCTCGCGGCGAGCGCGCGGTCGGGGCGCCGGGCTGCACGGGTGAAGATCACCTTGATGTGCTGGGGCAGGCTGCGCCTGTGCTCCCGGCTGCCTGGGAGCACCGCGTTATTTTTAGCTCTGTGGTCGGAAAGCTGACCCGATTGTGCCTTCCTCCGTGGGAGGCTCCCGAGCCGCAGCCCCTTTTTTGGCAGTGCCCGCGCTCTTCGCAGCCCGGGCGGCTCAGCCAGCCCGTCGCGGAGGAGGCCGCTTTGGCTTTGTTTCCCGTTGAACAATGCTTGGTTTTTGGGTCAGCTCTGTCCAGGGAGGAAGGTGTGCTCGTGAATTGTTGTGGACGAAGGCTGACTTAGCCGGCTGGCTCCGACGGCGGTGTTTTTCTGAGTGGGAAGGCGGCCCGGCTTGGTGCGGGGCAGGTCCTGAGGCACCGCGCCCCGAGCAGGATCGTTGGCAGCACCGAAGCGATCCGGCAGGCACCGGGGCAGGGCTGGGTCTGCCCGAGCGTGGCAGGGGCAAGCGGTGGGGCTGAGACTCGCGGGGGGCCCTCGCACTTCGTCCCTGGCCTGGCCGCTGCTGCTTAGCCTGGGTTGCCCACCTCTAGCACCTCTGGGCGCTGCTGGGTTTTGGGGTTAGTGTGAGCCCCACGTCGCCTGAAAGGCGCTGTTAATGTCAGAGCGCTGCGTGGTGCCCCTCTCGGCAAGGTCAGCGTCACCTCTGAAGGTTGAGGGCTGAACTTTGAGCTCATGCCTTCACCGTGGCTGTGGCAGGAGACGCTGGTGCAGCTGATCTGCCCAGAGCCGTGACTTCTTCCTTGGTCCCATCCCCTTTTTGCAGAGCCCAGGGTCTGCCCAGCGCCTCCGGAGCCTCCTCAGGTCGAATCCAGCCCCCCGCGCTGCCTCACGCTGCAGGAGAAGCTCCTCTTGCGCTTCAGCAGCCACCTGGCCGTGCAGGAGGCGCAAGCGGCGTTTGGCTGGCAGCTGGCCCGCCGCATCTGCGCCGAGCTGCAGAACTTCCTGAGGAACAAGTGCCCGGAGCTGCCCTTCGGCAGCCTCTTCCTCAGCGGTCCCCTGCTCGACGGCCTCGGGGTTCTCGCTGCTGACCACGTCCACTTCATGCTGCCCGTGGTCCTCGACGCCACGCACTGGAGCCTCATCCCAGGGGAGGACACCGTGGTGAGAAACCCCCGGTACTGGATGATCAAGAGGAGGGATCTGGAGTATTTCCCTCGCGGGTGCAGCCCCTGGGACAAGTTCCTCGTGGGTCGGTACCTCTCCTCCAACGCGCTCAACGAGACCCTGCACAAGATGCTGGTGGCCTCCATCAACTGGCCTGCCATCGGCAGCCTCCTGGGGAGCCTCATCCACCCGGTCGTGGCCTCGCGGGAGCTGAGGCTGGAGGTGAAACACGAGCAGGTGGAGCTGAGCGTCGCCCTCTTCCCCGTGGTGGAGATGGACGGCAAGGTTCTGCTGGCCGCTCCCCCCGAGGGACTGGTGGAAAACCTCTGGCTGGAGAGCTTCGGCAGGGCGGAGGTCTCGAAGGTGAGGGAGCTGGATGCTGGCGACGCCGGGGCCAGGCAGCGCTGCCTCCGGCTCCTGAACGGCGTCTGCGGGAGCCACCCCGCCCTGCGCAAACTGAGCGGCAGCCCCTTGGCGCACGTCGTCCTGCACCTCAGCGCCGCCGGTTCGGACTGGGCAGAGGGCAGCCTCGCTGCCCGGTTCCAGCAGGTGCTGGAGGAGCTGGTCGGCTACCTGGAGCGAGGCGCCCTGCCTTCCTATTTCAACCGCAAAGTCAACCTCTTCGGCGAGCTGCTGGAGGAGGAGGTCGAAGAGATGGGCTTCCTGCTCTACAGGGCCGTAGCGGAGCCGGAGCTCCTGCTGGTGGAGGAATGAGCGGCGCGTGGGGAGCCCCCCGACGTCGGGCGTGCCCCGTCTGCCTGCTGCTCCCTGCCGTGGGTTGTGATGCTTCTAGTTGACTAGTCGGTAAGAGGCCAAGTTCTTGCACTTTACGAACAAAAGCATTTCTTCTTCTGAATAAAATGTGCCTGAGAAGAGGTGGGTGGCGGTGTAAGGAGCCTCTTGCTGGGAGGCTCTGCCTACCCAGGTCAAACCCAGCCCGTGCCTGGAGTACCTAAAGGCGAGTCCCCGCTGCTGGGAGCCAGCACGGAGCAAGTTTGGCCTCTGGTTCCCGGTGAACTGCTGTCTGTCCCAGCCTGCCAGGCTCCCCTCGTGCTCTGAAACTGAGACCTGAGCGGGGCCGAGCTTCCCCTGCCTCCTGGGGCAGCCCCTTTCCCTTGCGAGGGAGCTGGAGGGGCACGGTCCCATGCTGCTGCTGCAAACCTCACGGTTTGGGGTGTCCTGGGTGCTGTGTGGGTCCTTCTGCCAGCACCCAACTTGTTCTCACAGTGCCATGCTGCTGGGCTGGGGTGGGAGCCTCATCCCTCGCCAGCTCTGCAGGCCGGGATGTTGCCAACCCAAAATAAAGCCCAAGCGATGCCCATGCGGCTCTCCGGGCGCTGCGAGGCGTTGCTGTAGCGAATGTGACTGCAGGGTTAGTCTTTGGAAACCCTTTCGGCTGCCAGATGGGCAAGCTCAGCCCTACCTGGCCGTTCTGCCCGAAGGAGGGGCTCTGGGCCCCTTTCCTGGAGCCGTTGTGGGGTTGGAAGGGTGGTGGCGGAGGAGCTGCGGCCTCCTGGGGGCACGGGCTCCTGGGTGGGGGCTGCGGCGTGGCACTGCCAGCGTCCGTGCGGGTACAGGCTGCTCTTAACAAGCCTCGGCGTCCCCTCCAGCCTGTTGAGCGGCCTTTCCATGCATGTATTGCTGCTGTCTTGAGGTCCTGTTCTCCTGGAGCCTCGTGGCGGGGGGCAGGAAGGGACAGGAACGATGCTTGGAGCAGAGTGCTTGCAAGAACCGCAGTGGTTCGTGCTGCTTTTTATTATGATCTGTTTTGTTTGAGTGTTTTGTTCTTTTTTTTTTCCCCCTTGGAGGGGCTGCTAGTGGGCTTCGGCTCCGGCTGCAGTCCAGGTGTGAAGGAATGCACTCTTGTGTTTAACGGGAAGAGCTATGCTGGTTTTGCACACTGCTGGAGATGGAAAAATCCTATGGCCTTCAACGTGAGCGCCTGTTGTGGTTTAGTTTTCTTTAGTTATCTCGTTTATGGAAGGGGGGAAAAAAATAACAATCTGCCTTTCCTCTCGGTCTGAAGATTAATCTGTTCCTCCGAACCACTTCCCAAGTGTTAGCGGTAAGAATAAACCTGCGCTGCGTACACTGGTCCTCGCCTCGGCTCTGTTTTGTCTCCTCTCCCGTGATAAGGGCTGCGGCTGTCCTGGAGCAGCCGGTGCTCCCGCGGGGTGCTGGGCTGCGGTGCGAGCTGGCCGGCGCTGAGCTCGCGGCCGTTCACCCAGCGGCTCTCACAGCTCCGCTGCCTGAGCACCAACTGGGGCTTAAACCAGTAAAGCTGGTAACAGCCAGCGCCATCAGCAACGCTGAACCTGCTGCCTGCCTGCTCTGCAGACGCTTCCTGCTCTGCTGCCCTTCGGAGGCTGCTGCCAGCTCAGCGACTGCATCACAGAGCCTCGTAATCCTGTTATTTTCGCCACTGGGCCTGTATTTTTAGGCTACAGCTGCTAAGAGGGGGAGCAAGGGGTACGGGAAAACGCAACGTGAATTCTCCTGACCTTCCTCCGTAGCTGTAGGCCGACAGCAAGGAGCTGTGGCAGGGTTAGAAGCTCTTTTTTTTTTTTTTTTCTTGTGCTGACTCGAAGGCGAAGCTGTGCTGCTGTGACCACCCCTGCTCCGAGCTACCCTCTAAAAGTGCGCTGTGTCCCCTTAGCACTGACCCAGGGGAACTGCCCTGTGCTCAGGAGCAGCCCCAGAGGCCCCGGGGGAACAGCCGAGCGCTGCCCTCTGGCAGAAGAGAGCAAGGGAGGTGTGTGGAACGACTCGCTTTGAAGTAAAGAAAGCCCAAACAGAGGGAGGAGGCAGGCGGGCTTTCTCAGGGAGCTCAGACTAAACTAAGCGCAGGAAAAAAGGAGCTCCCTCCAGCTTCAGCCCGTTGTCTCTCTTTCCCCGGACAGCAGCGCTACAACAGATGCAGCTAGGGAGGTAAAACTGCTTGCCCTACCCCGCTGCAGCTCCCTGATTTAAAAAAAAAAGCTGCAGGGAGTTTCTGCCAAGAAAGCTGCTGCATTGTTCCGCTGAGTGAATGGAAAGAACAAGACTTGGGTGGATGCTTTTACAGGAACAGCGTAACTAGTGTAAGCTGGAAGGAACAGTAAGTTGCCACCGTATCAAACTTTAAAAATTAAATAATCTTTTAATACAAAGTTATTACCGTAACAAAAATTAACTTCCATTAGCTAGCAGCATCGCGCTGGCACGCCTCGAGGTTTGAGGAAGGATGCAGCTTCCAATTCAGGAGCAGCCTCAAGCAAAGGCTCTCCCTGAGCACTGCAGCTGAGCTTCCCCTTCAGGGCGGGCACCGGCTCCATCATCTCTGCACCTGGCAATCCTTCACAGACGGACAGCCAAGGTAGGAGGCGTACGGGGCTGTGACAAAACGAGGGGAAGGGTGCTCAGGGAGCTCCCACCCTGAAGGGCAACTGAAAATAAAATTCCACACTGTGGAAAGCCGGGAACTGAGGAGAGTTGAGCAGCCCTGGGGCTTGTCCCAGTGGCTCCAACCCAGCTCCTCATGCAGGAACGCCGTGTAGATGTGACCACTGCCGCGGCGGGGGCTGCCAGTGGACGAGACCCACTGCGGTTTTCTCTGCAGACTCGCAGTTTCCAAACGCTTTTGCGTCTTCCAGTCGGCTCAGCGGAAGAGCAGCCGAAAACCAAAGGGTAACGCAAGCGGTGGAGCCGCTTCTCGGAGCTGGTTGAACCCTTGCTGCCCGGGCCCACTGAGCGGTGAGGGTATCCCCGGCAGGAGCAGGCTGCCACCAGCCCCTCCAGAAAGCACTCGCAGGCTCCTTTCCGTAGCAGCTCCCAGCCCCTCAGGGGATGCCACCCAGGCTCAGTGGCTGTGAGGGCAAGTTTTCTTCGTGTGGCCAGGCTGGTGGCAAATGCTACAGGTCCGTGGTTTCTTGGCCGTGCCTCCTGAGGAGAGGTTGCTTGGTCTCTTCGTTTTACTTCCCAGCTCCCTTGAGTGCCCGCTGCTCCCAAAGTGGTTCCACGAAGCATCTCCAGAAGCCCCTACAAAGGAACGACTTGGATTTAAACACCTCTGAAAATATACAGAGGTGAAAAACAGGCGATAGGTTCAAAATGGCAGGAGATCAAGGCTTTTACTAGCCCAGCCACTCAAATTAGTCCTGAAACTGCGCTTGCTTCAGATTTGTCTGAGCATTTGCATGTTATCCCTTTGTCCTGCAGCATTAGAGAAATGTGTGAACAGAACAGGGGAAACTGAGCTTTCTGGTTGCGTGCTCTGGGCTACAGCCAAAGCAGAAACAACAAAACATGCCAGAATAAGACTTGGTTTTGAAGTAGCTCTGAAAATTTGGTTCTGCCCCTCCAGGGCCAAATGTCTAAGGAGGAGGCCAGCGTTGAGGAGCGCTCTCACACCGCGCCTCCACCTCTGTACTTTGCTTACAGTCCCTTTGTGTCAATGCTTTTTCTGTCTTTCACATCCTTTTTTTTTCCTTTGTGATTTTTGTTTTTTAGTGGGTATTTGCTTTCAGCACCTCTCCCCTGCAGCCACGCTCAGCGTCAAAGCTTCGGCCAGGCTTGGCCTTTCACTGCGCCCCTAACCTAGGGCAGAGGGAGCCACCACAGCTTCCCTGACGTGACAGAACGGGGCTTAAGATCGCCAAACGCGGTGCCACTGCTTCAACTCTGTATCAAGTCAGGAACAGCTCTCCCAAAACCAAACGCTAAGCTCTAGGACGGACAAATTCTGTCCCAGACAGACTGCTGGGAAGCCTGCTGGGCTTCATCCAGGGACACACGGACAGGCAGACGCGCAAGCTTGCTGCGTGTAGAAGCAAAGCATCCTGTTGCTGCTGAGAGCTCAGTGGATCTGTGTTACGAGGACGCATCCTGCTGGCATTCGCACAAAGGTAAGCCTGACTCGGTTGTTACAAGCAACATTTAAAGCGCTGCAACGCTGCTGACAGACGTCCCAAGACAAACCTGAAGCCTGCCAAATGTAAGAGTTCCTACAAAAGCTGTGCAGTGACAGCATTATGGATGTACGAGCAACGTCTGCTCGGTTTAGCTTTAAGAACAGCCTCCAAGCCTTGTCTCTCACCCCAGGCCCGGCCTTACCTGGTGCCGCGTTTTCATCAGCCCACTGGAAGAAGCCGCACTGCTGCTCTCTGGGTTTTGAGCACGTGTGGAACTGCCGCCCCTTGTTAGGGCCGTCCTTTTGGACGGTGCGCGTGACAGCTGGCTGCTCGCAATTGCAGACGGTGCCACCTCCTGAGCCGGAGTTGTTGCTTCCAAAGAGCTCTGGGCCTCTCCCTCCTCCTCCTGGTCTCTGAAAGCCTGCTCGGCCCCTTCCCCCAAAGGGCTGGGGCGGTGCAGAGCCCCACGGGGCTGCGTTGCTCCTGTCCTCTGACTGCTCGTTAGCCCAGAGGAAAAAATTGCAGGTATTGGCGTTGCATTTGTAAAACTGCCTGCCTTGATTGGGACCCTCTTTGCGCACAGTTAACAGCGTGGCTTCGTTCCCGCAGTTGCACACCACTGCGTTGTTCCCGTTGTCTGGAGCAGCTGCGGGAGCAGGCCTGTGTGCTCTCGGTGTACTCAAGGAGAGGAGATGTCCCGCCGCCGGGTTCGTGGTCCCCCTCGCCTGCCTGCTGTCGCTGCTTGCCCTGCTGAAGGAGTTGTTGGCCTGCAAGTGGTTAGCTTGCTGGCTGGCTGACCGCGCAGGCTGCGACGACCTGTGTAAGTACTTCAGGTCCAAGAGCTCTCTCAGCATCTCATCGCAGCCGCCGATGCAGCCAACAAACTCCAGGGGCATCATGGGTGGAACGCTGCCTCTCTTGAACTTAAACTTCAGTCTAAAAGGAAAGGAAGAATACAAACCCATCAGTTCATACAGCTTCTCATCAACAGACCTCGATTTGGACTTGTGGTTTGTTTTTTTTTTAGTTCTGCTGTACTGACGCTGTCTACCTCTTTCCCTCCACCTTCTTTCCATCCCCAACCCACAGGAGTGCTGCTCCCGCTTTCCAAGATTGGAACAGAAAATGGTTGCCCAGCCTAGCCCACGGAAGTCTCTGGCTCTGGTGACAAACCCGTAACGTCTGAGGGGTTACATCTCATGAAGGGATACCTGGTGTGACCTACCTGTGAACAGGATGGGGTCTACACTCAGCACAGATGCTCTCGTCCTTGGCCACGTCCAGCACAAAATCGGGAAACCAGACTGCAGTTTTACAAGCTGGATAGCCCGTGCAGCTGAGATAGAACCTGCCATGGGACAAAGGCAGCAAATGAAGAAGAGGTAATGTCAAGACAGGCAGTGATATGTTCTTCTCTCTTCTCAGCTCTCAGAAGCTGTCCAAACAACGTTTGGTTTTAACTTGAGAAAGAGGTTCAGCTGAGTCCACGCGGCTTACGTAGCTGGTGGAGTTCCCGCATGCTGCAGAGGGAAGGTAAATGAACACTCAGAAAGCAGCCTTGTGTGTCTGAAATGATAGAGAAGGTCACCAACCCGCCGTTCCTCTTGGTCTTCAGGACCATGTCGTTGTTGCACTGTGGGCATTTCCGAATGGGAACTGGCATTGCTGGGTAGACTTCCTCTTGCTCAGCAATTTCTGTGGCTTCTCCAAAATACTGAGCCAGGGCCTGGTCCAGCCTGTAGGGAAACAAGCAGAGCGTCCTGTCCCCTCTGCAAAAAGCAGTCAGGCAGTGAATTGCTGCCTGCTGCCCTCAGCACGGCCCCTCTGAGCTTCTCCCTGAGCATGATGATTCAGCACCGTGCCTCTAGATGTGGGTGTGCCACGGAAGAGGTCAGTGCACTCTGACATCTCCTCCAGCCAGCTCTGCGTTTAACGTGAAGAGTTTAAACCACGGTGAGCAGCTGGCAGCAGCCCATGACAGCATGCCACACTGAGCTGCCCCATCCCACGCAGATGCCTGCGTGCACTGGGCAGAGCTCCGAGAAGACAATGTGACAGGACCCCACTCCAGGCTGAGCCGCGGATGACAAGCCAGCACCTCTCAGAATGGCAAAGCAAGCGGAAGAGGGTGAAGATAAAACTCACTTGTTGGCTCTGGCCACGGCCTCAACGAAGACTTGTTTGTACTTTTGGACCTGCTGCTGCAGCACTACAGATTTGTCTTTCTTCCCCTCACAGATCAGTTTCAGATCAGCCTCCAGCTCAGCTCGAAGGTCGGGCTTGGACATCTCGTAGCCCATGGAATCATAGCCTGAGGAGCACATTGCAGGGTAAGTGAAAGAAATGAATAAATAAGGAACCTGCCCTCCTCCTGACAAGCGCTGCCCGTACCTTCAACCAGCCCCATGCCCAGGTGGCCCGGGAGGAATCTCTGATCTGCTGTGAGGCCCACGTACATCCGTGTCTTGATTGTCTCAATGTGCTCTGCGTGAGTGGCATCAGTCCCTGAAAGCAGACAGGTTGTTAGTCAGATCAGGTGCCGAGAAGAGACTTCCCCTGTGCCTGCTGCAGAGCGCAAGATGCTGAAGGGAGGGGGGACAGAACGTATAGCCAGGAGCAGCACTGGCCTCACATTCTGTTGGCACTGAGGCCACCAAGGTGCAAACATGCCCTTGACCCTAACCTGCACATCCCCCTCGGTATTGGAGACGCTCTGCAGACTCCTTAGGATCCCTGGAATTTGCCCACAGGTCTCTACTACCCCTGTGTTCTATATATATTTAAGTAACTTCTTATCTGAAGTGACACGTAGAGAATTCCCTGCTCTGAGGCTGGGACAGAACTGGTACCAGGTAAGCTGAGAAGCCTATGAACAAAGCTCTGCCACGAGCGAAAGGCCACGCTGCCGATACTGACCAATGCCATGTTTCTCCATGAGCGCAATGAGATCCGCTTCTGAGAGGAGCAATGGAGGGCTGGTTTCCCCATCCACCATCTCCACTGTAGTGGGCTGAAAGCGAGACCCTTTCTGATACAGTGGGATAACCTGAAGGGAAGGAGAATCTCTTTGAAACTGCCTTGCTGGACCATTCACTGAAGAGACAAAATGTCGTGCTAACTGCAGGCCAGTGCAGTAACACAACAGCACCCTGTTCTGGAGGAGATCAAGGCTCGGGGTGCTCAGGATTTGCCAGTAACGAGCTGCCAGAGAGACCACGGAATGGCAATTGCAGCTCCTCTGGGTGAGTAATCTTCCCAAGGTGGAAGCAGCCCTGTACGGTCTCTGCAGTGTCAGAAGGGGGAGAATCTAGCCAAGGCTGGCAGAATAACGTGGCACAGGTCTTCAGCAGAGATGGCTCTAAGTGAAACAGCCACTGGGGCTGGAATTGTTCCAGGATGTTCTGTACAGGGGCCTGAAGCTGGCTGGGAAGTTCTCACAACAGTACAACCCACGTCCAGTTTTAAACTGCAGGTACTCTAGCCTCTCCCACCTATGATTTTCAAGGGCGTTACCTTGTCACTCCACTTCTCATAAGGATAGACTTCCAGATAATTTCGGGCCAGGATCATTAGTCCTTGAGCAACGAATCGCTCATTAGCAATGTCAATCTCCACAGTTGTTTCCTGTCCCTTGGCGTCTTGAGAGCAGCAAGCCAGAAAATGGCGCACGATGAATTCATACAGTCTCTGCTCGTTGCCCTAATATCAAAGAGAAAATGAGGGTCAGGCTCTCCTCCAGTGTTAGCAAGGTGTCAAGAAATATTAATGAGATCTCAGGTGAGGATACTGCACTAATGACCGTACTGTTAAGAGCTCCATCTTTATTCTCCAAGCAGTACCAACCAGCCAGTTATACCTTTATGAAACTCACCTGCAGGTTAGCAGTGTATTTGGTGGGGTGAATGGGTGGGTGAGCCTGATCTGTTTTGGTTCCGCTCCGAGGAGTTGGCCCACCCTGATCCAAAATCCTCTGCGCAAACGCCCCCCAGTTTGGGTCCTGTGTTTGCTGTTGCACTAAGGCGGAGAGGTTCAGCTCCTTGGGGAAAATGTTGGTCTCTGTTCGGGGATAGCTGATAAGCCTTAAGAAAGACAGAAGAACACGTTAAGAGGTGCTCCAGGATGCTTCCCATTTTGGTCTAAAGGTCATCTATTTTTAAAATAATTAAGTTTACCAAGACAAATCTTGCTTTCTTACCCTTGAGTATAGAGTTTTTCTGCTATTCTCATGGTTTCCTTTGCATTTATTTTCAGTTTGCGGGAAGCCAATTTCTCAAGTTCCTGTGTTGGGAGGAGCCAGGAAAAAAAAACCACGTATTTGTGCATAATTCTGAGTGGTGAGTAAAACATCTGCTCAAAGCTTCTTTCACATCAGCCTTTTCAGCACAGTTCAAACATACCACGGTGTCCAGGGGCAGGGGCCTCCATTTGCTCTTTGGCTTGCTCCCAACTTCAACAACAGTCGCTACAGGATCCTAAATGCAGAATAAGCAAAATCTCCTTGAAGAGTTCACACAGGCTGTTCTTTAAACATCTTGAGCAAGAAGGATGTGGGAAACGTTTAGCTGGTGCTAGATCACACGACTGTTTGCAAGCTTTCCTACCTCCATACACATGTGGTAAAGGACCAGGCACGCTGTATGATTAAAGAGCCGGTTCCTCTTCCAGTTGAAGACCACATTGCCGTCTTCGTGTTCATGTGTCACTGTTTTGAAAACCAGATCAGAGTGATAGAGTAGTAACGTAGCTAAAAGACAGGGGCAAAAGGGCAACGCTACTGGTAAACCTTCATAGTTCTGCGTAATGATCATGGCAAAGGAAGAGGGAATCACCTCTGCAGCAATCGTTTGTTGGTTGCCTGACACTTTTCCTTCTCAAAGACATTAAACCCTTTAAGACAGGGTTCAGTTCTCATTTTCCTCCAGCATACCTTTGATTTTATAGAAGGCTTCAGGAACAAAGGCCTGGATGGCTTTAAAGCGTTCCACTACAAACCCCAGGGTTGGGAACTGGCAACTACCATAGCTGATCAGCTGGTCTGCTAAAATATCAGGGAAGATCTTCCGGAGCCTCAGCGTCTGGAATCTGGTGAAAGCAGCGCCTGAGAAAACAAAACGGACACTAGAACTGAATATAACATTGGAGGATAATTGCAGTGCTACAGAGGGCTCTTTTAATAGTCTGAGTATTAATTTTACCCCAATTTTAATATTAAAAGTTGCAGAATCCTTTCAGTGCTGCATGAGCTATTAACGTAGTGTTTGCTTCAAATAGTATGTTGTTTACAGTGAAACAGGAGATGTTTTTAGTTGGTTCTGATCTAACAATCAGAACTACAGAGGGCATTTTTGTCTTGTGCCGGAGGTACAGTAACAGATGATTTTTAAGTACCCCTTGCCGAGTTTTAACATTGTGAATTCCATGTGGCTCAATGAGAAGCGAGGAAGAGGCTGATAGCCAGCTATCTAATTTTTACAGCAATCTAAGAGTTCAAGAGCGTAGAGAAAATAAGCTTGACATTGATGACAGAGCCAGAGCTGACCGTCCCCTGCCTACCCACCCTGCCCTTGCTCATGTGCTTTTAAAGAGGTGTAAGCAGCAGCTCAGGCCTAGCAGTCAGCTCTCATCCCCAAAGCACGTTTACGTACCTATCCTGAGGTCCAGCTCCTGCCTGACATCAACAGCATCACTAGTTTTTTGATCCGGTTGGGTGAGATTCTCACAGGCGGTTCTGACAGCATGAAGCGTAATCTCTGAAAAGCGGGCTCGGAAAACCTGGAGGTTTGGCTTTACTATAAGACAAAAAAAAAAAAAAAAATCAAAGTGACACAAACACCAATGGAAAGGATAAGCTAATAAACAGCTGTCCTAAAAAGAGCATGCTGTCAACCTATTCTGTGTCTTTCCACGGGAG
Organism: Anser brachyrhynchus; assembly: GCF_964034855.1. NCBI lineage: Eukaryota > Metazoa > Chordata > Aves > Anseriformes > Anatidae > Anser > Anser brachyrhynchus. The sequence goes on from NC_137733.1 coordinate 15,293,054, forward strand.
GAAAGTATTTCTTGTGTAGCAAAGCCAAATATCTATCAGAATTACAGCCAGTGGATTTGACCTGCACACAGCAAGGCTGATCATTGAGTAAGAATGACATCTCTGGTACTAGATCCGAGCAGTGATACCTGTTAAATCAGCATTTTAATGGAAAGCAGAGTGGTGCAACAGATGCTCTACACACCAGCTTTGCAAACATGAATGATCTCAAAGCCGATGTTCTCTCCTTCTCGGTCACAGTCCGTCCAGATCACCAGAGCTTGGCACTGCTGGACTTCTCGTTCGAGGGTTCTCTGAGACCAGAAAACAAGACAGAATGAGAGGCGCCAGGCCGCTGGCTTTGTCATTTCATTTCAGAATGACTCACTAAGTGAACACGGAATGCAACATGTATCCATAGAGATGGATTGGTGCAATAACATTTTGTAATGGTCTCTCTCATGAGATTAGGCGGCTTTCAAAAGAAACGACTCATTTACTTATATCTAATTCTTTGTTTAAAAAAAAACAAAACACAGCTTGGATTGGATTGTACCACGGTCTGTTTTCTGAAAACGACATTTTTTGTAAAATTGAGTTGCAATTACCAATGCCACCTTGTTGGAAAGAGCATTTCTACTCTTTACAAAGTAGCCATTCGTTTTCTGCTCTGATTTTACACTAGCAGGAGACTTCCACGGTACAGAAGAACAACACAGCAGTCCTAGAAAATCCAGGAGGAATTTGCCAAACTCCAGAAACTTTTCAGTTAAGGACAAAGGTACAATCCTCCCTCTGTCTGAGACAGTATCTGATCTTTGAGTTTCAAGGAAACTGTTAACAAGAACATACCTTAATATCCACGTAATTTTCGGGACAATATTTCTCTATTTCAGCATCAAAAAGAGCTAGAGGGTTGCAGCTATGCCTGGCAAACAGAGGATAAACAGCACGTAAGAAACTAAAACATATTGTGAGACATTAACTGGTGCTCTCACGTGAGGAAATGCTGTTCAGGTACTGGAATTAATGTGTTATACTATGGGCCTTAACTTAGGAATCTGTGTGAAACGCCAAGTTTACTCAAAAGCAGCAGAACCAAAATGCAGTCAGAGACGAGCGGAAATCTGGAAGGCAGCCCTAAACGTGCAGCTTCTCTTATTTCACGCACAGAGAACAAAAGGGAGGGAAGTTGGATAGAACACCTCACTTCCCTGGATAAGTTAAGTACAAACCATTTGCGAAAGGGCAGCTTGAAATCGTGAGCCAGCAAGTGTCCCGAGACGGATGTCATCACCATGGTGACGGTCTGCAAGAGACGGGGCAAGGTAATTAGTGCCCATCGTTTGCTGGAAGCTCCCCAGAGCCCTGCGACCTGACACGGTTCTCACAGCTCGATACCTCCCTCCTGCTTCTTCTAACAGGCTCCTTCCCCCATAGGCATCTAAAGCTACCTCCTTGTCTTCTTTTTTTTTTTTGTAGGAAGCTCCCAATTCTAAATCCCACTTTTGACAGGTGGGAAAAACAGAAGGATGGAAAGTTGAAAGAAAGCCAAGAAAAGAAAATCTGACTTCTTGTTTTTGCCAAAACTGGATGAGCGTTTCATAACTTCAGACTTTTTTTTTTCTATAATTAGCATTTTGCACTTCTCTAATCCAGCAGCGGAATGAAAGAGAGCTCTACCTGGCCAAACATCTGGTAGTCGTATTCGTAGATCTTGTTGAACTTGGAAAGCCCCTCTCTCTGGAAGGAAAAGGAAAGTCGCTAAGTTTCTGGCTCCTAACAGAAGCCAAACAAACCCGTTCCATCTCGCTTTATCTTCTCTTTTACGGCAGGGCACAGGAATACGGGGCAGGTGACAATCAGGTACTGCAGCTAAAACACCGAGGCAAGGGAGGTTGGATGGAAGTTGCCCCTTTCATTTAGAGCCGTGGGAATGGCGTTCCCACTGTACCAGTATTTTAAAACACACCCGGAGGCAGTGCCAGGCTTATCACTGGTACGGAGCAGATGTGGGTTGACCAGTTATTGTCCCCGCTCCCGACAAACAACCGTCCTGCTCCAAAAGATCATCAGTGCCAGCTCTGGGTCCCTTCCACCTAACCGACATTTGCGGAAGTTTCTAGATCGGGTGTTTTAATCTTTTCCTACAGAAGCATGGCAACGTCTTCCTTGACTGAGACTGTCGGGGCTCTGGTTCTCAAGAACATCTTGCAATCAGACCTCAGTTCGGTCTAGAAGCAGCTTCTAGTTCCTTGGCTTGGAAATTCCAAGTAATTATGCAAGCTGTTAAAGGTCACAAAACAAAGCAGCAGCTGACAGAGGGGATCTTTGAACTCCCCTTCTCCAAACCACAGACCATCTTTGCTTCATTATGTGAACTTCAGTACGCCCCTGATACTTGCTGACGCTGCAGAAGCGGCGCTTTCTGACCAGGAACAGATGGTTTCAGCTCCTGAAGGCTTCTACGTACACTGCAAAGCTGGGAACAACACAGGGAACCCCCACTGCTGAGCTCAATGCCTGGAGAAAGCTGCCTGGATGGAGAGCACAGCTGTGGAACTGAATCCCAGCAGGGCTTCAGGATCTGAAGGAAAATGGGTCCAAGACTCCCAGATCCATCTGGGCAAGTGGTGCTTGTCCACAAAAGAAAGAGTTCTCGTACCCTCGTGTGGACAGAAAGGGCCACAGACCCCATGTCAAGCTTTGCATAAGACACACAAAAGAGACCAGGAGCTGCATGGCCACTGAGCGGGGGCTCTGCTGAGCTGACTGCCTGTAGCCGGCTCCGCCGGACCCGTGGGCACACGAGGAAGAGGCAAGGAGACGCAGCGTGTTCCTACCCGCCGCATCCTGCTGTTGGAGAGCAGATCTGCGATTCCCCGGGCGGCATCGTTCTTCTCAGCCACGCACAGGACCTTCCGGATCCTCTGCAGTGCCGCATCCTCCGCCGCCCGCGAGAAGAAGCGCCAGGGCTGGGGCAGCATCCTGACCCCCCGGCTAGCAAAAAGCCACGCGGGGAGGCTCATCGCGGGCAGCGGCGACGGGTCCCATGGCACCGCGGCACGCGTCCTCGCTGGGGGGGCCAGTCCCTGCTGGGGAGACGGCCTGCGTTAGGAACACGAGCACCGCCTGGGTACCACAGAACGGCTCGGGGTGGAAGGGACCTCACAGATCGCCCAGTCCCAAGCCCCTGCCGTGGGCAGGGCCCCCTGCCCCCAGCCCCGTCCAGCCTGGCCTCTGGCACTTCTAGGGACGGGAAACCCGCGGCTCCTGTGCCAGTGCCCCGCCGCCCTCAGAACGCAGGATTTCTGTCCCGTACCTACCCGAGATCTCCCCTGCTGTAGTTTAAACCCCCCCATCCCATCCCCCTGCCCCTGACACAGAGCCCCTGACACAGAGCCCCTCCCCAGCCCTCCCCCACCCCCCGGCAGGCCGCTGGGGGCTCCCCCGGCGCCTCCCCGTCCCCAGGCCCAGCAGCCCGGCCCCCAGCCCCGTCACGGCCACCCCCGACCCCGCTCCGGCCGCTCCCGGTGCCGGGGAAGGGCCCCGGCCCCCCTCGGGCCTCACCCGCGGCCGGGCCCCCTCAGCCGCAGCCCGCGTTCCCGCTCTCCTCCCGTCGCAAAAAGCGGCGCGCTTTGCCGCAGCGTTACGTCCTGCCGGAAAGCGCCGCGGCGCGGGGGTGGACTACAACTCCGATTGCTTTGCGCTGCGGAGGGGACTACAACCCCCATGGTGCTGCGCGGCGGGGGGGACTACAACACTCATGGCGCTGCGGGGCGAGAACTACGATTCCCATCGCGCTGCGCGGCGCGGAGAACTACAACCACAATGGCGTCACGAGGCCGGAACTGCGGCTCCCGTGATGCCGCGCGGCGGGGAGGACTACAATCCGAGCGGCGCCGCCGGGCCAGAACTACAACTCCCATGTCACCCCGCGCGCCCCCCGCCCCGGGCCGGTGTGAAGCCCCGGCGAGGCCTACCGGCGGCGGGCGTCATGTGAGCCCAAGATGGCGGCGGGGCCGCGGCGGCCGTGAGGGGGAGCGGGGCCGGGGCTGCCCGGTGCGGCCTCGGCGGCTCCGCGGCTCCGGAGCCCGGGCCCGGCGCTATGATCGGCGCCCCCGACGTGGTGGCGTTGGCGAGGCAGGAGGAGGAGGAGGCGGCGGCGGGGGGGGGAGCCGAGGCGTGGAGGGAGCCGCCGCTGCCCGAGGAGTACTCGGTGCCCCTGGCGCCCTTCGGCGGGCACGGCGCCAGCCCCTGGGCCAGGGCGGGCGGCTCCAAGTTCCTGCGGGACTTCATCCTGGTGGCCGAGTTCTCGGAGCAGGTGGGGCCGCAGCCCCTGCTCACCGTCCCCGATGACGCCAAGGTGCCGGGCAGCTTCGACCTCAACTACTTCTCGCTGCGCATCATGTCGGTGGACTACCAGGCGTCCTTCGTGGGCCACCCGCCCGGCTGCGCCTACCCCAAGCTCAACTTCGTGGAGGACTCCAAGGTGGTGCTGGGGGACTCGAAGGAGGGCGCCTTCGCCTACGTGCACCACCTGACGCTCTACGACCTGGAGGCCCGCGGCTTCGTCAGGCCCTTCTGCATGGCCTACATCTCGGCCGACGAGCACAAGATCATGCAGCAGTTCCAGGAGCTCTCGGCCGAGTTCTCCAAAGCCTCCGAGTGCCTGAAGACGGGCAACAGGAAGGCTTTCGCTAGCGAGCTGGAGAAGAAGCTGAAGGACCTCGATTACACCAGGAGCGTGCTGCACGGCGAGACCGAGATACAGAAGAAAGCCAACGACAAAGGGTACTACACCACCCAAGCCATCGAAAAGGCCAACGAGCTGGCCAGCGTGGAGAAGTCCATCATCGAGCACCAAGACCTGCTGAAGCAGATCCGGTCCTACCCCTACAGGAAGCTGAAGGACTCCGACTTCCACCCCTACGAGCCCGAGTGTGCCCCGGACCAGGCCAGCGTGGGCAGCGATCAGGACCTGGCTGCCTCCGACCTCGCTGAGCCGGGCGAGACGACCCCCTACTCCCACGTGCCCTCCTACACCCCCAAACTGATCAAAGCCAAGTCCGCCAAGTGCTTCGACAAGAAGCTGAAAACGCTGGAGGAGCTCTGCGACATTTATTTTTTCACCCAGACCCTGGATCAGCTGCATCAGATCGAGAGGACGTTCAGGGGCGACGTGTGCTACCTCCTGACAAACCAGATCAGTCGGGCGCTTTTGAAGCAGCAAAGCATAACTAACTTCCTCTTCGAAGACGCGTCTTTTCTAGATGAAAAAGCACCTGAAAAGCACTACCGAGGCTGCCAGGAACTCGGCCAAGACGCCGTCGAAAGAAAGTGTTCGGAAGAGTCCCCCACCCCGAAAGTGGTCGTCAGCCTGGGGTCCTACAAGTCCAGCGTGGAGTGCGTGCCCATCAAGATGGAGCAGGACATCGACGACCCTCCGGAACCCGCGATGACCGAATCCATAACTTTCGAACACCAGGAGAACCTGGACTATCTCGACGCCGACATTAAAGGGAGCATCAGCAGCGGTGAGAGCATTGAGGTCCTTGGAACGGAGAAATCGGCGTCGGGGCTGACGAAATCGGAGAGCCAGGCCAGCCTGCCCATCAGCCCCAGCCCCCAGGTGGGCAGGAGCAAGGTGGGCAGCAGGAGGACCGTCAGCGAGGACAGCATCGAGGTCCTCAGCACCTGCCCCTCCGAGGCGCTCATCCCGGAAGACTTCAAAGCGAGCTACCCAAGTGCCATTAACGAGGAACCTTATGCAGACGATGAGGAGGGAGGCCTTCGCTTCGCCCCCAGGTTAAACCCGGACGACGCCGACGAGCCGGAGGACGGCTCGAACCCGGAAAACCCGGCGCAGGTTGATTCAGCCTGCTGCATCGGCAAGGAGAGCCCCCACTTCCTCGAGCCTCTGCCCAGCCCGGGCCCCAAGCTGTGCGACGAGGACGGGGTGGTGAGGATCCCCCCGCAGCCCTACCGGCAAGCCGAGCAGGGGCCGTGCGGCGGTTTCGCCGGCTCCCCGCACCCCGACGGCGTGCCGGGAGGGCTCCTTCCCCACGAGCTCGACTCGCGCTACCCGGCGGGCGGCAGGGAGCTCAGCAGGACCAGCCTGGACGAGTGCTCGGACTCCACGAGCTACATCAGCAGCGCCGCCTCCACCTGCTCCGACCGCACGCCGTCTCCCGCTCACCCCCCGTGCCCGGCGAGCGAGAGGCACAAAAAAAAAGCCGGGCAGAACGCCCTGCGGTTCATCAGGCAGTACCCCTTCGCCCACCCCGCCATCTACTCCCTGCTCAGCGGGAGGACCCTGATCGTGCTGGGGGAGGACGAGGCGATAGTGAAGAAGCTCGTGACCGCCCTCTCCATCTTCGTGCCCAGCTGCGGCGTTCGCGCCAAGCCCGTGAAGCACTGGCTCACGGCCCCGCTGCACGTGGTGGATTTCCAGAGGTGGAAGCTGGTTGGGCTCCAGAGGTAAATATCGGGGGTTGGGGGGGGGCAGGGGGTTTCGTGATGTTTTAGGTCTCAGTTTAGCAAAGCAGGGGAAGGAACGCGAGTCCTGCTGATTTCCTGGCTGGCCTGAAAATAAAGCGCTCCTGGGAGGGCTTGTGTGCTCTGCTCCCTCCCCAGCTCCTTCCGAAACTCTTTTTCAGCGTTTCTGGCTGTAGAAAGCCTTTCCAGCTATATTTTTCTGAGGTGGGTGCTTTGGTACGGGGGGCTTTCCTGCGTGTGAACCCAAAGGAGGCGGTAGCACGCAGCGATGAGGTCGGTAGGTTCGAAATTGGTTAGGAGCGGGAGGAATAGCTTGTGCCAGAGCAGGCGTCCTGTGGCACCTGTGCTTCTGGTGAAGGACAGAGGTGCAGAGCTCGCTGTGCTGCCGGCCCCTCTTGGAGGGCTGCAGGTATGGAAATACGTCGATGATGTGCTTTAGTGCAGGGGGAAAAAAAAAATGCCTGGGGAGCTCAGCGGGCCGCGGAGTTGGAACTGCAGCTCAGATGCAAGGGAAACTCCTGCTCAGAGCGGCGCTGGAGCAAACATCCCTCCTCCGCCAGCCCGTCCTCGCAGGTGGCTGCAGAGCTGACGCTCACAAGCGGCGGTTGCTCAGCTCCCAGGATCCTGCCCCTTCCTTTGTCGCTGTTAGGACAAGGATTTCTTGCTGTGTGCGCGCGGCCAGGCTGCGTGCCGGCGCTTCGGGTGCGGGTGCGGCAGGGGACGAACGCCCTTTGCCGCCACCGCCGTGGCCACGGTGGCTCAGAGGGGCGAGGAGAATGCCCACGGCTCAGAGCCCGGCCGCAGCGGCCCCCGACGGAGCGTTTCTGAGTCCAAATCCAGAACCCTGCTTCCTGGGCTGCTCAGCCTGGTGCCTGGCGGTTGTGGCTGCCCGAACCGCCCCGGCTGGGCGCTCGCCTTGGTTTTTGTGCCGGGGAGGAGGCTGACAGCAGCCGGCAGCTGCCCCCCGGCTCTGCTGGTGAGGGCTTTGGAAGCCCCGAGCCTTCAGTGGCTGATGAACGCTCGCGGTCAGGCGCTGTTTTTATAAACAGAAGCGTTTTGAGGAGCTGCCTGTGACGCGTGTCGGTCTTTTAATTAACGTTCCGCAGAGGGGAGGGTGAGCGGTGAGCTTAAGGCAGGTGCTGTCAGCAAACCATTTGCGGGGGGGGGCCTTGGGAAGGAACTCGGGGGGGCCAAATGAATGATCCCAGCGTGGCTGTAGGGGTGCTGCGCCTCTCCGAGCTGCCTGGGCGCCTCTCGCACCAGCACGGGGTGCTCCTGGGCTGCTTCTCCCAGGGAGATCCGAGCCAGGCGGAGCTGAGGAGCAGAAGAGGTTGCGTGGGCTCGCAATTTGCATTTAAATAACGATAATTTAGGCTTGGTGAGTAATCGTACAAGGTGAGCGTGCCGGGGGTTGGCACCTGGGTGAGAAATGCCCAGGGAATTTTGACGGAGGGCTCCCTGTGCAAAGGGAGGGCAGAGGGGTTGTTCCTCACCCCGGGGCAGCTCACTCCACAAGCAGCCGCGTCGGGGGGAAAGCAGAACTTGCGGCAGGGAGGTTCCTGGTTCTCGCCGTCGCATCCAGGAGCTGCCGGATCCGCTTCTGGTCTCCAGAGACATCGCTTCGCTTCCTCCCCGTCCTCGTTTTCGCCTCGGTGGGGGAGGAACCGTCCCGAAGGGCAACACGTGCCTGGAGCGGCGCGCGCAGCGCGGATCGGTGCCCGGGGGTGGGTCCGGGAGGTCGGGGTTTCCTCGGGGTGCGGCGGACTGGGGAGGCCGTTCGGCCGTCCTCGATCCACGCCGGGCTTTGCGAACTCGCGGGACACCTCGTGGGTGGTTAAGGCAGGGGGGAAAACGCGCGTGGCGCGGGCACGGGCGGTCCGCCGCGTGTCCCTGGGGTGTCCTCCGGCCGTGACCTCTCTCTCTTGCCGTTCCAGGACGGCGTCGCCCGCGGGGGTGAACGTGCTGCACGCCCTCAGCCGCTACAGCCGCTACGTGAGCATCCTGGACGCCGACAGCAAGACCCTGCGCTGCCCGCTCTACAGAGGCGCCGTGGTGGCCCGGCTGGCCGACCACCGCACCCAGATCAAGCGAGGCAGCACCTACTACATGCACGTCCAAAGCGTCCTCACCCAGCTGTGCTCCAAAGCCTTCCTCTTCGCCTTCTGCCACCACCTGCACCTTCCCGTCGCCGAGAGCGAGCCGGAGGAAGCCGTCGCCAGCCGCAGGGTGAGCTTCCTGAAGCACCACCTGGGCCTCGCCAACGAAGATCTGAAAATTGTGCAGTATTTAGCCGAGCTGCTGAAGCTGCGGTACATTCAGGAACCCGGCCAGGGGGCGAATCCCCTGCTCAGATTTGACTACGTTCCCAGCTTTTTGTACAAGATCTAGCATCCTGCGGGCCGTCCGCCTGCACGCTCGGGTCCTGGTACCGATCACGCGCGCTTGACGTTGATGCCGCCTGCAGTCGCTGTCACCCATCAGGAGGGGGCAAAGAAGCCAGCGTGTCCGCGAGCACCTCTGCTCCCTAGAAACCGGTGTCTGGGGGACCGAGCTGGGGAGGTGTCCTGTCGCCGAGAACGTGGGCGTGCCAGCACACGGAACGCTGGGCGCCCCGTTTCCGAGGGTTAGGAGGGGCGCTGGTAACTTCTGAGGCGTATCGTGGTAGCGTTACGGCGCGGGGAGGGAGGCGGGCTGGCCTGCGAGCAGCGCGTGGCGAGGTGCGGCCCCCAGGTAGGCAGCGCCCTGCCGGAGCCCTAAGCGCTCTTGCTCCCTTCTGCGGAGCCGGGCTGGAGATCGGAGGGGAAACACGAAGGCCGGTGAAGGTTTTAACCCAGCAGCGAAGGTTTTAACCCAGCAGCGAAGGTTTTAACCCAGCAGCGAAGGTTTTAACCCAGCAGAGCCCGGCGTGAGCGTGGGGTGGCAGCGCCGTGCCCGCGGCAGCTCCCCGGCGGGACGGCGGCGGGCGGTTACCCGCGTGAAGCGGTAGCTGGCGGTGTCCCCCTGCGTCTCCTGAGTTTCCCGGCGCTTCCCCAAATCCCTGGGCCTGAGGGGCAGCAGTGAAGGCAGGCCCGCTTCTCTCCGGGAAGCGTCTGGCAGCTTCTCAGCTTTGTTAAAACCTGGGAAAGGGGGCCTTTTGTGGTGGGGGAAACGAGCGGCGCAGTTCAGCTGGAGATACGCTGCGTGACGGTGAGCCCAGCTGGTGAGAGGTCTGGGAGGAAGGGGCTGGGTTCCACGTTGTACCCATACAGGTTTTTGGTTTTTTTTTCCCCTCTTTCTGTTGGGCAGTTGGCCTTGGTGGTAACGCGGGGTCAGCGTCACAGCGTGCTGCTTCTGGCTGTGCCGATTTATTTTATCGCCGAGCCTTTGCCGCGGCTCACCTACCTCTCGTTCCTGGGTACTTCTGGACGGGGCAGGGCCGCAGCTCTTCCCTTCCAAAGCTCCCGCGTTGCTCTCGGTGCCAGGAAGGCTGTGCCACCGTCGCAGCGATGCTGCTGGGAGGCTGTTCCTGACGGCGCCGGGAGCTTCGTGCCCAGTGCTTCCCTCGGGAGCCCCCCGGGACGTGTCGCTGGCTGCCTGTCCGGGGCTGCAGCCCCTGCCCCGTCCCAGTCCTGCGGTACCAGCCGCCCTCCGCGGCACTTCGAAGCAAGAGAAAAAGCTCTGGCTGGGAAAGCAGCCTCGCTTTTATTTCTTTTTTAGCACTCTTCTGATTATGTGTCTAGAGCAGCTGTGGTCTTACAAGATGAGCTGAAGATTGTTTTTTTTGCCTGTTTTTGTTTTGTTTGCCTGTTTTTAAAGCCTCCGTTTACCACGATCGTGCGAGGCAGTGCCGCGCCAGAACGCGACCCTTCCGTGCCTGGGGAAGTTTGTGTGGCCTGGGGTCCGTCAGCACGAGCTCGACCCCACTGCAACTCGCCGGGGGAACTGCTCTGAAAGCCGTGCCCTGAAGGCAGGGAGTTGCCCGGGGTGGGCTCTCCTCCTGCTGCCAGCATCCACGCTTCGGTCCCATGGCCGCCTCTTCCCTGCCTGGCAAGGGCTCTCGGGGAGCTGAGGAGGCACAAACTGGCAGGGCAGAGGGTTTAGTTTAAATACGAGCATTGCTTGCAGGGCCTTACTGCGAGGCAGGCGGGGTGCTGAGCTCGTGGTGCTCCCCAGGGAGGTTTCCGAGGTCAGGAGGGGCTTGCTGGGGGCATTTCTGGGGCGCGGCGTGGCTTTGCCTTTGCTGAAGGCGAGCGGTGTGCTGTGTGCTCGGAGCCCTTCCCTTCGTGATTCTGCGCCCTCCCGTGCGCTGCTGTCGCGTGTGAACCGGGTCTGCTGGCGGCAAAACTTCCGTGCCCGCGGAGAACGCTTCGTGAAGTGACTCGAGGTGTCCTCGAGTCGATTCGTGTGCGTCTGGACGACTTCTGAACTGGAGGCGAGGCTCCCCCGGGGGAAGGAGCGCCTCAGGTGGCACCGGGACGCCCTCGGCTCCCCGCACCGTGCCCGACCCGCGGCTCTGTTCGTCACGGCGGCTCGTGGTCTGCGCTGGAAGACGTCGCGGTGCTGTTGGGGTCGGAGGAGGAAGGGACGGACCCTTCCTGCTGGCTCACGTGTCTCTTCCTGCAGGCTGGCAGCTCAGGCTCGGGGCAGGATGGATGCTCAGGGACGGCTGGTTTCGCGCTCGGCGGTCTGTACCCGGAGGATTCAGCCGCAGTCGTGCAGCGGCAGGCAAGTCACCGCTGGCTTCTCCCTCTGCCCGCCCGACGGGACTGATGTGCGAAGCTGTGCTGGGCAATTCTTGCACCTCCACCCGCCTGAGCCGCTTCATCGCGCTGCCGCAAAGCAGCTCCGGGTTCGGGAGGACGCCCCGGGGGGCTTTACGGGGACCGTGGCCCGTTCTGAAACGGGAGCTCTGCGTTACCTGCGGCTGTGAGGAGCCTGGGGGCGCGTGCCCTTCCCAAACTGGCTCGGGACGTGCATCCGGTAACCCCTGAGCTCGCCGGCCCCTGGCGGGGAGTTGTACTCGCCGATGCGCCCGCACCTCTCGACGGAGGTGGCGGTGGAGGGGGGCCGGAGTGCCGCGGGTGGTTCCGGAGCCCAGCTCCTGCCTACTCACTCGTTTTTCCATCTCTCTGATCCGCCTGCGCGGCGAAGATCCCTCTGTCGGCACTTTAAGACACTTTCCTCACCTTCCCTGCTACCTCCCTGGCTTCCAACGTCCGCAAGCGAAGCTCCCGGCGCTCACAGCTCCCGCAGAGCATCCCGGCGCGTTACCCGCCTTGTCCCAACACACGCCGCCCTCCTTCCAGCACGAGCAGGGCCGGCTCCTCGCAGCCACAGCGCAACGCCGGCCCCCCTTCTGCCAGCCCCGGCGGTGCCGCGCATGGCCGCGATCCTCTCTGCCTGCCCCGAGCCTCCTGCATGCTGCCTGTGGCTCCCTCCTCGCTGCCGGGGGGGACGGGTTTCTCCAGAGAATTCATCAGCGCCAAGGCCTCCCGTGGCCGGCTGCAGGGCTGCGTTTGTGCTCCTCTCCTCCCCTGCCTCTGGAGCCCCCCCTGCTCGCTCCGCGCTCTGAGCCGCTCTCGGCCCCGCCGCCGGGATGGTCAGCCATAGGAGCAGGTGACGCTAACCCCGCACAGGTTTCCTTTCTCAGAGAACGGCGCTCGGATTTACCTTCGTCCACTCCAGCAATCACTTCTTAGCAGCTCCTGAGCTGCCTTGCCTTGGCTAGGGAAGCACTGCCTATACTCGAGCAATATTAACCATTTTGGGAGGGGGGGGAGAGGCGCTGGAGGAGGGAGAGCTGACGGCTCCCTCCCCCCCCACCCCCCCCGGCACGTTTTTTGGTTTTTCATTCAGCACTGGAGGCCCCGCTGCCGGTTTGGCGTCTTGGAGAGCTGGGCAGGCCCCACCGCGGGACGCGGGGCTCGTATTTTGGGGCGCGGGGCTGGTAGCAGCGTTTTGGAAAGGCACCTCCACGATCGATTGGTGACCGGGCAGGCTGCAGGGGCTGAAGGAGAGCGCCTGCTCCGCGCCGTGCCCCGAAAGCACGATGTCAGGCTGAGCGGCAGCCGCTGCCCCGCTACTCGAGGGAGCTCGGCGCTCGCTGCCGGAGCTGCAGGGCTCGCAAAGCCGCCCGCTGCTCGCCGAGACGCGTTGAACTGGAAGGCAGAAACACAGGGTACCCAGCCCCGCTGCTCGCCCCGGCACGGGGCGAGCGTGGATGGGGATGGGGCTGGGCTCAGCGCCGCCTCCGAGGGCCGCCGGGAGGCCGCGATGAATTCTCATCTTATTTGAAAGCACTGTATCCTATTCCTGCATGTTGAGTTAGGTGTGCGTGCCTGTGTGTGCCGAATGCTTGCGTCAGTAGTTAGAGCGAGTGTGAGCGGGAGAAGTCCCAGAAGCATGTCTCGGTGTCGTGCCCTAAGTGTTCCTGCACAAGAGTTTAACAGACGTTAACACCAAATGACTAGTCTGAGAAATGTACTTTTAAAAAAAAAAAAAATATTTATTTGGGTTCAGATATTTTTGAAATACAAAAAAAAAAGAAAAAAATCGGTTGTATTTTTTTAAAGCTTATAATTCTTGTCGTACGTCGTGGTTAAATCCCTAATTTTACTGTGCTTATTAAAAAAAAAAAAAAACGGTTCCACCGGAGGCTTGTGCGCGGAGGTCTGAGGAAACCCCTGGAGCCTCGGGCTGGCGCTGGCAGCGGAGGTGGCCCCGGCAGAACCAGGAGGGCCGTTCCTGGGGGGATTTGCGACGAGGCTCGGCCTTGTCAAGGCACGCGGAGGCTGGCAAGCACGAAGGCAGAGCGGGTGCACACGTCCAAAGGCAAGTCTGGGATGCTGAAGCCGGGAAGGCTTCTTAAGGTGCTGGCTCCTGGGGGTGGATTCACATTTTTCCCCCACCCCAGCGGGGGGATTTTGGCGAAGATAACCGTGCCGGGCAGGGCTGTAACCTCCTCTGCTGCTCCCGCAGCCGGGCGGAGCTGGGTGAAACCCAAACCTGTCCGGGGCTGGGGATTTCCTTCTGCTCAGCCCCCCCGGTAACGCCTGCTGCTGCAAGGGTTGGTGTGCCCCTGCATGGGCTGTGCTCAGGGGGGTTCCTGCCTCCGAAACGGGGTGAGGAAGAGCCGAACTGGGATCTGCTGCTGCACGGAGCCGCTGCCAGCAGCAGGGAGGAGGCTCCGGGGTGCTGGGTTCGGGGGCTGGGGGTGTGTGCGCGCGCCGTGGTCCTGGGTTCGTGGCTCTGGGCGCTTCCCCTTACAGGACAGGCAGCCCTGGGAGCGGGAAGGTCGCTGCGAAGGCTTCCACCTCCACCTTCAGTGCCTTGAGCTCCTTCTGGTACTTCTCCTCCTCCAGTTTCTCCTTGAACTCCTTCAGCGTGGCCTTGGGGCTCATGTCGTTCTGCACCCGCAGCGTCAGCTCGATCCCTGGGGGGTGGGGGGAGACGCCTGGCTCAGCCCTCACGGCCGCAGCCGCTGCATCCAGCGGCTCTCCCAGCCCTGCCATGGGGAGTCCCAGCTCTCGTAGGGCTGGGGCTGCTCCCCGAGGTGCTTGAGAGAGGAGGAGCAAGGCTGCGAGGCACTCGCTGCCCCATAACGTGTCCTGTCCCGGGAAATGGGAACCGGGGGACCCCTGAGGACAGCAGGACCGAGGTCGCCAGAAGCGCGGTTCTAATCCAGCCCCCTGCCAGTGTAGTGGGGAGGCTGCAGAGGGTTGGGCTGGCCCCAGCTGTGGCCGGATGCCCTCTCCCGCATCCAGATGTGCAGCTGGGACTGGGATTCCTCGCTCCTGTGCTCTCCCTTGCCAGTTGCTGGGGGGGAAGCTGCCCAGCTTAGCCCACATCTTGCCCGCTGCCAGTGCGGCGGCTCTCCTGGAGGAGCTGCGCAGCGCCCGGGCTGCAGCCGGAGCTGCGACTCAGCTCCGCGCGCCCACGAGCCTGGTCCCTGGTGTCCTGGCCGCCCCAGCCTCACCTCTGTGGATGTACTGAGCCACCATGCGGAAATCATCCTGCTGGAAGCCGCGGGAGGTGAGAGCCGGTGTCCCGAAGCGCAGACCGCTGGGGCGCAGGGCGCTGACATCGCCTGCAGCAGAACGAGGGAGTGATGGGGCCGGGCACCGGGAGCCCTGCGGGGAGCTCTGAGCGCCCTGGAGGCCAGCCGGGAGCAGGAGGCACGGGGGAAGCCCAGCACGAGGGGCAGGACGCGGTGGAGTTTGCAGGGCGCCTACCGGGGCACGTGTTCTTGTTGCAGGCGATGGAGCAGAGCTCCAGCACCCGCTCGGCCCGGCCGCCGTCCGTGCCTCTGCTGCGCAGGTCCAGGAGGATGAGGTGGTTGTCGGAGCCCCCTGCGAAGACGGGAGGTTGGGGTAAAGACCGCTCCTGATCAAGACTAAAGCACGAAAAGGCGTGGGGAAATTCACCAGGGCCTGCCCCTGAGCTGGAGGGCAGAAGGGTGCCTTCCTGGGGAAGGGGCTGCTTAGCACAGCTGTTAAGAAATAGTTTTATAGAGTCCTGAGGAACGGCTACAGCAGGGCCCTGCCCATCACCTCCGTGCACGTATACCCCGGAGGCCTGGCTTGGACCCGGGACCGTGCGCAGGAGCCGGCCCCGTGCCGGTGACCCCGAGCGCTCCTCACCCGTGACGATGTCGTAGCCCAGCTCCATCAGCGCTGCCGAGAGCGCCCTGCAGTTGGCCACCACCTGCTGCTGGTACGCCTTGAACTCGGGCGTCATGGCCTGCCGCAGCGCCACGGCGATCCCTGCGGGGAGGCAAAGCCGGGGGGCTGAGTTCTTGGGGGGCTTCCGAAAGTTGTTGGAGGGTCTTCGGGAGAGCTGGTGGGGACGTGCGGCACTGCTGTGTACCTGCGATGGCGTGGTTGTGCGGGCCCCCCTGCAGCCCGGGGAAGACCGCCTGGTTGATGAGGCTCTCCAGGTTGTAGAGCGTTTCCTTGCCCGTCTTGGGGTCCACGCTGCGGGTGCCTGCGGGAGGGGAGGGCGGCGGGGCTCACCAGGCAGCTCAGCCCCCTTCTTTCGCGCCGTGGCGACTCAGAGAAGGAGCAGAGGTCGTTCCTCTTCAGCTCCGGGCCTCTGAAGCCCCCCAGCTGCTCGCAGGAGGCCCCAGACCTTCCTGCCCTTCCCGCTGGAGCAGGAAGGAGCTCGGACTCGCAGCTCCCCCCGGCGGCTCAGGCACCTTTGCGGTAGAAGATCATGCCGGCCCTGCAGCCCCGCAGGGTCTTGTGCGTGGTGGTGGAGACGACGTCGCAGTGGTCGAAGGGCGAGGGCACGACGCCGGCGGCCACCAGCCCGCTGATGTGGGCCATGTCGGCCATGAGGTAGGCGCCGTTGGCGTCGGCGATCTTCCGCATGCGGGCGTAGTCCAGGTTGCGCGAGTAGCAGCTGACGCCTGCGGGGAGACGGCACGTGCTGGGGACACGAGAGGGTGCTGGGGGGCCCTGGGACAGCCCGGGATGCAGCTCAGGATAACCCGGGTGAGGACACGAGCTCCTGCCGGCATGGATGTGTCAGAGGCCTCTTGGCGCTGCAGCCGTCTGCAGGAGCCCGCTGGCATCAGGGAGCGACCCCGGTTTGTTTTAAGGGCTGATCCCTACCTGCTATGATCAGCTTGGGGTGGAACAGGCGGGCGTTCTCCTCCAGGCGGTCGTAATCGATGTAACCCGTCTTGGGGTTGACCTGGGAGGAGAAGAGGAGGATTCAGCCGCCTTGGTGTGGCTGGAGGTCAGCTGCTGTTGCTCTTAAGCAACGCTGCCTCTTGAAATTACGGCGGCTGTGCCCCGGCTCCAGCCAGAGCAGCTCTCCGTCCGTACCTTGTAGGGCATGGACTCGAAGAAGACAGAGGTGGCAGAGATCTTCTTCTTCTCCGTCATGAACCCGTGCGTCAGGTGCCCCCCGTCGGGCAGGTCCAGCCCCATGATCCTGCCGTGAGGCTCCACCAAGGCCGTGTACACGGCGAAGTTGGCGGGGGACCCTGCGGTGGGAGCACACCGGGGCGGTTACAGGCGTCGGGATGGCGCAGCCCAGCCTGGCTCTCCCGAGGGCACCGTTACCTGAGTAGGGCTGGACGTTGACGCCCCACTTCTGGGGGTCGAGACGGTACGCCTGCAGGGCGCGCTTCTGACACAGCCTTTCCAGCTCGTCTACGAACTCGGTCCCGCCGTAGTACCTGCCGGAAAATAGGGCACGGGTCACAGCGGGGTTGGTGTTTGCTGAGAGCAAACCTCAGGGGATTGAAACCGAACCATTTATTTAGAAACGTGCGCCCAGTGCTGTGCCAGCGGGGGAGAACAGGAGGGTGCTGTGTTTACAGCAGCTGCCGCAGCTATGACCCTGCTGAGATCGTCCAGTATGCGGCCAAGGACAGGAGCTGAGAGGGTCAAATCCTGCCCTGGGGCAGCTTGGCTGCCAGCACCAGGACGTGGCTTCCTTCCCAGAGATAAGGTCTCGAGGGGGACGTGGCAGTGTGGGTGGTTCCTCTCCCTTCCCTGTGAGGCTTCGGAGTGGGTCAGGCTCTCCCCAGCCCCCTACCTCTGTCCTGGGTAGCCCTCGGAGTATTTGTTGTTCAGGCAGGATCCCAGGGCCTCCAGGACCGCTCGGCTCGCAAAGTTCTCCGACGCGATCAGCTCCAGCCCCAGCCTCTGCCGCTGCTTCTCCTTCTTGATGATGCTGTGCACCTTCGGGAGGGGAGAGAAACAGCTCTGCTTGTGCTGACTGCGTGCGGGTGGGGTGCTCGGGATGTACCCTCAGAAGAGACGGGGCAACGGAGAGCAGCCTGGAAAGGTGCTGCAGGAGGGAGAGGAGATCCCTTCTTGGTGCAGCTGATCCCAGCGGTTCACATGTGTCCTGCCACGTCTTGGGGCTTCTAGCTGCCATACGGCCATCGGATAATTCAGCTGGCACTTGGGTTAGCGTCAAGGGCAACTGCTGGGTGGCTACAGCAAACGCTGGGCCTGGCACAGATGTTTGAGCCTCAGGCAGGGGCGCGTGAGCAGCAGACCTGAAGTTACAGCCCCGTGGCTGCAGGTGGCTGGAGGATGCCCTCTCTCCTCTCGCACAGAGGACGGACGAGTCCCACCAGCTCAGCCTTGGACCCTGTCCCGAGGAGGTCGCTGTCCCCAGCGGCTGCTGTGCCATGTAGGGGCTCTCACCTCCGGGTCGTTGCTGTCGAGTGGCTCCATCACCATCTTGTTGTGGGAGGCCCAGAGCTCCGCGCTAGGGAGGCCCAAGTTCGCCGCCGAGTTCGCCATCTGCTGCCGTGCCCAACGTCACCTGCAAGCGGAGAGGGGAGCTGGGGGCACGCGTGCGGGCTGGCAGCGGGGCTGGGGGCTTCTGCACCGTGCCCCTGCGTGGCCTGCTCCCGTCCTGCGTCTTCCCCAGATAACGCTGGGGGACCGACCGCAGCTTGGGCCTGCTGGGGGCGGAAGGCGCTGAGAGCTCTCAGTGTTTCCCTGCCGATTTCAGATCGGTTTGTTCGTTGTGGATTTGGCCATTTTGGCACCTTCCCACCGCCGACCCCCCCCGGGCACTGCCCAGCCAGCTTCACGGGGCTTCCCCTACCCCGTCCAGGGTTTTAGCGGAGCAAAACGGATTGGCAGCTTTAGCGACACCTTTCCCTCTCTCTCAGTCTCACGTTTTAAATGCAGGGTGACCGCTGCGAGTGTCACCACGGAACCCCCAAGCCCTGGGGCAGCCGTGACGGCCTCGCTCCCCCCCCCCGGCTGCGGGCAGCTCGCCTTGTTATCCCCCTGTTATCCGTGCCCCCGGCCGGCTAGCACGGGGCCGTGAGCGGGTTATTAAGCGCCCCGCTTGGCTCGCCTGTGCCCAGCCCGTGCCAAGCCGCTGGAGCCGGGTGGCGGCGAGGAAGGGGCAGGGGCTGGCTTCGGGCAGGCTCCCGGGGCCGCGCAAGGCTGCGGGGGGGGCCAGCGGCTGCCCCTTCCCACCCCGCAACCCCCGGCCCTGACCCCGGTGCCGGCCCCGCACGGCCCCTACCGGCCCGATCCTGCTCCCGATCCCTGATCCGGATCCTGCTCCCGATCCCGATCGTGGTTCCGGTCCCGCTCCGGTTCCGCGCGGGAAGCCGCGCGCCTACCCTAGGCAGCTCGGGCACGCCCCCTCCGCGCCTCCACCAATCAGCGCCTCGCTCCGCCTTTCCTCAATGAAGCAGTGCAACGGCTCCGGAAGCTCCTCCGCCAATCCGCGGCGCGCCCCGCTCCCCCCGCCGCCTCCCATTGGTCGCTGCCGAGGCGTGGCGGGAGGCGCTGCCGGCACGTGGCGCGCCGGGCACGGGTCACCTTGGGCGGCCACGGGGGGCTCGGCCCCGGGCACCCCGACCCCCCCTGGCACCCGGAGCCCCCCAAGGGCACCCTGACCCCCCCGGCACCCCATGTCCCCACCGGCTGCAGGGCTCCCAGCCGCCCTGCTTGGCCCGCTTGGGTATAGGGTGATGGCCGGAGTGGGGTCCTGAGCTCGGGGGTCCCTCTGGGCATGGGGCAGGGTCGTGGGCAGGCTGCGGGTGAGGGTCTGGGGAGCACAGCGCGCCCCGACCCCTCCGTGGAGCTTTGTGGGGTGAGGGGTGCCCCGGGGGTAGGCCCGCGGGTGGGCGTGGGGTGGTGGTGCCTTCGCGCTTCGAGTCCAAGTTGGGTCGGCCAACCTGGCCTGAGAGGCCGTGCCCCAGGCAGAGCTTCAGGGGTTAAATCGAGGCACCGTAAAATGGGGAACGAGGGCAGGGAGTGAGGGATCCTACTAAACGCCTCGTGGGCCCGAGCCATGGAAAAATGGAGCGAGGCACCGTGAGTCACGGCGGAGAGGAGCGGTGTCTCAAAGGGGAGTCAGACGGGGGGACAGAGCAGAGCCAGAGGGAGAGCGGCGAGGAGCACGGCGCTGTGGTGGGTCCTACTGAGGCAGGTGCCGGCTACGGGGAAGCACAAGCTCGTGGAGGCAGGTTTTTGGGTAAAGGACTGGCTGTTGCACCAGGACACACCTCGGGTATCGCTCTGCCTAGGAGAGGACGCGTCCTCAGAAGGTATTTGTCGAAGGAACAGCGTTTCAGCTTCATCAGTCTAGAAGATTTTTACTGTCTTAATTTGGTCATCCAAAGGGGTTCGTCGCAGCTGTGCGATTTGGGTTTCCACGGTTCTGGTTTTGGCCCCTGACTGCTGCTGTGGGCTGTCCATGGGTGCTCTGACACCACCGACAGCAAAACCTGGGCTGGTTTCTCAGGCAGTAGTGGTTCCTGAGACGTGCAGAGCGGTGGCGGGGCCGCGGGGCCGTTCACAGGCAATGCCACCCCCACCCCCTGCCCCACAGTGCCCAGGCTGCTGTGGGCTGTCAGGCATGGAAGGAGCTGCAAGCAAAAAAATCTATTTTATTATCATGTATTTTTCTGGCTTAAAATGTGTCGCAGTGTCGGTGGGCTGGCAGTCAGCCCACCAACAGTCACCCAGCGGTGACGAGCTTTGCAGGGATGCAGGGACTGCCCTGGAGGCGTGTAATTGGTTTCGTCTCGATGCATCCCTGGCTTTTTGCTTGCAGCGGTGGGAGTTGTCCCCGCGGTTGCTGAGTTTCTGCTCAGATGGCTCCCCTTCTTGTCAGTACCGTCCCTTCTGGGACGTGTCGGGATCAGATCAGCCCGAGGCATTCAGAGTACCCTCCTCCCTCTGTTTTGGCTCGCTGGGATCCTGCTCGATCCTGCTTGAATTCTTTGCGCCTCACAAATGTTTTTCTGCCGTTCTGAAGCTTTGCAGGCGCTATAGAGAAGGATGGTTGTTATCAAGTTATATTAAATGAATATTCCAGCTTCGTATATACATTTTGTGTACAGTTGCTAGCAAAGACTTGCTCTCCTGAGCTGTGGGAGCTGCAGCTAATAGCAGTGTGTGCTGCTGCGATTTCAGGACTCTGGCCTGCGGCGATGGAGGACGTCTCTTCTTCCCCATCGCCCTTCCCGGGCACTTCTCCCACCGTGCCTCCTGGGAACGTCACTGCCCACGATCACTACTCCGGCCTCCAGAAGAGCATGCACGTCCTCTCCATGGTGGTGTACGGCGTCGCCTGTTTGCTGGGGGTGACGGGCAACGGCCTCGTCATCTGGATTGCGGGCTTCAAGATGAAGAAGACGGTGAACTCGGTGTGGTTCCTCAACCTGGCCATCGCCGACTTCATCTTCACCTTCTTCCTGCCCCTCAGCATCGCCTACACCGCGCTGGGCTTCCACTGGCCCTTCGGGAAGCTCCTGTGCAAGCTGAACAGCACCATCGCCTTCCTCAACATGTTTGCCAGCGTCTTTCTCCTGACGGTCATCAGCATGGACCGCTGCGTGTCCGTGGCCTTTCCCGTGTGGTCGCACAACCGCAGGAGCCCGGAGCTGGCGGCCAGGATTGCTCTGGGGACGTGGGTCCTGGCCCTCCTCCTCAGCTCCCCGTACCTCGTCTTCCGTGACACCGTGGTCAGCTCCAGGAACGTCACCAGCTGCTACAATAATTTCGCGCTGTCCGATGACTACACGTCCGAGGCAACGCGGAGGCTGTGGAGGATGCGGCACAAAGCGATGATCATAACCCGATTCCTCTGCGGCTTCCTCATCCCCTTCACGGTGATTCTCCTCTGCTACGGCATCGTGGCCGTCAAGCTGAAAAGCAGGCAGCTGGCCAGCTCCGCCAAGCCGTACAGAATTATCATTGCTGTCACGGCCTCGTTTTTCCTCTGTTATTTCCCCTACCACGTCTTCTCCTTGCTAGAAATATCCAAAAACTCTTCCAGTCACGAGATGAAAATGGCCCTTTACATAGGGATCCCCTTGGTTTCCAGCCTTGCCTTCTTCAACAGCTGCATCAACCCCATCCTGTACGTGTTTGTGGGGCCGGACTTCAAGGAGAAGTTTCGCCAGTCCATCCTGTCGACCTTCGAAGGGGCGTTCAGCGAGGACTCGGTCCTGGCCAGCCTGACCAGCAGGAGGAAGTCCAGGTCTGCTTCGGAAGCGGAGGTCCCGAGGGCCTGAGCGTGCTCTGCATCACGGCGCGGCTGGAGGGGCAGTTCCTTTCCCTTCTCTGCAGTTTCCCCTCCTTTCAGAGCTGTAATTGCGGGACTGAGGCTGCGAAGGGCCGTGCACGCTCACAAGCTGATCTGATTTTTTGGGGGGCATCTCAGTCCTACCAAGACTTAACCAGAAAACCGTCTGGAGCTGCGGCAGGGCAGAAAGTTGGAGTAGCAGCGTTTTCCTCCCCGTGCCCCTTCCTCGGCTGCCTGTTTCCATGCACCCATCCTTTTGCTGTGCGTAAAGCCCCTCGGGCTGTGCCCTGCCTTGCTGGATAACTGCTGCAGTTCCTGGCGTCCCTGGGGGCTGTGCTGGGGGGGTGCCCACCGGGCGGGTGGTGCTGCCGGTCTGCCACAGCTTCTGGATTTTCGCAGGCGACCCTTTATAAAGCTCGGTGGGGCTGTGACTGCTCACAGGGCTCCCTTTACGTTCCTCTTTTCCCCAGGCTCCCGAGGAGGGAACTCTCCGGCGCCCTGCACGCCGTGAGAAACGGCCTCAGCAGAGCCCAGCCCGGGGTCACCTTGTACGTGCCCGAGGGAGGCAGACGGGGCCAAATCCTGTCTGCTCCTCCGCTGGGCCCACCTGCCTGCAGCGCACCCGTACAGGGCAGGCGAGCTGCTGGGAGAATTTGTCCCTGCACTTGCCAGGCTTTCCTGGCAGCCGGTCTGTGCCAGGATGCAAAAATTCTGGGGTTCCACCAGGGGGCAAGATCGGGTGCAGCTGTGCCAGTGTTGAGGCTGTCCAGAGAAGAGGATGGAAGGGGAGAGAGCTGTTCCATAAATCCCTTATAATTAAATCTGCAAAAGAAAAGCAAGCATCCTTTCCCATATATCATACCAGTCTGGTGCACGGGCTGCTAAAGCTTAAGTAAAAAATGATTAAATTAAAAAAAAGCAGCTTGGACATGCAGTGGGATCCATCCAGAAGCACTCCCACAGACGCATCTTTTAAAGAAACAGGGTTAAGTGAAATAGTAACGTGTATTTCTGTAGGATCTGGACTAGCCAGTAAAATATTCATCTTTTCTCTCTGCAGATGTGTGGCAGGATGAATTATAAGATTGCGCTCCAGTTACTTGGGTTTGATGTGCAGCCTAACTATTTCTGAGCAATGCTTGTCTGTGTGTGTTTGACATCCTTCTTGTCCTTAGGTAGCTGAAACCTGACTTTTTGTACCGTTGGCGAACGAATATTAAACCTCATTAAACTTATTTAAAACGTACCCAGCCTGCTGTGTTGCCTGTGTGATTAAAACACTCAGTAATCCGCCTGAGCTGAGCAACTAGATGAAAAGACGAAATACTCCCAGCCTGACTGTATGAATTTACAGGCACCTCGCTGTTCTGCGTGGATGACTGTGCTGAGTGAGAGCTGACACTTGAACGTGGTAGGGATTAATTATGGGTCTGCTGGGCCGTGCAATATTAAATGAAGGTCGTGATCCTGCCGGCACGCGTGCGCTTAACCTTAAATTCATGCATAATCCCATGGAGATCAGGGAATGTAACGAGACCATCCGTATGTCAAGCATGAGCGAACAGCAAGCTTTACCCTTTGCCACAAATTGCTGCCTGTCACGCAGATAGAAGTGCAATGTTTGCTAGGCAGCGTGCAACGCCGGGGCTGTTTGCTTGCTCCTGGTGGTAAACTCCAGCATCGATTGCAGTGTCAAGGTTGCGCAGCCCGTCGTTTGCTCTTTCGGGTTTTCTTCATCTGTTTGCAGAGCCCACGTAATTCCTTGTGACAGACGTCTCCGAGACTGTGACAGAGGCCTTGGCCTCCTGCCGTGTCTCCCAGCACCCTCAAAGGCCAGGGCCTGAAGCATTGGCCCAGTTCGTGGGAGGAGAGAAGCAATTTTCTGGGTCGTTTGGGCATGCAAGGTGGGTACAGGCTTCCCACGGGACATGGCTGAAATGAGGCAGAGTGTCTGGGTGGGCTACTGCAATACCGGGAGGTAACTGCCCTACAGAGCACCACCTTCTCTAGGGCATCCCGGCCCTGTTTCATCGGAGAACTTCAGAGCCACAACTGAACTGTCCTCTCTTGTGCACAATATCTCCCCCAGAAGTTGTCTCCAATCTAAGAGGCACGTTATCACGGCTAAGCAAAATAGTGCGTCTTTACAAAGCCGAAATCTCCCTGCACGATGGGGAAGGGACTTACAGAGCTTGCAGGTGGCCATTTCTGAGAGTGCTGTCAGAATACCGTTGGGGAAAAAAACGGGGAAGGGAATGTTTTATCTGTGGTAACCACCGGCTCACAGCCATCGCCGTGTCGCAGGATGCACTTGGGATAGGAATGGTTCTGTCACCCAGGGTCTGATCCCAAGCCTCTGTGCTGGGAGAAGCCACGCTCACATCAGCACGGGGTTGGGATGCCCAGGGACTGCCTCCAAGATAAATCTCCCCCCTATCGAGTTCCCTCGTGTTCGGTCTCATTATCGCATTGATAATTATGGTAGTCGCTCATTCCTGACTCGAAGGCAGGCTGTTCGTTCTCTCTGCTACTCATGTTTGTCTTGTGCGTATCTAGAAAAGCTCGAATGAAAAGAAAAGAAAAGAAAAAAAGAGGGAAAGAAAAATTTCCAAAGGCATGTAAAAAATCCCAAGAGGTTGAACAACATTTTGGCAGCTGTGCCGCCCTCTGACGCAGCTTTGCTCTCAAGGCTCTTTCAGATGCGATCGGATGGGTGGCGCCGGGCTCCAGGAACAGCCTGAACCCCCCTGGTGTTTGCAGTTATTGGGAAAGGTGCAAAATGGGCTGCCCTGCTGGCACGGGGCGGATTGGCCCCGCGGAGGGGCCGTTCCGCGGGCGAGCGGACAGCCCCGCACGTACAAAGAGGGCTGGGGTGCGCAGAGCCACTCGGGGCTGTGCAGGGGGAGAGCGGAGGATAAGCAAGTTTTGACAGTCGGGGTGTTTGGGGTGAACTGGCAGACCAGGGTGAGCAGTCTGGTGAGGTCTTTAACACTTTGGAGTTGAGCGAGGTAGATACGGCACAGCCAAAACATCTCGGTGAAGAGCTCAGAAAGACGTGGCGGGTGATTTTTGGCTAGAGGCTTTGTCATGGCGAGCCCTCGGGCAGAAAACCAAAGCCCGTGCCTTCTGAGAGCAGAAACTGTGCTGGCCAGAGCTGTGGTCCAGAGCTGTCCCCCGAGGAAGGCAGCAGGGGAAGGCGATACCTCACTACCCGGTGCGGATGGAAGAATAGCTATGGGGAAAGAGGGAGGGAAGATTAGGAGCTGAGACAGCCTTGAAAATACCAGCGGCGTGATGGTGGGTGCAAATGAATGGGAGGGCGATTGCAGCAGGTGAGGAAGGTCTCATTAAGGAGGATTTAATGAGATTAAGGAGGACTTAATGAGATGGTAAAAGCCTGTGTGAAAGCTACTAGTTCCCTTGCATTTCCTCTGGTGAAACCTTCCTGGTGAGTAAAATTTTTAAGTGTCCCATCCTTGAGTTTGGGGAATGGACTTGTTAGATAAAGCTAAACAAAAGACATTGCACGGAGGTCTGAGAGCAGAAACTCTTCCAGAGGTTGTTGAAGTTAGGCAGGAAACAATATGACAACTTAGAGGATCAATATTGTTAAAAAGCTTTTCTGTGAAGGAGAGGCATTGGTAATAAACAGCATTAGTAAATTAATGGGTAATAAACAGCCTTAGCAGGGTCTTTCCATCTTTTCTCGGCGTAGCGGCTGTGTGAGGATCCCACCCCGTGCAGGAGTTAACCTGTTACTGCTGACCCAGGGTCAGCCCTGTTCAGCACCAAGCTGGGAAGGGAACAGGGTGTCTCTGCTGGTTGCACTTTGGTCCTTCCCTGCACATCTCCTGGTTTCTGCTTAGCTGCACAGGGCAGAGCTGGACACCAAACCTTTCTTTACTCTGTGCATCTGTGTATGTGAGGCACAGGATCTCTTCTTCTGTACTGAATTCTGCTTTAATGAGCAAGGCTGCTGTACACTGACCCATGACTAATTTGAACGCTTCCTTTATTTTCACAAACATGATGCGTGCTCACTCCCTCCGTGTAGAGGAGCCGTAGCGTAGCACAGTGATACAGTGAATGGCAAGTCACACCAGGACCCAGTGAGCTGGACAGAGAGGAATGGGATGTTTGGCACTGCGTAGCCGGTCAATTTTCCTAAAATGACATTGCTTCATTGTTCAGTTCAACGGCTTTTATCTAATGGAGAATCGAAGGGCAAACCACATTTGTAAACAGGAGGCGACTGGGTGTTACGCAGACTTTGCAGGACAGAACTGTACACAATGACAGCAAAGAGAATACGCGAATGAAGAGAAAGATGCTACTGCTGTTCTTGTTTCAGGGCAGCATTTGTTCAAATTCTTGCCTTTTCATCCAGCTTGAGACATTTTTCTGTGCAGTGACCTGTTAAACACTGGCTATTCCAACAAGCCTCTCGCTGTTTTGTTTGAAGGCTGATAGGAGATAACCCTGTGCCCATGCTGAAGGCTGATGCAGCAGATCTCTGTTAATCATTTCAGACTGACCCGGAACTGAGAGCACTGCTAGAAACAGGAAAACAAACTAAACTCAGTGATTTTTTTCAGCCAAAGCTTCATGACTCAGGAGGAATGTGACTGTAACAAAAAGAGTTGGTGCCTATTTCCTGCAGACAGCCAAGCCACAATCAGGCAGTAATACTCGGTAAAACAAAAAGAATGCTGTCTACCTACATAGCCCTTCACATAGATAAGATGTGTACTCTGCTCTGGGGCCTTTTTAAGGTACTTTGGTTCCCAGAAGTGGGGGGATACTATTTTCCAGATCACTATCAAGTGTGGGAAAGAAATCATAAAATTACTCATGTAGATTGGTAGAGGAGTATAATATCCACTTTTATTTAAAACAAACAAACACCACTCACACACACAAAAAACACCACCACGACCTGGCAGAGCAGTGATGGATGAAGCTTAGGAGACTGGATGATAGCAGCATTTGTCTTTTCTCAGGTGATACATGCAGGCTGTCATCCAGACAAGCACGGGATGAGCAGCGCCCTTCACCTTGGCTGGACTAGGCGTGGATTTTTTTTTTTGAACATTTCTGCCTGCCAGGGTTGCATCTGGATTTAGAACAGCAAATCTCTCTGAGCCACTATATTCACACCCTGCAATTTTTCAGAATTCCTTAGGTGATTGCTAATTGGATCATTGTAAACGAAATAAAATCCAGGTGCTCATTTTGGAGGATCTATTTGTAAACTCTTGGATAGCATATTGTAAAATTAACAAATCCCTCTCCGTTGGGACTTGAGATTTAAATTTACATTCCTCTGATCAGAAAAAACAGAGGCAGGAAAGGAATTGATTTGCTCTAAGAAAACAAAGGCGGCAGCCTTAGAAAAAGCATCAGAAGACAATCTTTTTAGTTCCTGGTTCTGTGGTTTGCTTAGGCAATGTCAGGAATTTGGGGCAGCATGAATCAAGTAGTCAGCAAATTCTGGGTGTCCCCAGGGTATTGAAAAATGCTTCTGGGGAAGGCTGCTATTTGCATTATGGGTCATTGCTTCAATATGTGTTGTTTCCAGCTGTTCTGCCTTAAACTGCTCTGCCGTGCCAGCCTGTAGTGAAATCCTGTGATGGAGACTGATGCGAAGAGAAATCTTTGCTGCTCTGAAGAGGCTAACAAAAAGCTCAAATGCTCCTTCTCCCCAAAAATACAAAACAAAAATGAACGTACAAAGATCAGTGAACCTGAATGAACGGTGGAAACACCAGCATGTAAACAGAAAAATGCAGACTGGAAATGGTGGGGATGGCGAGGAGGTACAAGGCCCGTTTTCTTATGCTTAGCAGTGTAAGTCAGAGACACTCCAGAAACACAGAATCACTGCAGCACTGTGTCTCAGAGGGCACAGACAAGCTTACGGTCTCCCTGCTCACATATTTCAGCCAGATGTCTTTGCTCTGTGGGAGTGCTACAAGTGGAGAGCTCTGCACCTGGCAGCTGCTCCGTGGCTCCAGGTTAAATTGCTCTCCTGCCCAGCTTTGACTGCTGGAAGTGGAAAAGGAGACAACTGATGAAGTGTTAGAATGCAAGAAGCAAATACTGTGAGCGATGGGGAAGCGCTGGTGTGTGAATGCTTAACGTGGAAAATACAGCTCATAATGGCAGAAACTGTTTCAAAATAGTAAACCAAAAGTTGTTGTTTTTCAGGTGCATTTGGCGAGAAGTCCCAGCAGCTGTGCCTTTTCTTCCTCTTTCATGGTATGTAAGTATCTGTTCAGGTGCTCCAGGCCTTGCTCAAATGCACCCTGTATGTTGCAGTCCAGGAATAAATAATTAATTTGTGAGAAAAGCTGTGATGAAAAGTACCCGATTTGTACCTCCACTCTAAATGCTAAAATTCTGATCCGTATGTAATAAAGTGCTGTTGATCTTGGGCACACTGAAAAGCACAACTTAAAACAGCTTCTTGCCACGGAGCTGGGGGAAAAGGATCAGAAAAGGAAAAAGGGTTGGTGCTTGAGTATTTACTTGGAGGGGAGGGAGGAAGAAGGGACAGGTGGACAACCCTGGCAACAGCCTTATCCTCCTGAATTTATGCAGGATGACTCTAAAGTTTGTCAAAGGAGTGAAAGTACACATAGCTTTTGTCATGGATGTTGTCCTGTGATAAACCTGGGCTTCTAAAGAGTGACTAAACCCATCCTCTTGCCGCAAGTAATGTAAAACGCACCTTTATTCAGTTTAACCCAAGTGTGTTATGAGGGGGGCCTTGGCAGGACTCTGGACAAACTGTGTATGCTTTGGACAGTATTTACAAGGGAATCGAGGGACCACTTTTTGCTGTTGTTGTTTTTGACTTTACAGAACACGTTCGTTCTCCACAAACACTGTTGGATCAGCTACCAAAGGCTGCGAATGGCGAAGCCCCTCCATTTTGCTGGTGGAGCCCACAGCAGCGCAGCCAGCCGCCCCGCTGGGAGTGAAACCTGGCGCCATGCAGACGGACATCTGCCTGCTTATACCTCTGCGAGGGGGCTCTCGCAACCCAGGCGGGGGCCGCCGCCCACCTCCTGTGGCCTTTAAAAGGAGAGGGAACGACAAAACGCAGCTTTGGTAACGGGAACCCCAAAACACCCCCCCCGTCAGCATCGCGGGGCCAAGATGGCGGCGGCGGGGGCTCCCCTCAGCCGCGGCGCGAGGCCTTGGCGGGAAAGGCGGCGGGGGATGGGGGGGGGGAGGTGAGGGCGTCGCCTCGCGCCCGCCCCTCGCGCTCCCCCCCCTTCCTCCCGCCCCCCCCCGCGCGGCGCCGCCATCTTGCGAGCGGCACAACCGGAGGGGCCGAGCTCCGCCGCTGCCTCCGCCTCTCCCCGACCCCTCCGGCCGGGCCGCTTCTCCCGGGGCCGGGGGGCCGGAGCCGGCAGGTAAGGCATTCACCGAAGGGGCCTCTCCAGCCCGCTCAGCCTCGCTTCAGCCGGCTGCGTGAGGGCAGGGTGCCCCCTTCCACAGCGCCCCCCCCCCCCGCTTTCCTCACACGGGGTCCGCCGCCTGAGGAAGGGGCTGCGAGGGCCTCGCCTCAGGGGGCTCTGAGGGAGGGAGCCCCCCTCAAGGGCGGCTTCTTTTCCCCTCTCCAGGGCAGCCGGGGGCTCCTCGCTCCCTCAGGTGAAAGGGGAGCAGCGGGGGTGCCCCCAGACCCCCTGAGGGAGGGGAGGGGATCCTCAGGTGCAGGAGGGGCTGGGGGTGCGCAGCCCCCCAGGAGCAGCTGGGGGACACAGGGAGGTGTGGGGCTGAAGGGGCGACCCTCTTGCCGTTTAGCCCAGGGGGACCCAGCCCTATTTATGGGGCTGGGGTAAATCGCATCCCCTCGTGGGGAGTGGGGGGGGGGGGGTCTGGTCTGCCCCCAGCCCTTGGGGATCACAGGAGCGGTGCTGTGGTGGTCCCAGGCAGTTATCGCTGCCTCCGTGGCTGTTCGTGCGCGCACACTCACTTTGTGGAGGTGTAAAAGCCCGTGGAGGTGAAGCAGGTGGGAATAGGGCTTGTGGACATCCACTCCTGTAATTGTTTCCATCATCACGTGTTTGTGTAGCTGTGTGCAGCCCGAAAGAAAAGGTAGGAATTCGTGGGCAGTGCCTGCATTGTGATGCGTGCGTTCTCTTCCAGTCCGCGCTGGCTTGGAAGACCTGCCCGCCTCAAGCCAGAGAGGTTTGTGGTCCCACGTATATTTGTGGATTCATGTCTTCACACACCTAATAAAGTTCTTGTGAGCGTGCTGTCATCCCAGTACCCTTCTAAAGTTTGATACATCAGTGTTACTCTACAGACAGGACTTCTCCCTGCCTCACACACTGTGTAGCCCACTTGTTGCTGCTGAAGTACATCCACAAGGAAACTCCTTGGCCTATGGTTATGAGAAAAACCATCTTCGGTGTTGCTTGTGGATGTCAGCATCATATTGTGGAGTAAAATACATCCTGAGTGATGAACAGGAAACAACTCGTCTTTCAGCACATTCCTTAATTCCCCTCATTTTCCTAATCCATGCAGAAAGGAGGTAACATAACTAGAAAAAAATCGTCATAAAAAAACACCATGTAAATATTTCCAGTGCTATTTGAAAGCTGTTTATACGTTGTTGCCATCTGATCATACGGGAAGGGTACTTCCAGGTGATGTTCCAAAACCTAAAAGCGTTTCTAGTACGTGCCCACTTTGTTGGCTTTAAGATGTCTTTAACGCCATTATGAATGCTTGGCAGGCCACCTGGGAGCTGTGGAGATTAAGTGTGTAGCGGAACGAAGGAAGAAACATGAGCTAGGAAATGGAAATTGATTTTTATTTTCCCTTAAATTGTGGGGAGCCTAGTTTGGGAGGGATGTAAGTAAGCTTTGGATTGGACGTCTGTAACCACTGCCTTTTAGGATTTGGGTGTTGGTTTATTTATTTTTTCTTTTCCCAAATGTCTGAAAGTACAGGCAGAAAGGGATAGGGTTTTCCTTTAATGTTATAGGATATGGGCTTGGGGTATACCAGGGTAAGGTATATATATATATATATATATATACACATACACACACACAAGGTAAGGGTGTACCAGGAAGCCAGGTATAGGGATCCTACTGGAATCAGCAACTGGGCATTCAAATTCCGTTGCTGAGGTTGTCCCCGTTTGTGTGCTTTCTGCACGTTTGGGAAGTTTTGGCGAAGGGCAGGTTTTCGTTGACAGCAGCTGAGCCTAGCATGGCCTCTTCATGAAGGGGCTGGCGTTAGGAAGTTCTGGCTCCTGACGGAGGATGAATGGGGTACGCTGCTGGGACTAGGCCAAACCAAGCAAGAGTACTCCAGGTTGCAAAGGTGGGCTGGGGTAGTTTTTTTAATAGAGCTAGCCAGCTGTGCCCCTGAGTATGAAAACTTTTTTTTAGATGCTGTTTGGGAGCACTTGATAGTTGATAAGCCTTCAGTTTTTTAGAACAGCTACGGGTGGCTTGAAGAATTAGGTTTCTCCACAGGGAGATGTTTGCCAGGGCACTTACTGATTTATCTGAACTCCCATTTACTTTGTTTTGAATTACACAGCTCCTATTTGATATTTTCAGCCCCCTACTTAATGCTAAAATGCTATACAAATGAACTATTCGTACACAAGAGAGGTGCTGTAGCTTAGGACTTCTTTGGCTGCTGGTAAACATGACTGTTTCTTGTATTTGAACGAAATGTTATATTAGAATAAATAAAAATGTTATATTAGAGTAGGGCATGAAAATGTGGTGTTTCAAAAAAGAATAAAAAGTGTGAAGATGGAATCCCATCAATTAGTGGTGTTTATTTTGGTGGAAAATGTATGAATTTCCTCTTGATGTTCTTCTCCTGTCTTCACAGGAGAAATATTAGTATCAAAGAATGACAACAGCTGCTTCATCAAGTGGATGCCTTGTGCAAGAGGTCGTTATTTACAGCTACCAGCTTTATTGAGCTCTTCCTTACCTTTCATCCTTATTTGTAAGTTTATAATTTATTGAAAAGAGGTGGAAAGATGCACAGCTATGGAAATAGACTCCTCTAGTCAATTTAGCAGAGAGCTAGGACCTAAGGGCTCTCTTGGCTCAGTTCTGCCTCTGACTGGCTTTGTGATTTTGAAAGTCAGCATTGCTCAGTTCTAGAAAGTGTACTGGAGAAGAGAATCCGTGCTGATAGATGATAGCATGAGGAGAGCATTTAATAAGCAAATAAATAAATAACCAACTGTTAAGATGCTGTCTAGGGGAGATCCTTTGGAGACCTGTACTGAAGCATTTTGCTGGTGGGTGTGTAAAGCCTGGGGACAGGAGAAGGAAGAAAGAGAGGCACAAGTCCGTTCTTTGTGCCACATTGCTGGTGTGCTGAGCCAGATCTGTAAACATTGTAGCTTGTGGGTCACAGACCATTACAAGGATATCTTGGTGGTGCTGTTAAAATGTTGGTAAATAGTAAGAATGATGGAGAATACAGGATTATGAGAAATCCTTCGCTGTCTAAACAGAGAAAACTTGTTCATTTTTGATTTTTAAAGCTGTGGCTTTACCAGGCCTTTGCTCTCTTCCAGTCTTCTAGGAGCGGGAAGACAACTTAGGTTTGATGTTTTGTGTGCCATCAACTGAAATTGGGGCCAACATGAATATAACGAAGGGAGGACTGGTGCTGTTTTCAGCTAATTCCAATTCATCATGCATGGAACTATCGAAGAGGATTGCGGAGTAAGTAAAATCTGCCTCCAGGGCAGCTTAGGATCTTGGTGCCGTTGTAATGGGACTTTTTTTAGTGAAGACTGATTTCTCTGTTTTATGGTAGTTACACGGGAAAGCTGTCACAGCTGGGATGAGCATCTGGTGTACGGCATTGCACAGCCTATTTCAACAGGTCGATAACAAAGAAAGTAACTTGTGATTAAGGTGCTCAGTGACAGGCTGTGATTGTCTGTAGTATGTTTTTGAGAATGCGGGAAAACTAATGTTCGGGTAGTGTCAAATACTCATGGCACGAGTTTCCAGCATGTTCTCAACCTCCTTGTAACAGTTTTCGTGGGAGCAAAGCTAGATCTGTCCTCACTGTGTTTTAGCTGGGGACATTTGATTAGCTTTAAGTACATGAATAGCTTCAGAAGAGCTTGTATGACTTAAGTAATTTTTTTCCTTGCTCTTGTAACAGTATTAGGATGCACAGTGCAGAAGTACTTTGTGCTGTGGGGGTTGTTCCTGAGGCTTACGCACCCAAAGTTAGATACAGAAAGGCATCATGCCTCGGAATGATTTGGGCATTATATTCTTTTCTACTTTTTTTAGTGGTGATGGGCTGTGCTAATATTGGAGTGGAATAAGTGCAGCAGACACTAAGATTTCCTATTCCCTCCAGACTGACATTGATCTATGGAAAAGGATGCTTTAAAAGTGGACTCTTAAGCATTGTGAATGTTTGTTGTCATCTGTCTACATAGATACAGAGAGAGTGCAACATGTATAATGCATGTAAATATATATACACATGAGAAATTGATACATAATTTAATAAGCAATATTTTTTATTCCTTTGGTTGTCCTTTGGAGCTTGACGTAAAAATGAATTTAGCTTAACCACCGGTGCAGTTGTGTTAAGAGATTTCTGCCATAGTAACTGGTTTTAGTGTTTGGGGTTTTCTTTTCCCGTTTTTCTCCTCAAATATGGCATTTTCAGTAACTATCACAACTGCTTTAATGGTTTTGCTCTTTAATGGGCTTTTCATTCATTTAGCCCTTCATTTTCACTTACTGACTTCTGGTTTTAATTTTTCTTCTCCTGCAGGCGATTAGGGGTTGAGATGGGGAAGGTTCAGGTTTATCAAGAGCCAAACAGAGGTGAGCATTTCATGGGCAAAACTGGAAACTTAACCTAACTACAGTCTGCCTTTATCACTGCCCCTTTCTTGATTCCGTTGCATCTTGCTCCTGCGCATCTTACCTATTTCTCTTGACAGAAACACGAGTGCAGATCCAGGAGTCTGTGAGAGGGAAGGATGTATTCATCATCCAGACGGTTTCAAAGTGAGTAGTTGTTGAGAGGCGCTGTACTAGCATTTTGATGTGGACTGTCCATAGGAATGCTTCTGTTCTAACTTTTCTTTGCATATTATGTATGTGACACAGTATAATAAGCTTAGATTAATTACAGAGGCTTCTCTTTGTGTGCTTTTTTTTTTGTTTTGGTACATGCACAAAGAAGACTTCAGTGTAAGCTAACTTCTATTTTCATTTTCAATGAAAATGTCAATGAAACTTTCCCCATGGTTTCTGTGTTCTTTCGCTAAGTGCATTCTTTTGCTCATGACATTCTCTTTAAATTCCTCCCTTTTCAGCTACCATGGCTCCAGCACCATCAGAAAGCTCTAAATGTAGGAGGAGCATTTCCTAGGCAATGTGTCCTGTGATTCAGAAAACAGTTTTGTTGTTTTTGTGAAAAGAACTTTAAAAATGCAAAGACTTTTTTTGATTTCTAATGGCACCGGAAATAGTAGGTCTTGTAGTTGATGACTGGTTCTCATCCATAGATACCCTCTCAGTCTTCTTGTTTAGATCAGAAAATAGATGGCAGTTAGTAAATATTTAGCCTGCTGTTGGCTTGAACAAAAGAGAAGTATGTTGTAAATCTGATTTTTTTTTAAAGGTTATTGATACTGAAAAATACATCTATTTTGCTTTGTGAGCAATAGAAATAGATGTTGGAGATTAAATTATGGTGTAGTTTGTCGCAGCAACATGCTGTATTACCAAAAGCCTGAAAATGGAGTATGCTGAAAAGTGCTGAATTGACCAAAAAAAAGTGAAAATAATAATGAAATGTAATTCTAGTAAAGAATAAAAATGCTGGGTACAGGGCGCTTACATCCTTAGGTGTGCAGCTGGATTTGCAATGAAGATCTCCCTCACTCTAATACAGTGAAGTAATGGATGTAGATATTGTGTTGAATTCAGCTGCAGGATTTTTATGCATGAATACAGAACTAGACGCTTCTCATTCCAGGGATGTGAATACTACGATCATGGAACTCCTGATCATGGTGTACGCTTGTAAAACATCCTGTGCCAAAAGCATTATTGGAGTGATTCCTTACTTCCCATACAGCAAGCAGTGCAAGATGAGGAAAAGGGGCTCCATTGTCTCTAAATTACTGGCTTCAATGATGTGCAAGGCTGGTAAGAATGCAGGTTGTTCTGAAATAATCAAGGAAATGGGGGATCCCACGGGCAGCGCTCAGATCCAAAGGGGTCTGTGCACAAGGTGGGACTTTGTTGAAAAACTTTGCAGTTATTTTTAGTAAGTTTAAAATACGCATAGAATATAACTAGAGGTATTTCTAGATGGTGAGTTCATTTAAAAATAAATAAATTTCGCAACATCCATTTTACATTACATCCTGCTGTACTGGCGAGATGAGTCTGCTGCTTTGGGCTGTGCTATCCCTCCCTCATAATGCTGTTCTTGGCCTTTCTAACATTTTTGAGCAGTTGTACCTTGTCATTTCTAGTCTGTCTGTCTTACCTGTTGACTACTTTGTTTGTCCTTTACATTTGAGTTGAGGTGGGAGAATGCATTGAGGTGGGAGAATGCATTTATTCGTTTTCAGCCATTAAGACACTTTATTTCCTGCTTCTTTTCCTTTGCTTCCTTTCCCTGGGAAGAGGAACACTGCGATCTGGGTCTTATTGTGAGAGAAGAAATGTGGCAACGATTAGAGTTTGGGCCCCTTTCTGAGGAGTTCAGAACTCCAGTGTTTGCTGTGTTAGGGTCCCACTAGGTGGTAGAGGACCATTTATCTTGGTCGTGGTTCCACGTTGTCGGGTGTAAACGGAGAAGGAGCATACCTGCCTCAGTGTGGCACTACTGGTTCAGTTATGTGGAGCGTTGTGAGGTGCTTGTCGAAGACACAGCAGCACTTGGGAAGCAGGATAACCCTTGTGTATTTAAAAGGCGCATAGTTACTAGGATTACTGAAAGCGTGTAGCATAATGTTCTTGTTTTAATGTAGCTTAGAAAGTTTGTTCTGAACAAAGTTATTAAACTTATTAGAAATAAAGTGTGTCTGTTATTGCTTGCTTTTCTTGATGTGCTTCTTCATGCGTCTTTTTTTAAGGACTAACTCATCTCATTACCATGGATTTACATCAGAAGGAGATACAGGGCTTCTTCAATATTCCAGTTGATAACTTGAGAGCATCTCCATTTTTACTGCAGTACATCCAAGAAGAGGTGAGGAAGGCCTACTTTTACACTGTTTTAATTATTTTTTGTCATGTCTCAAGGCTTGTGAAACAAATTCCTGTGAGAAGATTAACGATTCAAACAGAATTTTAAAGTGGGGGAGGGTCGTGTTGGGGCAGGAAGTGGTGTGGTTGGTTCTTTTCCTTCCCAGAGAGGCCTGATTTTCCTTTTCATGAAGAACTGGTATTTTATTTTCCATGTAAGGATGCTGTTCTGCCGTCTTATACATATTCTCCTAATTAATACGTGTATATAAAAGAGCATTTTTCTATTCTGAATATCCTCTTCCTTTCCTGTTTCCAATATCCTTGCTATTTACAGGATGGAATGCTGGTGTAGGTGTAATTTATATAGCATTATGAAAATATTTTGTAGGCTGACTTGTAAACGATGAGAGCCTATCCATCCTAATCTGAAAATAAGAACAGATGACTTCTGTTGTGGGGAAATCTCCACCTGCTGTTTGTTCAGCATGTCTTGACTTGAGGGAGCTTAACTTCTGATGTTCTGTGCAGCCATTTCTCCATCTTTGAAATGGATATTACTTTTATAAAGTGCTTTGAGAAGTGCTACTGGTAGATTCATGTGGACAAATTGTGCAGTTGGTAATTGTAGGTGTTAGATGTGGATTATGTCTGCCTAATCATCATTTGGAAGAAAGCAAATTTTTCCCTCCTGGTGAGAAGAAAATGTATAGTTTGCTCTTACTTTTGAACTCAAGTATTTTTTTTTTTGTAAAGAGAGATAAGTGCCTTAGTTTGAAAAAAGAAGGAAAAAACCAGGATTTTTTATGATACTTCTAAAATTTTGTTGGGGAATCAGTTACCATTTGAATGTATCATTACAATTGGTTTGGTGATTTGTTTGTCTGACAAAGAGGAAGATGGTAGAACAAAATTCCTGGCTCTGGCTTTGCCACAGTCATTCATCTTGTGCACCAAAACAGAAGTATTGTGTGTTGTAATCAATACAGAAGTTTAAAAAAAAAAAAAAAGTGGAAAACGAGATATGTAGACTGAAGACAAGTTGTGCTTTTGTATGTTACTTGAACCTGTGGACTATGGTAGGTAACAAGGTCATGTTCCTAGTTTAGTTTTTAAGCACATCTTGATACCCGAAGTCTTAGTGTTCTACGAAGAATTGCTGCAGCTTTGAGTCTGGTACTCCTGGTGCTTTCTAACAAATGAGTGCTCACAGAGCTCTGCTGACGTACGTGTAGAGAGGACTTAAAAGATCCTTCCAGTTTTTAATTTCTTCATTCCTCTGCTTGAGGAATGAAATCATGAGATGATTTACTAAAACAAAAGCTGACAGAACCTACCTGATCTATGCTGGCAAGTACTTCACTAGCCAAGTGATGTGTAGTATTCCTTTTGTGAAAGATTCATCCCGTGCTGCTCCGGAAGAATTTAGTATTCATCTCAAGCTCCCGGTGACAGCAGCTTGCTGCAGATCCTGCGCTGCGAATGCCAAAGCATGAAAAATGTTTCAAGGGGGGGTTGTGATGGGATATGTTGAATAGCATGAAATAGAGTCCGGCTTGATAAGAACGGAGGTCACTTACAAAGCGTTTAGCTGGAAGTTGAGAGGATGAGGCCGTACAGTCGTTCCCTGTCAGAAAATTATGTGTAGGTGTGAAGGGAGTTATTTGATGTTCTGGGATGAAGTCAGTCCAATCAGTGAAACTCATTTGTATACGGATAAGTTGGTGGTTTTCCTTTGTATGCCTAGCAAATATTTATAATTAGTGTCTTCTATCTTCCTTATGTGTACATGTTAAGCTCAGAGTGACTCGTTAATCTCGGAGTGACATAGCTCTTTGTTACTGGGAGCTGTTGATGTCTTGCTGTCTCTCGGATGACATTTCTGGCTTTCTGACTTCATTTCGAACAAATTTGATAATTTGGCAGGGGAAAAATGAGGCAATGATGTCTGAACAAGATCAAAGCCTTTATTATGTCAAATGACAGGCCCTGCCTTGTCCATACCTTCCATCATGTTAATCTTCATAGCCTGTTGTTTAAGCATTTGTAAAGGACAGAACATGCTGAATTCCCAGTATTGTAGGTGGAGTTGGTAGCACTGCGGATTATTAATGCTGCCTAACTCGTCCTCTGAAAAGCTCTCATTTTCAATTGGTTAGGCCCGTGCCAAAATTCAGAACTTAAATCAGCATGGGAAAAAATTCTTCCAGATACAGTGCTTTTGGAAACACTCAGCAAGTATGGTGTGTGAGGATGAGGCTGTGGAATAACTTACCTTGCTTGTAGTTGGAAAAAACAAGTATTTCTGTGTTTTGGAGCTGCTATTTGACATCTGGCAGCAAGATTGTGAGCTCCGTGTCGGGGTCCTGTCCCTCCAAATTCATCAGGTGACAGCTCTAACAGATCGGTTCTCAGATCTTTAGCTAAGAGGCTTCAGGCCTGCAATACTGGGGTTCCCCACAGATTGGATGTGCTCTGCAGGATTTGCTACGACAGCGGCGAGTGGCTCTGCGTTATTGTTATGACAACTGCTGCAAGACCAGACAGGTTCTGTGTGTGCTGCGCTCTGGCACAGATTGTCCCAGGGCAGCACAGTGAGGGAAAACGCTGAGTTTGCAAGGAAGGGGCTGCAGTGAGATACTGAAGTGAGCCCAGGCTGCTGGTGGAAGGCCTGGAAGTGCCAGCAGTGGAGTGACAGCCCGTGGCTCCTGTATGGGTGCAGTGAATGTAGAATTTTTATTCCTTTTAGTGGTCCCTATAAGGAGTCATATGATGTGGTGGAGAGGCCTTTTTTTTTTTTTTTTAACTCTGAAAAACAACCCTGAAATGAGGAAATGGATTAAATGCAGCATTTTCAAGTGATTCAAGACTGCTGTGTGCATGCACAAGACAATTTAAGTCAAACAGGAAACTTTAGTTTTGATGGTTTCCTGTTTTTAATACTTGCCTGTGTAGCCCATACGTCCTTCTAAGGCAGTTACTTTTGTGTGATCTGTGTATAACGTGGTGTTTGTGAAAGGTACAACTTTAAGCTAAAATCTGAATTTGCTTAATATCTGGATTTACGGAGATGTGAACTCTCAATATGTACCATGGATTCTTGAGATTGCTTTCTTACGTTAGGTGCAATATTAAATGCTTAAAATTCTTTTGGCAAAATGAAGTTCTGATTCTTACTGAGTTGAAATTTGTCTGAAGATATGAAGTAGACATTGCTATCTGTTATTTACTACAGATACCAGACTACAGGAATGCTGTAATTGTGGCCAAATCACCTGCGTCTGCAAAGAGGTGGGTACGATCTGCTCTCTTGTGTTAGAGCAGGAAATCTCTATCCTGATTTTGTTCTTAGGGTCAAGTGAAGGACAGATATTCAACAACTAAAAGATGCAGCCTGCAACCCCCTGCCACTTACAGTTTCAGATGTGCAGTTTTTACATCGTCACAAAATCATAATAAATCTAAGCAGAGGTTAAAAAAACAAGCTGATGTGGTAAATCAGTGCAGCGCTTATGATAAAGAAGCTATTTAATTATATGATATAATACTTGTGTACATTTACATTATGAATTTCCTACTGTGAATGATGAAAAATCACTAGAAGTGGTACACCACTAATCCAGAGTAATTGCTTAGCAAACAGCTTAGCACGTGGTTGATCAGATCCTAAATGCGGATGACTTACCGTCTAGCATGGTGGAACAGGGTTTGATGGTTGAGACTGTTTTCCTTGTGAAGTTCTTGTTGGCCAAACAATTGTTCTTAATTCCTGTAGCTTTTTGGTTCACTATACCCGATCTATAGAATTATACCACTCTGAGAAGGTGGTAAAGAGTTGGATGATGATTTAAGAGGTAATTTATTTGCTGTGGTGACAAACTAATAAATTGCTGAGAAGCTACCTAGTCTTTGATGCCAAGGAGTCATGATATTCTTTGTAAAAACAAACAAACATTGTTTTATATAGTAAATCAAAAATGCTTTACTTTGTAGAAGTACAGTGAGGGGAACAACTTGTCATCTTTGTTTTGCAATGGTGGTACTTATGTGATTTTTTTCTCTTTTGGCCAATTACTTTACATTTGCTTGTCTTTGTCTCCTTTATTTGGTGTCAGTATTGCCTCTCGGGTGTAGGCAGGCATTTGCTGAAGCATTCTCATGCTTGTCAAGTAACTCTGTATGCCAGCAAATGACCTCACTTAAGTTGCACATGTGTAGGAAAGGAGACTTTTGCAGGAGAGGATCCCAGAGCTGTGTTTGTACAGCAGCTTCACGTGTGCATGTGAGCATTTCAGAGGAGTCTGAGGGAGGCGCATTGTGTTTGGACAAGGGTGGTTGAACGCTTCAGCCTAATTAAGGACAGCGCTTCACAGATGAATGTCCGCTTGTGAAGGAGAACTTACTCTTGGTGGAGCTTCTGAGCTTATTGGAAAATGAATAAATCATTTTACTGTTGTTTTGAACTTTATTCAATATAATATTGCATATTTAAATCATTATTGTAGTTTCACTGATACAATTACGCCTTCTAAGTCATAACTCTTAAATATGCATGGAATCATAATTTATCTGTATTTAACCTCTTGAAAAAAAATAACTGTATGACAACCACAGGGCAGAAGATTCTCCATTTTTAATTAACTGAGCATCACAATGAGCAAATCACTCGGTGGAGTTGTTTGGATAGTGAAACAAGGCTTAAGGTTAAAGGAGGTGATTCAGGCCACAGGTCCTAGATACTAAGGTTAGAACAAAGTGACGTGCTGGTCTCACTTTGACCACAAGGAGAGCAGGTCGCTGGTGTAGGCTAGGTGCTGAGCTCCAGGGTGTGCAAGGTAAGGTAGGGCGAATGTCACTGCTGCATTTTACTTGCTGCTTGTCGTGTCTGGGTTACGAGTGCTGTCTGTGAATTTCCCATTTTCCTGACTCTCTGCTTTCCACACTCATCCAGCTAACCTTAAACTTCATTACATAAATTCCTAACTTCAGTCAAATAAATGCTGCATGGCGAAGGAACTTTTTGTAAGTTTGTAGAAATCCGAGCTGTTTAAATTTCAAGAGTAGTTTGTCAGGCAAAATGATTTTGATTTCTTTTCTGTAGGATATCCAAGGTTACGTGTCAGAAGGTCTGGGATATTGTCTTACTTAGTCCACGTCTTGCTAAAAATAAATAGATGAATATTTGTTTTCTGTTTTCATTTGAATATTTTTTCCTATTTAATTAAATATAGGCAACCCAGACATCAAGGCTATTCTTGGCGACTGTTAGATGAGACCAGCTAAAGCATGGGATCTCAAGAATGCTGAAAGCCAGGAAATGTTTTTTGACTGCTGGGCAAAACAGAAGGGAATAATCAGATTTGCGTGACTTTGCGGCATTTGTCCTGATGCTTGCAAGGCCAGTGTGGATGCTTTCAAGGTTATTTTGACTCTCACAGGCCTGGTGAAAACAAGATGCTGTGGGATAGGTGATTTCTTCTAGGTATTTTCCTACAATTTTAGGATCGATCCGTTTTTCCTCTGAAATTTTAGAAATGAAGTGGAAATGGATTAGCAATGTATGTATCTAAATTCTTGTAATATGTGTGTGTATATATATGTATCTGTTTTTTAACCCTT
Source organism: Anser brachyrhynchus (assembly GCF_964034855.1). Classification (NCBI taxonomy): domain Eukaryota; kingdom Metazoa; phylum Chordata; class Aves; order Anseriformes; family Anatidae; genus Anser; species Anser brachyrhynchus. Next base: position 15,334,399 of record NC_137733.1, read on the forward strand.
TCTCTGCAGGGCACAGTCATTTGCTGAGCGCTTACGGTTGGGAATTGCTGTCATTCACGGCGAAGCTCAAGATGCCGAGTCTGACATGGTGGACGGTCGACACTCACCACCTACAGCCAAAAACGTAGCTGCTATTCATCCCAGTTTAGAGATACCCAGTAAGTAAGTTTGTGTGTGAGAGTGTTCACCTATTGCTTTTTGTGCTTTTGGGAGACGGGTGACGCTGATGGCACCGTCAAAGAGGAGCGATTCTTTATGAGAACATGAGGAAGGGGAAAGGTTACTATTTGATGCTTTTTGTCCATGGTTTTAGTGCTAGGCTGGACGCGAGATCTGTGCCCTGTGTGGGAGGAGCTGTGCCACCACAGTTAGTCAGAAGAGCCTGTGGCAGAGAGGCCACACTCTTTTGCCAGTAGGTTTTAATGTTTGAGTTTTGTTCTGGGACACAGAGCTAATGAGCTGAATTGAGCTGGGTTTGCGTGGAGCCGGATCAATGTCATAAGCCTTGACAAGGGAACTTTGCTGAACGTGGGTGTGACCTGTAGCTGTGCCAGCAAAACTTCATCGCATGAAAACCTAGCTTGGGTTTCAGTAGGCTGATTGAACTGGTTGTGCCTGCATGCCACTCTATGCGTGTAGTTAATACTTCTTCACTAAGCTTAAAAAAAAAAAAGGTATGAGAATCTTGCTGCTTTTCCCAGCAACACTGTGATAGTTGGAATAGTTGTCACCTCACTTCTGGCTAAAACAGTGGTGACCCACGCAAAGCTGACATTTCCACACTTGAAGTAAATTGTATAAACCTTCCTTTTTTTTTTTCTACCTCTATAAAAAAAAAATTGCCATTGATCAGTGCTGATTCCCAAGGAAAAACCACCCATCACAGTTGTTGGCGATGTAGGAGGAAGAATAGCTATCATCGTGGTAAGTAAGATTCCGTAGCTTTTGATAAATTATACTAAATATGCTGAAGTTACAAAAATCGAGTATATTTTTGCTGTGTCAGCAACTGAACTTTTGTGGTGGGCTTTTGATACCGTGCTTTTTATACCATGAGGCAGTAGTCTGCACATTTACTGAAGCTGATTGCGTGAACTACGGAGTGATGTTACTGTAGGTTTGGACGCTCTGTTTTTCCACCCTAATGCTTGCCACCTAGCTCAGGTGTCAGAAGAACAGCATCAACAAAAATGTCCATTTTGCATTGGACGTAAACTGTTACACTTGAAAAAGATTAGATGTCGTTCTGGGTGCACCGCGTTCGTTATCCGTAGGTAGCTTAAGACTACACGTCGGTCTGAGAACGTGTTGAACCGTCACTGACTCGAGAATGCCGTCTTGTTTTGACAGGACGACATTATAGATGACGTCGACAGCTTTCTTGCTGCAGCAGAGACCCTCAAGGAGAGGGGGGCTTACAAGATCTTTGTAATGGCCACGCATGGCCTGCTCTCTTCAGATGCTCCCAGGCTGATAGAGGAATCCGCGATCGACGAAGTAAGCGTGAATTCTGAATGGCTAGTCAGACGGTCTAGTTGGTTTGTTTATTTTTTAAACAAGCATTTTTCTCCTGATGATTCTTAAAATATACCGGCGTTACGAATTTAGGTGGGGTGTTGCTGGGTTTGGGCTTTCTTACCGTTGAATTGTACGCTAGAATATTAGCACGTATGCATCCTTAAACTACAGCAGCGGAAAACCAGGGAGAGCTGGGAGATGACAGGCTGCCGGAATAAGCAGACTTTTCCCTTCAGTGTGGGGGATATTTTTGTACCTTCCTCTGACCTTAGGTGTCAGAATGAAAGGAGGGAAGGATGTTGCCGTTAGTATCCATGGCTACACAGTATAGCAATGCATAGCTCTTCCTAAGATTTGGATCCTGACAGTAATGTAAAGTCTTGTTCTGTTATCAGCAAGGGTGGCTTCCTGGGGACCGGAGGACAGACATTCGCAGTTCTGATATGGGAGGTGGAAAGCGTGAAGCTGTTATGACTTTCTATATTTTTTTCCTTCTGTAGGTGGTGGTTACAAACACGATTCCACATGAAATACAGAAACTCCAGTGCCCTAAAATCAAGACTGTGGATATCAGCATGATTCTCTCAGAAGCCATTCGCAGGATCCATAACGGGGAGTCCATGTCGTACCTTTTCAGAAATATAGGACTGGATGATTAATGCGTTGTAGTCTAAAGAAACACCCGGGCCAAACTGGAAGCAAACAGATAATGAGCTGTGAAGCATCATGCTTATCTTAATATTTCTATTGAGCCACTTTTTGTTTTCTCTTGATTTAAGTATCAAGGTAGAACAGTTTCTAAGAGCTGTTTTTTCTTTGCAGATTTTTTTTGGGGGGGAGGGATGGGGGGGGACGAGTAAACATTTTACAAAAAACCATTCTAGTTGCTTTTAGGTTAGTTGCACTATATAAATAGTGGGGGGAAAAAAAAGAAACACAAAACACTTGAGGCAAGAATTTGGCTTCTAAATTAAGCATTCCTTTTCCAAAGCTGCTTGCTACAAGTGCTTTAAAAGATAATAAAATGAAGTGACTGTATAATATTTGCATTTTAAAAGCCAAAAAGGTTGTACTGTTGTATGCAGTTAAGTGATTTTGTAGGAGTGCTTTTATAGAAAAGCATATGAAATATGCACCTGTATTTATTTTCTGCGACAAAGAATAAAGACTTGTTTTGTGTGAGCTTTCTAAAAATGTTTATGCGGTAGTCACTTGTCTTCTAAAGTGTCCCCCCTTAAAAATGATTTGCAGATCCTATGATATTGAAAGAAATCGAGAGGTGAATTGATTCTTTTATGCTAATGTGCTACTTGGGAGCGTAAACAGGATTCGGGCTTCTCGGCAGCGAGGAAGATAACATCTGTTTTGCTTGTTGCTGTGCCGTAACACCTGCAGACAAGGAGAGGCTGCTTTTCCTTAATACCCTAATACTCATCGTCGCATTTCAGCCTGTCTTTCTGCTGAGCAGTCTTGTAAAACGCAAAATGCACGCAACCTTTTACCAGCCGTCCGGTTTCTGGGGACTGTCACAAAGGTGTTGATAAGATTTGGTGTAATTTGGCAGGTTCAGCACACCTGCAGTGTGCTGGCTTTGCTTCAGGCTATGTGGAAGGCAACTAAACCTGTGGCTGGGTGGCAGGGGACAGCAGGGACTTGGGAGAATTTGGGAATTTTTATTTTTTTTGGAGGGGGACAACGTGTGGAACTGGGAGGGTATCATGCAGGGGGTGTGCGAAGCCTGGTTTTATGGCCTGTGATTTCTGCTTGTGGAATTACTTGTTTACCTGAAGGATGGAGCTCCTCTGGGGATGGTTTTGGGATTTGGTTAGTAGGGAGAGGTGGTGGCTGCTCCGTAAGGATGGAATATCCGGAGGTTCCAGCTGATAAAACCAGCTCATCGCAGGTAAATGGCTTTTCAGAGGTTTGTACTCTGGACCAAACTTGTGGATGTGTGTTTAAAAAACAAAACCAGCCGTAGTGTGGAGTTTAACTTGCTCAGGGTTGTTCTCCCTCACTTCCCTGGGCGCCTGCATGGGATGGCCTGCTCTGAGCTTCTCGGAGGCTGAACTTCTTGGCTTGTGGTGGATTAGTGAGCGTTTTTGGGGGGGCTGGTGTCTGTTGGCACAGCACCTGGCACAGCGGAGGCCTGGACTGTGACTGCAAGTCCTCTTATGTATTGCTGGAAGATCTATCAACTTTTCTTGGTGCATTCAGCAAGTGAGATGAAGATTTTATTCAAGCAACTGTTCATCTCTGACCAGATAACGCTTATTTTTCATCAGAGCATTGTTTAATTTTTTACGTTCTGTCTCTCTGAAATGTCAAAATGCGAGGCTGCGCCTGGTTACACTTTAGTTACGGTGGGTTACTGAACAGTTGCGCGGTGTTAGTGGATACACCAGGCTGACGCATTAACACTTGTATGCACTTTGAAAGTGTTAATTCAGGCTGAATTCCAGCTGAGCAGTGAGGGAGGACTTTAATCCTTCCTACAAGTGTGCAAACCCGCAGGTGCGTCCATCGGTGATGGTTTCAGAGAGAAACGCCTCGATCCATCTCAGTGGTGTGCGCGTTAATTGGTGTGTGTTTTCTTAATGAATCCTTGCGATACGTACTTGGAGAGTTGGTGGGTGAGCCAAGCATCCGATGCAGAAAACAGTACGAATACTGAATACAGGAAAACTTTAAACTCGAACGTTTCATGCTGCTTGTTTCAAGCTGGCTTTTGGAGACCAGCTTCATCCCTGCGAGCATTTCTGCTGGTCGGCCCTGGCTGGCTGGCTGAGGCTCCACAACTCCTGGGCTCGATCACCGATTTAGCACGGCACCCCCCCACCGTGGGCTAATTCAGCGCAGTAAAATTGTATTGATTAGGATTAAAGAATTTGAAACTATCGCGGTCGTAAAACGGGGTTGCTGGACCTTTGGTTTTTCTAGTGGGGTGGCTGGAATGGAGCAAAGCGCGTGTGACTTCACTCGTGTTTTTATGGACTCCTCCAGTACAGCGTGGTCCTGCAGGGTTACCCAATCTCTGTGTGCTTTTCTCAGAGGCAAAAATGCCGGATCACCAGAAATGCGAGCTATTCTTAGAGGTGTTTCTCTGGGATCCTTCAAGAGAACGTGAAAAAAACCTGCTTTTTGTACAGTAATTGACTGGTCGGGAGATAATGCAAATTCTTTCCAGATCGGTAGTATCTGCAAGAAAAACATTGGGGTTTGGTTTACAGCTTACAAAGGGCAATGTTAACAAACCTTATGCTAAGGTGATTTGTAAAACTGCAAACAATTTCTATTAAACTCAAAAAAAATATATATATATATACACATAGCACTTGTCCTAAAATTGATCTTGTGAACGTACAGGACAAAATGCCTGAACTCAGTCTCGAACTTACTGTTTTTTCAGCTTCCTTTACTAACGAGGCACAGGTTATGCAGTCCCTGTGTGCCTGATGGAACTTTTGATCAAGTCTTAACCACGAAAAGAGAAACAGCTGCTAAGACTTTAAATTCCTACAGGTTTCGTGAAAATAATTGGCTAGAGGGGTAAGAAGCTGTGATAGTTTCTTGTCCAGCAATGTCTCGATACCAAGCACTTTTGCAAAAGGGCTGCTGAAAGCCCTCAGAAACTGCACCAGAGAAGCACATTAAATGCCCCCTGTAGGAGCAGCCTGCAGCTTCCATAAGATCAATGCAGAAACAGGAGGAAAAAAAAAAGGGGGGGCAAATTGAGGCCCCTGCACTGAGCGATGGTCCGCAAACGCCTTTGGAAGTGCTGGGAGCGAAGCTCCCAGTGCTGCCTGGATTAATGATAAATTCCCCCAAGCAGCTAACGAGTTACTGATTCAGTGACCGCCTGGGGGAGGCTTTTGCCAAGGATGAAGGAGGCAGCAGAGGAGGGATGGAGGGCAATTCCACTGCCGGATCCTTCGCCCCCTCGCAGCAGTTCAGCGTTGCTGATCTTGTTGTCATAGTGGTTTATTTTTCCTTAAACATTGCAGTGGGAATATGGGTAAGAGCGTTCTTGTTCGGTTTCTCCTTTCTCCTTTAACCATTTGAAGTACGAATGCTCTTCTTAAAAATTATTTTTAAGGGCTGGCTTTTCTGCGTGGCATCTTTTGAAAGCCTCTTCTTATTTCCCAGTTGTAGTTTGCATTTGTTGTGTGTTTTGCGTATCGTGCTGCGTTTGCTCGTGGCCAGGGCTGGGCCCCACAAAGCCACCCCGTCTGCTCGGGATGGAGGCAGGTCGGGCGCATCCTCCCCGCTGCCCTCTCGGGGGTGCCTCCTTTGCCGTTCGTGGCTCCAGGTGCTTGGGGTGCAGCTGCCACTTGGTGTAATTACGCTTGAGCTGCCGAGCTCCCATTAATTATCCAGTCTCCTGTCTCTCGGCTTCTCGTCTGGCAGACTTGGTTCTTGGTTTCTTGGTGGTGTGTCTGGGTTCGCAGGGGAAGAGCTTCTCTGCTGATCTCTTCTCCTCGCAGTCTTCGTGCAGGGTGAACAGGAACACCGTCAGCGGCTATTTCCTTGCTGGCCGGGACATGGCATGGTGGCCAGTAAGTAGAGGGCACCGTGGATGTCCGGCACCGTTCCCCTTCCCACCAAATTCCCCTTTGGTTGCTCCTTGCTCTGCTGCCTGCCCCCACTTCCCCAGCCCACGCACCTCCTCCCGCCGGGCTCCGTGTCCCTTGCCGAGCAGGATTCGTGTCTCCTGATCTCCGTTTCCCTTCTGATTACACGAGGGGTGCAGGAGCCCACCCAGCTTGTTTTATTCTCCTGGGTCTCCTTGGAGGCCACCCCGAGCCTGGGGAGAGGTCGCTGTGGTCACAAACCTCTCCCCGCCGCCCTGCGGACTCTGGTGGCTCCAACGGAGCCGTGGCTGCCTCAGCTCCCCCATTTCGTTGTTTCCTGCTCTTATTTCAGCATCGCCTTGACAAACTGGTTGTAGGTCTTTCCTGCATTGCTGGCTGGCAGCTTTCACAGGGCCACCTCCGGGCAGGGCACGTTGCCACCGCCGTACACGTGGCTGCTCCTCATCCTCCCCAAAACGAGCGATCCCACCCCAAACCCAGAAGGGGACGTCAAGGGGAGCCGGGCACAAGGGAGCGTTGGTGGCGGGGCACCTCCTTGTGGGTGTGCTGAGGGATTTTCCTGCCCGGCGTGCCCGTGTCCCCGTGGCTGCAGGCACCACCGGCACCTCCTGCTCTCGCCCGCAGATCGGAGCCTCTCTGTTCGCCAGCAGCGAGGGCTCGGGGCTCTTCATCGGGCTGGCCGGGACCGGTGCTGCCGGGGGAATCGCTGTCACCGGCTTCGAGTGGAACGTAAGAAAAGTGTTGTGGTACCAAAAAAAAAAAAAAAAAAGAGTTTCTTGAGCCTCAAAGCAGCGTGATTTCACAGCAGCTTCGCACCGAGACTGAAGGCCTGGGAGGAGTCACGCAGGGGATAACGAACACAATGCTGCTAATTTGGCTTCTCTGCATCACGTCCAGTGCATGCAGGCTGAATTTGGAGTCAACCCAAGTCCTTGCACGCAGGGGGAAGGATGTTTCAGGGCAGAGCTTTCCCCTCCATCCCCTACCTGCCCCCAGTGCGGGGATGGCCGAAAGGGTCACCAAGTCGCTGTTGTCCCACGTGCCACTTCCAAAGTCCTTGGGTCCCGCAGCAAAAACATGGCATTTTGGTTGCCTGGTGTTAACTCAGGGAGTTAGCCGGGTGCTCGTGGTCGGGCTCCTGAAGGCAGGGGTCTCTGCTGTGGCCTTATATACCTGTGGTTTGAGGCCGTTTGGAGATATAAAGGTGCATCGGAGGGGAGCCCAGGCTGCTTCAGGTGTGGCTCCCGGCTGTGCTGCTGCTTCCTTCCCGACAGGCGACATACGCCCTGCTGGCACTGGCCTGGGTCTTCGTTCCCGTCTACATCTCGGCTGGGGTACGTGGGGCTGCGGTGCCACCGCCGTCCCCCCCCAAAACCCTGCGCTGTGCTGACGCTGCCCTGCGCTCGCCTCGCCGGGGCAGCCAGCGCTCCTTTCCCTCCGCAGATCCTCACGATGCCCGAGTACCTCCAGCGGAGGTTTGGAGGCGAGAGGATCCGCATGTACCTCTCGGGCCTGTCGCTCCTGCTCTCCATCTTCACCAAGATCTCTGTAAGTAGCCCCCGCTTGGCCCCGTGATCAATTTCCTCCCAGCAAAAAGTTGGGGTTTTGGAGCTGCTGCAGGAGGGGGGTGGCGGAAGGTGCTGGCTGCAGCTCCCCGCGTCTGTGTCGGTGGCTCCAGCGGCCGTGCTCGTGTCGGGGGGGGGGGCCCTGATGGATCCATGGCTGGCTGTCAGGATCCCCAAAACTCAGGAACCCCATTTTGGCCTCATTCATGGTTCCCTGCGTGCAGCCCCAGCTCCTCTCCTCCCCCCGTTGCCCCCTTGGTAAGCAGGGGAAGAGTTTCCCCCAGGAAAGGGCAAAGCGCCGGTGGCACCAGGCCTGCAGCAAGCAGGGCTGAGCAGGGCACAGGGAGCCCTGGGGCTGGAGGCACTCCGAGAGCAAACAGCTCAGAAACGATCCCGATCCCGAGGAGAAAACTGCTGGAAGGAGCAACCCTGCACCGCCCGGAGCGGGCGAATCCAGCCCTGGGGTGTCTGCAGGGGGACGGCTGTAAAAGGTGCTTTTTGCATGGGGTGGCTGCAGAAAAACACGAACAACGACAAAAAAAGCCACCGTGCTTTTTGCATGGGGATGGTCGCAGGAAAAAAAAAGTGCTTTTTGCATAGGTGTGGTTGCAAATTAAAAAAAAAAAAAATAATTGCTTTTGCATGGGGCTGGCTGCAGGAAGGAGGGCCGGGTGGGAGCGTGGCTCCCCACGCAGCGGCGCTCCCTGCCCGCAGCTCGGGGCTGCACGCCGCTGTGCTAACATTTGCCTTCATTTAATGCAACTTCTGTGCACCTTGCATTTAATGCGAGTGGCTGCACCCGCTGTGGACAGACAGCGGAGCTGGTGGCACTACGTGGCCTGATGTCCCTGGCTTCAGGAGACGCGTGCGTCCCTCCCGAGAGCTGGGCACAGCACCCGTGTGCAGTGCTTAAAAGGCAGGTCGGTCGTGATTTTAAAAGGCAGGTCGCAGGGCTGGGAGCAGCCCTTGCTCTGTTCCTGCTGATGCAGGGCTTTGAGCGTGGCCACAACCTGCAGGAGCGGTGCTGGTGACTCTGTCGGTGCAGCTGCCACCTGTATTTCCCCCCCCCCCCAGAAATCTGGAGCTGGAGCTGCCCAGGTTTGGCTGCTGCTCCCCACGTGTGATGGGTGGCAGCTCCCGGAGCATCAGCCCAGTTCACAGGTTTGGGCAATGACACGCTGATTATTCCCTGGTTGTCCTAATGCCCAGGAACGTGCTGTCACTTATTCCTCCCATGTGCTGCCCGGGAGAGGTCCGGTCCCTGCTCCTGTGGGCACAGGGAGGAGCTGAAGGGAGATGCTGCAGCACCTGCATAAGGCTCGCTGGGCGCTGGGAGCCAAGCGAATCCCTGCTGGTGTCTACACGGAGAGGCTGGAAGCTGGGGTGGGATTTCTGCTGAGGTTGTTTGCTCTCGCTGATCTGAATTTAAAGAAGGAAATCTAATTTGAGGGCTGCTCATCTTTGAGTCTCTCCAGGTGACCACAGCCGACCCCTCTTGCCCAAGCAGTGCGCTACCACCAGCTCGTCCCATATGGGTACCAGGAGGGACGGGCATCCTACAGGTTCCTTCGTAGCCAGGAGACTGGTGGAGATCTCTGTGGAGCGGCCCCTTCCCTAACACCAGGAGAACCCGCAGATGAACCCTGTGTGGTGCCTGTGCTGCTGGCAACCTCTGCATCCCTCCCAGCCTTTGTGCACGGAGCCGGGCTGGCGCTGCCGGGAGGCTCTGCCCCTGCCTTTTCTCAGCCTTTGCTGTGCTTTCTTTGGGCTGTTGGGTTTTCTGTCACCTCTGAGTCACGCAGGATCCAACAGAAGAGGAATCGGCCTTGTACGGGGATTACCGCGGCTTCCAGCTCCGCTCAGGGTGAATCTGCAAAAACACGGGGCGCTCTGGCAGCGCGTGGGGCGTTGGCACTGTGCGTGGCCAAACCAGCCCCAAACCGACCCCGTGTCCTCTCCCCGGGGAGCATGGGAGGAAGGTGCGAGACTCAGGGCAATGTGTCAGCGTGGCCACCTGGCTGGGGCTTCCTCTGGTCCCCTCTGGGGCCACCTCGAAGCCCAGGGCGAGCCGGGCTTTTCCTTTCCTTGCCGTTGCTGGATTTACTCACGGATTGCCTCTCCCCCTTCTTCTGAGCATCGCTGCTGCTCCGGTGGCTCTTCCATGGGCAGGGGATGCGTCCATCTCTCCTCTGCGGGCATTTTACATTTGCTGGTCCCCAACCCTCAACATTTCATGGCAGGGCAGCCCAAAACTCTGCTGAAAGATCCAATGCCCCATAGCTAGGAGCAGACGAGGATTTGGCAGGGCAGCCCAAAACCCTGCTGAGAGATCGCGTCCCCCCTAGCTAGGAACACGCGAGGATTTGCACAAGTGTCCTAGCTCTGGCAGGGAGCCCCTGGGGACTCTTCTGGAGCCTGGGCAACTCGTTCTGCTCGCGTTTTGGCTTTGCCAGCTGTTAAAGCCAAGCTGCCTCTGCAGGCAGCGCTCCTTGGGAAGGCATCGATGGCGTTGGGTAAGAACGAGTTCCCAAGTGAGGTCAGCGGTGGAGGCAGGGATCTCGCTGGATTACGAGGCCTGACTTCAAAGGCTTCTGCTCCCCTCTTGCAGTTGAAAGGACTTGTTTTATGAATAGGTCATGCCTGGATTTAATTAGCTTGTTTTTGTATTCGGGGTGTCTCATTAACAACTCAGTCACATGCGCTTTTATTTTTCTCCCACCGTAGCAGAATTACGAGGAAGGGAGGTGGAGATACCTCCTGCTTCCTCATAGCGAAGGATTAGACTCATTTGCAGACGACTGCAAAAATGCTTAAGCGTTGAGAAAGCCAGGAGAAAGGGTTATGAAATGCCTTCTCCCAGGCTGAGGCTTTGGGCTCTGGGGCAGGGCAGCAGGAGGAGCGGGCAGGCAGGGGATGGCGAGCTGCCTTGGCGAGCTCCACGAGACATGGGGAGGGTGCCGGCCTGGCACTGCGCTGGGGAGGCTCAGAAAGCTTTGGGTTCCCTCTTGTTGTTGCGTTGGGGGATGGCTGGGGGCATTCCCCTGGGTTTTTTCGGCCATGTGGCGCTGACTTGCCTTGGATGTTCTCTTGTAGGGCTGCACGGTGGTGCCGTGGGGTCAGGCTGTGCTTGGGTGGTGTTTGTGGTGGCAGGGCAGCTATCGACGGGGAGCTGCTGAGTTGGTTGCTGCTGAGCTGGTTCCTCTCCAGCAGGACCTCATGGGGTGAATTGCCTCTTGGTGCCGGTGAGGCCTCCCCCGAAGATGTGGCCAAGGTTGTGTGCAGGGCACGTAGCATCTCCCTTGGGATGCCATGGTGGAAAGGCTGTGCTGGTGTCAGGAACAGTCCCTCAACTGGGATCCTCAGGCTCATGGTGCAAGTGCTTTTCTGGTTGGCTTCGTTTGGGATTTATTCAACATTAAGCCTGCCTGCGTGGGCTCACCCGCTAGGGAAAAGGCTCTCATACCGCGCAGACGTGTGCTACCCACTGGCCTCTGCGGCACGGAGCGTGTCCCTGTGCCCTGCTTTGGGAGCCTCTGGGCGAGGGCAGAGCTGGGGCAGGAGCTGCCGTGCGGGATGCGCCACCAGGCCTGCACAGCACTCATCCTGCACTACTGCTCCCGCGTGATGGGGCAGGAAAGCCTTGCTGCTCGGGGTGGTTTTTGGGATGTACGTGAAGACAGACGTCAGATCGGGGCTGTAGTGTTGGCTGCGGGAAGCAGGCACAGCTCCGGGCGAGGGCGTGGAGCTGCTGCAGCGTGCATTTAGCTCATCCTGCCTCTTCCTGCCCCGTTTCCTCCTCCAAATGAGTTTTCTTTGACGATATCCCAGCCCAGTGCTGGGGACCGCTGGGCCTTGGCCATGGATTGAGGCGTGGTGGTGGCTCGGGGTCCTCCTGTCCCACGGCAGTGCCAGGGGACGTGATGTGGGCGCAGGAGGTGCTGTGGTGGTTTGCTGGGCAGCAGAAGTTTGTCCTTCCTTGGCCAAGCAGAAACCCAGAGCCTCTTCCAGGGGCTTTGCAAGGGGAGCTGCAAAGGGGAGGGGCAAGCACAGGGGCACGTCCCTCATGGCAGCACCTGTTGATGTGCTGGAGGATGCTTTTGCACTGGTCTGTGCTGGGGTGCAGGACCCCTGGGCTCAGGTCCTGCCTGGTGCTGCTCGCTTGGGACCAAAATCAACTTCTGCCATCGCCTGTGCCTCGTTTTCCCCAGCTGCAAAACCAGGAGGAGAGGTTTGCCCAGAGGTGCTCAGCAAAGAGGGGTCCTGCAGTCCTGGGGTCCTTGCTCTCCATGCTGGGGCTGCCCACGTGTGCTCCCAAGGGATGCAGCAGCACCGATGCCCTGAGATGTTGCTGGTCCTTGCGTCCCTCCGCACCCAACTGGGCCCAGTTGCAGACCACCACTGGGGCCACCTCCTGGTGCCCCCAGGAGGGAGGTGGCCGTGCGCGGCCACGAGGATGATGCCTGTTACAGCTGCTGCTCCCTGTCCCCACGCAGACCGACCTGTACTCGGGGGCCCTGTTCGTGCACGTCTGCCTGGGCTGGAACCTCTACCTCTCCACCGTCCTGATGCTGCTGGTCACGGGGCTCTACACCATCGCAGGTAGGCTGCTCGGCCTCTGCTGCCCTCGGTCTGCCGTCTTTGGTTTTATTCTTATTTTTTTGTGTTGTTCTTTGGGATTTACATGGCTTTAAGCTCAGACCATGGGGTTCCCATTCCCAGTGCTACCCAGCTGGTGTTTGTCCACCCCTCCTGAGCGTCAGCTCGGGCAGTGACTCAACGCGGGAGCTCTCCTTTGTCATTACAGCTTTTCTTTTGCAAGAACTCGCTCCTCCTCCGTCTCATAGCTAAGTGCTTTCTTGTGTGTGCACCTATTTGTAATCAGTGCCTCTCCTATTACAGGGCCATTACTGCAGCACCTAAGATCTATGAGCCCTTTACCTAACTCACTTCCTTCCCACTTGCCCTGCCTGCAGTGCAACTTGCTGCCGTTCCCCTGCCAAGTTGCCCAAAATGCTTCCTGCCTCCCCGTGGGGATCAGGATTATTTGGTACCTCTCCTCTGTGATCTAGGGCGATGACAGCTTGGAGATGGAGAAGGATACCGTGAATTTTCCTGGCTTGCAGTCCCACTCCTGGGCTGCGGGACCGTTTATCCTCGCCAGGAGATTATTTCATTCTTTATTTCAGCCAGGACGTTCCCTTCCCTGGTAGCTCCAGAGGAGACGCCTGGCAATAAATTCTCCCTCGCTATCTCATCCCAGCCATCAAAATGGGAAACAGCGTAATAATTATATCCGAAACACGGTGCGTTTTGCAAGACCTTGGTTTTAAGCAAATCCCAAGTCGGCTTTTTCCTGCCCACGAGGCTCGTTGTGCAGCACGGTGCTTCGGTGTGAGCCCAGGCAGAGGGTGTGCTTGCTGCGTCACCCCGGTCCCGAGCACATCCCCGAGGATCCCAGGCACGGCTGGGCAGGGCGCAGCCCTGAGCTGCCTGGATGTGAATGAATCAGGGACTTGGGTTGAAACGGGTTCAGTTTCTGACCCATTTTCTGCGGGCCCGCTACTTCTTGGTGCGTTTGTTTGCCCGGTGATCGCTTGCTTTCTGGCTGGGTGAATGAGCCCTGGGTTTGCAGTGGGAAATGATGGGGGGGCCTGGGATGGGAAAGGAGAAATACCGTGGGCTGGGTGGGGAAGGGGACCCTACTAAAACATCACGTGCTGGAAAAATTTAAAAAAATTGGGGGAAAGAGCCGAGGGGCATGCCAAGGATGCAGTGTTATGCCAAGGGTGCAGTGTTATGGAGAGGTGGGATGGGCGATGGATGGGTGTCCTGAGCGTCCTCTGCTGCTGGAGCATGCAAAGGGCCAGGGGTTGGGGCTCTCCTGTGTCCTCCCAGCTGCGTGGGGACATGGGGACGTGTCCCCTGGCCGTGCTCCCCTGCTCCCCAGGGGCCACTGCCCCATAGCTGTGGTGCTAGAAGGGCCAAGCCGGAGCCAGGCGCGTGCGTCCCTGCGAGCGTGGGTGCATTTACTGGGGCTGCATGGCTGAGCCGAGCCCGAGGGGCGCTCACAGAGCTGTGCCTTGCTCCCTGCAGGGGGGTTGGCGGCCGTCATCTACACCGACACGCTGCAGACGCTCATCATGGTCCTTGGAGCCATCGTGCTGGCCGTCAGAGGTAAGAGCTGGATGGGTTAGGTCCCAGCTCCCAGGGTCGGTGTTTGAAGAGGACGATCCCCAGAGGTGCTCCTGAGGCGGTTCTGACCCAGAGGAGTCTGTCCGGGCTGTGAAATGGCACCGTGGTGGGGACAGCAGCGGGGCACTGCCGCCAGCACGGCACCGCTGCTGGCCTGGCCAAGGCACAGCTCGCTGCTGGCAGGGCCCTGTTCACAGCCAGATCCGTGTACAAAAACCGAGTGAAATTACAGTTATTTGGAGGCTTCTGCTTTACCAAAGGGAGGAAAGCGAGGGAAGATTCTCCCCTTCCCAGAGAAGCACCGATAACAACAACCACCCCAGCAGGAGCGGGTGCCCGTGCCAGGCAGGGGAGCTGCCCAAACAGCTCGGCACCGCGGCCGCAGCCCTCCTCAGATGAGGTGCTTGGATGTTGCTGATCGTTGTCTGAAGCGCTAATTGCCCGGGAGGTTCTCCGAGGCTTTTGTCTTGTGCTCTTGGCTGGCTGCGAGGCGGCGGAGTGGGAGGAGGAGGGCAGGCAGGCACGGCCTGGAAAATGCCCCGCGGCAGCCGCACGGCTGAGTTGTTTCTAGATGCGCCAACCTGCTCGGCACGGCGAGGTGTGTGCGCAGAGGTAATGGTGTTTGGGAGAGTCACTGATCCGGGGGATCAAACAGGCAGGCTGCTGGCCACGCAGCTCCTTCCTCGGTGTCGGCAGAGCCCAGGGCCTGGAGGCTTGCGTGCCTCGAAGGTGGTCGGTCTGCTGCAGCTCCAGCAGGGATGCCAATAAAGGATGCTCTCCGTGATTTTGCCCTGTTTGAATCTTTAGATCATGACAGCTACGTCAGTGCTGCTGCTGCTCACCTGCTAGCCTGTGACCGCTCCGGGTTGCTGCTGCCCGGGCTCACATTTCCCCAGGGAGGGCAGCAAGGGCGTGCGGGTGCTCTCGGGTGCGCTTGGCAGACAGCGAGTGGGAGTAGATAGAGGGGGTCACAGACCACTGAGGGCCTGGGGACAGATGTGGCTGTCCGGGTGGTGGCTCTGCTCAGCTCCAGCACCGTCCCGCAGCCCTCGCCGTGTCCTCTTGGCGCTGACCACAGGGACCCTGCTCCTGGTGGAGCACACGGGCTGGATCCCTGCGTCTGCAGGCTGCCTTCTCGCTGCCCTGGCTTCCTCGCCCTGCTCCTTCCGTGTGAGCAGGCGTAGGTGTTGCGACTTGCCTCCTGACACCTTTGGAAAGGGAGGAGGTCCGCACCCCCGGGCGCGAATCTCTGCTTTCAGCACTCAGCCTCTGCCTCTGGAGAGCCTTTGTTGGTGCCCAACGCCCATGCAAAGCTTGGGAGTAGCCGGTGCCTGGATAAACCACGCGCTGGAGAGGCGCCAGGTCTGCTTGCACAAGAGCAGAAGCGGTTTGCAAATGCTCCCTCCCCGTGCGATACCGGGGGGGGTGGCTTGCAAAGGGGGCTGCGGGGTGGGATGCCTCTTTACAAACACCCCAAAAGTGTCAGATCAGGGGGACGGGGTCAGGGCTGCGGGTCGGTGCTGGAAACAACAGCTCTGCAGGGGGGGTGCTGCCCTTGGACGGGGGAGTGGGAAGGGGATAATGGAAACGGGCATTTGCTGGGCACTGCCCGTGGCTGGGAGGGATGCGGGGATGCTGGACCTGGGGGGATCCACCAAGGGATGCTCTGGGTCTTGCTTTGAGCCCGACCTGTGTCCCTGAGTGGTAAAGCAAAGGAATTCCTCCTCCCAGCACCCAAACCCAGTCTGAGCACAGAGCCTCGTTTTGCATGAGCAGCCCCTGGTCGGTGCTGGGACCTTCTGCAGCCCTCGGTGAAGCCCCTTCCTCACCCCCCAGCCTGGCTCCTCACCAGACAGGGCTGTACGATGCCCCCTCTGTGAGCCCCACAGGGTCCTGGGGTCCCCCCCTCCTCTTCCAAACATGAGCAGCCACCGTGGGTGCAGGGTGCCAGCGCGCCCACCCGCTCACCCCCTCCAGGGCGCTGCGTGGTAGGCGGGGGGAGCAGGGCGGGTGCCTCCCAGCCCTCCCACCCCCCAAAAGCGATGCTGCTGGCTCCCAAATCCTGCTGCTGGCAGCAGGGGGGGCTCAGCCCGTGCCCCCCAGAGCGGGGAGGTGGTGGTGGGGGGAGCACGGAGAGCCCGGGGTGGGAGGAGAGCCAAGGCAGCTGCGCAGGGCTCGGGGGCACGCTTGCTAGGGCTTGCTCCTGGCACGTAATCCTGAGCAGTGCTCAGGTTAAGGATCCTGTTTCCGAGGAAGAACGAAGTGAAGAGGGACTTTTCTGTTCTGTCGGACTTTAAGCTGGAGGCCTAAGGATGGAGGGGGGAGCTGGGGAGCGCTCAGAGGGGAAGAAAGTGCTTGGCCAGACGCTTGTGCCAAGGCACCTTGAGCCGCAGCGAGTCAAATCAAAGGCTAGCTAATTTTCAATTTTAATCGTTCTAGGTGAGTTTCCTGTACTCTGGGACTGGGGTGCTTTAATAACAGGTTGCTTTTACAGTACGAAGTCAAAAGAGGTGGGTCCCTTGAGGAGCCTTTGTCCCGGGATGTGGGTCACCCTCGCGAGGGAGGGCAGACCGCAGCGGGACCTGCTGTGCAAAATGGTAGTAGAAGAGTCTCTTAAATAACTAGAATAAAATACAATTGCGATCGAGCCTTCCCTCTGTGGGAAGGGGGCCAGGAGGGGCAGCAGTTCTCAATAACAAGTCCTCGAGCGTGTTTTGTCAGCTCATCTCGGAGGCAACCGTGTTTTTGACGGGCTCTAACCAGCCTCCCCCGACGATGCCTTCCAGCTTTTAACGAGATCGGAGGCTACCCCAACCTGGAAGAGGCCTACTTAAAAGCCGTGCCGTCCAAGATTGTTCCCAACACGACCTGCCACCTGCCCAGAGCGGATGCCATGCACCTCTTCCGAGACCCAGTCTCTGGAGATCTGCCTTGGACTGGAATGACGTTCGGGCTGTCTATCATGGCCGCGTGGTACTGGTGCACCGACCAGGTAAATGTAAACGCTATTCCCCTGCCCCGAGCCGCAGCGCGTGGCCTGGGGTCCAGGCACGCTCGCCCGCCCTCGCCCTGGAAGTCCACCTGCGGCAGCACCTACTGCTCCTTCTGGCTGGTGGGCTCGGGGGGCTTCTTTTTGGAGTCAGTGGGAGCACCCGGCGCTGCCACGACCTTGTTCTTGAGGTGCTTGGACTGGGAGAGTTTGGAGAGCGGGATGCCCAGGGGCGTCCTCATCTCCTCGGCTGCCTTCTGGATTTCTGGCAGGGAGGTCAGGGGCTTGCCTGCCACCCTGGGCTTGCTGGGCGAGAGGTGGCTGGGCCGTGCCGGCTTGCTGGGGCTGAAGGCTTTGCTCTGCCAGTAGGGCTGGCTGCCTGCAATGGTCTTTTTGGGCTCGGCTCCATCCCCTCTGTACTTGCCGGCCCCGAGGGGTTTCTCGCACGGTGGGGAGCAGGAGACCTCCTTGCCTTGCTCTCTGCCTGCAGGGTTCCTGGGTAGGTAGCGGTAGATGTGTGTCCCCTGTTTGTTAAAGGGCAGAAAAAGAGAAAAAGATGACTTGTGGTTGCTGTAAGACACCGCTCCCCTGTGTGGACAACCCTTTAAGCCCATGTGCTGCAGACTTGGCCCCCATGGACAAGTCCCTTGGCTGCTGGGTGCCTGAGCCCCTTGCCCAAATCCTCCTGAGGCCGGTGGCGGCTCATTGCTGCCCCTGTGGCGTCTCACTCTCTGGGGAAGGTCTCTCCCCATGATTTAGGGTTTTGAGTCACCCGTTGCATGGCAGGGCTGGGGGGTTCCTGCGCCCTGGTGGTGGGGCAGCATTTTAAGGACAGCTGCAGTGGCCATGCACTGCCCTGCTCGGGCACCCCGGGGCTGTCCCCAACCATGGCAATGCCCCCAGGACCGGGGGCTCCAGCAGTGTCATAGCACCCCCTTCTTAGCAGCAGCCTCAGCACCCACGTTCATCACCAAAACACTTCCTTCATGCCTGGCAGTCTCCCACCACCCAGATCGAGGTGAGAGGGAAGCCTGGAGGTCTGGGAGAGGGAGGTGGGCGAGGAGGCGAGGGTGCACTGCATCGGGTGGCTCTGGGCTGGGAGAGAGGCTCAGAAAGGCTCCGAGCACCGCTCGTCTTGTTGCTGGCCTGGGCAAGGTCTCAACACACGGCTGTGGTCACCAGATCCTTATCTCTGGGCATGTTGGTGCTGCAGTCTGGGGGTGGAACAGCACCCTGTGCAGATGTACCGGGGCAAAATCCCATCCAGCAGGTGCTGACGGCCAGGCTAGAGCCGCAGAGCCGGCCGTGCTGGGTGCCTTGTGGCCCCGTGGTGCTGCTGGTGGGACCCGTGGTGCTGGTGGCATCGCCCTGGTGGCCAGCCTGGACACCCCAGTGACCTCCGCACCCGCACTGTGGTCACTTTGGCCAGGAGGGTTGCACTGAAGCAGCTCGGGTTGGGTAGTGCTGGGTTGGAAGGGGTTTGTTACGTTAGCTACACTGGTTAAAATCAGTGCTTAGAACAAAGTGGGGTCCTCGTGTGGGCTGGGACGTTCTCAGGTGGGTAGGACTACGGGTGATCCAGCTCCTCGCCCTCCTCGAGCACCACGTGCCCGACGTGGTGCAGGTGGCTCCTGCAGCTCCTGGCATGCTCTGGCTCTTGGGCAGACATTAAATGATGCCTTCCCCAGCACCCCAGCCCGGTGCTGGTCCCTCCCGACCACACAGGAGCGGCTAAATCCTGCTGGGTGCTGAGCTCGTCCCTGGGGAGAGCCCGAGCCCTCTCTCTGTCAGCATTTCTATGGAGCTGAGCTGGGAGGAGAGCGGGCTGGGTGTCCCTGCCCCCGCGGGCTCTTTTTTGGGGAGATGTTGGAGGGGTTTGGCGGGGAGGGGGACGCCTTGATGGGGGCTCAGCCTGTGCCCCTGCCTCCCCGCAGGTCATCGTCCAGCGGTCGCTCTCTGCCAAGAGCCTGAGCCATGCCAAGGCCGGCTCCATCCTGGCCAGCTACCTGAAGATGCTGCCCTTGTTCGTGATCATCATGCCGGGGATGATCAGCAGGGTCCTGTACCCAGGTAAGGGCCCGGCCACGCGGAGCTGGAGCTGCAGGAGCTGAGCAAACGGGTGTGCAAAGGATGGGAGCGGGGTGCTGGGGCTTTTCTGGGGATCTCTGCTCTGCCAGACCCAGGGGGCTGGAGAGGGGCGGGGGGGGACCTGAGTGTGCCTGGTGCTGTGCTTGGGGCTGCCATGCACCAGCCTGCACTGCTCTCCTCTGCATCCAGGTGGGTATTTGGGCACTGAAATGCTCCAGGGATAACCTGGTGCTGCCTTTGCAATGGGATGAAAACTGTGTTTTTTGTCCTGATTGAGCCTGGGTTGTGACTGTGGTATGCAGCGGGCCAGCACTGGAGTGCTGAATATGAGAAATATGGACCCAAAATAAAAACCTTTACTGGGGTTGTTGGTGGGAGATACCTAATGCTGCCCAAAATGGGAGCAAAAATAGCAATTTGCAGTGTGTTGTATGGTTTTACTCCAAACTGCAGGGCTGGGTCAGCTCCAGGGGAGGCCAGGAGATGGAGAAGGATGATTTCAGGTGGAAAGCTGCAGGATTTTCTAGGAAAGATCGTGTTGGGACCCATCTGTGGGCCTTCTTGTGCTGCTGCTGTTCTGACCTCACGTCAGATTAGAGGTTTCTACAGCGTTAACCTAGGATTGTTTGGGTTTTTGTTATTACACACGGGATAAACTACCCTGTGCACGTTTCCATCAGCTGAGCACTTGCTCTCCCAGCTATTACAGGACCTCAATTACCTTCCGTAAGGAGGCCAGGCCAAATTACTGCAGGAGCCGTGCAGCGAGGGCTCAGCTCCATGGGGAGGTCAAGCACTGAAGCAAAGCCCTGCTCTGAGCCCAGGCTGGGGCAGGGAGTGGCGGGCGGACTCTGGACTAATTCGGTTAATTCCCTGTAAACACAGATTAGCTGGGACCTGGTGGCTCGGCTGGGGCCACAGGGGTGGCATCAGCGACTTCAGTGACACGTGCCATAGGGACTGTCCCCGTGCTCCCCCTGCCTGCCCGGCGGACACCGCGTGCCCCGCAGCTCATGGAGCCGCTGGTGGCATCGCTTCCGCCCCTGCTGCGCTGCTCCACCTAATTACGTGTCCGAGCGCCATGCTTTGATGCTAATCACCTGTGCGAGGAGCCAGAAAACAAGCCGGAGAGGGACACGCCTGCATGCACAGCCTGTCCCCGGCTGGGCACGGTGCCGCCGCTGGTGGGTGATGGGATGGGGCCGTGTGGCTCGGGGCACAGCCTGTGCCACAGGTTTTCTCTTTAATCCCCCAAATCCTCCCCTCTGCACTCCCGGATACCTGGGGGCGGTGTGGCATGGCCACCATCTCCCCGGCCACCAGCACCTCTTGGGTCACTCCTGTGGTGGTAAAAGGGGATGATGTTCCCCTGCACGGGGAGCGTGACCTCAGCACGCAGGATCTGGGACCAAAACCAGCCTCCACCGGGACAAAGCAGCCTCTGGGATGGGGACATGCAGTGAGAAGGTCGCGGTCGAGCCTCCTACCTGTGCTGCGCTGGTTGGATAGGAGCTGTTGCCGTCCAGGATGGCGCGGGGCAGCACACACCTGATCTCCACGGCGTTGCTCCTCCTCTTGGCCGCGTCCTCCGCGCGGACGTGCTTCAGGGACGGGAGGCTCCCCAGCGGGCTGAGGAAGGTGCCCCGGCTGATGTGGGGGTCGCTGAGCTTCCTCTGCACGGGCAGGAACTCCCCGTTGTGGGTGACGTCCGAGTTGGTTCGCCGGAGCGGCCCGTAGCGATCCCTCACCTCGAAGTACTCGTCGGAGATGGAGGAGGCGTTGGAGCGGCGGTAGCTGTGGTCGGCGGAGCTGCTGGAGTAGCTCTCCTGGTCGCTGAGGGTTATGTACTCCTCCTCCTCCTCCTCCTCCTCTTCCCCCAGCCCGTTGTGCGCGCAGGGCGGCCCTCTGTCCTCCTGGGGCCCTGCTGCTGGAAGGGGACGGCAGCTCTCCGGTGAGGCCCCGTTGGGGTTCTCCTTCGGTTCCTGCCTCGCAGCCGCGGGGTCGGCCGGCGGTGGCTGCGTGTCCCCCTCGGGGGCAGCGCCGCTGTCACAGGGCGCGATGGCTTTGGTTGCCAGGCTTCCAGCAGGGACCGTCCTTGGCTTCGGAACAGGGGGCTTGGCTTCCTCGGGCGTCTCCTCGGGCGGCTTCAAGCGGTGGCTGAGCGGCGGAGCGGCCGATGTCCCCCCTTGCTTTGTCACCCAGCTGCTGCCTTCGACAGGGCTGGGGGTGGGCACCATGGGAGCTTCTGCGGGGACCTGTGGGGTCTGTCTAGGACAGGGGGACACCGGGGGTGGCTCTTGGTCTGAGTTCTTCTTGGCCTCCAGCTCCCTGTACTTCAGCATCTGCCGGTGCTGCGCGCTGGCCTGGGAGACGTCGCAGACTTTGATGCGGTTCATCTGCGAGAGCTTCACGTTCTTTATCTTGGGGTCGATGATGTTGATGTAACCCAAGACTTCGCTCCCGGGCTCGGGGTCGGGCTCGACCCAGGTGGGCAGGTAGTCGAACATGTTGGCTTTCTCCAGGTTCAGGAGGCCGGGGTGGATGAGCAGGGAGAGGTCTGCCGCGTCGCCGTGCCTGTCTCCTGCTTGGCCCTCGGGCAGGGCTTTGCCCTTGTTGTCCGTCTTCTGGTTTTTGTCCTGGTTCTCGGAGGAAGTCTTGCTGATCTGGTCCGCGCTCTTGGCCTTCACCAGGGCGTATTTGGGGTTTATCAGCTTCTTCACCACGGCGTTGGCCGGGGTCACCGGCACGACGGAGGGCAGCGTTACGGGCTCGGGCTCGGGCTCCTGGGCCATGGAGATGGACTTGAGGCTCACGCCCTTGGACATGAGGTACAGCTCCTGGAACTGCTTGTCGAACGCCTCCACCACTTGGCCCGAGAGCACCGTGATGACGTTTCGGTCCGTCCGCGCTGCGGACCAGGTGAAGCTGGAAAGGAAACGCATTGGAAACTCTGAGCACGCGCTGGTAAATGACACGGCTCTTCCCTGGGGGATTTAACAGTGCTAGTAAGGACGTGGTCTTGCTATGAAAATTAATATTGATGAGATTAAAAAGAAGCTCCCATCCCAGATGGGAATGAAGGCCTGAAGTCTTGAGCGCACTGGGGCTTGACATGAAAATATAAGGTATTTGGTGTGGGTCAACTGCTTCTTTGCTTTAGCGTTGGCCTCTTTTCCTTTCTCAATTCAGGTTAGTTAAGAAAAGGGATTTGTAAACGGGTGTGTGTTTTGCTGCGGCCAGAAAGCGGGGAACGCTTCATTTTCACGTTTATGAATCTTGTCCTGTAGAGCTGAAAACCGACCTATTCCTACCAAAACAAGATTTTGTTTGGACAAACTGTAAAACGCTTTGGGTTGTCAATGTTTAACAGGAAAATCTGAGGTCAGTGTGAGAGCTGGTGCTGGCCGTGGCTTGGAATTTGTCCCTCCCCACACTCGGTGCCACGTGTCATCAGCATCGTGTCTGCTGGCAGCGGCACTCGGTGCACCCACCGACCCCACGGGGTGCCCAAATCCTGGCCACGGGCTGGTGGGGACCCTCGGGTCCTGCTCCAGCACTGAAGCTGGCCTTGCAATGAGGTGCCCTTGGTTAGCTGGGGGGAACAAGCCAGGGACAGGGACTGGGGCTTGGACCACGCAGGTCCCCGTTGGTGCTTTGGCAATGCCTCTGCAGGGTGGGCAGGAGGAGATGCCGCTGGTTACCTGTAGGATCCGCACATGGCCCGGTCTCCATCCACGAACATGAACTTCTGGGCCAAAGCCCCCTTGAACTTGGTGGCTGAGCGCGTGAAAAACTCCGTCCCCCCCGTGCTGCGGACTCGCAGGTTCTGCAAAGCAAAGGCAGGGCCGTGAGCGGGGCCGGGAGCGGGTGGGGTGAGACCAGGACGGGCGTCCCCACGCTGCCACCACCCCAACGTGCCACTGCCCTGCGCGGAGCTCACTCCAGCCCCGCACCGAGCCGCCAAGGGCTGATTTCCAGAGCAGCATTCGGCCCCCGCTTCCATTTCACAACCCCGCCGAGCAGTGGGAAACGCTCTTCGCGGTCTGCTCCCAGGAGACCTCAGCGATGGGGAGATAAAATAACTTGCCCAGGGCCACGCGGTGAACCAGAGACCCGGCGTCAAGAATTTCCTGCTTTCCCCGTGCGCCCAACCGTGTTTTCTACCTCTTGAACCCAGCTCTGCCCACGACTGCGGGTAAGCAGCGTGTGATAATGCTGCCGAGCACTTTCCATCTCCTGCCATCTATGCAAATGCCACCATGCAAGAGGTGATTCTTGCCCTCCTCCCCCCTGGGGCCTGCAGGTGTTTGTAGGGGATGGTGCTGACCCTGGCACGGCGTTCATGGGACCCGATGGCAGCGGGATCGCTGTCCTCTGCCTGGCTATTCCCCTTGGGCCTGCTCCGTGCCTAAATCCAAGCGTCTCACCCTGGTTTTAGGGGTGGGTGGGAAAAAATGGTGGGGCAGCATCTTTATATCATTGG
The DNA here is from genome assembly GCF_964034855.1 of Anser brachyrhynchus. Lineage (NCBI taxonomy): Eukaryota > Metazoa > Chordata > Aves > Anseriformes > Anatidae > Anser > Anser brachyrhynchus. The sequence continues at coordinate 15,357,823 of NC_137733.1, forward strand.
GAAAGGAAATGTGGGGACGTGCACCCAGAGGGACGTGGGTCCCCATGCAGACAGCTGGGTGTCCCCAGCTCTGCAAGCACCGTGCTGCTCTCCTGTCCCTCTGCTGCCTCGCTGATTTTCCTTCAATACCGAGGGACGAGCACATTTTTGCAGCTGCGCAGACAGCGTCATTCACAGCACAAGGCAGAGTGGGCTCCCTTGGGTGGGGAGAAAACATTTTTTCAGGAAAGCGCCCTCATTCCTCCTGTTCTGCTGGGATGTTGCTAATGCAGTTGCTAAAGGTACTGTGTCATCGTTAGGTCATGCCCTTTGATCTTCTGTATTTTTAAAGACTAAAAACAAAAAAAAAGGCAACAAAAGTATTTCTTCCCCCCCCCCCAAAAAATTCCTCCCCACCTGGAGCCTTCCTCAGCTGCTTCCCCGGGCTTTCCTCTCTCCCTCCTCCCAGCAGGAGGGACAGTGATTAAAATCTGTTTGCAGTGTGGTGCAAAAGCTAAGGGGTTCCTGACCACGTTTCGGGGAAACTGCGCATGCTGAGTGGAAAAGTTTGGGTATTTTTGGTGATTTGATATTTTAGTTTGTTGTTGTTGCTGAGCTTTGGACTTTTTGCCTGGTGCTGAGACTCAGGTGGCAGGCATAGGGGGCTGGCAGCTGGTGCCCTTAGGATCGCTGTGACCAGGGGCTTCCCGTGGCTTTTGTGGGGATGGGGACGGGGGGACACACCGGGGCGATTCCCATTCCTGTGCATGGGGCTGCCGAGAGCAGCACAGCAGTGACGCTGCACCCAAACAAGTGTTTGGCAGGACCTCTGCCCACTGCCAGCATCCCCGCGGCGCCGACCTCTCCCTCTCTCGCTCTCGGCCAAATCTGCGCACCAAGGCATGAAGCAGCCTGGGTTTTTCTTGGGTAACACCCAGGGGAACAAAGCTCCCCGGCAGCAGGGTGCCGGCTGCCTTCGCCTCCCCCTTGCCACAGTTGGGTAAGATCTGTTTATTTAATCTCTCCCAAAAAAAAGGGGGGGGGAACAAGCGTGCGCCTGGCTGCCGAGCCGGAGAGGTGCTGCGCGGCGGGGCTGAATCACGCCCCAAACACCTGCCCTTGCTCAACGAAGCGGTTGCCTTGCCCAAGCTGGCTCGCTAATTGCAAAGCGCAGAAGGCACCAAGATAACGACGTTCATCTCGTTAGCATCTCCTGGCTTACGCAGCAGCTCCCAGCCACTGCCCTAGTTTCCTCACAGCCTCCTTGCCCTGCCGAATGCCGTTCCAGCAAGCTGGCTGCAACGAGCGATGTGTGGCGAGTCACAACTTCGAGACATTTGCCGAGCTCTGCAGATGTTCTCCTGCTTTTCCAGTCCTGCCAGCAGGCTGCAAATGCATGAACAGCCCGGCGTGCGTCAGCGCTGGCTTTTCTGGTCTGGGAGCAGAGGCAGGCTGGAGGAGACCAGCCTCTCCGGGGAGCCTGGACGCGGGTAAAAGCCCAGGGAAGCTCAGCTGTGGCTGGTTTAATTGTCCTGAGCAGCAATTAAGTGGAGCCACCAGGCCTGTTGGATGGGGACGGTGCGAGGCTGGGCCAGCCTGCGAGCGCCACCGCGGTGTCTCCTCCCTTGGGCACAGGTCCCCAAGCTCACGCAGCATCGCGGCCCCGCTCCAGCTTAGCTCACGCTGGCATTACGTGGCTCCTACATGTTCCTGCCCAGCCCGCTGTTTGCCTTCACCGTGGGGAAAATTTGGAGAGAGCTTGCCCGGGCAGGGGCCTCCCCGCGAGCCATTTGGCACCCTGCGCCGTGCGGCCGGCTGACGTCAGGCGAGGAAGCATGGCCTGTGTGCCGAGCTGCGGGCACGGCGCCCGGAGCCCACGGGTGTCTGCCAGCCCCAAAGTGAAACTGCGGGGTGCTGCGGGGCCTGGGCACCCAGGGACGGGGACAGCTGGGGCAGGCGTCCCCTCAGCACTGAAGGAACCACTCCTCTGCCCCTTCCCTCTGCCCCTTCCTCTGCCTCTGCCTTGGCAGGGCACGGTGCTGGGTTATTTTCTTTACAGCACAGAGCGTGCGGGCCGTGCTGCGAGTTTCCCTGCAAGCTGTTGCAGGGTGCTACCTGTGATCTGGGTTAAAAACTAATCCCAATCTTGCCGCATCTTGTGCACAGCACCGCTGTCGTCTTGCTCTGCTTATCGAGCCGCAGCACGGTGCGTACAGGGGGAGTCTGTGCAAAGCTAAACCTCGTGCCAGAGCAATCAGCTCAGCTGTGCTTCGTGTTGTGGCCCTGTCCTGCTGCTGGGGCAGGGATTTGGGGCGCTTTGGACCAGGAGACCGAGCCAGACGTTCCCCGTGCCTCTCCATCTTCCTCCTTTCCCAACAGGACTCGTGCACAGGAGCAAAGTCACGCGCTGCTGCCGGTGCCTCCGGGGCTGGGCGACCGCGGCGTGCGCGGTGCCGCTGCCAGCCGGGGCCGGCGTCGTGCCGCCTGCTGAGAGCATCCCGGGCAGGCGCCGGGGCGCGGGTGGCGTGGGCGCCTCCCTCCTCCGCTCCCGGCCCCGCGCTGGGGCGGAGGCCCCGGGAAAGGGGAAAGTCTCGTTTTTTAATTCCAGCCTCTGACTTGCGGGAAGGCCCGAAAGCGAGAGAACCAGCTGGTGGTTGCTCCTGCTGGTCCTGTCCCCAGGGCAGGAGCAGGATGGGGCTGGCGACGGCACGGATCCAGCCCTGGCACGGCATCCTGCCTCTTGCTGGCTTATTTGCCAGCAGGAGCTGAGCTCGCAGGCTCGTCCATTTGCTTTGCAGCACCCTGGGCCTACCCTGCACGCACAGGGCACCACGGGCACCCCGGGGACATGCAGCCGTGGTGGTGGGACACGGACGGCTCAGAGCCTCCCTCCCTGTGGCTCTGCCATGGGGAAATTCACATCTCCATCTCTTACCCATTCCCCTCTATGCTGTTGCTGATGGATTTGGGCATTGGCTATGGGATAAATGGACTTAGCTCATCTGGCACTGCCTTGGGGCTGCAGCACGGGTCAAGAAGAGCTCTTCGGGGGCTCTTGCAGGGCTTTTGGAAGGAATCACACAAATTCACCCCTTGCTTTTCAGCCACGCGAGCTGCGGCTGGAGGCAGGGGAGAGGTTTGTCCCAGTCTCCTGCACATCACCCTGGGGCTGGAAGGCAGAGAGGCTGCGGTGTGGCCACGTCCCACATAAACGGAGCAGCAGAGCCAAGGTTGCTCCTGAGACCAAGGACCACCCTTACCTTCAAGTGCCCAGTGTGCATCTGCGCTCGCTCACACATCTGCAGGAAGTGCTTCACGTTGGTCTCATCCAAAATGATGTAGACGCCGACTTTCCTCTTAAAACCTGCGTCCAGGAGGTCCTTGAAGATGTCTACGTCGGTGAACATGTCCATGACCACTGCGATGACCTGCAGAGAAGAGAAGAGAGATGAGTCCAGGCTGTACATCCGACCTGCTGAGATGCAGCTGTGAGAGCAGCTGCTTGCCCTGTGAGAGCCGAAGCACCGTGCTTGCTCCCTGGGAGGCTGGGATTAAGTCCCAATGTCTTTGGCGCCGAAGCCGGGAGGTGCTATATCCCTGTGCAGCCGGAGCTGTTTCTGCCCCGAAGCCTCTCCCACAGCAGTGGAGTTTTCCCCATGGGCTGTGAGGAGCTGAGCAGCGGCCAGCCCAGGATTGAAGAGCAAAAGGCCCAAATCCCATTCCTCTGCTGGCACCAAACCCCGCTGGTAACGGCACGCAGCGTGGTGTATTTGTAAGAAGCTGATCGGGGGTAAGGGGTAAAAGTAATGTTCCCATTGACAAGGCTTTAACAAGCACCGCAGGTTTCAGCCCCATTCTGCCGGGGAAGTTTTGCCTCCCCTCGTTTATGGACTCTGCCCCCAGCCCCGTCATGGGCAGCACCCAGAGGTGAACCCCCTGATGCAGCGAGTGTGTCTGTCTGTCTGTCTGCCCGAGGGCACGGGGCATGGGGCAAGGTCCTGTGTGCACCAGGGTGCCCTGCTGTCTTTGGGGATCTGATGCGTGCTTGTACGGAGAGAAACGGGACAAAAACAGCCGAAAGTGGCTCTGAGCCTGGCAGGAAGTATCCAGACACCCCAGAAGTGCGTTCAGGAGCTGAAGTGGCTTGTGGCACCCTTAGAAGCTGGCCTGTTTGTGCACTGATGAGGTTGCTCAAAAGTCGCTGGCTGTGCGCAGCTCCCAGCTGCTGTTTCAGATCCTTGCTGTTGATTTTCGGGAGCGCGCTGTGGTTCGAGGTTAGGTGTGATGCTGGGCAGGGCTTTGGGATCAGGTGCTGCTTCTGGCACCGGGGCTCCTGGCTCTGGTGGTCCGGTGGCCAGGAGCCCACTGGGTGCTGGGGTGTTCCAGCCATGCCAGCTCCCCAAAGCCTCCCGGGCTGTGCAAAAGCAGAGCTGGGATGACAGCACCCGGGTCAAGCCAGCAGCTTGGTTCGGCACAGGCAGCGTCACCGGCCTCTGAAAGCCAAAGCTGCCTTTGTACCCTGGGCGTTTGCTGCCGTGGCCGGGGCGAGTCCCACACGTGATGTGGAGATGCATCAGTGGGGCGCGCTGCGCTTCCTCTGGGAATGCCTCTGCGGGCACCAAAGTCCGCTCCACACCCATGGGTCTTTTCTTGAAGATGGCATCAGTTGTGACAGTGCGGGGTGGTGCAGGACAGGGTAGTGATGGCCCTGCAGCCTCGTGTGCCTCCTCCTGCTCGGGGTGGCCGCAGCCATGCGGGGCCCCCCCGGGAGGTGCCCTGCATCGAGGCAGCCGGGGTTTGCTCCTGGAGGGCTCTGGTGGCACGGGAACAGGCACCCCGTGGGGTGACACAAGGGGACCCCGAGACGCTGCTTCCTCAGGAGGGAAGGGACCGGGTGCTTGCGCACTCAGGCACGTCCAGTCTGGGCTTCTCAAAGCTCCGAGCTGCCTTTTAATTAGTTGTGTGCCACAGGAGGTGGAGAGCTCTAATTAGGAGGAGAATCGTGCGTTATGGCATTGCTGGCTCTTCCCTACCTCTGCGGCGGGGCGAGCAGCGAGGCCGCGTGCCCCCTCCCCGGCCTGGGCCACCAGTGATGCCACCCTGGCCACCTCGGCTCCCTCCACTGTGCTTGGGTGTTTCAGAAGGTGCCAGAGGGGACCCGATGGCTCTGCCAGTCCTCACCCTGCTGGTATCTTCCCATTTTTAGCTGAATTCCCATTTATCCTCCCCAAGCACTTCACAGCTTTTGCCATGGAAGGACATGTCCTTGTTCCTTAACGCACCTGGTGTTCTGCACATCCGCTCTGTCCCAGTGGGGAAACTGAAGCAGGAGGCCAGAAGTCTCACCGATGCCATCAGAGCTGCTCCTGACACTCAGGCCCTGGCTCTCCTCGTTGCCTCCAGCACCCCGGAGGAGCCGCGCTGCCTGCTGAGCCCTGCGTGAGGGCACCCGACCCGACACGTCGTGTCCCTGCCTGGGCGCTTCGGATGGGCTGGTTTGGTGGCAGATGCTGTGCTCCTGTCACTCACATTGTTTTTTTCTTTGGCCACGTCCACATCACTGTGCACTTCATCTTCTCTGGGAGAAGCTGGGACTGGTCCCCGTTTTGGGAGGAAGGTGCCGTCTTCCTACTGTGGTTGAGGCCCTGCAGACGGGACGGTGCTGGGCAGGGTGCGGTGGTGTCCCCACGTCCCATCGCTGCTCCTGCTGGGGACGGCGAGCAGGGACACCTGCCCTGGGCAGGCTCTCAGCGTGTGCCCACGCGTTCAGCACAGTTCCTCCTGCTGGGCCGGCGAGTCCCGTTGCCACTCGGTGCCTCTGCTGCCCTCAGCTGCGTCTTGCCTGCAGGACAGGCTTGGCCTGGCTTTGTCACCGGGATGCCAGGCCAGCGTGCCAAGGCACTGCCCTGGCACAAAATGGGCCAGCGGGCCATGGCCAGCCCTGGCCACGCTCCCCGTGCTGTGACCATCCATGGACCCCAAGGGTGAAGTCTGCTCCTGGGCTGCCCGTGCTTGTTCCTTGCTTGAAATCGGCTGGGTTGAGGCCAAGCCCAGGCTCAGGAAAAAACCTGCAGAGAACAGAGGTCTGCGTGCTCCGGAGCAGCACAATCCCATGCCGTTCCCTTCGATCCCCACAACCAACCCTGCCTTTTTGTGCTCGCAGCCTGCCAGACCTCATCCTGTGCCCTCTCCTGGTGCAGAGCCCGGTACCGATGCTGGGTACCAGGGGAAGGCGGTTGTGGGCAGCCCTGGCAGTGGGACAGCAGCACCTCTTCCCCAAACCTTTCTCGCTGCATCATCCCAGGAAGATTTCCCATCCCTTTGCCGTTCATCCAGAGGGAGAAGAGGAGGCAGGTCCTCGATCCAATGTTGGATGCTCTCCTTCCTGGGCTCCAAGAGCCGCCGAGATCTGCTGCCGGTACCCCGAGCACCGCATCCCCTCGGACGCAGGGCAGGTGATGTTGGATCCTTCTGAGCTGCTTTGATGAGCGCACAAACTGCAGGATCATGTTTTATAGAGGAAATTGCAGCTCTTTATTAAGTCACTCTGAATCATCAGATAATAACTTTTGGGGTGCCCCACGTGGGCATTTAATAAATTAGGCAGGCACCAACGCACAATTAGAGGAAGCGTGTTGGGAAGAGGGAGAGGTGGGACAAGTAACATTAATAATTGCTCTCCCCTGTCGACCCTTTCATCCAGGAACGGCAGAAGGTTTTGTAAACAGTAATTAATAGGGCCTCCCAACCTTCGCTGGAAGTTGCTGAGGGAAATTATATCACCACAATCCCAACTGGGAACCTCCGGAGCAGAGAGGTCAGGCTCGCCGGTGTCTCCGGCGGTGTTTTGCCGAGGATGGTGTTTTCAGCCTGGTCTGGTTTCTGGTCAGAGCGAGCCAAAATCGAGCGAAGAAGATGAGAGGAGGCAGACCTTCCTCCCCAGCGGTCCCGTGAGCTGTGCAGCCACCGGGGCCCTGCATCGAGGGCGCTGGCCGTGCCGGGGCAGACCCAGGGGAGCTCTCCGTCGGGGTGCCTGGCGCTGTGCCGCATCCCTGGCCACAGACCCGGGGATTTGCTGCGAGAGCGCGGCCGTGGCAGCGGGATCCTTCCTCTCTGCTCACCCTTTTCTTCCCACAGCGAGGAGGAGATCATTTGCATCCCCTGCTCCAGCTCGCCTGGATTTGCCTCTTTGCAGACTAAAGCCGAGGCTCTGAACTCGGCGGCGTTTGGCCTTGTTCCTGCACACAAATGGGCTCGTCCTCGCCATCAAAGCGGCCTCGCAGCCCGGCTCCCTCGGCTGGGCTCTGAGCTCCCAGGAGGTGCCAGCAATGCTCGCGTGGGCTCTGGGCTTTCCTGGCTCTCCTGGCACCTTTCTGCCTCTCTGCTGTGCCATCTCAGCCTGCGTGGTGGCTTTTGGACTCAGATGGCGTTTCAGGCCAAACATCTCCACCGGTGGCCGGCACCAAGGGACCTCCTCGGGGAGGTGATACCTGGGCCAAGAGGCGCGTGGCCAACCTCTGTGACAACTGCCAGGGCGGCAGCCGGACCCTCCCTGTGCCTGCTCCTGGCTTCCTCAGCCAAACCCTCTCACCTCCGTGGACCACCAGCCTCAGCTGAATCTTGGGGTGCCCAGGAGCGCCTACGCCAGTGGTGACCGGGGCTCAGCACCAAGACCCCAGGTTCAGCCACCCCATGCACAGGGTGGGAGGCCCGGAGGAGCCCCGTCTGCCAAACCCGAGCTCCTGCTCTGCTCAGACCCCTGCAGACTGCCAGCTTGAAGCTTGTGCTCATCTCTGCATCTCCTGGCGGGCTGTACGTGAGGTGAGGGCTTGCTCAAGCCTCTGAAGCTCGATCCGTTTGTGGCAGAGCTGTCACTTGTGTTTCTTGGCTTTCCAGGCTCCTCTTTAGCTGCCATACCGTATCTTCTGTCCTGGAGGACTCCTCCCCTGTCTGTGATCCTGCATCTCCCCCCTGCACACCCAGGCAGCCAGCACTGCTGAGGGAGCAGCCACCAGCTCCTGCGTGCCACCGCCGGTGTCCCCAGCTCCCATCCCACCGGGAGACAGAGCCTGGCGCCGCGGGGACGGTGACAAGCGCGGCCAGGGCCACGTCCCTGCAGCCTGGAGATGCTCCCAGGGGGAGGTGGGGACGGTGCCGGAGGCAGAGCCTGACTCAGCCGTGCAGGAGGAGGGAGGCAGGCGTGACTCAGGAGGTGCTGCTGGCGTGGGGGAAGCAGTGAGCAAGCAAAACCGGGCAGGAGCTTGCAAAGCCGGGGCAGAGGCAGCTGGAAAGACCCGGAGATGAGACATTGTTTGTGATGGGGGAGGTCTCTTCCTCCTCCATCCTACACGCATGAGGCTTGACAAGGCTTCAGCCCTGCCCTCCTGTACCGGAGGGACTCAGCTCACCACAAAATCCTTCTGTGGGGAAAACGCTGCGGGTGAGGATGGCAGCGCCCAGGGCCGGGCTCGCTGGGATCCGCGACCCCCCAGTGCCAGCCCCAGCACATCCCAGCCCGTCTCCTCCTGCTCCCTGCTGGGGTCTCCCCATTTTCCTTCTGGAGCATCCCCGGGGCTGGGGTGCTCCTCCCTCAGAGCTGAGTTTCTCGAGGGAGCACGGAGCTCAAAGGGCTTCAACCACCAGCACCACGAGACCAGTAGGTACCGGCCCCTCTTGCGCTTCCCAGCTGGGACCGGGGCACTGGGGAGCACCAGGAGCCTCTGCCCAGCACCGCTGGCCTTCAAGGCACACCACCACCTCCTTCCCCTGTCCTCCTGCCCCTGACACCAGCCTGACCCCATTGCTCATCTGCCGCAAATCTCTGCTCCTTGGTTTGCTGCCACGGGCAGGACAGGTCTCAACCGAAAGCCCAGCCCGAAGAGGGGCTTTGCTTCCCCTCGGCATCTCCCAGGGCTTGTCCTGCACACCAGCTTTTCTCTTAAAGCCAGGATGAGGCCAACAGAGCAACGTGGCACTCGCCAGCCAGCCTCGACCCTCACATGCGTGCCGCAGCGAGACCGGTGCCTGTCGCTGCTTTGCCCTAGGGCTGAGCTCAGCTCCACCAGATCCTGCGTGTTGCCGCCTGCATTGGCACCGTGCTCTGGGAATAAGGATCGTGGGGTGGCCAGGAGTGTGGGCTCGGAGCTAGGAACCACCTCAACCCTTTTTACTGCCCTGCGGTTCTCCCCATGGGGACCCTGGGATGAGCAAAGCTGCCGCAGCGGCTGTGGAAAGAGTTGTTTTGCTCCTGGGGAGCGCCAGACCAGGCCAACAGCATCGTCTTCAGCGAAACCCGATCCCTAAACATTAGTTATTCTGAACGAACGTGGAAAAAACCCAAACGACTGACCCCGACGCCTCAGCTCGGGCAGAGGACGGGACAGCCTGGCTGAGCAGGACCTGAGGATCCGGGCTCAGCAGGACAGCCTGGGGCAAATCCCAGCTCGGTCCCCGGGCGCACCTCACCTTCTGAGCCTGGCAGATCATCTTGCGCACCACCTCCTTGATGTGCGCCTGCCCCTCGATGGGCGGCTGCATGTAGACGGTGGCGCGGGTCACCCCGCGGTAGGCGATGGTCTCGGGCCAGCCGAGGTCCAGCTGGGGGATGGAGCGGTCGGACCTCTGCGGCCAGTACTCCAGGGACGGGGCCACCCCCTGCTCGTCCCCTTGGCTGTCGCCGTCGCCCTCGCTCTCCCCGGTGCTGCTGCCGTGGCGCGGGATGTACTCGGAGCCGGGGTCGTACGTCTCGAGGGTGTCCAGGATCTTCTTTAGCTCCAGCTCGGAGAGGAAGTCCCTGATGTTCTCCTTCTTCAGGACCTCGTAGAAGGCGTCGGGGCCGCGGGAGGCCAGCGCCTCCAGGGCCAGGCGCTGCTCCTCGCTGTAGAAGAACTCAGGCTTGGACTCGCTGGACCTCCAGTTGACGTGGCTGTCGTCCAGGCACTGCACCTGGGAGAAAGCCATGGTGCCCCAACACGCCGCTTCCTTCTCCGGAGGGAGCTCGGTCCGTTGGGCGAGTGCCGGGTGTCGGCAATAAATAAGGAATTAATTACTCCCCAGTCTTTGCATAAGCGACTTGCTCTGCTTCGCCCTCCCCGGTTCAACTCGCAGCCGTGGGGACGCTGCTCCCTTCTCGGCCGGCTCCTGCCCCAGTGAGGCTCTGCTCCCCCAGGGGAGAGGATTTGGGTTCTGGTTTGCTGCTGGGTCTGCGGGGAGGGGGGGGCGAAGCCAGGGGGCTGTGCCCTGTGCACACGCGGCTCCGCAGCCTCGTCTACCTCCGGCTCCACGCGCCTCTCATCCTCCGCTCCTCCGACGCGGCGAGAACGCGAAAAAAAAATGGAAAACGAACAAAGAAAAAACAAACAAAACGGCCTCACAAAGGACACCAGGCGGCTGGGATTCTTGGCCTGACCGCAGTCTCTGGCTATCGGTGCTGGAGAAGTGGGTCGGTGGTGGGCTTGGTGGCAGCCAGCGTCTCCGCCAGCCGCCCGTGCATCTCCCCGGCCGGCAGCGGGGCTGTTCCGGCTCCTGCCCGCGCGCGGTGCCGGGTGGACGGCGGGACAGGTAACAGCAAGAAGTGAAAAGAGGAAAAGCAGAGGAGTGATTCATCGCTCCGCCCTGCCCCACCTGCAGTCACATGCTGCTTCACACATTCCCAGCCTTGTTCGGGCATTAACTCTTTCGGACGGTGCTGCGCTCGCCGCTTCGCTGGGTGCTGGGGTCCCCGAGGGCTTGTGGAGGTCTGCCGGGGGGGTGTCCCCAAAATACAGCTGCTCTGCCCTGCGATAACCCCTTGTGTGTGCTGGCAAGGCGCTGCTTTCCAGCAAAGTGTCCCTGCCCTGTGCTTAACCCCTCCTGCACCAGGCATGGCAGCCCCCGTGAGAGCAGGGAGCAGCTCGGAGCCGTGGGGGAACCTCCTTGGCTTGGGGCAGGGTGTGCAGCAGGGACACAGTCACACACCAGACCTTGCTGCGGCAGCCAGTGATAAGAACCATGAGACAGATGAAGAAACCACCCTGCGTTCGTCAGCTGGTGATCACAAACCAGGAACGTGGAGCTTCCGACTCGGAAACCCGGGCAAAGATGAATTTCAGGAATCGGGGTCAGATCCTCGCACCGATGCGAGAAAGGAAAACGCCACGGGCCGTGTCTCGCTCGGTCGCTTTGGTGCAGTTGATCTGGATTCGCAGCCGTGTAAATGAGAGCCCCGCTTGAGTCAGCGTCCTAAGGCAAAGCCGCCTGCTCGCCCGTCAAAGGGCTCCCCTCTGGAGCCCAGCGTCACCCCGGCTGCCCCGGCCCCACGGCACCGCTGCCCCGATGCCGCGCCTGGCACAGGGCCCGGGGAGGGCCTGGAAAGGTGAAAGGGAAACATGCAGAAAGGGGGGGGAATCCCAGCGTGGCTTTCTCAGAAACAGACCACGGCAAGCTGCTCATCTTTAGGCTGTAATAATGGATTTGGGGGAAATGGGGGCTTTTCTCCCCTTACGTGGGGATTGGGCAAAATCAGCCCCGTGCCTGCGGTAAGAAGTTGTGTGCTGGGCTTGTGGCATGCTTGGGAAGGGGGGGCAGTGGCACAGGGCGTTGATCCGGGGGGACACCACGGCCGTGTGTCAGGACAGGACACAGGGAGAGGGGAAACATGTGGGTCCCACCGGGTTCTGTCTCAGGAGCCATTTCAGAGGGGGGTTTATGGAGGGCCTCTGGATGCCGTGGGGAATTCCCTGTGGTGGGCTGGGGACCGAGGCGTGCAGGGTGCTGGGGACAAACCCAAGCTTTTCTTCCCATTCTGCCCACTCTTCCTCTCCTGCTGTCCTGGGAGGGCACTTTCACCCCCGGCTCTGCTCATCGCTGGGGTGCAGGGGCGGAGGAGATGCTCGGACCGGGGCTGGGAGCGTGCTGGGGACGTACCCAGCTCCGCCGCCCCGTCTGCCCCATGCCTCATTGTATGGGAGCCATTGTGCAAGGAGATTTGTGGTCTCTTTAGAGGGGTGTGTGCGCGATTATGATTTATTGCATGGCAGAATTAATGCACAAGGGAAACGGCGTCGCATCGGTGCCGCGCCGTGATGGCTCATACGGCTGCGCTGGCCACGGGTTTGGGACCGCGGAGCCCCGCGGCCTGAAGCTTCGCCTGATCCAGGCCCTGCGTGGGGACACGATATAGGGGGACAGTGGGAGCTCACAGGGGTGTGGGTCACAGCCTGAGCTGGTGGCAGAGCTGCTTATGGGCAGGCGTCCCGCAGCACACGGCCTGGCCAAGCTGCAGGAACAAGGGACTGGCACCGAGGTGTGACGCCGTGGCTGCGCTTTTCCTCCTCTTTTCCTTAAAATCCCCTCCAGGCCACCTCTAATGACTGCGTCGCGCTGAGCTCAGCGCTGGCCGGGCTCGTTATTTTGGTGTTTTCCTGCATATCCGGCTCGCTCCTCTGATTTACCCCGGTGTGGGTAAGGAGCCGTCAGCTCCTTTTGAACCCGCTGCCTGCCTGCCGCAGGGACAGGTTGCTGCGGCTGAACAGGTCGGTCCCCGCTGTCACCACGTCCCTGCTCCCCCAGCCAGGCAGAGCTTTCCCAGTGCCCCAGCTCCCTCGGCCCCTGCCCGGCACTGCCCCGCAGCTGGCACCGTGCTCCTCCCAGCTGCAGAGGGAAGCGTTAATTACAAGCTCCTAATTAATTTCCCATCTCTAGCAGAGGGCCTAACGATGCAGCAGGGTGCGATGCTGGGCTCTGCCAGGCTGGGCTCCGCTGCCCGCGCGCTGCCGGGGCTCACCGAGGGGTTTGGCAGCGGCACCCAGCCCCAGCGGGTGTCTGCTCGGGGCTGCAGCACCCAGACACTGCTTTGCCTTCGGGAGCAGCTTCCACCCGCAGCTCTGCTGGCATTTGCATGGAGCCGGGCGCAACGTGGTGTTTTGGCGAGGGGGAAACCGAGGCACGGAGCGGTGACGGCAGCTTTACTCATAGGAAGACAGAGTCCTGGCGCTGATCTAAGCCCGGGGAAAGGTGGAAAACCAGCTCTTAGCCTGCTCCTGCTGTGCCGGGGTGAGTCCGTGCCCCGCTCGGCGTTGCAGAGCCGGGGAAGCCCAGGCTCTGCTCCCTTTGTAGGGTTTGCAGCGCAGACACCGGTGTGTGGTGCCCACGGGGTCTGCAAGGGTGTGGGTGAAGGAAGGGGGCACCTGGAGGAAAACGGTGTGGAGGGATGGGGTGCACATATCCCATGGGAAATCCAGCACGTCGCATCTCTCCCTCTCCTTCCTATGAACCCCGCAGCCAGGCTTGTGCAGGGGTGCTCGTGCACGTCCCCGTGCTCCTCGGGGAGAGGATGCTGACCCGAGAGCCAGCCGGGACATTAATATTTATGCCCGACATTAATTTCCATCTATTTCAATATTTTATGAGCGTAACAATAAAAAAGGGCTCAACACCCATTGAGGCACATAAGTAATTGGGCGTTGACTGCCCTGGCGCGCTGCCGAGAGCGTTGCGGGGAGCTGTGGGTGCTGCCCATGTGGAGGTAATTGCCCCAACGGTGCACGAACCCGCCTGCCCTGTGCTCCTCCAGCCACGGCCGTGGGTCCTGGCAGGGCTTTGGGGCCACCCTGGGGTGTCTGTTGTGGGGTTTAATGCGGGCAGGGCTCCGCGGGGTGGGATCCAGCCCGGGCATTGTGCTTGGGGCTGGGCTGGGTGCAGGGCAGCGGGAGGTTGGGGGACGCTGGAGGGTGCTGGCTCGCTCCGGGATCCTCACCTGCCTCTATCATCACCTGCCTTCATCCTCACCTTCTTCTGTCCCCCAGATGCTGTGGCCTGTGTGGACCCCGAGGAATGCACCCGTGTGTGCGGGGCCGCCGTGGGCTGCTCCAACATCGCCTACCCCAAGCTGGTGGTGGAGCTGATGCCCAGCGGTAGGTCGTGACCTTGTTCTCAGGGGTTTTTGCCCACGCAGCCCCCTCCCCAGTGACCCCCCAGCAGCGAGGCCAGGGGATGCGGGTGGTCCCGGTGTCCTGGGTTGGAGCTGGGCGTCCCCAAACCCCATCCGTGCACCCGTGGATGCGCAGAGGGGATGGTTGGGGCCATCCGCCCCGCTGTCCCCAGCCACAGGCTGACTTTCCCTCCTTCCACAGGGCTGCGGGGTCTGATGATCGCGGTGATGATGGCCGCGCTCATGTCCTCCCTCACCTCCATATTCAACAGCAGCAGCACCCTCTTCACCATGGACATCTGGAGGAGGCTGAGGCCGGGGGCCGGCGAGCGGGAGCTGCTCTTGGTGGGCAGGTAGGGACCGAGGGTTTCGGGGACACTGAGGGTTTTGGGGACACCCAGGGTTTCAGGGAGACCGGCAGGGCCGGTCCAGCCCTCTGTGATCTGCCTTTGTGTCTGGAGCCTGTGCTCAGCCCGGCTGCAAAGCGCTGTGGTTGCGGAAGGAAAACAAAGCCCTCGCGTTATTTTATGTATGGAAGCGCTGGAGATGCAGATGGGGCTCACGGAGCGTTTGGAGGGGCTGAGCTGTGCCCTCAAAAAGAGCTCGGAGGGGCCAGGCTCAGCCACTGCCCCACATCACCGGGTGGCAATGGGTGGCACAACCCCGGCGTGCCCCGGGGGGGTGTCGGGTCCTGGCCCCAAGCCCGGTGCCGGGGGGTGCCCGGGGCCCTGCAACCGCCCGCAGTGCTGCGCTCGGGGCGGCACACTCAGCGCCGGGGCATGCCCAGCACGGGGCCTGCTGAGCGGGAGGCAATGACAAGGAGGAAATCTGGGTCAGGGCTTCGGCTGGGCTGGGGCTTTCCGGGGGATTTGTTGGCCCTGTTTGTGCGGTGATGCTAGGCAGGAGGCTGCGGGAGGGCGATTTTTGGCAACCCGCCTCTCTCCAGCGGTGGGAAGGTGTCAAGCCGCCTACAGCGGCACGGCTGCCTGGGTGGGCACGGGAACCAGTGTTTGTGCCTATAAAGGTGGGTAAAATAACGCGGGGGCTTTGGGGAGGATGGCTGATGGATGTTTGCGATGGCCTTCGCCCGCCGTGGGCAGGAACCAATGGTTCCCTGGGATCGCTCCAAATTTCTCCAGCCATTTTCCCAGGCTAATTCCCTGCGCTTCAGAACAGCACCGGGACAGGCACATCTATAAACAGCGCCCGTGCTTCCATAGGAGCCTGGAAATAATTTCACAGGTGCTGAGGAAATAGCTGAGCACCGGCTGTGGATACAGCAAATGAGAAATCGTTCAGGGAGGAAAAAAGCTGCTTGAGCTCCAAGGGCCAGCGTGGGGACATGGGGCCTGGGGTGGTTCCCGAGCAGCCCCGGTCCAGCCCCGCAGCATCCGCACGCCGGGCATGTCCCGTCCAGCTCCACGCAGAAGAAAAGGAATTTGCTCATCCTCTGCTTGCTCAGCAGCGAGGCGAGGCTGGGGAACAATGCCCCGCGTCCTGCGAGCCGAGGGGCGGCCGCCCAGCACCACGCCGGGGCCGCTGCCTGCGCCGTGATTCATCGCGGGTGTTCGGCTCTTTCGCAATGGGTTTGCCGTAATCGCGGGCCGGGAACGCCGGTGGCCCCGGCAGGGTTTAGCCGAGGGGCTGTACAGCTGAAGCTGCTGGAGGATTCACCGCGTGGTGGCTGGAGCAGTGTTCATCGGGGTGTTTCCACCTGCTCCTCCACAACACCCATTTTTGCCATGGGTATGGGGGAAAGGTGTCGGGATCCTGCTGGAAAAACTCCGTCACGACACCCATGGGTGCCCTATTGCCACCCTGGGGAAGAGCTGCCCAAGGCCAGGGCTCATCTTGAGCTCGAAGGGGATTTTCTCAGCCGGGGAAGGGTCTGGAGCAGGAGCGATGGCTGTGAGCAGGGTGCCCAGCTGCCCGTGCCCCCCGAGCATCGCGCTGTGCCGATGGTGTTCCCAGCGGGGCAAGGAGCGCTGAGCCATCCCTCCCGTGCGGTGCGGCCTGAGGGGCTGGGAAGGGCTCCCAGCTCCCTGGGTCTGGGGATTTTTGCTCACGCACAGCAGTGTCACCCGGCTGGAAATCCCCACTCACGTTTTCTGCTCGCTCTGTGGCCGGGCGATGGCACGGTGGCGAGGATGGAGCTAAGGCAGGGGGAGGTGGGATGGTGAAACCCTTCCTGCAGCAAGGGCAAGATTGCGGCCCTGCTGCGAGCCAGCCCCCGAGCTCCCACACCTGCATGACCTTCCAGCATCATCTGTGGGTTAGAGAAACCCCAAACGGGTTTTTTTCTTCCACCCCGTGGGTCAGGGAGGGCGTTTTGCTCTCGGGCTGCTTCCTCTTTCCGGAGAGCCAGATGGGCCGTAGCAGAGAGGGACTGTGTCTAGAGAGATGCGTTCATTGCTTTCTTTTTCTTTCTTTTTATTTTTAATACTTCTGCTTTTTGAGCTGAGCAGATGGAGCTTTCGGTAATTCCGTGAAGCTGTGCACCGTAAACAAGCAGGGCTGAGCTATAAATACAGCAGCGCTGAGCCGCGCCACGGAGCTGCTCTCCAGCCTGCTCCGGGTACCGAGGGCCCGGCGCAGCTCCTGGCTCCCCCTGTCCTTGGCTGAGCTGTGCACGGTTGGCTTTTGGGATTTGTCCCGCCCAGACTGGTCCCAAAAATCTGGGGTTTGGCCAATGCCTCCTTGTTTCTGATTAAAGCGAGGCAGCGGGGTGCAGCTGGGACTGGGGCGAGGATGGGGACGCTCGGGGACACCTCAGCTTTGTCTGGGTGTGGAGGTGATGAGAGCATCACCTGCAGAGCCCAAATCTGGCCAAAGCACCCATGGCTGGGGGCTTTTCATAGCAAAAGTGCCCTTTGCCTGGTGTTTCCCCACGGGGGGTGCAAATTATCAGCCTCCCAGGCTGGGCGAGGGGCACTGGGAGAAGTCACCTGCCCAGTGCTGTGGGATGGAGCCGGCACTGGTGCAATTACTGCGGCGCCTTGTGCAACTTTTATGAGCTTGGGGACTGCAGGATTAGGCTCTGCGTTCGAGGTGACATTTCCATAAGTGCCTGGGGGATGTGCAAGGCCCCATCCGGAGCTCCAGGGGCGAGGTGGCCCAGGGCTGGGGTCGTCCCCGGTGGGACCGTGCCCAGGTGGTGGCAGCCTGCCCTCGACCCCCCGGGGAAGGCTGCGGCACCGGCTCCTCCCGCAGCCAGTGGGCAGGGAGGGAAGGAGCCAGGGAGGGCTCCAGGAGCACGGCAGTGACATGAAACAGCCTCAGCCCCGGGCACGTCTGACCTGAGCCCAGACAAAGCATCGCAGCGTCTGGCAGCGGCGTTCTCACCGCGATGGGTGAGAAACCACACGGGGCAGGAGCATCCTGCCCGGCCCCGGGGATGTCACCGTGTGATGGGCATCCTCCCGCTGCCCTTGGGGGTAAAACCTGCCCACATCCCCCTCCCAGCTCTTCTGCACCAACCTCTGCTGCGGGGCCCCCCAGGGGAGATACCCCATTGCCTGGGGTGTCCGGCGGTGGTGGTGGCACGGGTGTCACCGCACAGCGCACCGCTGTCCCTCGCAGGGTGGTCACAGTGGTGCTGGTGGTCCTCAGCGTGGTCTGGCTCCCCATCCTGCAGAGCTCCAGCGGCGGCCAGCTCTACGTCTACATCCAGGCTGTCACCAGCTCCCTGGCTCCTCCCGTCACCGCAGTGTTCGTCCTGGCCGTCTTCTGGCCCCGCGCTAACGAGCAGGTTGGTGACTGGGGACATGGGGACAGCCTGGGGACAGGGGGTGACGGAAACACCTCCGCAGGTGTCTGGGCGAAGAAGTGGGGAGGTGGCACTGGAGCAAAAGCCCCAAGGTGGCATTTCTGGGGGCTGTGGTGAGGAGGAAGAGGAGGAGGAGGAGGAGGCAGGTGCTGCCATGCATGGCCACCGGCGGGGCTGGCAGGGGACGTCCCCTGCAGACTGGGCGCAGGTTTGGGTCAGGTTTCAGCTGGCTGGTGTGCATGGGGTTGTCCTTTTCAATGTCTGCCCCACAGGGTTGTCCCCACCATGGGGTTTGTCCCCTGCTGGGGTGACAGTCCGTCCCCCTCCGGCTGTCCCCCTGTGGCCTTTGCTTTGCAGGGAGCTTTCTGGGGCTTGATGGCGGGGCTGGCGCTGGGGCTGGCCAGGATGGGGCTGGAGCTGGCGTACCCCTCGCCCCGCTGCGGGGTCCCCGACCGGCGGCCCTGGCTGCTGGCCGACCTGCACTACCTGCACTTTGCCGTGCTGCTGTGTGCTGCCACGGGAGCCGTCGTGGTGGGGGGCAGCCTGCTGAGCCCCCTGCCATCCCCGGACAAGGTGAGCAGCGCACGCGGGCGCCCAGGACCCCTCGCCCCAGACCCCCTTGGCTGGAGACGCCGGTGGCACCCGGGGCTGTGCCCTGAGCTCGGCCGGGGGGGTCCTGGGGGTGTTTTCTCACCGAAGCTCACCCGGTTCCAGCTGCGGGATCTCACCTGGTGGAGCCTGCCGTGGAAGCCCCCCCAGCCCTCCGTGGACGGCACATCCCAGGGACCCCTGGATGGTGAGTGTGTCCTCAGGGGTATCCTGCACGGGCAGCATCCCCGGTGCCCCCACGGTGCCTCAGTTTCCCCGTGGTCCCCTGTCCCCCTGCTCACCGTCTCTCTGTGCCAGGCCCCTGCTCATCCGCCCCGGGCAGCCAGCAGCCACCAAAGGCTGAGGGACCCCCGGCTCTGAGGGACACCACGGAGCCCCCCGTCTGGGCCCGGGTCTGCAACATCAACGCCGTTGTCCTGATGTGCATCAATATTTTCTGCTACGCCTATTTTGCCTAGCAGCCTGTCAGCCCCCCCAGGGGGGAGGGGAATGGGGGGAGAAACGGGGATTTGGGTGATTTTTTTTTTTTTATTTCTCGTGTGCGGGATGGGGGAAGTTTAAATCCGCTGGTGCAACGAGCTGGGTGTTCTCAGCGCCGTGGACCTGAGTGTGTCCCAGGGGACTGTGAGGTCCAGGGCTAGGAGAGCGGGGGGCTGCTGCGCATGGGGTCAGTGAGCCCCCAGGGTGAGGCTTTGGGGTGGGCATGCGGGGCTGCGGGGAGCAGAGCGGGCGAAGCCCAACCTCCATGAAACAGCAGCTGCGAGGAGGCCGCACTCGAGGGTTTCATCCAAACACACTTTACTAGCTCTAAATAAAATATTAAAAAGCCACACTTCGCAGCTACAAACAGCACCAGCAGGACTGAATTCCTCCGGGGCAGCCAGTCCTGGCACCCCGCACGGCGTTACCGAGCCCGGCCACGTCCCGGCCAATTTTCGGCTGCCTGCAGCTCTCTGGGGAGCAGGGGCTTCAAAAGGTCCTGGCGAGGAGCTGCCGCCCATCATGGCCCCAGCAAGAAGCCAGTCCGGGCTGGGCCTGCCGCGGCGTTTTCCATTTACTGGGCACGGGACCGCGGCGGCTCGGCACGGTGGTGGAGGCGGTTCCGGGTGCCAGCAGCGCAGCCTCCCCTCCCCGGCAGGAGCTGGGCTCCAGCTGCTCCCCTCGGCAGCTCCGGAAAAGTTTTTACACCCCTTTGATTTTGCGTGGCCCTACGCTTCCTCCCGCCGGGTTATTTGTCGGCACCGGGAGCGGGGCAGCCTCGGGACGGACGCCTGGCCAGCCTGGCCTCCACCCTTGGCACAGCCTCCGCTGCTGGCACGGCCTCCGCGGGAGGCACCACGCCGGGATGCGCAGCCCACGCTGCGTGGGGACAGCGTGGGGATGGCGAGGGGACGGGGGGGGGGCCACACGCAGAGCGGGGCAGCGGGCAGCTCACTTGCGCAGGGGGTGGACGTAGTTGCGGGGGAAGAGGCCGACGCGCCCGTAAATCTTCCCCTGCCACCAGTTGGGGTCGGGGCAGTCCAGCACCTCGATGATGTCCCCGCGGTAGAAGGGCAGCTGGGAGCTGTCGTGGGCCGAGAAGTCGAATTGGGCTTGCACGAATTTGGGTCTCCTCACCTGGAGGGAAGTCCAAGGTAGGTCAGTGGTGGGGACGGGAGCCCCCCCCCCCCGGCCGCCAGTGGCTCCGGTGGCCCCTGTGCGCTGAGCACCCAGCACGGTGGGGACACCGTGACACCGTGCGGTGAGGAGCAGAGCATGGAGGGGGCTGGGGCACCTGCTTCGAGGATAAGGGTTGGGAATGGAGGAAATCCTGCCATGGGGAGAGATGGGGAGCCCCGGGTGCAAGGCAGAGCTCTGGGGTGCAGGGCGGGACCCCAGGGTGCAGGGGAGGACCCCGGGGTGCAGCGCTCCCTGCTCCTGCTGCCGGCAGAGCCCCCTGGGCACCCAGCCCCTCGGAGGCACCCATCTCCGCCCCAGCCCGGCTCCCAGCACCCAGTTTCACCTCCACAATCACTGTCCCAGGGCACAGCTTTGCGGGTGCTGGGCTCTCCCAGGTGTCACCTCCATCCTGAAGGACAGCAGCGTGGGCACGGCAGCTTGTCCCAGCAAAACCTGCCCCACCAAGCTGCACCCAAGGCTCTCCTCCAGCCTGCCCGTGGGGTTCCCTCACCCCAACATCACCCCCTTCCCTGCCGTACTGCATGGCTGGGGTGCTCCGCTGCCCCCTGCCCCACTGCACTGCCCCCTGCCCCGCTCCACGCCACTCCTCTTGGCCCCACAGCCCCCCAGTGGCACCTCGGGGCTCTGGTCGTCATCCCGGAGGAAGATCTGCTGCTTCTTGGCGATAGTGGTGGTCCTGTAGAAGTCCACCAGCTCGTTGAGGGAGTTGAACTTCTCCTCCCAGAGGAAATACTTGCCATTGCGCTCCCGGAGCACCTTGAAATGCTGGACGTGCTGCCCGTAGCTGCGGATGGAGCACGGATGTTATCCTGGGCACCCAAACCCCTTCCAGCATCGCATGCAGAGCCCAGGGGCTGCCTGGGGGTCCTGCTACCCCCATCCTGTCCTGGCTGGGGGTGGCAGTGGCACTGGGGCCCAAACACCCACAGAGGACAGGTAGGAGAGCGGGGTGGCCGTAGGTTTGGGTGTTGGTGAGCCTCAGGAGACCCCAAGTCCCAGGAGAATGGAGCAGGCTGGGTTTTTCCCTGTTGTCCCAAGTGTGGGCACCTCCTCGAGGTGTCCTTGGGGGTGGCAGCTTGGGGTCCCTGTGCTGTGGGGCTGGCACGAGGCTGCTGCATGTCCCCACCGCTGCCAGCGCCCCGGGCAGGGGCAGGGACCGGGCCACGCTGGTGACGCAGGGCAGAGCGCGGCTCCCTTTCATTATGGGCAAGAACCTCCTTAAATGCTTAATTAGAGATTAGCAGCGTGAGAAAGTGCCTGGCTGGCCTGGGGCCGGCTCCTGCACCCTGGCCCTGGGCAGGGAAGGGGCAGCAATGGGGCGAGAGCCCCCGGGGCAGGCTCTGCCTGCTGGCACACTTCCTTGCAGCCCTGGTTGCCGATGCCAAAAATCCTCGGCCCCTGCAGCACTGGGATGCTGTGGCACTAGATGTGTCCCCCGGGTGATGCTCTGGGCAATTTGTTCCTGCAGGCCATGCGCTTGCAGCTTGGACCCAGCCCCGTAGCTACCTGCGTGGCTGTCTTTGGGGGCACCCCAACCTGCAGACCCTGCGGTGCCGCCCCGGCGGGGGCGAAGCAGCGAGGTGGCCCATCGCAGGAAACCGCGGGGACGGAGGCGGAGCGCGGCGCTGCGGGTGAGAGGAAGGGGAGGAAGGCCTGTGCGAGGCCGTGCTCAGCACCCCGCTGGCTAACACGTACCGGTCTGCACCAGGGCAGCCTTGCGCCTTCAGTGCCTGGTCCCCAAAATGGGGCTGGAGTCCCCGCGCCCACCCCCCTGCATCCCGCAGGCACTCACTTGACGGACACGGAGAACTCCCCCGGGGCACTCTCGCTCTCGCGGATCAGGAAGGCGCCCAGGTACTTGCGCTTGAGGAGCAGCTCCTCCGCCAGGTGCCGGGAGATCCTGCCCGCGTACCACCTGCAAGGGGCACCCGGCTCAGCACCGCCGACCCCGCAGGTGCCCCGGGGCTAAATCCCCACCCCGCAGGATGGGGGCACTGAGAGCTGCATGCCCGGGGGGGGGGCCCAAGTAGGAGCTCCCCATCCCGTTCCTGGGCTCCCCACGGGGCTGCACCCACCCAGGGCAGTTTTTCCCCTTCCCTTTCACCACCCTGATGTGGTCGGGGACCACGCTGCTTTTGCAGGGAGGACCCCAGGGTGCTGCAAGCACCGAAGTGCCCTCCCGTGCTGCACTGGCCCCGTGAGGACACCGAGCAGGGTTCGTGCAGCATTGCTGGCAGCCACCGCTGCATCCTGTCCCTGCCTTGTCCCCCGCTGTGCCGCGTGTCCCCCCTTTCCCCCCTCCACGACGTAGGAACAGCCCTGCCAGGTGCTCGGGGGGGGGGGGGGATCTGCAGAGCAGAAACCCCTACGTGCCGGGGTGAAGCCCCTGAAACGAGGTGGAGGAGCAGGGGAGATGGGAGAGTGCCCAGGCTCCATCACTGCTGAGCCTGCCCCCGAATATTTGGGAGCAGCAAGCACCGGGCAGAGCCTCTGCTGCCTGTTAAAACCACCGGGGAGCTGACGGCCGGGGCTTTAGCACAAAGCATCGCCCAGCCCCAGCCTCCAGGTGCTGCACGCAGGAGGCCAGGTCCCACCCAGCCCGGCTTGTTCCCCGAGCACCCAGCGGCGGCAGCGTCCGCCCCGGGCTGCCCCCAGCCCACGCTCCTGCTCCCCAGCCGCAGCCCCGAGCAGATTTCGCTACGGCATTTAAATGTGATTTACCAGGGGATAATGATACATAAAACACAGGTTAAAACAGGGATAAATTATGCCGGGCTTTAATAACACGGTAATAGGATTGTGTCTAATGCAGTTGTAATCCCATAATACTTTGTTGTTCCCCGATTATCATTTATTTAGCGGGCAGCCCGGCGCGAGGATGAATTTCTGTGTGTCTGGGGTACGTGGGTGCGCCGCCACCACCTTTGGTGGTGACGGCAAAGGGAGCCCACAGGCTGTGCAGAGCCCCAGCATCACTGCCCCATTGCTCCGTGACTCAGTTTCCCCACGTGCGGGGCTACCCTGGCTCGTGGCCGACCCCTGGGCATCGGGACCCACGGCTGGGATCGCTGCCGGGGTGCTGGGAGAGGGCGCCCCGGCGCTGGGGTGGTACTTACGGGTGGGGCTTGACCTTGATGTAGTTTTTGGGGACGAAGCCCTCGCAGCCGTACAGCTCGGCCTTGTACCAGTTCTGGTCATCTTCCATGTTGAGGATCTAGGGTGGGAGAGGAGCAGAGAGGCGCGAGGCTGGCCAGCATCCCTGCCGCAGCTCCTGGCCCCCACCATGGGTCAGCTGTCCCTTGACACCCCCGAAATCTGGGGCTCTGACCAAGGCTCAGACATTTTGCACGAGACAGGGCGTTCAGGGCAGCCACGCAGAGCTGGCTGCTCACCCTCAGCCCTCCACGGCTCGGGGTTTGGCTCATCGTCGGGCTGCCTGGCGTCACCCCAATCCCCCAGCCAGGGAAGGGGGGGTAAAACCCACCCCCAGAGGAGCCGGGCTGCAGCCAGCCCCGGTGCCCCCGGGGCGATGGCAGCGTGGGAGGACGCGTCCCGGTGCGAGCAGGAGGGCTGTGACACCCGTTTGTGCGCGACACCATTTTCCAGCCTCCCACGCAGGGGCCCGGGGTGGCTGCACAGCTGTGCAAACAGGATCCGAAACCCTATAGGGCTGCGGGGAAAACACGCCGGGGAGGCAGGGCCAGGGGATGTGTGCGGCAGCTTCGGGGCCCCGGGTGATGGCCGTGCCCTCGCCGTCCCCGGGGGCTGGTGCCGCTGCGCGGCCGGGGGTGCTGCAGGGTGCTGGGGGCCAGGAGCAGCCCCCGGTGCTGCGGCATCAGCCCCATGGACAGGGGTTGGTGGTGTGGTGCGGGAGCCCTTGCCCCCATGGTGGGGCTGTGGTGCCTGGGGGGGGTTTGAGGCTCCCCGAAGGTTTTTTGGCAGCTGAGCCCATCCCAAAGACAAGCAGCCTGGTGTTTGGGGCCCTTGATGTTGCTGTGGGGCAGGGGAAAAACGTGTTTCAGCCCCAAAACAAGGCTCAGGTGGTGCCACCAATGCTCCCATGGCCAGAGAGGCTGCGTGCCGTGTCCCAGCTAGGACCTCTCTGGAGATGTGCCCGGTGGCACAGACAAGCAGTACCCTCCGCTGCTGGGGATGCTGCTCTGCACCCCAAAACCTCAAAGAATGGCTCCTTCTCCCCATGTAAAGCCCCAAAGAGGCGACAAAGCCGGGCGCAATGAAAGCACCGGCTTCGCCCTACGTACCCTCTCCTTCCCCCCAGCCAGCAAACCCCCCGTACCTTCAGCGTGTCCCCTTTCTGGAAGGGCAGCTCGTCCTTCTCCGTCGCCTGGAAGTTGTACAGGGCCACCGACTCCATCCCGCCGGCTGCCGCGGGGCGCGAGCGGGATCCCCCTGGGGCTGCGTGGGGCTCGCTGCCCCACGGCGCGGGGCTGTGGGGCACGGGGCAGGCGCACGGCGCTGCCGGCGGGCAGGAAACCGCGCTGATGTCAGCGCCCTGCCGGGGCGAAACGGCGAAAGCCACGAGGGGTGCTGCCTGCCGGCGGGCACGGCTGCCCAGATGTGCCACCCAGACGTGCTGCCCCGATGTGGAGGGTCCGGCTCGGACCGTTTGTCGGGTGCCTGTGGGATTTTGGAAGGAAATCGGATGGCGACGGGCCGGGCGCGCGGGGCGAGGATGTGGGTGAAGCGTGTGAGCGCCGCTGGGGGAGGCTTTGATGTCTCGTAGGGGCTGAGTGCCCTGGCGCAGCCCGCGGAAGGTGGCTCGGTGGGAATGGTTCTTTCTGCGGACGTGGGGATGCAATCACAGAGGGCGGGATGGGCAGAGGAGGAGATGAAGGGGGTGGATGCACGCACCTGGTTTCTTTGGAAATCAGACCGAAAACAACGTGCCAGGTGCCAGCCTCCAAACAGCGAGGTTTCCGCATGGCTGTTCCTGGCCTTGTGGGGCTGTTTGGGGGCTGATTTTTCCAGCTTTCCTTTTGCAGGAAAAATAAATTTATCCCTTTTAGACCAAAATGACTTCCTGTCGCTCTCGTGGGCTGCAGGCACCGTGTGTGCAGGGCTCGCACGCAGGGCACCACCGGCGAGGTCCCCGACACCACAAAACCTTCCTGGCGCATGCGTGGGCCGTGGCACGAAGCACACAGACAATCCGCCGGGCGCTGGCTTTGCTTTGCAGCGAGGAATTAAACCGGGGACAGCTGCGGCTCAGTCCCTCCCAGCGGGCTTGGGCATTTTCCAGCAGGAAGCCGCTGCCATCTGCCCCGGGAAGGGACGAGCCGCGGTGCTCGGTGTCCATGGGAAGCAGAGAGGGATGTGCGGGGTGTCCCTGGGTGTCCCCGCACCCAGTGGTGCCCCGGTCCTTGGCCATTATCCCCAGCATGGTCCCAGGGGAAGCAGAGAGGCTGGGAAGGCCGGGGGGGGGCCGTGGGAACTGGGTGTGTGTGCTCGCTGTCACGAGGAGGACGGGATGTGGCGAGTCCCCGCGGTCACTGCAGCCCAGCCAGACCCAGGGGACGGGGCTGGGGCTCAGCCACGGGGCGAGAGTCCCGTCCCTGCAGCCCCAAGGGAGCAGGGCTGGACGGTGCCCGGAGAAACCGCCCCGCAGAGCCAGCCAAAGGGGCCGATCCTGCATTGCCGAGCCCACGTGCGGGGAGGATTTGGGCCTTGCCCCTTCTGCCTCTGCTTGCGAAGGGCACGGGATGGAGAGGCCGGGGCGAGGTGGGCGCGGAGGCGTCGGAGAGCCGGGGGGAGGTCGGTTCCCGGCGGGTTTGGGAGCAGAGCGGAGCAGGATGATGGCCCCGATGGAGGCATTTTGGGGCCCGGCTTCCTTGGGGTCATGGCGTGGGGCACCCTGGGGTGCTGGGCATGGAGCCAGGCACGGGGCTGCGCCACCCTGCGGGACAGCGGGGTGACAGAGGGCACCCACAGCCTTGGTGCAGCAGCCGGACCCAGGACCGGAGCAGGATTGGGTCCTGCCAGCAGATGGCAGCAGCATCCAGGGCGACACTGGGGACACTGGGGACACTGGGGACAGTGCCACATGCCACCCAGCTCGTGCTGGAAGCGGGCAGCCCCTTGGGCATCTCTGCCCTGCCACCACCCACACCGCGTCCCCTTCCCCGTCCCCCCCTTGCTGCTGCCCAGCAGGGCCCTGGGCCCTCCCAGCCCCCAAATCCCTGCAATTCCTCTGTTTCCTTCCCATTTGTGGGTCTGGGACCGTGGGCACGCTGGGGGTGTCGCCCCATGGGCCACGAGCATCCCGGTACAGCAGAATTGGAGGTTCCTGCTGGCCTCCAGCTGCCTCCTTCCCCAGGGAAATCCTTCTGCCTGCCCATGGGCAGCCCCAAACCTCCCCCACCCCACTCCTGCCCCATCCCAGAGCCCCCCTGGAGGGATCGTGGGCCCCACAGCACCCTGAGCCCCTCAGCGCTCAGCTCCCGGAGCCAGCGGCTGACTAACCACGGGCCTGAGCCATCCAAAAAAACCTCAAACCAAGTTTTTTTTTTTTTTCCTCCCTCTAGTGTTTTGCCAAGGATCCATATCCGTACAGCACACGCCGTACTGGCGCAGGGAGGAGCCCGTCCCCGCAGCTCCATCCGCAGGCGGTGGGTGCTGAGCCCTGGGCAGGATCCTGCTGGGTCTGCACCCCGTCCCTGCACCCTCTGCGTGCCCCTGGGGTTTAGAGGGGGTCCAGGGGTGCTGGGTGGTCACCGTAGGTGGGTGTCAGAGTCTGCAGCCTGCAGCAAGATGCTGCGAGCATCAGCCTGGCTTGCGAGGAGACCCCGAGGGCTGAGGACGAGCTCCGTGGGTGCCACCACTCGCCCCCACGCCACCTCTGCCTGCAAATGGGGGACTTTCGTGGCCCTGGGGAGAGGCAGAGGATGCTGTGGGTGCTGGCATCGCCCCTTCCCCTTGGCGTGAGGTTATGGAGTCGGCTCCTCCTGCAGAGCGCGTCCCGTTAGCCCCCGGTGTAAGTGGGGTGGGAAATGGGAACCCCGCGGGTGGGAGCCCGGGTGTGGGGGTCTCGTTTTTGGGACTGGTTTTGGGCTGATGGGTGCAAGCAGTGTCCGTGCCTGGTTCTGGGGACAGGCGCTGCCTCCGTTTTGGTTTAGGGACACGGCTGTGGTGGACACCCAGTGAGGATCACTTGTGGAGAGGGTAGAGTTAATGAGTTAATCAGTGGGGCCAGCAGCAGCTGGGGGCTGGGCACCCCCTGGGCCCTACAAAAGGAGGTGGAGGCCCCCAGCTGGGTTTGGGCTGATGGACAGGGGATGCTCTGCACTGTGGGGTGGCTCTGGGACCTGCTGCCTCCTTCCTCATCCCAACCCCGCTCTGCTTTTGGCTGCCTGAGCAGTGTCTCGTTGTGCCAGCTGCAACAGCTTTAAAAAGCTTTCTGCTGAACCTGCCGGGTGCTGCTCCACAAATATCTGACGGAGGCTTCTGGGGTGAGAAACTACCACGGCACCCAGCCCTCCTGCTTGGTGCTGGGCTGCCTGCGTGCCTTGTGGGGAAGGTGGGCTTCCCATAACCATGTTTGCTGGGTAGGCCGGTGTTATGGTGTGTGCAGGAGTTGGGGTTTCTCTGCTGCTTCTCGTGGCCCCCTTGGGAGCACCCCTGGGTTGTTGGGGGCCAGGAACCCAGGGTGTCTTGATGCTGCTTTATCCCATGGGAGAGAAATCAGAAGGACCTCTAACACGGAGCAGATGTGGGGCTGGGTGTGGAGGCTGTCTGCTGGGGCTGCTTGCCCCAGAGGAAGGCCCCTGGAGGGGCAGGAGGGGCTCTGCAGCACGTGAAGGGCTCGTGCCAGGGAAGCCATGTGCGTGCTCGCATCCTGACACAACCCGCTACAGGAACAGCTTCTGCGAAGCTCCCCCTCAACAGTGACATCTGTTATTTTTCTGGGATTTAAAAAGATTAAAAAAAAAAAAAACACATAAAAAAATGAGAAGCCTTGTGCGTAGGTGAGGGGACGCTGCTGCTGCGGTGACTCAGAGGGGACGTCTGCGACTCCTGAGAGCAGCAGTGGTTTGGGCAGCACTTGTGAATGATGGCTGGCAAAGGGGCGGCTGCGCTCTCAGTCGGAGAAGCAATCCAATTTCGGTTCCTCCTTAGGGCTGGCTTGTTAACAAAGAAGTTATTAATAACCAATTAAGCCTGAGCCCACGTCACGCCTTCCTCTGGAAGCGCGGCAAGAGCCTCTGCGGTTCCTCCTTCGGCACCGTACCCACCCGCTGCTGCAGGCGTGGGGGCTGGATTTGGGGGTTCACGTGGGGCTGTGCGGGGGGAGCACGTCCAGGGGATGTCCTCTGGGTGCAGGAGGCAGGGATGGGGGTGACCTCTGCTGCTGGGGTGGCTCGGGGCTCATTTTGGCTGGAGCGGCAGCGGGTGTCTGCTGAGCCCATTGTGCCAAGGGCAGTGCTGCTTGGCGAGGGGTTTGGTCAGCCCCAGGGCAAAAATGGGGGCGCTGAGGCCATTCGGGGTGCCCGGAGGGAGGAGGATGTGTTTGTGGCCGTGTCCCTGGGCAGCAGGGAAGCCGCTGGAGCGGTGCCCGCCGGGATAATTCACCGGGTGCCGGATGCGCCGTAAAAACCAGAGAATCCAGGCACTGTGCTCCTCCTGAAACCGGCTATTCAGGAGAGAGATGAGGAAGACAAGAGGGAGGAAGCGAAGGGGAGATGCAGCACTGAAGCCTTCTGTCTGGCTGGGGCGGATGCAGGTGCAGCTGCGGATTCCCCGGATGCTCCGGCTGCTCTGCGCCGCCCTTTCCTGTGGGGACAGAGGAGATGCAGGCAGGAGTCCTCGTCCCCCCTCCAGCTCATCTTTTGCTCTGATTTATTCTTGCTGCCGCAGCGTCTGGGGCAGCTCCTCCTGTAGTCTGGGCCTCAAGGTGGCAGGTCTGCGGGGATTCTCTGAGGTCTGATAAAGGCGTGAGCTGTTTCAGGGGTTTGTGACCTCTCTGCCTTCCCCAGCTGCCTGTCCTCAGGAAATGCTGAGAGATGAAGTAGTTTTGAAATCTCTGCCCAGCCCATCGGCAGCCTGGACTGAGATGAGCCAACAGCGTCGGAGGCTGTGAGGAGGAGTCCTCGCACATGGCATCGTCAGTCCCTAGCCACACAGGGCCACATAATCACCTTCATTTTTGTAGAAAATCCAGCTAAATAAGGACGCCACCACTGCTTTGGTGCATCGCTGCCTCGTGCCATTTTCCCAAGTGGTGTTTTCCTCTGTACAAGGCGAGAGGAAAGAGTGAGCAAAGACTGGAGGAGGCCACAATAAAACTGATGGATCCTTCCCTGGGGCTGTGTCAGATTGTGATTTCTGACACATCGGCTGTGGAAATCCAGGGTAATTTCACTGAAACCTCGCCAGATATCCGCCTGTGTAAATGAGGCAGGATCTGGCCCGACTGTTTTAAAGGAACACTGCCCAGTGGCTAGCCCTCGGATGCGTGCTTTTGCTGTCTGCCCGTTAGCAAATGCCATGTGCAGCACTCACACAGGGCAATGCCTCAATTTAAATGGGAAGCTGGGGCACTGCTCTCCCTAGAAATGCTCCTGCAGTGCTGCAAATGACAACATTTGCTCCAACGGAAGAGTTGATGGGACATCCAGGAACCTGGGCCACCCCCACTGAAGGCGATGGCCCAGGAGCAGAGTGGCTCCGGGGCTTCAGCTCGAGTGCCATAAGGCATGAGCATTAGCACAGCTGTAGAAACCTTTCCCATGTAGGTGTACACACAGCATGCGCATACATGGAGATGCGCTTGCAATACCCAGCAAAGTATATGCAAAATAATCTAAGTCTGTGTTTATATCAAGTATTCCCTCCAGCTGGGTGTTCCTTCCAGCTCACCAGGCAGCAAGCTTCTGAAATGCAGCTTTGCTATCTTCCTTCCCTTCTTTTCCCCTCTCGGTCTGAAAGAGGAACTGGTTTTGCTTTTTGCTGGCTTTGGGGTTTCGCTGGGGAGCCCTGGCTGACTGAGAGTCCTGGTCCTCACAGGCTTTGCGGGTCCTGTTTTCTCGGAGAGCTTGCGATGAGGCAGCAGAGGACGTAGGGGTGTGTTGTGTCCGCGTGTTGTCTCGGTGCATTAGTGTTGCAGGCTGCTCTCCCGCTGTGCTGGAGGAAGGTTCAGGAGGGGTCTGACGAGTGCATCACGCCAGACGGCCCTGTTGGTCCCACCAGCTGCAGGACTGGGATTTCAGCTGCTCCAGGCTTCCTTGGAGGAACTGGGGACCTGCGGAGCAGTGGGGACGGTCAGGGCCAAGCGCACCAGGCACAGAGCTGGTGTCTCTCCTGGGAGACCCTCAAAACCACCCCAGGCAAGGGCTCCAGCCCGGGTGCCTGCCTTTTGTCCCTCTGGGGATTAACCTCAGGTCTGCAGCACAAGCTGGTGTTTGTTCACTGCTCCCTCAGCTGGGCTCAGCAATGCAGCCTCCAGTGGCTTGCAGCTGCGCTATTCCCGGCTCCCCAGGGCAGTGACATTTACTGCTTCACTAAATCATTTTAGCATGTGTTTAAATCTACCATGTAGGACAGGCTCTGAACACCTCGGGTGCTGAAGGCTGAAAAAGCATGCCACCTGCCTACAAGGCTTAGATGGCCTCAAGGATGTAAAATTTGCCAGTTAATGGAAAGTCTGGGGAAAGGCATATGGAGACGGAGCTTTTGGGAGCAGCCCAGGACAGCCCTGCTCAGGAGAGCTGAGAGACAGCATGTGAACGCCGCGCTTCATCCCTGCTTTCAAGTACAACGTATGGGCAGGTCTGATGTGCAGAGCTGTGGGGCAGCATATGGGAAGGTAGGAGCATCTCTCCTGCTCAAAATTAATGATGTCCAGTCCAGAATCCCAGCACTGGTAGTGATCAATAGTAAATGATGGAGGAAAATATTGGAAATGGGTGAACAGAAATATTTCCTTCTGTTCTCCTAAGACCCAGTGGTGTGGGGCTTGGACACGTCTAAACCAGCTCTGACTTTGTGTATAAGAAGAATCTTGAAAGGGGCACCCGAGAATGGCAGCATCTCAGTTTTTCACCTCCCCCCGGCTCTGATTTTGGTGCAAAATGGGATGTGGTGCCCTGCCCAGAGGGAAGATGTGAGGCTCATACTTCTCTCTCGTGATAACGGAGTGCAAGCAGGAAAAGCTGATGCAGACCCACTCCTTGCAAATGTCTGTAATGAAAAATTGCACGTGGAACAATAGAGAGCAATGCACACGTAGTGCTCACAGGGAAGCATCTGCCCATTTTTCTCTTGGGAGCCAGACTGGTGGCTTCAGTGGAGGAAATCATTTGTAAAACACAGCCCTTCCTTTCCAAGTGGTTAAGACCCTTCCAAGTATAAATCGCTTTTAGGCTTTGCTGTGCAGGTGTCAGAGCTCTTCTTCCAGCCCACTGGTGACCCGTGGGGGATTTTCAATGCTGAGGCAGTTCAGGCTTGCTTGGCTTTCACTCTTACCGAGCAGGTTATTCAGTTTACGCATCTCTACAAAGGCCATTTTCAGTATTGCTAAAATCTGTTGTGGCTATAACAGCTTGCACCCCCCTCCCGGCTCATGAAGTGACATGCAAGTGCTGAAAGAGGCTTCTTGAGGGACAGAGGAAGCCTATGGTCTGTAGCAACTTGCTTTGCAGTTATTTTTGCTTGAGGTTGAGGTTGTGGTTTGTGCCCCAGAAGAAACGGGGCCGTGCACAGCCAGTTCCCAGCAGCGCTGGTACTTGCTTCATCCCTTCTCTGATCAAAAATGTTTGACTTCCGAAGATGAGAAGGGAAGGGGTTCCTTTGACTTCCCCTAATGTCCACAAAGTCAGGGAGCACTCTTGTATTTCTCCACCTCATTCAGTCCTTAAGAATGTGGAAGCTCGTAGGAGTATTAATTACAGGCAATTATAACCTGCTTGGCCAGCTGTCACGCTCAAATGGCTACTGAAACCAGCTATCGTAGAAGATGCAGGTTGTCCTTACAGGCTTGTCTCAGCCAAGGGAGCCTTCTGGTTCAGGGGCTGGCAGAGCAGTTGTCCAGCACGACCGATCCATGGAGCAGCTCAGCCAAATCGTGTTAGGATTGAATGTGCTCGGAGCATTTCTTGCCTGCAGTGTTTGTGCTACAAAGTCCTGATGGCTTGTCACGAATCTCTCCCAGCCCAGCTGGTGAATTTTTAATCTGCTTGTTGATTACACAGGGACCATGTATTTACAGCTCTGCGCTGGTGTTCAGTTTTTGCATTAGGAAATCACCTGGGAAGACCTGCTGGGGATGAGATGCTCTGTGACCGGCCGGCAGCGACAAGCTAGGAGCTGTGACCGTGAATACAGATGTGAAAGTTGCAACTGGATTTGTGAGCCTGGGAACTGAGGAAGTTCAGTTGCAGAAGTGGGAATCGGAAACCTCAAAATGGGGCCAAGTAATTAAGCAACTGCCGGGGTGCTGTGCAAACACCAACCCAATAGGCAGCCCTCAGTTTTCATCTGTCAAGGGAAAAACCACCAGCTTTTCAGCTGTGATAATCGGCGATGGGCATCCAGCTGTACTCCAGGGGCTCAGTAGCTCCGCATTACCAATCCCCTGATTTAAAAGAGGGAGCTCGAAGTGCCTGTGGCTTCCAGTATTTAGCCTGCTGCAGGGGTCCTGTCTTTGCTACTGAGAGCGATGGCATGAAATTTCTGCACTACAAACGGCTGTAGATATAAAGCTTATTTCTCAGGGCTATAGGCAGATGTGGCTTGCCAGATGTGATTTACAGGAGAAGAGCACACATGCAGGAAGCTCCCTGGACCAGCCAATGCCTCAGGTCCATGTCTGAGCACCCCGTTGGTGTGATAACACCAGTTTCGATCTTTCTCCCCCTGATTCACCCCAGGGAAGTGGTAGATGAATCACCACGCTTTACCTCTGGTGGGCAAGACGGTGCTTTGCTCATAGGCCCTGAATTTTTTGTGCTTGAATACGAAACTTTTGGACTCGAGTCTTTCTGACATGGCTATGGTCGCTGCTGAGAGCTGACACTGCTCTCACGGGCTGCCTGCTTGGTTGTATGTTTTGTTTGTCAGAAAAATGCTTTCCCCCCCCATTTTCCTTGTAGTGTATGAAGTCTGTTTTCCTATCCAGCAGGGTAGGAGCAGCCTAGCTCGCTGCCCCAGCCCACCGGGAGAGGAGACCACTGTCAGAGAAGCGCTGGGAGCCAGCAGCACAGCTCCTGGCTGGGTGTTTTCCTTCACGGTGAGGAAGATCTGGGAGGAGGGAGGATAATCTCTCGCCGTGTGAGGTCCTTGCACAACACCACCACTCATCCTGCAGTCGGCCTGCTATTATGAAGCCCAGCTCGGTCTGAGGATGGGCCTGGGGCGAAAGGGAGGGCCCGACTCTTCGGGTGACATTCTTTGGGTGGCTGCTGCGATGATAAAGAGGAACTCTGATGGGTGACGTTGCCTATCAGGCCCTTCCTGGCAGGAAGTCCTCTCGTCACGACGAGGAGGAAGCCAAGAGGGACAGCACAGGCTGTACTGACCGCAAGGGAATACTTGTCCTCCCGCACAGGGCTAAAGGCTCTTGGTGACCCGCTCTGTGGAACCGGACGGTAGCAAAATGAGGCCGTCTTCAGGGAAAAATGCCCTGGGAATAAGTGTGCCATGCAGAACTGTGCAGGCAGCCCCAGATGTACCAGTGCTCCCAGCCTGGGAACAGGCAGCAAAGCCATGCTGGCTGTATCCGACTGAAGAAAAACACATCCTCTGCGGACAGGGTCCTGTCCCCGGCTTTCTGCTGACACGAGCGCTCGTCTGACCTTCTGCTGAGCTGGTTCAGGGAGCTAAACTGGCTGAAGTGTAACCCTCCCCCTCCAAAAAAGTGATTAGTTCTCACCACAGCTGGTGTTAGCCAGCGCTGGCGGTAGGGAGGGAATGGTCTGGGTGCTGGGGGTGGTGGAGGAAGGGCAGAAACCACAACACCCTGACTTGGGTCAATTAAAACTTGTGGAATTTCACCCTAAGGCTCCAGTGGGTTTTAGTGTAAGCAGTGCAGTGGCCTCGGCTTCTCGATGTGGCACGGGGAGAAACTGCACCTACGGAGCAGTAAGGAGAAAGGAATGAGGGAAGGTGCCCACAGATGAGAAGGGCCCAAACTTCTAAAGAAACACACCACTTGGTAATTACTAGAACTAAGCACATTTCAAATGTCACCGCCTCTTGCACTGTCACTGCGTATTCATTTTGAGAAAAACAATGTGCTGGGCTTGCATTCTCTCTCCTCTTTTCATGAATCTGCTAACGTATTCAGAAAAGGTCTGTTTTGAAAGCCCATATTAGAGGTGTATTAATTTTGAACTTGTCAGAATGAACGTTTAGTAGTGGAAACAGTTCTACAAGTTTGTCTGCATCACAAATGAAACTAAAGCCATCATGCTGGCTGTAAACGTGCTCTATTTTGATTAAACTTGGGTTGTTTCCAGCTGAGCTCAGGCATGGGTTTATTTGGGCCCACTCTTCCCTATTCATCTTCCTGATTTTGCTCTTTGTAACTCTACTTATTTAAAATGTAGATGATGTTTAAAGAAAATAATCTAAACCAAACTAGATCTGATAGGAAATAAACTTATTTCGGTCCTCCTCAGCTTTTAGACAAACCCTATAGATGTGGTGTGGCTGCTGACCCTGTGGATCCATGCATCCAGTTAAAGCAGACACCAGTGTAACTCAGACTTTGCATATTTCAGCTAAAGATTCACGACTCCAGGAGGGAATAATCTGAGGTGAACATCGCTTCGTATAAATCTGAATAT
Organism: Anser brachyrhynchus; assembly: GCF_964034855.1. NCBI lineage: Eukaryota > Metazoa > Chordata > Aves > Anseriformes > Anatidae > Anser > Anser brachyrhynchus. The sequence continues at coordinate 15,392,564 of NC_137733.1, forward strand.
ATTCCATATCACTGTCAGCAATATGCAGATGGCTCAGAAAATTTAGAAGAGAGACTGTGCTTGCTGAGAAATGTCTTGCTTCTTTGGCTCTGAGGCCAATAATGACTGCATTTGCCCATACTCTCATTTAGTTAGCAGATTTCCAAGACTTGGTGCTAAAGGACTCGAGTCCTTATTTTACCCCATGCAGGAGCTTCTGACTTCCTAGGGATGCTGAGAAATGCAGGCTCCCACTGGAATCAGTACGAGCGGAGGGTGCCCAACCTCCTGATACATCAAGCAGGTTCTTGCTTGGCTGCTTAATAACGAGTTAAATGCCGAACATTAAACACCTTCATTAGATGATGCTAGTCTATTTTTGAATTGATTCCTTTGAAGACCTATAGGTTAGGAGTGGGAAGGGAAATTGGTAATGGAGCAAAAATGACTGTGATTTAGAGATTGAATTGCATGCAGCTAGAGCCATGCATCAGGATAATGAGATTCAGTCTTGTTTGGTTACAAGCACTGGAGACAGAAGCAGAAAATGTGATCCTCCAAGCCAGCTCTCAGGAAATGAGAAACAATAGAGTGAGGAAATCAAATTTCAAACTGCAGGGATATATTTATCGAGTTTTCCTTAGAATTTTTTTGCAGAGCTTTTTGGCATTCTCCGTGCAGCTTTTTTTCTGTATTTTTTTTCGGTCAGCCGACATATGGCTGGAGGATTAGATCACTGTAAAGCACTGTTGTTTGTGACCTATTTGTTAATGCGGGGCTGGGGTCACCGAGAAGAGACGAATGTACTTGTCATTGTTCAGTGCTTCTCAAGTGCTGTTCCTGTTGTCAGTCACACTGTGGCCAGACATTTGGAACAAACTCATTAGCTAATTAGTGGTGTGCTCAGCCCCACGTGGCGGCAGTTGCTGTGTGGGCGATATTCACATTATGGCTGTGGAACAGGCCCTCCTGGGGCTTCCTGGCAGCCGCTCTTTGCTAGGTTAGCTAGGAGGGCAGCCGTGGCCGGGCAGAGCTGGGAGAGGCTGCGTCTGCCTCGTCTCTGCTGGAAGAGTCTCCTGCATACCGGGCATCGCGCTGCAGCCCCTCTTGTTATCCTTGTGCTCATTGTGGCGTGGAGGCCCCTTTACTCCCACTCGTGGGGTTCGCTGCCTCCATCTGCCTTCTCCATGCGGACTGCTCTGCTGCCGAAGCAGTTACTGGGGAGACGCCATGGTTATCGGCTTCTGATGCTGAACTCGTGTTGCAATAATGGCCTTGAACTCTGGCTCTGCCAACACAACTGAAATGTGCTGTGAACGACCTGATAGAGTGTCATGGGTCAACATCCAAGGTGTGGTACAGCCTGTTCAGAGGACAGAACTGGGAAGGAACGTTTGCTACGCTAGCACCTGGGTTTAAACTCACAGGACAAGTAGCAGTGACCTGCTGTGGCTGATATGCAAGAAGGGCCATAGATCCACTGCAGAGAGTCTGTGCCCACTGCGGGTGTCCTCAGGAGACCGCCAGAAGGGATCGTCCCACTGCAGCCTGGGCAAATCTCTCCTGGTGCAGCTGTATTGATTTGGGCAACACGGCCAGCCTAGCACAAACACCATGGTTTAAGGTGTTAACACAAGTGTAATAAAAAAGAGCTTAGTTTTACTTGGGTGGCTTGTTTTGCCCATGCTGAGAGACTTGATCTGGTTGATAGAAAATAGTTTTGTTGATACAGGTGTGCCAGCTGTAGGAGTTCTTTGCTGGGTTCGTTTATTTGTACACTTGCACTGTAGACAGAACGCAAGAAACGCCTGGGATGGAGCTGGAAGCGGAGAAGAAGCTCCCGCCTGTTTCTGAGAGTTGTCTGTCCAGACCTGGGAGGCAGGTAGGCAGGAGAGAAGGCAGCAGGAACACTCTTATTCTGCACATTTTATTTTAAACAAGAGCTTTTTTCTTGTTCTTTAGAGCTGTCAGCACCTAATCATTAGGATTAATGAACACGCACAGAAACATTAGGTTTCCACCATTGCTGCTTTTTCTAAAGACAAAAAGGGAGAAGTATTCTTTCAGCTCCTGCTGATAGCGTCAGATGCTTGCAGATGCTTTATTTTTTCACCCCGAATTTCATTCTGCTTAGCTCTCCTAGCTCAAGGTTAACAGCTAAGCCACTATTGCAGCTAGCTGCAGAAGACTTGGCTTCCCAGCTACCAGATGGTATTCAAAGCATTTGGACTTGCAGCATTTCTAAAACAAGTTCCTTTTAATGCAGCTTACTCTGCTTTGCTGCAGTCCATGTTCTTCAGTATTTAAACCTCGATCCTTCTCAGATTGAGGTCAGTGGGAATTTTGCTACCAGCTCCGAGGGAAGAAGGGCTGGGCTGTAAGTTTGGAGTGCGTGGCCTGGCCTTCCTCTCATTTGAAAAGCACAGCCTTATGCGCTGGATTCTGCTCTGTTTCCCTTTGTCTTATTGTGCTTTAATAAGGCAAGATTCCTCAGGAATTTGGGTTTTAAATGACCAGTAGTGCTACCTGGAGCCAGCCGCGCTAATATGAGTCCTGCTAGCCAGCTTCCCTCCTGACCTGCACCGACCCTCGCTGTCTCCAGAACAGCCACGTCCCGTTTCCTCGAATTGTCTCACGGTTTTATGATGGGAACAAACACTCAGAGAACCACGAGGAGACCTCTCCCAACCTATGATCCGGGGCACTGCTTTGGTCATTGCTCCCAAATGAAAAGAAGGCGAGCTGCAGACTGCCCGGCTCCTCCTGCCACGCTCCCACCACCGCAGCGCAGCTCCCCTTGGCGTGACCACCGAGGTCTTCCTGCAGCTCCGTTAACACACACTCCCCACCGCCACCCAGAATCATCCCTAAATGCCAAAATGCCTTTTTTTTTCATCCCATCGTGAGGGGGGATGACCCAGAAGTGTCCCTAAATGCCAAAGTGCCATCCTTTTGCATCCCATGAGGGGGGATGACCCAGAAGTGTCCCTAAATGCCAAAACGCCATCGTTTTGCATCCCAACCTGAGGGGGAATGACCCAGAAGCATCCCTAAATGCCAAAGTGCCATTATTTTGCACCTCATCGTGAGGGGGGCACGACCCAGAACCATCCCTAAATGCCCAAATGCCATCATTTTGCACCCCATCCTGAGGGGGGGGGGACGAGGGGAGCGCGGTGCCCCAGGGGCGGCGGGCAGCGATGGCGGTCCCTCGGGGGCCCGGCCGCCTCCTGAGGAGAAGGAAATGTCCGCCCTCGGGGCAGGGGGGTCGCGGCCTGAGGGCGGGCCGGGCCGGGCCGTGAGGAGAGGGCGCTGCGGGGCGGCCCGCCATGGCCGGCTGAGGGGAGAGGAGGGCGATGAAGGAGAGGAGCGTGAGGAAGTAGAGGCCCCACAGCAGGCAGCGGGGACCTGCAGCGCAGCCCCTACCCCTCTCATTTATCCCCTTTCCCCTTCCCCCGCTCCTCTCCCCGCCGCGCCCGGCCCGGTGCCGCGCCTCGGGGCCGCGCTCGGCCGCCGGTTCCGCCTCCTCCGCCGCCCCCCCCACCCCCCCGGCCGCCGCCATGTTGGATGGTGCGTGTGGGTGTCAAACCCAGCCAGAGGCGGCGGCGGCGGTGGTGGCGGCGGCCGGGCACCGGGACATCGCGACACCGCCACATCGCGACACCGCAGCCCCTTCCCCGCTCCCCCCCTCAGCACGCAGCGCCAGGTCAGTGCGGGAGCCGCGGGGTGCGCGCGGGGGGCGGCGGAGGAAGCCCCCCGTTTTTCCTCCCCTCCTCTCCCACCCCTCCGTTTCCCCCCTCTCCCCGGAGCCTTCTCCCCTTCAGCCGCGGGGAACCGGGGCTGGGGGGTGGGTTGGGGTGCGGGCAGGGCCCCCCCCACCCCCTCTCTCAGGGGCTGCGGGGCCTCCCCGCGGCGGGGAGCGGGGCCCGGCGGCGGGGTTAGGGCCGGGCCGGGCCCTGCCGGGGGGTGGGCGGCTGGGGAGGGGCCCGTCCGTCCGTCCGGGGGTCTCCGGGGGGGGGTGGCGGCGGCGCTGGCAGCCCCCCGCGGGGCCGGGGCGGCCTTTGTTGTCTCCATTAGGTCGCTAGCAACAGTTCCTGGCCATCATGGCAGCCCCGGCTGCGAGCAGGAGGCACTGCCAGGAGCTGCCGGGAAAGGTGACTGCGCCCCGGGGCCGCCCCCGGGCCGGGAACGCTGTGGGGGAACCGTTGGGGGGGGGGGGGGACCGACCCCAAAACCCCCAGACCCCAAAAACCCCGACCCCCCAAGACCCAGCCCTCGGCCCCGCAGCCCCCTGAGGGGCGCCGAGCCCGGGTTCACCAACGCATGCGGAATGCTGCTCTCATGTATTTTATTTTTTTAAATCCATTTGAGATTTTCCTTTTTTTTCTTTTTTTTTTTTTTCCCTTCTTAACGCCCTGCCCGCGCTAGATCCGATGCTACGGATCGGTCTCGAGCACTTAGCGTGCCGTATTAATCGGTATCGCAGCTGTGAATTGTATTTGCACGGGGATTATTGCAGGCTGCCAACAATGAGCCGTGCCGATTTTAAAGCTGCGAGGCGTATCGATAGCAGATATTTGGTCTCGATTTTATTTGGCCAAGGGGCGTGTAACGCTCCCCCCCCCCCCAACCCCCTTTCCCCTTCCTTATCGCTGATCTGGAGAGAGCTGAGTTGTATTTAAAATCCCCACGAATTGGACGTGCTGCTTTTTGGTATTTTTTTTTTTTCTAAGCAAATGCCCCGAATCCTACGTTTTCACCGGGAGATACAGAGTACTTGTTCTGACTGCTAAGCCATGTTGCGGGTGTTGCAGGCTGTGGAGACTGACTTTAGGAGTTCAAAATGCAAATCAGGCCACAAGGTTCAGTTTTATTATTCTCTCCACTGTAATACATATTTTATGGTAATATGGAACTCTTGCATAATTCCGTATTGCTGTGTTTTATGCAAGACAAGGTCAGAGAAAACTGGATTGCTAAGGTTTAAAATACAAGATGTTAGAGCGATTTTTAATTAAAATACAAATACATCATAACGATATCTTCAGCAAAATAGGGCCTGTTTAGGAAGTGCTTCTAAATATGTTTGTCTTGGCTGATTCCCAGATACATTATTTCCAAAGAGGCTCACGTATAGTGTTTCATTGTGAAGAATCACAACTTCTGATAAATTTTCTCTTGCAAACTCGGGGTCACGGTAAACTAGCTAGACAGAGTTTTAAAGATAATCTGCCGTATATTAAATATTTAACCACGTTATCAAAAATTACCGAGTACAAATTAACCATGAGTGTGCATTCCTGAAGACGGATTCTGATAAGGCTGAGCTGACGGCAAGTTATACTTCAGGAAGTTTGACTTGCTGCTGCTGATTGCAACTTCCTTGATGTCATAAAGCAACTATGCGGCATCATCCTGCCGTGACGACGGTTCTCCTACGCGGCAGCCTGGGTTAGCAGGCTTCTCTGTGTGCTGACAGCTGAAAAATAACGCCCGCCTTTAAGAAATGAAGATTCTTGCAGGCTGGACCTCTCTGTTTAGGAAGAAGGGAAAAAAAAAAAAAGAGGAAAAAAAAAAAAGACCTGTTCCTTAGGTAGGAGGTGGATAGCTTTGGGTGATAATTGGGAAATAAAAGGCTTATCTAGAAGTTGCCTTGTTGTCCTGTACTAGTAGGAGAGCCCTGATCTGAGCCCTGGCTGTCAGGTGCCCCGGATGGTAGTGCTCGTGGTGTTTTTCACGTCCATTATTCTTACAGTCACTTTTAATGAATAGTTGACAAACATCTGATGTCCAGTGCAAGCTGTATAATGCAATGAGCGTAAATGAATTGTGCTTGTACTGACCGCATCGTTATTTACATAACTGGTTAATCATGCTAATTTCATTCCAGCTGTCAGACGTTTGATTGCTTTAAAACTTGGAGCTTTTGAGAAGCCTCAAATCTTGGATCGCTGCTGTAAAATGCCAAAGGCCTAATTTGTTACTTCATAAAAATGCTGGTAGTCTTGCTGGGTAGAGAAATTGGTGCTTTTTTTTTTTTAAGGAATCATTAGATTTTAATCTGTCTTAGGAGAAATAACATTACCGAATAGCTATGATATTCGTGATGTTGCTCTTCATGGGTCTCGTGTGTAGGAGGGGGAAGTGGCTATTGGTTTTGCCTGGCCGAGAAGACTGTGAGTTACTCTGAAATCTTTGTGTAATGAGTGGTACTCAGGAAACAACTTCCTAGCCTTCCAGTGCCATATTTGCAGCTTGCTGAATTGTCTCTTGGGATCTTGCTAATAGAAAATGAAAGGTGTCTGGTTTGTATGAATGCCTGTAATGTTCTTTTCCCCACTTTGCCTTGCTCTGATCTGTGCAGGGAAAGTATCGAAACGTACTAGTGTCCTGCTGTCTTAAGTGCTTCAAAGAGCAGCGGTTTTTTGTGTATTTCAGTAGCCTAGCTGCTCATTAAGAAAGCATGAGACGCCGTGGAGGAGAACAACATGCGTGCTGTCCTTTAGAATAAAACCTCCTAGTTCTAATTGTAGGTCTGCTAGCATTGCCATACGTCAATTTGGTTGCATACTGCTACGTGCTGAATAGCAGACCTTACAAAAAATCGCAGCATTAATCAGTCTTGATGGCTGGGATAGGATTGCTTTCCTATTCTGTGGGGTGAAAAATAAATTTAGAATGCTTGTATAACAGAATAAGTGAACTCCCAGGCCGTAAGCTGCAGGATGAATCTAAAACTATGTGGCCGTAGCAGTTGAGCCTCTTGAGGGGTGATGCGGGAGGCAGAAATTTGTAGAAAGTTGTTATTGGCTTATTTAACGTCTTGCAAATGACATTTTGGCTTGGGTTTTCAAGTGTGGGGTATGATTTTTTTGAAGGTGGTCTAAGCTGTTGATGAGGCAAAGTAGCTTGCAAGCGATCAGAAGTTGGATTTAGTTTCTGAGGAGAGGGAAAATTAAATTGCTGAGGCTGAGTGCCATCAAACTGTACTGCACATGTTCGGAGTTACCACGTGAAGTTAGATGCATGTAAATATCTCAGACTGGAGTTTGTGTGAATGATTATACTAATGAGAAAATTAATATTGAAGTATTTTTGTGTTTTCTAGCCCCAATACCATCGCATTTTTATATGGAAATACTCAATTTTTTTCATTTTGGTAAGACTATATTTAGTGAAATGCTTTTCTTCAGTATAGGTAATTATTAGCCCAAATATTTTGGTGTAGCTGCCAAAACCGAACTTAAAAATTGATCCCAGCCCCAACGCCCTGCGCGGCGTTAATTGTTACTGGTGTGTCTATCTGTTCTCATGTCACCCGGGGCTGTTAACATAAATGCCTCTATCTCGTTCCTCGCCTAGCTCGCGTTCAAGGTCAGACGTGGTCCGTTCACGCTGCTTACGCCGTGGCTGCACAGTGACTTGAAAAAGCCGGCTCTTTCCAGGTGGGGAAACACGAGCAGGGCGCGGAGCAGAGCCTAGCGCCGGCAGGTCCCCGCTGGCAGCGTGAGCACAGCTGGCTCCAGCCGCACGGCTGGGGGAAGCCAGTCCCGGCCCAGGGCTGGCAGCATCTCGGCCTCGCAGGCTCTCCTTATCTTGGCTTTATGGTGGAGGTGGCTGGGTAAAGTTCTCAAAAATCTCGGACTCAGGAGTTTTGTTGTCCTGTTGCGTGCGGTTTATTTTCGTTTCATTTCATGTTTTTCCTTCCACGGTCAGGAACGTAGGTCCCCGAACTGCCTAAAGTAATTAGCGGAAATTCTTGCGTGAGCTCTCTTCTGATATATGCGGTTCTCTTCCACGGCGTTGGCTGCTCCCGTCTTTCCTCCAAGTGCTGTTTTATTAATGTAGTCTACAGTTGCTGAGTCTTCAGTCATGTAACTGTGTAATAAATACCAAATTTACAAGGCATGAAAAGCAGAATGGATTCGGAGGGTGGCTTAGACGGGAGAACGCTTGAATGCTGTCTGCTTCTCTAGAAATGGTACAAACCTGTCTTTTGTCTTCTCTATCTCCCCCTCTATCTCCACGTGCTTTCTTGCCACCATAATTACCTTGCACTTTGCACACATATGCATCTATTTTAGTGCCTATTTAAATAGCAGTCCCAGTTCCTGTCTCCAGTAGGGTCATATACATGTTTCCCATGGCTCAGATTTGATCACCTTTAGACCCAGTGTTTTCGTGTGTGTTTCTTTTCCAATGGAATTTTCTGTTCTTACTCCTTACAGTAAAACATTAATCTGTGAATCACTTGCTTTTTTTAGTCTTACAATGCATCATTTAACATTTTTTTTTTTCAAATTAAGCCATACCAATCCTTTTTTTGAATCTTCAAGTTGTTTAAAAACATTCTGGGAACCTTACCTGGAGATGTTTTACGTCTGTTCCACGAGACAGATCAGAAGACCAGCTTGCCTTGGTGGTTGTTCCGTGTAGCCATAGCTAAACCCGCGGCCACTTTCTTGGCCTGTTTTTCCCGAAGTGACTACTTAAGGACAGGCAGCGCGGTCTGAGGATCGTGGACAAAATGCCACGTCCGTTTCCTTGGAGAAATTCAACAGCCAAACTTTGAGTTCACCTCACTTGGGAAGACGTTCCTGCAGTTTTGAAGATGTCACTTACGTAACGCAACGTCTCCTAAAAATCAGGCCGGTGGCTTTCATTATTTAAGAAGCAGAGACAGAAGCGGAGTGAGCTCTGTACTCTGTGTTGGTCTCTTTGGTCTGGTTGAGTTCTGCCACGGTGAAATCCCCCAATGTACGTCGTGCCCATGCTAGTTAGAACTACAAGCGTGGGTGACAGAGGTGCTAATGATGCTAGGGATGCTCTGTTGTTTTTTTTTTTCTCTTTACTTGGTTTGAAATCATATTAATTTCTAGCTTTAACATCAATTTGGTAGTTTCTGAACCTTTACAAGGGCAACGGTCTTTTCATAGCTTTGCTAGAACAAAGACATTTTAAGAATCTTAATAGAGAATCGTATAATCTTATTACAACTGCTCCTGACTGTTTAAATCACTTCCTTGTACTTAAATAACAATCTGTCACCAGCTATTTCTTGATTGTATTTTTTGTCAGATGCAATTTATCCCCCTCTGTGTTTTTGTTATGTATTTTTTTTTCTGATTGTGCAACCCTTAGGTTGGCAAGCAATTTCTTTCTCAAACAGTTCTTCTGACTTCATTGGGACTAATCGCATGAGTAATTGCTCACTGGTGTAAGGGTTGTGCGGTTCACAAATAAGACCTTTGTTTGTTGGACCTCACGGACAAAAAACCCACTAAAATAATTGGTATATGGTTCTGATATTCCTTAGGGAAAGGCAAAACAAAGTATTTTTAAAGGCAACTTCCTCCCCTGAGACAGAAGTATGAAAGATTCCCTTAAACATCTTTGCTTGCAGATGGGAAATGTGTACTCGAGTGGCCAGTTGCGTGTTGCTAACTGGGTGAACTGGCCCAAGCGATGGTTTGGTTTGGCCATTCTCCTGATGATTGTTACTCTTTTTGAGCAGTGAGGATTTTCTCAGCCAATTCTGTTGACCCAGTTGCTGGTGCTGCTGCCTTTCCACTAAGATTCAGCTCTGGACAAGGGAGGAGGCTTGCGACAATAGCAGTAAGACATAGATTTTCGATCAAGCCTAATAAAATCAGCAAAAATTTAAGATCGTTAATGAATCCTCATCCTTCACTTCTGGGTAGAACTGTTTTAATGTGCCTGCCCATCCTCTGATTGATGGCCAAGCAGAAGGTACTCTGTCATGTGCTATGTGTAAAGGAAAGCACTCGAATTATTATTTGAAAAACTTCAACGTTTTTAATTATTCAGTTAGCTAATTAATCAGCGGAACGCTTTCCAGTTTGTGACATTGCTGGAGACTGAACAGTAATGGCAGTTTAGAGAGAGATCCCGAATCGTGCATTTCCAGCAGCTTGCAGATCCAGGGAAGATCTGGTGAAGCTTTAAAACGCTCGTACCCAGGTATTTATTTCATCGTTTGATAAAAACCTCTGTGTATAATAACCATTTGAAAGCATAAGACTTGCATCTGTTATCTCATGAAATATTTGCTTTCCAAGCAAATACTGGCTTATTGCATGGTTTTATTGTAATGATTACTTCTTGCAGTATTTTTATTATTATTTTTAAAGGGCTTGAAATGGTTGTTAGCGATGAGAAGTGTTACTATTCCTTTGCTGCTGTTGCTGAGCAGGCTTCGTGCAAGTTAAACTTTGTCTACTGATTTGGGAGAGCGTTTCTCAGAAAGTAAAGATAATGCCTCGGTTGGAATGCTTTTAGATAAACAGCGTAGGTGACACCAAGTGCTTTTCTTGTTAGAGATATGCAAAGAGAGTTCAGAAATCAATATTTAATATTGCAGTTGTAGTTTTTGAGAATCTCTACAATATTCTGTATATTCTTAAAGCCGAAATTTTTATGTGCTACTCAGAAGAACAGGAAGACTGTCACTGCATTGGACTGTAATTACGCAGCCCATTTTTTGTTACTTTTTCAGCAAGACAACTGCTTTCTGATGATTTTTTTAAAAAGATTGTTACCTGGGTGACCCGTCTAAAAAATACTTGTGTTTGTATGTTTACTGGCTCTCTCTAGGGAAGATTTAATAAGGAAGTAAAGTACAGGAGTGTTTATAATAGTTTTTATTTGGTTTTCAGAATTCTTAAATTTTAGGGAAACCGAAGAATGAATGCTTCTGTGACAGCAAAATCACTTGAAACTTTTCTCGCAGAGAAGCACTGAGGTATATCCTCAAAGGATGCGAGGGTTTTTTTTCAGTCTGCAGAACTGCTTAAGTGTTGCATTTAAGATTTACAAATCGCTGACCCCTTTGTGGAACACGGAGACAGTCTGAAACGTCTGGCTTTGGTACGTTTGACTACCTAGTGAGTAATCTCCTTTTGCCTAGCCGGCTGGTTTGAGCACACTGCGTAGTATACTTGACATTTTTGTGTCTATCTTCCAGCTTACAGAGCCTGCTTATTTTTAATTTCACAGTAACTCGAATATATGATGCCTCCGAGAGGGTGTTTACGTGTGCGTTAAAAGGCGCAACGTGGCACGTGTCTACCTGCAGCTGTGTAATGCCGAGAGGTGCTCGTGGGGGTAACTGCGCTTACGTTGCAGGCTGCTGAGCCGGTGAAGACGTAAGGAACGGCAGGACTGTTCTGTGGGCTGTCTTCAGCAGCCTGGTTTTAGTACGCTTCCTGGGGGGTTTCTGTTCTGCAGCTTATGGCTCAGATCAAGCAGAGGAGGTAAGCGTGTGCTTCGCTTGGAACGTACGAGGGGTCTCTCGATGTGGGGCTGGTCACTTACTTGCTGACTACGGCCTGTTGGTTTTTGTAGGGTGAGCTTTCCAGGTGTAAATGAAAGAAGCAGGCGTGAACATCCCGAATTCAGAAGTGTCTCTGCTACGTACGTGCCAGCACCAAATTGTGTCTGGGTGCCTTGGGACGGAGCCAGATTTTTCATGGCTTGGGTGGTTTTTTTTGGTCAGCTTGGATAGCGTATGTAATGTAGCGCCTTTTCCTGTCTCCGGGAATGCTGATTTTCAGCTTTATTTTACAAAGGGATTTCTTTTTTTTTCTAATTCAGAAGAAAAATGAACTCTAACGGTGGAGGGTCAGTGCTTGATTGTCCTTTCTCTTAGCTCGTGCTTTACAGACAGGCTTAAATCCGCCACCAGGACTGACTTTGTTTTCCCTCCAGAGCACAGCGGGTGGCGGTGGCAGGCAGGTGGGACCCGGAGGTAGCGCTGTGACTTCGGGGATGCTGCGCTCCGGGTAGGGGCAGGAGGGAAGCACGCTGCTGTCACCTGCCTCCGGGTTATCTCACGGGGAGCTTTCACCACGAAGCAAACTGGTGAATTACATCTGTTTCTATATACGTGTGGGTCTGCAGACGTGTGTATAAACCGGACCTCGAGCTGATCAAATTTATAATGGCGATGCTGCTGGCGCAAGCAAAGCCTTGCAATTAAGAACACCTCCAGCGCCCATCAAATGCGCTAAACAGACGTGCCTTTAAATGCCTCGAGCCTCGTGCTCCCTGAAACCAGGCTTGTGTTTTGTCACAACTGCTGTTTTAGCTGCTTTAGTAAAATACGGTGACTTTCCCATTTTCTCCTTTCATGGGAAACCAGAGTAAAAGAGAATTAAGCACCGCCTGCTGCTTGCATGCTAAACAGATGCAAATGAGAGTCCCCTCCCTCGCCATTACACCCTCCCTCCTTACGGGTTGCCACATTGTTTTGATGAAAGCAGTTCCATTGCCAACTCCCAGCCCAGAGGGCAGGTGAGAGGAAAAAATCCCTGATTACAGCGCAGTGATTAACATATCTTTTTGAGTTTGTAATGTCATCGTTTTTGCAGAAAACAAGGTTCCAGGAGCTTCAGAGAGCAGAGGGTTGTCAGAAAGGCAAACATCAAAGTGGAAAGAAGAGAGTTTATTTAAAATACAGTAGAAAGACTTAAAGCATTCATGCTAACCTATGAGAGCTATTAAAAATTTTAAAAAAAAAAGCCTTTGAAGCTAAGCATTAAAGATTTAATAGTATTAATTGAATTAAGCCGTGGGAGTTAAGGATATGTAGACACATGTGTGAGTGTATGTATTCGAAGACATTGTCTGTGTTAAGGAAGCTGAGTTACTGAGTGTTGAATTAATTGTACTCGGTTTATAAAGGCTACCTTAACAAAACACTTCTTATTCTTGGACTTAATTAGAGTAGATACCCTTATAACTGAAAGTGTAAACAACAGTGCAATATACTCACGATCATTTTAAAACCTGCTGTGAGGCAGAGACGACCAGACTTGGCATACCTGAACAAGGCAAAACAAGCAAGGTAGTTTCTAATGCACAGTTTGAATGTCATTTTGTTCCTTTATATTAGTAAGTCTGTTTTTTCTTTTTTTTCCCTTTTTAAAAAAAGAATAAATACCTTTTCCTTTCACTTGTGAGAACGATAACATAATACTCTTGTACTCAACAATAATAGGGTTCTTCTTACCCCCGTGATACCCTGCCTGTAGTCCTAGCCACAGGAATGGGCTTTTTTTTTTTTGGTAGTTGTACTTTCATGTTTGTCAGTAATGTATTTTCTCCAAAGATCAACTGATCCTGGGAGCTGTTACCTTTCTTACGTTCAGAACTTAGCACTGTTGGGAAGACTTCTAGCTGCAGGGAGAAGGTGGTCCCTCCATAGCTTTGTAAACAGATAACAAAGAAAAACCCGAGTCAAGTCTGTGGTGCTCTAACAATTCCAGTAGCCTGGTGTCGAGGGAACAATATGTCTTCTGGTTTTATTTATTTATTTTTTTCTTTACAAACTGAAAACTCAGCTTCAGACTTACCCGACTTCAGCGTTAACAAGCAGGGGAAAGCCAGGTCCGTGTGTCGTTTGCAGAAAAATGAGCATTGAAGGCTTCTCTCAAGAGTACAGGTGGCCTGGCTGAGGAAGCTGATGTCTGGAGGGGAACACCAGCAGCGCCAGTGGACAGGATTTGATTGGCATGGAAATACTGGTGTGTAGAGACACTACCAACCTCGTCAAGAGGGGTAACGAAATCGAGGGTGATCCTAATGCATTCAGTTTTCCTCCTTCAGGAAGATGGTTGCTGACAGCGTAAGGCGGGTTGTTTGAGCTCTTCTTGCGGCAAATGTAGTTACTAAATGATTCAGCATGATGCTGTACCCACGCGTTTTAGCAGTATTGATGAATTCATTACCCTTCTGTGAGCTGATGGATGTTAATGGGCTAGAATTTCTGTGCATTTGGACTAGATGGAATGCGCTTGGAAAAAAAAAAAGAGAAAATGGAGTGGGTGAGTTTTTAAGTCACTTTCTTGTTCTGTTTATAAATCTAAAGAGAGTGCTTTTAATAATTTGCATTAAAAAAGTGGTGAAAAGAACAATCCACAGGGCGATGCAGGCACTATGGGCTATACAGACAGTAGTATTACACTGTAGTTTGCTTAAAAAAAAAAGTCTCAAGCTATAATCAGCTGTGTCAGAACTATCAGAGGCTGGAGTTTTGGATTACATGCGATAGGTGTTGTCCTCTGCCTTTCGGACTCCTCACAGGGTGTGTGGAGTCCTGCTGACACGTACAGAATTGCTGGATGCGGACTATCAAAGCGAAGAGCCTATAACATGTTCTCTGCAAGAGCTAACGGCAAGAAAGTGACCTTTAATAATGAAACAGGCGCAGATGCTTTTTAGTAACAAGTCTTTGTCATCCTCTTTGAGAAGAGCAAGCTAATTCCCCCTCAGACAATTTTCCATCTAAATGTCCAGAGCAGATAGGAGAGTAGGTAGAATATTGATGCTGAAGGATGGGTTCAGAAACCTTGAGGAATCGTTACAACAGCTGGAAATCGGTGCATATGTGCATGGGAGAATGTGGGATTCACTGCTATCTTCAAACCGGATTTTTTTTTCCTAATTCCACAATAACCAACAAAATAAAGATAATAAGTATTTGCATTTGGGAATAGGATGATCCTTATTGATGTATGAACGAAGCAAGTAGAAAGTATCGTAACAAGGAAAAATCAAGTGAGTTGATTTTATTATTTTGTCTTTTAGTCATTCACTTCCATCAAAGATGCACTTAGAGCTCAGTCAGGAACTGAGGTAGTGCAGAAGCAGAGCAAAACGACTGGCGGTGCTTGCAAGTGCTGCTCCTTGGGAAGTCCAACCCAGCTAAATCCAGGCTGCTGCCGCTGGGCTCGCTGCGCCCGCTCCTCTGGCTGCACGTGCTCTCTGCCGGGCAGGGCTCTTGGGGTGGGATTGCTTTTCCTGCTCTGGTGGCGATGCTAGGAACATTAGTCAGCTCCGGTAGGAAGACAGGGTGGAGGTAGGGTTATTTGAAACGTATTTTGGCAACTTGAGTGGTGAGTACAGTACGAAAAGATTAGGAGGAATAAGAGGGAAAGATGGACTAACGTTAGGGGACAGACAGCTGAAATCAGTCTGTAAGAAGGGCAGGACCCAGGTTTTAACATGTTGGCCAATTCTGGAAAACTAGAGGACAATTTTCTATGGCTGTCTTCAGCTCTAAACAAAATGAGCGAGTCTTGCTGTTAGGAGCAGCTAGGTGGTACAGGAGATTTCCCAGAAAATCCACCGTTTGCAGTTCTTACGGTTGTTACCTGTTGAAGGCAAGTCCCAGGATTAAACTCGTTGTTGCCAGCAATTTGGGCTTCAAGGCGCAGCTTTACATTTCGCCTCGTGAAATGTGACCGTAGATTGCTGTTGAAATTAATGTTACTTCCCTTATTTGTACTTCAAAGGAGTTAGAGTGACCTTGGCATTAATCGGTTGGGTGACCCGATCTGCCAGAAAACCCAGCTGGGCCGATGCGCTCCCTGAGCCCATTCACACCGTCTGCAGCAGTGGCGCGAGGGGCAGAGGTGGCTTGGGGCAGGACGGCAGCTTCCAGGAGCCGTGCTCAGCCTGCACCACGTCCTCAGCTCTCCGTGAGCTCGGCTGCTGACAGCACAGCCCAACCAAGCCCCTTAGTTTTGGCCAGAAAGCTCCTACGGCAGCACGCACGGAGGATTTTAGGATGCAAGTTTGCCACTTTTGAATTTCCTACCAGGTTGATTAGTGGTGAGCACACACCTGCACGTAGCTTAATCTATGAAGACTGAAGTAACCTCACGTTCGTTGTCACCAGTTAAGTTACAGTTGAATTAAGACCCTGGGTTGGTGTTTCAAGTTGAGTGTGCGAGTAGGGTGAGTGGGAGGGATGGCACTAGAAGTTGCACGCTGTGAATGGGCGTTGATGAACGTAAGATATTAAGATATTAAAGATATTTAAGAAATTAAATCAACCACCTGTTTCTTTACAGGCTTGTAGTTTGTGTTAGCAGCCTGTGCACTTAACAATTTTAATTGGAGAAAAAAAAATGTGTCTTGGACATACAAACAGGGGTTTGCATCTCTCGCTGTCCTTTGAACAGTTTTTTTCATCAGAAATTTGTGTTGCAAGGTACAAGTATTAATTAGTGTCTCGGCTTCGAGCAGTGGTAACGCGGGGAGTTAAACTGATGTTTTTCCCTGCTCTGTGTCATGATGAGCATTTGCCTTTGGCCTATTGAATTTATTAATGTGGTTGCACGGCTGTGGTGTGTGGGTGGATAGGAGAAACTGCTCATGGTGACGTCTGCTTCGTAGTAATAAAGTGCAAGCTGAATGGAGTTAATGAAATCTTTGTGTAATTGTAAGCAGCGAGTACCTTCTCAAAATACCAGGTCTGATGGGTGAGCACAAACACGTAAGATTACAGTTGTTCTCGTCAGTTGAATCTTAAAATTGCAGGAGTACAAAATGTTAGCTACGCGCTCAGTTCTCACACGATTGCTTTCAGATTGGAGTATTTGCATCTCCTCTGGTGTTGGAGCTGATCTGTCAGGGCTCTGAGCTGCTGGAAGAGAAGATAGGATGGCTTTGGCAGTCCCCTGTCACCCACTGAGCAGCCTAAGAGTCGAGGCTGGACTTTTCTAATCAGTAATAGTCTACGGCACAGCCTCTGGCAAGGATATCGGTTATCTTGCTCCTTTATTCCAAAAGGAAAACGTGAAAAGAGAGAAGTGTCTCCCACTGTCTTTAATTCAGTTGAAAATGCGACTCGACATACCTGGTGGTACACTGAGTTTATTTCAAATTGTTACTTCTTATTTTAAGGCATGCATTGGGTGATTTTTTTTCTCCTCTATTACTGAGAATGAAAGATGAAGTGCTTTCATTCAAGTAGGTAATCCCCAGAGAACAAATTCCTTTGGAGAGTTCGGGTAGGTATTTTCGCTGCTGTGTTGGATTAATTTGCATTTAGAATTTCTGGTTCAGTGCGCAGTGGCTTGACCTTGTGCTGTTTTGTAATTCTGCAATATTCTCATACTTATTACACACCCAGCGCTCGCTGTATCGCTACCGAAAAATAAACAGCGATCTGCTGCATAAAATGCAGCTAGCACTGTCGGTGACACTTGACCTAGCCAGAGAAGGAGGAATGTGTTATTTTTAAAGAGCTGTTGTCGAAGCTTGTAATCCTAAAATTAGACCTCCAGCGCAGGTCGGATTTGGATCGTTTGCCCTGATCTGCATGACTCTTACCGAAGCTCTCCCTGCTCGCAGCGCTTCGGAGCATCTCCCACGCTGCCGGCAATTCCAGCTGTGCCACGGGCTGCCAGGGTGCCTGGAGCTGCCAAATTCACAGCACCGGCAGCCACCTGGGCAGGTCCTGCTTCTGGTAGCTCTGCTCGGCTGTGCGGGTGAGTCGCTGGATTTCTGCCCCGTGCCCCCTTTCTGTAGGCTGAGCAAGGAGCTGAGCTCCCCGCCGAGCTCTAATCCTGCGCTCCTGATTTAAATAGACGCGTAGTAGGGAAAGGTGGTAGGGATAAAAGGCAAATTTGTGTCCGTAAATCTGCTTTACGGCGAAGTGGCCATGCAGGCAGGACTGAGTTTCTCTCTGTGGGTCTGAGGCATGGCTGTAAAATCAGCGCAGAATCAAACCTCGGCGTTGATGACCGTGCCCAGATTTGAAGGAGGGTATCTTTCAGCGGTAACTCTTCATTTAAAGAAATCGTTTGGCCACCTGCTGTCTGTGAAAGCTGACCTTGTTCTCTCATTTGTAAAAGAGGGTGGAAAGCTTCCAAAACTTTTAATTTTGAGCCATTTCCTCTTCTCAGAAATTAACCGAGGAGGACAAGCGTTTAAACTGTGTAAAATGGCAATTAAACCTTTCTTCTGGAGTTAACCCCGTTCTCCAAACCCTTTGCCAATCTATGTTTGTAATTCATTTCCTAAATAATTTTGAAGGTTAAGGAAGGGCACTGATGGTAACTTCAGCGTCTTCATTTCACTGTTTTATTCACATGAATTGCTGTTTTCTCTGCTGCACAATAGCAAGAGGGAGCTAATAAGTGTGCTACTTGTTGGCTTTTCTGCGTAGTGCCAAACTCCTTTGCTTCTCCTAGCGCTCTTCTCCAAGGCATCACAAAGTACAGTCGCCTCTCTTCCTGTCTGGAGTCGGGAACAATGTTTGCATTACAGTAGGATGTTACACCGCAGGCAGTATGATAGCCTTTTGGTCTGCAGTTGTTCTGTAAGAATTATTTATGAATAGGAAGAAAGCATGTGAAAGAATTAACTGAATTTGAAAATTTCTCTAGCGCTGTGGGATCCAGTATAGAAAAAGTGACAGCAAAGACATTTTTCCTGTTGTTATATTCCTGAATTTTAAATAAAGCCTTATGCTTCATTTGTCAATGATTCCTGGTTCCCGTTTGTGGAAAATAAAGCTCTCTAAAAGCGTTTTGGATTTGTCCGCATAACAAGCTACCATAAGAAACCTAGGGTAGGAATTCAGAGCACCAGGCAATGCGAATCCTTTCTCGTTGCCAGAAGTAGAAGTTGACTTAGTGTGACGGTTGGGGATGTGTTTGCGTGCGCGCTTTTTGCTCCTTGCAGGTGTGGTGTGAGTTTCTGTCTGTCTGGGGGAACTTCTCCCTGAGTCAGCACTGGCAGCGCTTTCCTTTAGCCCTGTTCCTTGCAGGCTGGCAAGAAGTGAGCGCTCTCCAGGCCCTGGCTTCTCCGATTTACCCTGGACCACAGGTCCCTGAGGATCGCCTGCCTCTGCCTCCCCGACATCAAGGAGAGCAGATCCCTGGCTCTTTGTGCGTGCTGGATCTTGGAGGTCAAGCATCAAGAGCATAAAGCATAGGGGTAAAGCTTCAACATGTGTTGGAACTTCCCTTGGCTGCTTCGGCGCGTCTTGGGCAGCAGAGGCTCTTGGTGGCTTTGTGGGGTTTCTGTTTCCCGTGCAGTCCTTTGAAGTCGTAGGTGGATGCAGATATCCCAGGTGGCGCTTGCCTCGTGCAGACCCGTTCGGGGCTGTTGGGGTGCTCCTTCTCGTGGTGGCCAGCAGAGTCTCTGTGTAATCGCAGTGTGAATCTCAGAGTGAAAGCTTGCAGTTATCTTTCCATGTATTCCGTGGAAAGGGGGATTTTTCAAGGCAGATTGACATCTGTGGTGACTGCCTGAAAATCACAAAAGAACAGCTAACTAACGCACATTGCAAGTCAGATTAGACATTTACTTTATATATTCTCTAATACTTAATTAAAATTTAACACGAATTTCTGGCAAACTTCTTACATGTAGTGTTAATTTTCACCCTTTTTCTTGCCCGCTTGACGTGAAAGGCTTTTCATATGTTTCTGGTCCATACCTAGCTGGCCTGTGTATATATTTACCTCCAGGCTCGAAGTGAAGGGCATTTTATCAGTGCAGACAAACCCCGGGCTGAGTTTTGCATTCCTGAGATCTGAATGGATTCTGCTGGAAGTCTGTATATAGGTGGATTTGTATGGCTGCTGCTTTGAACTAAGTTTATTAAGGACTTTGTGGCTTGGCCTCATTTCTGAGTTAGTCTCAGCAAATTAAATATGGTTTCCTCATGTAGATTTCGCTTAGTGAATTTAATCTCTTGTGAGAGAGCTGTTGAGAAGAAGTGCAGTCAAGAATTCCTCCTGTCTGCACACCGAATCTAAAAGAGCACCACGAGAATTCATCGGGATTATTCGTGGAGGGAAAAGGAAATTAGGTATTCCCCGCCAGATAACCCTTGAGAGCACAGGGGAGCTTCACTCTGTGGTCTACAGCATTGTGCGTTTCCTTTTCTATCTATTTAAAGATGACAAGTTAGTTATAAACCAGAGAAAATGTCTGAGCAGGGGGGAGAGAGCTTGGAAGGCTCGCCTAAGCCAAGCAAGACAAAAGATCTCCACCTTCCCCTCTCTGCTTAATCTTTCAAAGGCACCTGCCCGAGCTGATGGTGCTTTTCCTGCTGTTGGCCAGGGATGGTGGCGACAGTCAACGGGTCTTGCTTTCTGCTGTCTTTGCAACTCTAGCGTGAAAACTGCAAACCCGGATTTTTGCTGAAGCTGCAGGAGCATTGTGCTTCCTTGTGGTTTGTTGTGAGATGGTAATTCACCGGGGTCTCTGAAAACATCCAGACTTTCTGTGTATGGTTTTGATCATGCATTCGGAATGGATTCTCGCTTTTATGTAGGAAGGGTAGTTGGCTTTTTGATCTCTTTAACTATAATATGGGCTTGCGGACCTGCACCCTGATTGTGTGAGGGTTTAGGTTGTGATTGTGATGATTCCTTGGTTGTATTTATTCCGTTAGCCAAAGTTGGTGTCATTTAGGACTGGCACTTGTTTCCATGTACTGTAAAATTCACCTTTCTTATATCGTGTGTGATATTAAAGTGATATTTTCAAAAGCTTATGAAATTAAAGCAAGTAATGAAGCACACTTTGCTTTTTCTCTGGTCATGGGTGTACATGTAGCTGAGGCACTTAACTGTATAGTGCACTTTTAAAGGTATTTTGCGAGGCCTCTCATCCCTGGCCTTTAAAGAAACTAATTCTGGTAAGCTAAGAGTGTTTTTCGTAAATTCACAGTTGGTTAAAAGACAGGAAGCAGGATGAGGGATGAACGCTCAGTTCTCGCAGCAAAGGGCTATTTCCAGTGGCGTGTCCTGCCAGAGCTCAGTGCCCTTGCAAGTGCTCCCTTTTCCAGTTAATTTCTAGATATTGAAGTGACCAAATCAAAGCCAAGCAGTTAAATTTAAGAAGAATCCTGAATAATTGAATGGAAGGAAGAAAGACTGAGAACTGTTTGAGTGATAAAATACACGAATGGAAGTGTAAGGGAGGCACGGAGAGACGACAGGGTTGGTTGGAGACCTGCAGCAGCTTCCAAAAACTAAACCTCAGAGCTCAGGGGATGTCCAGTTTCCACAAAACCATGAGTGGCATAAAGAAACCGAAGGTGACTTGTTCTTAAAAAGCGTGCCCCCAGTCTACAACACGGGGAACAAACATCCAGGTCCACCACGACGTGATGGGAGCGCTGGTTTGTGCTGGCTGAGCGCTCTGCCACGTAGCTCGCTGGGCAGGCAGTGGGATTTAAAGCAACTCCAAGAAGGGTTGGCAGAGCCTTGTAGATAAGTTACAAGTCCAGGCAACATCAATGTTCTTTTCTCATCCTCTTGACATGAGGATTTGTGTCTGAGGGCTTGATAAGACTTTTTTTTTAATTATTTACCTAGTTCAGGAGGTACCCTAACTTCAGTGGAACAATAAGCTCCCGTAGCTCATCGGGCTCATTCTGCCGTAGCTCAGCTCGCTCGGTTGCTTTCCAGGAAGGATGCGTGCCTTCGGACCGAAGAAGTCTTTGTAGAGCTGCGCGTTGTCCAACCCGACGCTTCTGCTTTCATTTTAAATGGCATGTTAATAATTTGAGGAATGATAACAGTGGTGGAGTGAAATCCGTGCTTTACTCCCCTCCCGTGTCTATTGTCAGCGATCGGGTTGTGTCTTCGGGGTGTTGGGAGAAGTTGTTAGAGGACGTGTTAAGTATGCCATCTATTAATGGGGCAAATACCAGTAGGGAATCAGCGCTTAGAGTTCAAACAAGTGGTGAATGTCAAAGACTTCTAACGATGTTAATGTAATACCAAAATCTGCCGGTTTGCTCGAGTAATGTATTCTAAAGCTTAATAGGCCTCTGTTTACTCGAAACAGTGACCTTACATAAATAACCGAAGCAAGTTTCCAGCTCCAGAGCTCGTCCTTGGGGTTTCTTGCCAGTCATTTCAGTTTTGCAGTTCCATTTTCATATAATTAAAAATTCTTCTGCGCTGTCTGAAAGACATACAGCGCAGAAATGGGGGATCTGGTGAGCGCTGTCAAATGCACAAAGGAAATGCATTTGGAAAAAAAAAAATTCCCCTCTAATCTGCTTAGCATTAAAGGTCACCTTGAGTCGGAGTGCATCGTTCCGGTGCTCCTTTCTCCTCCCTGGGCCTCGGGTGAAGGCAGAGCAGGGTTCAAGATTTCTGCCCTGCAACTGAGTGCTCTTTGCCTTTATCTGGAGCCTCAGAAATGCCTTGGTCAACGTGGAGGAAATTCACTTGGTCTCGGTACGCAGACTCCTGCAGCAGCGGTAGCAGACCACAGCTGTCAGCTCTAATGCAGTTTCCTATAAACTCTGCAAGCTAGCGTCGTGCTTTCTGTAATTAAAACTTCTAGATGGGTTTTACCTTGTCGGAAATTAAATCCGTAATTTGTTTCTTGGACTTCGTTTCTGGTTTGTTTTTCAAATTTTCCATTTGCATCAGCGCAGATATTTTCTTGATTTTTTGTCTTGTTCAGCAGCTCAGGTGTCTTTAAGCTTTGACATTTGATGTTACCTGTTTGTATGTGTAACTTCCCAGCAGTTGGTCTATCCATTCTTCTCGAGGTGAGAAGAGTAAGGGTTGGGTTTTTTTCTCAAAGTCAAATCTTCTGAAGAAATCTGGAGAGCAAATGCATCACTAACAGAATTTCTCAAAAGTGTATGTAATTGCTTTCCGCGTAGGGATAACGAAAGACGCCGCTAACGTGCTTTGTTTTGTTTTTTTTCTTACTTAGGTCATGATTTTCATTTTCTCGTGTCATTTTCTTGAAGAGAGGAAATGATTGTAGTGGAACTTCTTACAAGTAAGCCACAGATACGGAGTCTTCGTAGCTCAGAAACGTTCATAGAAGAGCAGATATAGCCCTTTTTTGTTTGTGTCCTAGCACCGCTCTGATTAAAAAGGGAAATAAAAATGACGACTTCGTCTATTAGGCGGCAGATGAAGAACATTGTGAACAATTACTCAGAGGCCGAAATAAAAGTTCGGGAAGCGACCTCAAATGACCCGTGGGGCCCCTCCAGCTCGCTGATGACTGAGATAGCAGATCTGACTTACAACGTTGTGGCCTTCTCTGAAATTATGAGCATGATCTGGAAGCGACTCAACGACCATGGCAAGAACTGGCGACACGTGTACAAGGCCCTTACGCTGTTAGATTACCTGATCAAAACTGGCTCGGAGAGAGTGGCACAGCAGTGTAAAGAGAATATTTTTGCTATCCAGACGTTGAAAGATTTCCAGTATATCGATCGCGATGGGAAAGACCAGGGCATCAACGTCAGGGAGAAATCCAAGCAGCTGGTGTCTCTGCTGAAGGACGACGAGCGACTCAAGACAGAGAGGGCCCAGGCCCTGAAGACCAAAGAACGCATGGCTCAGGTGGCCACCGGGGTGGGCAGCAACCAGATCACCTTCGGTCGAGGTTCCAGTCAGCCAAACCTCTCCACCAGCTACTCGGAGCAAGAATACGGGAAGTCTGGAGGCTCCCCGGCGTCCTACCATGGCTGTAAGTACAAGCAAACACACGCAAGATTTTTTTTTCCCACCCTTTTTTCTTTCTTTCCCACTCTTTTGAGATATTTTGCGTTCTGATTTGCCATTAGAAATGAGAGGAAATGGTGCCCTCCAGGACTGCAAGGGGCTTTTTGCAGTGGCTGCATCTTTGCAGGACTGCTCGGTGGTACGCGCTCTCTTGAAATGACTGGCTGCATGTTTGCTTTGGAGAGGATGTGAGCGGTGACGTAAATCAATTTAAAAAGCTCTTGTTTACTGTCAGTTCCCAGAGGTAGTATTGTTGAGCTGCTTTTGTGAACGTGTTCCAACGTTTGATGTGATACGTCCTCAATCTAGGAGGGAGACGGTTAATAATTTCTTTTTTGTTTCTAGTTTTAACAGGATTGCTTGAAAATTTTTTGTGTTGACATTTTTTTTTTCTTAAAATATAATTGAAGAAGAAAATAGGAATACAGAGTAATTCCTGGATCATTTTGCTAGATACTTTATGTCGCCGCTCTCTCGTTTTAGGAAGAGTATTGGTAATTAACTTCCTTTGTTGCTTACTTAGCAGTTCTTAGACTAGTAACACTTGGAATATGTCAGTGATCAAATATTTACACAATCGGCATTCGGTGTGCAAATATCAGTACCGAATTCTGTATTTCATTCCAAAAAAAAAAAGTACAGTGATGTGGGAAGAATGGATTCTTTATAGCAGTGCTTGGGGGAACTCCCTGTCATGTTAGGAGGAGGCCTGAGCTGGCACTAAATCCTTCTTAATATAAGTAATGATCTGATGAAAGCTGCTTTGGCTGAAATGTCAGTGGTTGTGGTCTAATTCTGAAGGAAAATCTTTTCTTTAACTGAATGCTTATAGTGTGTGGAGGACTGTAACAGAGCCAGTGTGGTGAATTGATTGAGCACCAGCTTTAAGAACCTCCAGTTTGTCATGTCCTGTATCCCAAAGCGCCTCTCAGATTATAAATATGTGAGCGGTGTCCGTACCCCTGTCATACGCCGATGGTTTTTGTGGAAGGCAGTAGGAAGCTAGTAGGATGAATCAAGCTAGCATGAAGAAAATCTCAGTGAAAATAAAAGCTAGAGAGAAAAGCAGGATTTTTATTTTTTTTCCCCCCAAAATGAAATGCTTTTAGGATGCGGGGTTTAAAAAAAAAGTGCGCGAAGGTTTCCAGGTATGAGAATTTGTCTGTTATTTTAACAGTGGATTAACAAACATTTTAGTTGTTTAATAACCATATTTAGATTGATTCAATATGAATTTTTAATTGATAAGTAGATTTTTATCACTGCAATAACACTTTTTTTTTCTTTTGAGGTCCGTAGGGCTCATTTGATTATCTTTAAAATTCCCTAATTAAGGAGATAGCTTGAAATATTGTTTTGTCATCAGCTGATGGACTGCAATAATAGCCGCTGAAGCACGCCGAGCACACCTTTGGTTTGTTCCACACCGATTTCTTCACCAGCTCTTGCATTAATCGGTGCGTGCAACTGCTGTTTGTCGTGTTAAACGCTGCCAGAGGCCTCCAACTATTTCTCACAGCAAGGATTGAGCAACGCAGGGCGTGTTTCTGAGTCGTTATTCCTTGGACATTTTAGGAATTTTGATGGGGGACTAGATGTCAAGAAGCGAGTTTGGTCATCCTTTCAGTGCAGAGGGTTAGGTTACTAGGAATTCGCACTTGTGTATTGCTTTGCTGCCCATCTCTGTAGGGTTGTTTCTGAGGTAATGATTTCTTAACCTTTTTTTCCTTCCTCTTCCCCCTTAAGCACGTACCTAAGAAGCTTTAGAAATCTCAGGCTTTTCTTTTCTTCCTGTAGGTGGTTCTTCTGCTAGAGACTCGCCAGTATTTAATTGTCTATTAGCAAAAACACAGATGGTTGTTAATTGTTCAGACCTGTATCTTCTGAAATTTGAATACATTTCTGGTACAGATGGTTTATTTGAGTGTAGCGAAGCAAACTAGCACCTTGCAAAAGGTGTGCAGAGCTTTGGCCTTTGTTGTAGGACGAGGAGTTTCATCAAAATCCAGCCATTTAATCCCTTACGTAAATGTAGGGTTTTCTTACACCTTTTAATGGAAAAGTTGCTTTTCAGAAGTTAGACGTTGTATCCATCATGATTTCTTTTATTCTACAGCGATATCCTTGTTTTGTGCTGAAGACGTGGGCTCAGCAGGCTACGTAGAAGGAATTACGTTACGGTTGGTTCCTGGGAAATCCTCTCCTTGCTGCAATTTCAGATGCAGTTGTTGGACTGCGTGTTCTGGTAGAATTGTCTTCCGTTCCTCTGTGCTGTCGGAGAGGAGATCAGAGGCATCTAGATTTAATTATAAAACCTTTTGCAGTCTATAGGATGAGATTTGCTTCTAAGAAAACGTACACTCAGTCTCCTGCTAAAAAGCATTTAGCATGTTCTGTTAGCATTTGAATGTAAATAAAGTTGGGGAGAGCGTAACAACCTTTCCACCAACAAAGGTAAATGAAACGTTTCGTCTCTGTGCTTTGGTATGAGCAGACTTTACTTTTGTTTCTTGTTAGACACAATGGATGGGGATTGCAGACTTCGAGAATTCGTAGCTGAATGCACTCCCCTTATTTGAAGAGATTGTTTGTGGCTACAAAACCTCCTAATTTTTTTTTTAGTACTGTCTTGCAGGAGGAAAAAAAAAATCAGAGCTGTCTGCACGTGCTTAATAGCTTGTCCAGGACAGATCACGATGGGAACAAGTAACTTCTAGTGGATAAGGTGTCAGATTTGAGCGAGGGATCTCTTCCCCCCGTCAGTTACTAAATGAGCAGTATTAGATAAGTCTGTGGACCACTTTTTGTTCACTTTCTTCAAAAATACTGAAACAGCTGCAGTGTACAGCATTGGCTGTAAATATTGCAGTGCTGTAGCAGCTGTGCTTCTCCAGCATATGTGTAGGCTTGTATCTACAGTGCATATATGATTGTTTTTGTGTTTGATGTTGAGCTAGAGGGTTTTGTCTTGGTAGGGTTGCTTGTCTTTGTATTCCAAATGATCCTTTCTGGAAAAATAAAAGCAGCACTGATAGCCTGTATAGTACGAGAGAATTCAAGGTGGAAAAAGGTCTCGAGCGATTACCATCGGCCCATACTCCACTGATGAAAAGGGATATTTTCCCTGCAAATATTTTCATCTCACATCTAACAATCCTGTGGAAAGTGAAATGGCGAAGCATGAGAGTTTTTAATAAAATCCTTCCCCCCAAAGCTTCATCTTAATGACTGTGTTGGCCCTGAAGATCTCTGTGCTGTAAAGCTTGTGTGATTCTGGGAATACATTATGGCATGTGATCATTACTGACTATTGATGTTGTCATTTGCAAAAATATTAGTATGTTTTTGCTATCGTAGTCTTACGATCTGTAAATGGAAGCCAAGAGAGATACCGCACAGATAAAAGCAAAAAGGCTTCCTCCTCCCAACCTCATCTTGGCAGCACTTTGTGACGTGCTGGGGACTGTTGGCTGTCTTCTGGCCCTAAGCTAGGGGCAATTAATGCTCAGGTTAAGAGCTATTAAAAATCCCATGACAAAATTTGTTGAAGTTATGTAGATTATTTTGGAAAACATGTAAACCGTATGGAGTTTCCTTTCAAGTTAAAGGAATATATTTGTGTGGTGCTGAAACTAACTTCGCTGGGGAGGGGAAGGAACATAAGGTCAATATTTGAAATGTTTGGGAGCAGTAGTGCCCCACCTCTGATCTGGCTTTGTGTCTAAATATTGTCTTTATACTCAACATTAGTCACCCAGGTTGGAAAACTGCAGCCTCTTGTCTCCAGCCCTCTTCCACTCGTGGCTGCGGCGATCACTTAAATAGGATTCAGCTTCCTAATATAGAGCCCTAAGTCTGCGCTGCGAGGCTGCGGCAGACCTGGGAGCACCTCCGTTAGATCTGCTGCTCTTGACCAAGTCCTCCAGTTAGTAACTCCTGCTTCGTGAGGGTTTTTCGGCAGAAGCTCACTGCCAAGGCGCTGCGGTCAGCAGCGTGGCAGGAGCGTCGCCTGTGGTCACATCTGTGGGGCGGTCGGTTGGGGTACTGGGCTCGAGCACCTGCAGCAGCCCCTAGACATGAGCACCTGGACTCGGATCACCCCGTCTTTCTCGAGCATCCTTGGGTTGAGCTGCCTGTAAGAGACAGCTCCGGGGCCGCACGGGGAGCGGTGGAGGCTGCAGCAGCTCCTCGTGGCTGGGCTGCGTAGGGGGGGGCAGCAAAATGTCAGCAAAGTCCTCTGCCAGGGGGAAGAGACTGACAGAGCCCGTTCCTCAGCACCCCTTCCCCCAGAATGAGTTTGTGTGGATGTGTTTAAGCTTCGAAGGATCCCTGGAAACTACGGGTTACACCGTTTTTGTGCTTGAAAACCCAAGTTTTAAAAGCCCTGCTCTTTCGAGAGGTTCTGTCCCGCTAGGCCCAGCCCAGGCCCAGCTGTGTTACTTCAGGCTGTGCTCATCCTCTCCTCAGGCCGTCTGCTGCTCTGGGTTTGGATTGCATCTAGAAATGCTGGCAGGGCAAGACGGGTGCGTGTTCTACTGTCCTGGTCTCCTTTACACGGACGTGGCAGCCGGAGCAAGGCACAGCTCGGTGTGATCCGATTTTCCAGGAGCGCCTTGCCCGGAGGTGGGCCGCTTGCCCGAGAAATGGGATTCGTTGTACAGACAGCTGATTTGATAAGAGGTTGCTTAAAGATGCACTGAGAGGGGCTTTTACGGATCTTGTGAAGTGCCAAGTCTGTTAACCTTGCGTGTAAAGATTTTGGGAGCAGTCTGAAGGGATGAGTTTTAGTATTTGCGGTGATGGTTCACATGAAGTTGACTCGTTGTTTAAAAGCAGCTCTGTAAAGCATCAGCGAGTTTCTGTTCCCTCGACTGTTTCAGCTTTGTCTCCCTTTTTGTTTGGAGTGGAAAATAATCGAGAGGAGTTGGCAATTCAGGTGTGACGTTACAGAAAGCTCAGGATGCTGGGTGGGCTCTTCGTTCCCTTGCAATCCGTTCGGCAGCTCTGCAGGTTGGGATCCACCTCTGGCCTTCCACCCGAGTCAGGGAACGTCTGGTGTAACGTGGAGCAATCGATCTCGATGAGCTGCCTGGCTGATTTCTGAAGTTTGAGGTGTTGCAATAGGCTGGTAGACTCCTGTGTTTGCTGCCAGGTGTCACAACTTGATTTAATCCTCTCGTTGTACTTCAGTTTTCTTGGTGCTCTGAGTAAAGGTGGGAGGTGGCATTGGTGTAACCAGGCTCCGGTAGTTGGAATAAATTACCTGAATTTATTTAGATGAGTCTATTAAGATAAGCGTAGCGATCATCTGAGAGAAAAAATACTCCTCAACTTAAATAAGCCTTCAGGATCTGTTCGGTATTAAATGAAATGTAAAAGTGCTCTGTCTGCTTCAGTGCAACTGGAAATCATGCAGCAAGGCTGATCAGCTCCACCGCGACACATTGAGAGGTGCTGTTAATTCCCATCCTGTATAGGAAAGATCTCTCTGATTTCCAGTGGGAACCTGGAAATCCGCACAATTCCTTCTAGATCAGGTAGTTTGCACATGCTGGTTCATAATTTGAGAGCTAAGACTGCCTTTTGGAAAATAGCCCATCAATATTTGAATAAGCTTTCATTTGAAGACCAACGTGTGGGATCTCCGCTTGGATCCAGAGTGGGTTGCTCTTGGTTTCTAAGATCTTACCTTGGTGGTACTCTAATTTTTCAAGTCGCACTTCGTTTTTCTCTACATTTTTTGGAAGGACCAGTGGTGTGACGAAGCCGAACAAACGTGACTAAGAACGCCTCCTGCAGGTGGTAAAGCTGGGGCTTGCTTTCTGTGGCATCACTTGGTGTGGAGAGGCAACAGAAAACCCACAACCAACAAGCACAGGCTTCTAAATAAAATTACCCAGGCTCATTTTCATGCTGGGACTGACTTTATCGTTAATGCAGACAATGACTCTGCTTTTGAGCTGCGTACTGTATACATCCTTTAATTAACCAAACCTTTGGGCGCCTCCAGAGGGCTTTTAATATAGCCAAAATACAGCAAATTACCAATAAATACGTATGAAAGACGTCATAGCCCGTACTGGAGACAGATGGTGGAGCAGAATCCTGCCTCGGTGATTATCCGAGGTTGGAAATGACTTCCCTGTGCCACTGCTCGAGCCGGGTGGGGAAGCAGCCCGGTGGCAGCCCCCGGCAGAAGCAGACGCCTCTGAGCAGCCTTGGGGGGAGCCCGGACCTCCAAATTCCCCAAGCAGCAACAAAGCGGGGCTTAGCAGGTCAGAATTGATCTATTGAGTCCCATCTTACATAAACATCTGAGTTAACTGTCATGTGCTGGGGGATAAGGGGTTCTTTGTGTGGCGGCGGTACTGTTACTAAGGCAATAACCTTTCTGCCAGATCCTCGCACCCAAAACGGTAACGTGGGACGTGGCCGCTGTCGAGGGGCAGTGACAGCACCGAGGGACTCGAGAGGTAGCCTTGCTGGATAGAACGTGCCAGATCACTACCAAGAACAGCATGCTGAACGTCCTTTAATCCTATTTTCAAAAAAAAAACCGTACTGTCTGCTAGTTAATGTAGGTGGCTTTACAACCACTGCGGAAGTTTTAATGTAAAACGGCAATGCTTTTATCGATGTTTTTTTAATGTGAGGCTCAAGGATGAATTTCAAACCGACAATTTTTGTCCTCCTTTTTTTTTTTTTTTTGCGTGAAGAACTCTAGAGTGCCACGTAGAGTTAATAAAACCAAATAGAATTGCTGAAAAGCCTGAAAGTGAAAAGAAACAAGCGGTGCCTGCGAGCCCCCTTATTGCCTGTGCTCAGCCCCTGGATGCTGGTCTCTGCCGGGAGCTGAGAGGTCACACAGCGCCCTGCCAAGCCAGGCAGCTGAGGACACACCAGGGAGGACAGGTGCAATGCTTCGAGTAGGCTGCAGCCGCCCGTTCTTGCAGCTACCTGGCACAAAATGGTGTGTGCTGCTGCAGGCCGGAGCTGGGGAGCGCTTACAGCCCCTAGCCCTTCATGTGGGCTCGGGAGGGAAAACAAAGGGCTGAAGTTAAGGAATCCATCTCGCATACTTCTAAAGCCATTCTACCATCAGCTGCTTAGTTGTTTTGGAATTTAATTAGTGTCAACGGAGATGAAAAACTCCTGTGCAAAAGGTCCAGGAAATCGCCATCTCGCCCCAAGCTGTGGTTGAAGAAGCAGGACGCACCTTCCTCATCACGCTCTAGTTGCCATCTGCTCTCAGGTGACCCTGGTGGTGTCCCTTTTGTGTGTCCAGCCTTGTTTCGAAACCAGTTACGAATCTGGCCTTCGGTAATTCCTGCTGGAAAGCTGCTGCTTGGAGGTGATCAGTTTGTATCTCAGTTTTATTCACAGTTATTTTTTATCATTAGTTCTTGTCCCTTTATCTTAAATAGCTTTTTTCATTCCATAGTATTTGCAGACCTGATGTATTTAGCATCTGTAATCTGCTCGATCTTCTTTTTGTGAAGATAAATGTATAAAATATTCGCTGCGCTCAGAAGGGAAGCATCTTCACATCCACTCTGTTTTTGAAATCACTTGTCGAGGGTTTGTATGACTGGAACTGCATTTGGTGTGTCAGATTAATTCTGAGTAATGCTTTGATGCACGGTGCTGCTGTCAGTGACAGCTGTAGGAAGCTAGTGGCTGGCAGTTACTGTCTGGGTTGGTACCAAACAAAGTTCTGTATACCTCTGCCACTTCCAGTCGATGCCCCCAATTGCAGAAGGTTGTCATCAAATCCTTTTTCTTTCCCCATAGCATCCCATTTCTCCTGTTCCCTTCTCAGCCATCAGCTTTTTATGTTCAGGCTCCTTCTAGTGAGACAGTGTTTCATAGCATCATCTTGGCATTTTCCGATAACCTGCATTTTGTTTGTTACAACATTTTTCCTAAGGTCAGCCTTAGAGCCAGTTGTTGAGAAACTGATGGTAAACTTCCTTGGCGATGGGCTTCTTTGCCTGTTTTGGTTCTTACATTGACCTGTTTCACAGCACCATCCCATTAAGCACCATGAAAAACTTTGGTGAATCCACACAGGTTAACTGTACTGCTTTTCCCTTTGATAGAAAAAGGTAGAGATTTCAGTTTTTCTGTTGTGTGTTACCATTGGTAACCTCCTCTTGAGTTCTATCCTCTTCCTTCTTGAATTCGGTTTATTTTTGCATTTAAGAACATCCAAACTTTTTACAAACACTTTAAGGTCGTGCTATTCCCCACCGCCAGACGTCCTGTTCTCTGATGTCCTTTTTATTCCTATAATCATCCAAATAATGTATCGGAGAGCCTGTCTGTGACTGCTGGAGCAAGAAGTACTCGTGAAGCAGGCTAAATGTAGATACTTCATATGAGAGAGAGCTTGGAAAAGTGGTCGGATTGATGGATGAGTAACACCTCCCTACACGTGAAGCAAGGAGCAAGTCTGGTTGGCCTGAAAGCTTTGGGACCAGCACAACGTGGATGAGTCTGGGTTTTGGTGATAAAGATGTCCCTGTAGGAACAGAAAGGGATGGGGTAGTGTAGGGTGGGAAGGAGCAGGCATGCCTCGTCGGCTGAAGCCAGCTTTGTGGATGAAAGAGGAACGGGCAGTTTTTATTTTATAGTGCCATTTTGGCCTAAAAGGTAGGGGGAGACAAGACTGGGAAGTGTTTGGAGAGTTAAAGTAGGGACTGAAAAAGTGTTTTTAAAATTACAGTTTGGTAACCAAATTTCTATCTACTCAACCAACCTCTTAAAGAACTTGATTTCTTTGAGCTTGACGTTCTAGTTCAGAAATACGGTTCCTGTTTGTTAAATATTAACGTGTATTTTGCAAAACTGTAATTACCATTCCAGCCATTACATACAAACTTCCTTGTCCAGCAAGGTAAAATTTCAGTTTAAATAACCTGGGTGCTAGAGAATGACCCCAAAAGTTGTTTAATTACTCTGTAGCGATAATTAGAGCTGTCCCATTGGGATGGGAGTTTCTGTATGCTACTGCAGTGAAAACATCAGTGACAGATTATTTATGCATTGAGAAATTGTATATTTTAGCTGCCCAGCTTGATTGTTTTTCTGAGGGGCGGGGGGAGATTGCCAGCAGTTATTAGCTAACAGAGTCCTCATCCGAAGAAAGAGCAGCCAGCAACAAAAAATAAACAATGCCCCCAACATATATACCAATTTTTTTTTTTTTTTAGCAGAGAATGATAAAGTATTTTTGTGATTTTGGAGTCTGAATAGCTGGTTTGTTTGTCTCTGAGCCTGCTTAGCAGTTAAGAATAGTTCTTTATCTGTCCCGTTTAAGACTGTATTATTTTGCAGAAAAGTGGGTGGTGTCCAGTTTTACCCTGGCATTGGCCAGCTCCCAGCAAATTCTTACTTACATTAGATGTAAGAAATACTGACAAACGTTTAAGTGATTAATTGTGAGCTTCAAGTCAGCGACCTGTCTCCCCGAAGCTCTGCCGAGGCAGGGTCCGCAGCCTTCGTCGGGGCCGGCTTGTTGGCATGTCGTGATACTACAAAAAGCCTTTGTTTCCCGGAAACATTTCTCCTTTAAAGCAAGCGGAGCGCCTTGCAAATTTCTCCCTTCTAAATTTCTCTGGCTCGCTGCCCTGGGCCGAGAGCTGGAGGTTCAGCTCTTGGAAGGAGCTTTACCCCGACGGCTCAGGGCACGGCCGCCGGCCCTGTGCCCCCCGGGGCACTCACTGCTGCCTTCAGGACCTTGGGCCTGGCACGGGGAGGCATCAGACCTCTTCTGCCTTCTTGTTAGATACCATTTATAATCTGCTGGTTTGTCTCCGACAGCTACATCCCCTCGAGTTTCCTCCGAGCTGGAGCAGGCCCGGCCTCAGACGAGCGGAGAAGAAGAGCTCCAGCTGCAGCTGGCGCTGGCGATGAGCCGGGAGGTGGCGGAGCAGGTCAGTGCCCGTGTAGGTTTTCCAACCTGTCCAATTTCCTAGCCGGGGCTCTGTCTGCTCTTTGCCATGTTAGCTTGGCTTCGCTCCAGGTGGAGATGGCGGGGGGGAGAGGCCATTCTGGGAGATGTTGCTTTCTTATTTTTAAATCTCTTTTTAAAGTAGCTATGGGCTTCCTGCTGTTGAGACTAGTGGGAGATGACAGTCGCTTTGCGAGAAGACTGTTGTGTGGGAGGATGTTAATCATCACGCTACTGAAGGTGCTTTCTGTTAGGAAGAACTGGAAACATGACTAGTCCTGAAAGCCTTCGTTAATGGGGCCAGCATATGAAATGTCACTGAATTCTGAATGTAATGAAATTTTGAGTGATTGGCCCATTTGGAGAGCTTGTCTGGAACACAAGGGTGATCTAACACAAAGTGCTTCAATATCTAAGGAACATTTTTTGAAATAATGTAGCTCCTAAACCATCACTTTGGGTATGTTACTGTGTTAATTCTTAAGAGGTTCATTCTGAATTGGGAGTGAATGCTGTAATTGTGGATAAAGTTTACTGCACGTTAATATAACATATAACAAAGTTGTTGAATCTCAGCTAAGAGTGAGAATTCAAGTCAGCCATGCTGAGTGTCCATAATATTTTTAAAGGCTTCCTGGGACGAGTGTAGCATACTGCTGTATGTTACACATTAGAATCTCTGTGCTTTGAAAGGGCAACTGTCACCCAGTAAACTTTGTCGTTATTAAGCAATAAAGTTAAAGAAAATAAGTATCAGAATATATCAGCTGAAATAGCTTACAAATTGCAAGGGAGATGCCAGTTGGGGAATTAGTCAACTTCTGAAAGACCTGGTGCAAGCAAAATATTTACAGTAGTCAAATCTACCACAAATACAGTAGTTGACAGATGTTAAAACCTACAAAATATGCATGGAGTTAGCCAAGTTAATTCATTTAGATTTCTTCATAGATGCAACAGTTGCCTTAGATGCGGAGGGAAGCTGACAAAAGCCAGGAAAGGCAGAGTTTAAATCACTAAGTCCTTCAGTGCTATTTGACTGCACAAAACCCACGATAATTTAAAGATGGAATATTTACTTTGTCTTTAAATTCAGTGGGGTTTCTGACGTTGTAAGTGAATGGTTGGAAATGACGTTTTGTGTATAGCTGTCCCATTAGGAGTAAAACAACAGGAGGGGAAATTTCAGTCGGCAAAATGGATGTTGTAAGGATTGCTCTGCTAGCCTGCTGTTACGGGGTCGGCTTGCTCCTGACCTCTGTCTGAGCGAGGTGAGAATCCCAGGAGGAATTTGTTCTCCCGTTGCGTTAAGTACAAGTCACAGCAAATAATCCCGGCCATCCCGCCACGCCTGCCGGCGGTGCTGCTCGGTGCTGCTCGGGCTTCCCCTGGCAGCGTCCTGCGGGGCTGGACACCTGAGGGAGCAGGCAGCACAGTCTAGGCTCGTGGTCTATATCAACAGTGTTGATTTCCTTTGCAGGAGGAGCGCCTCAGACGCGGAGATGATCTGAGATTACAGATGGCTCTGGAGGAGAGTCGCAGAGACACAATTAAAATTCCCAAAAAGAAGGAGGTAGTGCCTTCAACTAAGAAATTCCCGGTTACGCTGCCAAAAGCTGAAATACAGTAACACGAACTAGCTTAATTCTGAGCTCTTTTATGCTTTTGGGATTGCTTTGTTGTATAGCTTAAAGCTTCTTCCATGTGGGTTAAATTTCAAAGTACTAGTCGATGCAGGTGTGTAAAAGGAAAAAAAAAAATGCTTCTTCACTCTCATGGGTTTGTACTTCAGATCGGTAATGCTCTTGATTAAAGCTCAGATTGTTCCTGCCCTCAGCATACAACTCTCTTGGACCTAATGGATGCCCTGCCCTCATCGGCACCGGCCCCACAGAAAACAGAGCCTTGGGGACCTCCTGCTGTTGCAAACCAAACAGATCCCTGGGGAGGATCCACAGCTGCAGCTACTGCCTCTGACCCATGGCAATCATTTGGTAAGATTAAACTCTGCCAGAAGGGAATGCTTATCTTAAAAGGGCTTGCTTTTTAACATCGAGCTTTTCCAGGTTTCTCAATAGCAGTGCACAATGTCACGCTTGATAACAACAGTGTATTAGTCCCGTTTGGTTGTTTCCTGTGCTCCAGAATTAACATTCCCTTAACATTTTCAAGCAGAAACAAATGGAAGTTGTGATCCTTTCCTGCTTTTTAAGCAGCTGAGATTTTGTGTGTGCGTTTTGAATCTTAAGAACGAGGAGTAGAGTGAAGCTTCTGTCTTCTCCTAATGCAGCAAAAACAACTTGTCTCATCCTGGGGGGATGCTCCTGCTTTGACTGCTAGCTGTGTCCAGTGTCATGGGCTTAGACTCTTGCCAATATTTAATTAATGTAGTACCCGAGCAGGATGCTGTGGTTAGGAAGGCCGTAGCTCTGAATTGCCGTGCCTTGCTCCTAGCGAGAAGGGATGTGTATGCCATCAGAATGAGAAGGATGAAATTGCTTAGATGGAGATTTTTTTTTTATCCTAAACAAAAATTGAAGTTACTACTTTAAGTAGTCTCAGCGTTTCGTCAGCTTTTGTTGCCAAATTCATGGAATTTCTTTCTGAAGTCAAAGATCCAGTGCTTCACTTGTTAAAGGGTAATAATTCCAGCTTTTTGCATGATTATTTTTGTACATGCTTGTTTTACCACCTGTGCAGTGTGCTGTTTTGTAGGCTAGCCAGAATCTGCCCAAGGGTTTACTCCTTTGCTTCAGAAGGCTGATGGCTCCTCACGGTAGATGTTAAACTCTCTGTGCCTGTGGAATCAGCATTAGATCTATTTTTTGTTGGCTTTACATTTTGTTTGTTTTATTTTTGAGGATTCAGCATGTTCTGTGCAGGGGGCCCTTTCTTCCTGAAGACCAGCAGCTTAGTTCTGTCAGTTTTGCTGCTGGCTGGTGTTTCTAGGATGACCTCTGCTGTAATGTGCTGCAGAGTTGTCTCATTAGGAGTCAGCGTGCTACCCTCTGGAAACCTGATGACAATTTTGAAGTTTAATACTAAAGCGCATTGTTATTTTTATTTGTTTTTTTTCCTTGTGGTGGCATTAAAAGCGCCTACTTAGCTACTGGGACAACTGCGGTTCATTGTTTAACTGTAACCTGTGACTTTTTTTGGTGATAAACTGCAAGAACAAAATTGGAACAATTCAAAGGTTTGGGCCCTAATGCAATGGAGATTCAATGTACTTTTCCCTGGTTAAAAAACAAACAAAAGCCACCTCCTTCAAGTCTTGTGCTCGATATATCATCCACTGACAAGCTTTTCCTTGCATCAGTTGCAGCTGTAGCGTTTCCTCCCAGTGGCTCCAAACTTTATTAATGCCATATAACAACCCCTTGTTCCAGCTTGCTGGTTACTTGGCTCCCAAGGGTAGGCTTGAAGATGTGAGATTTATGAATTTGACTGCTACTAAAAGAGTGACTCATTAAACTGTAATTCTCAAATCCTGCTCGTGCTTTGGCATTTCAGGAGAGATAATGGAAGCTAAGGGAAGGTATCTTCCTG
Source organism: Anser brachyrhynchus (assembly GCF_964034855.1). Lineage (NCBI taxonomy): Eukaryota > Metazoa > Chordata > Aves > Anseriformes > Anatidae > Anser > Anser brachyrhynchus. The sequence continues at coordinate 15,429,362 of NC_137733.1, forward strand.
AGTGCTCTAATTTTGTGAGCTCTCTTTATTAAAGAAAAGACTTTTTTGAAAGCTTCCGTTTATGGGAAGCTCTGTCATTAGCATTTCTTGTGTGGCGTTGCTTGTAACTCAGCACTAAGGACAGATAAAGGGAATCTTAAGTACCCGAGTGGGAATGGCTGGATTTATTTGGAGCATTTCAGCATTTCCTGGTCTGAAGCTGCAGCAAGACCGTGCCACCTGTTGATGAAACAAAGGCCAACATTGCAAATGGGAAGCTGTGCCAGTGTGTGTAGTGTTTTTCAAGAATATTGGGATACCAAGGGGTTTTGTGTGTACCTTTAAAAAATAGAACACTGTTCAGTTGTAATTTGAAACCCACAAAGTGGTTAAAGATTTTAGTTGTTCACTGTGTGGGTAATTCTGTTCTGCTGTTGCGTATACTGTCTGATTTGATCACCTAAGAGTGGCACAAGAAGTGCATTTAAAGTATTAGCTTTGCATTCCCATGTTTCAGTGGCCGGGGAGGGGCAATGGGGATGGACAGCATTGGGAACAAAGCCCCAGTGATGCCTTCCAGCAGCTCCCTGGCCCGCTAGAGATGTGAAATGTGATTTGCTTCGGTGGTTCTGGGGTTTGATAAGCCCAAATAGCGTCATGCAGTGAAAGATGAGGTCACCTAAACTGAAGAGCAATAAATTATTAGGTTTAAAAGGAAGAGTAAAAGGAAATAGGCAGGAAATTACATGTAGTGAGGCAAGTATTCCCCACCCCCTTTCATTCTACCCTTACTGCCTTAATTTTTCATTTTACACAAGGAAGCACTAAGCTTGTGCAGGGTCTGTTCACTTACAGACACTTTGGTGATCTCAATTTGTCCAAGTGAAAGTTAGAGCCTTCAAATAAAAATGGGCGTCCTGAACATACAGGCATTGGGTTAAAAAAAATATATGTTGAAAGGGATATCATTGGACATCTTAAATTTATGTCAGGAGACATGCTTACAAATGAGGGTTAAAAAAAAAATACAACCAGCTAGGGAATCTGACTTTATAAAATAACGTTACGGTGGAAAAGAATTGGAAAATTGTTCTTTTTCTGTATCTTGCAGATTCCTTTGTCTAAGTCCTAATGCTGTATATTTCATATGTTTTACATAAAGGCTTTTTAGACACCTTCTTTGAGTTCATAAGTATACCATACCCTGTGTTTTAGATCACCTTAGGTCAGATACCATTAAGTCATTGGCAAGGTCTGTAGTGAAACTGTATTTATTTTCACGTTGGAACTGCTGATTTTTTTAAGTTCGGTTTCAAATGGGAGCTTAGTATTATTCATCTGTCTTCCACAGAATTTAGTTGTTCTTGTTTTTCTGCACGTATAACATAAATGCTGAGACTTTATCAGTGTTCCTAATACTGAACTGCTTCACCTTTTTATGTTTAGTGTTAATAGGCGGTAATGGCTCATAACAGAGCTTCACCTCCTGTGAAAGCTTTCCAAAGTGAAACTGTACTGACTTGTGTTCCTGCTGGCTCTTCTTGCAGGTGCCAAACCAGCTGCTTCCGTTGACCCTTGGGCAGCACCAGCAGGATCTGCAACTCAGTCTCTGTCCAAAAATGTTGACCCTTGGGCTCCTGCTCAGCCATCTTCTACTGCAGCAAAATCTTCTGTGGATCCCTGGGGACCAGCACCCGCAAACAAACCTCTCTCTACATCTGGTGAGAAACCGTCTCATTCCATATCCATTTTATTTGAGTAATTTAAGGTGAAATTTGAATATTTCTTTTTCATTGCTTGGTTAAAAAAAATGTTCTGGACAATTAGCAGAATTGGTCAGTTAAGATAAATGGGAGTTGCAATAGCTAGCAGCAAGAAGAACTTAATGTGTGATTACTCAGAGTTCTGAATTTGTGCTGCTCCTTTCTTTGTGCTCTCTCTCTTCTACATTCTTGTATTAGTATGTGTGGATGCATGCCGAGCTCTTACGGCTGCTGCTGCTCTTGCATTTTTAACTGAATTTTGTTTTTAATTAGACGAGGACTTAATTTCTGGAAATGAATGTTGCTATAATTTTACCTTTCATCATGATAAATAGCTGTGCAGATGGATGCCTCTGCAGACATAGATTGACAGGTTATGCAGCCCCACATTCTGAGGAGATTTTAGAGGTCCAAATAAAGGTTTGTTACTTCAAATTGAGGGTATGGAACCTATCCCTAAACTTTAGTGTAGCAAGATGCAGAAGATGCTGATGTGATTGTCTATTCATCCTCTGTAACTAATGCAGCCTTAGTACCTGGCATTTTCATATTGGCACCACAGTTAAATGCATCCTAAATGCATTTTCTGCCGGTCATTCATCACAGTGTGTAATAAACAAAGGAGTCACAAAGTGGGTACTGCAAGCTGTTGTGTAATCTACTTTTCTCTGAGCGAAGAGCAATAACTGGGTTGTTCTGAGAAGGGTTGTTAAGCTATGGTGGTCTTTGTTCTTGGTAGGTATTATTATTACACAGAATCTTCACTCATTCTCTTCTTTTTATGGAGCTAAGTCTGTATCTTTGCTGGCTTGGAATGTGTTGAAGGTTAAAACTAAATTAGAAAAAAAAGGCATTTCTGTGCATACAAAAATACAACTTCAAAGCTTTTCAATATTGTGATTACTGTTCATGTAGGTGTGGTTTTTCTTCCTCCATTTTGAGGCGAGGGTGTGTCCACGTTTTCAAAATGTTTTGTTTTCATTCGTTGCAAGCTATGGCCAAGTTTTGGGTTTTCAGCCAGCAGAGCCTTCCCATCTCTACATGGGGTAGATAACACTTTCTACTGCATTCCTATGCCTTTTAACTTAGGAAGCGTAAGTCAAATCTTAAGTTACAGTGATGCTACTTTAGAAGCATATTCAGACGAATACGGAGAACTCCATGGTTAAGGCTGTAAAATTGTTGCTGCTCTCTTTTTCCGCAGCAATGTATGCCGGCCTGGGCCTCTCTCTAGTGCAGGCACTCAATAAAATCCCAGCATGCTGAGGTGTGCCTTACATTGTGATTTAAAAGCATGTCGCTATGAATCATTCAGCTAATGCTGTAAGGACAGTTCTGTGGCATTATCCTCGCTGCTGTGCAAGAGTAGGAGCTCTCAAGCTGATCTGAACTGCCCTCGTGGGACCTGACAGTGGCTTCCTGTTAACGTGCAGGGGTTAGGAATTGCTTTCAGTAGGATCAGGTGTGTGATGCAACCAAAGATCTGCTAATGACAGGGCTCTCTTGTTGTTTTGAACAGGAAGTACATCTTTTGACCTCTTCAGTAATTTGAATGGTACAGTTAAAGATGATTTTTCTGAATTTGACACACTTCGAACTTCCAAAAAGCCAGGTATGAATTGAATTTTTAGCACGTTTCTTTAAAAAGAAATCAAACCGCCACCACCAAATGTCTTCACAAAGGAAAAGGTTAAAGATGATGATAATGCAGCAATAAAAGCTTGTTGTTAACATTTTGGCCTGTGCATGAACTCATGGGGAACTGGCTTCTGGCGTTGTGAGCCACAGAATTTTACTCTGCAACCTTTTGCTGTGTTGACCCAGAAATTTATTTGACGTCTATTCGTGACATCCAGCATGTGTTTGGAGTATAGCTCATGCTTAGAGAGTCAAACAGAAAGATGTTGGCTGAATTTCTCAGGTATGTCAGTTCTAGTGTGTAACAATAGTAGGAAAATGTGAAAATAGACCTCTGTGAATGCTTTAACTTATTTTTTATTTGGTTGTTACTCACAAAACAAAACCTGACAGACCGTAACATATGAGTGCTTTGGTACTATATACTTTCAGGACACTTCTGCCTGAAAGGTTGGTGACTAATTCAAAGCTGGGTAGGCTTCTTGAACACAAAATAGAAAATCTGGGTGGAATCTAGTTAGGGAGGGTGCAACAATGGTGCAGTGCAAGGGCAGAAGCCAAGGCTGTTGAATTTCTTTCTCTTGGAAACTCTTAGTCAGTTGCAAGAGTATTAACCAACGCAAATCCGGTGGTGCCTTCTGAAGAGCTCTGCAGCTCTTACTGTAGCTTCTTGATACTCTCGTCTAAGGAATATCTGAGGTGTATGCTTGCATGTGGAGGGTGTCTTGTGTACTGGGACATTGGAATGTGACTTATACAAACATTATATTTTAAAATATTTCCTTTGTCAGAGATGTAGGGACTTCCTTTGCTTGATTATATAGATCAATGAGTTAAGTTTTGTTTTTCTCTTTGTGTTGTTACAGCTGAATCAGGTTCCACTTTGCCATCCCAGCATAGCGGTACCACAAGCCCTGATCTCTTTGATTCCCAGCACTCGAGCATGACATCAGGCAAACAAAGTGCAGCTCGGAAAACCCCCGAGTCTTTTCTGGGCCCCAATGCTGCTCTGGTGAACCTGGATTCACTGGTGTCTAAGCCACCGCAACCTGTCACTTCGCTGAATCCATTCTTAGCGCCAGGTCTGTTTCTGCACATTCCTTCATGTTTTTATTTTACCTTTCCCTTCCTATAGGAAAACTCTGCATTAACTCAATCCCATTTGATTTTACATTAGCCGGTTTTGGCTTGTTTTTCTGGATTACTTCAGCCAGCAGATCATGGCTGAGAGCAGGAGGGTGAGACAGCATGGTTTCTAGGCACGCTGCCGGACCTTGAAAGCCTAGAGTTGCTACTTGTGTTTGCAGCTGATCTGCTGGGTTAGCTTTGGTCAAGCAGTTTTCCTTCCACTTCTGCACTTGCTCGCTCAGAAGGATCTGGGTTAGAAGACGGCTTTTGGTTATTAAAGATGATTGAACTAAAACTGGTTGATTGTCAGAACAGGTAAGGGGTGAACACGTGCTGCCAGAGAATCCCTTGGGAGGGTGTAATAGGTTCTTGTGGCAAGCATGTAGGGAATAGCCCTTTCCCTTGTGCTACTGCAGGCAAATTAGCATCTCTGGCTCCAACCTGAGGTTCCAAATAGCAAACTCTGCAGTATATTTTAATGGGTTGCTGGTTAGGCTATCTTTAGGCTAGCATGATAACCCAGTTTTGATTGAAACACACTCTCTTAGTGTATTTGGGGAAAAAATAGACTGCCGCAGTTGTCCTGTAAATTGGCTCCTGTTATAAATGAGCCTGTACTTAGAGTGGACTTAGGAGGTGGCGGTAAACATTTGGAAGATGTATGCGTCTTTAAAAGCTATTCATATGCACTGAAATTACCGTGTGACACCGGTCCAGTGAAATACTTCACAGTGATATTTCGGTATTTATTTTCTTCGCTTTTCCAATTGGGGAAAAAAGAAAAGAGTTTAAACTCCTTGGGTAGGAGAAAAAAACAGTAACTGTGAAGAGCCTTGGCAGTGCTTAACCAGAGGAAATCTGTGTATCTGCCATTACCGGTTACTACAAAAAGTTTATAAGGGGTCACTGGGCCATCCAAATAGCACTATGCATATACGGCAAAAGGAATTTGTAGTGTTGGCAGCAGCCCAAAAAACCTCAAGCGCTGGGAAAGTTATTCTCTGCTTTTTCTAGCACCGCTGTAATTCGGAAACAACTTGTTTACTTTATGAATTCTTGTCAAAGCTCAGTGCCAGAAACATGTACAGCTTCTAAATGGAGTTGACTGGAAGAGATCCTGAAGAAAACGCACGTATCTGCAGTAGCTAGACTGCAGGAAGGGAGTACGAATAGCCTTTTTAAGGGAAGTTTTTAGTAGTAGTAAAAAAGAATAAATCAGATGTTGTAGGTAGGCATGTTCCAGGTTATCAAATTTAGAACATGTCACTCCCATGACTGTCATCAAAAGTGGAAGCTGTTGGTCAGTAAACGGGTATTTTCTGGCGTTGATAGGTTCAACGAAACGGACTGTAGTTGTGCACCAGTGCAGCCCCAGTCTGCTGAATGGCATCCACACAGGTTTCCCCACAGGGTGATTTGGGGTTGGGAGCATGTGGGGACGTACAGAAGGTGCTTTATTTGCTGGACAGGATGATTTCCAAAACCTCAACGTTTATGGAGGTGCGATCTCCTTCCCTCTTCCCCCTTCTCTCAAAACTAGGCGCAGCTACAGCACCAACTCCAATCAACCCCTTCCAAGTGAATCAGCCTCAGCCACTCACTCTAAATCAGATGAGAGCGAGTCCTGTGATGGGAACCAGCCCTTCTTTCAGTGCTGTGCCACCAATAAGCATGGAGCCAATACCTCTGTCTTCCATGGCCCCAGTGCCTGTGGGAATGGCACCGATACCAGCTATGGGCACTGTGGCTTCTCTAACAAGGATGGGCCAGGGGCTGAACGTGAGCATTGCAGGATCAATGACCCAACCTCTTCACAGTACAGGAATCCCGCCGTCAGCGTCCCAGTCTACAAATACAACTAACCCTTTTCTCCTATAAAGACCCAATTAAAGGAACTTTCTTTTCATAGTGTTTCCAGGCTGAAGTCTTTACAGCGAAATGAACGTGGCCTGTGTGGACTGAACGGTGTGTAAGAGACTTGGAAGTAGATTTGCAGTTTACAGTTATGATCTTTGAAGAGTTGTCTCTACTTACCAGTTAATCTAAATCTAGTCTTTGCTACAGATGGTACCTTACTTTGGCTTGTTGAGCATTATGTGAAATGTTCAGACTTTTCACCAAAGTTAGATTCTGCCCATTTTGTTACTTTGTTAATCATTTCAATACACTTTCTAGGGAGAACCTGCCATTTTAAACTCCGTTGGCTATTTTGTAGATGTCAGATGATGTGCTGGATCCTGAAATTACTATTTACCTGCATCTGTCACTTCCTATGCCCATATGATAGACCTGAGATTCAGAGTGCTAGTGAATGTTTTGCACATAACTATACACAGTTCTAGACTGTTGGTTCACCCATAGTCCTTACTCTTAGAGGAGAACGATTCGGAGGGCCCAGGTGGCTGGTTTTTATGCATTAAACATTGCAACGCAAAATCGCACTGCTTTCGTATCAGAGGTTTGACCGAGAAAGCAAGCTTGTCTCGAAAGGAAAAAGCAGACAAAAAAAAAACAACCCAAGAACATTCTCAAGTTGTCAAGTATAACGTGTGCTGTTGTATGCAGTGTTGAATTTGTACACTACTCTAAGGACTCCTGAGGAACTCTCTGTGAGTGGCATGCTGCACTCGTGCTGAGTGAGTGTCCTGCTCTGTGCTTGTCCAGTACCAGCTTCGTTTGGAAGTTATCATGTGTATTTTGTTTTTATTTGACTTACAATGTGAGTTGAAAGAAAAAAGAAATACAGTGGGACAACTTTGAATTCAATTTCACCGGGGCAAGCTTTAAAACTAATTCAGGCTTAACCTTGCTATATGCAGTTACTCTTGTATACTTTTGCACATATTTTGTTTAGTACAGTTTCATATTTGAGTTTGCAGAGTTACCTGATAGTCCTTTTTTTGCTAATTTTTATAATGTGGTTCTTATTTAACTGTCTGGTTTTGATAGATTTATCAAGTCTGGCTGAAAAATTAAGATATTGGCAAATGTCATTTTTATGGTTTTAATGCCCTCTTATTTATGGTTTTAGCTCTTTGTTTCTGTAAAGAGAGTTTAAAAGGGAAGATTAACACTAAAATATTTTACTTTTAAATGAAGTATTCATAATGCAAATCAAAACAAATTCTCGTGACTAATTATTTTTAGATGAATTGAATTTGAACATAACGTGATTTAAGACTACATTAAAAAGAAAAAACACTAAAGTCGCCTTTCCCTTGATTTGTTCCCGTTTTCCGATTACCAGAACGGACAGATGTTTAGCCTTTTTGAAGATCGGAAGAGAGGCTATTTTTTCTTGTAATACTTCTTGAGATGTTAAGAATCCTAACGTACAAACGTGACTCATTAATTTTATCGACTAATATTTCTTAATGAAAGGTGCACTCCATCTTAATAACCGGTTCCATTTACAGTTATTAATTGTAAGCTGAACTATACATTTTTAACTTGCATGTCTGGACTCATCGGCACTAAACCACGCTCAGGTTTCAGCCAGTGCTACTGGCGCAAACCTGGCCTTCTCGGAGACGGCAGCGTTTCTGAGCTCTGCTTTCACAAACGTGCGTGGAGTACGCGGAAAGGGATGTCCCAGCGCTTGCTACTGCCTCGAGGGCATCTCTGAATGAACTGATGCATCTTGGTGGCCTTTCCCTAATAAGAAGGAGAGAAAAAAAAAAAAAAGGAAAAAAAAAAAGCTGAAAGAAATTGCCAGAGTTCTGTGTCTTGGTGTAATGATGCTGTGTGGGACTGTGCCAGTCTAGGGCCGTGTGCCGCAGGAGGGAAGGGCTGGCTAACACGAAAGGGACTGGGTTGTATCTTCTGGTGGGTAGGGGAGGCTGAACGACTATCAAATCTAGGGTACAATCACAGATTTTAGCTGTGTAGGTCAGTGTAGCTCTATTAGTATATGGAATGCTAAATGTGTGGATGTTTCTATGCAGATTGTTCTATCCTCTTGATACTATTGAATTGCAAGTAGGATTCAGAATATTCATCTGCTTTTGTTTTTATATAGGAGGAAAAAGAATTACTGTCCACACCCAGTATGTCTTTTAAAAAAAGAAAACAAAAAACCATTCATGTTGCCTTTCAGAAGAAGGAAAAAATACTTTACTTTTTTGTTGTTGTTGAAGTTATTGAGAAGTGTAGACCAGGAAGGGTGTGATTCTTGCAGATGGGGGGGGAAAAGTGCTTTCCAATTGATCTGTGGCAAGATTTATCCTGTATTATTTTTCCAATTTAATTTTATCAACAGTGGAATTGAGGTCACTCAATGTTTTTTCCCTTAGTCACTTGAATGCATTTGCAACAGTGAGATGGGGCATTATCTATTCAGCCAAGCAGTTCTAATCACATCCTCTCGTCAAACACTCGGTAACTGTTTTCCAAGGCATGATGGGGTTGATAGTAAGCATTTAAAATTATCAAGTCGTCTCTAGCTCAGAGTAATGATCTGTCACCATGAATTGGTAAAAACGCGATGGTCTGGTAGGGAGCCCTGGCTTAATGAAACTGCTGACTGGCAAATTGTTGCTTTTACCAAGCCACTTCTGTAGGAGCTGTATTATTCCTTTCACGTTACGTAGAGAGATGTGTATCGCACAATTAACCATGGCAAGACACCAAACGGCGATCAGCCCGGGCTGCGGCGCTGCAAAGCGTTAGGCTGAGGACTCCAGCCGTGCCGACCTTCCCAGCCCGACGTGGGCGTTGTAGGGCAGGAAAACGAGCGGCTGCGTGGGTAAATCCGCTCGGCTGGAGCCGTGCCCGTACCTCGCAGGTGCCGTGCAGGCGCGGGGTGCTGTACCGGTGACGCTGCGGGGCGGCTTCTGCCCTAGCCAGGTGAAGCTTCAGCTGTGCCCAGAATGGTAACTCTATTTCACGGCGATTTAACTGCTATCCGGAATAATTCTCCCCCCTCCCCGCCCTCCCACCTCTTCTTGCATGGGGGACGTATGCGTATCCGCTCGCGTCTGCTCTGGCGTATTTCTCCAGATGCGTTTCCCTCTTCCCCTTCTTTTCTCACTTGCAGATATTAAAAGTGCTTTTGATTTTTAAAAATGTTAGTATCCCAAAATAGCCTTACTGGTCAAATTGACCAAAGATAAAGTGTTAATTATTTTGTAAAAAATAAAAATAAACAAAGATATCTTGGCATAATTTTAAACCCAAAATAAGCTCAGTTATTTATTCAGTTTTATACTATATAGAAACTAAACTACATTGAGGGGACAGGGAAGGAAAACCATGGTGGGTTGTGGTGTTTACAGTCTTTTTGAAGTCCCGTAGCTAAGACAACTATTGTTATCCATCTTCCCTTTTGCTGTTACAGTTTCTAATGTGTACTGTATGTATTAATATTGCACAAATTGTGGAGAAATATATGGTTTATTTTTCACAGCAGAATCTCACAAGACTCGCTTCCTTTACAAGTGTTACAATTTAAATATTTACCAAACTGTTTTCATAATACTGGGAGCCGGCTGCTTTTTATGAATTTGTGCTGACTATTGACATTATTTACTGTATAAATAATTTATCATTTGTACTATTGTATCATAATGTCTGTATCTTTGTGTCATTTTTCCCGAGCGATGTCACAAATGTGATATTTAATAATGCCATCAGAACAGTGGAAAGACAAGGGGTTTGTAGGTGACTGGTCAGAATTAAAATTGTATTGCTTATATTCCAGACGTGTTGCTTTTTCGAGACTCTGCGTAGTGTTTATATCCTGTTCAAAACTGTTGCTCTCCTGCTTGATTTAGTTCTCAAGAAAGCTGATGGATTGGTTGAGATTATTAAGGTTTGTGCTAAAAGTCCTAGGCTCTAGGAGAAATCTAACAGTTATTGAGAGTAATGCTTCTTGTACGTTGTCAATGTGATTTCTTCGATGAGTTCATCACTTTCCTGGGGCAGGCCTGTTCTTGCTATGAGAAAGAAGGGTTTCTTATAGATCACTTAAATCAGAATCAGTTGAGACCTTACTAACTCAATAAAAATGAAGACTTGTGTTGCAGGTGGCTGAATTGCTTCTTTAAACCACGTTATCGTTCAAACAGCGTTTTTGGAGGGATGATCGACTACCTTTTTCTGCAGAGGCTTCAGTATTTATGTCAAGACGGAATCTGGGGAGCACTTGACTTTTAAAGCCAGGCAGTCGTGGAATAAGGGTTGGGGGAACTGTGGCAAAACTGACTTTTGGACTCCTTGCTTCCTGTTGTTGCAGTCGTTGCCGTACCACTCCTGCAGCCTTGGCTTTGCCCCATCGTTCGAAGTGGCCTTGCAGGTTGGGTAGCAGCGAGCCTGCCTCCAGCTGGGAGTTGATTTCGGCTTCTAATTCAGGCTGGTTTAAATGGAAGGTACTTCATTAGCAGGCTATTTCAAGAGCTGCTTCTCCAGAGCCCCTCCAGGTTTCCTGTAGTTGCGGTTTGCTGCCAATCAGACTGATCAGTAATCAAACACTTAATTTCTAGCGCTGCGACTGCAGTGGTGCTAGAGACCTGATGATCGGAAAGGCGGGCATGGAAAAAAGCGTCAGTTCTGTCTTAACGATTGGATTTCAGATTTGTGGCACAGAGCTTGCTGTGGGCGTTCCACAAACCCACCGCTTCAGTAACGCTCCAGTTTCCCTGGAGAGCGAGTTCGCCTCCGGTCAGGTCTTTAATTCAGTTTGCTTCTGTGTCGGGGCATGAAAGGAAAAAAGAAAAACCTCTGTTGCCACAGATGACTGCCCAGACACCTCTTGTTTTTTGTACCTCTCGTTTTTACAGAAGGATGTTCTGTGACTCGCGTTCTGCTCCTGTGCAGGATGACTCTTCTCTGCCCGTGTGTTTTTTATTGCTCCTCTGGCCCTTCTCTCTTCTGCGAGATCAGTGCTGCTTCGCTCTTTTTCTCTGTTTTACCCTGGCCTCTTGAAGTTGCATGTTTTTTTGGAATGAAGGTGCTTGTTACAGGAAAGGTTTAGGAAAGGCTTGAAGTGGAAACTTTTGTGATGAGTCTATAATACCCTTAAAAAGGAACTTAATACCACAGATTTGCAAGCCAGAGGGGCTGCTGGAGGTGCGCTGAGCTGCTGAAGCTGTTGGGAGAGATTCTGGCTGTGCCTGCGCCTTCCTCTGACCTTGGGCAAGCGGCTTTCTCCCTGCCCCGGGTTTCCTCTTCCTTTCTGCGAAGCGAGATGGTATTTGCCTGCTTTGGGGGAGGAAGAGGGCTATCTGGATAAAGTATTATCTAGAGGCTTGCCCTCATCCGCACCAGTGTTGCCAAGTATTTTTGCTGAGTACGTACATTGCTGCTACCTCTTGTTTGTCCTGGGTTGTGAGCGGTGCAAGCTGTGGTCTTCTGCTCGTTTTCATCGAGCTGGGGGGAAGTGCTTTGAGCCAGCTTGTGCTCTGGCTTTGGCAAGACTTCTGCAACTGCCTGCAGTCCACTTTTCTGAGAACCAAGCTTGATTTACGCAGACCCCCTTACTAAAAACTTCCGCTTTTCTTTTTTTTTAAAGCTAGCTGTCATCTGCCTTCCAGGTAATCAACTCTCCTCCGTACTGTGAAGTGGACACAAAATGAGCATTGATTTTGTAAAGACGGCGGTTTGTTTTGAAGCTCGGGATTATAAATAGCTAAGAGCCAGTGTTGTACATCGTGGTAGCAATCCTGTCTCTCAGTGTCTTGCTGTCAATCGATTATACCCTCTAATTGTTGAAGACTTTGGGTTTCAGTGATTGGAAATGCCCCCTCCCTGTTCCCTTCGGTGCCTTAAACATCCCTGCCAATTACCCATTAGGGCGGTTAATTGGTAGCAGTGTGGCGATCGATAGGGGATTGGCAGCCTACCAGCATAACACAACCGAGGGGTTTGCAAAGGTTGAAATAGGAAATCGTAAATGTTGGGAGTGCAGCAATAGCTCGGGTGGCTTGGGGATCCCAGAGCGTCGTGGTTCCGAGCCCTGTTTGGACGCAGCGTGCTGCGGCACTGGACCTGCTGCAGGTGCCATCGGAGCTCCATCCGGCCCAGCAGAGGCTTCCCTGGGCTGGAGCAAAGCCGTTGCATTTAACAGTCACCGGTGCAGCTGCCTGGCCTGATGGAAACCACAGCGTGCTGCGGGGCTGGATCAGGCAGGGCTTTGTGCCCCGGAGCAGCACGGAGTTGGGGGCTGATCGCGGGATGCCGGCTTGGCGCAGGATTGTCCCCCAGCCACGTTGCCACCGCCACGCCTGGGGATCTCCTCGTGCTGTGCCTCGACCGCCCGCAGTGTTTTGTGCCACAGGTAATCACTGGACACGTTCCTTGGGTCGCAGCGGGGTGGGAATGTGGAACCTGCGAAAATCGGACAAGGGGGGCTCTGGTTTTATTTAAGGGGCAGGGAGTAGAAGTCAGTGGGGTAACCAAGCTGAAGGGAACCAGTTTTGATTTGGTGTAACGGCGTACGGCCTGGGAGCCGTTGGTCTGGTCTGGTTGGTGTTGTGCTGGGCGGTGGTGGAGGTGTTTTTTTACCTTTTTTTTTAATGTCTTCAGCAAGCCTGGCACTAAACGTAGTGATATTCTCGGAGGTGAATTTGGGTACTTAAATATCTTGGCCTGAATAGAGGTATAAAAATAGAAGCCTACAACAGTTAGATGCTTCTGCTAATCTTCCTGCTGAAGGACAAGAGACCGAATTGTTTGCACCCAGCCAGGAAAGCCGCCTGCTCTCACCGTACCCTAGCACCACAGCCTCCATCCTGGGGGGCTCAGGGCTGGTTTCAGTGGCCGAAGGATGCTTTCTAACAGGGTTTGTGCTCCCGGGACGTGCTCAGCCCAGTGGTGGGAGCCTGTGGCAGGGGCTGCAGTGGGGTCTCCAGCCTGGCTGGACTTGGGGGTATTCAGGAGGGCTTCACGGTGCTCCCACAGGGGCTGGGATGCTTGAGTGAGCTTGAGGGATGCCCTGGAGACATCCCTGCCTGCTGCTCGGTGCCTTCCACCAGCACTGCCAGGTGAATGGGGAAACGGCTGGGCGGAGGTGGTGGGAGCAGGTCCTGGTGTGCTGCTTTGGTTGGTGGCAGTGGCACAGGTGGGTCACCCAGGGGCTGCTTTGTGATGGGCTGAGAAGCTGCTGGTGATGAGACCAAGTAGAGTCGGAGCTGAAGGTCAGACTTCCTTCAAATCTGGTTGTTTTGTGCCTCTGTGGTTTTATTTTTTTTCTTCCCTTTTTGGAGCGTTTCACAGGAGACTCCTGCTCCTTAATCAGCGCTGCTGCTGGGGAGTTGCCAGCTTGAATTTGTCTGCAAGACTCTCATTCTCAGATGGAGATAACTTCTAGCTGCTGCAATACTGCCGTTGCAAAATAGCCTCAGCAGCCTGAGGACAAAGGCAGCTTCTTGAGTGCTCGCAGATGCACAGATTTCTGGCTCAGTCCCGCTCCCTGCAAGGCAGCTCAGGTGGTTCCTCGCACGGGCAGGTGTCTGCCCCGGGGTGAGGAGCAGCAGCAGCACAGCTGGCACCCTTGTGCTGAGCAATTTTCCATGTAGGAACAGGAAGGACTCGGGTGTCCTTCACACAATCTCGCTAGCTAATTGTTATTAGCAGTCACTAACATCTTCCTAAAGGCTGGGAACTGCCACGAGAGGGCAGAAGCTGTTGCTGCTGTTTCCAGTTTTGGTAGCAAAGGGCTGCAAATACCAGTTCCTAAAGGGGTTGCAAACAATTTTCCTTTTCCTGACAGGAAGAGGACGCTGTTCAGACAGTCCTGTCAGACACTGGTCAGACCACGTCCTTTGCTGCTTCTTCCCAGCACGGCTTCCACCCCGATGGCAGGAAGGCTCTCCCACGAAGCAAGGCCAGTCGGTCTGTCTTGAGCCCTTTCCACCTCTGCCACAGGGGGCTTGTTTCCAGGTGAGATTGCATCCCATCGTGGGCTCTGCTCTGCATTGAGCAGCAAGAAGGAATTTGGAGAAGCTCCGTCCTCCATTATTTGGCACTGTTTGCCCGGCAGGCACAGAGGGCAGCTGTGTTACGATCTGCACAATCACCCCAAATCCCCACTACTGCTGTGTGAAGTGACAAAAGCCAGCGTGCTAGCACTCGCATCCCTAACCACGATGGCCATGGAGCAGACACTGTTGTCTGCTCTGCTCTCTGGAGTGCTCCCCGCACTGACACGGTGATCCTGCTCCTCTGTCACCTCTGTCCCCGTGCTCCTGCGCACCAGGCCAGTGTTATATCCCAGCACATCTGCGGCAGGGCCACCCGCTGGGGTGACACCAGCAGCTGGCTGCATCAGCCCTTTGTGTGTGTGTGTCCTGCTGCGTGGCGCTGCCAAAGCTCCTTGAGACCGTTCTGGCAGAGGAGAGCAGGCTGCTGCAATGTCCTGAACTATCTCAGAGGCTTCGTTTACCTCTAATAGGTCTCACCCGTTCCGGTGGTGTTGATGTGTCTCCTGACACACCCCGTGTCAGCACAGTAGCAGGATACAAGTTCCAAACGAAGAGTTTTCCTGCTTGAGTTAGGAGGTTAATGGCCAGTTTCACTGTCTGGGAGAGACATAAGCGTAACAAACAGGAGCTGCGGTGCCAGCTGACAGCCTCGTACCACCATCTGCGTTACAAGAGGTTGGGAACTCAGTCCAGTTGTGAAGTAAAAAGGAGAATGATTAACTAGTAGATGAGGGTGGTAACAGCTGCTGTTTCTTTGGGATCCCACTATAGTAAGACTTTTTTTTTTCCTGGGTTTTCACTGTTCTTGAAGTATGGGTTCTTTAACCTTTCTTATAGTAACAGTAACTGCAGTGAATGCTTACAGATCATTAATCCCTTATTAATGTCACTCTCCACAGCACAGCATCGTGTCTATCTTTATTCCTTTGTCATGACAGCAGATTCTCTCCAGTGTGAAACAGCTGCAAACCCTCTGCCATGCCCGAGTTCCAAGACTTAAAGCTGAGACAGTTGTGCAGAATATTGTAAAGGCAGCAGCGAGCCCGTCTCTGGGAGAAGAGCATGTTTATTAGCTCTAGCAACAGTTGCCTTGCTGAACAAACGAATGGCATTGAGCTCGGGAAACTGTTATTGAAAACATCACCCCCACACCTGCCACTGTATGAGGAGCAAATTGTGTCAGATTGAAAGGCTCCTGCAGCAAAACACCCAGAAGCCAAACATGGTTCAAGGCCTTGAAGAAGGTGTGTGAGATTCTTAACAAATGTGCTCAGAAGGCTTACAAGTCGAGAAAAAACAGACAATAGGCAAAATGCCCCACTAATACAGGCAGCAGTGTGGGATCAGCTTGGAATCAGACAGTCTTTAGTGTAATATTGTTTGTGATTGCTTTGAGCACTGCTTTTCACTGTGGCTTTTTTTTTTAACCAGTTTTTCTGAGGGTCCTTGCACCTTGGCCCCGAATAGCAAAGCTATGCACACACACGTGTTGGTTTTGATCAGGCTCAGTGTGGTAAGCATCCAACTACTCATTTCAAACAGGTAGCAATTCAGATTGGCAGCAGTAGCACACTGTAAAGCTGTACGTGAATAAATTCACTGCATCCCTCTGGGCATGAAGTTTGGACTTTATCTGGGTTTAACAGGTTTTTCATGACTAGAATCTCTGTTGTGCAGTTTTGCTCTAATTAGAATGGGGGCAGGTAACTGTGCTCAAGGGAAAAAAGATATTTAACCAGTGGTAGGTTTAATGTCTGGGTGTTTCAGGTTTTTCAAATACAGATATTTATCCTGCTACTGTAGCTAACTGCTTCTCAAATACTTTTAAAAAGGAAACAAAATTCCTTGCATCTCTTCTGAGCCAACAGGAAATACTTATTAATTTGGATTCCGACATGACTCAGTTGAGAGATTACAGCAGTTGCCAAAACAACTGGTGGAGCAGCTTACTGGAAGTGTAAAACCAATAAAAACATGACAGGATAAAAGCAGAGATGAAAAAAATCTGTAACCATGTTTGGAAAAGTATTTATAAATACTACAAGAGATGCTAATGTCACTTCACAGTCAAATACCGGTGATCACATTATCTTTTTAGAAGTTCTATTTATTTGGCCACACTGCTCACTATGAAATAACTATACATGAAAATAACTACACATGAAATAACTAGCTTTACTTTCTATCTGTACTGGAGGCTCTGCACTTCAATGCTGCGTAGTGTTCATTATTTTTATTTTTATAGTTTCAAGGTCTTGGTAGTTTACTTGCGGGGTGGTATCATGTTAAGTCCGTCTCACAGTTATCTCTTGGTATTTGCAGTCAAAACACGAGATTACATGCCCAAATTTAAATATGAAAATGACTAAGCAATTAGTTATTTCACGGTAGTATACGCTTTGTTCTTTTGTACCTGTAAGAACAGCGTATCTTGGATGATTCAGGACTTAGAAACATCAATGCTGGCACAAACAAATAAAAACCCTAGGCAGCAGAAAGACAAAAACAAAAATATTTAGACAATTGGGTTTATTCAGCCTAAAAGAAGAGCACTAACATTAACTTAGAGGGGGATTCAGTGAAAGGCCATGATATGACAGCAGAAAAGATGTTTAGACTGGGGGCCAGCTTTGGGTCATCGTGCTGAAGACATCTGAGAATAGCAAATTAGCTTCAGAGCTTGTGTCACACTAATAACAAACAACATTGTTTCGGTCATTCTCTGAGGTTATGCAATGGGAAAACCTAATTATAGCTGACATGAACATCAATATGTTGCTTTTTTAATGCCTTTCTTCTGATAAGAACACCAGCTAAGGAAAGCCGCGGTACATTATCTCTGTAAGCAAACATTTTCCTTGCACGATATTCTCTCTTCTTTGAACCCACACTACCCAACGTGATCTGATTATATTGGCAGAAGCCTGTTAAAATTGTTGCAGGTTAAAACCTTGGCTACCCAAAGCATCAACCATCAGGCTCTGCTGGGCTGGAGTGACTGACTTAAGGGAAGAGATGAGGTCTTTGCTGCTGCTCCTATCGTGTACAGCACAGTGCCTCTGGTAACTAACACGACTTGAAGCTAAATACAGTATACACGGTTTACTGAGACTCTGTGTACTTTCATTTCAGCTCCTTTTCTAAGGCTTATTTTTTAGTCAACAGCTGCATTTAAAAGTCAATTTGTTCTATCAGAAGTTAAAAGCACACAGCACGCATGGTCCCTTGAACTCCTGTAAAATAAACTGCTGTCCTTTTTCTTTCTCCTGAAGCTTGATGCAGAAGTAAAATCTACAGAGAGTCACCGTCTTGTTCTTAAATGCAAAAGCCTAGGGTCCTTCACTTAAAAATGGGGAAGGGTTTGTTTCTACAGTGCGTAAACTATTTTATTTAGTTGCACAAACTCTAGAGGACTGTGGGGTATAGTAATGGATACCTGCTGTGATTTTGCAGAGAGAAGCCGGTAGCAGAGAGAAGTGTGTGTGTGTGTTTCACTGGAGCGTTTCCATAATTTCTCCTTTTTGGAAGGCGCAATAATTTCAATTTCCCATTTCTACCACAAAAACATTAGTAACAAGAACTGGGTTTGTACTGATGTTTTAAACAAATGAAAACCATTACAACGATAAGTTGAAGTATATAACGTATAAAAAAAGAGGCTGTTATAAAAAATACTTTGTAGGTCTTCTCTTGAGAGGTCCAATATCACACATAAAAATGCTAAATAGAACTGATGATATAAACTTATGATTTTCAAGCTGTATACTTACTGAAAGAATTATACTCTAGAAAATTACTCCAAAGCCTCATGGGCTTGAGTTTCTTGTTGAATGAAGGTGTCAGGTGAAATATTCTTACTTCAGTCAGATGCTCGTTCTCCATTTGAAGAAACAAACAAAAAAAAGCCCCTGAAGTGTCTAACTTCTCCGTGAGCCTTTGTAAATCTCACTTCTGAGTTCAATACTTATGAATCCCTTCTGCAATAGGCACACAGGGGGTCTGCATGTCGCTCGGGCTCACATCATAGCCCAGCTTCTTCATATCCTTAGTCACTACGTTGAAGGAGATGGTCACAAAGCCTTGAGATCGCACCCTCGTTACTAGAAGAAAGAAGACAGGAATAACACGGGTTAAGAGAGGGTTTCTGAGTCACTGTTGAACTCCTCACATACCTGGGTAGGACTGCCTTGTTTCCAACAGGAGAAATGGGTGGCCAGGCCCTGGTCTGCTGCCATGCAAGGGTTGCAGTCAGGAGCCCCTGGGGCCTTACCTTCTCTTCCTTCTCCCTGCGCTACCACTTTGGGGTCAGTAAATTCTGGACGTCTCCCTGTGAACCAACTTGGAGAAGAAAATAGAAAATAAATAATTGGATATACACGGTAGTGTTTAGATTTGACACAGTTTATTATATGCAAATTTTTTTCAAGGGCGGTAATAAGCCTCCCAGCTTTTGTTCAGAGTTTTGGAGACTTGTTCACTTTCTTTATTGCTGTTCTACTTTGATCAAAGATAAGATTTTCTCTCTCTGAGGGGAAAAAAAAAATCGTACACATTACATTAAATCCGAGCTATATCTGGGCTAGACAAACTCTACGGCAAAGCAGTTTCAAGACCAGTCTGATTCAGGGCCTCATTACCCAAAGTAACAGAGAGGCTTGGATACTTTAAATACATCAGAAATGCACACAGTACAAAGGTATATAAACCAACGTGCAGATTCTATGAGGAGGGTATCGTAAGAGAAGAGATGGACATCAGCTGAATCCTGTCTGTGGGGCATAGATTCCCACACCAGCTCCGACCCAAACCAGGCTCAGCTGGTATGTGCAATCCACAACCTGACAGTCAGCTCACAGATCATTCAGACTGCACTCAAACAATACCACGGAAAGAAAAAACTCAACACCCTGAGTCACTATGCGTATACACCTACTTTGGAAGGGATGTGTGCTTGGAAACAAAACAAAAATTGCAGCATAGGCATTCTGGATAGAAGAAGAGGTAAAACAGAATTGTTTTTCCAGGTGCTGTCTTTGCTTTCTGGATTGTTCTTAATGTGGCTATCCTTCGAGAAAAGTCCTTAGCTATAGCATGACTTAAAGATGGACTGTAGCACATCTCCTTGGGTCCAATGACAACTAAAATACCCAGTAAAATTAGTCTAAGTAGAGCTTCTGCAAGTCACATCACTGACACAATCAGCCTGTGCAATAAAGAGCAGCCCCTCAGTACAAGAATTCAGGTCTGCTGTTAAAATTTGTTCTTTTTCAAACATGAAGATGAAGAAAAGACAAAGTGTTACTGCAAGCAGAGAGTTAACACATTTAGAGAGAGCTCTTCAAAAAACCCAGACACCTGAGAATGGGTCTTTACCTTCAAAGCCACGTGGTTGTGATAGAAAGTGCACACAGATACGCACCACTGAGTAGCTGGATAGACATTTACAAGTAAGAGCAAGAACTTTAAAAATAAGACGTCTTTAATCATTACCTTGTAAACTTTTGCAGCCTAGATGTGGACTCTGGAACAAACATAGCAATGGTTCTCTTATGCCTAAAACAAACATGAGAGGTGCAGACCTTCAGAAATGAAGCAAACAGCACTGGCAAGTCTTATACTTGTACAGGCAGCGGAATTTCAGACACATCAGACCACTGAACACCTCAAAGTAAAACAGTACCTTTCCTTTCACAAAGAAAGTGTTCGCTTGCATAGGAAAAGCATAATTTCAAGCGGCAGGAATGAAAGCTTAGCGTGTACTGAGGGAGATGGGGAGAGAGTGATGAGCGCTAACACTGAACTTCATACTTAGGTGGTCTTCATGCCAGTTCTAACTTTAAGGAGTGACTTATGGGATTGCCAACAATAATAATAACCAGGGACTACTGCTAGAAAATCTGTGCCCTTTGTACCAAACGGACAAGACATGATAAGCAAATATAGGGACAGTTTTGTCCCTGCATTAACATTGCAACTTGGAAATTAATCTCAGTTTTAGCCCTGAAAGATGGCAGGGCTGTCACCTCACCTTCCAGGCGTGAAGGGCACGTGAACGGCTCCATAACCTCTCACCACGTCGTTTCCAAAAAAATCAGGTCCGTAGACGCTCACGACAATCTGCGGCCCTGCCGAAGAAGCGGGGGTGAGCGAGGTGCCTCGTCTTCGAGCCTTCCCCCCCCCCCCGACTCCCCGGGCACTCACAGCCGGACGGGTTGGTGCTCTTGAAGGTAATTTCGATGGGGAAGTTCCAGACGAGCGTGGTGGGCGCGACGGCGCTCTTGGAGGTGATCTGGGAGATGCCCTCCTCCAGGCCCTGAGGGGGGAGAAAGCGACAGGAGCGGGGGCCTGCCACACACACACACACACACACACACACGCGCGCGGCTGGCCAGGCAGCGCTTCAGGGACACGCAAGGGACCCTTACAGCAGTGGGAACCCAGTCCTGGCCGTAGACGAAGCAGAACTTGCAGTAGAGCTCGTCAAACCCGGGGAACTGCAGGGAGACGGGCGGCGTGAGCGGGCCGGGCCCACGGGGACCGAAGGCCGGGGCAAGGCCGCGCCGCCGGGGCTGGAGCCGAGGCCGGGCCGGGGTCGGAGCCGAGGCCGGGCCGCCCCCCGCCGCGGTCCCCGCTCACCTCCCCGCTCTCGATCTGCCCGTTGACGGCCACCAGGAAGACGGCGGGGCCGCCGCCGCCCGCCGCCATGGCGCCCGCCTCGCTGCTAGGCCCCGTTGCCATGGGGACGGACGGAGCGGCGCAGGGGACAAAATGCCGCAGCGGGCGGCGCTTCGCGGGGCTGCGGGGGAGCGCCCGGGGTTACCAAAAAGCGGGCGAATCGCCCCAAAACGCCGGCAGTGCCGCTCCCCTCGTTCAGCACAGCGGGTTCTCGTCACCCCCCCGGCCGCTGGCCTGAGGGGCTGGGGCCGAGGCCCACGGGAACCTGCCTTCCACCGCCCATCTCCCCCTTAATTCTCAAGCCACGTTGCGTTTTGAATTTTATACATTTTTGTTTTATAACGTTTGCATAAATCGCTCCTGGTGAGCTCTTTTTAAGGCATTCCCAGCCCGCGTGAGGGAGCGGGGCCTGCTCCTTGCAGCAGACGCCGAGGAAATGGCCACTAGATGCTGCTGCCGGCCGGGCTGCGGCGGCTGCGCCCGCAGGGAGCCCCAGGCCTGGGGTGGCCGGGGGGGAACATTTGGGATCGACAGGGACGGGGGCACCCGGCAGTTCTGGTGTCCCCACGGGGCCACAGTCACAGCTACACGGGGCCTGTCACAGGCCGTGAGGCGTCGAGTTTTAAGGCTTTGTAATTAGCGTCGTGTAATGGCGTATTTGTTTCCCCGGCCTGGCGGGAGCGAGCTGTGTCCCGATAAGCGCCGATACCTGGATGTGACTGCACATCCCATGGGAAGGCGAGGAAATGGGATTGCGCTGGGTTGATTAGCCCGCTCTAATTAAAAGGGGAGTGAATTCTGCGCGTCTTTTCAGAGCTGATGCTGCTGACCCGGCCGTGCTGCCTCCGTACAAAGGCCGTGAGACGACGGTGCCGGGAAGCTTTGCCACCGCCACAGCCGCTCACCCCTCGCCACCATGCTCCATCGCAGACACTGCTGCCCTGCCTGCGAGCTGTCCTGGGGCATTCAGTCAGCACTGGGCTCCGGGGAACGATGTGAGGAACGTGCAAAGCTCTGGCCGCCACCTGCTTGGCCTTCCCTTGGTGCCACAGCAAGGAGCCGGAGGCAGCCTCAGTCCCTGGCCTCCTCCATCAGCTCCATTTTGCCTCCTTTTTGGCAGCCGCCTTGCGGAGGCTCGCGTTGCTGGCCTGGCTCTCTGCAGTGCCACACTGTGGACTGTTTGTTTCGGGTGTTTTTCCTGAGGGTAAAGGGCATCCCGAGATACTGCCCCTTGCCTTGTGAGGGGTGCTGTGCGTGTTTGGACTGGACTGAGAATAAACTATCACTACAGTCTGTGTCTGAAAAATGCCTTTCATGTTCTGATATATTTTCTGCCAATATTTATTTCAATTAGATTTGTCGAGTTTTCTTTGAGTTTACTTTTTTCTTTTTTAAACATTCAGCAAACAAAACTTGGCCAACAGGGGAATGGGAGACAGGCAGGAGGGGTGGGAGGGAATGACTGAAATTTTATCCTTTCTCCCCTGCCCCTCGGAAATGCTTCAGAGTAAATCATATGTTTCAACCAAAAATTATCAGGGGAAAAATAAAACTGCTCTCAAACAACTGTCCTTTGCAGCTAGCAAGGCCATTTAATTAACACTTTTTTTTTCTTTATTTCTATTTTTTTTTTTTCATGCCTAGCAAGTGATATACAGCTGCTGGAGGAGTTAATACCAGCACCGAGAGATTTTTCCCCATGACAGAGAAAAGGCAGCGGGGTTATTCTGCAGCTATGAGTCATCTGTACCTGCCCGTGGAAGGCCTCTGTCGCCTTTCAGTTGTAAGGAGACCTTTCTCCCCCCGCCCCCTTACATGCCTATCTTGTTCTAATTAGCTGCATTTTTGCTCTTTATGATTAGAATGAAATCCCAAGCAACGAAGCAAAGAAAACTTAATTAACGGTCCATCAGAGATTTCAATTTCCAAGCATAATGAAAACTCACAGATCAGGGCTGTTCTGTGGGTGTTATTTAACGATGTCGGCATCTCTTTTGGCCAAGTAAAACATTCATTTTTTTCTCCCAGCCCTGTCCCGGTCCTGTTGTTTGGTGTTCCCTGCGTGAGGCACTTTCTGGGAACCCCCCTGGGGCATTTGGGGAGCCCAGGGAAGGAAGGTGCTCGCTGGCTTGCTGTTGTGCACATGGCAGGTCCCATCTCTGAAAGAGCATCTCCTGCTCTAGCAAGCACTGACCTCTGTGCAC
Source organism: Anser brachyrhynchus (assembly GCF_964034855.1). Classification (NCBI taxonomy): domain Eukaryota; kingdom Metazoa; phylum Chordata; class Aves; order Anseriformes; family Anatidae; genus Anser; species Anser brachyrhynchus. The sequence goes on from NC_137733.1 coordinate 15,452,666, forward strand.
AAGACATAAATCAACTAAGGGAGTTACGATTTTTTTCACTTCCAGAAAGAGCCAGGGGTTGGAAAAATCTGTGCCAACTCTCCCAGGCTCATGCAAAGGACATTTTTTTAGGCTCCAAGCTTCCAGGAAAGTGCTTTGGGAGTTGCTGCTGCTTGTGATCCAGCGCTCGGTGCGCGTAGGTGGCTGTTCTCACCTGTGGCAAAGAGCATCCTTGTGGGAGCGCGGTGGAAGAAAGAGGCTGGCTAAGAGAAAATGAGGTTGCGCGGGGCGAGATTACAGTGAGAAAAAGGAACGTCTAAGGCAAAAGGAGTCTGTGCAGTCCTTCGCCTCTGCCAGACACAAAGTTCCTCGCCGGGGGAGCCTGCTTTTTGTGAGAGGCACAGGAGAAGGGCTCCTTTGCAGAATTGCATAATTGCAATAGTGAGATGGAGCCCTTGGTGTGAGCGGCAGGGCCAGGTGCTGCTGCTTGCTGCTACCCAGGTGAGAGAGTGCTTTAAAATCTGCGCTGGAGGCTGGTGCCCAGAAAGCAGGTTCTTTGTCACCGTTACATTTTCAAGTATGATTAAACCAACCCTGAGGCTGATTCATTGCTTCCAAAAGGCGCTCAGGGAGGGTGGGTGAGAGAGGAACGACAATACAGTGGCACAGCAGAAAAGTTTATTTTTAATCCCAAATATTTACGATCAACACCTGCTAAATGGCCAGTGAAATACATTTTATGGTGTCATTAATCTGCAATAAACCAGTTTTATTTTTAGAGTGTTTGCACAAAGTTGCCAGTCTGACTCATCCCTGCCTGCATTTTATCTCTGCGAGGAGGCTACAGAGAGCTTCCCTGCCCTTTGTCTTAGCAGCCTTTTTCTTTTCTGTTCGTAGAGCTCTTCCCACCTGCTGTTCAAATCAAAGAACGTGGAAGTACATGGAAAAGCCTGAGCCCAGACAGCGATATTCATGCTGTAATTCTTGCTGAATTTATTTACCCAGAGATTTAGTTTGGTGGGAAAGTAATTGGGCAGCGACTGGGGGGGATGAACTGTTCTGTTACACGCTGACTTGCTGCAAGCCAGCCAGAAAACAAGCGCGAGGGGCTGCAGCTGCCCCAGGAGGGTCCCCAGCACCCCGGGCACCGCGGTGCGGTGGCTTTGCAGGGACAGGGAACGCACTGCGACTCTTAACCCAGGCCATGTGTGAATGCAAGGAGACTTGCACCATCCTCAGCCCAAGCACAATTTACCCAAATCCCCCTGGAGTAAAAGAGCACAGCAAAAAGACAAAGCAGAGTCAATATCCAGTGTTCTGCCCCTCCTCGTTACACTGGGTGATTTATCAGGTTGGGATCCAGCCCTGAGGCCGGCTGCAGAGCATCACCGCGTGCACGAGGTGCTATTGCCAGTGGGCTGTGAGATGTCTGGTCTTCTACGAAGAATTAATTTGTTTTGGAACTTGTTACCATTTGTTAGATTATTATTTTTTTTTTTTTTGGTTAATGAGGAAAATTAATTAGTGCCTTGATCTGAGCCAGTCGGAATAAATTAACATGCAGGCAGGAAGGGGGAGAGGGCGAGGAGGGCTGGAGGAGCAGCCTCCCAGCAGGGCCATCGGGTTTGGTAAGGGCATGAGGAACTGGAGGCTCTGTGGAGAGGAGGGGAGGGAAGGCGAGCTCCTGCCTTTGCCAGACACGAAGCCCCCCTGCTCGTCAGCCACCAAGGCTGTATTTTGGGGGACAGCTGGCTCAGGTGGGAGAGCCTCTGCTTGTGTGTCTGCAGCAAACCCGGGCAACATCGCCCCAGGCCTTTGGCAGCTTGTGCCTCCGAGCTGAAGCAAGAAACATAAGTTGCTCTTTTTTTATTTTTTCTTTTTTAATCAAACAGTTTAAAAATTAATCTGGTTTCTTTCCTGTGGTGTCAGATAATGAGGGTTGCTGGCGCTTTTCCCTGCAAACAGATGTTTTCCCTGAATAATCCAATGGCCACAGCTGGAAAACCCAACCCCTGGCTGGCAAGTGCATGAGGGCAAGTCACGGGGTCCTGGCCCGAGGTGCTGCTCCGGCTCAGCCCAGCGGGGTCACAGTCCCAAACTGGGGCTGAAACCTCCCTGGCGACATCTCTGTGAGCAGAGATATTGAAAAAATCATCACGGGAGAAGCGGGGCTGCCTCTCTTAACACCATTTTGTGCAAGAGGACTGAGCACCCACCCAGTGCGAGCTTGAGTTATCGCAGGGCCTGAGCGGGATTGCAGCAGATAGCCACGCTGAGCTGCTTGGAAAAAAAAACATTTGGAGATTTCAGCCCCTCACCCCCACTGCTGATGGCTGAGGTGCTGGTGGGAGGCAGTAAAATTTCTAATTAAGGCCCCATAAGGAAGAGGCGATGGCCCCAGACATTAAAACAGCCATGTATTTAATGCTTAATTGGGAATGTTTAATGGATAAAGTCAATTTAATTATTCAACCCAAGAAAGCTTGTACAAATATCAGTCCTTATTAGTATTCATGCCACCTGTATGATCTCACAACATTGGCAGATTAAAGGTTGTATCTAATTGCGCTGAGGATGGATTCAGATTAGAGGCTTTTTTTTTTTTTTTTAACCTTTTCCCCCCCCCCCCCAGCCTAACAAGGACAATTTCAGGTTGATGCCATGTGTGATTCGACCTCGAAGCGGAGACCAGCTGAAGATGCTTTGAGGTGGTTTCCTCTGCCCCCTCCTCAGCACGCTGCTGGCAGTCCTCGTTTATCCCCGCTCTCCAGGGCTGCCCGCAGCAAGGCCAGGCTGGTGTTCCTGCAGGCCGTGGCTCTGCTGCAATGGGGAGAGCCGGGGCAGAGCCGGGCTGAGAAATGAATGTGAATGAATTGTCATTAAAAACGCAGAACAGAAATAGATCTGGTTAAATAATGACCTGCATTTATCTGGTTATCTGCATTCTCCACTTCCAACCTCAAGCGATGCCACCTTTGAGGGCAGCCTGGTGGAAATTGCTTAGCGTGATAAGGATTGAGTCAGCAGGAAAATGAACACAGCTTTACAAAGTTAGGCTGTTTCTCCACGCTGTTGTAAATGGCCGGGTTGGGGGCCTAAGACCCAGCTCTGCTCTGCGTAACGTGTTGGCTTTAACAAACTGCTGCTTGGTAAAGGAGCCGGTTCATAACATAAACGCGACCCCCGGCACTCGCTGTGTATTTTGGGTGTTCTCCATCGCTTTGTCCTTTCTCCAGCTGTAGCTGTGCGGGTCTCCTGCCGCAGTGGAGCACGAGACACCCGTCGTGTCCCATCCTGATCCTGCCCCTGGCCGGGTGGCAGGCAGAGGCATTGCCACCTGCACAGCTTCTTTTTATTCCCTTCACATCTTTGCTAACATAAAATCAAGTAACCCCTGGGCTGCTTTTCGGCCCCCCTGGAGGCTCGCTTCATGTGCTCCAAGCTGTGGTTCCTGCTTCAGAATTAAGGCTTTGGGACCTGGAGCCTGATACCCCAAATATTCAGCCATCTCCTATGGATGCCTGACCCTGGCCCACAGCTCAGAGCCCCTGACGCTGCCTTCCCAGCAAAGCTCAGTAACAACTGCAGCAATAATTACCTTTATGGTGTTTTTCTGGAATTCCCCACTATCCTACGGAGGCAGAATAATTACAATAATTCTAAATGACTTAATCGTGGCGGTGCAGGTGCTCGGAGGCAGCTGGCGCAAAGCTGCTTGATGCACAGGGGCTCTGGGGCAAGGACTCACCGGGCAGCACCAAGGGGGCCGAGCAGGCAGCGCCCCCACGTCCCCGAGCCCCCCGGGGCAGGGCAGGGTCTGGAGCCGGGGCTGCGGCAGCGGCGTCCCCGTGCCGCGGCACAAAGTCAGGCCACGCTTCCAGTTTATACAGTTTAATACATGTGAAACAAGATACATTTCCTTTTGAGTAATGAATGCATAAATAACAGAAGATATATGTGAATGCATAAATATGAGGCGGCATGGAACGAACCAAACAAAAACGGTTGTTTTTAATTTTTTTTTTTTTTTTCCTGCATGTCTTTTTGCTGCTGTTGCCCGGCGCTCGGGTTGACGTCGGCTTTCCGTGGTGAAGCTGTCCCGCGGGGAGGGCCTGGATGAAGAGCGGGGAAGGGGCAGGGAACGGAGGCTAAAAACAAAAAAAAAAATCAACCCCAAAACTAAAAAAAAAATAAAAAATAAAGTGGTGTTGACAGGTGCCTCGAATTCCTCGAGAGGCTTCTGGGACTGCGACGGCAGCAGAGGGGCCTTCGGAGGGCAGCGCGTCCACGTGGGTGCGGGTGTGCGGAGGAAGACGAACAGAAAGAGTGCAAAAGGGACGGTTACGGCTATCACCGAGTTCTCAAAGGCATTCTGCTACGAGAACAAATCATTAGCTTAAATGCTCACAAAGAACATCACCTAAGACAGCTCTTTATACCTTTACAGACTGTATCAATAATTTACTTTGAACTGCAGTAAACAAAATACATTTCTTAAATAACTTACTATTTATTTGTTTTGTTTTTTTTCTCTATCTCTCTGTAAATTTAACTTTTTCCTTTTTTTAGTCTTTTTTTTTTTTTTGTAATGCAAGAAACCTTGTTTGTGCACGTTAGTTCAGATTATTGCGACATTTAACCTGAATATCCGTTAAAAAAGGAAAAAAAAAGCAAAAGGACAATTGTACAGACAAGAAGAATGAATAACTTATTATTGCACTGGCTACAATTCAGTAGTGATTTGGTTTTTTTTTTCTGTAGTTAGGACAATCTCTAAAGTACAAAAGAAAAATGAGAGAGACGGCTAAAGCATCAGCTGTGAAAAGAAGCTGCTAGGATGATGGTGGAGGAAGAGAGGGAGGGAGAGGGGAAAAAAAGGAGCGCAAAGAAAGAGGAGAAACATTTGGAAAACGCATGGCCGTAATAATTAGATCCACATAAAACCCAAGGAAACACCACCCAGTTGCGGAGTCACTTGTAATGCAAAAAACAGTATCGTTTCTCTATAAAAATATGTGCATTATGAAGAGAGAGTTTTTGTGGGTATATTTTTTTTTGTCTTTTTTCCTTGTTTTGTATCTCACAAATACATTATTTCTATTTATATAACTGCTGATATACAGACAATGTACAGCTCCCATCTCCTGGGCACTCCCACGTAATGTGACATCTCCAAAAGGTGCCTTTTTAAAAGTTGAGCGTCTTTAAAAAAAAAAAAAAACAAACAACAGAACAACAAAACCCGACGAGAATCCCCCAAATCCCAACCACCACCACCTCGCACCCAAATCAATGTGATCGAGGCCACGGAGGGCGGCGGGAGGACCAAAGCCACCCCCCCCCCCGGCCAGCTCCACCTTCCCTTTAGAAAAGAAACCCCCAAACCGCTCGCAAAGCCGCTCCCCCCGCCCCGAAACACCCGTCACCGTTTCGTCCAGCCGTTTGTTTGGTTTCTTTTTAATTTTTTTTTTTTAAACGTTTTTTTTTTTTGTTTTTTGCAAACCTCCACAGCGCTTAAGAACAAGTGACTGCGAGAAAGGAAAAAAAAAAAACAAAAAACGAGAGAGCGGCCGCGCACCCGCCGCCGCTCAGTCCCTTCGGTTTCAAAACCCACATTGGTGTCAAGCCCTTGAGACCCCCCCGCTCCCCCCTCCCAGAAAGCTATACTGGCTCATCGATGTCTTCTTCTGTTGCGACAGTCACGGGCACCAAGTCCTGCTTCCGGAGGGGGCTCTTGGCGGTGCCGAGGAGCTCTTTGCTTTTCTCAGCGCTGCTCCACTGAGTTTTTAAGTGATCCGCCTTTTTCAGTTCGGGGGCCGCGGGGTCCGGCCGGGAATCCGGCGTGGACCGCCCGCTGTCCAGGAGATCCGAGAGGCTGCTCAAGGAGCTGCCGTCCGACTGCTCGAAGGAGAAGTTGGGGATGGCCAGGTGCTCCCCGCGGCACGGGGGCTGGCCCCGGCGCTCCGCTTTGGAGGCCGGCTCCCCCCCGGGCTGGCTCTCCGCGAGCTCCAGGGACTCTCTGTAAGCCGGGAACTCGCAGGACGGGGTCCTTCGGCGCAGCATGCTGTTCTCGGAGGGTTTGGTGCGCGAGGCCGCCCCGCCGTCGTCCTCCATGGGAGGATCTATAGAAATGCAGGGCGGGCTCATCTTCTTCTTCCTCCGGGCTCCGTGGATGTACTCGGACTCCGGCTGGATGTGGGCAGGGGACCGCTGCTTCTCCTCGGCAGGGTCCTCAAAGCTACAGTCTCCATCGCTGATGGAGGGGCAGATCTCAATGGAGTGCCGCCTTTGGTCGTCCGCCCAGCTGGGCTTGTTGAGGAAGCCCTTTGTATCGATGCTGTAAAACTTCTTCAAGTCCTTCTCCTTGCCGCCGCCCCCGGAGAGGCTGCTTGTGCTGCAATTCTTGAGGGGCACCGGCGATGGGGCCGGGGAGATGAACGGCGAAGTCGAGCGGCTCCCAGCCTCCGAGTGCTCCCCCCAGTCTTTGGCTGAGCTGTTGATGTGGCGAACCTCCTCGTCGGCCAGGTCGGAGGGCTCCACGAGGCAGCCCTCGGGGCTGGGGGGGCCGCTGCCGGGGCTGGCCGGCCGGCTGGGGACCCCGCGCTGGCCGCAGCCGTGCTTCCGCGCCAGCGTGCCGGGGTGCCGATGTGGGGAGGATGGAGGGGAACGTGGAGGGGTGGCTGGCAGGGAGGAGGCCGTGGGGTGGAGAGGGCTGGGGGTGAAGGTGCTCTGGGGCTGCTTCGCCGACGGTAGCGTCTCTCCTGGCTCCGCTTGCAGGCTGTCCTTGGGATCCGGCGTCTGCCCGTCCACGGAGTCCGTCCGAACGGCCTCCTGGAAGGGGAGGAGAGAGAGACGGGGGCGAGAGCCTGGGGATCTGCCAGGCTGGTGGCACTTTTAGGGGTGAAACCTGGCCCGTGGCAGAACGGTTGGTGGGTGTAATGCTTCCCTCACCGCCCCGTCCCCACCCCGCAGTGCCAGCCCCCACGGGACTGCCTCCATACAAGTTTTGCAACCAGACCTGGGGCCTCAGCCTGAAGGCCTTTTATCTGCTGGGTCTCTGCACGGGCATGGTCCTGCTCTGAATGAGCACCAAATACTGAGTCAGTCCAACCTGTGCGACGGGGCACGGTGTAGGGCTGACCCCCGGGCTTCTCACAGCACCGGCACAACTGAATTGGCCATCGACCCCCCCCATATGATGCAGCAATTCCTTAGTAAATTACTAAGCCCACAAAGGTGAAAGCAGGTAAGGAGGGCCTTCCCCTGTCTGCCACTTGCTGAGACTGGAGTACAGTAAACCTTTGTGGCAACAGAACCAGAAACATTTTGTTCTAAAAAGGGAATTCTGCTCTCAACCCCCCCCCCCAAAAAAAAAATCCAAGAGGGGCCTGGAAAAGAAGAGAAGGACTGAGGTGACTACAAGGGAGTTTGCCTCTGCAGGCTCTTGGCCTCTTACCTGTCTGCACAGCAGCTTGTTGAGAGTAGGAGATCGAGGAACGACGTGGGGGGGAAGGATCTTCCAGCGGTGCCGGCCGTCGTGGTTGGGAGAGTGCGCGGCCAGCTGGAGGGACTCCGCTGGGACTCTCAGAGAGGAGGAGCACGCTCCCACGGGCTGGGAGCGGATGGAGGTGATGGACCCTAGGAAACAGTGAGGGAACAGTCACCACCATGGCCATGGTGGGGGCTGTGAAGTTTGGAGGCTGGGTTGGTGCCCACAGGCTCCATTGTGAATGCTGGAGAGGAAAGGAAAAGCCTGTCGGGTCCAGCTGAGATCCCAAACCTCACCACAAACCTCGGGCAGTGCCAGGATTAGAAACCAGGTGCCCCTTGTCCTGTCTCCTGCTCTAAATACCTGGCCATAGCTCCTCAGGAGACAAAGGAAGCCTCCTCCGCAATCCACCCGCAGTGCATGCGGCTCTGCCCTCCCTGGGATATCACCCATTGCAAACTTCATGCTCACGGTGTCTGTTTTCTGTTCCAGGCAATGGAAACCTTCTCTCTCAGCGGCTGTGACGCTCAGGGTGGATGGCAGCCACCAGGACCACACAGCAGCAAGTGAAGGGCAGGACCGGGGTTGCATCGGAAGCCCGGCCATTGCTGCTTTTCCAGCAGCGCTGCCTCAGGGGGATTTATAAAAGGACTTGGAGAAGGTGGATGAGGGGAAGTCTGGTGGCTGGGCCATTTTTTCCTGAGCCCATCTGCAACGCCGTCCGGGCCAGGCTCACAACCTTGTGCTGCTTTGCCAGGGGGAGGCAAGAGGAACGCTGTGCCACTGCCTCGAAGCCTCCGGCGCTCGCCTCGCCTTGTGCAGCCAGCAGGCACCCTGTGCCGACTTCGCCAGGAGGAGACACTGCTGGCACGCACAGGGCAGTTCTTCCATTTTCTACAACGCAAATCCTACCACCAATATCCATCCACGAGGCAGCCCCTGGCTGAACGCAGTCTGAGCCACGGCACGGAGGCTGCTTCAAGTGCTTTGAGAGTCCCTGAGCTCATGTATCAGGCAGGGAGCGCGCTCTTCCTGAAGGCTCCCAGTCCCCTGGCTGAGTCTAAAGGCAATCCTTCCTCCCCAGCCCCTTTGTGGTGCTGCTTTACTGCATTTCTGCGTTGTTTGAAAGATCTTTTGCTGTTTTTATTTTTTTTTTTTGGCTGCAGGATTTATTGTGCTCATTAGCTTGAAACCCAACGTCTGTTTCTACATTGCTGCTCCATGTTAAAAACACAGCTATCCATCACTTCAAGAGATCTCGCCCAGAGGTCAGGGAACTTGAACCTATGACAAAAGCCATCCAGACAGTTTGCAGTTGCATTTCAGAAAGAGATTTGTTGTTGGGGAGAAAGAAAACTTAGCGTTTAATCATTTTTCTTTTGGAGCTTTTCCCCAGAATGCCACAGAAGCAGCAGAGCAGTGAGGTTCCCACCCCACAACCTGCCCCACTTCTCCCTCTTTTGTTTTTGGGCTCTCCTACAGGCAGAGTTTCAGGCTGAGTCTGTACTATTCATTGTGCTAATCCAGGCTTTACGAAATGTTTTTTATGATGCAGAAAAATGTTGTCATAAAATCTTTTACAAACACAGTCATAAAATCAAAACCTTACGCTTTCCTCCCCATCCGTAGTTGGAATTTCCTTCTGTTGGAAACTTTCCATCTAGCTGTCCTATAGGAAACCAAAAAACCCTCTAAACTGCATGGTCAGGAACCCTGAAGAGAGCCAGATCTCTCTGGATTTGTATATTTTTCTCTTGTTTTTCTAACAAATCAGGAAACTGCGTCTAAGACCAAAATAATACAAGACCTGGTCATCCCACATTTTCAGTGTGTAGGCTCCAAAATGTTGGGAGAAGAGCAGACATCCTTAACTGACATTGAAATGTCGATGACAGCACAAATGCTAATGCAAATCTGTGTGTGTGTAACTTACAGGACTTTCACTTAAATCAGAGTATGGTCAGCTCAGGAGCAGCACAGCTCTGGGTGATGCTCCTTGGATGCATCCACCAGCTCAGAGGGAAGGTAAGCACCTGTCATATCCATTACTTGAGTGTTCTTGGAGAGAAATTTGGGAAAGATGAAAAATCTTTGGCCAGTTCTACCCACCCCTGCCAACATCACAGCAGTTTTATACTAGCATAAATCCTGATTTACACCCACTACAGAGATGAAAATCATCCCCAGTAGTCCAGCCATGAAACTCAACCTCTGTTTTCTTTGCTTAGCAAAGATTTGCAGGTGAAATAATAATAAATACTGAGCAGAGAACATTAACTGGTATCCAGACGGCTTAAGCAAATAGAGAGTTACTTCGCCCAAGGAAATCAGAGCAGATCTTGCCAGCCCCACCAGGGTCTGCAAACCCACCACTCCTCTGTCCAAGCAGTTCTTGCATTTCAAACAGCATTGCATCAAAGGAAACCATACTGGTAAGTTCTTGGGAGCCACTCAAGAAGCACATGTGCTTTTAGGGAGGCAGATAATTTTCTTTCTTATTGATTTCCCCTTCAAACCAATTTGCGCAACAAAGGAGAAAAAAAGGCATTTTAGGGGAAATGTATTTGGATGCAGTTGGGTAAATGTATACTCCAAGGCTCTGTGTAGCTCGAGATTCCCTGGCTGCGGGGTCTCTCCACAAGATTCATTATAAGGCCAGGCTACAGAGGCACTGGAGAGTGCTTTCTAATCTTTATGCTCCCAAAGAAACTCCTCCATCTGTGAACTCAATGTACTGTGCTAAAACGATAGTGCTCTGAGACTGAAGACTGCCTGAAACAAGAGCTGTACAGGAGCTCTGTCAGGAAGCAACGCCGACGCCAGCTTTTATTCATGTTGACTTTATTGATTTGTATTCCTGATGTCAGGGCCGATCATTTCAGAAGAAATGTGCGGCTAATACCCTTTTCCTTGGCTACCCGCCTGTGCTCTGTGCCTCTCACATTGCTTGGGAGCCCCACTTCTCCCCAGTCAAACACCCAAACCTCCCACTTGCCCCTGACAAAACGCAGTGACGTGACGAAAACACAACACCGCAGCCCGTGGGATGGTATCAAACCAAACAAAGCGAGCCCTGGCTCAACCCACACGCGGCGCTGGCTGCGTATTCCCCATCTAACCACACGTGTGCGGGCAGGAGTTACTGTGCACGGTTTTGGCTGGCCGTGCGAGGAGGAAGGGAAATCTCCGTGAATGGTACCTCGCTGGGATTTGCAGGGATACGTCTCCATCTCCACCTCGTGGAGGGGGAAGGGGGCTTTGGCTGGCATGACGGGCCGGAACATGTAGCTGTCGTTGGGCAAGGAGTGCATGCGGGATACGGAGATCTTGCGGACCGTCAGGAGGTTTTGAGAGTCCTGTGGCCGCAGACTGGCTGCGCCAACCTGCAAAGCAAGGAGACAGGGAAAGGGGTCATTCAGCATCTTGGTGAATTTACGATGGTCTCCTTCACGTCTGCTTTTCGTTTTAAAACCCGGGCAGATGTTCCTTCTGGCATCTTACAGGGAGTCAGCAGCCCTGGTGACTGCAACAGAACACCAAAGCCGCAGAAAGAGCTCAAATTGCGGCTTGAGTAAAACAAGGCATCAATGAGCCACTGCTAGGCTGATTCTTGGACACTGCAGCAAAGAAGTAAGGTCCAGGAAAATGGGGCCCACCCTCCGAACACAGGAGAAAGCCAGCATTTCTCACACTGTTCTGCTCTGATTTTCCCAGGGATGTTTTCAGCCCAGCCCGGGTGGTGATGGGACAGACGGACAAAATCAGCCAGTGCGTGGCCACGCAGACCTAGGGTACCAAGAGCTTCTGGAAATTCATTTCTTGTCCCCCCAAACGCACACACACACACACAGAGGCAGACATTTAAACACACCCATGTTAAGACCACTGCAGATCCTGGGCCTCTCCCCTGCAGCATGGAGCCTGTTGGGCACTGCTGACCCTGACGGGTGGCAGCCCCACGGCAGGGGGCAGAGGGAAGGAGGGGACATCATGGTGTGGCACTGCCTGGGTGTGGAGCCCGTTCTGGGGAAGAAAAGGGATTTCTCTGTGCTTGGCCTCTGTGTCAAACAGGGTCTGGTTGGAAGTGCCCAGACAGAGCATCTCCCATCATGACCCTTAAACCTGAGCCCTCACTGCTTCTCGGAGGCTCTCTTCACTTCGTCCACCTTACAGCGAATTCATCCCAGGGTCTCAGGAAGCTTTATGTCCCCAACAATGTCCCTGTGGTGCTGATGGAGCAGCGGTGAGAGGTGGTGCTGTGACCAGGCCAAGCGTACCGGGCAGCGGGACCCTTGCACCTGCAACCTGGCTCCCGGCCCCAAGGTTTTGGTCCTCAACACCTTCCCCTTACAATTTACCACATTATCTGAAGCACAACTTATCACTCTGCTTTGCCTTTAACGTCAGCCTCACAGTGACTGATTGAAAACATTTTCCCAGCTGCATGTCTTAAATTAAATGTATTTTGCTTCGCTCCACGGGGCTGTTTTCCCTCTGTGCTAGCAAAAGCCAGGCCCGAGATCCCTTGCTGGATAATTTGGAAGTCACCAAGGATCTGTTTGAATCTGTTTTTTCCATGCGTTCCTTGCTCATGAATTTCTTTCCTCAGATCCAAAAGAGATACATCCCGAGACGAATTACTCAATGCTTTTACCCTCTTGAACTTGGCTGAGAAGCCGAGGGGATCAGCGGCGGTTATTTACAGGTAGCTGGCATCCAGAGCATCCCTCCGGGTCTACCCAGGCCTCTCGCCTGCTATATTAATGCAGCGGCAAGGCGGCTGTGCCAGTTGGCCTTTGGCCATCGCAGCTAATGAGCTACCAGCATCCCAGCACCTGAGCGGAAGGCGGGCAGGCAGTCGTTGAAATCCCCCGCCACGCGGGGAACAAAAGGCCTCGCCCCGCTGTCTCAGGGGACTAACAGAAGGATCACGGCGTTTTTCTATTAAATCTTTTCTATGAAATCCCTCGTCGCTGAGGGATCTCGTATCAGTCTGCTCCGACTGGGTCAAATGAACAGAAATCCCTTCTTGACACAAACAATGGTGATTTTGAAGGCTTCAGCTATTGAGACCCAATTGACTGAGGGACTTGGGTAAATTCCAGATGGCTCAAAGCCACCGTAAGAAGTACTTGAAATATTAAACGTGTGCAAGAAGTTTGCTGGCTCACACCTGGCGAGCTGCTCCTGACAGCTAGGAAGGCTTGGAGACACAACACCATACTGCTCCTGCTCTGTGCTGGGAAATGCACTCGGGAACCAGATCCCAGGCCCTGGTAATCAGTGAAATCCTCCTGCACCCATGAAAGCCTGACCTGACCCAGCACTGCCAAGGCTGTGCGTGGTGACCGCTGCCTGCACCAAAGCTCTCCGACAGCAGCAAAATGACCCCAGAGGGATTTGGGGATGCAGCTCCGAGGCTCGGTTAAGCATCTTTAATGAGCGAGCCCAGCTCCCTCCTCTCGTGTCTGGGAACTGGTAAGCTGGTGGAGCTCTGATTTTGTTCTGGTGCAAAGGGAGCTCGAGAAGAAACAATCCTGCAAATACCTTCGCAGTGCATGACCCTTCCTGGGTGATTAAACCAAGACTAAAGCAGATTCATTTTGGGCAGCTGCTACAAGTTGTCTGATGGCAGAGGATGTGCTCCCCAGTGCAGCACGCACAGCTTCGTGGCACTGCACCTCCTCTCCGGGGCTCATTTGTGCCAAAGGACCGCAGCCCATCCAGCAGCACATTGATTTAGGAAGGCACATTCCAGGCTCAGGCCTGAGAGCTCCTGTCAGCTGAGAGCTGGGGCAGGGTCACTCCTGCGGGCACGTGCATTTGGTTCTGTGTGGTCTCAGTAGGAGCAAGTTGGAGAGGTACAGCACCTGCAGCTGGAAGAAGGGGTCTCTAGGAGGCAGGATGAGTGAAGGAAGAGACGGGAAGATGTTCACCAGCTTGCTCCATCATGCTTCTAAGTGGGGACTGAATTTCAGGGCAGATGACGTGCAATGCATAGAGCATCTCCTGAATCCACAGCTCTGGTGCTTGCTGAATGCCCAACAGGTAAATGTGCTGATCTATGCATGCCTTTCCATTTTCTCAATACTATATCACAAACAAGGCCTTACAGTAGCAGTAAGAAAACCAAACTGGGCCATGTTCTCTCCATAAACCAAGAAAAGAATCTGCCTGTCTCCAGCTCTCGATATGATTTGAAGACAGACGGCTTACACATCACATTGTACATTAAATATGAGATTCCTTTTCGGCTAAAAAGAATATTTCTTTTGTGTTCCAGACAAGACTGCTGACAAAGTCGGCTGGGACATGTTCCCTGCCCAGCTCCTGCACAGGCAGAGGCAGTACAGAGGACAGAGGATGGAAGCGACTGCTGTGGCTGTGAAGCGACAGGCTTAGGACGACTCGGACACCACCGCCAGCTGCACAGCACTAAAGCACAATGCCACAACGCAGAAGCAACGGCGCGGCGTCATTCACCTCAGCCTCGTGGCCTGGGGGGTGGTGGGAAGGAGTCAGGACATGGTGGGAAACAGAGCAGGAGGACGGGATTTCCATCACGGGAGTCTCTGCCCCCTCCAGCGTGTCTGGGATGGCTAAAGAGACATTCTCACAGCTCAGCGCCTCCTTCAAATCAGGGAGATAAAAAGCATCAGTAGCAGAGCAAGGCTGTCTTAGTGCTTGAAAAATGTTTGCCCTGTGGTGTTTCCTATTTGCCCCATTTGTCCAGAGTAGGAAGGAAAAGAAAAGGAAATGTGGGCTGTGAAAACTGGCACAAACCAGGGCAATACAGAGCATCTTGTAACACCTTCCTGGGCGCCTGTGCCACTGTCAGAGGCAGGATTGGTTGCACAGAGCCCTGTATATTTAAGCCCCTCAGTGCTGCCAGGTTTCTAGGGCTAAGAAGAGGCTCTGCACACGAAATGAACAGCCCCTCGAGGAACCCGTGGCTCCAGATCTGCTCAGGAGGTACTCGTGGATCAGGAAAACTCGAGGAGAGTGAGCTAGGTTTGCAATCAGAGCCCGTGTAAAAGGATGTGCCCTCTCGTCCCCAGCTGAGAAAAGCAACCTGGGCGTTTATGGTGTATTTTCCTGCAGAAATCTCTATTAGAAGCTCTATTTAAACAGTGAATTCCCCATCGCTATGTAACAAAATTCCTTTTTACTTGATTTAATAGAGTCTGATGGATTTCACAAAAATCTAATTTAATGTAATTTAATCTGAAACCCTCTCATTGATTTTGCAGTAGATTTATTTGCAATCAGAGTGACAAAGGAACTCCATATTCACTCTTAATCATACGCTGCTGACATGGGATGAGACAATTATCTCATGCCCCTCCTTTATTTCCCCCTACTTCTGACTGCCCTCGTTTTCTAGAGGACTGGTAAAAATCAAAGAGCAGGCAGCATCTGGAAAATCCGCCCCAGAAGCACCACTTGCTTGACAGGGGGCCCTGACAATTCCCAGGGTCCAAGCTGGCCATGCCCTGAGCAGAGCGTAAGCCAGCGGAAAGCTGCATGTTTACAGACAAGCCCTTCTGAGCTGCATGCTATGATTTGCTTGAGGCTTCTCTGGAAGTCCCCAAATGGGGCTAAAAAGCACCTGAGCAGGATTTCTGTGTCTGTGTGAAGGGAATTTGTGCCATTCCTTTCATATGTGTCAGGGTTGTCAGGGCCAGAGAGCCCAGGGCTTTATGAGATTGCTCCCTGGTGCTGCTGCTGCTGCTGCTAAAATGGCAGGGACCAATGTGCTGCCTGGGGAACAGGACAGGAACACGTGGCTCTGCGCTTCTGAACTTAAAATTCATGATCTCTGACCTTCAATTCTTCCCCACAACAACGATCAGGACAGTGTTAGCCCTGGAGAATGTTTCTAGTGGCCTTCCTCCTCGGGGAGCCCTCCTGAGATGACTCAAGATGTGGAGGTGGTGGGGACATCTCTGCCGGAGGGGGGTGCAGGAAAGCTGCCTTCCTCCCACTCTGCCTCGTCTCCCGCCTGCTTGGCTCCGTGTCGCTCGGGATCAGACTGCCTGATGACCAGACAGCAGCGACTGGCAGGAACTGTCCCCTCCCTACCCCGAGCACAGAAGAGCAGACACCTCGCGTGAGCCATTACCAGGGCTTGGTGCTTCGCCTGCACTGCAGACTCCGACTTCATGGCCTCCTGATTTCTGTAGGGCGCCCTGCTGTCCGGTGCCACCGCTCCTCCCCTGCTCCCACTGGTGGCCGAGGTGGTCGCTCCTCTGGACATCTCCAGCTCGATCTCAGCATCCATCTCAGCATCCTCCTTGGCCTCCTTGTTGCTCTCCTCCAGGTGCTTCATCAGCACTGCCACCACCACGTTGACCAGGACGAACTGTGCGATGAGGACAAAGGTGACGAAGTAGACAGGAGAGATAACGGGCAGGTAACTGAGGCAGTGCTTGTCTTCCCGAGTGCACTCCCGGAGGGTATCCTGCAACAGGGAGGGAGACGTGAGGGATTAATGAAGTCTGGGGCTCCAAATACAGAAACAACCAAAGATAATCTGCTGAGGGCTTAAAGAATATAATAACATAACCCAGAGACAATGGCTTGTGGGTACGATCTAAATGAATGAGGAGAAATATGGACACCACGAATTACAGCATCTACAAAGAGGAAGATCATGTTATGTCCCAAAGGCACAGGGCAGAGTCCATGGTTACTTCTCCCAGCCACAAGAACAGGCACAATTTTCCTGAAGTATAATAAATCTGTTAAAAAAACATGAATTTTCAGGTTGAGCAAGACTTAGGCCAAATTGTCCTTTGAAAATACTTGACTTTTAAATGGAAAAGTTTAATTTTTACGTTTTAAAAGGAAGCTTTTTTTTTTTTTTCACACAAGGGGTGCCTAAATTTGTTTGCTATTTGTAGCTACATATCTACAGAGAGAAGAAAGAACCCGGACAGAGACTGCACACACCTTCATGATGCCATTCCAGTTGTCCCCCGTTGACACCCTGAAGAGGGTGAGGAAGGCCATGCCGAAGTTGGTGAAAGTTGCGTGCCGGCTCAGACCTTCGCACGGATTTTCTTCACTGCAGTCTGCAGGAGAAAGAAGTGGAAGCACGTCAGCGAAGCCAAGTTTGCCAGCGCTCCTTCAGAGCTGCACCCATGGTCCGCAGCTGCAGCAGGGAGGATGGCTACGTGGTGATCCCACGGTGGGCTCACGTGCAGCCACGCTCGTCTTGGTGCAGGCAGATGAGAAAATGGGTGGTAACACGGCATGGCTTAGAGGGTTAAGGTTGACATTAGGCAAGGTGTTTTCACATGGAGGGAGGAACAGCCCTGGGACAGGTCACCAGAGAGGCAGGGGAGCTCCATCCTTGGTGTTCAGGGTCTAGCTAGACAGATGAGGCTAGATGGCGCCTCAAGGGGAGGCTGGCTGGGGGTCTCCAGAGGCCCACCAACATTTTCCTGACTCTCTTGACTTAGCCTCAACAGGCAGCGCCAACACAAAGCGATCTAACAGGAGGTGGAAACAAGAAGGCTTTTCCTGGGGTGTCTCAACAAACCCTGCCCTACGGTGCACTTTGTCTGCTATCCTCTTGATTGCATTCCTTGCCTTGATTATTTTTTAAAGGGCACATCTACGGTAAGGGACATTTCTCTGCAATAAAGTGGAGCAATTTTACATTTTTTTTCCTGAGAGTTAATATACTAATGAATGTAAATTGAACACATGAAATATCCCTCTTTCCATAAACCACAGGCTCATTATGTTTTCATGATGACAGGCAGCAATGGCTCCTGCTAGGGAGTTTCACTATTAAGCATTTATTTCAGAAGCAAAAAGGAAGGAAAATGAAAAAAGCAAATAGGAAAATCCCCCAAAAGACCAGTCCTGGGGGAGTGAGCGCTGATGGTTCTTGCAGCTGACATGCACCAGGAGTGACTGGGAAAAAAAAAAGAAGCAAAAGTATTTCTCATTTGAAGTCCGGGTGGGAAGCAGTGTGCCGACTGCCTGCAGTTTGCCCCAGACACGATTGGGGCTTTCCCAGTCTCTGACCACGTGCTGTGGTTACCCAGGGGCTGGCACTGGCAAGGTGTATGCATGGAAACACAAAGAGGACTCAGAGCAGCAGAAGGTGCCTCATTTTTCAGCTCTGTGGCTGAATAAATACATGCCCATATATCTAGACACGCAATATAAAACATACAGTATTTCATTTGGGGTGGATGCAGTACTAATTTTTTTCCAGAACCCGTGGAGACTTAAAAATAATTTGTCTTGGGTTGAAAGAAATATTCTGCTTTCAGGCATTTGTAATCTGAGCATAGGGCTGGACTCATAAAGGGGATTAATGACAGCCATAAAATCACGGCGGAGGACGGGCCCTTCTGATGCTACCAGGGATGCAAGCATTGAGAAGGCTGCAAGAGGGCAGACACGTCTCCTCTGAACAGCACGTTTAAAGGCAGTGGATGCCTTGCCCAGCTTAGCCAGGTTCGTAGTGTTTTCTCTCTGCCTCTGCCTGATGTTTGGAGTGGTGGACGCACGCACGACCGGCTCTGCAGCATCCTTGAGCTGGAGGAATAAATGATGCTGGACAATCAGGAACCAGGTGATACTTCCTGATTTATGCAGAAAAAGGAAGGTGATGCTGAGAAGAACAATGGACAGACAAGACTTGGGCAGCTGGAAGAGCAATGTCAGCCAAGTGCAGAAAACTAATAGAGTGTGGTGGAAGCTCTGAGGAGGGACATGTTTATGGTGGCATCCCTCCAACATGAATCTGACTACCATCCAGCTCTGCAGGCTCATGTGCTGTCTTAAGTAGCAAACTTCCATCTTTGTGAACAAATCCATGCTAGACAATTATATTTAAACAGTAAATAGTTCCTCTACAGCCAAGAGTGGTGTTGGACAAACCTCTAAATGTGTGTGCACATTAGGCAGGTTCTGTATTACATCCTTATGTGTCATCTGCGACCCTGAGATCAAGAGAAAGCTTTAATCTTCAGAGTTCAAGCTGTGAAGCTAAGTAAGACCCAAGAATAAGAGAGAAGAAAGGAAACAGCTAGATATCAAATAAATATCAACCGGATGAAATAAATTGTGTCAGGCACATTACTCACCTAGCTTGCCAAACAATTCCACTCCCAGGGCAGCATAGATAAAAAACAGGAGCATAAAAAGTAGGCCAAGGTTCCCTACCTACACAAGGAGAAAGCAGAAGAAGGGTCAGGCAAGTTGAGGTCACAAATTAAATTGCTCCATCACATTTTAAATATAAGCAAAAGAGGGACACTGGTGGCCAGAGGCTAATCGTTATCTCCCCTGGCTTCCAGCGCCCTGGTCTCCTTCCATGGGTCTGCTTTAATAGACCCAGAGAAGCCTCCGGAGTGGGGAAAGGAGCAGAAGCAAAGCTGTCTCTGTGCCTCTCCATCCCGCTTCCACTTACCTGGGATGCTGCATGCAGTCGTACCGCGGCCAGCCTGTAGCTGCAGCCTCGGCGGCACTCAGCACCACACGTCAGGACAGTGGCACTTTAAGTGACCTGGTGCTCTGGTATGAGCTTTAAGGCCTCACCCTTCTGCTTGCCAGGACTGATTCTGAGCATGAAGGCAGAGGGTTTCAAGACCGTGACGTTAATGAGACACGTCTCAAGCCACAGGAGGAGCTGCCTGGTATTCTAAGGTTTTTCTGGCCTGGAGGGCTTTTGGAAAACGAGTATGTGCAAGAAATTTACATCTTACTCTAGTAAGGTGCCTTGCAGAGACATTTACAGCTTTTTCTCAACAACTACCTGAATTTTAGCTTTTGGTGTCTCAAAAGAAAAACCTCATTCCACATGCTAACACTTAGGCACCTTGCAGTCTGAGCGCTGCGTGGTGTGCTGCCATTAGGCATCAGCACGCATTTGCAAAGTGGCTGAAGGGGATGGTAATAGAAGTGCTATGGTGCTAAAGGGAACACAAAGGTTATTAATAACAATGGCATTACAGTTATCTGCACTGGAGTCTAAGCCTTTAAAACAACTCAAAGAGCAGATTATGAGTGATTCAGGCAGGGAATGTGAGGGGCAGAGTGGCCTGACCAGCTAACTACCTGCATTTTACCTGCAACTAACTCTGCCCGCATTTACCTTTCCTGTCCCTTTTAAGTTCCTTGTGTCTATTGACTCGTAGTGGAGGTAGAGTGATTGCTCTCCCATTAGACAGGGTGTCACGAGCTTCATTTTATCTCTAAGGAAAAATGAGCAAGGTGGTGATTCAGGTAGCCAGGCCAAGGGATGCACGATCTCCACGATATCTTCTAGTGAATTCTTCAGTCTGAGAGAGCTTTCTTCTCTAGGGCAGCACAGCCACAGCACTGATGGATATTTTGACCGTGTTGCTTAATTTCATTATTGTGGTTATCAATACGACATCAGTTATTATCAAATTAACACAGCTATCACTTTTATTTATTTATTTATTTATTTTTTTGTATTAAAGAAATGGCAACAGTGAAATTATCCAGTGGAGACTGTAATTGCTATAAAGTCTAAACTGTCTACTACACATAGAGCTTTGCAATTCCACTAACGTTATTACCATACTCCAGGGAATAATAGAGATAATACAGTGATGTGGATGGCTGGTCTGGATTATTTCTTTGCATGTACTGCCTTCTGGAATAACGCTTTGTAGCTCAAGTCTGCTGGACCACTGATGGTTTATAAGACATTAGGAGGCAGTCTGCAAAATGACTGCAAATCAGAAAATATGGGAAAACAGGCAGAGGCACAAGTGTACAAACACCCTGCCAGGGAGGCAAATGAGCAAATAATTAAAGAGAAGGAAATTAAAAGTGATAAACAAGTTTTCTAGGTTGAGCGTAAATTAAAGCCTGATGTTGTAGCACTGCAGAAGAGGGTCTTGGATTTTTTTCAAAGCAGCCTATAAGCTGAATATTTTACTGCTACTTTAATGCTTAATAAATCAGCCTGCAAACTTTTGGCATTGATGAAATTCCAAGGAATTCAGACTAACATCAAAGTTATTACCAGGTTATCAGTCAAAACTATTGCCTACCTCCCCACATTCAAAGCATGACTGCCTTGCACGCATAAGCACTCATAACTGGTACTTTTGAACTGAGCCGACATTTGCTCATAAACAATTTGCCTTGTGTGCGTTTGTAAAACATTCTGTATTTAAGATTGTGACTAACTACTTTACTGAACCAACATGTCTCATAACTAGTCCTTCAAAGACCAGTTTACACTCGTGGGGTTGCTGTACAGGCTGCTCAAGGCATCTCAACCACAGGCATACTCTAGAAATGCTTAGAAGTCTGTAAGTGTGGTGTTTGCTGCTGTTTGAGGATGCTTCTGCCCTTGGCTGAGAGCAGCCCCAGGGTCAGTTTCAAAGCTTGGCTGATGCACAGGATCTCTTGGGAAGTGACTGAAGTCTGACACTGAGGTGGAAACGTGGCCACATGGAAGAGAAAGGTGGGAGACAGCAGCAAGTGAAAGGCCCTGGGATGGCTGGTGGCACCACCTTTACTGTTATTAAACTCCAGCCCACCCTGCACCAGACATCTGGAGCTGCTCTGTGGTGTAAGCTAAGAAGCAGGTAGTTTTCCAGGTGCCCAGGAACACCTCACTGCCCTGACCACCCCTGCAGACCTAACAGCCGCAGGGATGAGTGCGGGCAGCTGGTGCCTCCTGTGGCTGGACAGGGCACGAGTCTCTCAGCAGCACAAGAACACCTGATGCTGAGCAAATGGCTTACCTCTCAGGCACCCCAGCAAAACCATTTGGTCTATTTGTGCAGCTCCTGGCTCTGCTGAACCAGTACAAGTCAGTGCCAGATTTAATATTTTGTCTGTCTTAGCCCATGCCTTTCTGGTACATGTCCCTCGGGATGGGAAGGGAAAGGAAAGGAAGGTCCTCTTCAGCCCACGGCCTTCACCAAGGCATGAGCACGGAGAAGGACCCAAGGCTTGCTCCCAGAGATGGGCTGAGGCAGAGGCAGCGAGGTCAGCCAGCGGCTGCTGAGCCGCCGAGAAAGCAGACTGCATGTGTGTCTGTGACCTTGAGTGAGTCATTCGCCTCCTGTAACTCGACGTACCCATTTGTAATACCCTTGCGGATAGGTAATTAATGTCTCTAAAGCACTTTGAGATCTATTGAGACCAGACAAGAAAAAGATTGTGCGTGAATCATGTTGCTGTGAGGAACGGGAGGGGGCAGGAGCACATCCAGGCACTTTTCCCCAGCATCCAAAGGCTGGGATTCCTGTGCTGGACTCTCCATCGGGGATGGAGATCCAGCTCTGGTCAGCAACCTCAGCTTTGGCAGCCAGGCAGGCTCTGAAAAGTGGTTCTGCTCTAGCAGCTCTGAACAGGTCAGCCCATGCTCTGTTTATCCATCAGACTCCCCCTGACTTGGGCTGGTGCCTTTGGCCGGGCAGAGAAAACTACAAATAACCCCTCTCCCTGTCAGCCAGGGGCTATCCATCATCTGCCATGGCTCCAGTGCTGGGGGGGAGGCTGGGGCCCATAGGGAGTGAAGCAGAGATGAAGAACGTCTTGGAGATGTTGTTGGTGCCCTAAAGTACCCCAGAGAGGCCACAGGAGAAGACGGAGCCACAGGTGAATATTTGTGATTCCTCCTGGACCTTCACTCCTGGCATCCTGGCTGCCATCTACTGCTGGAAAATGTGTCTGTGTTCCTGGTGCGGGGGTGCTGCAGGGACAGAGGCCGAGTCCTCCATCCCCTTTGGTGGTTCTAACCCACTGGAGGAGCAGGGAGGCCCTGAGTTACCTCCCCCCAACACGGTGCCTTCCAGACGGATCTGTGATCAACTGCTGCAAAAGCCTTGGAGTAACCCTGCTTAGCAGTAAGGAAAGCAACTCCGTTCTCCACACATCCAGCAAAACCCTTTTCCCACTGCTCCTGCACAGTCTGGGAGGCTGTCTCTGCTTTAGCTATTGCAGACTTCACTGCCATTAGCTTTTTGCCTCTCCCTAAGGGAGGCTGCAGTAGCAAAGCACCACCACATGTCCCATCAGAGCCCAGCCTCTGACCTACGCCAGTAAAAAGCCAATATCTGCCAACACAGGGACACGAAGAAACTAAAGTAGGTTGTGTTAGCTTGATATGTAAAAGTGTTGTGCCTCCCAAGCGATAAAAAACGATGCCAAGCTATAGGAGGTGTGATGTACGTTCCCTCTGGGCACAGGCCGGTCCTGCTGTCAGTGGGACACAGAGGATGAGATCTGCACGATTCTCCCATTTCTCAGTTTCCCTCTGTAGCAGATCACACCACTATCAGCAAGGCCATTTCCCTTGTGGATCACCGTGCCTCTGCTCCTCATCGGAGCATTACACGAGGACAGTGGTTCTCACCCGCTGTGGGAAGCCTCTCGGGATGCTGAGATGCCAAGGGCTAGAGGCAAGTTACTGCACTCGTTATTAATGTGCTGATCTCGTGCAACAGGATGCCAGCCACCTGGGCACCATCACTCCTCTGTTGCACTGTCAGCTGGGCGATCCTGCCCAAATCCCTCAAGAGCCTGCTCTCCCTGCTCTCGGAGAGGCATTGATGAAATACATGTCTTCTGCTGTCCCGCTCCTGCAATGGCTGGCTGAGGCACACTGCAGTTCTTCTTGTGCCTCTTCCTGCTCTGACATCAATTATTTCTGCATCGCTGGCCCACACCTTGGCATTTCAGTTGTCCATGCAGGCAAGGCACACACAGCTCCCTGGGATGCCTGTCAAGAACAATATCTCATAAAACTAAGCCTCTGCCAATCCTTTCCAAGGACATGAGTCCTCCTCATCTTCCTTCCAGCACTCTTGAGCCAAAGCAATAATCTTGGAAGCAAGAAAACACAGGGTAATTTATGCATTAAACCCAAGAGAAAATGGGCACATTTGTCTGCTTGGAAAACAGAGGCCATCTGTGTGAATTCCAGGACTAGGGGAAAGGGCCAGACAGACACCCTTGAGGCTCAGATCACCTTGTTGGTGCAAACACAAGGCCACTAGCTGAACCGAACCAGCTCCCCTTTCTGTATATCCCTTCAGCCCCACAGAGACCAGTGCTAAGAGCCAGCAGAACAGTGGTTTCTTAGTGATTTCTGTTTCCCTCCTCTACTGACATCTCCCAGACAGCTCTGCAAAGCTCTCTGGTGCGCAGCATAGCACACACCTACCCCTCTTCCAGAATCAGTCGCACCTGAAACACTTGCTGTTGAAACATTTCTATTCTTGTTCTCAGCTTCACAGTCACTGTGGGTTTTCAGCATCTGGCAAAAGCAGGTTATTGTTTGTGTCCCATAACTGCTGTTAGACAATGCCAAAATATGTCTTCAACAGCTGGAGATAAGCACAGGAACTGCACCACCAAGAAGGGCTGAACTCCCGGCTAGGAGCAAACTAGAGACTGTCCTTCAAGGGACTAATAGGACGAGGAGTTCTTCACTTTTTTTCTTGGCACAGACTGTGTGTGGGGGGAGTTCCAAGCTTTGAAGACAAGGAGGAGGTATACTGTACAGTCCTGCATTTAATTAATGTGCTGTCCACAGACCAAGTGAGAAAAAAGAAGAAGAACCCAGATGGTTTAAATAGATGGGCTGGATTTCACTCTTAGTCACAGGGGTGCAAAGCAGAAGTCACTTTAACAGAACTGGAGTGGTGCAAAGGAGCATCAGGAAAAAGAGGATAAAAAACTATACAGACCACCTTGCAAAACAGGCTCTCTTCAGCTGTCAGGTTGTATTTTGTCTTTCTGTAAATGTCTCATTCACTTTAGAATTAAAACCTTCGTTATTTGCTGAAGTGAAATCATAGCATCAAAAAGGCTGATGGAAAACCAACACCCCCTGCTCCCTCTGTGTTTGCTGCTATTCCTGCTAATAAGACTCAATAGGAAAAGTCCACATTTTACTACGGTTGGCCCCGCACAGTCAGGGTGGCAGTTGGCCTGGATTTCTCTTATTCCTCTCTGTCAGGGACAGCACCGGCAGCTTAGCACTGGCTGTAGGTTTTCTTACTGGCAATCGATACCAGAAGTGCTGTGCAGAGCGAGCGAGGCTGCTCGGTATGGGGGATTCACTTACACAGTGATCATTTTAATCCAACCAAATGCGAAGTTGCAAATCCAAGAGTCAAGTGTGGGCCATGCTACAGGAAAGGTGAATTGTACTTTGGAAAGTAGGGGATGTGAACGAGACTAAAGGATTACCATCGAACAGGAGTCCTCCAGAGCAGACATTGCTTACAGAACTGATGTAACCACCAGATGTATAAGCAAGTGAGCAGAAAGCTGAAGCATAAGGGTGGTATAATTCATTACACAGCCTTAAAGGGGCCAGAGATCATAAAGAAGAGGAAAAAACTTGAAACAGATCTTGAAAACCTGCTTGATACAGAGAGATTAAAGGATTTCAATGTTCTTCTATTTGCGAGAGTGCAAGAAATTATTTTTTCTCTTATTACCTCCAAAAAGGAGGAGTTTCTAAATTAAAAAAGCAAAGTAACATCCAATGAAAAAACAAACTTGGCTAATTCAGACCAAAAACACTAGATTTTTTCACCAGAAGGAATAAACACCTACTGGAAGAATGTATTTCACCAGCAGGGGATGGTTGATTCCTTAACACTTCCCGTACTTAAAAGAAGATGGGGTGGCTTTTAAGACGTGTTGAAGTTCAACCCAGAGCTCTGGGGCTTGTGTTATGCTAGGAGCAGGCCTCTGTGGTCACAGGGGAGTTTTTGATCTGTGAACAGCAGGACTGAACTGGCTGAATTGGGTCTGGCAATGTCTAAGCGATGAAGTCAGAGCTGGTCACGCTAGCCCAGCTCCGTTTTTAGCTGCTTTGTTTAAAACAGAGGATCTATTTCAAGTTTATACCAGTGCAACAGATTTTAGCACTTCATGCTTTGGAGCCCCTGACAGGTTTCTTTCATTGTCCAAAAAGGGAACACCGTGGTTCAGAGCTGAGGCTGACGGTGCCTTTCTGGGTGACCCTGGCCCCACTACCGGGTCAACCTCTCGGCCAACCAGCTGCGAAATTAGAAAACTTGGGTTCCTGTTTGAAAAGGAGATACTGCCTCAAGACTTTACAGTAGGGGGTAAAAGAACCCACACAGCACAAGCACAGATGGTCTATGGCAGGAATGTCACGATTCATTCAAACTATCCCAAACACTTGCTGGGGCTAAGAGGGCATGGAGATAGCGGACTGTTCTTTCTGTCTCTCTTGCCTCTCCTTTTTTGTACTCCTTCATTCCATCTCTTTATTTTCAGACACCTGGTGAAGGAGAAGATCACTGTGAAGGGGCAGACACCAGGTTACTTGACAAGAAGGATACAGCAGGGTAGGAAGTCCTCCTGCACTGAAAACAGAAGCTTAAGGTCAGCCTGTATTCAAAGAGAGAGGACTTAGCCTGTATTGTGACATCCTCAATATTGGATCAAAATGCTAACATTCCCCAAGGCTGGGGATAGTTGGTTCTCTAGGTGTTACTCAAGCTCTCCCTGCTGCTGAATAAAAAAAAAGTAAGAAGCTGATGAAAATCACCCAGAAGAAAAAGAAGAATATGTGCACTGGAATGACTATCTTATTATGGTAAGCCCATAAATGGATGTTCTACAAACACCAGAGAAAGATTTTTTCCCCAAAAAGTTAATGAATAAACATGGAATTCAATTTTGTCACTTAGACACATTCAAGGAGGATTTTCCAGCTGTGGCTTTAGGCCACTAAATTAATTACAGTAGGAACTCTCTTCCCCTGCCTTTGAAATGAAAACTGTAGCTTTATGAAAAGTGATCATTGTGGGAGAGGTCTCCCCAAGCTTCCCTTCTTATCTTATGAATTTCACTGAGGGGCAAAGTGGCGTTTTTATCTGCACAAGATCTGCTTGGAATACCCCTCAGGATTTCCCTTTAAAAGAGACTTTAGTTTGAATGTTAACTGCATAAACACCCCAAGGAAACAAAAAGCCTGGCGTGCAGCCACCCTATTGTTTTGGGGTGAAAAAAACAAGGCGAGAGAGAAAATATGCTCTATAATCACAATGCTTTCGAAAGAAAAATAATAGACACAAATCAAAAGCTTTTTTGAAATGCCAAAACAGGGGTCAAGTTGGTAAATTCCATACGTTAGTCTCAGCCAAGATCCTTCACTGAAAAGGAGATATGAATACCAAAGGGCAAATGTCTCAGATTAGAAACATCTTTATGGCAGTGATGAAAAGTAGACAGGCCTTTCCAAGAAAAAGAAATTCCCCTTGTTTCCCAGTTCATTTTCGATAGATCATGGGCTTCTTGCACTCAGCAACTAGCTCACAGAGGTATATTTGGGTAATTGCATACACTAGTTCTACTAATTCTCATGTGGCCTCTCATATTCTGGAAGTGATGTCTACACGGTGTGTGCTTTTGGCCAAGCCTTTGAGATGTGATCCCTCTGCAGACAGCTGAAGCTGATCAAGATGTGACCACCCAGCATGGTGTGCTGCCATCCCCCCCGTGCTGATGGGGCTGTGTTGGGGAGAGGGGAGGCCTGACTCTCCCAGTCCATCCCAGAGCACACTATGCTGACTTTTACACCAAACAGAGCAGGCCCACTCATACAGTTCCTTCCAGAACTTCCAGCTGTGAGATGTTCTGGATGGGTTGAAAACTAAGGACTTGTCTGCCCATGCTTCTTGAAGTACTGCATCCGAACTGCCGGCTCACAGAACACCGCAGAGTTCCCCTGCCTGATCCTCAGCGGCCTGGCACCTCACGTTGCCAACCTCTTCTGGGCAAAGCAGAGAAATATTTCCTTTCTAATCTCTTAGCATTTTGTACAGGGGTGAATGAGTCCACAAGAACCTACAGTCTCCACCTCCAGTGCTGTCTGGTTATATGTGAAATAGGAAAGTGTGGGCAGCTGAGCTGACTCTGAGGACTGAAAGATTAAGAATCAGACCGCCAAACCCACAAACTAGCAGGACAAAACTTAAGTAGTACAAGATTTTAAAAACAAAGGGGCCCTAAACTTGGAATTCTTCTGATGAGCTTTAGATTCTTTTGGGGTAAGGGTACAAGTCAGCAAAATTTCTATCCTTCTCTTTTCAAATAAATTGACCCATAAAAAAGCGGTCCCAGGAACTGAACACTTGAAGGATCCTACCAATTACCATTAAGATTGGCAGAATCTTTGTTCCTCTTGCACCACATGAGAATACAGTGATTTGAGACCCCACTTCAAGCTTTTAACACTCAGAAACGTCTCTCCTATTTGGCTTTTAAAGTCTGCAGCTCCTCTGTCAATGCATGTCAATAACTGTGGCTGCTCATCTCTCACAGAGAACTGCTGAGCTGGAAGCTATCTACTTCCCGTGCTTTCACTAACAGTTTTCTCATTTTGTTCTGGTGTTTCCCAAACTCTCCAGTGAATTCTGCATTTTAACAGAGCTCTGTCTACAGCAGTATGCTCTCTGTTAACTCTTTTTCCATCATCCTGGTTCTCCCATCTAACACAGGCTATGTTGGCAGGATGTACCATACAAAACTTCTCTACCAAAGCACTGGTGGCAGTGGAGAAAGCTGATATCCTCCCCAGGTGGCTTCCAGTGCCCACCAAACACCATGGCACAGAGCTATCCCCAGGCCCAAAAGGTGCAGTCCACCAAGAGGAACAAGCTGGGCATGGATAAAGTCTGGAGGCTTACCTGGGGAAGCGCTTGTACCACTGTGTCCAGGAGAGCTCGCATTCCGGTTGCCATTTTAAGCAGTTTCAGCACTACAATGAAAACCAAATCCTGGTCAGCAGGGCTGGGAAATATCTCAAGGAAAACCCATAAAGGAAATACAGCTTCAGATCTTGTAAGGGAGGGCTTACATCTCTCTTACATTCATTCACACAGATGGCAAGCTCACTGCATCCTGGTAGGGCCCGCAGAACATCCAAACATCCTGACTACATCCCACACCAACTAATGTTAACGATGTTAGTAAAACAGACCAAAAGCCACAGAACTCCAGCATGCCCTAGCAAGAAAATGGGAGACTGATGGGGAGACACTTCCTCAGGGAAAAGCATCATCTCTAACTCTGATCCTCCCTTCTCCACCAGTTCTGATCTCGTCTAGTGTCAGTACAAAAGGACTGCCATCCTGGGTGTGAATCAAAGACCAATTTGAGACACTTCAAACACCCACAGTACCCCACCTAGCTTGTTTCTGGTTTGACATTCTGCAGGCTTATCTGCTAACTGTTCTCAAATCAAACTGAAACAGCAGGACTAGAAGAACAAATGGCCAAACCGTTTCCTGACGTGTCTGGAGGGATGGCTGAAGACCTATGGAGCAGGCCGTACCTCTTGCTATTCTCAGCACCCGCATGATGCGTATTATTGTGGGATTGATAGGCAGTGCAGCATTCATCTCAATTTCCTCCAGTGTGATTCCCACAATTGATAAGAGAACTATGGCCAAATCCAGCTGATTCCACCTAACAAAGAGAGGAAGGACAATAAAAAAAGAATGGTATGCTGACAGACATCCAAGAGCAGAGAATTAACTGTTAAAACAATCACAAGCAAATTCCAAATGCCCCTCTGCTGTCGGATCTGGACCCATGATCTTCTGTGTGGGATAAAATCAACTCACTGAAGCTGGCACAGCCAGTCCTGAGCTACAAGCTGCTGCTGGCTAGGATTGTACTCTGGGATGTGCCACTGCCTACTTCCCAGTCCCTATTGTTCCCCTGTATCCAGTTGGAGCCACTTTCAGGGACAAGACACTAGTAGAGGAACCTTTGATGCGATGCAATACAGCTGCTTGCATGTTATGTCACCTGTCCCTTCAATCACTCCACTTGAGTAACTTCACTGATTTACAGCCTAACAATTGTAGAGGTCCTTCCACAACAACACTGAAAGACAGTGAGATGTGGAGAAACTGAGCGGCTTTCCTACACAATTTCCCCATTAAACAATCTTGCTCATAGCGGCTTCCAACCGTTCAGTCAGGGTAAATGAGGCAAACATGCTGGTTTTGTGGAAAAGCGTCTGATCTCACCCTGTTCCCCAGCAAGTTGCCAGACCGCAATGTGCTCTCACATACAATCGCTTCTGGCTAACTGCGTGGCAGAATACGATCTGTAGGTCTCTGAAGCTGGGATCTGAAGGCAGTGGGGCTGAACACAACTATCTGTGTCTTTGCCAAGGGCCTTTACAAAGGCAGCAGACTGCCAATGGACTGGTTTGGTCCACTGGCAAAACAGAGTTGCTTTTGGGACTAAGCTTCTGAGCTTAGGTTGCTAAAACTACTCTTCTGAGGACTACATTGATATCCAACAGGTGAGCTCTAGGCTGAGCTGGTCAGATCTGGCAGAGAGGCAGATACTGCCAGAAGGAAAGTATCTAGAATTTTGTAAGATTTCCTGAATTCCCTCTACAAAGCAGTACCAGCAGTTCTTAGGATTTTTAGCTCCTACGCTATAAAGTTTGCACCTATGGAGAGACAGCCTTTTGCTCTCTCCTGCACACAGTATGTGGTACTACTGTAGTGATGCTACATTTACTCAGCATCTGGCTTTGAAACTGGGTCAATACAGTTCTATCCCAAAAGCACAGGAGTTTAAAATACTCTTACCTGTCCTTAAAGAACCTTCGAAAACCAAATGCCACCAACTTCAGAACTGCCTCGAACACAAAAACTATGGTGAACACGTAGTTGCAATACTTCAGGGCTTCATCCAGGGACTGAAAAGAGAGGCACCAGTTAGACCAACCGAGCTGCCCTTTCCAAGACCCAGCGTAGAGGGACTGGCAGAAACAAGGGTGGCATAAGCACAGAGATGTAAGAAGTAAAGTCATAATAGATTGCAGAGCTCTGTTACAAAATTGCACTAAATCACACAGCAAAACTCAAATAAAGGATTAGAAACTGATGTAAACAAAAACTTCATAAGCACTAATAGTTGTTGTGCTAAAAACAATGAGAGCCATCAATCCTCCAACTTCACCACAGAAATTGTTCAAGGTCTGGGGCAGAAAGAAAGCTTTACCCTTTCCCCATCTAATAAAATTTACTTTTTCTGAACTGCGTAGCCTTGGGTAGAATAAAAGACTTGATGGATGATTTCTTCATTCCAACATGGCAATCCTTAGGACAATGGCTTTGATTAAAATGCTCAGAAAAATAAATAATGTTGGGGATGGATTAAGTCTTGCCTTCTTGAAAAATGTTACATCTCTAGAGCTAGGCAAAGTATATCCATATTTGGTGCAATGTTCACTCTCTCTATAGAGCTGCTCTCGGAAGTCAGGAATCCACAGTGTTTATACTTTAAGATGATGAGTGTTTATAATGGATTTCATTGGAACTGGAGGCCAACAATAGCAAAAGAATCTTGCTTGGACCTTAAAATAGATAGTTGCAGAGTAAAACAGCTCTTTGGTTGAGTAGGGATTTGGAGAGAGAGGGGAGGGAAGGGAAATTTAGTTAAATGTAGGATAGGTGTATTACAATAAAAAATGACAACAATAAACTTCAAAATAGACACAACTGGAAATAGAATGTATTAGAGAAGGGGAAAAAAGCTTTTCTGCTTTGTTGACAGAGGAACCCTCAGGCCACGGGAAAGCTCTCCTTTTCACGTTTGTGTGATGGCTATGCTTTGCTGACCCTAGATATATGGGATGAACATGCACTGATTTTTTGGGAATGGGAGATGAAAATTTTTCAGACATTAGCGATCCTCAGTGCACTACTCTCCCTACATTTCTCCCTAAAATAAAATGGCTACCTTAAAAGAATATGGGACTATATACTATTTCATATAAAGCTCACTGCCTGAGCCTAAATTCTTAGGTCACTTGTGATCGTTTGCATTCAGGTTCACACCATGGTGTTTTACATGAACATAAAACAAGCATAAATAAGATCTAATCTGGATACGTAACATTTACACGTGAAGCAGAGACTGTTATATAAGGGAGTTACAGGGGTAGAACAGCACAGTCAGCTGGCATAACACACAAGGTATCCCGTGGCTTGGGGCCCCCCTGGCTTAGCTTCTGGGAGACATTTGCAAGTTACCTGGCAAACTGTGCAATACTAAAAAAGCAAGCACTGAGCCTAGAGCTCCCTGAATGATAATGCAATGGAAGGTTAATATATACAGCAAATGGAAGGGCTATATGATTTATACCAAAGGTTTTCTTGGGAAAGGATTTTATGATATGTGAAGAAAAGAAGGGCCGAACTTAAGTTGGCTTATTTCAAATTCATTGAGGAAATTAAATGCTGTTGTGCATGCATTAGCTTCATGGTTATACCCATTAACAGAATATTCTAAAACTCTGGATTGTTTTACAGTGTGAGGCTAGTAAAATTTTAGTTCACACTCCATTAGCCTTATTCACTATTTCTTTTGTTGTTGTTTTGTTTTGTTTTGTTTTCATACAAGAGCAAGGGAATCAAGCTTTTGACTGTGGCAAGTGACTGAATGCAGAGCTGGCCTAGAGGAAGATGGATGTGTGACACTGAACCTGGAGGCTGCTGAGGGTCTCAAACAACAGGGAACGGTCCCAGGGAAGTGGGGTTGGCTGCCACCCCCACGCTGCCGTGTTTCACAGCCCACACATTGCTGGGCAGCTCTTACCTTTGGCTGGTTGTAGTGCTCCATTGACATGGTGATGACATTGATGCCAATAATGAACGTGATGAAGAGGTCGAGGTAGTGGCTGGTGCAGAGGCTGTGAATGTACTTCCGTGCCGGAGAATAGTCCGCGTAGTAAGGCCTGCGCTGGGCTTCTGCAGAAAAAGACAAAAAGGCAACGCAGTGAGTGCAGGCCCTGCTGCTTGGTTGGCAGCCGTCACAACCACACCATGGCCTTGCCACGTCTAATACACACACGGATGCAGGGCAAAGTCCTTGGGAGAACTGCTTCAAGCAGGCCATGTGAAATGGCCAAGTGCTTCTACCCAGCAGCGAAGTCTTCAAGAACTGTGGCAGGGTTATCAGGCTGAGCCAAACCTCTTGTGCCTGCAGAAGGGACCTCCACACCTTTAACAACCAGGTCCTCTTCTCTCCCAAGTGTTCTCTGTTCTTACCACTGTCTCAGGCTAGAGGACAACCTTTTCACATAATGGGCCCCTGCCACAAACCAGGAAGGGTGAGAAGCAGGATGGAAATGAGAGCCCAAAAGCTCCAAACCCAGCAAAGCTTCAACTCCAGTTTTGAGAAAAGGCCCAGAGCAGGTCTTGTCGGTCTGGACTCTGCCACATCTCTTCTAACCCAGCTGATGTCAGGTATGTTACATGTAAGTAGGAGAACATAACCTGAGCTCAGCATCTGCGAGAGAAGGCTTTTGGTGTGTTACAGAGGTCTAGAGAAAACACAGCGATGCCTGTGGCAAAGTAGGCACATGCGTGAGGGTTACGAGCACACGGGGTAGCATCAACGGCGATGGAGCGGGGTGCTCAGCACTTGGCTCTACAAAGACTGTCAGCACAAGCTCCTCTGAAAATACAAGAACGAGGGCATGACTGCATCTAAAAAATATGTAGGCTATGACCACATGAATTTTGTATCTCTGCCTCTGGGCATGACTCCTCCTTTCTTCTCTTTGAAACAGGGAAATTTCTGCACATGACCAATTTTCCGGGGCTGTTCCAAGGCGAGTGTTTGGACACTGCCCTGTGACTCAATTGTATTTATTGCATGTGTCTCTCTTAAATTAGACTGTGACCACAAGATAGCTGAGGGCACTCTGATGGAGTCTAATTCTTTTCAAACTTAAGAAATATAAATATTCAAAGAGTGTACTTAAGGCCAAACTCAGCATTACTGTAGATTTTGCAAGTGCAAGAGACAGGTCACACTAAGCCAGGGTAGGATTGTTCTTTATAAAGAGTGTTTTTTTTGAGCAAATTCAGTTTTAAATGCATTAGGAGTAAGGAAAAAGTAGTTGTTTCACCTTAAAAATATTGAGGAAAATAAGTTCAAAAGTACTCAGTGCCCTCCTGAAATCCATCTTCCACTCCTCTCATCTTGTTAATATCTTTCAGATGGAGTGACTCTTGAAATGTTTTTTGTTGTTGTTGTTTTTTGGTAGTGCAACTAATGCCAGATTGGAGTCCAAGACTCTAAAATAAATTGGATAAAAGGAAACTGAATCTGCTGCTCTCTTTCAACTACTATTTTTTTTTCTGGTAGTTAAAAGTGGAGTGAAGGCATTTTGAAAACATATCCTTCTGATTGGGGTCACCTGGACTTATTTTTTTTTCTGCTAGTGGGTGTGGAAAAACAAGATGAAAGCAAATACAATTGTCTTTGAATTCATTTTCATGTTGCTTATGTGCCTAAGTCCTACCAGTCATCTTGGACTGGTATGGCTGTCTTTGCTACTGAGCTCGGCTGATCTTCTGGTATGTCTAAAAAAAACAATAATAAAAATGTTGCAGTAAATATTACTAAAGTTTGTACAATGTGCTTTCATGTGTATTCAGGATTGTGACATGCTCTTCTCTTTTTGCTGGAAATGTCTTCTTGGGAATGCAAAAGAAAGCTTCTGGGAAGGTCTGAGAACACTCTAAGGGGCCAAACTTTATATTAAATGTCTATTTATTATGGACTAATGATTGATTAACAGATCTCAGAACACTAGCAGTGATGGGCAGTGTGTGAAACCTGGCTGCACAGTCAATGACTGCAGCTACTCTCTAACCTGTACAAAGGCAGCCATTAACTATTCAGTGAAAGATCAGATGTTTATTGCATTTTGTAGACTATTTATATAATTCTAAAGACTAATCCCAAGAAGACAACTCCCATGTAAAGCTGCTGAGCAGCAATCCTTCTGTGCTGCCTGTCAGCAGCACGGCTCCCTCTTTACGTGGGCTGGATATCCAAACAGTAAAGAGGAGCCACCCAGCCACATCGGAGCGTGTGCTTTATTGCATCAAAGTGTCTCGGAGCTCTGCATCTGTACTCTGCCAGGGCTTAGTGCTGGCTATGCCTGGTCATTGGGTTGCTCAGAAAACTCGGGACAGGTTTAGCTGAGCCAGGATGAGGGAGCTCTAGGAAATTCCTTTCTCGGTTAGTATGCTCTACGCCCCTGAAGCCAGGTTAACAGATGAAGAACAGGTCTCCTTGGGGGACACATACAAGGACAGTCTGGGATAAAGTTGACAACGCTTGGAAACACATGCAACAACACCGTCATGCTGAGTGCAGCAACCCATGCAATGTCCATTAGAGGAGATACTGCTCATGCGAGGCTAACGGTAATGAGCAGGGGTGTGCAGGAAGGACGGGTGAGCTTCTGCTCTGGGTGATGCTGGTGTTAGGCTGGGGCCATCCCATGAAGGCACAGGGTTTGCAGCAGGGTGAAAGCAGTGAGAGAGCAGCCACATAACTTCACTGCAGCTCTGATCCCCTCCGAGAAGGAAGGGAGGCTGCGTGTCAGAGCTCCAAGGCCCCCAGCTCGGCTGGGTCACTTCATTCCTGGTCCCCTTAGGATCAGGAGCTTCACTTCAATCATCAGTGCAACAAGCGGTGCTGGCCTCCTCTCAGTTCAGACACACATTTGCACCACTTATGAGATTATACCGTCTTATTCTCACCAGTTTGGGTGTAAGTGTTCACTGCACACACCTACTGCTATAGCCTGCTCAGCCAGAGACCTGGGCTCGGCAGGAGAACTGTACGAGGAGAACACCGGACCGTGGGGACGTGGGCACAGCAAACGAGGGAGATAGAATACATCCTTAATTACAGTAGACAGAATGCAACCTGTGCCTGGTTGCTCCAGGGAAATGGTTCCTGGGATGAGACTCCAGTCAGCCAACTGGCAGACATATATCAAACACAGATGAGCATCCTCTCAGCTGCAGCTGACAGTTTGAGTTGGTGGAAACACGGGAGGGAAAGGAGACACCATCAAACACAGACAAAAGGAAAACCACAGTCCTGTCTCGCCCCCACTTCTGGATGTTGGCTAATGCTTGGATCTCACCTCTCTGAAGAATATTTAGACTTCTTTGCTTGTGATTTTGCTGACATGAAAATGAATGAAGCACTGTCTCCTAGCTAAAAAGCATTTAGGTTGGCATTACAATTGCTAGCTAAAGCTCCTCCATTATTCTCCTCTGCATGAAACATTAGAAAGCCCTAATGGGTTTATAAGCATGCTTGGCACAGAGTAGCTCTGTACCTGCAGCTGCCTGGAAAAATAAGCAAGATGGTTTGATAATTCCCTAGTTGGAAATATTAAACACTAAGATATGCAGCGCCTGAATTTTTAGTTACAGCTCAAATGTTTCTGCTGGATACAGAGATGGCTGTGGCATTGAGAGGATGGGCTAATTTAAATACCACTGTGTGCTGCCCATGATTGCTCATCCCCAGGGAGAAAGGCTTACAGTCAGTGCTCTGACAGGCATCTCTGTCGGGTCTTAAAACAAAACCAGCCTCTTCCTTCTACAGTGCCCAGATGCTCAGCTCTGTGTTGGGAAATGCCAGTCGGAGGAACATGGCTGTGGCCACACTCCTCTTGTGTGGAGTGGAAATCAGGAACTTTCTCAATTCTCAGCTTTTGGGGTCTTCCCAGGGACCCATGACCTGCTGTCAGTCCTGCAAGACACTCTCTTCTCCCCAGCTAGGGCCTCTCTGGGCTGTGTCAGATGTTCGGAGTTTCCAGCACTGTTTTCGGCACGCAGTGTCACCCAGACCCCGCTCACAGCCCTTGAAGCCCAGGGTACTGCCTGCATCTGACCTGACATCAGCGACTGCTGGCTTCCCAGCAGATACAGGCGGGTTGCGTTTGGCCCCATGTCCTGAAGGCAGAGAAGATCAAGCTGATCCATGTGGTTTTAATCAAAAACTTTAATCTGGGGAGGCTGGTTTCAGTCTGTGTCTTCTGAGAACTTCATTAAAAGGTTAGGAGCTGCAGGATGATTAAATTACAGTTCACTTATTTACATGGTGGATTTAACTGATGGAGGTAGTGACTGTGTCAGAAAAATATTCTACTTTATCTTCAATTTTTACCTTCACATGAAAAACTACACCATGCAGTTCTGCCTTTAAAAACACATCAAATACATTTGTACAGCATATTCTACACCCTGCCCTCTTTCTTCAATGTGAGCACAGTTAACCTGGCAAACCCACTGCCTTACTGCAGTGCTGGAGTGCTATTGTATGTTCTTTGCACACCAACGGTGCCTGCAGTGCGTGGACTGCAAAAGCAAATTGCACTCGCAAAGTGATGCTGTCCTTGCCACATCAATGCAAGAGGAGAGGGGGACAGGGACTGAGAAGCCCATGTCACCAAGGAGCCCCAAAAGGGCACTGCCAGGACACAGG
Organism: Anser brachyrhynchus; assembly: GCF_964034855.1. Taxonomy (NCBI): domain Eukaryota; kingdom Metazoa; phylum Chordata; class Aves; order Anseriformes; family Anatidae; genus Anser; species Anser brachyrhynchus. Next base: position 15,489,477 of record NC_137733.1, read on the forward strand.
TAACAAGCAGTGGGGCAGCCAAGGGCACCAAAAACTGGAGTGTGACTTTTTGACTGGCCAAACCCATGCAGTGGGGGGCTGTTTTGCCGTGCCCTGCTGCTCGCCGCTCTCAGCACTGGCCCTGGCTGCTCTCAGCTGGGTTTATCACAGCCTGGCCATAAAGGCTGGGCCCTGCAGCCCGAACCAGACACAGATATCCAGGACTTTTGATTTTTAAGCTCCACAGGCCTGCTGCCTGTGGCTGAGGACAGACTGAGCACTGCTCTCTGATCCTGGACCAGACCTGCACAGCCTACCATTCCTACCTTGGTTGGGGCTCTCAGGGCGCTGACAAGCTGAGGTTTAAACCGTTTCCAGGCCTGAGTTGCAGCCTACTATGCCTACATGGTGCATTTCTCTGTGTGGAGGTACCTATAGATGCCCAGAGACCTAAAATACAGAAATGGACAGGGTTGCTACACACACAGGATGTTATTACAGGTAGGTAAGAGGACAAAACGACAAGGTGCCAGGCAGACAGGGAAGTCCAGATGGGTGGATGCTGCTCAGATGGTATATTTGCTAGCTATGCTGGATTCTACTCCTGTTAACTGCCTTAATTCTTCCTTTCCCTATGGTCTCTTCAGGCTAAATGCTAGAAATGGCAGCTGAAGGAAAAGCACGGCTTTCTGCTAGGCTTTCCACTGCAGTTGCCTTGCTCCTCCGCAGAACCACTGGTCTCCTGCGTGTCATCCTGTCTCACAGGATGGTGCACCCATCCCTCTCACTCACTCCTCCATGCGGGTGATGAACACAGCGCTGGGGCACACGAAAGGCTGCCCAGCCTGCCCTGTGTCACCACGCAGCGTCCCACGGCAGCATGCACACACCAACACTCCAGCAGAGACTCACCGCCACGCACGGCACCAACCACATCTCCCATCTTTCTGAGTCTGCCGCATTTTTTTTTTTTTATCAAATCCAATCGTCTTCTACATCACCCAGGAGGTGAAACACCCTCCCATTTAAACAAACAAAAACATTAAAATGTAAATATAATCCCCAAATATGTGTATCTGATATTTGAGTTTGCCCTATTAACAACTCAGATTTGGATGCCGAGCTCTCCATGCTGAACAGAGGCAGGTAGGAGACAGATGCTCTGAGGTAACCTCCTGGAAGCCCTGCACATGACCAAATGTTCAGACCCTCATTTGCTGAATTGCACTTGATCACCTTCCAGAAAGCTGTCCTCCTCCCTGTGTGCTCTCAGTGAATTCCTACAACCCACATCTGTGTAGTGCCTGGGTCTGCAGCCTGAAACATGTCCTTGACTTGATCCTATCTTTATGTAGCTGGATAAAGAGGGACGCTGTAACCACGTCCATCACTTCAACAGGGACTGGCTCTTTTCGGTGTCTGAGCAGTGAGCCACAGACAGGCTTGTAATAAGATTTACTCACTAATCAGGGACAGCAATGAGCTGTGCTTAAGCTACCCCTCTATACCTGTGCTTCAATCTATTTCCTGTAAGGACGCTTTATGTTCTCCGTTTGCATACAAGTTATTTCTTTGCATGTAATGTTTGAGCTTATCTGAGCGTCTCCTTGGGTCAGCACACGGGGGTAGAAATACTGCATAAGCAGAAGGACTCCTGAGAGCCTGAAACTGATTTCTCATATTGTGCTTGAAATGCTGCCTTCAGGGTTTCCACTTCTAATCCTAGCTGGAACTTCAAACTAAAAAAAAATGAAACGGGAAAAAGGAAATGAAATTGCATTTCAACTCTTCTGAATCTCTGAAGAGATTCAACGTCTGTTTGCGGCTGGATAGTTTGATCTAGGCTTCATTTTAACCCAGCTACTTCACTCACAACTAGCTAAAATGAAGTGGGCTCAGCCTTTAGTCTGGTGTCAGGTCAGTCTGTCATTAAGGCCCTGTGGAGACCAGGGTGCAGACATTGGTGCTGAGGTCTCCCATGACTCTAATAAAGAGAAGCACAAGAGCAGAATTGGAGCTGCAAGGGACACAGCTGCCTGCCTTCTGATTCGAGTGTGGATGGATGGAGGAAATTGGCTGGGGATGAGGTTTCTACCAGCAAAACCTCTGATTGCTATGTCCTTACAGCCAGACAAAAGACTATTCAACCTAAATGCAGTTTTCCCTGCTCAGAATGGATACCTAAGGCCTGATGTCTGGGAGACAACTAGCCGTTTATCACAAGGAGATATTAGGTCCTTACAAGAGATTACACAGAGAAGCACAGTGCTAGGCAAAGAGCCACAGGGCTTATGTGGCAAGTGGGGCCAGAAGTACTCAGGCCCTCATCCCTGAATAAGCTCAGCTTTGATCACAGTGGCTAGGCCATGTTCTCTTGCTTACTTCTGCAAAATGCTTGCCAGCATCTAACACCAGCTATCCCTGTTTGCTAAAATGGTCTGGGAAGTTACAGTGACTGTTTTCCTGGCAGTTCCCCTGGGAATACCCAAGAGAGGCTATAGGTCTGTTCTTGGTGAAGCCCACCAAGGAGCAGTGGAGGCGAGCATCAATACATGAGAAACTCTGGGAAGGTCTGGGCCAGGAAAGGAGCATATGCTCCAGTGTTTCTCTGGTCTGGCTTGATCATCCTACTGGATCAGTCCCAGCACACTGCTCAGCACAGAAGGGCTCCCACCAGCCTGTAATGGGGCAAGCATCTCTTGTAATGGACATCTTCCAAAGAAGGCTTTTCTGGACAGCCCCATCTCAGGGCTCAATTCCTTTCCCCAGGGCTGCTGGTATGTTCATGCCCTCATGCATCATGTTTGTGGCATGCGGGGCCATGCGCTAGGACGCTAAAAGGCATCGCAACTACTTGGGCTAAGAAAAGGATTAATAAATCAAACCACCACCATCCTCAGATGCAAGCGGCACATTAAGCCTCAGGGCTACCCTCAGGACTGGCCTTCACGTGCACGGCAAGCATTTCAGCTGTTTACTCACTGCATCCCTGAGTCGCACCACGAGCTCCTGCTTGGTGCCGGGGAACCTTAGGGACACCTTTGCCTTGCAGAGCACGTTAGTTCCTGTTACAGGACTCTGCTTGGAGAGCATTTGCTCCCCAGCCAAGTAAACAGGTAATGCTTTACGTCAGGCTTGCAGAAGACAATTCCAGGGTGTTGGCAACCTGAGACTTAAGGTACCGCCAACAAGGTAACGAAGCAAAACAGCCTCTTGAATCCCATGGAAACAAAACCAAAGGAAAATGAAAGTCTTGCTTTGGGAGCAGGCAGGGCTCAGAAAGATTTTGGTTTGTAACACAGTCTACCGACCAGACAGGTATATCTCCTTACTCCTGCGCTTTTTCTCCAAGCGTCTCAGACGCTTCTCCTCCCGACGCCGGGCCTCCTCTGCCTCCTGGTGCTGTCGGCACTTGTGGAAGTTCTCCACCACCACCCCCACAAACATGTTGAGCACGAAGAAGCTGACGATGAGCAGGAAGGAGATGAAGTAGAGAAGCATCCAAGGGTTATGGTTCTGGATGGGCTGGTGAGGTGGAGAAGAAAATAATGAGAGAGAGAAGTGGCATAGATAAGATGTGTATAAGTCAGGATATTCGGCACCGTGTAACAGGACAGCCCGGTACACTTGTGTGGAGAGGAGGAGAGGGCTGGAAGGAGTTAGGAGATTTTTCTCAAAACAGTTTCCTCTCATTCATTTTCTCACTAGCTACATTTTACTTTTGTTGTGAAACTTGCCGTAGTCCCTATAATTTGGCTTATGGGATTTAATTATTTCAGCATTTATTTCACATAGCTTAAAATAAATCTCAGTGGATCTGTATCATCCCACCTGGGAGATCATTTTAGGTAAAGAAAGGCTCCAGCTTATTTTTTTGAGATGAGTGTTCATTGTTTCTCACTTGTTATGAGACCTTCAGAAGCAGAAGAAAATTAAGCGCAAAGTGTTACTGCAGCTACAATGGGGTAACTACTTCTCATCTAAGACTTTTGACTTACCTATGCGTGTCTCACAGCACACAACCTTAATGTCTTTTTCATAGCAACCCTGATTGTTTCCCTTTCCATGTGAGTTTGCTCATATTCATCTTGCCTTCCATGGAGTCACAGTGCAATGGCACACGTGGGCCAACTGAAGTGCCATTATTTTGAGTAAAATCCCCATCAGTAACTGTGTACTACAAGGGGTGCAGCCACTGTAAAAGCTACTCAGTGGAGGATGGAAACCCTTGGCAGTCTGATGGGCAGTCAGGACCTCAAGTAGGTCCCATAACTCTGCTCCTCCCTGGGACTTCAAACACCAATCAAGTATGTGATTTCTGACAGCAACACTTCTGGACTCTGCAGTACATTACCTGTTGGTCAATACCCACAGCATCCAGACCATCATACATGATGTTCACCCAACCGTCTTTGGAGGAGAGGACAAACAAGGACATGAGGGCCTGTAAATGAAAAGCAGAGAAGACTGGTCTTGCATTTTCCCAGAGAAGAAACTACTAACAGACAATGCTCAGCAAAACCAAACCACAGCTCATAACACATCATCTTCCCTGGAGCTGGTGAAGAAATGCAACATGTGGTTTGATTTACCTGTTTGCATACCTGGCTTAAAACTATAGCTGAGCAACCTATGGTCAATAACATTCATTTTCCCTCACATATAGGCTCATTTTTGCTCAGCCACATCAGGCTGTCTGGTCACCTAAGCATGATTAAAAATCAATATGCCAGGCTGGACAAATGTCATGAGGTTTAATAAAGTTTAACAGATCCCAGTTCCTACTACGGACTGTTGCTTTTCAGCCAGTATAAAACACCTTTTTTTTTTTTTGGCAAACCTAACAGCTAGCAGCCAAGAGATTCAAAGTGACAGTTGAGCTCCATACACAAGGGATTGCATGCAAAAGCAGTGCTTTTAAGACAAAATTCTCCTAAAAGCAAGGAATTGTATAACCCTAGGAAGTCCGTTTGCAAGACACATTGAGAGGTGACCTGATACATTCTTACCCTAAATCACGGTTGTTTCTGATAGATGAGTAGCTGTGCTGTTCTTAGAAGCTTCCTCTGTTGGAGGTTCTACACCCACTTCAAAGAATATGTTTTAAGTGCTCATTAATTAAAAATTGGTAAAGAAAATTCCTGCAACGAGGACTTTACCTGTCCCAAATTGTCAAAATTGTACTTCCGTCGAACCCATTTGTAGCGTGCGTTAGTACAGTCAGTCTTCGTAGTGATGTTCTTCACGTCAGGACCATCACAGTAGTAGAATTTGCCTTTAAAAAGCTGTATTTGAGAAGCAACAACAACAAAAGAAAAAAAAAAAACAAAAAAGGAGCAGCTATGGAAAGTCTGTTCCTCTGATTTATCTTTCTGTCCCCTGGTAGAGTTTTTTTCCATGTTCAGATTCCTTTTCTTTCCTCCCAGCTCAGATGCCTGTCTTAACACACACAGCAGGAAACCACCTCTGGTGAAAATTCAGGTACTGAGACATACGTGCTTATTGCCTCAGATACAACAGAAGAAAGGTGATCCTGCAGGCCTGCTTTGTCTTGATGGGAGGATGAGAATCTCCCATATAGAGGAAGAGCTAACATACGAATCCCAGCACTCAGAAACATGAGACTCAGAATTTGGCTTTTCCTTCTCCTTCCCAGGGAGGTCTGTTCTTCTAAACCTGTGGACCTTCCAGTGAGAAGATGTCAACCCCACCCCAGAGCATCTCATCTAGAGCCTGGCTCTTCTTTCCTAACAACTAACTGAAATGTTCCCCTGGGGAGACTTAAGCTCATTATTTCCACCTTAACCCCAGGCGGTGAGAAAAACCTCTCTTTTGCAGCAGTTGCTTACATAAGGCAGTGGTGAGGGAAATACTCTACCTGTACCCCTAAAATCCCAAAGATAATGAAGAAAGCACAGCAGATGAGAACGATATTCCCAATAGGCCTCAAGGAGGAGATCAAGGTTTCTACCACCAGCTTCAGACCTGGGGCTCTACTGATGACTCTGAAAAATGCAAAACAAAAAAGCTTTTAATTTTTATTAAAATTTCCTGTTATTATATGGTTGCTTTTTCACCTCTGCTTGAGCTTCAGTGAAACTAACAAAACCCCCCTCTACCTGCAGGCAGCATCCAGAGATGATTACTGACTTATTTGGACAACCAAAACATCCAGTTACATTAGATGGAATTAAAAAGTTTAAGACATCCTGTTGGTAGGCTGTTGGGCAACTGCTTACTAGCAACAGTGAGGAGGGATTACTCTGTATGGGCAGAGTATCATGGAGGTTCCCACTATAGGGCTATTTGCTCCTCGGCCAAGAGGGCTGGGCCCCTCTGACGTCTCTGTGATCCAACCAGAGGGACACACTCCATGCAGGAGCCTGCTTTCTAACACCATGAGTGAACAGCTTTGTAGTGGCACTAGAGAGCATGTCCTCTTAGTGTAGAGCTAGAAATGGAGGCACAAGTGAGGTCCCTGAGAAGGGCTCATTGGAAAGGCAGGTGAATGCCAGGCCCCCTGGCCCCCAGGGAAACAAGGCCCTAAAGCACGTGTCTGTCTGCCTTCCCATCAGTGGGATTACACAAGCCCTCAAAAGCGAGGCCTAAGCGCTCACCTGCCCCGCTGGCCTGCGCCTGGTAACAACATTTCAAACAAAGTAATTTCCTAATTAGTTCCTGAACTGACTCTTTGCCAACAGGGACTTGCGACCAACAGCTCCACAGCCAAAGGGTCATCCCATTAAAGAACAGCGGTGCTTGCTTGCTGTGAGGCGATGAGAGGCCAGCCATGCTCTGAGCACAGCCTGAAGCGGGTTTTGGGTATTACGGAGAGCAAGTGTTTCCCTTTTCTGTTCAAGTGCCTGGAGAACAGCTCTCCCATGGGTGTCTGAAAAATGTGTTTGCACACAGAAGTGTAACCAGCCTGAGCAAGCTTTTCTGGGAAGCTGGGTGTTTTGACTGAAAAACATCATTTTTTTTTTTTATTTTTAGGAGGGGCCTGTAGAGGGGAGAGAGTACGAATCCTTGCAGATAGTCTGAGCTTGCATGGCTAATGAGGCTTTAATGCCTGCCAAACAGAGAAAATAGCAGAGACGCATGCTGCAGGGACAAAAGGTTTCAACAGGGTCTTGTTTGGCAGTATATAACGTGGCAGCCTGAACTGCACCTACAAAGTGTTAGGAATGGTCCCCAGAGGAATCCTAGGAGAGGCTGTGATAAGTGAAGCCAATGTGAAGGGTGACGAATTCCCCTCTATTAATAGGTTCTGCCCTAGTTATTCTCTGAGACCAATTCCCTTTTTTCCCTTACGTTTGCTTATGAGCCGCCTGTGCCCTGATTTCTGTTCCCAGTTATGTGTGTCAGACAGATGCCCCGAAGCCCTGCCAAGCCACGGCTTGTCCAGGGTGACCCAGAGCAGCTCCAGTGAGCCAGCACTGCAAGGGAACCCCCATGCCACCAGCAGAACAGAGTGTGGGAGCAAGAAAGAGGACAAACACTCACAAAGCTACTTGTCAGCAAGGAAATGCAGAGCAGCAGACAAATAGCTCTTGCTCTGGCAGTCACGGGCCTAAATAAGATTGCCTCTTCCTATTACTCTCATAAGCAAGCAGCAAGCAGCTTTTCATCAGAAAGCCTACAGGCCTCTGGAGGTGCCTATCTTATTTCCACTGAAATTTCATGAAAAAAGGCTTGTGTTTCTTGCTGAGCAGGATAGAAATAGAACAGGAGCCGTAAGCTGATAAGAATCCCCCAAGCATTAACGCTCTTTGTTATTGCGTCATTGTAAACAAAATACAAATTCTTTTTCCTTTTCTCAAATAATGAAAGCATCTTCCCATCCTCTTCCTAACTGAGAGCTAAATTGTTTTGCAATGATCGTAGATATGCAGGCACGGGAGAGCAGGTATAGACGCTGGAGCTTATCAAATTATCATCAGCATCTGTTCAATTGCAAATTCTTTCTCAGCCAACGCGACCTCCTTGCTCGGGAACGACTATGAGGTTGCACAGCTTAACAAGGAGCCAGACTGCTTTGTAAAACGGTGATAAAAATGCAGCGTGGAGGAGGCATTCAATGCACTAACTGCCTGAGTATGATAACACCACTCTCTCCAAACTCCGTTCACTCTTCTCCACACCAGAGAAGAGCAATTATATTACAACTAATTTCACTCTTTTCAAACAGTTTCACTAGATAAAAGCTCCCCAAAGGTGATTCTACCCATACTGTGTTTCAGCTTTGTGTGTTATTAAGCAAAGTCTTGAGGGATCATATGCATTTTTTCAAATTCCTTGATTTATCAACACAAAATAAACTTAGTCACCCTATCCATGAACATACCGGAGAGGTCTCAAGGTCCGCAGAAGTCTCAAAACACGAAGGACACCGAGGATCTTAGCTCCGCCTGCTGATGCCATGGAGACAATAATGTCAATGATAGATACGAAGACCAGGACTCCATCCAGAACGTTCCAGCTGCTCTGTAGATAGGTGTTCTCCCCAGAGAAAAAGCCAAGAGCTACTACCTACAGCCAGGAGAAGAAGGACATTTAAATCTGCACCAGGATCGTAACTATGTCAGATTTTCAGTCTTTGTCAGGCCTCACCATGTGTCATAGGATGGAGATATAATTACCTTAACCATCATTTCAGCCACGAAGATTGCAGTGAAGATATAATTAGAAACACTCAGGAATATCCTTTCCTTTAAAACATAAGCAACAAAAGGCAGCATGTTATTTGAAGAGGTTAGAAAACAAACATCTTTTATTTTACAGGGTCTTGCACTGACAAGACTAAGATGTGCTTGTGAGATCAAGGAAGAAAATGACTCAGGTGCTCACCGTGCTGTGTGGGTCTATGTCTGGTCTCTCCAGCGCTATAGTGATGCAGTTGAGAAATATGAAGACCAGCACCACATGATCAAACATTTTGTGGGCAATGACCTTCTGGCACATCACTCGGAACCTGTAGAAATGATGGAGAGAAAATATCCTTCAGATATTTGGGTTAGCAAGAGACTCCCACCTTAGTGGCATGTTCTTGAAAGCCACCAGCGTCAGCCCAGGTGGTGAACTAGTCTCTTTCTACAAGTACAGGCTTCAAGCATTACTACCGATGGTTAATGTAAAAAAGATGTAATAATGGCTATTATTAATGGTTAAACCGTCCTTCTTCCCAGACAGGCATAGAGTGACCCATGCAACAATTATGCCCACAACTAACAGAAACATTACTTGAAAATCAGGAGTCAGATTTCTAAAGCTCTCAGTGCTTCTGCATCAGAGGGATCTTTCCCAGGGGAAGGTCAACTAAAAATGTAATATTCCTTTACTGCAGAACACGTCAGGCTGGCCTTTCCCTATAACTTCTTACCGATTCTGTGGGGAAAACAAGTAGAGGGACCAGTCTTCGTGACTCTTGCACCACTCTGGTTTGTAGGGCTCGAGGACTTTACGAATCCGGTAGCAGTAACTCTGGATAGAAAAGAAGAAACACCTTTTCTTCCTCTTTTATTTTCCTGCCTCTTCAGCTTCCACAGTTTTTCTGTGAAAGGGGGCAGTACCTGGCATTTCATAGTCCCAGCATTTGGGACAGAGACAGAGCAGGCATGGTGGAGGGTTGTCATATTTTTAGTGAAACAGGGAGAAAAGGAGTGGAAGAAAGGGGCTGTTTTTACAGTGAGATATGAACACGACAAATCAAGACTTCTCGGAAGTTATCATTTTGAGATCCAATGTTTTGTCAAAACCAAAAAGGCCTCAAACAGTCAAAAAGTTAAATAGTGTAGAGAACACTCTTTTTGGACTTTTAAGCCTTCAAGATACAAGTTGGCTCCTGTGAGCAAAGACATTAGCTAGCTTTTGTGACCTACAGCTAATTTTTGTAGACATCCTGACAAAGACAACCTCAGCCAGTCAAAAAAAAACCATGCAAATGCCTGCACATCCCCTTGCAGTTTTACTTTGTTAGAGACCAATGCAATACAACAGACCACACCATTAGCTTGAAAGTCTTTTGGGAACCAGAGGCCCTTCCCTCAGGTTTAGATTCATTTTTTTTATACCAGCCATAAGGCACAAACACATCTGAGCCTGAGCTGGACTTTTAATCCACCTTCTTGGAGTGGAAAAGCCACTTAATGCACGAGCACCCAATTTCCCCTTGACTCACATCCTCCATGTCATCCTCATAGTCCATGGCCTCCTCCTTATGGCCGTCGATGCGCAGGAAGAACTCACTGGGGACGTGCACCATCTTGCCATTGCAGTCCTGGTACTCAGCAGGCAGAACTGCCATGGGGCTGATGCTGAGCGAGTGGCGCATGGTGGGCAACTGCAGCAGCTCGGGCAGGTCCAAGGAGCTGCGGTAATCCAGGGACTCTGCCCGGCGGTGCAGGGAGGGCCTGCTGACAGTGCTGGACTTGGCATCGTCAGAGTCGTCGTCTGTGCTGCCTTTGCCCTCCCCGGAGAGCAGGGACTCTCTTTCTCCCGACTGGTTCTTTTTCTTGAGGCTCGGGGCTCTGCCCAGGCTGTTCCAGCTTGAGCGTCGACTTCCCCAGTTGCTGTTAGTGCCCCAGTTGGCACAAGGGGAACTGCGGAGGCTGGACTGAGAGAGGAGAAAGACATTTGAGGGTTTGCTTGCAGGAGGAAGTCACAGAGTACGGCATTTTGCCCAGACTGGAAGACCCTTCTTGTTGCAAGGCATGTCTTCCCCTTCCAGCTTTCCTTACCGCTCCAATTTTACCATGCCAATGCCTTGAGATGGGAGCCAAGCACCCAGCTGTGCCCACACTGAAGGCACTCTTTGAATTACACCCGTAGCACAGATACCAATCCTCTGTGCTGCCTGATTTCCTACTGTCTTGTCAACATCAATTGTGCATAAAAACCGAACCCAAAGACACTAAGTGCCAAAGCAGCATTTTCTTTCCTCAGGTCCAAGTTGTTTCAGCACACAACTTCCCTGGCTTCCAAATGGGTGCTGGCACCTGAGTCACCCAAGTGTCTGTTGGAAACTGTGCCCAAATTTGCATTACTTTCTCTTCAATTTGCTGCACAAGGAGGTGGAATGAATGTCTTTCTCACAGCAAATTTCTGGCAACGATCAGTGTGTCAATGCACTTTGGTTGGCAGGTGGTTGCCACGATAACAGCACTTAAGGTCAGAGCAGAAAATCTAGAAGGAACACTCTTTTTCCCTCCATGGCTTCCTCCTAGCACAGAAACAAGGCAAACTGCCTTCCCCCTCCCCAGTGCTGGCCAGCTTTCCTCTGACTGCTTCATCTTCCTTTGGCTGGTGGCACTGACGTGCTCTCAGAGAAAGAATTCAAACCATGAACCACCCTCTCTAGCAACTCACAATCCCATGAAACCCCAAGGCAAATAACAGTCATCTCTATTTTCTTTTCAAAAGCATTACCTTGACTAAGCAGCTTACCAAAGGGGATAGTGGCTCTGTCTCTGTGTGAAGTACCTTCACGGTCCACTGCCTTGATTTGAACATGATATTGCAGTTACAGAGCAGAGGAATAGGATAGATAAGCAGCAGCAAAAATCCACTTTGTCTATTAAGTCTGCTCCCTCTGTTTTCACAGAGCTGCCCTCCCGCTCCCCTGTTGCAGGCAAAATGCAATCAGTTGCCAAAGCAGGCAGTTCCAGCCAGATCTCTGCTCCGCGAGCTGTGCCTGGTGGCAATCAGTCTGCTCACACCTTGCTTCCTCTATTTCCCCTCCAGCAGGGCTGCCGTACCATAACTGGGGCTCAGCTGCTGGGGTGGTTGGGACAAATCCTTCATTTCCCATGACATGCAGTGGATTCCAGCTACAACCCTAAAACACTGTGAGGGAAAGCAGACTTTGTCCTGCTGCACAGGAACACCAGGAGCTCCATAGACTCACTGACCTTGTCTGCGATGTTGTCACTGTCTTGCCACAGTATATCACACCCGTTCAGTTGTCCTTCTTGAATCTTTTCTCCTCCTGCCCTTCCACGTATTTTTCATCCCTATCACCTTCTCCATTTCCTAGCAGTGCATGCACAGTGAGGCACACATCAGCTAGCACTGCGGAGTTGTGGCAGTACCAGAAGCACCAGCAAACATCAGAAATCACTATGTATATAGATATAAATGTATACACACGTCACTTGTGCTGCTTGCAAGCACTTGAGAGAGATTCTTTAGCCATGAACACCTACCAAGGACTTCTGATCGTAGCTCATGGGATCTATTGAAGCATTACTCCCTCTCCTTGAGTCCACAAAAGTATGCACTGAATCCATGTGTGGGGAACACTTTGGCGTGGGCATTGGCGTGGCAGCTGTGCGCATGATGATAGGAGGTGGCATGCTTCCCCTGCCCTCCAGGTGCCCATTCGGGGTGACAGCAAGTGAGTACATCTTCATCTCTGGAGAGAAAACACATGGTGAATGCAAAGCTAGAGCTACAGAAACCACTCTTCAAAACAGACATTACTCCTTGGGTCTTCTAGGAACTCTGCCAAATGGAGATGAAATTTTGTGGGCAATATTAAGATTAACCCACCACTTTGAAAGGCATAAGGCAAATGTCACAAACTTTCAGGGGGCCTTCAGCCCTGCCTTCTTTTGCTCAGTGTTTCTGGGGATTGGGAGATTGGAGTTGCAGTTTTTTGGGTCTGGGAGAGAGTTTCCAAGGAAAGGACACTGAGGACTAGCTAAATTCACCCTATGAAGTTAATCTCTTCTCATTGACATAATCTATGGGACAGAGATTTTTATGCAGTTCTGATGTGCTCTGAGTTCCTCCATGTGGAAGGCACTAAGCAAACATCAGTCACTGTCTTTAGTTATCTGTTCAGAGGACAGGAAATGGAAACGGCTTCTAAACATCTCCACGCCTAAAAGAGTAAACCTTCTGTAACAGAGAAATCTCATGGTACAGCTCAGTGGCAACTGGAGAAAGCATCTATTTTACCTGCACGGCAAGTATGGACTGCAGCAACTGTCTTCAAACTGAAGACAAACCAGATGTAATGCCTGTAGCTCTGTGGAGTGCAGTAACACCCAAAACCAAAAGCCTAGTTTCAAACACATAAGTTAAGCTGAACTATCCCCAGTGTTGCTGGGCTTAGTGGATTCTGGTTTAATAACTGCAGAATCGCAGTCCTAGGGAGGGGGAAGGATGGGACCATCTGTGATCAGCAGGAAAGATGAAAGAGTCTGCAGTGAGAAATCCAAGTAAGCACATTACCCCTGCTATTTTTCCTCCACAGGCTGCTTTTGTAATGCAGCGTGCTTCTATTGTATCATCTGTTTAGTTGCTGGCTTGCGCACAGATATCTGATCTGCACCACAGAAGTCCCTGGGAACATTGCCACTCACTTCGAGGGGTGGAAGATCCAGCTCAAAATTTGCTAATCTGCAGTACATGTTCCTCTCGCCAGTGTATCTGTTTACAGACCAGTGGCAACGTAATAGAATTGTTAATGTCCGTACGCTCTTTAGTCACCGGTTGGCACCTAGGAGGCTTATGGAGACACACAGTTATTCACAGACATTGACTGACAGCGAGCTCAGCCCTGTTTTCTATTCTTGTACTATCTGAGAAGGTGAAAATATCTCTTTCCCCTAGAACTCTCTTATTATTTGAAATTGTCCAGCAAATAGTTGGTGCAGAGAAAATTTAAGCTGTGGATTTTCCTGCCAACTATTTGCAATGGATATTCATCTCATCGTTTGGTGCTTGGGACTTGTTGCTTGATCTGCAGATCCAGCAGCTCCGTCACCTTCCTGTGATCTAGCTCTGTCTCATCTTCCTCAACAAATCACTTCTGCCCCTTCTTCAGCTGAATTCCATCTGCTCACTACAATCAATATAATTTCCTTAGCTGAAATGAACCCTTGTTCAGAAGCATTTAAAGTAATCCTAACAAAAGCCCAAGCTGAAAATAAAAATACAGAGGAACTAAGCTGGCTCTCGTTTACCATTGTGCCATTCACTCTGTTTACATATCCGATCCCTTCCTTTCCCCTACCTAGCTGCAAACTCTACAGAGTGTAGAGCTTGTCACCTACTATTCCATGTTTATAATGCAGTAGTACAATGTGGACTTATTTCCCATCAATCATCAGGCTCTCCTGTAACACAAATAAACTGCAACACTTCCATCAATCAAACCTCACCTACGTGCATTTGTGTGAAACCAAAAGAATAGATGAGAACATGACTGATTTGAGAAGAAGACTTTTTGAGAAGTCGTGTAAGAATATTGCTGTCAGCAAACCATTCTGTGGTAACGATACAGAAGAAACGATGAGACAAAACTAAATATTACACTATAGCTGAAATTAGAAAAACATCTGTTTAAAGGAAATATCAGTGCTCATTTAGCTTTCCCAACATATTTTGCGTAGTGACTCTGTTAACATAGCTATCAGATTAATTGTGAAATGAAAGGGATTCTTCTACTTTCTCCTGTAAATTTCCAGGAAAGGACGATTGCAGAGGCTGAGTTGTAGCACAACTCAAATTCATGAGAAAACACAGAACCAAAATCCTACCTGTTGCTCGAAGGTCTTTCAGCTTCTCAAAATCATCATCGAAATTGGCAGATGTCTTGTCCTCATCTGTGTCTGACCTATTGGCATCCCCCTGCAGAGAGGAGAAAGGAAATTAATGGATCTGATTCATTTACACTTTAGCACAAAAGCCATTTGGATTATTTAGCAGCTCAGAGACACATTTGCTTCTCATGGTTAATTAGAGCATGGCCCAAGAACCAGGAGAGCAGAATGCAAAATTCCCTCTACATTGCCCTGGGGAATGACCCCAGGGAAGTCCCACTTGTTTAGTTTTGTTTTCACGCCTAGACAGAAAGGATGATGTTGTGATTGCAACTACTGTTCCTGCAATGTCGTTGCACTTCCTTTCTTGTGCCCAGCCTCACCAAACACTGTGTCCCAGGGGAGAACATGAAAGTGCAGATGTAATCAGAAGAGTGACTAAGAAAAACAGCGTTGTGGGGTTCCATATCTACTCTCTCCATGATTCCAGATGGAAGCACCTAGGTTTTAATATCAAAGGATGCAAAACGATTTTTCTTCTTTATCACTTCTTTGTCATCACTGCAAATTTGACTGAGATGTGAAAACCCAGCCCTAATTTGCTTCCTTCTCACTGGCTGGTAATTGAGATTATATTGGGAAATCTCTTGGCAACGTTGAAGCTGGGGTAGAAGGGAATGAAGCCAGCTTGCCTGGAAGCACAGCATCATCCCAGGACAGACAACAACAGCCAACCGCCCAGCTAGACTGGCTTTCCTCCTGGAAGCTCAATTATGTTCCTCGTTCACAACTATCCGCCTCTGCTACCAAAAATGACCTAAATAATGTACAAGCCTAGGACAGAGGACCTATTGTCAGGTTCTCCTCTGCTGGTGAGTCTGCAGAGAGAAGGGGTTCCCGCAGGCTATTGGCATGACTGGCTTGAGCCATCAAGACTGCAGAAAAGCTGTGCAAACTGGTAGCAAACGGCTGGGTTAAAGCAGCTGGTCCTAGGAGAAGAAGCAGAGTTCCTTAACTGATGCCTGAACAAATCACCATGGTTTCTAGAGATACGGTGCTCAAGTGTCAGCGAACTTAATTTCATCTGTGATGTATTGCTGACTGGTGCAGCCAAACAGACAGGATGACTGAAAGGCTTAAGCTCCCTTATTCATCTTCTCTGTTTTGGAGCAGAAGCACTAGCACAGAGTAGCTGAAAGACTTGCATAATTTTGGAAGGTTTGTCTGCTTCTCCGGAGCAGCTCTGGGGTAGATTTCAAAATGACATGGGAACAATGTAAACACAAATATGCAATTACGGTCCTCTTTGAAGTCTGGCTGCTTGTTGTCCTAAGCACAAATGAGGAATAGTCTGTACTAAAAATGGATCTGTGGCCATTTAAGCCTTTTCTTTCAGGGATATGCCTGCCAAACTTGCTCCAGAGGCAGATTGGAACCTGAGATCCAGCTGAGACTGTGTACCATGATTCACAGGATAATTTTTACTGTCCTTGCTGAAATACTGCTGATGGTTCAGAGCTTCAAGCAGCTCTAATATGCACCCTCTTAGCTGCGCAAGTCTCCCAGGAGTCGCTCTCCATCCAAGTGAAATAAGCACCTGAGCAAAGGGAGGAGTAGTGCACACCAGTGTCTGCTCTAACCACTAACAGCGTCACTTCGAAGGAGGGAAAAGTCAAAGAGGTCAAAACATGAATTTCTGCCATATTCCCAACATACCAACAGAACCAGAGATGGCAAAAGAAAACTTAGCTCCAACTTCTTCCTAGGAGTTCTCCAAGGAGATTGTAACAGTCCTTTGTTTACAACCAGAGCTAAGTTATGCATTTATAAGTGCAAGACTTGAACCAAGACCTCGTAGCTGAAATACAGCTCCGAGAAGGGTTTTCTGTGGCACAGCTGATACCTCACTATGAGACATCTGACAAGCCCATAGGCTTGATGTCAAAATATAAAATAAATGGTAGTGGAGAGCAAAATGTGCTCTGCAAATGTCATGCCTGTGGTTGCTGGCCTTTTCTGAGGCAGCACCGAGCGAATAATACAAGCTTTGAAAAGTACTCCTTACACATATTTAAATCATGGTCCATAACAGCTCCAAAAGGAGCCATTAAGCCTAAGCACGAAAGCGACAGCTAGCTCTGTAATCACGCACTCAGAGAATATTGCACGAGGCTGCCAATTTCTGGCTTCACAGAGGCACGTGATTCAGCCTCCAGGAGGGCAGGTAAGGAATGGGTCTGTGCCGCAGAAACGTACCTGCAAGCTGCCAGGTCGCTGGATGGAGAAAACTTTTTTCTGCCCTACAGCAGTCAGTAACAAAGGATGAAAACTGCGCCTGGGGTCTGCATGTGTAACACAGCAGCAGGGCGCTCTGCAAGAGTCCTCTGTGCCTAAATGCAGGATTGCTTGAGCTAAAAAAGAAGTCCCCATGCACTAAAGAGGCACCGCCAGACATGGGAATGGGTGGTAAATAAGAGAACTCAGATCCCAATGTCTCCTCTTTGCTATGAGCACCAGTGGTACCGGCAACAAGAGGAGCAGGAGCAGTTTCCAGTCATTCAGGTCACACTCGATGGTTATCATCTGTTTGGGTTTCCCTGGCACGTCCTCTTTTTCCACCCAGATTTGGTGGAATCAAAGGATATCTGACACACACCTGGCCACTGAAAAGCCTCCTCTCTGAACTGCCATATGGCCAACTGCATCATTTGCTTCTGGTCAAGCACAAGTACTCGGCATTCAGCTAACCAGTCTCCTAGAGGAAAACCCGTTCTGATCAGGAAAGCAGCCACTACTACAGAGCCTGTAGGAATACTGGTAATTCCTTGAATTGGTCTTACTAAGTTAGGGGCTAAAATGTCCACCTCCATCTGCCACAGGCCGCACTAGCACAGGAATATGGCAAAGGGGTTAGAGTACCCAGAGCAGAGCAAGCAGATGCTGAGATTGGTGACACGGAGAAAAGTACATGAGTTTGGACGTGAACAGCATCAGCTCAAGGCACTGCCACATGGAGTACAGCTTGGAGAAGCACCTCCCTGCTCTTTGTGGTGGATCTTCAGGGCATGGGCCCCACTGGACAAGATATCGGGATGCCCCTAATGCAGTGCAGAGCCATTCATTTTGAAAGTGGAAAGCTGGACTACTCCTATCTTCTCTGTGTGGGCAGGTGGCACTCACTGCCCCCAGGATCCATGAAACGGCCCTGAGCGACGTACATCAGGGTTGTTTTTTTCCAAACTGGGCCTTGGCTCCTGTTGTTTCAATTAATTTTCCTCTACTAATGCTGTGAGGAGGCTAGGAGGGATGTTTTAATAATGAATCTATGCAGACATCCTTGAAGGACATAATGTGGCTGTGCTGGCTTGAGAGAAGGGAATTGTTGGTCCATGAATATTTCAATTATATTCCATGGTCTGTGATGGTTTGTCTAAGTGTGATACAAACATAGCAAATAATAGCATGATGCCATTTCTGGGGAAAAAATGAAAAGTGAAAAAAACCCAAAACAGTATAAAAATAAAGTGTTTCTTTCTCCTCTTTCCCTTGGGAGCTAAGGCGGTGAAAACTGAAACCATTTTCTCATTTTGTTTCTCAGTCTCTGTGTCTCTGAAGTCAATCCAGCACTAAGCAAATTTTCCCCTTCTTGATGGTTGCAGAAATAAGAAGTAATAATTAAAAAATTCCAAAGCGTGACATAAGCCTTTTTGATACCACTACTCCTAGCTTCAACTAAGACTGGATGGTTTTTGCTAAGTCTCAAATTCATTTCCATTTCCATTTGCACTGGGACTTTGAAAAAAGTCCTTTTTTTTTTTTCCTGGATAATATGTATGTGCATATATATCAATGTATTTACAACCAAAATGGATCGTCCTTATTTAAAATAAATCTCCCCCAAATGGATCTGGTGTGATGTGAAAGGAAGATGGTGAAGAGCAGGATAAGGCAGGGGATGGTGGGTTTCAGCTACTCTTAGGATGCTGAAATTAGATCTGGAATGGACTGGAGAGAGAGGGAAACTTAGGGGCTGCAAGGGCCCCCACTTCACACCAGTCCTACATTTACACCAGTGTGGCCTGCTGCTCTGGACCATGTGGCACAGAATTGCCTTCACAGTTGCTGAGGTTCCTGCCTAGTTGGGATCAGGACATTGTATATCACTGTTGACTGAGAATGAAATACATTTCTCTAATCCTCTCCATGTGAGATGAGATACCTGCAGTTCGCCAAATTCCCTGCTCACTGACCTGTTACAGACATTAATTTTAGGTGTGGGCAAAAATCTCTTTAGCATTTATATGCCCTGTATCATCCTAAGTATCTCCAAATGTAATGTTTGTAACCTTGCAGTACAGCTTTTCTAACAGCTGTGCTACCAGCCTCAAATAGCACGTAAGGGGCAGAGTCTCCAGGAAAGGCTTGCATTCAGCCAGCTCACACCCTACCAGCTCCACATGACAAGTGTTGACCAGACACACGGTCTTTATGTGGTGGGCCCACCATAAAGAAACAAAACACAGGACGTAAGTAAGATTTAGGCAAGCAAAATCCATCCTAAGTGATTTCCTCAAAGTCACACTACACACTCTGCAGCAGATCAATCCAAGGGTTGATCGCCTATGTCTCAAAGAGTCCAGGGGACCTTATGTGCAAGGACAGAGCTTCACATGCCCAACCCAGCTCATCTGCACCCCTTAAAGTCAAATTTAGGGCTGCCTGCATGGCTGGAGGTTTGCACTGCTGCAGACTGATCTGTACAATCTTACCTACACATCACAATTTTTTTCCCTCCCCCTGCTCAGATCTCTTACCTCTGCCTGGAAGCCTTCTACCAGAATGGCAACCAGAAGGTTGAAGAGCACGTAATTGCCAAAGGTCATCAGGGCCACGAAGTAGAGCGCTGCCCACGAGGATGTAGATGCCATCCCATTGTACAGGACCACGTTCCAGTCCTCTTGAGTGAGGATCTGCAGAGAGGTGAAGGGCAAGACTGATTACTCCACTCCTCTCATGCATGGCAGCTGCATTCAAATCCTCACTGACATACTCATTTCTTCCTCTCCTTTTGACCTTTTCTAAGCATAATCATTAGCAGGTCTCATGAGATAAGACATCAAAACATTCCGTTATTCTGAGCTTTGCACATGAGAGCTCTCTCCTGGCCAAACCTCCCCTCTCTGCAGGAGGATCTAGCGCACTGCTGCCAATAAAAATGACTAGTTCAGATCCTAGATATGGCAACGTAAAGGGTGTGCTGGTCTAAGTCCTATTATTTGGTATGAGGGGGGTATTGTCTCCTTTGATAACCATCAGTAGATAACGGACCTGAGGCCAGGGCTGTTGTCCCCTGTGGAGCTGCTCTTTATAAGGCATCTGGACCCGAAGGAAAGGGTAGGACACATGATATTTGACATGATAAATGCCATAGGGTGGCTTAAGAAACTCAGGGAAGCAAAACACTTTCCATTGGGTAAAAGTACTGACAAACTGGGGGAAAAAAATACACATCTTCACAAAGCCTTGCTCTAAGGAACCTTCCTAAGGGATTTGCACTCTCCTAGCTTCACTGGAGCTCAAAAACCTAGGGGCCTATGAAAAACAGATGACAGACGCATGCTCCACATTAATTCAGGCTTACAACGAAAGTGGCTCCTGAAAACAAGGTAGCTTTGGGGATAGGAATGCAGTCGGCGGCACTGAGCCGTGTCTCTCATTAACCTTCATGGGATGCAGGGCTGAGCACTTGTGGTCCGTGCCAACTCTATTTCCCGCGGGACTGTTAGAATAAATGCAGAAGTCTGTATTTATGTTGGAAAAAAAAATATATGAACCTGTGAGACTAATGCTGATTTCTCCTGGCTTCTTTGTATGGAGGAAAACTTTGCAAGAAGTTATATTCATCCCAGTGAAGACTCTGGATTGCTTTGTACCTCAGACAATACTGTGGTGAACACCTACTCTGCATTTAGAAACTTCCCTTAACATTGTTTACACCGTGCTCCATTTGGTGCACTTAGGCTGTAAGGACTGAGCTTTTAAACAGAAAAGTCTAATCTTTATATTTAGAATGTCCTGGAAACAGCAGCTTATTGCTCCATTATGGAATAGCCAGTAATTTAAAATACATAACAGACCTTGCCTGCAGAGGAAACGTAACTTTTTACATAAAGACTTTCCCAGCATATAGAGCCAGCAACTCCTGCTTTGATTTGTGAAACTATTTTGTCAATCCCAGTTAAATTAAATTGTTTGGAAGTGCATTTTTTGGGCAATAAAAGCAGGTAAGGAGATAGAGATCTACAGAATAGGAACAGAGTGGACAGTAGACCATGGGTCTTGATCTTAACAACTATACGAAAGGAAAATAAGAGTGAATTTCCAAGTCTTCCCAGACTTTACTTTAACTAACAACAGATAGGTATAGCGATGATTTTGACTAGATTTCTCCATCAGAGTTTGTAGAGACCAGCTAACTCACAAACACAATCACTTTGCCCTAATAACTCTATGGCATGGTTTCAGTCCAAATTTGACACCTATTGGAACAGTTTTTTTTGAAAAGTGAAATAATTTGTCCAGGTGCTCTATGTTAAAACTTCATGGAGGACCCAGAGCTTACCTGAAACACTGTCACAATGGCCCAAAGCAAGGAATCAAAATTCTTTCTATCTGGAACTGTGTCTCCCGTATCAGTTTTCAGGCTGAACTTGCATCCAAAAAGATGCATGCCGAGAATGCTAGAGTAGGAAAAAAGGGAGATGGAAGAAATATATTATTGCAGGAAATACGGTTGCAGTGAGGACTGCAGTGATTTTTGGGATACTTTTTTTTCCCCCAGTGTTTTGTGTGGCAGTGGTATCTCCCAAGAAGATGGGCTCTGCACTACCGTTGATATGACCACTGATCAAATCCTGCCATTTAGTTCTTGTGTGTCATGTTTTGTAATAATTGTCTACACTGAAGTCAAATCAGGGATCTCATTTTTCTAGAAAACATCAAACTACATTGCCAGCTGCCTAATCTATCTGGTTTCCAAGAACAGGATCCCAAGGAGCATTATAGGGTCAAGCAGACAGAGGTCTTGGAAATCTGTATAACCTCCCTCTCAAATATGAGACTGGTAGAGTCCTGTTTCTGACAGCTTACTGAGACACAGCTAAATGAGCCTCCCAGGAACTCCAGAACAATTGTTTGACTGTTCTTGCCTGTCTGTGTTTTTCATTCACCTACAGAATTACAGTATTGCATGAAAAACTGAGACCGCAAAGAAGTAAATCGTCTGTTGAGCGTCTGCTTGTCAGTCTATTGTGAGCACTTCTGTCATGTAGGCAGCCTAGCAAACACGCTGCATTGTTATTCTGATCTATGTATTATTTAAGCGAGCCGAACGATTAATCGAAGGAGAGAAGCTGCAGCCTCTGGTACCTGAAGATAAAGATGAAAAGCATGAGCAACATGCAGAAGGTGGCTACGTTGTCCATTGTCTTCATCAGGACCACCAGCTGGCGGCGGAGGGCGGGCATGAAACGCACCAGTTTCAGCACCCGGAGCAGCCGAAAAGTTCGCAGCACAGAAAGGCCTCCGTCCGACTGGCCGATGATCTCCCAGACGCTGCAGGATGCAAGGAGAAAAGCTATTAACAGCAGTACTGCACTGTGAAAGCCCAGAGCAGGCTGGCTTCTTACAGGATATCACACCATTTAAGCCCTAAAAGGGTTATTTGCTGCTGCTTTTGAAAAACACCTCTGCTTCCCAGTTGTGCAGGGCCATATGCTCATGCCTAACCTCTAGCCTTTACAGCTGGTTTCCTGATTCTTTAATTCCCTTACTTTCTGTGGCTCTTCATAACACACCATGTCTCCTGCTAGGCTGTTTTCACTACAAACAGTCACAAGCCTAGCCACAAAAAGTGGATTGCAATTTTGTACCAGGCTAACATCCAGAGGGATTTACATTTGTGGGGATGGGTTGGTTTGATCAGTGTTTAATATTTAACAAGCCACAGACTGGTCTTTGTTTCCGGGCCTTTTCCCTGTTTCTTCTCACTTGTCTGCGGCAAAGGGATGGGCCAAGTGAAGCCAAGAGCACTTCTGTGTCTGCCCCAAATTACTGACCAAGGGCTGCATGGTGCTGCTAGAAAGAATCCCAGCGCAGAGAGGAGCTGCACGAGCTGCTGCCACGCATGCTGTGACATTCCCAGCGTAGGCTGGGATGGTGGTGCCTTGGGAGGGGATAGCAGAACACAGCCCTCTCTTCCCCTCCGGCTTGCCCTGTTACGTGTTAAACTGGGAGAGGGAGGGCACACTGCTGGGATATGGACGCTCACAGTACTCTTTTCCCAGGACCAGCCGTTCTGCACTTCAGTGGAAAATTGTCCACCGTGCCAGACATGTGGCGTAAATAGACCTTGCTCTCCATCTGCCAGGTCCATTTACTTTGGACGGCCCTTCTACTGGGGGGAATCTAAAAGGCCAGCGTAATTATAGCCCATGATAACCAGTGAGCCCTGGATTAACGCATGACACGTCATTCCTGTTCCCCATCCCACTCCCCAGCAGGCCTAAGCCCTTGGCAGAAAAGCCACAGCGAAGAAAGAACTGGCAGTGACCTGATGACAACTATGATCCCGTCAAAGATGTTGTATGGGTTCTTGATGTAGCCGAAGAGGCCAAAGGCAAGGAGTTTCAGGAGCATCTCCAGGGCAAACATGCTTGTGAAGACGATGTTACTGATCTCCAAGGCGTTGGTCAACTCATCCGGCTATGGGGCAAAAAAACAACATGGTCAAACAGATGTGCAGAGGAAATGGCCACGGGCTGGTATGTTCCTCCCCCTCTGGGATTTGTGCTAACGATGCACAAATGCTGTGGCTTCCTGCGTTCCTCTCGGAGAGCCACAGAGGCAGGTAAGTGTCTGAGGGGGACAAACAGACAACCATCACGGGCGGTGCCTAGGAGTTTTACTGGAAATACAGAATCCCAGCCCATTTCTGGAGCAACGGCAGAACAACTATGCCCAATATATGTGCCCAACAAATTGAAGCTACACAAAGAAGAGCACTTGTGCATTCTTGCAACAACAACTACCAAGGGTATTATGGCTTGTAAGTCTTGTATTTAGACTTGCATTGGTGAGGCTGTTTTTATTGCAAAGCTTTCTGTGTCCTGCTATATCCAAAGTAGGAGCACTGTCAACACAGCGTAGCTCTATTCACATACAAAGAAAGCGCTTTTCCTGCAGACATCTCTTAAAAGAATTAAGAAAACAAATACCTGTGAAAGTCAGTAGGATCAATAGTTTTATCTCCCTTGAGTGCCTTTGGAAATCACCCCTGAAAGCAAAACAAGATGATTTCTCCTCCTGGAATCCTGGTCAGTAACTTACAGCAAATCTTGTTAGAGCGACAGCAGCACGGCTCCACGTGTCAGGATTTCCTCCAGGATGGCAGTGGGTTTCTCTGGTTGAAGCTGGCTGTGTGCAGCTTACCTCTAAGAACTGATCTTTCCATTTCTCTCCTCCATCAGCACCGAGTTACCTTGGGCTACAACCTCGTGTTTCAGACACAGCCTCTGAAGTTCCTTTCCTGGGGAGTGCAGCGATGTCTGCCCAGCACCTGGGCTCCTGATTCACGGCAAAACCGTGGCACAGCGGGACATGCACAAAAGGTGGGCTGGGGTTTGTTACTTACTCGAGCTACTCCCCCTGACACCACCAAGCTCTGCAATGCGCATTTCTAATGCTCACGACCCATTCCTTTGTAAAAGAAAATGAGTCTTTTTCATTTCCTCCGTGTAATAATATTGTCTAGAAAAAAGGTGTTATTTTCATATCTGACTCATCTCCTGACTGATAATAGCTTCCTTTATTCCCCATCCGTCATTAGACGCTATGTTAATAGTTGGCAGTTTCTTGGGGGCTGTTGCTGCATTATTTGTGGCTCTGAAGGGACAAGACCATTGTAATACCACGGCACAACCACGTTTAACTCCACACCCTGCAAAGCAAATCCCCAGCAATTGAAGGAGATGGGGGAAAGAGTTAACTTGAAGCCAGGAAGAGCCTGCACATCCCCTACTATCGGCAGCGACAGTCTGTGGGCTGCTAATGAACCATCATTCAAAGGCTAAATTACTTTATGCAATAGACTGTCTTGTGCTCAACCATTTATCCAAGAGAAAGAGCACTAAGAGCCTCAGTCCTCATGATTATAATCCATACACGCTAATTACTAAGGGACACCAGGGGAAGGACTGTGCAATTCTCAGTTCTTTAGTCGCTAGCAAAGGGTGGCCCAGACGGCTGCAGGGAGCCCCGCGGCGGCACTGCCCCCGGGCTGCCCTCCTTCCACCTTCCTGGCTGCAGGGACAGCAGTTCCCTCTCCAGCAGCAATCAGCCCGTGCCCGTTCCCTGACAGTGCCAAAACATCCCGGGCAGAGGGCTTTCCTTCGCAAGGGAAGCCCAGCTGAAGGAGAGGACTGCTCTAAGATGGCATCTAACCAGCTCCCCAGCGCAGACAGCGCCTGAAATAGCCCCGCTGGCTGCCAGCCGCCGGTCCCGCTGCAAGCGATGGTGGTGACGGGACACCGCTCTGGCGGCATCCTCGAGCCATTTGTCAGCATCGTTATTTTTGTCAAACGTGGCTGGCACGTTCGGTTTCCCCTCGGCTGGGGTTATGCAAGAGCATTCTCGACAAGAGGCAAAATAACTTGCTAAATTCTTGCGTCCCTCCCGGCAGCAGCAGGAGCCTCCCTGGGCCGGGATGTGCATGGCAGGCCAAGGATGGCTCGTTAGAGGGCTGAGGCTGGGAAATTAATGACAATCGTCAGCAAGGAAGCTGCAGCTTGGGCAGCTCTGATGGGACAGAGTGGTTCTGTGGCCATATTTCTATCGGGAAACACAGGAAACCTGCCCACTGCTACCTACGGTACCATGCAGCCTGCAGTACAGCTGTTGTCTTGTCTGCTAGAGCCAAACCTGATTCTGTATTCCCCCAGTTCTCCTTGCTGCTGCCAGACCTGCTGCCAAGAGACACAATTTTATCATGAAAACTGGGATCCTTGGGGATCTTTTCAAAATCCCTAATCCTGGAGTTACATGAGCACGATGAGACAATTTTGGGAGGCCTTACAAAAAAGTTCTGTGTCCAGCCTGAAAAGCCCAAGCTGGACAAACCAGAAAACACCCTCAGGCAAATAAACAGAATTTGCTAGTTGTTATGCTCTAAAACGTCCTGTTCTGTAAGCCAACCCCAACATTTTTTTGCGGCCTGTTGAAATATGGGATTGCGACCAGTTAACGTGCCAGTATAATTGCCAGAACTGATTTGCCAATTTCCTTCGACAACTCGGTGTCCTTACTGCTTCCTCCCCAGCACCATGACTTTCACGTCATACACAAGTTCAGAGAGCGCAGACAAAAAGCTGCAGCAATCTCTCATGGGCAGGGAGAGAGGGCACGAGGGAGAGGAGAGGACACAGATGAGATCATCCATAGCCGCGATGAGAGGCTGATCCCGCGAATCAAGAAGGATGACGGGGGGAGCCTGGGCGAGGCTGACGCCGCAAAGCCTCACGTGCTTCAGGCGAGACCTTCATCATCCTTCAGTGCTCCTATCTGGGGTAAGGCAGAACTAATTCGGTGACAAGGACTGCTGTAACGTGAGATGTTTGGAGTGCAATCCCGCCGCGACCCGGAGGCAGGACCCACTGGGCAGAGACAAGGATGGATAGCCCTGCATGCTGGCCGAGCTGCTGATGTGAGCTTTTGTATTATTAGAGTGGAAGCTGAACAGCAGATGAGCCAAACATCCAGTGATACTGCCTTCAAATGTAATTACCTTCTTTCAACACCAACTGGAGCCTAGAAAACAGCCTGCCATGGATATTTTTATAGCTTATGAAACGGTTTGCTGCTCAGAGCACAATTCATTTCCCACTTTTCTCACTCCCTGATGAGCAAAGATCGAGGAGGAGGGTTAAGGAAGAGACACTTGGAAGCCAAGATGGATTTGGCCATTCCCCTGGAGTCAGCCACTAGGAGACACTGTTGTTTTGTTCAAATTCAAGCCAACCCCAGAGCACAAATTTTTCCAGGAGCCTTTTTCACTGGGAAAAACAAAATGTTGATCTGCTGAAAACAAAACTTTTCATGGCAAGGTTTATTTTCTGTCAAACTTCCTGGCTGGAAGAAAATGAAGTTGCAACAAAGCTTTAAAAATGCTGTGATGTCTTGTTTTGACCTTCTCAGAAAAGGAAATTTCAGGTTTTCTGCTTGAGATGTGGTTGTGTTGTGAAATGCAACTTCCTTCCTACCAAGGCACGGCTAACAAAGGTTGACATCAAAATGATGCACATCTAACAGAGTATTTCTAAAGTGGCATTTCTTGCTTTTTACCAAACACTTTCTAAGCCTTAACAACTCTGACAAGGAAACTACTTCCCCACTTTAGGGCTCCAAACTGTGTTAGTGAAAAGTTCCTTTTTCAACAGCCCTCATCAGCTTAGGATATCTCCATATCTTTTGCTGCTGCAACGCCTGACCTTTACAACGGTCCAAGTTTTCAGAGACAGGCCAGGCCAAAACATGGCCGGAGAGCAACCAGGCACCCATTGCACGATGCCACAAAACACCCAGGAATCCCCGCAATGGATGCGATGCAGGAGATGGTGGGCAATGAGGGGCACGAGAGACCACAGCACCAGTCCGAGAGGCTGGGATGGGAACCGCCACGCTGGGGACATTCAGCAGAAATGGGCACAGAGAAGGGCTTAACCTGCCCGTGCCACCGTCAGGTCCCAGGCAACATTCATACAGGGTTCAGGTCTGAATACAAATCTTACGGATTTCAGATGCAAATGAAAGCTCATACTGCAGGAGTAAGGTTCCCACCATTAAAGAGAAGGACAGAAACTCTCTGGGATCAATTCGCAAGATTTCAGCATCTCTGAATTCAAGTTTAAAGTAACAGCCTTGACTCCAAGCAAAACACGTCCCAGGAAAGCACAACCACCTCTGCTCACTTTTAGGCCATAGTTATGCTGCGGAATATTTCAGTGATTCAAAACCCTGTTTTTATTAGGGACAAACCTCAAACATTTCAGCAGTTCATTCCAAGTTCAGATAAACAGACAAAAAATCCTTTTCTAAATAGTTTGGGTCTGAAAACCTCGGAAGACTAGTGTCTTTCTGAGAATCTGATACTTCTGGTTTTAGCGAGACGCAGCACAACCCCAGAGCCTTCCTGGAATCGGGAGAAAATCAATAAAAGAGAAACCCATAATGGTCAAATTATTGATGGCCCCTACAAAGAGAGGATGAAGAAGAACAGGAGTAGGGCTTTGCAGCCTTAGATTCTCGTAGTGCAGCTGCATTACTGTGTTTTGGCAAGTCACTTTATCTCTTTGTGCCTTTCCTTATCCTCTCACCCATATCCTACCCTATCTCTCTCGACTGCAGCATCCACAAAGACCTTATTCTATGTCACTGAGGTTCAGCACCCAGCAGGATGGCACCGTGCCATGGCACCCTTGAGCACCTTTTTGCTCTGATACTGAGAATAAATAATCATGCCTGCACCACGCTGGAGAAAAGGGCTGTTAGACGCCTGGTCCGTCCTGGTGAATGAACAGGGAAGGAAGTTTCTGGAGTAAAAAGATGTGTTTTGCTTCAGAAATCCCCCCCGAGCCCAAAGCAGCCGTTTGACTCCTCCTGAACAGGGAGAGCTGAGGCTGGCAGAGACGCAGAGGAGTGGTAAACAAATCCAGAACATTTAGTCTCATAAACATCCTTTGCACTTGTGTTGTTTTTTCTCTAGTCCTGGGCCTAAAGCTGTCAATGGGATTTTGAACACGTGCTTATCTTCGCTTTTCTGCTTTGTATTTTTAAGCTCAGTCTGCAGAGACTCCAACCAGGAAGAGGAGACATCATAAACTGTCAATTTACCTTTTGCTTCTGGACACGCTACATTTTCTTTCTTCACCCCATTTTCAAGGGGCTGTCATTTTCCAGCTACCAGCTACTGCACTGCAATGGATCTCACCTGCCTGCAGGCTTTGGCATCATCCTCGTTTCATGGAATTAAAAACCAAAGGGAATGCAAGAGAGCGGCAGAGAGCAAGGGAGAGGGAGCATTCGGGCTAACTATGAGGAAGTGGAAGAGAAAGGGAAGAGCCAAACCACAACTTTTTGCATTAATAAACCCAAACCGTGTCACTTAGTGCAATCCTGGATAACCCACGCAGCACTAAGCACCGTTACTTTCTAACACGTCTGCAAGTTGCAAAAGCACACCGGGACACCTGCAGCCTCTGCCACGGTGTCGCCAGCTGCAAAAAGGCAAGAGTCCCACGAAAACCATGCAAAGGGCCAGCAACACAGTGCCAGGCTCCTCTCACTGCCTGACCTCCTGCTCCAGCCGCGCTCCAGCCTCCAACCTCCGCCGTGAGGAGCACCGCGACCGCGACCCTCCGGGCTTCATCCTCGCCACGAGAGCTGCGAGGCGGACGGAAGCCCTTTGCATCCCATCCATCGCACACCACAGAGCCATACTTGAGCCAGCTTTTCCTCTAAGGGGGAGATTAAAGCCTGCTTGCTTTACGCACTGAGCCACGCAGCCTCCTACATAACTAATCTGTTTAACCGATGGATTACTGGGCTCCCTATTACATTTGTACGGTTTACGTGCCACTGTGAAAGCAATCACGAGGTGAAAGTCAGTTTGCTGGGACAGATTAAAGAGATGGTTTGGAAGGAATTAGTATTTTTTTAATAAGAAATATTGTTCAAAAATGGTGGAAAACAGCTTAAATGAGTTTGAAGCATGGGCACCACAGGAGGGGAGCAAATCAATGAAATTGCTAAAGAGAGCTCAAGAATACAAAATGTTCTTCTAACTTTTTCTGAAAAAGCAGAACATGTGGGAAATGCCTGTACAATGCTAATATAATAGGTGGACTCCCACAGTCAGCATCAGCCTGGACCCGTACGCCTTCCAAATACATAGGGAGAGGGGCTGGGTAAAACCTTGCGTGGCGCTGCTGGAGGCTGGGTGTAACCCACGGAGCAGTGCTGGGATCTGTGAGCTGCAGCCTGTCTCCTTTCTTTCCTCTGCTCAGAGTTCGGTGCCCATCCCAGCACCCAACTCTCCCCATCCTCCCCGTGCACCACAGCTCCGTACACCCAGCATCGTCCCCACAACCTAACACTCCCACAAGCTCAGGTTTTATGTTTGGGACCCTCAACTGCATTTCTTGCACTCTCACTTCAAAAACTTGCATCAAACACCAGTTTCTTGCCCACATCCTTTTCCTACAACAGGTTCAACCAAGGAAGAGCCCCAGCCTCCTCACGGAGTCTCTGCTCGTGGACCAGGAGCTATAATTAACAGCCACGTCACAGGCATTTTGACATGAGAGCAAAATACAGAGCAAATTTTGTCCAAAGGACACACAGACGGCGATGGCAGCCTGCACGGGGGCTGAGCACTGCCAACAGCTTCACTGAAAATCAGGGCACGTGCCCGAGAGGCCAGCAGGATTACTTTAAATAAGAGCAAGAGTGATCGGGCCCATGAACCTCGAGAGCAGATGTGGGTGCTGCTAAAAGGCAGCCCTGGCTGGGCTGGGCTGGGGAAGGTGCCTCACACACCAGCGATGAGATGTAGGGGCATAGCGTGGCTGAAATGCAAAAATGTGAGCACCAGAAATGGGTGAGGGAGCGATGCTGCGACGTCTCGCATGCCGGGAATCCATTCTGCAGCAGAAGAGATGAGGTTGCCCTAAGCTCCGCAAGCTGTGTGCGTGTTTTTAGTTACAGCTTTCGCTCCGGCGTCTATAAAACACTTTGGGAAAAGGACCTCTTAGAGGGGGTTTGAAGAGCCAGGAGCTCGCAGCTGAAGCAGAGAGCTGTCAGGGAATGTAAGTGACATCTCAGAAGGCTGCCAGCAAGTGTGAAGGCTACGTTTTGACCTTTTCTCCCCTTTATTTTTTTTGCTTGTCAAAGACCAAAGTAGATAATACTGATATTTCTAAGGTTAGAAAAAAAAGGAAAGCACTTCAAGACTTGGCTTCTTTCCTCCTCTTCATTCCCTGCCCTTAATTTGACCTTAAAAAAATAGGAAGAATAATGCAATAGCAATTGAATTTCTGCATTTGAAAATATTTCTTTTATAAACTGTTTTGATGTAGTTTATTGACCACAGCATAGGACTCTTATTGCATTACAATCAACTTCAAACCAGCTTAATTGATCTAGACTATGGCACAAACCACGGAAATTGCCTTACCTTCGTAGGACATAGCTTCACTTAGTAGCAAAAATGGTTTGGTTGGTGCTTTCCCATGCACACAAGTACAGATGCAAACTATTTATGCTCTCTGGCCTTGGAAAGAGACCAGGGACTTGAACCGGGATGCTCCAGCTCCTAGAAGCCTGCCCTGGTCACCAGGATGTTTGCTATTCTGAGGTGCCTTCTGCCCTGCATTTGACAGCCAGACATCACCACCTCTCCGAGCCAAAAGCCCTTCTCAGGGAGGGCTGAACTGTTGTTAATGTCTTTACTAGAAGCTGGGGCTTCAGTGAATTTGTGCTTTCTGATGAAAAAAATTGTTTTGCTGAGAGATTCCCAGATCTACTACTTAATCCCTACTTAAAAGTAGGCTGGAAAGAGAAAGAGAGAGAGATATCTCCTCCTTGTGTGTCCTGATAAATGTTCTCTCTCTAGCTTTGGAATTAGAAACAGCAAATTTATTCTCTTAGTCACCTCCACTCTCAGGTTTTATGCCTTCCTCTAAATGGGATCCTTCATGTGGAGCGATAACAGTTTAATTGAAGGTAGCTGATGGTAATTTTTCTTCCTTTCAATTGACCTACTTGATCTCCTAATGCTCCATGGAATTGCTTTTACCTCTCTGCTCTGTGGCATGAAAGTCACTGCTAATAATTACTTACCCAACTGCATATGGTCAGACATGCAAAATGCACTGCTCCTTTCTGGGGCTGCACATAGGGCATCAGTGGAGGAGCGAAGCAAGCTGCACAAACACCTGACGTACTCCAGTATTCCCCCAAAAATGCCATTAGAGTCAATGTCATCCAGCAATAACCATAGACTGAAGTCATATACACTCTGGGCCATTTGTGTGAATCCTTCACGGTCACTGGGTACTGACTCCTGGGGATGTTTTCTACAGAAGAAACCTCGGCTGCCATACTTCTGTCTCTTGCAACAAGAGCTACGGATCAGGGAGGTTTTGTTCTCTGGGATAATCAGCTCCTCTCTGTGACTTCCTTATGAAGCTTCCCAGGCCCAAGGTCCCACGTGGCACAACGTATTTGCTGCATTACTTTCCCATTTCTCACTTTCATTCAGCAAAATGCAATTTCGCTTTAAGTGGCATAAACGCCAAGCTGGATTAGATCAATTGCTGTCTTCTCCACCCTCAGGAGGAAAGGACCTGGGCAATCTGAAACGCTATCGGCAGCATCATGCAAAACTACTGCTATTATCACTGAAAAGTAGGCCAATCAGCCGGATTACGTCTTGATGGAGGATCACTTGGTCTGACAGATGGCTGAAAAGATAAGACTTAAATGAAATAAATAAACAAATACGCCCCCCCTGCAACAAGGCCAGAAGTGTCTAGGTTTAGTTATTAAAGGAGAAGCCTCAGGTGGTGATGCACGAGTCCCACCACGCATCAGGAGATGCCTCTGGCAACTTCCCGACATGTCAGAAGCGGACCTATTACTTCTGCCCCTTCCTTCTTCCCTTAAGCAGCCGTTAAATATCCGCAGGCTTCTCTCCAGGAGCAGGCTGCCATCCCACCCCACGTCGGCTTCGTTCCTTTAAGAGCGCCTGGCGAAAATCCAGGGAAGTTGTACGGACTGAATCATCCCCATCCATATGCTGGTGGAGACCTTCAAAGAACCAGCAGATCTGCGAGGCGTGACATCGCTTTGCAAGCCCTGTGTTGACTCTCATCCAATATATTTGGCTTATCCCTCGCCATAAAAAAATTATAGTCGCACAAGGAATTATATGCACACAGCTCTTGCCCGTTGCAAAGCTTTTTGGTCTTGACCACTATCTGCGCTGAAGGCAACAAAAAATGGCCCAAATTCATCAGCCTAATGCCCTAAATCAGCTTCGCTGGATAATCACAAAGCGTACATTTTTAAAAAGATAATGCATCATGGATACTGATTAATTTATTAATATTTAGGCATTCCAAATCATTAACTAGAAAGAAGAGCTGCATTCTACAGTTTCCTTTTGGATATAAACTGAGTCACAGGATTTCAGGAACTAGAGAATTTAAGAAAAAAAACGCACGACATTGTGGGACATGCTGTAAAAGGACAGACGTGAAGAACATGGAAATAAGCTACAACCCCTCAGCGACAAAAATGGACATATAGGCTCTGCCTCGAGGAGTCTGCATAAGAAATCAAGGTTAATTTTATTTGCAAAAATCTTGCAGCCAAACTAGAATTGTGCATTTTTGACTGTGCGCAGAGACTGTGGTTATAGCGTGTTCATCAGGGAGGCTCTGCCCATGTCCATTAAAGGTGGTAGAAACATGAAGATTGAGAGAATAAAGAACCGCTTCCAAACAATTTGACTGTACTGCAAGAAGCACCTTTCGCAATGATTATATGATCTTTTCCCACAGCCAAGCAACAGGCTTGCTCTCCGATAACAGAGAGATCAAAGGCCTTTGGGTTGTCATTAGCAGGCAAACTCAATAGAAGTTGTTTACTTCACCCAAGCTAATGGCACTGGAAATATTTAATCAAAAAATGGACACACTCTCTCTATTACTGCCAAGATGATTCAGAAGGGGCCACTTAAATCTATTTTGTCAAGCCATTACTCATCCCCTGCTAATAGACCTTTATGGAGAGTCCCTTTGAATAATGCACATTCGTGATTTGTGGGCTGTGTACTGGTATTAGGAGACAAGGCGCATCAAGAAAACACGACAGAGGGCTGCTGATGGGAAGAACAGGACGGGGAGTGTGTTTAGTCTACAGCTGACAAAGACCTTGTCTCTGTCATCTCTTAAGCCCAAGGAGAGGAAACTGAAGTGGACTGATGGGGAAATATGCTCAAGGAGAGGATGGTTCTCCAGAAAAGTTTGAGCAATCTGCTGTAATTGACCTCTGACAGCTGAGTGGAGAAAGGAAAGATGAAGAAGATCAGGAGAGCTTTTCTACAGAGGTTCAAGGATCTTCATATAGAAAAAGAAAGCAAAAACGTTGGGTGGACATCAGGAGAAAATGTGATGGTGTCACTCCCACTACAGCAGGGATTGCCTACTTGAACCTCGATTCTTGGGGTCACAAAGAGAAGGTTCAATGCCTACATCGAGATGCCAAATGTTAGGATTCCCAAGCTCTTTTCCTAACTCCTAGCTTTGAAACTCTCCATGGTCCTCAGCATGTATCAGACATTGGGGCACAGGCAGTCAGTTCCTCATGGGCTTCCCTTGGGCTGTGCATTAATTTTCATTAGCTAAGGACTCTCACCTTGTGGGGTTGTCTTAAAAGATATAAAATGACTTATGACCCTCATATATTAAGAGTTGATCCTGACATAGAGCAAGATGACGGACTGGGTAGGGTGAGCTCTATCTGCTGTGATTTTTGTGATGTTTTGCAAAACGTCTCCTGAGCTGTTAGGATCCAGGCCACTGATTTTGTGGGTAGCTACATCTTACTGATCTTTTTGTAAAGTGACAACGGTCTGTCCTCAGGGACATCTTATAGGGGCAACAGAGTTAGGGGAACCTCCATCCTTTTTGTTTTCCAAAACAGAACTGTGCTTGGTACAGACTTGGTTTTGATATAGTTTCTCTG
This sequence comes from Anser brachyrhynchus, assembly GCF_964034855.1. Taxonomy (NCBI): domain Eukaryota; kingdom Metazoa; phylum Chordata; class Aves; order Anseriformes; family Anatidae; genus Anser; species Anser brachyrhynchus. Next base: position 15,523,862 of record NC_137733.1, read on the forward strand.
CAGCTTCCAGAAACACTCATGAAGAGCTTAAGATTCAAAACCTTCATCGGCATGGAAATGATTATCTGCAAATCCACATCTGTAACACAGGCAGCAACTCCTCTCTGCATCAAAGACATATGCTGGGAGCCAGCAAAACAAATTCAGGGAAAATCCACCTTCCCTCCCTTCTAGCAAACCTAAAGCAACCCCAGCGATTGTTACAAGCTTATTTTTGTCCCTGAGAACACAATGCTGCAAACAGCCCAGGGTGTTCTAGCCTGCAGCCAAAGCAGGCAGATGGGAACTTTCGAGCTGCCACACTGTTCCTGCAAGTGAATTATTGATACATTCTTCTTAGCCATGAGCAGCACGCTAAAGTGGCAATTAAAACCATCCACGATGATCAAAAAGAAAAAGCAAAGATGGGAAGGTACAAAACCAGAGCCTGTATTTGCCAGCAGCCTGCAGCGTGTGCTATTACAGCTAGCAAGGAAGGCTTTGGGTCCTGGTCTTTCTGATAAGTTTTCAATAACAGCCCGCACCAGGACCAGTGAGCAACACAACGCTGCCATTCCTGCTGGAGGCAAGGGCATGAGCTGCTCCCGGGAGCTCGCTGCCCCCTTTTAGCTTACGCTTGTGCGCAATACAGACCTTCAAACTCATAAATTTAAAAATAGCAATGGCAATCACCCTCATCCCTCCTGCTCCCTGACACAACAGCCCTTTGTTTTACAAGGGCAAGAAAGGACACACGAGGTCAGAAAGGAACTACAAGATGGAGCTGCCCTTCAGCAGCATCCTTGGACGTGGGATGAAGAAAAGCTGGGAATTACTGAATATGAGCACAAGCCAGCTGGAGAGCTCAGCAACTCTTGTCCCTCTTCACATTCACCATTTCTATATTATAGATAACTATCGGATTTTCACGTGTTAGAATTGCTCGACTTCAGTGGAACCACCACTGAGTTTAAAGCGTGTCCATGTTTTTACCTTGTTGACAAAAAAAAACAACAAAACAATAACTGGAATGATATTAAACCACTACCAATTTTCAGAGATGACCAAAGAACAAAATTCACTGAAAATAACTGCTCAGGCTTTACAATGTGTAGCAATATTTCTATCTAATACTGGGAGAAGAACACTCAGATTTGGAAAACAAGACTTTAAAAACAAGGAGGTGACTTTCCATTGAATTTTTCTCTTTCCTTACATGAAATATGTCTTACATGCTGTCATGCCCCAGATAAACAGTATGTTCTACATGATCTTAGAGATCTTTTCCAACCTGAATGATTCTATGTTTCTATCTTGACGGGAAGAAAATGATGCGGAAAAAAAAAAGTCATTATGATAGAATATAATGGAATAAAATCATTGCTAAAATAGAGAAATAACAATTATATTAGCCCTAATAACAAAAGCACTAATTAAAATTATTGTAACTCACTAGTTTTACAAGGCTGCTGTGCCAAGCTGCAGATGTAGGGCTGCTGAACACCTGAGAGCAGAGGCTCTCTCCCCAGGCTGGTGGAGTGGATGCATTTGGTTTTGGAGGTCGTTAGTTCAGCCTTGATGCTTTGGGCAAAGGGAACTGTCACGCTAACGCTAATTACACTGCTAATAGCAACAACAACACCTCTCCAATCACCAGCACTGATGTGAACGGCGAAGCGATGCAATTATGCACTGCTGTTGTTTCAAGTGGAGCTGCGAGGCAGAGAAAAGCAAAGGTGGAAGAGGCCGAAGACGCCTCCTGATTTACCATCTCGCAGCACTTGCTCTGTGGTAGATGCCTGGTCGGGGTGAAGGGCCAGGCAGCCCTTTCTCTTCCTCCCTCCCCGTGCATGGCCCTCGAGGATCTGTGCTGCTTTGCCACTGCGCCCCTGAATTGATTCCCTTGTAGTGCGCAGGAACAGAGTCAGGAGAAACCCTCCAGGCGGAGGAGATGAAGTGCAGCTCAATGACCTCCTGCTCCCGAGAGCACCGGGGGCAGCACCCGACCAACCTCACGGCTCTGCCAAGCTCCTGCCCACCGCCACGTTCACCTGGGGGAGATCTGTCAGAACGAGCGACAGCTCAGACGAAGCAAAACCAAAATGGATTTTGTTCGCAACCTGCCTGCGTGCCACGTTCGAGTTTTCCTCCTGGCAGCGTTTGGCATCCTGCCGCGGCTCTGACGAGCGGGAGCGACGTTCCTCCCGCAGCGAGAGCCCCGAGGAGCGGGCGGATGAAGGGCTGCCCCAACACACTGCCATAGCTGGGGCTCACACGCATGCCGCCGCACCAGGGCTTGCACCCACTGCCTGCCCTGGGAGCAGGGGCGAGCACCCCCTGCTGAAAAAACAACCCTAGGAGAAAGCCAAACTGATCCGTATCCTCCGAACAGCTACGTCAGCTGTCATATGAAGCAGGCAAGGCAAGGCTTTATTTGCAGAGAGTGGGAGTGAGAGAGAATTTAGATGCAATCTCCAGCGTGGTGGCTTTAATAAACGAGCAAAGCTAAAACAGCCATGTGCAAGCGGAGAGCCCTTCAGAAAGCAACGGAGCTTGCAAACGTTTCGGCCCCAGTGGAAATCCTCCTCCGGCACTTCCAAAGCCGATAGACCACGGCGAAAGCTGTCAAATTATTTTATTGCTTAGCCCCCCAAAGAGTCCAGGGGTGAGACACACAGTGGATCTCAAGCAATTATTTGCTAAACATCAGGACTTGCTCAAATGCTCTTGCTGGAGAAGGTGGCGAGTGTTTCCATGGCAATCAGCTATTGCCTTGGTGACCGTGGACCCGGACGGGTGCTGCTAAACCACCGCGACCTTTGGACATCTGAGCACAGCGAGGAGTTTCCCCCTTCGCTGTCTAATGATTGTTTTTTTTGTTTTTTTTTTTTTTCCACTTCTGAGTTCAGCCCTGTCTAAAAGCTGCCCGAGGTGGTTGTGCTAGGGACGGCGAAGGCGCTGTGCTCTCCTCGTGCTTGCCGCTCTGCTCCCCAGCCCCGAGCTGCCTTCTCCAGCAGCCGGGCAGACATCACGCCTGGGTGCAGCGCCGGCTGCTCCTGAGCTGGCCCTCTACCTACAAAGTTTCGGATTAAAGAAGCAGAGAGGCTCAGGACTTCGTTAGCCCAGGCATCAACAGTACACTAATCTATAAGGCATTTAAACCGTTTAAGAGAGGTCAAATGGGGAGGCAGCTGGGTTAACACGGGGAAGGAGTGGGCCTGCACATAAAAAGGCAGCTTTACGCAGAAACTGGTGCTCTCCTAGGCAAGAAGTTCATCTAGATTTTTGAGTAAGAGTAAAAAAAAATATGCATGTCTCCCTCCAAATGAACTTCAGGTAAACTTCATGCTATCATAAAGCTTTAGCCTGGGCTGATACAGCAGAAAATTGTTGCATCTTTGCCTTTGAGAATTTCCGCTGGTTTTCTTCCCAAGTTTATCAGTGAAACGCACACTCCTTCCTAGCGACCGGCAGCCCCAAACCCGACTGACCTGAACGATTACATTAGTTTCTTGTTAAATTTCTATAAACCCCGCACCTTGCAACTCCAAAGCGGTTTCTATGGTGATGCTAAAAAAAACCCCACAACACCACAGAACGACACCTTCTGGGTGCTGAATTTGGCACAGCAAAAACTTGGGTGAGCAGCGAACGTGGAGTGAGAGAAGTGGATTAGAGCCCCAGGACACGGCTGCTTACCCGGAGGCGCAGATAAGGGGGTAGGTTACCGCTCTGGCTGCCAGGCGTTAACCAAACCGACACGCGGCGCTCGGCATCACACAGAGTTTAATTAACTGCAATGGCAATGGGGCATCAGTACGGGGGGAGGACAGCCTGCCCGGCCTCCTTACGGTGTGGACGTGATGGGGAGAGGCAGGGACGTGAGCATTTGCAAGGCAGAAGCAGTTCTCCTGCATTTAGAGGTTTCTGAGAAGCGCAGCGAAGCCGCGTCTGGCTGCCTCGCAGAGCAGCTCCGTCCCCTTCATCTGCAGAACTGGGCAGAGGAGTCCAAAGCCTGCAACTTCCTACACAGTCTATTTTAGAGCCTTAAAAACAAAAACAACGCACAACAGGAAGGATGTGATTACTAGAAATGTCTGAACTCTCCCACACCCCGGCCCCATCAATCTTGACAGCTCCATTTGCTCCGTTAGAGCTTTCCCATCCCACCCAGCTGGTCCGGCAGGAGCAGCGCACTCCGCTCTGCGGCGATGCCCGGCTCCCTCAGCACCCATGCGAGGTCCCAGTTTGGCTCTGCCCCCTTTTTCCCAGGCAGTCAGACACGGAGAGGCAAGCAGCATAGCTGAAACATCCCTTCTCGTGCTCGCGCAGCTGCCCTGAGCCACGCTGAGCCCAAACCTGAGCGCAGAGACCCTAGAGAGAAACGGCCACAAGCCCTATGGCTCTAACGAGACCTTCTATACCAAGCACACTATCCCAAGCATATTTAATGCGGCCAAAGTGCTGCTTAAAATGGCCAAAAGCCGTTCTTTAAGCAGATCTCCGTTAGAATCAACCAAAGTTCAGACTTCAGCCCGCGGACACGCAGCAGTACGAAGCACGCAGCAGGCAGGGCACTGAGCGGCGTGGTGTGCCCTTGCTCCTCGGAAGAGAGGCAGAGCACCTCCAGCCACGGTAATTGGGACATCTGTTTTGAAATGAACACAGAATGGATGGCATGTAGCGCTGCCTACCTCCCGGTGAGCGGTCACCCCTGGGATTTGAACATATGGCTGCACGGAGTCTGGCTAGTGCCAACCTGATTCTTAAACTATTAAACCATCCCCTCAGGCTCTGTATCCTGTGCTGTCTGTGTACATTGTACAAGGGAAAAGAATTTGATTTGGGGTTTCGAGAATTTCAAACAAGGACATACAATTAGAAAAGTATTTGCTTCAGATGATGATAAATAACCCGGGACTAGAGAAACTCAGAAAATGTCTGTTCTTTGCTCTGGTGTGATGACATGAAGCCCTCTGCACTGCTGTTTTACATGCTTTCCCAAGAGCCCAAGCTTGTTAACCTTCATTTTACTGCATGTTTTCAGAGGAGTGACAGCTGCAACAATAAATATGGCATTCAGATTTCATGCTATAGTTAAAAAATCAAATATGTATGAACTCCTCTGCTATTACACACTGACTAGCAAGGGAGAAAAAGGAACAGGAGGAAATCTATAGCATTAAATCATTTCTGAAACACAAAAGGACTTCTGCAGGCTCAGGTGGGAAGCATCTGCTGCAGGGTCAGTATCTGTTGGTCTCGGCGTGCCCGTCCATCACTCACTCACAGGTTAAACAGCCTCAGGAACAGGGAGAGTGTGTGAATGAGAAGGGATGGAGCAGAGGCATAACTTGGCCATCCAGCTTCCTACACTAGAGCACGGGAGTGATTCCTGCTACTTCGGGGGGTACCTGTGTGTGCTGGTACTCTGGCAGCAGGAAGGAGGGGTAACGTGAAATAACGTAAGCCCAGCCTGAAGCTTCGGAGATCCCAGTGACACCCTGAAGAGGGGACGGAGCTAGGGAAAGAAGAGAGGAGAACAAGAGGAGGAAGGGGAAAGCTCTTTTGGATATCTTTGCGAAGTGTCGTGCCGGTGAGCTGTCCCTGCTCCCACCTCTGGCTCTAGGGGCTTTCAGAGCGTTTCGGCTGCATTTGCAGCTCCCATTAGTCCTCGGCATAAACTGGGATTTCTGGCATTTAATCCCCCCGCCGCACTTCCACGCTCTGCAGCCCAGTCTCTTGTACCCTGGCACCAGCATCAGCTGGTACCTGCCAGCATTCCGCCATACCACACTAGTAGTTCTGTTAAAAGACATTTAAGATGCTGATCTCTTATTCTGGCAGCTTCAAGAGACCTTAGCACAAGTGAGAAATACAGCCCCCATAGCACAGGCCATTCGCGAGAAGATAATTGCCCGGCAACCCACGCTGCTTTCAGACTCTGGCTGAAAGGAGTTTACACAAATGACTTCAAGCTGCGTGCGCTCCCCGGCAGCAGTGACCAGAGATGAGCAATGGTAACAGGGCTGATGGCTCTGAAACCTTCACCAAGAGAAGAAATAAAAAGCCTGATTCTCTCCGACACCGAGCAGCATACTGCGGTTCGATTTATTTCTTATGGATTGGATTTCGGGCAGGTTGGAGCTGCAATGCTTCTGCCTAGCCTCTGGATAGCTCCCAGAGCAAGCGGCACAAGGGGAACCGCAGGTGGGCACACTCCTCCTCCAGAAGAGCATTTGTCACTCAGCAAAAAAGCCCTCCCAACGGGGGGAGTCACACCATCTACTGCGGGGAACATCCAGCGTCGCTGTGAGTTACATTTGAGCCGGATGGTGAAATGCGAAACGTGAGCACGACCCAAAAGCTCCATAGGTAGAGCTGCTAGGAGCAGCCAGCACGCTTTTTCTTCCCAAACCACCTCAATCCAAACTAATTTTAAAGCGCAGACAAGCCCATGTATAGTCATGCCTGGAGCCAGAGAACTACATGATCCGTCTGTCTGCAGCAACCCCAATTCCCCTTGGAGTACATAAAATAAATAAAAGCCTTTTCTTTCTGCTGCTTGCTCCCAGAGCACTATGGTAAGAAGTTTTGGATACATCTGTGCATGGGACAGGGACAGGAACAGGCCAGGGGGAGAGGATGTGTTCGTTTGTACGAGCATCAGGCAGCAGAGACAGCTCCTGAGAAACGAAATGCCTTCAGCGGGGTGGGGAAAGGAGCCACGGGGTCTTCCTGCCTCTGTCCCCCTCGGTGGCAGACCCGTGGCCGTAGCAAGCCCCTCCACCGGTGCTACACGGCCTGTGCACAGCGTTTTTTCCCAAATTGGGAGTCAGGCTGTCTTTAAAGGCTGTAAACCAGACAGAGCAAACAAAAATAGAGCTCTGAAAGAATGCATGCAGGCATGCCAAATCTCCCTTGTTTTGGAGTAAGAGTCTCACTCCTTTCAGATGCAGCTTTCTCCCCCCACCCTCTCCAATCCATTTATAAAAAAAGCATCCTGATCTTGTAACAAAAAAATCAGAAGGAGGTTTCAAGGAGACATTTAAAGCTTCATTCATAATTCTGGATAATCTCACTGTCCCAGCTGGAGAACCCTGGTTAAAACCCGAGGAAAATTCATGACTCAAGTTGACAGCAGCACTAAACATACCTGTTTATTTCCTTGCAGCGATTCTCCTCCGGTGAAAGGAGCTAGATTTCTAACCCGGGCATCTCTAATCCTCTGCCCAGGCATCTTTAACCCTCTGCCTGGGAATCCTCAGCCCCGAGGACCCGGGCAGTGTACAGGGCCTCTCAGCAATACTACTGAATCGTCACCCAGAACTCACAGACTACGTTGTCAGCATTTCATATGCCAAATTTCATATGTCAAATACTAACCCCATTTTCTCTTAGGTGTGCATGACTGTCTTCTCTACACCTTCCTAATATTTGCTCAGCTAAACCTATTTTTGAGTCTTTCTCTATTTTTCAGGTCTACGCAGAAAGCAATCATCCACAAGGAGTGGTCGGCAAGGCACAAAGATATTAAATTAAACAGGACCACTTCTTTTGCCTCCTGACAGTTGGGTACCACCAATCGACATGCACTGCCCACCCTCGTCTCTGCATATCTCCTTGTGCTACACTCCTGTTGCATCTGCTTTGAATCTGGGCTCTAAACTCGGTTTTGCAGGGTCTACCTGCAACTTTCAGGCATAAATCCTGGTGCTGGGAGAGGCACAGCGCTCTGCTCCCCTTCCTGCTGTTATTATGACTTGTAATAACATCCAGCAAGCCCTGCCCGGGAGCCCCACGTGGCTGGGGCGATGTACACAGAACAAAACGCAATCCTCATCTTGTGGAACGTAAAAATACAAGAAAACAAAAGATGGATGCAGGCAGAATGGGGGAGTGTAAGGAAGCAGAGGCAGCCTCGGCTGACGCGGGAGGTGGCGTTCCTGCAAACAGCCGCATCTTCCCCAGAGCTCCTGGGTCAACCCAAGCTGCTCCTCGCTTCTCGCTCCTCTCCGAGCCTGGTAAGCGGTGGCACAGCCGAAGCAGGTTTCCTGCCCCCATCAACTGGTTTGGCTCTCCTGCTCTCTTGCATTTTCCCCCCTGCGGCTGTCCCTGCAGCCCGGCTGCCTTTCGTGGAGGCAGCTGGAAGGATGGCAAGCTGCTGCATGCTGCACCAAGGCCAGGGGGCTGCTCGGAGGAGCCCGTGCTGGGGTCTGCGTGCTGCCTGCAGGCACCACGATCTCTCCAGAGGCACTGATCACAGCTGCCGCAAACCAGATGCTTGAGCTCATCCTCAAACCTGCATCTTGTTGTCGCTCAGGCAGAGGACTACCAGGTACGCCTGCTTTGGAGCACGGAGCGCTCTCCCCAGGGCTCGCTTAGGCGATGAAAGCCAGCCTCCCTCCCACGAAACCCACTCCCAGATGAAAAGCATTCGCTGACAGCCAGCGGGAGGGCACAGGCCGGATGCGGCGCCACGCTCGCTCTTTGTGAAAGCCACCTTCTTCGCTCCAGGCCGTCTCTCGCTGCAGTTTCCCTTCGCAGAAAACGAACACCCCACCGTCCAGCTGTGTCAAACCTCCCTGCCTCGGAGCACATTAGAGCCATTGTCAGCCTACCATTTGAAGCTGGCCGCCCAGGGCTGTGATTTACGCACATTTTTTGTGATGAAATGCAGCTGGCAAGTGCGCTCTGCTTTCATTCTTGGGGCTCCATTACACTTGGTTTATTTTACCTGCCAGCTGAAATGCAAACAATCTGTCCTCATTCTATATATAACCACCCGCTGCCATCAGGCGTGCTTACGAAGCACGAGGGTTTCGTGGACTCGGCCTGGGAAGCCTCGGAGGGCACCGCGACCGCCCCAGCTGACTCGCTGCGTGACCCAGGTGGAAGAAACACAGCCCCCGTGGGCCCTGCCTCCTCGTGACAGCTTATGCTGGGAAGCACGTTACTGTCACCTGCTTACGAAGTTTGTCATCCCCGGCAGAGAGCGGATGGGATTTATACGGCCAATCCCTCCCCACACGGAGCAGCTAATGGCGTAAGTGAGGGGAAGGAACTGAGCCATTGGTGGTAGTAAAACGTGCCTACGGCTCTGCGGGGAATATCCTAATATTATTCCCTAGGCCAATGAGCACATCCATAGGAACCAGATCAGCCTGCAAGCTCCCCTCGGCATGACTGGCTCTGTTGTTCTCCCGGCTCTCCCCTGGCTGCTCAGCATGTCAGCACTCCAGTGAGTTATTGCACTCGGTTTCTGCATCGGAGAGGTGCTGTTCCTGTCTGGTAGGAGTCAGAGGAATGGAAGGATCCCTAGTATGCTTTCCCTTATATAGTAAGAAAAAATATACCAAGAACATACAATCCAACAGAGGAAAACAGAGCAGCAGAGGAGTCAGTTAAATTACAGAAAGGGGTAAGTAAAAGTCTCCGGGAACACCACTCACGGTAGGCTCCCCGTGGAGGGATGTGATTTACACCCTTTGCCATGAAGGCAGACGGTGATGTAGCCCTGAGCCAAGCCACCTGGCTTTGGGCTGCTAACATTTGCCATCCGTCACGTTATGAAGTAGCACCTCACTTCTTGCCTCTAGTCCTCAATTCCCTCCAACATGGGAACGAAACGTCCCTTTGCCAGGTGTAGGTGCTCATCCAAGAGCCGCTGCTGGCTCCGATCAGAAGCCTTGCAGCCTGAAGCGTGCAGAGGGGACAAGAAAGCTGGTGGCAGTTTTCGGAATGTCCCGGCAGAGTGGTGGTCAGCAGAAAAGGGGCTCAGAGAGCACTGAGAAAGGTGGTCTGGAGAGCACTCAAAAGGTCGTGAGATGTTGGGGCACAAAAGAAGATGGGAAACATCTCTCTTCCCCGTGGTCTCCAGACAAAGCCCTTTGCTTCCCTCCCAGGAGGTGGGGACAGAATTCAGGTTATCACAAGGTGTTTGCTGGATAAGCCAAATTTCCATTGCTCTGCTCAGGAGACCCAACACATGTTCTCACTCGATGCAGCTTCCCTACCAAACCAACACTAGGGGAAAGCTGCCTTCCTTCCCCAAGCTTACTGCCAGGACCTCGGAGGGGGAACAGGGACACCCTGCGCTGATCTGGAGGAACCTGCTTACTTCAAGCCCAGCCAGCGCATGAGCTCTTAAAATTGGATCAAAGTTTGAGTGGTGACCAAGCTTTAGTAGTTGAAAGTCAGAATCACGGATCAGGATAATATTTTATTGACACACAACTCAAAAGGAATTTAAGCAATTTGCTTCAAACACTTCTGAGATTCACCTCTGCTTTCTGAGTAAGTGCTGAGCTTTCCAGGCCAAAACAATTTTTCAAGACAAAATCGACAAATGCTGAAATAGAGAGTCACTAGAGAAGCTGGTTGCTACCTTAAATCACACAGAATTACTTTTACTCCAGAATAATAAAATGTGCTACTCAAAACCAATACTTCTTGTACGCTGATGGGCCATGGACCACTGGGTGCCACTAAGGTCAGCTCCAACCTACTCCAAAGACAGCTGCTCTGAACGAAACGTGCCATGGGTGAGAGATCTGAAAACCAATTAAAAGCTCTTTGAACAGCAATAGCTTGGAACAAATACTAATTTGTACTTCTCTTCTGAGAAGTGAATATAAAATAGCATTTCTAGTGCCATTTGATGTAAATTGAGCCTTTTATGTGGAATCATTACAAGTACCAGCAGCTACTTCTGCAAATTCCTCGGGGAAGCCAAGTGGGGGTCTCTCTTCACAATCTGAAAACATCAGAGGTCCTCGGGGATGAATTCAAAGCTCACCCTTCTGCAGGGATATCACCAGCATCTCTCTTGGACAAACGAACAGGACTCTGTCCCTTGTGGGACAATCGAGGAGCTGGGAATTGAGCTCTCCTGGCAGGAATAAGCTCGTCTTACTCCTTCATGGCCTTGACAGAAGGATTCAACTCCACCACCCTTTACCAGAGCTGAACTAGCCCGGCAGCAGAGGCTGAAGAAGGAGCAATTATTCCTTCAGACCAGGCGTTGAAGCACAGGGACTCTGGGACAAAAAGGTACCAGCTTTCAGTGGCAGAGTGGCACTTGGACACACAGCTCCGGGAACAGGACTTGCCTGTGACAGGCACCACTCCAAAGGCATGGCAGAGGTCGGGCTTTGGGAGAGCACTGCTCCTGCGTGGTTGCTGCAGATACTCCAGAACTGTCAGCTGCAATGAACGCACAGTAAAATCATCCATTCTCGAAATCGCCTGGAAGATTAATGCGAGGATTGCCTTATTCTTTGTGCTTGGCTTTCGTCATCTGTGGGAGTGCCTATTTGTGCCTCGGATAGACAAATACATAAAGCATAAGAGGAGGGGAAATAAAAAAAGGAACTCCAAAGCAGCCAATTAACCTTTGAAATACAAGTTGTGCTGATGCTAACTAACAGCATCCTGTGACCTCCTAATTACCAGACATTACCTGGCAGTTGGAGGCAGTGCTGGCTGGTAAGCCGGCGGATGCGCTGTGCGGGAGGATCCGATCGCTGCTGATGACTGAAGCCCCGAAGAAACTCGCTTGCCATCATCAGCTGCCTCCTGCTGCACGGATCTCCAGCCACAAACTGTCTGTGCTGCCGTGAAATCCCCAGTCTGCCTCCAAGAAGAGCAGGCCTGCTAAAGGACAGCTCTGTGCAAAGGTGCTCTGGCATCTCCTCTTCCTCCCCGTGAGTCAGCTGCTGCTACCTCAGTTGTGCCTTTAGCCACAGGCCAGGATCCCTGCCTAAAAGAGTACTATAAACGGGCTGCATGCATTAAATGGGGTGGTGCCAGCTGGGTTAGCCAAGAGCGGCCAGAGTAATTGTGTGAGCAGACTGCTGTGAGCTTCAAATTCCCCTAAAAATGCATATTCAAGCCTTGAGGGGATTTGGATGTGGACAGGTCATTCTCAGACATCTGGAGGCAGCACCGTGGGCTGCTGCAGTGCAGTGAACAGCCGAAGGATGCTGCCAAAGCACTGCCCAGCACAGGCACCACCTCGCCCTGCAGCTATGATGACGGCCAGCAGATAAACGCTGAGAGCCATCGGGTTTTGCCTCCAGTCTGGCACCTTGCAACCTCGATTCCTCATCCAGAAGTTAGGGACAATAATGCTTGCTTGCCTCAAGAGGGCTCCGTGCGACTTCTCCGCAGAGCGCTGCCACGTCCCGGGATGAAAGGCGAGATAACGCACCAGGACTAGTGCTGCCCTCCTCCATGCCATATGTTGCTCAGCACCCTCCACCCCTCCCACGCACACAGGATTGATGCCTTGGCTTCCAACGGCACTCCGAAATAAAATTGTATACGGTGTGCCCATCTACTTGCAAAGCCACCGATGTCTGTATGAAGCCTGAGAAGCCGGAAAAGAAAAGCGAGCAGCCGTTAATGACTTTTTTAATGGGAATTGGGCATTTCCTTACAGATGGTGAGGTCTGGGGAGGGCTTCCCTGTGGGCTGTTGCAATGATTGCAGCCCAATTTAATAAAACCAGTTGACGGCTGTTCAGCAGAACAAGCGGCAAGAATCACGACCAGGGAACTTGCTTAAACTGTTCCATCCAGAGCAAATGTCTCCATGGTAGGTGATTTTTTGCAGGGCTTCAGAGCCCATACTGCTGCTGTCTGCAGGCGTCCCCAAAGGGAGCCCTGAACCCTGCTCTCTGGGTAACACCAAGCACCCTCGGGGAGAGAGGAAAGAGGATGAGAGCCAGGAGAACAACAGAGAGTAGCTATCCTTGTATGCAGGCTCCTAAAACCTTGGGGAATGGCAAAAGGAGACAACAGTAATGCCTGTGCCTGGTTAACAGCCTGGGGAAGGCTCACACCTTCTTGTCTTGTAATGCCTGGTCTGAGCAGAGGTGTGCTGTGACTGAGCAGCGTCTGTCACACGGTAACCAGAAAGCTGTGATCAAACTGTTTTTCCTGGCATGGAGCACGGCATAACCAAAATGAGCCCGTCTCACCTCCCACTGTCCCAACACCACGCTGTGGGTTCGTGACAGCTTCGCCCAGGCATCTGCTCCTTATCTCCGCACAAGACCAGCCCCCCACCACGAGCCTTGCAGCCAATTCTCACACCAGGAGGGCTGTGGGTTCCGAAATCGCCACGCTTTGCTTGCAGAAGCCCCAGACTTTCATGCCAAACAGTTTGGGAGCCCAGAGCCTTTTTCTATTGCTTTCGGACGGTGTCCCAGGCTTGGGCGATGCCCTGGAGGTCATTCTGTTGATAGCAGAGTGCTTGCATGAGGTGTTTCGAAGCTGGGCTCTGACAGCTCCACGGCTCGTTATACCAGAGACACTTTGCAGTCAGGCACGTGGAGGAACTTTTATAAGTTTCACTTTAAAATTCCTCCCTTTTTATTGGGCCCAAGCTGGGCCATGCCTGTGAACAAAGCTGGCGGGAGTCTGACGTTCCCTAGCCAAAAGCCTCAGGATCTGTATTGCCATTGGCTTTGAGATGGTTTAAAACAAATCTTTTACAAGGTAAAAGTCAATATAAACCTGCTAGCTAGAGTTTTCCTTTGTCAGCTGCAAGGATGCAATTATCACAATTTACCTTTGTACGAGTGATTGTGGACAGACTCCACGCGATCCCTGGGCTTTCTCGCTGCAGCCTGCCTAAAGTTTTCCCCCAGCACCCATCTCAGCAATATCCAAGGACTGACAAAGCTGTATCCGCCTGACAAAAGAGTATCCATGCAGAAACACAGCCGCTGTGAGGAATGAATGGTCTATTCAAAGGTGACTGACAAGGTGTATTTCCTAATTTTAAAACTTGTTGTGGAACAGCTAACCAGACAGAAAGCTGACAGCGACAGCTCTTTCTTTGTTGGATTTGGACCCTTTCTGCCGTAAATGTGAACTAATTTCTTGTTGTACAGTCGAGGTTCACGTGTTTTAGCTGAGTACTTGCTTTTCTGAAAGAAAATATGCCTCAGACAGCATAGAAGATGGCATATGGCAATACAAAACACCTAAGTGTAAGAAAACAGAGGAGTAACACTTTGGAGGATTGTTTGCCATAGTCCTGAGAAGGACTGAATCCTGGGAAACGATGGAGAAGAAAATGCAGAGCATCTTGTCCTGTCTGCCCTTCCTCCTTCCTCCTGAGTAGACAGACTGTGGCACAGAGAAGGAATAGCTTTATAAATACTGTCTTTTTCTTTATTCTGCAGGGGAGATTTGGGGGAGCACTTCATGAACCTTTGGCCACAAAATCAGTATGAGGAACTCCTGGCCTTTCTAGGAAGCATTTTCCGAACCCAACACAGAGGCAGCATGAGCAACTCCAGAGCACATCTTCAGGAAACGGTTGAAAGTAACCAATTTTCCTGAGAAAAAAAGCTTAGTTTTCCCCAGAGCGACCAACTGGAGATACCAGATGACTCACCCCTCTCTCCCATCCTACAGCCCCTTGGCTCCCATCAGCCCACAAGGACAGGCTGTCCTCAGCTGCCAGCACTGCTTTCTGCCATCACCATGTTCAGGCTAATACTGGGAACAGCATGATTTCTCTTTCCTCCCTTCAAGCACTTAAAAGAAAGACCTACTTGCACCCTAGGAGATCAAATTAAACATTTTGGAGTCTCCAGGGAGAAACTCTTTTTTGTTGTCGTTGCTTTTAGCATTGCCTGACAGTTGAAGTTTTTATTTAAAGGTCCAGGATCAAAGAAGAAACTTCTTTGTGGGTTATCTGCACAAGGAGGTGCAGCTCCTGGGGAGGTCAGTTGCATACCCACATACCACCATGCACCGCCACCATCAGACCAAAAGGTCTATTTCCCCTAGAACAAATCACGCCTATATGAATAATTCACAGCAAATAATTTACACCGTCGGACTCTAAGCTGCCAGGTCCTAACACACACATTTAAACTCTCCACACCTCAGTGGTACTGACAGCTGCCTTCCACGCTTTTCACACACAGAACAATGCTTCTGCTCAACACATGCCATCAGGATCAGGCCCTCGATCCCATTTGGTGCTTCCCACCTGTATGAAAACCTCTCGCTCCTCCTCTGGCACTGCATTGCTGGTGCCAGCCCGTGCCACCATGCAAACAGGGAGCACCTCAGGCACTACGGGGAGCTACCAAATGGCGAGCGCCTGACACCACAAACCCTCGAGGCCATCCCTGCACTCACCTGCTCGTGGTACTCGATGCCCATGCTCAGCGTGTTGATGAGAATGGCGATCATAATCCCCCGGTTGAAGTACTTGCTTTCCACGATCCTCTTCAGCTTGCTGCCGAACGCCTTCCACAGGCGGGTGACCTTGTTCCTCTCCTTGGGCTTCTTCTTCTTCCTCCTCCTCCTGCTGCGCTGCTGCTGGAGCTGGTCCCTGTGGTCGCCGTGCCGCAGGTCCTGGGTGAACTCGTAGACGCCGTTGCTGTCGGAGTCGCAGCTGTCGGACTCGCTGAAGGCGAACTCGGGGTCCTCCAGGAGGCTGGCGCAGAAGGGGCAGTCCTGCAGCTCGCAGGTCAGCGTTCCCCCCGGCGGGCTGGGCAGCGGGCAGGCCGCGCTCAGCCCCGACAGCCGGCTGGACGTCCGCCGCAGACCTGCAAGGGGAGACGTGCACCATGAGGCCTGCACACCCATGACCTCCCCTCGACATGGCGGACAACCCTCTGTGTCCCTGCACCGCACACCTGCGGCCTCCCCTCGACATGGCGGACCGCCCTCTGTGTCCCCACACAGGTGGCGCTGGGCTCCTGACACATCCTGAGTTACACCTAATACAGCCTTCTAGCACTCTACCTAACCAAGCAATTCTCACTTTGCCTCATTTTTCCCTTCCGTTCCACTCTGCCCAAGCCCTGCCAGCCACCCTCTAGCCCCCTCCATGGTCGTGGGGCTGAGGGACCTCTCTCCGCGCAACGTGGGGGCCATTTTGTGCTCTGCTGCTCAGGGAGGACTGACTGGCACATCTCTCACTTCCAATTATTTTTGGTTATATCTGACCAGGCTAACATTATTAGTGGTGATCTGAGCACTATCAAGCTGTTACACTTGATTTAGGTAGAGCTTCCATTTAGATAGTAATGAGGAGAGAGGAGAAGAAATGGACCAAAGGCGGCTACAGACCACGGATCACAGCTCGGAGACTCACATAGTCCCTTTAGTCTCCTTCATCCCTCCTTCAGCCTTTAATAAAGCTCAGGTGTACTCTTTGCTTTAGGCACATGATTGAGTGTGCAAGGTGTTTTAAAATCAAACAAACACATTACCACATGGTTTGTGGTGTGAGGAGAAACGCTGGCTGCCTTCACAGAGCCAGGGCACACAGAAAACGTGGCCAAGCGTAATGAGGATGAGTCAGGTGGAAACGGAACCAGATTTTGTTTCCTCATATTCAGGAACCAAATTCCTGATTTCTTCATATTTTGGAACCAGATATTACTGGCAGGAAAAAAAAAAAAAACAACAACAAAACAAAACAAAAAAACAACAGGAATGCAATAAATACTGCTTGCACATGATCATTCCAACAAAACGCCACTGAACCATCAATGAACATTTTCCTTGATGGAAAATAAGGTGTAGGTGACACTTTTCCCCTGGGACCTGCCCCTGCCTGGAGGTTGGATGGAGATACAGATACATTTTGGGGAGACCAGGCACAATGGCAGCGGATGCTCCTGGCTCTGCGCCCAGGAGCTTGGAGCTCACCCAGCAGTAACGCTGCTGATTTCAGCCACTCCTGGCTGACACTCGAGGACAACTTTAAAGAGAAGGCAGCAGCAAACAAATAAAGCACCTTGTTAGATTGAAAGCTGGGTTCTGACAGGAGACAAAATATATTTTACTTGCCTGAATGTCACTCAGATATCACTGGCTTTCAAAACAGTCTCACAGGAGAGAACTGTCCTCCTTCTGGTCTTTACATCAAAGACACCAGGAAAAATATTTGCCCCTTACTCAACCTGCAAGCAGCAGTGGTCAGCGCTGCACATCAGCATGGTGTTTCTGATTAGGACCGGTCTGATGAGGAAACACCGGAGCATGGACGCAGTAGTGCAGATGGCAGAGGCAGTGGGCTTGCCAGATGTCCTGAATGCTATCAAAGTGTTAAAAATTATATGAAAAACACTGGCGCCGCAGATGTCTTCAAAATACCAGAGTCTCCTTGGCTGCCTGCTAAAATAACCTCACAGCATTGCAGGGCACGAGAACGTGGAGGAACAGGCTGTACTTTGTGCTGTTCAATTCCACAACAAAAGAAGGGAAGAGAATACTCTCTCCCACAATTGCATCTTTCCCAGCGGACACCAACCTTGCTTCCAGCTGGGCCTGAGAGTGCCCTGGCTGCTAATGCCTGCTTAATGCTCTCAATCATCACTTGTGTGCTCCCCTTGCACAAATCTTGCAGTGAACAGACTCTGCTTGTTGACGGGTAAGAGTGGAGAGAGAATTAAGCGAAACGGCCCTTTGTTTGCCCAAAGGGGCACAGGAGGGCTGGGGGGAGCTTGTGAGCCCACCTCACCTTCCCTGTCTGTCACAGGGTGGAAGGGAAGGGCTGGGCATGGACACATTATGAGACAGGATCTCCAGATGGACTGGGCCAACTTGCTTCCTGTCCTAGCCTCTGTGCTCCTCGGGGTGCCACATAAAGCTGCTGCACATAAAGCAAAGAGCTGCTGTGCCCACCCACTTCCTCTAGATAAAACCACATTGCTGAGAGAGACAAAAACAATTTCAAGAGATTTGTTTAAAACATTTTGTTATCCTCTGGGCTGAAATGCCTCTGTGAAAAGAGGATACTATAATTGCATTATTAACAGCAACTCCATCTAACCTCAAGCTTCTGAAGAACCACCAGAGGCCACGTGAAAATCTCCAAAGTCACTGGAGTGGCCCTGGGGTGTTGCAGGTGTGATTAAGATCTGGGGCTTCCTTTGCTGGGATGAGTCCCAACAGCAGATCCCCCTGTGAGCACGGAGAACCAAACCTCTGACTTGAGCACTGCCTTCCAAGCAACAGCTCTTCTGCTCGTCCTCGGTTTCCCAGTTCCAGACTTCTGTGGAGCCTGGGCTTTTATCTCAAGGTAAATACACAGGCTCATAATAACCTTCATTAACTTGCATAGTTAAAGATGTACCAGTGATTCATATAAAGCCCTTGCTTAACAACGGAAGAACATTGCAACTAACCTTGCCCCTCCTGCCCTCCTGCTAAGCTTCCAAAAATACAGAAATGTCTGCCGAAGGCAATTTCTCTATAAACAATCCACTTTACCCTTTTGTATGGTCACTTTAAAAAAAATATTAACAAAGACAAGCCACCCAACCTCTTTGGCAAGCAACCTTTACTGTGACCTCCCTCAAGCTAGGCTTGGTATTTTTTCAGCACATGCATCACTAGGATAAATATTTGTGTCCATGCACACACAGATAAACAGTTTTGGAAAACACAGGCATTGATAAAAACAGATGATGAGTTTGGCTTAAAGAGATTAAAAAAAAAAAAGAAGCTTGATCTTTTTGACTTTTTACTGTTTGAGGGCTTAAAACTATTTTTTAGGTGTTAGCTCCAGCCATGAGGACTGGAAAAAATTTGCAAAATAGAAACCTAAGCATTGCATGTAATCACTACACCAGCAGTGGATGATTTATATGAGAACGGAGATAAAACTGCAGTAACTAGCAATGCTGATGTGGCTGCAGTCTGTACAGATAAGGATGGGACAGAGATACAAGAGTCCCTCACATGTTTTTCATTCACTCAGACTGAAGTGAGCTCCAAATCTGCAGTAACACTCAGTTCTACATTTCTTCTGCACATGGTGAAAGAGGAGAGGGGAAGCCTCTAATGGGAAAGGGGCCTTCAGCAGTGGCCTAAAGTCACTCATCCTGCAACTTGCTTTCGCCAATGACTGCAAATACAAGGCTAGAAGGAGCAAAGCTCTCAGTCCCTCAACTTGTCCTACTTCTGGCTTCTGTACTTAGCTCAAACAGCATTCACAAAACAGCTGCCATCGCCAGCACCCCCCTTGGCTATCATTAACCCCTTAACTCTTGAGCTATTTGCCCTTAGCCCAGTTCTCCCAAGCAAAAAAACCTGCTCATTTGTCCTTACCATGCTCTCCTACCAGTTGCTGCAGCTTCCCATAAGAATCTGTGCCCAAATTTACAGGGCTGTTAACCACCGCCACAGGTGAGTTGCCATTCTTCTTTCCTTTGGGAACTGGCACTGAACTGCCTTTGCTCGTTGGAGAGGGCAGGATGGTAGGGTAGTTGCTGCCATGGTTGGAGAGTCCAGCAGTCAGTTTAATGCTTGCAGGGGCATTGGAAGACTTACAGTTCACCTGTGGTCCTTCAACGTGACAGTCTGCGTGGTAAATGCTGTGCACAGACTCTGAATCTGGAGGAGGTGCAGGGCTCTGCAAGTTGGGTGATGAGGAAGGAAGCATCAGTTTGCCTCCAGGCTTCATGACCTTGAGTTCCAAGTCACAAATCTCAGGGTTGGAGCGCGGCCCCCGAGGGCTCCCGTTGCTGATGTGGTAGTGGTGGTGATGGTGGTGGTGGTGGTGGTGGATGAGGTGGTGGATGGAGGTGATGCGCTTTTTGCCTCGGCGGTTCTGCCCATTCGTGGTGCTGTTTGGGTTCACTTTTTTCCTGCGCTTGCTCTGCCAGTTATTGTACAGGCGTATTGTCCGCCGTTTCACCTTCCTGAAGATGTGGCAGATGTACTTGAGCAGCTCCTCGTAGCAGCTACCTGGCTCCGAGAAGCTGGCGATTGTGCTGTCATTGGAGAGATAACGGGCCCGCTGCTCCTGCATCAGCTGGTTCTCCCGCTGCTTTGTTTCAGAAAACTGTGTTGCTATCACAACCAGGCACAAGTTAATCATGAAGAAGGAACCAACCTGGAGAAAACAAAACAAAAGGAGTTAGCAGGGACTCTACAGAGCAACACATGCACTTCACCGCCACATGCTGTCCGGACTTGAAGCATTGTTCTTAGAAATCCCGAGATTTCCAAACGTGCCAAATCTCAGGGTCTGCTCACCAAATGTTATGTCGACATGAGCCTGAGCTGCTAAATTTGCTCCTAAACCATGTTAAATTTTTCTGGCAATGGCAAAGAAAGCTGTTAACAAT
Organism: Anser brachyrhynchus; assembly: GCF_964034855.1. NCBI lineage: Eukaryota > Metazoa > Chordata > Aves > Anseriformes > Anatidae > Anser > Anser brachyrhynchus. Next base: position 15,543,957 of record NC_137733.1, read on the forward strand.
AGCCTTCACCACTTTCCTCCCCTCAGCGGTGATGACATTTGCCACTAACGCAGGGTGCATGAAACACAACGTGATCAGTCACCACAGCAAAACAGATTACTAGGAAACACCCGGCCAACCCACAGGGAAAGATGGCCTGCAGTCCTGCTTGTGCTGTACTGAAACTGCCTCCTCCCCCAGCACTTCACACCCTGGCACAGGCACCCTCATTTTGAGGAGGACAGTCAGCATCCCTGCGTTGGTACCTTTGTACTCTTGTACCTTTCCGGCACAGGGAAGTACATCTCCAGGAGATTCAGTGCTCCCGCAGAGGCCTGATTTACTGCCTGGTTGAGCTGACATACTCTTGGGTGATATCAGGTTTTCAAAATGAAGTCCCAAGGACAAGAATGGAAGTGACCTAAGACTACATCCTTCCCTCAGCTGCTGAGTCCACAAACTGGCTTTTCATCACTGGAGTTCATAAATCAGCCAAAGGAAAATGTCAGATATTCCCATCAGAGGATCTCTGCCCTTAGGCGTGAAAGGGACTGACGTCAAGAAAGTGCCACTGCCTACATGGCCAAACCTCTGCGCTGGGCTCAGTAGGAGACGTATGGATTTAATCTGGGCCATTGTCTGGAGAATCCTCGGGGGAAGCTGGTGGGAGATGGTTTGCAGTGTTATTCTCCAATCTGTAATATCAGCCTGGAGAGGGCTTGAGAAGCAGTAAGGGTGCCATTCCCAGCTCCAAGTGACTTGGGGATTAGTCACCTGCCTTTTCTGCAGGGATCTGCATGCAGACAAGAGCTCAAAGGAGTGGAATGTAAATCTCCACCATGCACGGCAAGTTGCTAAAGGCTCAAAAATCACTGATTTCAGAATGCTATCCATTACTGGGAAACTCTCACACTGCCCCGATCCACACAGTGGTGGGAGCTGTGGTGGTTCGACTTTCCAAGGCCTTCAAAACCACAGAGATGGACAGAACTATATATAAAGAATACCTGGCCGCAACAGCACTTTGAAGTGCCTCTGTCCCATGTCCTACCTGACATCTACACAGAACTTTGCTCTCCTCCTGACTTAAGTGTTTCTTTTCCACAGATGTAGACCCCTGGGGAAGGTTGTGCCCTTTTTTAAAAAAACAAGAACCCTGCTAACCTGGGATGACAGCTTCTGAGGGAAACCTCCAGTGAGTAATACTTTGTTTCTAGGAACAACAGCACTGTTAAGACCTCAGAAAGGTGTACTGCTATTATTACCATTATTTAAAAGGCTCACGGGAAATTCAGCAACGGGTTGAGTGCCCTTCATTGAAATAAGCTGTATCTCCGCTTTTTGTTCTGATCAGCAGTTGCTTGGCAAGGCACGAGAGTTAGGACACACCAAGGTGACAAGACCAAGACTGGGGGACTAAGAGGGAGGGAAGACCATATGGCTTGACAAGCTGTGACTATGCATCACGTGTGACACTAAAAAGTGCAGAGCCTGTTGTAGCCAATAACCTGTCCCTACAGCACTAATCACAACCTGCATGATTACCCTTTATGGTAGGAGGAAGGTCTCGTTCTGAATCCCAGTTGGCTCTGTGAAAAGCCCAGGAAACATCTTTACCCCACAAGGACAAGGAACGGGAGCATTTCACAGTTCATACTTACTATTATAAGTAATATAAAATATATAAAATTGTAAAAAGAATGTGCATCCATCACATAATACATGATGTCAACCCATCCTTCCAGGGTTATAACCTACAGAGAGACAGAGAAAGAAAGCGTGAGAACAAGAGTCAACCAAAAAGTTAGTCAACATCAGTCTTCTGGTACTCATCACTGCACAGCATCTCTCAGCATCCATCCGGACCCGCTGCACTTTTTTTCCTAGCTGGCTTAGGATAGCAGCACTGTGTGACCAAAGGACTGGCCTGAGGCTTCCACAGAAATCTGGCACAATTAAAATGATAAAACAATACAATAAAACATTCGAAACACTGGTTTTGAGCCAATGCAAAGAACTTCTAAGGAAGGGTTATAAACAAAGCAGAGGCCTTCCTGCGCAGAGGTCTGGGCTTTTACCTTAGGCTCCTGGTTTTGTAATGCTACCTGCAAAATTCCTAAGTTTTTAATCCAATTTTGTCTCTGTAAAAACTGATTTCTTTGTGATACTTACTCGCTCACCATTGCAACTACATCACCAACATCATAGCAGGAAAACATCTGAATGGAAGACAGTTACTTTAATTAAATGGAGATCTGATTTCATACTTGTTTTCTCGGTCTTCCTTCTACTAAAAAAGAAGCTGAGGATTTAATTAACACCACACAGGCTGTGTGCAGAGCAAAGCAAATGATGCTATGTAATTTACACTTTTTATTTAGATAAAACATACCAAACGTCTAGTGCCATCTTGCTGCTGGTGCTAGAGCTGAAACTCCAGCACAACTTCAACAAAATCAAAGCTCCTTTCTGAACGTACTTGCACTGATGCATCCTGTTTGCTATGCCTGATGCCAGCCTTAGTGGTCCTAGCACAAAACCCAGAATTGCCTGCTGCCTTCAATTTCTGTGGCATCATTCCCAAGTTTAACCATGCCTGCAGTGATGGAACTGAGTTACTGAGCCTGCCTGAGACTGTCAGAGCTCACGAGTGCTGGAAGAGAGACACTCCTTACTCCTAATTCCTCTCACCCTAAAGTCAATTGTGGCAATAACTTACCAGCAAGTTTTCAAACCCATTTCCCACGTTGAAGCACACTTAACACCCACCACTCAGCAGGGTGAGAGGGAGCCATCACCAGTGCTCGCACCACCTCTGCAGCAAGCCAGCACATACAGGCCCACGCTAAAACCAATAAATGTGATTTGCCACGGAGCAGGTAAAAATTCTCTCTGCAGCTGTTATCATCTGTCTGCATCGCTAAAGACTTTGAGCAATCAGGTCTGATGACGTGCTGACTGCATTTACACGAACTGCACCCACCTCTCCTGGTCCTCATTACGTGCATTAGGTATCTTTTCATATCACATCCTCGCTGCTGGTTAGGGATGTACAGGTGTCAGAGAGCAATGCTGTGCTTCCAGTGGCGTGGATTGAACAAAAACGAAGAGAATGCTTTTGGTCAGTGTGACCCCCAGAGATCGATCTCTGGTGGAAAGCATTCAGCAACAGACACGTTCTGTGCTGTTATTCCCCCTCAAGTCTGAGAACGGGTTAAGCTGTCTGGGCAGACACTGGCAGCAATCAGTCTGTTCAGTGGTGTGAAATGGACAGGCAATCAAACTCAAACTGCCCTTTTCTGCCTTTAGTTTAACAAAGCTGAAACATTTATAGAGAGCACAGCTCTTCTCAGCCCCCTTCCTTGCTTGCATGAGCAGCCGATCCTCCCTCCGTGCGGTGCTTTGCAGGTTCACCAGGAAAACGGAGGGATCATACAGGGGGGCACAAGGCTAAACCAAATCACTGCCTAAGAAACTGTCTCCTTCGGGCTGTTCAAAGTCCCCTCCTTCCATCCCCCTTCCCGTCCGTTTAGACGGGTGTCTCAGAGTCAGGCCACCCCAGCTGCCACGGCAGGTGCTCCATCCGTTTACACTCAGGGACGAAAAATGAGCCCAGGGACACCGAGCGTATCAGCTACACCTCCTCGCCAAATAAATGTATGAAACCGATTAAACACAGAGGCCTCTCTACAAAAGGAGTTACCTGATGTCTGCTGTTGGGCTTCTGCAGGCACTGCCAGCCCCCCACCTGGGAAGCAGCTGCTGAGACAAGAGCGAGGGCCAACCAAACATTTAGAGAGGTATTTTTCTTGCATGCTAGACAGCATTTTCAGCAAGAATTAATCAACACACCACATTTCTCCTCTGGAGGGCTGAAGATGCTCATCCAGCTCACAGAATATTTAAGATGTAATTAGAATTTTCATTATTTACTACTCACTTGTAAAGCAAAGGGACGCAGGAGGAATAAACAGACCGCTGGGCTTTTGTTCTCCTGTTTGACATCTTTGTGGGTTCATTCTTGGACTCATCACCCAGTATAAATGCAGCACTACCTAGGGGAGGATTCCCGAGCTGCCAAGGATTAGAGAGTACTAGCAATCCCGTAAGAGAGCGTGCTCACAGACATCTGTCTTCTTTTTTTAATCAAATAGCTCTGGAGAAATGCAGGACAACACACATGCATGGCCACCTGTCTGGACTGAAACAGTCTCTATGACTTTTATAGCCTGATTCTTGCCATGCTGAGGACTTCTTTCAGGCTGTCCTTTAAAGTGCTCCAAATGACTTTACGTGTGCATTTTTATCTACTCCAAGATCCCATTGCATATCCCCAGGAAGGCCTTGGTGTAAATGGGAACCAGACCATTTGAATTTGCCAACAGCTGGTCTATCCACCATGAGCTAAATTCTTTAACTATTTTTGGAACCAAGTCAGAGGCATCTGCACTGGTGCAAGGTTCCCTGCTGCAGTACAGCATCTGATCCTACACATTTATTCTCAGAGCAGAGGAACTCAAAGGGAAAGCTAACAACTCCTTCTATTCTCCCATGAGCACTGATACATTTTTTCAGTACTACATGGACTACTGTTCCTCCCTTGAGGCATCCTGGATGCAATATCACCTACTTCGCTAAGCAGAAATGACTTCTTCCACTCTGCAGTTTCCAATCTGATTAATCCACTTGACTGCAGCGCCAGCATTTGGCCCTCCAAGCTCTTCACAGATGTCTTCCAAGGACCTGGAGCACCTTTCTTGTGCTTTCCAATCTCGGCAATCCATTCTCAGTAATTAAATTCTGTTCAAACCATGATTGTTCACAGACAGACGTATTAAACAGCCCCTCCAAATGTACCAGTTCAAAGCTTCCAACCAACGCAACATACAATTATTTATCAACAGAGATAAGATGGCAAGAAATACGTTTTCTAATTCTGCCCTGATAAAAAAGATGCTCAAGATATGTGGCCCACTAAAATCATCAGCTGCAGGGAAGTAGCTGAAAGATTCAATTAAGATGATTGGTAGCATGCCCTGGAGGGTGCTGCCAACTGCATTCACATGCTGCAGACCCAGAGGGAGAGGAGACATTGCCCCCTTAGCATGGCAAAAGGATTTTTGCCTTCAGAGGACTGAGGTTCTGGTCAGGGAACAGAGACGTCACCTATCTGTGGGAGCTCCTATGTGATGTTCAGTGCAATTCTTGCCTGTTCATTCAGCCCTGTACATCTTACACAGCATGGGCAGGGATACGGGAAATTGTTTTTCTCCCATCAATACCTTAGAGGCAAAATTCAGTGTCCTGAGTCTTGCACCTGATTCGCTCTCCCATCAGAGCAAGGATTTAATGGAAAGCTCACTGAGGTGAATGGAAATACAGATTTTGACTTCATCGACCTTTGGCTCAGACACCATTCACGCAGTCTCTTGTCCAGCATCCCCTGATCACCACGTTCAGGTGAGCAGGATGAGAGCGGACAGTCAGGTTTCTTAAGTCTCCTGTTTTGTGATTCTGCTTCTCTTGGTTTGCTCATGCCACAATAATCTCATCAGCTCTAACAACGATGCTCATCTGATTTATGGTAGCGTAACTGGGGACAGAATCAGGTCTTCCAGTCAAGCTAATCAGAATCAATCTAAAACTCCAGAGTGAAAATCACAAGGGAGATGTAGATTAAAGACACTGGCAATTAACTCAGACCTCCTCATTGTTCCCAGGGAGACAGAAGGTTTACATTGTTTTTTTCTGGGGTCACTTGAAAGGTCTCTGCAGAACAATTTCTTTTATTATGTCAAGAAGTTTTCACCATAAAAATCCTTGTCCTTGCACTCTGCCAAAATTTTTGCAAGTTCTTGGCTATAATCCATTCCAGAGCAGGTTATTTTTTGCTTTAATGTCAGTTAAGAAAAAGGAAAAAATAAAAAGAATCATCCAGGGAAGAAAAAACAAACCCAAACACCACAACACCCAAACAACTTTACTTAATAAAGTCAAACACTGAATTCTTTTCTGTGTATTAGAAAGCACTAACGGTTGGTGCCAGATGGATCGCTGCAGACAAATCAACCTTGAGGTGCCACTCCTGCGATTAACTGAACGAACTTCGCGTGTAGAGACAACCTCCTCAGGTATGAGAACCAAAATTAGTGGCTTACACCTTGACCAGAACCCCTAAAATGCATAGCTCTGGCAAAAAAAAAAAAATCCTTAGCTGTTGATTTCAGAATTGCAGGTGCTTGTTCAGCTCAGCGCCTGGCTGAAGCAGGAGGTGATACATAGAGAAACCCAAGTGTTTCCAAACCATTTGAAGTGTTCATTTTAATTGACATATATAATTTGCACTCAGTCTCTTTTGGCCTAACCCGGGTCCTTTGGGGACAAGATGGGCATTATCTGCATCAAAATCAATTACGTTAAACTGAACAGCAACAGAGTACTGCCATGATCATCATTATTTTAACCTTTTATCTTATTTCCCTGGCTGTGCTGCACAATTTTTCTTTTTCTTTTTCATATACTTCATCAAGACAAGATACAATGATATAAATTGTGAAAGGTATTAATTACTATGATGTTCTCAGTGAATTTTACAAGCCCTTCAGTATTCATTTCAGAAAGCCTCTTATCTACGTATTTTGCCCTCTCAGGAACACTGACTTGGCTAGCAAGCACTGACCAGTGCAAAATGAAATATTCCTTTTCTGCATGCAGTGTGCTTGGCAGCTAATCAAATCACTAACTATTTTTGAAGTCAATTTCATAATTTTAATTATTTTCTCATGACACATGTTGTTAAGTAACTCCACAGTCAGAAAAACAGGTTTTATTTGTATTCTGAGTAAGGTCCTTTGAAGAGATTCTCCTTTCACTTTGAGGGCCTGCTCTCTTTGCAAAGCAGTTTTAGACATTTTGTGATATGTTGGGAGTCTTGCAAAGCATGCCCCTGCTCTGAAAAGCAGCCCTGGAAACCAGAAGATAAAAGGAAATGGTGCAACTTTGCATTTGTCTTGGATTAGAGACAACCTCTCAAGTTTGCCCCATGCAAGTCTGAGCCCTGGTTAGCACTACCAATTCACGGTAGATCCTGAAAAGCAGAGTACAGCCAGTGTGCAATAAAGTTGGACAGGTCGCTGATGCTGTTACCGGTGGCCCTGAGCATCACAAAACTGAATTCAAGAGCTTAAAATGGCATCAGTACTCAACAACAACTTCTACAAAAGCAAGGTTAGCCACTGTCTCCCCATTTTGCACTAAATAAAGCAAGATCCTCATCTGATAGCAAAAACATCACTGATTTCAGATGACTGCTGCTTATAACAAATCACATCTCAGTCCATATTCATGAGGTTTGATTTACGGTGATAATTATCCTGTCTTCATTGTTTGTGTAAAGTATCTTATGCACAGGGAATGTATTTAACTGTTTAACTTCAGCAATAATGAGTCCATTATCACAGAGAGACATCAATCAGTTTTATAGCAGAGCAAAGCTGAAGGATGAAGCATCTGCAACGAGAAGGGAACCTAAGCCAGGCTGGGAGCCCTGTTACAGCTGGGTGTATGATACAGAGGCAAACGACAGCGCTCCTCCAAACACTGCTGTCAGGATCAGTGGCGGTTTGGGGTCCTGGCCCCAACGCAAACAACAAGGGTTTTTGTTACTGCTATCATTTTACCTTGTTTCAAATTGTATTAGAAACTATTAGGGACAAAGGGTGCACAGCTTCAAGTGGAATTAGCCCTCTGCAAGACAGTGACATGAACACATTCCAGGCTTCCGAGTGCCTCAGCTTTACTCTTTTTAAAATTTACTTTTTAATTGCTAATCCAAAGGGGTGCTCATTCTGCAGGATGGATTTGCCAGCTCACAGTCTGCAGACAGTAGTGTGGGGACTTTGGGATAAGGGAGCTGAACCCTGGACTTTGTATACGGGTCCCCCCTCACACTGCAGCGTGCGACAGCAACAACTGATGATGGAGCAGCTTTGGGGCAATCAAACCAAATCAAGATTTCCCTGTAGGAATTGTTGATGCCCTCTCAGAAGACCTGTAGCTTTTTTTTTAAATCACCTAACTCGACTCCAGATTAAATGATGCCTTGCTGCAGGCACCCCTCTTTCTACCCTGAATACAAAAGCGTGATTCCTAAGGTAGGATGAAACCACTCCAAAGCTGCAGAGTTTGTAGCAGGTTTCTGTGCAATCCTGGGTCCCTCCAATACCTCCCACAGGTTACCAAGCCCAGTCCTGGAATCAGGACGTCCCCTCTGACTTGTGCTATATGGGACAATTCCTTCTGGCCTTCAAAATTAGAGAGTTTTTTTCAAAAGCATCTAATCTTCTTGGAAGCACACTCTGAGATGCTTTAAAGGGGCTTTTAAAGGGGCTGGATATTTTTAGATTGGGTATTCAGCATGACAGCTCTTCAAATGCAGCAAGTGATGTTTAGTTGGCTGGCCAAATTTAAAAAAAAAAAAGCAACACCAACAAAATTCAAACCCTATCATTTAGAATGAAATATTTTCAGAGATCTAAATCAAACCCAATTCAAGTCTAGTGACAAAGCATCATCTTGAAGCAGTGGAAATGAAAAGCTTAGAACTCTTCTCCCTTTTTCCCTCCAGCCAAAACTTCTTGCCAAATTCAGCACAGATAAGCATTGTTGACACACATCTCCAGTTTAAAGAATGAACCGTTTGACCTAGAAAAGTCCCTTTTTAGCCAAAAAAATTATCTCGTCAACGAACTCTGAAAACAAGGGCACCCAAAGTGACAGCTGCTTCTGAAAAGCACGGTCCACAAAACTACGTGTTGCACGCACAGATACAACTGCAGTTGGAAGCCTCGGGCTTTTTCTTCTTCCTTCTGTTTCAGTGTGCCTTTTTGACTGTTCCCCATCATAATTAAAACTGCTGAAAGCAGAAGAACAGAGGTTGCAGCAGACAGGCAAGGAAGCAATATCAGTGGCATCTCAGGCACAACAGACTATTGAGAGCTTCGTGTAACCGTTCCTGAGCTGTCATTTTGTAAGGAAATTGGTTGATGTATTCCAACATGTAACCCAGCATCAAAACGAGAGAAACAGGCTCAAAAAAAAACAAAACAGTCCTAATTAACACTTTTAAGCAAAAACCCAGCTAACAGGAATATGTGCAAGTGGGAACCAAGAGGAATTACCCTGTCGGTAAGTGCCTGGGTGGAGGTTTGTGCTTACTGTAAGGGAAAGCAGCGTTAAAGCTTTGAGTCTCGTCTCATTGAACGAGATCTTTTCTTAATTGAGTGACATTAGAATGGATGAGGAACTCCAGCCTCATTCTTGCATTTGGCTGTAGCAGAAGTGCATTGAAATGCCTGTCATTTTTCCTTTCATTTGAATGGAAGATGTGGTTCCCATTATAGATCTGGCTGAACAACTTCCAGGCAAGGGAAAAATCCTCAGGGAAGGCTTTCAATCACGATGAACAGAGGCTGAAACAACATGAAGTGGGCAATGGCTGTGGAACAGATCGGGGCACTGAACGATGGCTTACAGAGAAATGGGACAAATGAACCTTTCCCCCTTCCAAACCTGAAATTCATCCCAGGGTGTGAACCTCCTGGGCTGACACATCCGCAGGCACTGCGAGCAAGGGCACGCATCTTGGCGGAAGCAGAATCAGCAACACGGAGACCAAGCAAGCTCACCAGCATGCAGCGCAGGGTCAAAATGCCTAAATCCTTGATTAGATGCAGAGAGCTCACGCAAGGTCCCAGGAGCTTTTTTGACATGCTGGAGCACAGGAAAGGGAACCTCACGTCCAAACAAAAGGGCCACTCCAGCAGGTGGCCTGCAGCATTTGGCTGTCACTGCCAGCTGTCCTACCTGCTCAGGCAGCCTGCTGCTAGCCGAGGAGTAAAGTATCTGAAGGACAAATGAAGGGGGAAACGGGTGGCATCAATTCCCATTTCCCATCCCAAACTTGTTTTCTTCCTGAGCAAGTCACCGCACCTTCATGGCTGTGACATGTTCCTAGCTTCTGTGAAACCAGGTGCAATGAAAAGTTCTCCATCTAAGCACACAATCAAGGTAACAGCTCAAACTCCCGTTGCAGCTGACAATTCCTATAATGCTGCTATATTTCCAGACATCTTTGGGAAGGTGATTCAGCTTTTCCTTTCCTGGGCATTCTCATCATGCTGTGTGCCTGCTGGGCTGTCTTCAGCTCTCATGAACACAACCAGTTTTGTTTTTTTTTTTTTTCCTTCCCTCTGACAGCAGCAAGGGGGCTGCTGAATGCAAACCAGTCTCCTCTGAGAATTCCCTCGCTAGGGCCTTCTGATGATGGGCCAGAGATGTGTTACGTGTTTGACTTGATTAACTTGTTAACGGAGATGTCTTCTTACAGCAAAACCTTGTAGAAGCAATATGCACTCAGAATAACAAAGCCAGAAGCAGAGTTATGAATCCGAGAGCTGCATCCAGGTACTAATTTCAGGATAGACTTTCATTGGAAGCCCCTTAGAAAACGCAGCTCTTCATATGCTGCATTTGAGAAATAGAAGGCCACGGAAAGGGTAAATCAGCCATCACCAGCATTGTCTTAGCCCCTCCTAACTGTCAGACAAACCTGTCTTGTGTTGGACAGACATTTCCTTAAAGTCCATAAACATCTGCTCTCAAATTTCAGTCCTTCCATCCGCATCCTAAAAGGAGGCCTAGAGGAACAGTTTGTTCCCTTGGTCTCTTCTTGGTTCCACCTAGCTGACAGTTATTGTTCCCTGAGCTTTGCCTAGCTGGTTTCACCAAGAGCCCTGCTGCCCGATGCAAAGACTGCTCTAAGTATTACCCTTCCGCAAGTCAAGCCTGCAATGGTCTAAACAACGGTTCTGTGATGTGCAAAATAGCCTAGGTCACCTTCCTTCCTCCCAAACTGTGCTTCTGAGAAACCACCCAAAGCCCTTGTGTTATAACAGGGTTTCTGCACTCAAGACTGGCCACACCAGGACTGGTGGTTGGGAAAGTGGCAGTGTTTTGGTTGTTCCACCGAAACTGTCAGTAATTCAAATTAAATTGGACTTTGGTTAGGTGGGTAATTCATCATCTGCAGTGTGACAATACCTGTAATTACTGCTCTTATTGTTACGGCTGAAATTTGTGAGCAATAAAGGGATCTTAATATCATGCCAAACCTCACAGTTAATTTAGGTTCTATCTCCTTTCATTTATTCTGTAATAAGCTAATTAGTTCACATAATTTGCTATTGAACATGCCTTTGTAACAAATATATACATGAATTAGCCTATTACACAACAAATGAGGGGAATCAAAACATGAATAATTTTCAGGATTACATAAGAAATTATACTTCCTCTAGCCTCCTATATTGGCATACCATACACAAGGATATTTAGAAGGAGAGGCATTCAGACTTCCCTGTCAGTCTGCTTTTGGGTTTGTTTGTTTGCAGGCTGCACACTGTAAGACTGCCCTTGAAAACTCTTGGGCACAACTTGCACTCACCATACTTGGAAGATTCCTTCCCAATCTCACCTGTGGGGCTCATTTCACCAATCTGCCTTCTGACAGCTCTTAAACCACGCTAGATTTCAAACTCATTTGGGATAAATCATGAGGGATGCTTTATCCAGCTGCGTCCATAACTGCCATTATGCAAAGGGAAGGCTCGCCAGACCTTGAGGTTCAGTGCTCTGTTACAGCCCTTGCAAAGTACCACATATCCATTAGTCCCCAGAAGGGATCAGGACAATTGGATCCGTCTCATCCAGAACACAGCAGAGTGCTTTCTGCCCAGTAATTCAATACCAATTCACAGGGAAGCTCCCAGGCTACTAAAGCCATCAGTTCTACTTTCTGCACCGCTTCCTTTGAGGCCTCATCTAACTGATGACCTGGTGCTACCCAGCTTCAAATATTAAATGTAATGAGAGCACAGCTCAACAGCTTTATTTGTTAAATGTCCTCTGCTTACAGCAATTGTTTTGATTTAGCATCCAACCTCTTGCAGTAATGATTTACTGTTTCCATACCAAAGTTAAGCAGCCACCTTACTCCCAACAGCTGCTTCTTTACCTGCAGTTACACTGCTTTCAGTTTCTATTCTAAAAATCTCAGTAAAGGAATAAAGATGTAAGAAGTCTATTTGTCTGGAAAAGGCTCTTTAGTGTTTGGATGGCCTAAGCAGCGTTATAACCATCTATAAAGGCTCCTGGCATCTGTTAATGTGATCTATGGATACAATATCCAACTTTGCCAGACCCTCTGCTCTTTCCAAAGAAATCAGCTGAAACCTCTGCTGTGGCCAGTGTGTTGTGGGTTAGACTTACACACTTTCAGGCCATGCGTGGTGAAGAAATTAAACACCAACACGAAATGAAAGCTTGCAGCCTGCAAATATGCTCTGGAGGTAAAAGGGAAGCAGAACCCCTGGAGAAGCACCTGTTCGTTTTCAAAGCACTGTCTCAGGCACCCTGCAACACGCCGGCCTCTGCGCTTTCTCTGGAAGGAACATTGCTGCCCTGTGGTGGGAGCCAGACAGGACCTCCTGGGCACATCCATCAAGCTCTGTTGAAGAACTGTGTGAAAAAGGAGAGTGCAGGTGCAGCCAGAGACCTACCCAACATTCTCACTTTCGTTTCCCTCTTTCCTTTGTGCTACTCTCACTATCAGTCAGGTTCCTCTCTTGACATATTAGTTCCACGAGAGAACTAAAGCATTTTTAAAAACGTAACCTAGAAGAGGCTTGGGATCTGTCTGAACCCTTCTGGATTTGATTTTGAGCTTCTCACACCAGTAACAGCGCGATTCCAGGTATGCTACTGCTACAGCATGAGAGAGCAAACAAGATGCTCAGAGCAAACAAATTGCCCCCTTTACAGCTCTCAGATGAAAATTGTTATTACATTCATATTAAAGAAAGAATGAAATTCAGAAAAGAAATGTAGAGCTGTGAATGGGTAATTACTTGTCATTAACAAAACTAAAAGGAGATTGTTTCTCATTTAGGTCTAGATGTCACCTACACTTCAGGAAGACCAAATAGAACAGGGCATCTAGCTGAAAGCACAAACAAGTTTGTATTAAAAACAAAATGGAAATTAGAGACTGAAAACCACACATGGATCATTACAAATACACTAGCTCTAAGAGACCACAGCCTCAGGACTGTGTAGATGAACTATCTAGTGTTCCACAGTGACAAACACTTTGAAAATGCTTTGGATACTAGAGGTTTTCGTTTTTTTTTAATCACCTGTAACCTGTAAAGTCTCCACAGTCTGAGCTAGAAGCACTTTTGTCTCCAGTGAAAAGCTGTAAAGGAGTTGATCAAGAGAGGCTCAAACCCCACGTAAGCAGGCATCTCTTCACAGGTATTCTAGCCAGAACGGTCTGTTTGGGGTATTTATTCCTCCATGTGGCATATCACACTAACCAGTATAAGCCTGTAATTCTTCATTCAAGCCCAAACCATACCATCAAGCTAGTTGCTGCATGTTAGAAGAATAATTCATGCTTCAGGACTTGGACAGTGCTCTCCACTTCCTGTACCACAGCAATAAATAAGTATCCCAGCTCTCAAAATGATTTCCTCCCTGGGATTAACCCAAGTCTGATTTTCAGTGACAGAACTTGCCATACTTTTGTCTGCCTTCAGCAGCATTTCCTCCCTCTTCTAAAACTCTGAAAAATGGCTATTCTTTTATTCTCTCCAAATGCTCTCTTGGAGCATTTGTGCTGGTTACTGTCCGATTCATTTACTTGATGCGTCTTTATTTGCAGTTTTGTGCAGGTGCAAGAAAATTCCTTTCTCCACTGATGCATTGATCAAAATCCTCCCAAGCAAGAGATGACAAAACAAAAAGAAATAGAAAACCTTTACGAGAAACATACCTGAAATATAGCTATCCAGGCATAGCCAATATTATCAAAATTGATAGCTCCATTGTGTGGGTTTACATCCCCTGCCATGCATACGTTGTAATACTGGTTCCAGTTTATGCAGGCATTCCTGCTGCTCAAGTCAGGGTTGTATAAACTTGGGGTGTAGGAGTCCATGCTCAAGGTGCACTCCACCTTGTACTCCTTCCTGTTTGGGATGTTGGAGCACTTCTGCATGCCGTTTTCACGATGGGATGAGCAGATGAACGGATTCTCCTCCGCTTCGTCTGTCCGGTAGTACGGATGCAGGAAGGTGAGGTTGTACGTCCTGGAAGGGGGAAGAAAGAAAGAGGGATGAGAACCAGTGCCACAGCCCTTGTGACATCAACAGCAAAAGGCACTGGTCCCTGTCCCTGCTTTAAGCGTTATTTCTCCTTTGCCCTGCTAAGTGGGCTGAATATGCACATAAAAAGCGGCAGACTGCATTGTGGCCATCTTAGAACTGACGTGCTTTAGGTGGAGAGCAGGCTGAGTGGAAACAAAGAAAGCGATCTGAAGAAATCTGGAACCAAATTGGAAGAGTGTGTGTCTAGAGCTGAGTGTAGCATGGTGACAAAACTGGCCATGCCGCAGTCACAAAGAGATCAAAACATATTAAATAGGAATTTCTGTGTTCAATGTGTAAGAGTTCTGGCCTGGCCTGCTGCATTCACTGGTGGCTTTGCCGCTGCCTTCCACAGAAAGCAATACAGTGAGGGAAAAGGGAAGTGGCATCCCAAGGAGGGAAACCTAGTAACCTGGGAACACTGAGGAACACTTCCACACAAAGCGCTTGGAAAACATCTTTGTTGCATTGCACAGACACCTGAACAGTTTGGACTTACACGCAGCTAACAACAGGATTAGCAACAAGAAATGAAACTTAGTGGGACACCTTCGGGAAAAAACACCTCTTTCCTGGAAGTCTCCACTTGCTTTCCTTTGTTCCCTTCAGAAAATTGGCAAACAATATCACTGGCAATGCCTCTTTCCATGGCCAAAAATAAGACCCTGAGTCAAGACTTGGTAGCAGGAGAACAAGGTCCCTGCAACTGCCCTGCTCTGAAAGCATTTCTCTTCCACCTGAAAATCCCAAAGCCCAGCAAGTTTGTCTCATTTTTGCCCCTTCGTACTGGGGACAGCAAGTCACAGCTGAGACACCAGCCCCAACCTTTGCCTACAACCCTTTCTGCTTACAGCACCCTGTAAGGCTCCGGGGATCTTTCAGTTAACGATCAGCCTGAGTTCTCCAAGCGAGCAAATGAGGCAAGACAGTTGGAAGTTGAAATGAGAGGGTAGAGGAAAACACTGTAAAAGCAGCCCAGATGCTTCCCAAAACTTGAGAGCTAGACCCTCTGATGCTCAGAGCATGCTTCACACAAGTTGAAGGCAAAGCAGCTTTCCAAGAAATTTGCCCCTCGGCACGTCTCTGGGACGAGTGAGCTGAACTTTAACAAGGAGAGAGGCAGCCGCAGGCCATCTCAAATTCCTTCTGTTCTTGCATAAGAAAAGAAGGAGCCCACATTAATGGGAACTGTATGCTTACTGCAGATCTGATTTAATTGGCCTGGATAGAGTTTATGGCTCTGTTAGAGCTCCGATAAGCAAGTACTGTAATTGCAGCGTGGCAGGGATGTGCCTTTTCCCAAGCCGTGCTCTGAGGCAGATCAAGCAAGCAGAGTCCTCGTCCCCTTGCAGCCTTTGATCAGCATCCGTGGGGCCCACCAGCACTTGCTGCTGAAGCGCTGCTCAAAACATGAAGGTGCAAATTCCTAGAGCAGACTATCTGCTGTGCTCAGAGCTGCAGGGACCTAAGATGCTAAACAATCAGCCAGGAGATAAGGGAAAAGGCAACACAAATTAAAGGGCCAAGCAAGATGTGGTGGAAGATAAGCAGGTAATTCCTCAAGACAGGACAGATGCATTTTTATCTGTTTCTGTTCCCAACTCCTGAATAAATTTGGCTCTAAGGATTGCCGAGCTGGTGTTATTCCATATGATTGTTTGAAATTGCTCCCCTAAACCCTTGAGTAACACAGAAATCAATCATCACCTGCCTTTTAGGAGAGGTTAATTGGCGCAGGGCAGAACCAAGGGGAAAATGAACCCTGAACAACTTCCCTAGGGCATTTGGTTCTCCTCCATCCATGAATTACTGGAGATAGGTGTTGAGGATTCATCCAGCTACAGGAATAACCAAGAGGAGCACGCCAGAGGAATTGGGCATTTGCTGGTGACTGAACTTATTCACCAGTTATTCCCCTTCCCTCACGCAACATCCCCATTCCACCCAGACACGACTGTAAAATCTTCCTCCCAGTTTCCAATGCCTTACATTCAAGGGAAGAAACACTTGAAAAACAGTCCTCCAGGACTGCCGAAAAGCCCTCTCCTTCTCCTCCCACAGACTGGCTTCGCTGGGAGGAAATTTCCACATAAAACGAGCTGAAGAAAAGGCTGAGCGCTGCTGTGCTAGCGCCGTGTTTGCCGGAAGATCAGATACTACAAGCAGCAGAGTTTGTCACACAGAGGGGGGCATTGTGGAGGCTTGCAAAGGATTACAAGGCACAGAGGCACAGGGATGCGCCTGGGAGTGCTACAGACTGTGGGCAAAGACAGCTGAGGGACTTGAGAGAAGAAACAGAGGGAGTAGGAGGAGAAACACGAGGAGCAACTTTTCCTGACTCACAAGCAGCACGCAGAGCCCCTGCAGCGCTGTTTTGGCCTCAGTGGGTATACAGAGGGTACAATCAGCTCGGATGCAAAGGGCTCCTGCACCCTCTGATGTGGTGGGGCTGCCACCACCCCTGGGACATCTCCGCTCGCAGCCACAGGGTCTGCCTGACCTGCTGCAGCTGTGCTCACTCAGGAGGGTGCTGAGAGCTCTCCGGGCTTTCGTGCGATGCGATTAGCCCAGGCAGGGCTGCCCCAGCCCCACCAGCCTCAGGAAGGACGTCTTCTTCTGCTACCCCCAGGTTTGACAGGCCACAGGTACGTGTCCATCAGCCTCCTCCTCCCAAGAGGCTAAGCAGCGCGTGCTTGGCACCTCTGAAGCCTTTCCAACGGGACATCAGGTCAGGGCTTTCTGCACCCCGTGGTGGTGAGAGGGGCACAGCCCTGAGCCCAGGCACTATGCCGTGCACTGCCCGATTCAGCAGGGTTACGAGAAGCTTCCCCAGGGCTGATTCCACCACTCTTGAAACCAGGACCCAGTGGGTTGCAGGCAAAGCTACCCTATGAGTCCCTGCCGCAATGGCAGGAGAGATGCCTCATGTGCTACCTCCTCGTCAAAGCACACGGACCTCCAGCTTGGGCAGGTCCCCGCGGTTCTCATCCACTCCTGATGTGATACCTCATGTAAACCCACAGCTTTGGCTCCCGCTGGCGGCTCAACGCCCAGCCCGGTGCTTACAGCAGGGAGAGGGGGGCCTCACGGAGCATAACCTGCAACGCTGAAGCTACGCGTTGAACTCCTAGCCCTGCAACGAACCCACGTGCTCTCAGAACATCTCTTGCTCTTTCTTGCTCCCTCAAAGCAATGCTGGCCAAGGCTTTTTGATCTGGGTGTGCCACTCCAGGTGACACTCTTCCAAACTAGAACTAGAAAACTTGCTCCAGAGCCAGGTGAAGCTGTGGGACACCTCAAAAACTTATTTCCTTCGCTGCCCTGGAAGCAACATCCCAGAGCAACACCAGCAGCAGGCATTTCCTGATCACGGAAGGCTTTTGGCAGCGGGCAGGATGGGAAGGCTCAGCACACCGCAGCTTGTGGGCCAGTGTAATTAGGATTCTACCCAGAGCAAAGCTGGACTTGCAGAGGGAGACGGACCATCTGGAGGGATGATTGGGTAATTAGCAGCTATGGCTGCACAAGCTCCTTTCCCGGGAGCAGTTTCGCGTTCAGATGCAGACACGCGGCGTGTGCCAAGAACGCTGCCCATGGAAGAAGCGCTCAGACAGAAGGGCCGGTGCGTCACCGTGATGCTCTGCTCTGAGCTCACACCCGAGCCCCCTGCGAGCTGCCTCTCCCACCGCAGCACAATAACACGGCACCCAGCGCCACGTGGAGCCGCAGCTGCCTGCCCTCCCAGCTGCAGGACCGATATGCATTGGCCCACATTCATCATCAAGGTTTCAGCCCCCAGAGGTGATCTCCCATCGCCTGATGTGCCCTCCCCAGCTGGGCAGGCTGGATGGGGACACAACGAGCTGCAGAGCAGTGTGCCAGCCAGTTCCGCGGGAGCCCGTGCACCCAGCTTGGTTGGAGGGGGGGACGCAGCCAGGCTGGGGAGCTGCAGGACCAGTCCCCTCCGTGCCATGCCTCTATTCACTACACACTGCAACTTGAAAGGCTTGTGATGAGCCACAGGCAGATTTCAGAGGCTGCTGCCTGTGAGTCACAGTTTAGGAAGCCTTGGGCTGAAAGAGAAAAAACTGCCTGCAGACATGCTGCCTTGGGCTGTGATCTGAAGAGCTGCAGAGAGATCTGGGCACAGACCCTCTGGGGAAACGACACACTTTGGTGGCTGTGGGAAGAAAATAAAGCACAGCTTGATTGCAAAGGGTGGATGAAGCTCGATTTGGTTCTGCTGCTGAGGTTTTATCCTCCCTTCTCTCTGCCTTGCTCATTTCTGCAACTTCCCCCCAAATCGTTCACAAACTAAGAGCCCTGCCCTTGACAAGCCAAAAGCAACTGCACTGGGGCCAGTTCCTGCCCAGCCCTTTTCAAGCTCTTCTCCCTTCTGTGTACCTGGGCATGGGATGTCACGAGCACCCGTCTGGCCAGGGTGGCAGGGACGGGACACACCACTGGGCAGCAAGCACTGCGAATTTAAGACCTTTTTCTGGTTCCTCTGAAGGCTGTGTTGGCAGAACCAGAGAGGGGAAGGAAGGAAGGAATGGCAGGAATGAGAAGCCAAGTGTTGCAGAAAAAGAAAATCCTCAATATCCACAAAATAAATGAATGCGCCCTGCCAAGACCACCTACCTCCATGTGCACAAGAGGTCAGACTTCCCTGTTCCTTACCGACAGGCATAGTCCAAATAACTCATTAATGGTAATGAATCCACTAATCGTGAGACCCTTGTGCTCCAGGGAAAAGTCACGAGAAACTAAGCCCCAGAATGGATCTTGTTATCACATTAGAAAGGATTAACACCCCTCTCTCGGCCAGCTGCCCAGTGCACATCTTTCTCTGGGCTTGCAGCAGCTTCCCTATGCATTTCCCTCTTTCAGTTTCTGGGCAAGGAGCAGGAAAATCTGCTCTCTCCCATGCCAAGAGAGGCTGAACAATAATTCCCTGCCCCATCTGCCCCCAGGCTCAGCCTTCCCATGCAGGACAGCACCCACAAGGGCTGGAGCACAGTGCATGGTCTGAGCACAATCCTGCTTCAGCTTCCCGAGGAACAGAGGGGGAAAGGGAAAAGGCAGAGACTCAGCACCAAGCAGGATCGGTTCCCTCTGAGAGGAGGCTGTTCTCTGGAGGAAACCCTGCTGACAGCCCAACGTCGCAGCACAGAGTGATGCCAGGAGGAGCAATTAGGCAACACCCAGAAGTACCTTTCAAACTCTGAGCTGTCTGCCTTGGCCGAATGCGCCTTCAAGAAGCTCTCTAAAAGCCAAGGAGCCAAAGGCAGTACAATGCCAAGCAGGTAGAGTTAATTAAGACTGAAGTGCTCACATTATAACTGTCCTGCAGCATTAGACAAATACAAAGTGCTTCACAGCTCTCTCCCCTCTCCTGCTTCCAAACCGCTGAGTTCCCTGAAAGGCTCCATGGGGAGGAAAACGCTCCTCTGTATAACACCCCAGCCCCAGGAGCAGCAGCCCAGACGAGCTGGGGGTGACCCCGTTCCTTCATTTACCACGGCAGCAGCTCGTGCTGGCAGCAGGCAGCCAGAGGGGCTGCGTGGGGGAGACACACCGCAGATCTAACGCTCACCCTTCCCACATTAGCGTGCCGAGCCCTCCCCTCTCAGCCCAGACCAACCCAAAAAAGCCCCATGTGAAATTAGTTCCTTTTCCAGTTCCTACTGTTGAGGACCTCCTGCACTTGCTCATAAAGCAGCAGAGGCCATCCCGATGCTGCCATTCCCCACTGCTGTGCAGTAACAAGGGAAACAGCCCGGCCACCAAGGTCCCCAGGGGACTGAAGAGGTCTCCGAGCCATCAGAGCCCTCTGTGGGACACAGCAGCGCCCCGCTCCAGTTTATTGCTCGTCAGCTCACCAGAGTGCAACAGCACAGAAACTCTCTGCAGTTCCTTCAAAGTCACTGCTGAAAGAACCCGTAACAAAACCACCTCCTTCCAGCGGGACACTGCGTCAGAACAGCGCAATTTTCAAAGGGGGGGAAGGCAGATATTTCCAGCGCACCTCAAAGAAGTCCCCGGATTTCAATTTGAAGGTACCACGTTTAAAAATAGTTTCTGTACTTGAAGCAGCCGTCTTTCAAAAGGGATTTTAAAAGGGTTTCACAGGAAGAAGAATTATGGCAAAATCAAAGTCCCTCCTGCATCTGATGCCTGCTGTAAAGCCACGCGGCCCAGAAAGCTGCTGGCAGCAAGCGGGCAGAGAAGCACGCAGCAGACTAAAAACTGCA
Source organism: Anser brachyrhynchus (assembly GCF_964034855.1). NCBI lineage: Eukaryota > Metazoa > Chordata > Aves > Anseriformes > Anatidae > Anser > Anser brachyrhynchus. Next base: position 15,564,454 of record NC_137733.1, read on the forward strand.
TTTGAAGCACTGGTCTCTGAGCTCACATCTGCTTCACTCCCCAAAAGCTTTGGTGCTGTGACCCTTCCTTGCCTGGCACCTGCACCGTGTCCAGATGCTCTCCCTTGCTTTAAAGCAGTGCTGGTCTCATCTGGGAGGGGTTGAACCACCACCACGGTGAGCCCTGCCTATAAGCCAGGTCTTCCCCTTCTTGGGACTGTAAGGAAAACCGGACCAGGACCACCATCTGCTCAGCCCCCAGCCACGTGCACAGGGCGCCTGTCCACCCTCCATCTCCTCACAGCCTGCTGAAGCACTGATGAACATTACTTTGGGCTGAGGACAACAGCGCTGGGATTTAGCAGGACTTGGCAGATGAGACTAGATGGCCAGAGTCTCATTCCTCCTTCCCCGCAGAGCTCTATTCTGTTTACTTCTATTGAAAACCAGAGCTTTACTTTAATCCTACAGCCCCTGCGTGAAGGTTTTGTTGTAGTTTTCATTCTCTGGCAGCTCTCCCTGGAAGGGGACGGTCGGTCAGGGCTCTCCAGCAGCGATGCCAAGCGCAGCAGCTCCGTGCAGGGATGGAGCAAGTGATGGATCCTCTGCAGCCCTGCCCCGGCCTCGACCTTGCCTGCAGCTCCATGCTGTCTTGTGAGCAGACAGCATCTCACTGCTGGGCAGGAGGAATTGCTCTTTTGGGGCCAGTGCTGTAAATTTTGCTGTTGGGGTGTTAGAGGCTGCTGCAGGGGCGAAACAGTGAACCCTACCTCGATGCCTGGAATGGGGATTTCCTGCTGGGTTTCTCAAGTCTAAAGCTAACCCAGCGAAACACAGACCCAGACAGCAGCTCCGGCCTGGCTGACCATATCAGAGCACATTTTGGGTTTCTCTGATACCCCTGAAGGGCCCAGGAGCCAGCACAGAGCCATGGTGAAGCAGGAAGGAGAACATCCCACAAACCTCCTGCCTCCTCAAACAGCTCCCGAGGCTTAGCACAGGGAGCCCGACTTCACTGCAGATGGGGCTGAGACCCTGATAAGAAGATCCTGCGACACCTTTGATGCTGATAATGGCCATTACATAACGGCCTGCTTTCCTCCCCGGCCGCTTAATATCTGTACTTAGCAAACAATCACTCCGTGGTTAATTTAAAAGCTCCATTTTGCAAGAAATCACACAGCATTTTAAAAGGCTGGTCAAAGAGCTCGGGCAAGTCCCTCTCATCTAAGGGCAGCTCCAAGGCTCTGCCCACACGGGGCCAGCCCCCCGATACAGCAACGTGACCATCCCTGCCCAGCTTTACGATGACAGCCCCCGGATTTCTGCAGGTGACAGAGGGTCCCAGCGACCAGCAGATCCCTGCCAAGGATGCAGGAGAGAGCTCGCCAGCTTGGAGCATGGAGATGTGGGAGGGGAGGCACACGCAGATGGCAGGCTCATTGATTTTTTGCCTTTCAGCATCGCTGATGGGATGAGTAAGTGTCATCAGGGATGGTCTGCAGCAGAGAGAGAGGCTCGGAGAGCTGAAAGCCACCGGACTAATCAGGGAGAGGCAGGAACAGGACCCGGGGTAGAGCTGAGGGATAATATCTGCTCATTTTCTAGACACAATACAAGCACTAGGCAGCAGATGATTACAAACAGACGTAATTACAGGTTCTCTCTTCTCCTACTGAACTAGAGCTACCCTGATTAGCTGGTCTCCGGCACTTCCTCACCTCTGAGCCGCTGACATCTTCAGCAGCCTCCGACAAGAGACCTTCTGGAAGGATTTTCTCAGGCCCACCTCCTCACCTGCAGGAGCTTGCAGGGACGCTGGCAAGCCGCACTTGGCTTTGACGTTGGTTGCGCTGATGGTTTTTATGATGATGGATTTTAAGTTGTGGCCATACAAGGCACTGCTGAAGGGGCACTCCAGGAGCCAAGGGTCATCCTGTGCCAGCTCAAGCCCTAGCAAGCGCTGAACCAGGCCCAGAACCCATCCAGGGAGCCCAGGCAGGAGACAAAGGGGCCAGGGACAGAAACAGGCCCACCTACAGCACTGCTCAAACCAGGGCCAAACCCCCCAGGCTGACTTAAATAGAGCTCGTGGGCCATGGCCAGGGTGGGGAGGGGGTCTCAGGCGAGGGTCATTAAGGCAATTAAGGCCTATTAGCACCCTCAGCACCTGGCAGAGGTGTTGGTCCATGCAGTTGCCGAGCTTGGAAGAACCAAAACTGAGGTGTCCATCAAGGAGAAGAGGCGGCTGAGTGTCCTGCACATCTCCGGTGCCTGCTCAGACAGAGCGGTGTACTAATGCCTTTCCATGTCATGCTTCTTACTGCTCCTACAGTGGCACATTGGGGTGTCTCAGCAGCGCCTCTGTCACTGCCTGTTCCAGTGGGCAGAGCACCGAATTAACCCCGTGCCCGCAGGTGCAGTGCGCTGGGCGACCTCCCAGACCCATTTTCAGAGCTTTAGTTTGTTCCAAATCCTCAAATTCCCAGAGTCAGGGATCTCAGCTTCCTCGGTCAGAGATAAACCAAACCACTAACATCCTTGTCCTTTGGGAAAAACACGAGAAAGGCACTGCAAACCCTCAGGAACCTGCCAACAAGAAGCACTTGAGCTCTGAGTCCCAAAACCTCGAGAACCGGGGGCAGGACGGCGGTGCCTGAGCGCTGCAGGTCCCGCTGGCTGGGGAATGGGAGCTAGAGGTGATGGGGGACAGCTCCGAGCACCCCCTGAGTGACAAAACCCGCACCACCAGGGCTCATCCACCAGGGCAGAGGGAGAAAGGATGACAAGGAGGGGGCTTTTGTGTACTCACGTTGCCAAATTCCTGTCTAGGAAACACCTGTTTCTCAGCAGCCCTGCCCAGAGCTGCACACCGACGATCCCAAAGATGAAGAAGACGAAGAAGCACAAGAGGAGGACGTTGCCTAACATAGGCAGAGTATCTAACAGCAGGGTGACCAGTATTCGCATACCTGTGGGGAGAAGGAGAAGACAGGTTAGAGGAGCCCTTCGATGCGGCCAGCGCGAGTATCACACGTTCCCACGTGCTGCCAGGCTCCATCCTGCAGCCAGGGCATCTCGGGCAGAGGATCTTGGATGTATAAATCAAATCCTTGTGAACTTTTCTTTCAAAACAGCAGGCTCCTGTCCCTTTCGAGAGGCTACCACATGCTGGCAGAGCGAGGCCAGAGGCACAGCCACGGCCCCTGAGCCCCCACACGCTGATGACATGTCCATTATGGTGTCTAGCTTTGAATTTCATATTTCCCCCTAAATCTTAAGGCTGAGAAGGAAGGTAAAGAGTACAGAGCAAGGGGGCAAATGGCCAACGTAGCACAGCTCCAAAGGGAGGGCCTAGGGGTGGGCTTTTCAGATGTTCTCAGCGACACGGCGCTCCGCAGCACGCAGACACGGGCAGAGCTGCAAGACAGCCGCTCGCGCAGAAACGCCCCCGCAAACCATCAGCCTCTTGAGGAATTGTCAAAATATATATTTATAAACATATTGAACGCCTCACATGAATCACACAAATTGTTCCCCTAAACAATGCGGAGCCTCGTGTAGGATGATAACCGCGGTTACTCTCCACGGGCGACTCCGCTTCCACCACCGGCAGCTGAGAGCAGCTCACGCTCCAAGCAGTGGGGACAGGGAAAATTTGGACTTTTTTTTGATGCAAGAAGCGGGATACAAATGTTTTTTCCCCTAGGAAGTGCTCTCGGCTCTGCTCCCTTCTACTGCCCAGTGCTGTTGGGACCTGCCTGGACGGTCCCAGACCACTGCAAGGCTCCCTGTGAACCGGCAGGCAAAGTGGGGGCTGCCCCGACTCCTTTGCTGCCAGGGACACTGACTTCCGTGCAAGGGCTCCCCCTAAATAAGAAGATGGAGCACTGAGAGAAGCTTGCAGGGCCCCCGTTAACCTTTGTGCCCCCATCCAGCACGCTCCTGGTGCTCCCTGCGGACTGGGCGGGGAGGCAGGGACTGGGCAGAGCACCTCAGGGCACCTTCAAGGAGAAAGCAGGAACGAAAAGGGAACAACGACTCGCTGCTCAGCCGTTCAACAGAGGTTAAATGAATCTCTGAGACACCGACCGGCCATCATTCCGACAGCTGATATTTGATGAGAGGAGAAATAATGAAAAGAGCAACTGATAAAGGCAAATGTTAAATTACAGAAAGGAATAAAATGAAAAACCGAGCCTGGGGAGCGCGGTGCTCTGCAGAGCAGGGCTCAAGTTTATGGCATGATGGCAGTCGATGCTTCCGCTGGGTAAGACTGGTGACCCTGCTGCCTTCGGAGGCATTTTGTCCCGCTCAGAAGCTGTTCAGCAAACTCCTTTCCCTGCCTGCCTGGGGCTGTTTCCCTCTATTTCCCCTAGCAGGATGCTGCTCTCCACCAGCCGCCACAGCTAGGGAGCATCATTGCCACCGCCACGTCCCTCTCTTGCCCCCACCAATTTCCAGGGGGTCTTTGCACCCAGCCAGCCCCGGGTGCTGGGAGGAGCAGGGGCTCCAGGAACATGGTGCCTCCTTTCCCCAGTGCCTCCGAGGCCGCGGGCAGGCAGCGCTGGCAGCAGCCGCAGCCCCCCGCCGCGCCGCCCCCCTCCTCGCGTGGCTCTGCCAGCGGAAACGCGGAGCAGCCAAGCGGGGCCGGAGCCGGCGTTACCTTGTCAGCACGGCACGAGTCTTTAAAGCACCTCTGCCAAGATGTCTGCGCTAATAAATAATTAGGTGTGACTAATGACCTCTGCATCCCGGGGCAACAGCCTTTCAAGGTCTCCGTGCCCAGCTGCGCCTTGGCTCCGGCGCGGCTCCCCGCTGCTGGCGCCGGCAGCGGATGCCTCTGCCGAGGAGCCGCGGTCCCGGCTGCCAGCCTCGTGCCAGCCCTGCCAGCTCCAACCCAGTGCTGCTGGCACCCCGTGGGGAAGCGACCCGGCTCATGTCCCTGCCGTCCCCGTGACCGCAACACCGGTGCCGGCCGTGGGGACAAGGCAACAGCGGTGCCAGAGGCATAAGCCCCCGCAAGGAGCATATATCACAAAGCACTGCCCCTCAGACCTCCCGGCAAATCTATCTTTAGACAAGCAGAAAGGACTCAATTCCCACTGGAAAGAGGATGATGGACTTCTCTTCTCCTTCTTTTCTTCCTTTTTTTCCCCACTCGCCAATATCCTCACCCACTTTTTCCCAAAAATGGTTAAAATTCATCTTCCCGTGCCAGACAACTTTTTTCCGCTCAGCTACTTGTGGTATTTCGGGTTGTTTAGTGGCACCATCCTCGGGATTGAATCCATCTGTTCGCTATCCGCTCAGGGTGCTCGAGGCTCTCAGCAGAATGTCAAGTGTGCCATGGGAAAAGTTCGTGAGCACCGGTTGGGCTGAAATGAGGATCGGGATTTCTTTTTGTTCCCACTCCATGTGATGCCCGGTTTAAACCACAGAGTAGAAAAATAAAAATAAAACAGTGAAATGGGCTTGAAAAAACACTGACCACTACTAAAAAAAACCCAAACTACAGCCCCAGCCAAATGTATAAAACGCAGAAATTATATTTTTCCAGTTATTTCCAAGGAATAATTTCTAATAGAGATGATGTTTTTATTGGCCGGGGTTCTCCTTTCTTTTCTTAACAAATAAAATAAAAACGAAATAGTCTTGTGGGTGAATTTATTATGCCTGGAAGCGCAGCACTAACAGCACTGGCTGGAACCCAGGAAAGTGCCCAGGCATCACGGGGATAAATCGCTGGGCAATTTCTCATGGATTTCTCATGGGTCCCTGCTTCCCCGTGCCTGTAACTGGATGCCAGGCTCGTCTCCGCTGACCCAGCCCTAATTCATATATGCTCGATGTCGTCCTGTGGCTGCCACCAAGCTGAAAACCCCGCTCCAGCCAGCGGCATCCCGGCACTGGGGATGTGGGGATGGTGCTGAGCAGGAGCTGAGGCTGCACCGCGGGCCGGGGCGCGGGGGATGTCCCAGGTAATCCCCTGCTAAGCTGCAGCATCCCCACGGATGAAAGACCGGAGATGTAACTTATCGCTGGGAACTCCAAAAATACAACAAAATAGAGGGTTATCGCTATCCATTCTCTGCAGACGCTGGATTATGTCAGGCATCGGTCTGAAACAGTGAAAGTACCGAAGTGAAAAGCGGATGGAGTTGGCGTCTCATAAACAAGTAAAGTCTGTGATTATCTGCCCTCCAGGAACCGAGATATTTCCAAGAATACTAATCCCAGCCTGGCGCTTGTTCAGGACACCGGTAACGCTGCAGGACCAGCCTAGCTGCTCACCAAGCCCAGGAAATTCCAAAAATGGGTTTAGCTCTTCGGATTTAATCTCACATATAAGTAACAAAAAAACGAAGATTTTCTATCGCCTGTCTTCTGACAAAGAGAAAACAATCTAAGCATCAAAAATGGCTTCTGCTCGCAGTCCAGCCGAGTTTTGTGTTGTGCTGTCGGGCTGCTCTGAAGCCCTGTGAACAAAACCTCATTGGGAAATCAAAGCTCCGGAGGGTTTTGAGGTCCTTTTTAGCTTCTCATTTCTTTTTGGCTTGTTTTTAACTCCTAATGACATCACTGCTGAATTTACAGATTTTTTTTTTTTAAAAAAAGAAAAATCCCAGAGAATTTGAGCTCAGAGAGAAACTTCAAAGATTCCCATGCGTAAACATCCATCTGTTCCCTTGCATGTTCATCTGAAGTACTGGAACCGAAACCGATCTGGGGGAGTTTGTTTTGGTGTCTCTGGACGTGCCGACATAACGGGCAATTAATCTCAGCAGGATGTTCAGCGAGGACTGGTGGGGCTGTGTCATTTGAACATGCTCTTCAAAACTCCTAAAATGTACTTTTTTTTTTGTTTTGTGAGGAACCTATACGATTTCTACGCAACGCTGCTGCATTTTGCATCGAGTGGATTTTGGTTAAAAAGTGATGAAAGAGCTATGAAATTAGTACCTTGCAAAGGTCGCTCAGCAGACGGCTGGTACTGGCAGGAAATTATTTCAACTTGTTGGTTCGTCTTTCAAATTGGATTTAGAAGACAAGCAGCTGAAGCCACTTGAAAATGGATTTAGGGGCCACTTGAACTTCCTATTGTGGATGAACCCAATTTTGTTCTACATGACAGCAAACCCTCTGCGGTATTTTACCAACAACAGAGACTGCTGTGCTTCTAATCCTGAACACAAAGAGACTGAAAGACCTTAAATAGCTGAGAGGAAAAAATGAACCTATCCAGGGCAAGAAGATCTTCCTTAGAACTGATCTCTCCCCTTCCTTTATGGGAACTTTGTTATTTACTCGGCACTCGGAGCTAAGAGCTACTTGCCTGAGAGCTCACAAAAATGTTGGAAAACAGCCACGAAAACTTGGCCCCCCAGGTACACGCTCTACTCACCTGCCCTTTACTAGTAATAATAAATGATCTCTGACTTCCCGTCAAAAAATGAAAATCCATGAACTTGCTCCCAGCAGCAGGAGAAGGGGCTGTGGCAGGGCTTAGGGTGCTTGGAGCCAGCCGGAGGGGAGGTTTTGTCCCCCTGATTTTCCTGGGGTGACCCCAAAGCCGGCAGCACGGCACGGATGGAGGCGTTACTTACTTGGGACCCTGTTAATGGCTCGGAGCGGCCGGAGCACGCGGACGGTGCGGATCGCCGACAGGCTCACGTTGTGTCCGTCCAGGGAATACTCCATCATGCTGCGGGGAAAAAGGAGAGGCGTCAGGGCGCGGGGGGGCTCCGTGCCTGGGTGCTGGGGCTGCCTGGGGTCGGGGAGCAGCTCGCACTGAGCGATACGGGCCAGCAGGGGTATTTCAGCCTCTGGAAGACTGCAAATCCCCCCACAAGCAGCATCGGTGCAGGGACAGCTGGCGGGTGTGCTCCAGGCACAACAGGGAGCTGCAAAGGGGGGGGGGGCACAGAAATTGGGACTCCCCAATAGCTGCTGAGGTCCCGCAGGCACACATCTCGCCCTCCCGTTAGCTTATTGTGCATCCGCAGCCTTCCCGGGGAGACGCTGCACAGCTCCACGGCAATAAGATGCTTCTGCTCTTACACCCCCTGCTAGCACCCCGGCGCATCTTCACGCCAGCTTATCTATCCTCCTGTGACACAAGTGTGAATAACCAAGCCAACAAATGACATTAAAGTAGTGTGGTTTCCATTTTATTCTTAAGAATAGGGAACATTTTCTTTTTCATGCTCCGTCTCCGTTTCGCATAAACATTTCTCTCCCAGGCTGGGAAGGACGTTAAGTTTAGTCGGTTTTCTTGCTCTTTTATAGCAACGAGTGGCAAATGTGTGTAGTGTTGTTTTTTTAATGGGGTTATGGCTAGTTAGCATGGCTGTAATTACAATTTATGAGCTTGACTACAGGGAAGCACTTGTAAATATGTCACAGATCTCTCACCACGCCTGTTCAAATAACATAACAGCATCAAAAGCAACCCTGCAAGTAAGCTGTTGGATGCCATGGAGTAAGAGCTTTTCCTTATATAAATAAACAAACAGATATGGAAGGAGGAAGGCAAATAGGAGCAGAACTGCTCTCCCTGGGAGCTGCAGAAGCTTCAGTGGAGAGATTTTCAGAATAAGCATCCTCCAGCCAGGACGGACCAAAATTATTATGTGCCATGAAGCAAAACCAGCCAAATTTGCTGGATTTCAGGCAACAGTGAAGCAGGGAGGAGGTTGGTTTAGGGCCAGCCTTGCTCGGGCACATCATTGCTTGGGTGCCCATGTTCTGGGTGCCCTTGCACTTTGTATTTGGTGCCTTGCCCTGCTCTGCAAAGTTTACCTGGGAGTTTCCAGGTTCTCTGACATTTGCTTCTCTGTTGTCTTGGCCTGCATCTTCTTGGTGTAACCCCACCATATCCCTGGTATGGCACCCAGGTGACTGCCTCTTGAGCCTTGCCTTGTCTTGCTGAGACCCTGCTTATTTTGAGCTGATTTAGTGATAACCTCCCAGAGGTACTTTATTCTGAAGTAGCTAGCATGGCTTTAAAAATCAAACCGACCTTAAAGCTTGTCCTGAGCCGAACATGGCGAACAGCTTTAAAACTCAGCACGGCACGAGAACAGGTTTTAAATCTGATGTGTGTTCATTACGCAGCCGGAGCAGAGCCGTGGGAAGCAGCATGGAGCTGCACAAAGGACCACCCGGCAGGAAAGCCATCAGAAACACCCGTTCACACCTGCACCATGGGGCTGGGGCCAGCACCAGGTGCCTGCTCTAAGCAGCCCTTGCACCAATAGATGTGCCATTGTTTGGGGTCCCTGCAATGAACGGTGCCGAAGCCCGGGTGTGCAGGCTGGCAGGCAATTTATCGGGTGGCTGAGTAAGTGGATTTTACTTTAACTGATACAGTTTTTGAAGTACTAATATTACGTGAAAGGAGCATGGGCTGCTCCAGTGGAAGCTGCTTTTGTGCTCCAGAGAGCCCACGCAGCCACGTGCATGTTGCAGGGCCAGCTCTTGGGGCCTCACTTGGAGTTTCAACAGGGCTGAAGAAAGATGAGTAGTCCAGGATGTGGCCTAGGAAACAGGCCTTCTGACCCCATGTTTTCAGACTTCCATGACACTCCATTTAGGATTTCAAAGCAAGTTGCCCACTGGTGCCTACAACACCCACCGAATCCAACGTGAACCATTCGATTGACTGTGGTGGGTTCCAGACTGGACCTGTTAAAAGCAGTGAAACCACCTGAAGCCTTCAGGAAAATGTCAAACGGTTCCTTGGCACGGAGAAGCTTGGGGTCCTGTTCCTTTATCACACTTTTAACCCAAGGACACCCTAAAAATCCCCAGTGGAAACCTGCCGGAGCAGGAAATTTGGGGTATGCGGGGACTGGAGGTCGGGGCAGGCTGGCACTTGGTAGGTGATGCCCCACAGCCTCTGTGCCGGAGGCACAGTGGAGGCACTGGAGGCTCACTGGAGGCACTGGAGGCACAAGCCTTTGTGATGTCTCCTGCCACGAACAGCTTCCATTCCTTCAGCTGTCAAGTTAAAGACGTCCGAAGCGTATCACATGAGCCCGCAGCGTCTCCAGGGACAGGATGCACAAGAAACCTCTCTGCTTTCAGCTCTCGTGGACAACATTTCTGATGCCTGGGAAATGCTTTCAGCTTGGCTGCTGGACAGACTGAGAGGTTGTAAGCTGCATTCGGTCTGAAATTTTCCAGGGTACATTTCTCAGGCGAGCAGAACATGAAAGGGCTTTCAGTGCTGGAACAAACTTCAGACACAATCTGTTGCTAGAGGCAGAAGATGTGTTTATTTTGTAGTTTCCCTGCTTACCCTTCTTTCTCTTTGGTATACTTGCCAGTCAGCCAAATCAGCTTATTTAAGGAGACTGAATGGGACAAACAAAGCAGGCAGCACTGCGTATCACTTGTTTCCCTTCTTATCAGAAAAGCCTCATAATAACTGCATCACGTCCATCCACTCGCTGGGAAAAGAAGCTTGGTAATTCCGGCTGTGAGCTCCCTGCAAAAGCCACCTCCAGTTTTAGGATCAGGCACTGAGTTGAACGGTGGTGGTGGGCGAGGAGAAGACCCCCAGCCCCAGCCCATCGCACAGCTCCTCCCTGCCCTCCATCACTGGCCACAGTGTCACAGGAATGGCCCAAATAAACCCAGATCAGCTGGAGATGGCTGGGATCAGGCACAGAAGGCGTCGTTCCACCTCTCCTCTTCAGCCTGAGTAACACCAGACAGGCAGCAGGGCTTCCCATTGGGGTCTCGTGGTGTTTCTGCGGTTTTCCTTCTTCTCAAACATATGCCAGCCACGGAGGGTAGGGAAACGGCCTGGAAAGCTTCCAGACTGACTCACCAGACACCTTCCCCCTCGCCCCAGGTCCTGTGCGAGCAGAGATCCCCGTGCCAAAACCTCGCTCTGAGGTGTGAGCAGAGGGCTCTGCCTTTCCTTCTGCCTGCACGTGCTCCTTTCTTCTCCTGCTCTGCTGCGATGATGTGTTTGATGATGCAGGATCCTCTGCTCGCCCACCAGGAGAGCCCGTCCTGCAGGTGGGGACTGGTTAGGGACACCAGATTTCTGACCCCGCGCTCTGCCTTAGCCACAGCCCCCCTCTTCTGCTACTTCTGGCTTAAACGCTGCCGCAGCAGCTTTGGAAAGAAAAAAGGAATTAACAACAACTTTTGTTGTTCTTGCTTTTCTTTCCTAGGCTGCAGCCACGCACCGGTTCAATGTAAGCTCTGCTCGGGGAAGTCATGTTTTATTCAAGGCAGTAGGGCCATTCCTAGTTGTACGCCAGACACATCACATGGAGCAAAACAAAACTCCATAAAAGACTGCACATTACTAACGCAAGGCTAAAAATGCCCCCGACATATTACAGGAATGTTCTAATTAACCCCAGGCTGGTCATTGTAAACCCAGGAATTCAGAAATAAGGCAGAGCTCTGTAATTAAAGCAGTCTATCCCTTCCTAGGGTACACTAAGCAGGTAAGAGAGCCTGGAGATTCTAAAACCCATTTATTTATAGAAGAAAGTTTTAGACTTGCCAAGTTTTCAGTACACTCGCTTATGGGTGTGAATGAGCTGATGTCAAAAGCAGCCAGATCCTCCTTGGGTGATTCCGCAAATAAATTATTTCTATTTATTAACACATCCTACACAAATAAGCAGCTGTGGGAGACGGTATTAAAATGTAAACCAACAGAAGTTTACAGGAGACGTGCATGTGCTTGTAATTTGGGAGGATCAGCAACAGCAGCTGCTGGTCAGCTTCTGGAGAGCTCCTTGCACTGGGATTTCAAGCTTCTGAACCCGATTTTTGGGCTGGATTCTCCCTGTTTGGCTGATTTCTGCCCCTCTGCCTCACTCTAAGGGTGCCACAGAGCAAGACGGGGCTGAGCCACTGTGTGCTTTTCCCATCCCCTCATGAGAGGCAGCCTTAATGGTGGGCACTGGGACCTACTGGCCACTGCAAGGGCTAGGTCAGCACGCACTTGGTTTGACAGATGACACTGGCCAAAGGATCACCGCTGGAAACCCAGCGGCTTTTGCCCTGACATTGACACCCCACTCCGTAACCCGGCGTGGTTGCCAGAGGCTGAACCAAATGAGACTTAGGAGACTTTGCCTTGGCTGCAGCTTGGCAGCTTTCACCAGACATCATGCAAACCAGCCAGGACAACCTCCAGATTTGGTTCTCCGGGGTTTTCTGGCTTTTACCACAAAGGGAAGTTTGTGAGGTTTTGTTACTGACCCCGCCATCACGATGAAGAAGTCCAGGCGATTCCACGTGTCTCCAAGGTAACACTTCTGCCCGAAGATCCCCAGAGCCACCATCTTGATGACCATCTCCACCGCAAAGAAAGCGAAAATGAAGTCGTCAAACGCCTGGAGACCAGTAAAAGATTATTACAGTCAGTTCTGCTGGGCTCTCTTATCAGAGAAGGGGAAAGCAGAGACACGAGCGTGAGACAGAGGCTGCAAGGCCAGGCAGTAGGACCAACGTGCCATCTGCTGAGCTCAGACATAAGCCCTGCAATACCTGAGGGGTGATGGCAAGCCCCGAGTGTAGCTCCTCGGTTGGTTCACTGCCTGGGAAGCATTAGCAGCTTCTGTTAATCTATTGACAAAGACAGGAGAACATCGCCATCATACGGGCTGGGCGTTTTTCTTGGCATTCAGAGCTTCTGCGATTCAGCATCAGCTCGTGGTTGGGTTTGGGAGGTCTCAGCAACTTGCAGTGCAAGCTGAGTTTCCAGGTGGGGCAGCTCAGAACTCTTAGAAGGAATTTGTCCCATCTAACACAGGGGATGTGCTTCACCTGTGATGGTTTCCTGGACTCCAGAGGGGACCAGGCTCCTACCCAGGGACCCCGACACAGCTGGGAGTGACCATGGGCACCAGGCAGAGGCTGCAGCAGTGACCACGAAGGCACTTCTGCTGCACACAGGGAACGACTCTAGCTGATGGATTTGTCGACCTACCTATCCCTTGATAAACTACACTGAAGTTTTGCTCTATTATTTCAGTTCATTTAATAACTGGCATCCAAATGCCTGCACAAAGGAGTTCATGTTTGTTCTGCTCGTCCAGGTGGGATTCCCTTTGTCTGCACAGGCATTTTGCCAGGGATGTGCATCTTCCAAAGTCCCACGTGGGTAAATACAGGCAGACAAATGGCAGGCAGGAGGGTCTCCTGCTGCATGCGGTGTGACATGTCCTGCTGAAGGAGCTGGACAAGCCACCCCTGGGTGCTGCTTCACACCAACCCTCAGCCTGACCCTGAGATAAACCCTAAGGTGGATGTTTCCTGTGGCAACAGTTACCCAAAATTTATCTTACTCCATAACCAATGCCTAGTGGCTTCTCAATTCATCTGGTTTACTTGGCTCTGCAATTAACAGATCCTCTTTTAAGGCTGAAAGAGGGTTTGATGACAAACTCTGCTATTCCTGGCAGCAGCAGACAGCTCTGGACCAACCTCTGAAAGGGGCAGGAGGTGTTGCTTGGAAGGATCCCACGGGCCTCCCTGTACTGCTCAGACACCGAAAAGGAATTAAAGCAGCAGATACACGAGGGACTCGGATGCACCGGGAGCGTTACAGCACCGCGTGTCGGCAGTGCCAGCCTCGGCTGGTGGCACGAGCAGCTGCTTCCAAGCCTGCGAGCCGAGCTGCTGCGGGCAGCCCCGCGCCAAGGTGCAGCCCACGCAGCAGATGCTGCCGGGACGCGCTTCCAAAACCAACCCTGCGGGCATATGGCAGCGAGGGGACGGCCAGGACGCGGGGAGGGATGAAGCGAGAACCGAGATGCCCCACAGCAGCCTGGGCACGAGGGCCTGCAAGCTCAGATGGGTATGCATTTCCCAAAGGCCAGGTATCCTGGCACTTGGCAATGCTGTGCTCAAGCGGGTGGGCACAGGCCCATCCTGTGCTTTTTTATTCATGAAGAAAGGACTGATGTGGCCAAGTCCCCGGTGCCACATCGCCCAGGCTGTGCTGCAGCGAGCCAAGAGGTGCCGGCAGCGATGTGGCTGGGGTGGGAACAGCAGCAAGGGGGTCCCCGCGGCGCCGGCCGTGCTGGAATGAGAGCTCAGCTTACCTCCAGGATGGTGCAGCGCTCCGACTGGCACTCCACGTCCTCGCAGGGCTGGAACATGCCCAGGGTGACGCAGTTCAGGAGGATGACCAGCATGCTGACGTGCTCGAACCAGGTGAGAGGAGGGCGTTAAGGAGAGCACACGATGCTTCAGAGGGCAGCGGGAAGGGGGAAGTCGGGGCACCGCACGGTTTACGTGTCAAAAACCTTTCACTTCTCACACAAGCTAAAAAACACTTCCAAACATCCCAGATTTGCTACAGTTTGAAGTTTTTGGCAATTGAGGAAAGGGCCTTGGAAGGCATTCCTGTTGAGATGAAGGGACAAAGGATGTCTCTCATTTCCTCCACAGCAGCGAAGTCAGAGAAGCCCAGTGAGGCACCAAGCCACGTTTTCCATCTGAAGCCCCCCCATCCTCTTCGCTATTTCGTGCATGCCACGGGGCAGCAGAGAGCACAGCCCCCTCTGTCCTCCTCCCACAGCAAATTTCACCTCCAGATCTCAAATGGTTTTACCACTGAATCACCCAAAATGTCTGCTAGCATTACCTCTGTCATTGCCAAGCTAAAGAAAGCAAGGCAAAGAGAAATGAGTGAATTCAGGCACCAGCACCAGCAGAAAACAGGCTCGCAACTTGTTCCTTACTCCAACCTTGCTCCTTGTTTCCGTCCCAGGACAAAGGGATGGGTGCTCAACGCTGCCTGTCTCCTTCCTGCATCAGTGCCCAGCCTCAAGATGCTGCAGACTCCGACTGAGCTCCGCATTATGAAGGATGTAAGCAAAACAAAGCCAGCACGACCAACACAAGCTGCAGGGGCAGCCACGAAGACGTGCTGCAATCCCAGATGCAGGCAGGCTGCACAGCACAGACCGAGAAAGGCGAGAAAAGGTTTCAAGGCTGGATGTACCCGCAGTCACCAAAAAAAAAAAGGCTGCATTGCCTTACAGGACCCACCCGTGCTCAACTGCACCGACATTAATAGTTTCTGTGTAGTAAGTGGTGATTTGCATCAGCACAAAATAGGCCCAGAGCTTATGATTACTGCTGCTGATATGACTATTAAAAATAACTAAAAAAAATTTGGGGGGAACTAAACAGGAGTTTCACAAATTAAGAATGAATGAGAGAACTGTTCTTGGGGAAATAACTGGAAACATCTGTGTATGAACAAACGTTCATGCCTTCAAACACACAAGCGTATGTGAACAAAGGCTCACGGAGAAAGAAGAGCATTGTCTTATTTCTGATAACAAACAAAAAAACCTACTTTGGAAACCCAAACAAAACAAAACAAAAAACCCACCCTACCTTATTTACCCTTGCTGCTTTCACAGCATGACAGGATGGTTTAGATTGGAAGACACCTCTGGAGGTCATCTGGTCCAACCCTGCTTTCAGGAGGACTTTACCTACCTATGCCCTCCTGCACTGGCTTCAGCAAGAGGCACCCAAAGGCAGCAGAGCACGAGGGAGAGGAAGATTTCACTGCCTGGTCCACCACTTTCTGTTTCAGAGAGGGGTTAATTGGAAAATTCAGAGCCAGGAGCCCCTTGGAGCCCATGCTGGGGACCAGACACATCATACTTGGAAACCCACTTGTCTGCAGTGGAAATGCATGGGATAAAGTGAACAAACAACTGAACAAATAAATAAAAACCCAGGTTCCCCTGGCGGCGACGCAGAAGGAGCCGGAGGAGGTGAAGCCCCTGGCCACAGCCCCAGTGGACTTGTGTGCTGCGGAAATGCCAGCCTCGGCTCGTTTTCATTTCTCCCTCCCTTCAGCGACTTCCTCCTGATTTTTGACATTTTTAGGGGCTGTCTGGCTCTCCTTCCCTTTCAACTAATTAGAAGCAGAGTGGTAATCCTGCTCCACAGAGAAAACAGCCCACGTCAGACCCAAACAAAACCTAACCCCTGGCCACATCCTCCTTACAATATTTGCATTGCTTGATGGGATTCATGTGGAACTCCCTGTAAACACGGCTCCTGGACTATTCCCAGGGTGCCTGCAATTGCATTCGTTTCACTTATTATACTTGGGGATTTTTTTTCCCTCTAAAGCAAAAAAAAAAAAAAAAAAAGCCAACACAGAAAAGCGTGTGGATATTGAACTGCTAACAACAAAAAAAAAAGGTGTAACTGTGCTGATGGATTAGGTCTGCTTCTCCCGGAGGAGGGGAGCGTGTTGGCCATGTGCTTGTTTGGCTTTAACCCTGCTCCTGCACTGCTGTGGCACTGGGGAAAGCATTGCAGCTCATATAACCCGGACTTCTCCCCACTGCAAGGGCGAACGAGGCTTTCGAATCCCCCTTCCACCGAGGGTTCCTTGCTCCGTTGCTGTTCTCAGTCCTGCTCTCTGCCACCCCAGCCCTTGTTTCTAGCAGAACCAAACAAGAATTAGATTTTGTTTCCCATTAGAAAACACTGATTTGTCAGAAGTGAATCATTGGAGAGGACCAGCTTCGACAGCGACGTTTGATTTGAAGATACAACAAGGAAAAGCCTGTCCCCAGCAAGGCAGAGGCACGGCTGGTGCCGAAGGGAGACCTCAGGAGAGCAGGCAGCCTTGTCTGCTGCTCAGATCTTTCTCATCCTGATGCCAAATCACAAACACTTTAAAAAGAATATAGTCAGAAAATCTGCCTGCCATTTGGGCCCAGCATCTGTCCCTGAGCTTTGATTTCAGAGGATCAGCTGAAACCTAAGGCTGGAGATACTTGCGAAGCAGAGCCCCTGTCCTGCTGAGCCACCCAGGACCCGAGGTGCCTTTGTTCAGGTGCCCTGCTCACCACAGCCCTGAAAACTTCTTTCTTTCTTCTAAATTACCTAACTGTGGTTTTACCTTGCTGTGTGTAAATAATCACCTGCACGAGAACTGTCACTGGAGCTGAAACAAGAGCCCTGATTCCATAAAGACAGAAACGCCACTGTCACCGGCCCGTCTAACACCAAAGCTGAATTCGGTGTCTTTCAGGAAGCCAGAAGAGTTGTTTCAATTTTCTGAAGGAAAAAAGAAAGGCTCTCGCACTACTCTGTGGTCACAGATGTTTAGAGGCTGTCGGAGCTGCCAGGCAAGGTCAGCCACAGCCGCGCGATGGAGAAGAGACATAAGAAAACTTGTTCTGCCTTTGAAGAAAAGTCTGAAAAAGCAGAAGGAAATGCAGTGTGGGAACAGCTCTGCTTTAGTTGGAGAACGGAGCAGAAGAGGGAGGAGGAAGCCCCCGCTCCTAGCTTGGATGCTTCCCAGGATGCTTCCCCGGTCCCTGCTGCCCGTCCCTTCCCGAGGTGCTGGGGCTGGAGGTGCCGAGCCAAAGGGTCCCGCCTGCTCCCCAGCCCGCCTCCTCCTCCTGTGGCTCCTATAAAGGCTTTAAGCCCCTGCCCTAGTTATTTTCATATCAGATTAATGACGGTGATCTGCTCCCTGATTCAAAAGCAGGATTACCCTGAGTGCTCTGCCCTGACGGACTAATCCTCCCTCCACCGCACAGATATTTGAGGCAACTTCAGTTCAGTCCCCAGTTCCTTGCTGCTGGCTCCGAAGCTGTGCTTTAAGCCCTTGGTGACCACTTTCCCAGAGCCCCCCCTGAAGCCACCCCACCCCCGGGAGGCCCCGGAGCCCACCTCAGAGGTGGTGCTGCTCTGCAGGGTGCGACTGCACTGGGTGCCTCTGCACAGCATCCTCTGGGTCAATTCAGAATGCCCAGCAAGGAAGAAAAGTCCCATTATTCTGATAATGACAGGAAAATGCTCAGAAAAGAAAAACGGGGAGGGAAAAGGTGAAAAAAAGTCTGACTCTTGTGCCAGTGCGAATAGCAAAGACCTGGATGAAAACAGAAGTCCCGCAGCACAGAAAGGCCTCCTGGGTGACACCCAATGTTTCTGCCTTTGCTGCAGCTTCCAAGGTGATGGCACCTAAAATATCTGGGCCAAGCTCAAATCCCCCGAATGCCCTTTGGGCAGGCGGCTGCAGTGCCCGGGGCCTGCTCCGTGCTGCGGGGTCGAAGCAGTCTCTTGTGCCAAAATCCAGCCCTGAGTTTGGAAGCGGCAATGCAGAAAGGGGATCCTGCCTTCAAAGTCTGTTGGTAGCACCTGCTGCTGGCACAAGCTCTGGCGCTGATGCTCTCTGGCAGATTTTCACAGGGATTTATGAAATTCACCTCCAGGGAAGACCATTGGCTTGAGGATGAAGGGTGCTGGTTGCCAGAAGAGGCCCCAGCATGGCCAAGACCCTCTGCCATGCCAGTATAGATGGTCTTTACCGGCTCATCCTTACCAACTACACTTGACTTGATCTAAAAAGAGAGGTGGGAATTAAAATGGATGTTGATGCAGGCACTCAAGACAGTTTGAGTGTTTGCAGCAGCAAAACCGAACCGAAGGAGCCCAGAGCAAAGAGCTGGGCCAGTCACTGGCACCACATCACCTAGCCCCCGGTATTAATGCCAGAGCATGTGTGAGGAACAGGCAAACCAAAATAAAACCACACGGGAGCTGTGCACGTGTCCTGCCCCAGCACCTCCTGCCTTTGACCGCAGCCCTGCAGCAGGGCTCGAGCAGGCTCACCCGGCACGGAGGCAGCTGCACAGCAAGACTCGCTCGTCTCCTAAGAATATTGCCAATTAGTTAAGGAATCCAGCTAGCAAACACAGGAACACTTTTTTTGTTTCGGTCTTTAAAACAGCTCTCTGCTGGTGCAGAGCGGAACGGGACATCAGAGCCGCTTGGCACCTCACGACAGGCAGCCTGAGGTGGTACGGCATTTTATAGCGGGGCACGAACAAGTTGCCTTAATCCAGTAAGGGTTACCTGAGAAAAAGTTTGTACTTGGCCTCTGATTTAACATGTCTTCCCCTCTCTCTTCGTAATGCACTTCTCAGACCTGCCCGCACGAGCTCGTCACAAGGACGAAAGGCAGCTGGAGAACTTCAGCACCCAGTCATCCAGGGCTGACCCTCTCATCTCACTTTACAAGAGCCTTAATTCCACCGGGTTTATGGCAGCAGCACGAACCTAAGCAGGCGCAGAAGTAAGCCGTGTCTTTCCCGAGCATTGCACTCGTTCAGCTCAGCCAGCTTAGCCATGGACTGAATTCAACTGAAGCCCAGCCCCAGCCGGGCCGGTCGGCTCCAGCTCCTCCGGAGATGGTTTGTGCTATTTCACACCGCGGCGTGGAAGGCTGCAGGCAGAAGAAAAGAATGAGTCTGCTTCATCGAAAAACCCAAATGCAATCCCGGCCTCCCCCAGCTTCTTCCCCCCGTAAACCTCTGGTTCTTGGCACAGGCAGAAACGTGAAATGAGCTCAGCGATGCAGCTCGGATCTCCGCTTCGTGCACGCCAGCCAGCAAAACCATGTGGATAGTTCCTGTTTCTGGAAGACTTCAAGATGCTTACACATTTGCGCAATGTTATATGGGGATTTCTTGGCCTGCAGGTGAAAGTCTAACATTTTCTTTAAAAATTTGAAGGCCTTAACTGTAAAAATGAAAGACTTGAAAAGGAACTGCTAGTCTTGCTAGAAAGCAAGGTTTTCAATGCCCAGTTTAAAGCTGCGCGGGTTCACAGTGGATTGCCATGCCTGCAGTCCTGGTTTGTATCCCGTTGCCTTTGCATCAGGTGTTTCTCCTCTCCACGTAACGAGCACAGACAAATGCAGAGGAGCGGGCACGGGGAGGGCTCAGACATCTCCTAACGCGCTGGTCTGCTCCATGCCGCAGCACAGCCAGCGCCTCACCATATTCCAGGGGATAATCTCCACCATCCATCACTCTAATTCAAAAAATATGTCTGCAATAAACACAGTAAAAACGCCGGGGCCGTATTTCTGCTGTGTCACAGAGCCCCTTGCTCTCATCCCGTGCCTCGTGACGAAGGATGTGCTGATAAAGCCCAGGTCCTGCGGGGGGACCTGCCGCAGCTTCCCGGCAAAGCTGCCCCCGAGAGGCGGGAGCCCAGTGCCCAGCCACTGGAAAGCAGCAAGACAGGCTCGTGATGCTTACTATTTTCACATAATCTTATTATTTTTAAGCCAGTCAGGGGATTTTGGAGACTTAACCCGTTATTTTAAATGCTTGGATTTGGCAGTACTGCGCTTATTGCCGTTACCATATCTGTACGTACCGCGCGCGATGCTGAGGAATAGCACACAGCAATAAAAGCCAAGTTATAGTTACAAGCAGAACATATGTTTACAGAAGCAGCAGCCAACTGAAGTTTCAGTTTTTATAGTCGAAGATGTGACTAATGCACTAAATATACACACATGCACGTATATATATACACACACATCTGAGAGACGGGGATTTTCGGACCGCTCTTGGTGAGCTGGGCATGCACTTCTCATAGGAAGGCAGCAGAACTCGGGGATGTAATTCCTGCTGTGCAACATCACAGCCTTATTTTCCATTCAGAAACGAGGCCAGCTGGAAACCCAAGGACCCGCTCGCAAACCGCCCAGCCCAGCATCCGTCCCTGGCAGAGGCAGGGCTGCAACCGGCTGCAGGAGCCCTTGGGAGGCAGGAGAGGGCTCGGGAGGGCTCGGTGGGACCCCGAGCAGCCCAGCAGACCCCGAGGATGCGAGGCTGCCCCTCTGCGTGCAAAAGCAGCCACCCCATGAGGTGGCAGCCAGGCTCTGGCACAGCGCTGGAGCACCAAAGTGCTTGCAGGAACGGGTGGCCAGGATGGGGTAGAGCAGGACCACAGGGTGGGCACCACCACTGCCTCATCCCATGGAGTACAGCCACCATATCCACCCGTCTGTGCCCCCTGACAGACGGACAGGCCACCCCACAGGCTCGGGCACAGCTGGGAAGCAGCTCTGGTGTAAAAACACCGAAGTGAAGGTGCCTCGTACCTATTTCGGGGTGCTGCCCACATCCCGGTGAGCTACGGTAACACTTCCCATCACCTCACGCTACAAGTGACAAAAATAGCTTTAAAAGCCTGCAATATCCACCTCGTCCTTTATGCTAAATAATGGAAAACAGTCCGGACTCGACGATATTTGGTAAATAGGAGCAGGGGAAAAAAATAAAAAGGAAGAAGAAGAAGAAAGAACAGAACTGCAAGAAAAATGACTCAGAACACAAATCCCGAGAGGCAGCGCTGGCTGGTGCTGGCATAATTTTAAGGAACATTCTTATTTTTAAAAAGTTGATTGATTAAAGCTATTTTTAGTGCCCATACTGCACTGGATCATTTGGGTTCGTTTGCTTATGAATTGTAAAACAAAATGAGGCAGCTGCACTTCAGAAATATATACCTCCCCACCAGCACCACAAACACGCAGCCCAGAAGCAATATTTCAGCCTGAAAGACACCAAGTTGGCACATGTCTTCGGAGATCGGGCTGACTGCAGAGAAATCTTGTTTAAGAAAGGATTAGCCTGAGTTACTGGAATAACTGCATCCCGCTTGTTTGTTATAAAACGTAAAATAACCATAACGAGACCCCAAACGGACCCTGGGCAGCGCGTGCGAAAGCCAAGCGGCCGCTGCAGGATGTATTTTTCTTTCCCAACGTGGGGATAATGCTTTTTGCCTTGCACGGCCAGAGATCGGGAGAGCTGGGCACAGCTCCTGGCTCTGGCCTCGCTGGATGTTGTGCACAGCAGAGACCTGCTGCAAAGCCCGGGCTGCGCCGTGCCATTTGAACGCCTCCTCTTTGGTTTTGGCACTCAGGGCTAGCTGGAAATGTGTTTGCACTGAAGGTATTTGCTCTGAGAGCACAGAGAAGCTGGCGCTTGTCCTGTCGGGACGGTCGCTAGCATCCACTGAGACACAGACACAAATGGGCAGCAGTCCTCAGATAACCCCCCTTTGCTGACAAATCTGGGTAATGGCTGTAATGCGGAGATCAAAGCTTGTTCACAGATCGTTCAGCGGCAGTAAAGGGAGGATAAATCCAACTCATTACGCACCTTAAATCATTCACCTTGCTCAAGCCAATCTTTTGGAGCCATAATGAATTTGAAAGCGGTTAACTCCAAGTCCTTGTCGTGTGTCATTTGTCAGGCAGCTCCACTCACCCTGCCTGCTGTAGGAGACGCACAAGTCGCCGCTTTGGGGGATTCAACCTCCAGCTAAAAGGATAACACGGGCAGAAAAGCACCTTGAAGGGTGCAGGGTGCTCACTGCCTCCTCCTCCCCTGGGGCTTGTAGGCGCAGGATCGCTAACCCTGCTCCTCCCCGGCACAAACCTGTCCCACTGGGGCTCATGCAGGGAAATCAAAGCGATGCGAACCATCGCTGTGCCCAAACCCACCGGGAAACTTCCCCACACCAGCCTGCCAGCACGCATCACCTGGGACAAATCACCTCTGTTGGCTTTGTTACTTGAGTGCCTGTTAATGCCCAGAGTGATGATGGTGAATGCATTTAGCCTGTCGCTAAGGCATCCTGAGACGGCCCGGCAGGAAACAAGGCTGTATCGATTGAAGTGACATCAATGGATGCACTCCGTGGGATTCAGCGGCGCATTGGGGAGCGAAGCACAGTCCTGGCAGGAGCCCCAGGAAAGCCTCCAGTCCTGCCATTTCCACACATCATGCACAAAGCCTTGGGAATTCCAGGGTGCGAGTCCTGATCGACTGTGCTCAGAGATCCCAGGGCCGGGGCTGGAGGTCAAGCCACAGCCATTTCACCCCAAACACACCCAAATGGTCTCTAAACACATCGCAACCCGCTCAGCCACCAAACCCACTAAACCCACCCGAACGAGAACGTACCACGCTCACTAAACTCCCAGCCGTCATTTACCCGGCGAGGAGACAAGGACAGAAATGTTTCGCCTAGTCCCCTCCGCCTGCGTCACTCACTTGATTAAAACACATCTAAGCACCTATCTGCGCGGCGCCGGGCGAGGGCGAGCAATCAGAGCAGGTAATTGCCTGCGAGCGACGGGCGCGTGGGTGAGACGCCAAAATCCCCGGGGGAAGCGGGTCAGCGAGGGCAGCGAGCCGCAGCCGCATCCCGGGGGCCGCACGGTGTCATGGCAACTCGGGGCCGCAGCTCCGCTGCCAAAACGATGCTGCTGGGGTGAATCCAGAGGGAGGCTGAGCTCTGAACATCTCTGCCCCGCTGGTGCGGCTGGAGGGGGCTGCGGGCAGGGGGGATGCGGCTCTCCAGGTGCCTGCCCTCGCTGGGCTCAGCTCCTGCATCGCAGCGAGCGATGGGGCAGCTCTTCTGGCTCCGTCCAAGGGTAAATGCAAAGGTGCTTCTCCCACAGAGGGACACCCACAGGGCTTGCCTGATGCAGTCGGCGTGTCTGGGCTGAGCATCGCTTGCCCTGTTTTCCCCCCGGATCCCAGTGAATTGGCTGGGGCGAGGGCGGGCAGCAGCCTTCCCCGTGCCCTCGGTGCTGAGCCGGAGCTGTCCCCTGCAGGGCACCGCACAGGTGACACACACCGCAGCGACTCCCGACGGGGACGTTGGGTGTGAAGACGAAGCAGCTTCAGGGCTGCGATTCCCATGGAAACACATCACCTTTGCTTCCATTTGCCTTTTTCCTACAAGTCCCCATGGAGAAAGGCCCACGGCTCCCACCCCGCCAGCTCCCTGCCTCAGAAGCGCAGCCCCGCGGATGGGATCTCAGCTGGAACCCTGAAAACAAAGAGGAGAGGCTGACTTTGTTTTCCCTGTGTCATCTCTCCAGCCGGCGAAAAAGTGCTTTGCAAGAAAAAGCAAGCAAATAAATTAAACGTTGCCGAAGCACAGCGCGGTGGGGTAAGGAGAAGCTCCTTTTATAGATGGGAAACATTAGCGGGAAGAGGCGGGCGGGCTGCGAGGTGTTCCCGCTCGTGATCCCAGCCTGCACCCACGCAGGGCAGCGCGGGCTGCCTCAGGGAGACAAACACAGCCCGGGTCTGAGCCCCAGTGGGTGTCAGAAAGCTCACAGCCCCTCCCGACCCCTCCGGCCACCTCCCAGGCCAGAACAGCCGGCACCGACCGAGCGGGGACGGCCGGACCTTGGGACACGCTTGCGGTGTTGGGACACGGCCAGGGTTTCTCACCAAGACCTCCCCTGCAGGATCAGGTTTTGGGGTTACCAGATGAGCTGCTCTAAGCGCTTCTCCTCCATGCAGGGGCATCCCAACACCCCGGGCCCCCCTGCCCTCCCCACTGCTTCCCCTCGCAGAGGAGCTGCAAACCTCTGGGTGACTGCGCAGGGAAATGCCGCGGGGGGCGGGGGGGGGACTCGGGGACGCCTTGCCCGGGCTGAATCCAACCCCCAGCTTCCTGCAGGTTTCCAAGAGCAAAGGAAAGGCTGAAAGACAAAAGATGCTGGAAGAGAAACAGCTGCGCTTTTCCTTCCTCTGTCCTTTCCTTCAGCTACAGACGGAGCCGCGTGGGATGGAAACAAGCTGCGGTGCAGCCCAGTAGCTCTGGGGATAGCACGGACTGGCTGTTAAAGGATGAGAGGAGCAGAAAAGCTCCTGAAGGACCAGCTATCCTATCCCCTCAGCCCCTTTTTCGCTCCCGGCCTTAGATGCTCCAGGTGCTTTGCATGCCGTTAGCACCGCCGCACTTAGGGTTGGCATTTGCAAAGGCAGAGAGCGGCCACAGAGTTTGTTCTTGTTTCTACGATGATTCAATTGCTTTGGGTAAAGCTGCTCACCTTAAAAAATTGGTCTGCCACATTTTGGCTTCGTCATAAAGCAGCCCCGGCCCCCAGCTGTTTTTGCCATAGGGGTCACAGCTGAGCCCTGGTGAGGGGTTCAGACTCTTCCCACAGCAGCCCCTGCACCCAGTTCAGGTCACAGCTTCAGAGTAGCCTGGGGTAATTTCAAAATGCTTCAGCATTTCGGTTCTTAGCATCACCGATCCCTGTTTTAATGAGCTGAATAGCACACAGAGCCAGGGACACTTCCATCAGCCTGATCTCCTCACTCTCCACTTGCGGGTTTGACATTAAAACCAGGTCACTCAGATTAAAACTTTGTCGTCTTTTTAAATTCAATGCACCCCGTAGCTTCTGCGCAGGATTTCCAAGCATTTATAGTCCAGCGAGCTCAGTCCAGAGGATCAGGGGAACGCCTCGACGGAGGGGGCTCTTGGTGAGCACCCAGGCTCCGATTTGCCCCAGATTTCCAGCCACACTCACGGCCGATACCCGTGCCAGCAGGAGAACTAGCACCTATTGCACTTCAAAAATCAATTCTGCCAACGTGGGGACAGGAGGATCCGAAAGGACCAGAGGCACCAAGCCTGGCCGGGCGGTTCCCAAGTGTTTGCAGCTGGAATCTCCTCCCTGCACATCTCATGAGACCAGCTCGCACTGCCCAGCTCTGAGTTTGCTAGAAATCTGGACAACCAAGCTTTTTGCAGCGTATCAGCATTAATAACAGAAGGTGCCCTTCTTGCCTCACATAGTTAATGCTGTGTCATAAACCTGGCTGCCACTATCGATGCCAATGTGACGTTGGTGTCCATGTAAATGCCACTCCATAGCAGTAATGTCAATGCCGCAGTCCCCAGGGTCAATAAACAACAATACCAAATGTCACCCTGCCGGAAAGTATTGAGTAATTGGGAAATGCTAATAGAAAGGCAAAAATCAGGGATGCACGTGGGGCACGGAGTTTGCCTGGAGGAGGAAACTAATTCCACCTTAGTCCCGAGCACTGCCAGCTGCTGGGTTTGGCCCTGCTGCTGCTGCCCTTGGTTTTCACCGCTGCTGTGGGCAGGGGCTGCCCAGGCACCCTGCAGTTAGCGCATGGGGGTTAAGAAAAGGGTAATAATTCCTTCGAGGAGCTGGCAGACGGCAGCTTGGGGCCTGGAGGATGGTGTGGTGAAACGCTCCTGATGTACTGCCTGTCTGTAACATCTGCTCCCGCAACCGGGCTTTGCTGGAGAAGACAAAGAGGTCCAAGAAGCGTGGTTTGTCCGCCCAAGAAATGCCCTTTTAACCTAACTGGCATTCGGAGTTTTTACCAAAACTCTGCTTGAGTTCAGTGAGCGAAGCTATCTCAGCTCGATCCACTTCCACATGCACATTGGGCAGATGTACCTGCCCTCAGGAAGGCTTCCAGCCGCCGGCAAATGCCTCAGGGCAGCCAGAAGGACCACAGTCAGCCCCAACACCAGCTCCTCGCTCACAATTCCCATTTAGGACAGCCGCATATTTTTAATTCAGCTGCAGGAAGCTGAGGTTCCCAAAGCGCCGAGCGCTCCTGCAGCTGGGCTGTTGTGATAGACCTGCATAAGCAGCAACATCCATCACAGCCAGATAAAGCTCACCTATCTCAGCACAGTGAATTGATGGATTGACCCACTCTGTTAAAAGAAAGTATTACTGGCAGAGCAAAGAGATTTCTTTTTTTTTACTTTTTTTTTTTCCTGACTGCAATATTGAAAAAAGGGAGAAAATAAAATAAAATCCCCAATCAAACACTTCATGTTATACTTGGATCCATGGCATGTTCTTCTGATGAAAAGAGGCAATTATTTTCCAGAATAATTTAAGCAGCTTTGATTCAAGGGGCAGTTTAGACTGACATTTAAATGGGCTCGAATTTAAACCAAGCTGTATTATCAGCTGGTGATTTTCTACTCACCGCTTCAAATAACTCCGTGCCCCACGTTTGCCATGTAATAACTCCCCGGTTTACAACAATCTCAGGAGGGAAAGGACCTGGGTGACCGAGTGACCTGCTTTGCCACGGGAAATGCTCTGGTTTAGGCAGGTGATGGGGATGCCGTGCAGCAGTCGGTGCGTTGTGGGGCACTGCAGCGTCCTGCAGCTTTGGGAGGAACGTGGAAGAGGCAAATCCCAGTGCAGGATGCTGTTGGTCACAGCAGTGTCACGGTGTGGTTTGATGAACTTTGCCTCTCCAACCTGCCCCAAAACCCTCGTATCACGATAGCAGCATCTGTGTTGTGTCTTCTGGCTAGATGCTTCGGTGCTTTCTCTTTGCTTTGCAGTCCTGGATTGTCCAGTGAATGATGGGGTCTGAATACAACCCAATGGCACCTAAACAAGCTTGTACAAACCACAGGGAAATAAATAATTGGGCAGCTGAAACCTGAACTTTTGCCCCAACCAGGAGGTGAGCACAGACCGCTGCTTTCTGGGGATGCCACGTGGCTCGGATGCCTTGGAGCATTCGCTCCCCTTTGCTGAGTGACCCACGGACTGTCAGACACAAACACCGTGACAGCACCGAGAAGAGGACCTATTCCCCCTGTTCACAAAATGTTCTTCGTGCCTTTTCTATCCAGGGACTTGCCAGCCTTGCTGCTGTGGTATCGGAGAGCCTCGTGATTGTTAATGGCTTCTTTGCAAGAATGGCGCATATACAGGCGGCTCACCCCAGATGCTCCTTCGTCCTCGCTGTGTGCCTTTCCCCCTTGGCACAGCTCTCCGGCTTCCTTCCCTGCTATCCGAGCTGTAGTCTGTGCCGGGATGACAAATGCAGCCCTTAATGCCAAAGGAAATGAGGCACCATTCAAAGGCAGCGCTTCGGAGACAACTGATCCAGGATACGCCTAACGCAGAGCCCGGGGAAACGGCCCGGAGAGAGGCTGCAGAAACTGGGGGCACGAAGCCACGGGCTGCAGGCAGCAGTGGCATGGTTCCAGCTGCTTTTACCATCGCACATCCCTGCAAAGCTCGCGGGAGCTGAACCAGAGCTTCGGTGGGTTTCAAATGGGTGAAGACGATGTTAATTTAATAGAGCTGGGGAGCGTGATGGTTTTCTAACAGACCTCTGGAGGTTAAGGGAGACAAGACGGAGCACTCGTCCGCAGACCTGGATGCTCCGGTCCTGGTATCTCTGGCCACGCAGCACAGCGACCACGTAGGCAGTTAGTAACTACGTCAACACGAAAAGCTGATCGATTTCCCCATTCCTCTGCTCCAGGCTGCTCTGGTGAAAATGTTTCACTAAAGGCATTTTGGGAAGGCTTGCTGGTCCTCTCCAAGCTCGATGGGAAAACACCCTTTCCAGCAGCTCCCTGCTGACTCAGCTATCACAGCAGGGATAGCAAAGGCGGACAGGAAGAAATCTGGTTATTCTGGTCCCTGGTGACGTACACATTTGCATCATCAGTGGGCAAAACCAGCAGGCAAACAACTGTTATAACCCCCACGGTGATGCCCAGGTCCCTCTCTACAGGGGACGCACCCCAGGTCCCCAGGGCTGAGGTCAGACCTGCTCGGCACCCGCTGATGGGTGCCTAAAACCACCAGAGGATGCAGAAATAAGTGGCGGTGTTTTACCAGGTCATGCTGACTCTCTCTTGGATCATGTTATTGCTCTGACTGATGGCAAAGCTAACTTCTTACCTCTGGGGTGCCAGAACCAGATTTTACCGAACCGGAGTGGTCGGCTGGAAATATTTTCCACTTTTTTTCCGTGCAGAAAGTGTCTGGACATGCAAGCGAACCTCACAGTCAGAAGCTGATTTCTGACCGCCTCTGCAACTTATTTATCTGCCCCCAGGAGAAGCCAGCCCCCAGGATAAGAAAAGCAACGTGGCACCTGAACCCCACCTGCACTAGAGACTGAGCACAGTACCCAACAACTGTCCCATGCTGCAAAAGTGCTGAAAATAGTATTTGTCCTCAAGTGCAAAAGCCAACAAGGCAAATCCTGGTAGCGTTAAGAGAACCCTGTGCACAGCCCTCCAGGCGTTCACTCCTGCCCAGCCAGGGACCAAAATCCCACAGCGGGACACAGCAAGGCCGTGGCGAGGGGACGCCCAGCTGCTCTGGGATGAGGATGCTGAAATGGGAAGGGGCAAAGGTCCCTGGAGGCGACGTCTGCAGCCGTCTGCAACCCGCAGTGACCCTCGCAGCTGTCCTAGCTGGCCACGCCAGCACGGCCGGGCTTCTGCAAGCCAGGAAAAGCCCCTCACAGCCCTCATTTTTCTCTCTGCTCACCCCTGCTATCTCTTGCTTCTGCCTCCAACTGGAATATTATCAAAATAAATAAACAGCGGATCTCAAGATGCAGCTGACAGAAAAAAGAGCAAGTGCTGGCCGTCCCTTTTGGACGGAGGGAACACAAGCCAATTCTCAGCTGCTTTTCGGGCCACACAAGGTTCAGGCATGCACTCCCCAGCCCAGACCCCCACCGCAATCACCATGTGCTGAGCAGAGCTTTGATGGAGAGGTACAGCTCTCTGCCATCTCAAATAATTACTTTTCCTTTTTTTTTTCTTCCTTTGGTGGAAAACAGCTTCAGTTTTGTGGGTTTGGGTGCCTTTTCTTTTCACCCCCTGTGCTGATCAGCAAAGCCTGGTATCGCATTTGCCGCTGACCGCTCTGGTGCACGCAGTCTGGGGAGCAAGTGCTCTGCCCCCCAGGCTTTTCATTATGATAATGCTGATTAACACCTTCACTGCTAACGATGCAACAGGGTGAGGAGGGATGGAGGCAAAAGGAGGGAGAAGCAGACCCCAAGATGGAAGGGGCAGGGTGGGTCTGCCCCTGGAAAGCAGCTCCACAGGAGCCCAGATGAGAGCAGAGAGCACAGGGTAATGCTCATGTTCCTCCCGCGGGGGTGCACGTCCCACTGAGGGCCTGATCCTTCCCTGCCAGCGGCGTGGTCCTGCTGGCCTCGAGCAGGAGGTCTGGGGAGGCTGTGGAAAGGCTGCCTGCCCTGCAAACCCCGAGCACCCACGCGGGCTGCAGAGCCCTTCGGGCTGCTGCAGGCAGCACGGCGTGCAAGGAGCGCGGTCAGTGCATCAACCACTTCAGGCCCCAGCGAGGCTCTTCCTTCCGAATTATTTTTTCATTTAAAACCCATCAGCAGGTCAGGCCGTCGCCACTAAGCACCACCCAGCGCCGGGGGAAGGAAGCGAAGGCCGGGCGCTGCTCTCTGCTCTCCCTCCCGGGACGGCGAGCGCTCAGGGACCGGTCCCATCCATCTCCCGCTCAGGGCTGACAAGTGAAATTGCTTCATATCCTTCCCAAAATGTGCGGAATGAAACCGAGATCTATTTTAACACATATTCAAAGGGACACTGTCAAGTAGTTTAGATCCAAAATGAGGGATTTTGTAAACAAACCAAGCAAACAAAAGACTTACAAAGCTTTATATTAATAGAAAAGTTATTGGGCTGCTTTTGCCTTTTTTTTTTTTTTTTTAAACACAGCAATAAAAGAAGGCTTTTTAAAAATTCCCCCTGCAGTGTTTGCAATCCAAACAAAACAGCTTTATACTGACACATGAGAAACGAGCCCGGGGAGGAGCGGGCGCTGCAGACGAGGCGCACGGCGGGCAGCTCCGGGAGCAGTGACGAGAAGCATCAGCCCCCTGTCCCCCCGTCCCCTTGTCCCCGAGCTCCCCCAGCTCAGCCCGGCCTGGGTTGGCCAGGAGGATCACTGTCTGAGCACTGCAAACCCCGCGACGCAAGATAAGGCAGAGATACGCAAGGAATTTTCCACCTTTCCTGGCCCAAGGCAGCATCACCTCCACCACAGCCCCATCTCCGACCTGTCCCCACCAAACCATGGAATCACTGGGGCTGGAAGAGCCCCCTAAGACCACCAAGCCCGGCCGTTAGCCCAGCACTGCCAAGCCTACCACTGGACCACGTCCCTCAGCACCACATCCTCTGAGCACCCCTGGGGCTGGTGGCTCAGCCACGTCCGTGGGCAGCCTGCCCCGGCGCCTCGCAACCCTCTCAGTCCCCCGGTGCTGCCTCACCCCGAAGCATCGCTGTCCTTTGGGTGCTGGGTGCAGGTGGGAACACCCAATGTCTCCCCCAAAATGGGGAAGCCCCAGCTCTGGTGTCATACGGGCACGGGAGACGCTCGGAGAAGCCACAAACAAAGCTTTGCTTAACCGGGTCTCAGGCTGCAAAATGAGAAAGCTGTTGCAATTTACACTTTAAATGAGTTAATGTTCATGAAGTGCTCTTGTATCAGTGCAGGCGGTTGTCAGAGCCAACGCAACAAAATGCTAATTCAGCTCTGCAATCAATGGTGCCTTTCTTAGAAGTGGCTGGGTAATTATGTCTAAACAGAAACGAGTTTTTTAAAGAGGTAAACAGCTGAAATTCATTACCTCTCTCTCCAGTTATCTGGAGTAAATTGGCGACACTGGCAGAGGCAGGAGGTTTGTAAGCACTGCAGAATATCCAGAGGTGCTCAAGTGCGATGGGAAGAGGGGCCAGGCTCTCGCTGGGCTGTCCACAGAACAGAGCTGGGAGCAGAGGCCGTGCCGGGTCCCCAGGACAGTATCTATTTAGCACCGCCTTGCTAATAGTATAAAAAAGGTCAGTTAGAGGGATTTGGGAAGATTGCAGCAAACTCAGGTCTTTCCTTCGGAGCACGTTACTCATCTGGCTTCCCCCACCTAATGAATACGCCTCGATGTTAACGAGGCCCCTCCTCAGCACCACTTACAGCTTTAAAAAGGGTGCCTTGGCAAAACATCGGGAAAAACGATCACACATCACTTGGATGTGCGTGGATGTTAGCAGAGCTTTGGGGAAAATGCACAAAATTCAACTTTTTTTTTTTTTTTGACGTGTGCAGCCAGGCAGGTGCCACGACAGGGTGGCAGCACCCAGGATCGGCTCTGCCCTGACTGCAGCTGGGATGTGTGGGTCCAGCCCCATCCTGCTCCCAAACCCAGCAGCTCTGCAGCGGATGCATAACGCACGCTGAGCCGGATGCTGGAATGGGCTCGCAGAGGGGTTTTTGCTGCTAACTGCTACTCACTTAGGCTGAACGGTTATAAAGTTTGGTGGATGCTTGCAACGCGTTGCTGAGCACGCGAGCTGCCTGCCGACAGCTCCTGCAAAAAAAAAAGGGACCAAATTGTGAAAGGGATCGGCTGGGTTTGAACCAACAGCTGCCCCCCCATTGCATGCGACTCCCGAGGGTGCTGCAGCAGCGGAGCATTTTGCTCCGACCACCCGTGGGCATGTTAGCCTGAAGCTGCAACAACGCTCTGCAGCATTTAGGGTTTAGTACTCGGGTCAAGCACGCCTGTAAACTCCACCAGCTTTGGCCCGAATCCAGCGGAGCACTTACACGTGCCTTCTCCTGCTGATTTCTCCCAGGCTCAGAGATACTTCAAGTGCTTGGTGATCCTCCAGCCGGATCCAGGCAGCGACGGGAATGTGCCCGATGCAGCGGGAGCTGCCCGTGGCAGGGGAGGAGGACAGGGTCAGCAGCAAGCAGTGGGGTGGGAATCCCAGGGTATTATCTGCGCTAATTTCAGGGGGAGGTCGGGAGCGAGGAAGCGTGTAATTTTGCTAATTGGTGGCGCACAGATGATTAACCCAAATTCCACAACTTCTGCCAGCGCAGTTTTCTTCACCTCGATTTCTTTTCTTCGGTGAAGTACCTTCGGTTGGCTTTCCAAGAGCAAACGAGCCCAGGGCTTCCAGCTCTACCTGAGCAGTTCAGTCGCACTGAGGAGATGCCAGCATGTCGGGCAGGCAGGACAGGGGGCCGGGAAAGCAATAATTAAAAGCAGCAAGTGGTGATTCCCACCTTGGGCGCAGTCCGGGCCGTATGTGCTGACCCCTTTTCTTGCGTGAGAGAATTGCCCATCGCGACGTGGGTATAAAAACAAGCACGAGGGCAGTAGGATTCCATCTGCAAGCACAGACAGGCTGGAAAAACGAGGCAAGCAACATGCATGAAGCAGCACGGGCAATTCTGAGAAGCCCTTGTGGTGCCCCCACGCTGTGCCTAAGGCAGCCGGTACCCGTCGGTGTTCTGCTGGCTGGTGCCGTTTCCACGCTGCAAGTTCAGCCAGAGTGATGCTGCCTTCTCCAGCCACGTGATTTTTCTTCCTTTGCAGTTTGTAACACGAAGGGAGAGCCTCGCTGAGCAGCACCAGCTTGTTGCACTCCTGCTTGCCCGATTCTGCAATAAATTCCCTGAGCGAAGTTATCTCGTGGATTTAGTATCAATGTACTCGATGTGCAAGTCATTAAATGTGCACAGTAATTCCAGGGAAGTTCCTAAAACTGTTTCTCTAGGTTAATTCGGGGCCTTTTTAACATTTTCTGTAACTGCAGCCCTAACGAGTACAGACCTCGCGCCCTCTGTGCTTTTGACCCACCTGTTCTCACCGATAGCCTCTGACACGCCCCATGCCCAGCAAGAAAACCAAGTATTACTTATTTTAAAAATTGCCTGTATCTGGCTGTAAGCATCAGAAGCTCCCCAGCCTCATAAGAAAACTTGCCACCACTTCTATCCAAGGGCTGGATCCCATAAAGCAGTTTTCTGCACCCAAGATGCTGCGTCAGGTTATGGCACTTTCCAGCTCCGGACCAGTCCCCGCAGTGCTGGCTGCAGGGGAAACCCGACGGCTCCTCACTGATGGAAATGGCACCTCTCCCGGGGCAGGGGGACTTCTTTTGGCGTAATTTTTATTATTATTGAGAGCTGTAATTTTTAGTATTGTTCCTTTCTTGGCTGCGCTGGATAAACAGGGAGCTCTGCTGGGACTTCGCAGCGCTGCGGTGAGAGGGAAATTTTCATCCGTGCTGAACAGCCCAACAACTCTTCCAGCAAGAACAATATTTTGCTGTCTCCAGACTGCGCTGAGTAAAAATAACTTTCAATGCTCCTCTCAATTAGCTGAACAGCAGAAGGGCTGAAACGTGCATCTAAATTGTGCCCTGCTTGCCTCGGATCAACTCTGGGAAAGGGCTCAGCCCCCGCCGGTCCCCGGCGGCCGTGGGGCACCGTGCTGGTCCCTGAGAGAAGCAGCTGGGATGGGGACATGGGCAGCCAGCCCTGCAGGGGGAAGGGAGAGAGATTTGGGGGAAAAGGGGAGAAAAAGCTTGCAACGGCAGTGGAAGGGATGGGTCAGGGCCGCTGCGGGTGGTGGGGACTGGCGCAGAGTGGGGTTCAGAGCTGTGCCACCCCAGGAAGGGCGAGGCTGACAATTTGGAGGCTGCTCTAGCTCTAAGGCACGCGGGGGAACGTATTTAACTTCGAAGAAATCCAAGGAGAAATTAACCGTTAGCCTGTGGACTAGAATTCATTAATTGCAACCGACAAATTTAGGCGTAGTGCTTCGTTGGCCAACAAACTGCTGGAAAACGTTTAATTAAAGGATTGACGGGGAAGTCTTTAACGGCCCAGGAGGACGAGCTCCTGGCTGCTGTGTGTGCCCGCGTGGAGCTGCCCCACGCCGCTGCCTCCCCAGGGACCTCATCCCCGCCGGCGGCACAGCGCCCGTGCAGGAGGTGGCCCCCGCGCTGCCCCCGGGGAGCCCCACGGCAGCGCTCGCTCCTGCTCTCCCTGGCTGTCACCTCCCTTTTTCTCTCCAGGCGATGAATAATGAGAATAAAACCGAGAAAGAAAGCGCTATGACAGTCAATTACTGCCTCTGTGATTAACCACCCGAAAGCAGCCCCCACTCACGGCGCCGCTCGATGCTCTGTTTAAACGGAACCGTTCCGCTGGATCCCTTGATGGACGTTTAACCAGGAAGATAAAGTACCTGAAGATTTATTTTCCTGTTTTCGTATATAATCGCAGCTTCCCAAATGTTAATGACTGTGCGCTGTACAACCAGCAGCAATATTTGCATACAAGCCTGGCTGTTGTACGGGTGAACGCACTTGGCTCTTGCTGGCGGAGGTGTCGGGGAAGCAGCGGGGCTCTTTGCAGGTAAAGGCAGGATGCTCAGCCCCCAAGGGTCTCAGCGCAGGGTGAGACAAAGCTGGGATAAAACACAAGGTGGACACCACCGTTTCTTAAGGTTTAGGAAGAGAATTGGCTCCCAGGGTCCACATCTGAGCTGGCACCAGTCCGTCCTTCCCCTGCACAGCCACACAGCACGCCTGGGACAGGGCATTAATGGCAGAGCAGTTATAGTCGAGGTGAGCAAACTATTAAAACCTGATTATTTCACTGCGAGTTTCTCCTTCTAATTCATTTGATTAAAAAAAATCTAATTTCCATCAACCTCGTTTTTACCAAATCCAGGGAACTCAATGTGCACAGAGCACACCTCCCCCTGCACGGCGCCGCTGCTTTTCTCCACACAGAATTAGCGGTGATGGGCACAGGGACGGGACACAGCCAGCGTGCTCTCCTTCACAGCAAAAATCCCTGTGCCACTGTGTGCCTCAGTTTCCCCACCTCTCCAATCAGGAGGAAGTGAACAGCCTATTTTTCAAAGTGCTTTGAACTCAGTTGATAATAAACAATAAGTAAAGCCTAGGTGTCATTGCTTGAACTTCAGCAATTTACCCGTAAATTTCTGACTTTCCCCACCTAACTTTACCAGCTAAGCAGTCTGGGACCAGACCACCAAAGTCGCTTTAGCCCATCTCTTCCCCCTGGATTCGTTCCAAACATACACTAAAATTGCAACACGATGAACCGTGACCATGCCAGCACCCAGCACTGCCTTCTCCCACACTGCAGCACACTCATAAACCTCATTTTGGGGTTATATAGGGGTTTCAAACAAGGGGAGGATTCTCTCTTTTGATGTTTGGGTTCTCCTGTATCACAACGCTTCCTTCTTGGGTTTCTCCTCTTGTACAGTCTCAGGGATTCTCACCATAACCAGATTCAGTTCTCAGACACGTAACATTTGTGCTGTACTTGTAGATCCTACTGCATTCACCAACACTTTCACACTCATCAGCAACAAAACCATTCGGACAAACGAGCCAGAGCTGCCTGAAGTCATTTCAACGCTTGGGGGGATCCAGCCAACGCGTCTTCCCCCCAGGTCAGTGGTCCCAGGTCTCAGTGCAAAGCCACAATTGAAGCAGCCTGACTGCTGCGATGCTCAAACACAGTTATTTTATTTATTTTTTATTTTTTTTTTCCCCTGGAGAACTGCTTCTCTGCGGAAGTTAAAGGTTACCTGAAGGTTTGCAGCACCGCACCGTGAAATGAGCAAAGAGTTGTTTCTTTCCACCAGACCCTGTGTTGGTCTCACACAGCGCTAACGCTGGAGCAGCTCGGAAGGAGCCTCCAGCCTGCGTGCCACTTCCAATAAAATATTCTGAACGAAGGTACCATTTAGAAATGTTTTATGAATATGTATTAAATGATTATTAGCAGCAATGACTGCGCATTCTTTAAGAGCTTATTGTAAATCACCACGCAATAAAATACATCAAAAATAAATTCCCAACCACTGATGCCCTAATAAGCGCCAATAAAAACACCTATCAGAGCTCGTCGTGCTGCTAAGCAGAGGTACGTGCGGCTTTAATGAACTCATTTAAGTCTGATCGGCACCCCCAGCCTGCAAACTCTCACAGTTTGTAACCCCGCGGGCGTTACGAGCGCTGCAGCCCACGAAGCCTGCAGCACCCAAAGCACCTGGAAAGGAGAGGTTGTGCCGGGAAGGCCAAGCTCCAGGCCGGACCACCAGCTGCACGAGAATCCTGCTTCCAGGCAGGGTTTCAGCAGCTTTTGTGCACAAGGAGCAATTCCCTTGCAATGCAGCAGCTCTGCAGCCAGCACAGGTTGTCCCTCGCTGCAAGCACATGGCAGGGCCGCTGGCATCACCCCCCCAGGGC
Organism: Anser brachyrhynchus; assembly: GCF_964034855.1. Lineage (NCBI taxonomy): Eukaryota > Metazoa > Chordata > Aves > Anseriformes > Anatidae > Anser > Anser brachyrhynchus. Next base: position 15,600,982 of record NC_137733.1, read on the forward strand.
TCTCCTTTCCCTCGTTTCTTATCTGGCAAAATAACCTTCCACAGAAGATGACTCTTTCTGTAATGATAAAAAAAATCTGGCTCTTGACTATAAAAAACACAAGATGAAATTCAAAAGATTTCCATCCGTTGGCAACTGGAAATCGTGAGATGGCTCAGTGGGAATTTCTGTTCAAATCTAAGACATTTCATTCTGCTGAGTTGTGGTTTTTTGTTTGCTTGTTTTTCTCCTCTGGAAAATTTGCCTGTGAAGTCCACTTGTACAGGAGGAATGAAACCCGCTGCCACCAACACCCCTGTTTCTGCTTATCCCACCCACGGCTCGGGAGCAGACCTCTCGGGCTGCAGAGCTGTACGGTTACAACGATGCCAGATATGCCTTTCAAAAAAAAAGCTTCTGGCATTTGCCTCCGAGGACTCCACAAACTCTAGGCTGCCCCTGCAACTGCTCACTGGCCATCCGGGCTCAGACAGGCGCCCTGTGCCCAAGCCCCCACACTTGGGCTATTTTCAGTTCATTTATCTGCAGAACTGCAGCGTCTGCCCTTGGCTGGGGGGAGAGACGAACGTGCCAAATCTCCAGATATTTTGCAATCCTCGTTTTTCTGAGTCCTTACTGCACCCTCCTCTGAAAGCAAACAAACAGTCTGTACGGCCGAGGAGCGGGCTGAGACGCCGTCAGCTGCCTTCGAGGTGAAGGAGGGAGGAGAAATACCTGCGGGCTGCAGGTATAACCGCTCCTGGGTCACCCCGATGAGACCGGGAGAGGCTCAGCAAAGCGGAGGAGAACACGGTGCAGGTGGCTCATCAGAGCGGCTTTCATGTTGCAAAACTACTTTGCCTCCATCATTTCCCTGAATACGGAATTTCACCACGCAGGGAGGAGCAGACCGTGTCTGGGCACGGATGCCAAATTGCATTTTGATTATACTTTTAGCTCCCCAAATGAAAGGGACCGAAGCAGCACCTGTAATTTGGCTCCGATCGCGGAGTCCGGCTGCTGGAGAGGGCTGGAGCCGGCTGCTGGGAGCTCACAGGGATCTGTGCTTTCGATAGAGTTATTGAGAGAAAATGCAAAAGATAAAATACTCTGGAGGGAAATTCTAGTCTGTATTTTTCTTGACTGGGTGGGAGGAGAAGGAGAATACTTCTTAGAGGCTGAGTGTACCTGAGGACAGCTTGATGGAGCTCAGGTTTTTATTGATGGTCTCACTCCGGTGACTCTCATATGCTCCCCTCCTATCATTTTACCCGCACGCCTGCACGAGCCTTCTGTGAACCAGGAGGGAAAACATTCATTAAGGCACCAGGACTATTTTTCCCAGCAGCAGGGGGTTTATCCACCACTCACACACGGACGGACACAGGGACACAGCTGCGTGGTGCAGTCGTGTCCTGCCTGGGTGACCAAAGGGCCGAGCAGCACCTGTGATGGATGGTCCCAACTCACCCGCACGACAGAAGCCACTTCTGCACTTTCTGCCCAACTTCTGCTGCGTGCACTTTGCTAAACCCGGGGCTGGGGACACCTGAAGGCATCAGGTGACCCTGACGCTAAAACCAGGCGAAAAACTGAACCCAGAAATCCCTCGTGCACTGAATTTCCTGTGTTCATACAATCTGGCTGGAGTTAAGTCGGGAACCAGCAGAAGGGAGGAGCAAAGACTTGCTGTGTGGGATCTCCAGCCCTGGTGAGCATTCCCATTTCGGGGTTTTCATCCACGCACACATCCTAAACCCACTCAGCCGCTCCGATAACGTCACCAAAAGCCGCGTTTTCCCCTGCACCATGCCTGTAAACCTGACGCCTTGCAAGAATCAGATTTCCCAGCTTTCTGAAAGGAAACGCCGTGGGAGGCTGGAAGCCGGTGCCTGGGGAAGCTTGCAGAGCATCTGCTCCCCTCCGACCGCGGCAAAGCCCATCAATCCTGCGGAGCAGCCAACGCAGAAGTGCCTCCAAATCTGTATTAACCTGAGTTAATGTGGCAGCCCCGGACAGCACCGGCATACAGCTCAATCTAAGTGTCAGGACGTGAATGAAATTAGCATTTGATGAAATTGCGTTTATAGCCTGGCAGTGACAGCAAGGGCATGTGCATATGTATCCTCTTCTCCTCTCCCATGCTTTGCTATAGCAGTTGGAGACCAATTTAAGGAAGGCTCCAGGAGCCAAGCGGTAACAACAGACCTCACTTTTCCATCTTCTGTAAGGACACAGCAATGGCTCGCTCAGGGGTGCTTAGGAGATATCCGCTGCCAATTAAACCTAAATATCTGCTCGTGCTTCTTGAAACCTGGAGACGGCAAACAGAAGAGGACAGAAAAAGGACAAACTTCTCACAGCCTGGATCTTCCAGCAGCTTTTGGTTCTGGCTCCAAAGGTCACGTTGTCCTTTATCCTCACCAGGATGGGGCTTGTCTCCATCAGCCCAGAAAGCGTGGGGTGGGGCTGCTGAGATGTGGCTGCACCACGGCACGTGAGTCTTGGCTCGGGAGCTTTTTGCCCATTGCCCTGCATGGTTGTATCTGCATCCTTGGTGCCAAGCTCCATTTCTCCTTCGTTCTCATTAAAAACCTCCCGTGCAATTTGTCAGCGTACAGGTAGTCACCCCCAGATGGTGCGGAGCTGCGGACAGCGACACCTCAGCTTTTGTACCCTGCAGTTTGCCAACACAGAGCAGAAAACGCTGCACACTGCAGAAGAAAACACATAGCACAGAACCCTCCACAGCCACCATAAATTCTTTTGAAATATTAATATTAATAATTAACCATGTTCCACTGCATTATCTCTGCTCATCCCCTTCAATGCAACTTTCTTGTCTCGCAGATTTGAAAGCGAATGTGAATGGCATAAAATGTTAATACTTAGGGACAACATAAAAGCATCCTACCCCTTCCTTTATCCATCTCATGATTTATTCTGTTTTTACATTCTCCCTACAGTTGTTTTGCAATAGCAAGGTTGCATCTTCCACAAAACATGGATATACACACGTCCACTTTGAATCGTGACTAAGCAGTCCATTGAAGGATTAAAAATAAGGGAAAGAAAACTCCGATTCTTTCCCCACTGGCAGAACCCAGAATATTAAATTTGAGACCAAGGCCATGGTACAGAAGAACATTTTGAAGCTGCAGAAAGCACGTGCCAAAGGAGACAAGGCTGTTTTGGAACACGGGGCAGTGGGAAGAATGTTTTTGTTGCTTTCCTCCAGGCACAGTGGCTGCAGCTCGCTGAAGCCGATCCTACCCGGTCGTCACATTGTCCTGCTTCAGATGTTTTATCTTCATCATCATCAGAAGGGAATGACTTTGGTCTCTCCCTCTCAGCAGCTCTCTTATCTGCTCTCTGCATTGCTTTAATCTGTTTGCTTGTTTGTTTGCTCTTTCTCCCCAGCTGGAGACAGAGGCTGAACTGAAGAATATTTGCATTCCAGCTCAGAGTGATTACGGAGGCCTCCAGACCTCTTGGTCCCAAGCAAATGGAAAATCTTTGCATTTAAGACCTAGGTAGCTCAGAGAACCCTAAGAAGTCCCGCAAAGCCACTTGTCTGTGGTGCCACGTGGCTCATGAACAGCGCATGAGAACAAGGGCTGGCAAACCCTCAGGGCGAAGCAACCCTCCCTGCTGCGTGGAAGAGCCTGGTGTTGGGCCTGCTGATCCTGACGCTTCTCTGAGCTCATCATTTCTTTAATTAAAGTGGGATTGCGCCACTGCGGCGCGAGGGAAGCAAGAGCCCGAACCCCTTTCCAGGAATCCCGAGAATATTTGCAAGGGAGCTCTGTTTTTCGTTGGTTTGCAAGAAGCTCGTGCCTACGGAGGAATTTTACTAAAAATACTGGGAGTGTTTTGACATTGAATGGTGCCAGAAATACACCCGGCCCGCGGCGTAATGGAGGAAGCATATGCTGAGCTCCGTTTCAAGGTCTTCTCCTAAAGCTGGGCTGGGAGTTTGGGGGTGGAGAACGCGCTTTAAAATAGCGTTCTGCAAAGTTCTGGGGAGGCTGCTGGCAACGGAACATGTAATTCTGGGAACGTCTTAGCAATTACAAGTGACTAAGTGCAAGAGGAGGATTTCCCCCGTTACCTCGTTGGGGTTGCTGAACGTGGCGGCGCCTCCCGCCCGCCCCGTGCCCACGTCCCCGAGCTCACGACTCCCCACGTGCGCGCTTGCACTTGTGCGGCGCCATCAATCTCGTGCCTAATTGCTTCTGACAGCCTCCCATCGCTACCTAATCACTTGTCACCTTTAAGTGACAGTCTTCGCTTTGAGGTTGGTTTTTTTTTTTTCCCCTTCTCCGTGGTGCATCACCCACTCAATTAAAGCTCAGCTGCTCGTCCTGTGAAAATTAACACGGAGACGGAGCTGGAGGCAGACAAGGGGCTTCGCTCCCCAGTCTGCTGAGCACGGCTCAGGTGGGCACCTGAGGAGCGATCCTGCCCTCTTGCCATCCCCTGGCTATGCCACTAAAAGCAGCTCTTTTGCTTTTTCATGAAAACAGAAAGAAAACCCCTCAGAGGTAGCTCTTGGCTTTGCACCAAGCTCTGCCTCTCTCCTGCAGCACCCACGGGACCTGGGCGCAGCCCCCATGGGCACGAGGACATTTTGCAAGGATTGCAAAAGGACATGGAAGCCAGGCAGAGCTGAAGCCCACTGGGCAGGAGGCAACGCCCCACGAGTCCTCCCTGCAGAAGGGGACCTCAGCTCTCAGTTTGCAAGGATTATTAAGGATTATTACAGCCTGGCACTCGCTATTACTTTTTTTTTTTTTTTTTTGTAATTATGGGATGAGGGTCTTAGCTTAATACAGCACATGGGAAGGGAAATAGCAACACTGCAGCCTCCCTGGTCTAATTAGTCTTCAGATTTGGGGAGGAGAAAGGGCAGGAGCATCTGCTCTTTTGTTAGGGAACCAAGCAGGGAAGGGGCGAGGAGACGCAGAGAAGGGGACTTCGATCTCTCCAGCATTTTATCTAAATTGAAGGTTACAGACTGACAGCTCCAAATGAGGACTTGCCAAGTGTTGGCCTCCTCGTTGTCAGAGCCTAAGAAAGCGTGACAGAAGTAGTGGGTGTGAATTTTAATGTTATATTTTGCCTGATCTTGGGAAAGCTTCACTCGTTTGCATTTGAAGTTCCTTAGCAAATTATTCTGACTTGACTTCTTTTTTTTTTTTTTTTCTCCAAAGAGCAACATCTGGAGTGTTACAACCACCACGCCAATTTTAGGCACCTCTGAAAGATGGGAAGGGGTAGAGAAGAGCCTCAGTGGCAGACCTAAATAGCAAAAGCCCTTTTTGTGCCCTGCAATCTGCTCTCACCAGTGTTAAGGAGTGAAAAACAAGTGCCGTTTATAGGAGCCTGGCGCTTCAGCAGGACTTGAACTCACAAGAGCTCCAAGTGCTTTAGAAAAACTAAAAAAGCTCTAGAAAAACTTTAAAGCCCCCCGCAACAGCTGCCTGCTCCCACAGCCGGCTGTCCCACGGGGGGACGAACGCGCAGCCAGGGCCAAGAGAGCAAGGTGGGCGCAGGGCTTGGGAAATGCCATTTCTCAAACTAACGCCGCTGCAGGAGCCCTGCAAACCTCAAGCCCCCATCAGTCCTGCAGCACACAGCCCTCGCTGTGCTACAAGCCCATACATCACAAATAATCCCTGTATGCGTCCTCGAGCTAAATCTAATCAACTTTTTTTAAAAAAGGAACACCTAGTTTCTGCAAATCACCTGGGGACAGCAAGCTGCTCTGGCTGGGTCTGGCAGATCGAGCACATACAAACGTAAATGCAGCAAGCAACCCAGCAGCTTCCAGATGAATCTGGAGGGCCACCCTGCAGGGGCTAGTTTATTTTAGAGTTTCCCAAGCCCATTTATGAAATCCGCTACCATGCACCAAGGGGAACAGAAACATTCACGGAGCTGCTGATGGCTGGTGGCAGCGCTGGTGCCTGGGGTGACACTGCCACACGCGTCCTCTGCCCATCACCACCTGCCTCCGGCCACGCTGGACTTTGCTGACGTTTCCTCTCGTTTAATACGAATTTTTAATCAAACAAAAGCAAGAAAAACAGTAACACGGAGTGAAGGAGTTTATGCAAGGAGACGTGCTGAAGAAGTTTCTGCAAAGAGGAGCAGAGGTTTCAAGCCTCGGACCTGAGTTTCCACCCGATGGCCTTCCCATCACCCAGCAGCCCTTTGGCACCCTGCGTTTGAGGGGTCGGCAAGAGAAATCCCGAATCAATCACAAAAAATTAGGGTCATTCTCACACATTTCTGCAGAATGCATTTTGTAGCTCTCCTGTCACATCCATACAACAGTAACCGGTTTCCCCAGACTTTATCAATGACTGTGAAGTTTTGAGACACCCAAAACACATCCTATTTGCCAGAGTTCTCTTAACCCAGCATAGTGCTGCTGAGTTCGGGGCAGTGCAGACATAGACCTGAGCAACCCTGAGCATAGCTCCTGCACAGCTCACAGCACTTCTATCCTCCCCATCACCTGCCTTTTCTTTTTCTTTGAAATTGCTGATGGTTTTGGTCGAAGTCTCTGCTCAGGAAACTGCAACCCCAACAGGTCTTTTGGACATTGCTTGATTCAGAAAGCTGAGATGAGGAAAAACGCAATTGTACACAGAAGGGGGGGCACAGTTTGGAGAGCAAGGAGGAAAAACCGTGTACACAGCCACATCAACGCCTTCATGCAAGCCATCCCACACCTGCCAGGCTGCTCAGAGGGGCTGGAGGTGCACAACCATGGGGAGAAAGGTAAGGTCCTTCACCCCTCCTATCACTTTCCTTTTCAATGGCTCTCATGACCATGCCATCATTTTTAATGCCACAGCCCACATTAGAGCCGTTTCTGTAGCAGATGGCTTCTCACAACCTGGTCTGCTCAACCAAAAAGCTGCAGAGGAGTGAGAAAAAAGAAAAGCCATCTTCATTGAGACACTGCTGAAGTTCCAGCAGCTCTGTACCGAGCTCCCAGCTCGCCTGGCTCCTCCTGGCCCTTCGGGTGGCAGCACCTGTGGCCAGCCAGCCGCCTCGCAGGGACAAAAGCAGTGACTGTTTTTAAGACCTGCTCCAGCCCTGATCTGCTGCCATTGTAACTCATCCCAAGGAAGGCCCCAAACGCATCCCCTGTGCTCACACTGCTTTCGGATGGAGCAAGCAGCTCCGGTTCCCCCACCACGTCACCAGGGCTATTTTCTGCCTGGGCTGCTTTCTTCTTTACCTTCTCCGCTGTGGTTCCTTTAGCTGGGTTAAGATTCAATGCTACCGAACGAAAAAGCGGTAGCCAGGTCTAATTTATTGAACCATGTCCTTTCCATGGCTCTCACTGTGCACTCCGCCTCAGATGAACAATGAATAAGCTTAAAGAACAATACTCGCCCTTAATTAAATGGTGCTGCAAAAAAAATGCATTGGTGTTGGCCCAGGGCCATGCTGCTTAAGATTTATTAAATTTGACAGTTTAATATGCTCTGAATATCCGTGCTCCTTCATAAGTAGTGCTCAGAAAACAGTTTAAATATGCTTTCAATTTAATTATACTTCATGCCTACTTCCCTGGTTGTCAGCAGGCTGGCGTGCCGTGAGCTGACCTCGCCTGCAAGGCCGGCGCCGGGAAGGAGGCCGGGAAAGCAAAAGGGGTGCAAAGCCACGGCAATGAGAGCCGGGACGTCCCCAGGGCATGTGTGGCAGAGCTGGCTCGTGCGACCATGGACACTGCCACACAGCCTCGGCCCAGCGATGCCGCACTGCTGGATCCTGCAGCCCACGGCGCCGTTTCGGTGCCAAGGCGCTGAAAGGAGCGGCTGAGCTGGGCCGGCCTCGGCGCGCAGTTGGCAGGCGCCGGCGGTTTCTGGCTTGGGGCCACCGGGAGACGAGTGGGTGCAGAGGGCTGTCCGCACGGGGAGAGGGACTTGCCAGGAAGCCTCGCGTTCCCCATGCCTCGCTCAGTGGGCCTGCACCGCTGGCACACACGGGAATCCAGCCCCGGGCCTAGCAGCCATGGGGCCTCAGCCTCGATTCACCACCAGACAGGGCGTACATAGGCCCCACTTGGGTGCTGAGCCACCCACCTGGCTGCGGCCAGGCCAAGGCTTCAAAACAAAGCCTCTGGTTAAGCCGCGGGCCGAGAAGAGGCCCTGAGGAGCAGCCTCAGCACTCACAGAAACTAGTAGAAGAAAATAAAATCCCCTTTCCCCCATTACTCGGAGATGTCTTGGCACGGTGATGGCTGAGCGACAAGGTTGCCAGCGCTCAAGTCACTGATAGATTAATTATTCCTGCTTTTGGAAGAGGGATATCTAATTTAATCAAACACCCTTCAAAAAGCACTAATTGCTGTGGAAGAGCCTATCATTTACCTAAAGGGCAGCAACACTCAGAGAAGCAGAAGAGGTGCCTTTGCTTTCATCCCACCACCGTCACCTTTCATTACTTCTGACAGCTACTAATGACACCACGGACATGGAGAAGCTGCCCCATAATTACGAACCATCTTCTAGGGAGCCAGGAGAAGGTACACAAGAAGCTGAAGGCACGCTGTAGTATTTCCCTTGGGTGTTGCAAGCTGGTGGCAGTCCTAGCAGTGACACGCATTGATCTGAGTTGCATCCCCCTTTTCAAACCAGCAGTGCCCACATATGAAATATGGGACCCAGGTCCCACCCTCACCCAACCCACGGCATGGGAAGACAAGCACCATTTGGGGGGAATTGTCAGGACTGGGGGAAAAAAGTCCTGAAAAATTCTGCGTGCACATTCTGATGGATATACGAGGAATTTGGATTTGAAGAGCTTTTAAGATTATACCCAGAGAGACGGGTGAGCTTATGGAAGCAGACATAATAAGCCCAATCCCTAGATTACTTTACACCAGTGGAGGATTTTGGCCTGTGGCTTTCCTTTGTCTGTGAATTGCTACTTACTTTTACAGCACTCTGCTATTACAAGGAGTGGTAATAATAATAACAATAATAATAACAACAAGTAGGCATTTTATTTTTCCTAGCACCTTCTTTTCTGCACTGCGTTTGCCATGCTCAGGACTCACCGCGTGTCCGTGCCGTGGGCTCAGCCGCGGGGCACCAGCAGCATGGCGGGGCTGTGAATGGTTTTTCCCCTCCAAACCACCGAAAGAAAAGCTCCTCGGGGTGAGATTACCCGCCTGCTCTGCATGAAGGAAATAGGATATAACGAGGTTGGGTGGCTGGCACAAGATCACACAGCTCCTGGGTGCTGCCTGGCTGCTGCAGCATCTCCCTGCTGCAAACCCACCCGGCGGGGGGGAGTCGGGCAGGGGTGCCCCTGCACCATCCCGAGAGCTCGGGGTGTGGATGCATCCACGGCCGTGGCAATGCAGAGGTCACCCCCTCCTTCTCCCATCACCGGTCACCAACGAGCTGAGCTCTCCAGCAAGGGAATCCCACGATGTGATGAGCTAATGCATCGCAGACTGGTGACGTGGCGCAGCTCAGCACAGTAGATCCAGAGATGGGGCTAACACCGACCGCAAAAGGCTCTCCTTTCCCCGCCTTAGCTATGGAGCTAAGCTGTTAGTGTGACCTCACGACACACCATGGGGGTTCAGTTAAGGTCTGCCCGACCCAGGCCACCAAAATTCTTCCTTTTAAGGCCCAGCAGCCTCACCCTGTGCTAAATCCAATACACCATGGGCAACCAAACGGCCCAGTGTCGTCACAGCCTGGCCTTATTTAATGATGCTAAAAGCCACAGAGATAGTATTATTCTGGATTAGAGGCGAATAAGGCTTTTAAAAACAAACTCAAACCAAACCAATCTGCTTACAAAAAAAAAAAGCATTACAATAAGCAGAAGTCAAATTGTTGCTATCAATTCCACTCTAAACCAATAAAACTTGTAAAGGCTGAACTGCTGGGGCATGGGAAGGCTTGTGGAGGAGATGATCTTTCCCCAAGCTGCAGCGTTTCTAATCACTCACAGGGCAGATAACAGGTAATTTGGGTCAATGCTTAAGACGTTAAACCATTGCTACGAACCTTCTGATTTAACAAGCTTCGTGACAAGCAAGCAAGGGATAAAGCAGCTCAAGTTTATAGACTTCCAGGGAGATTCGTCTCCCTCCACAGAATGCTACCCTGAGCCTTGTAAGGCAGAATCCTTTGTCCCATTTGGGGGCTATTCCCTGGTAAAAAAATCCTGCATCCCAGGCTCCAGTGCCTAAGGGCATCCTGAAGCAATAAGGCAGGTGACCCTCAGAAACGATAACAACTGCACACCCAGCTTGTCCTTCTGTCACTGTTCCCAGTTATTCACTATTCACTTGAATAACCAAGAGACAGCAAAAACTTCCCCAGCCCTGAAGAAGGCGCCTTGAGGCGATGCCTTTGCACCAGGAGCCCACTCACCCTGTACCTCACAGTGCCCATACATCGGTTATTCCAGACACAAAAGCATAATAGGCTTTTGTTTGCATTTGTTGTTAGAGGATAATGGAGCTATTAACTCCATATTTTCATAATAATTCTCTTGCACAATCATCCCAAAGCTGAAGCAGAAATATTGGTTTTAATCCTCATTAAAACATTTTGTGCCCTGTACTCCTCGGGCCTCCTCGCGCCCTCCTACATTTGCAGATTTCCTCCTCTCCGGCGCCTTAGGAATTAAAACTGAATCACACATTTTGCTTGCCACGAAGCCGGGCTCATTCTGTCACATCTGCTGACTTTAAGAACACACTTCCTAATTGGCAATTAGGAATCTCCTATTTTCTTGCTACGGGTTGAGTTTGCAAACGTGAACTGCTGCCTCCTCCACCCGAACCGAACATTTTGGTCAAGGCTGGATTTTCGCTTCCCTCCTTCCTCACGCCCCGTTTGGCTTACCCTGCCCCAGACAGGCACACAAGCTGCCCAGCGCATCCCAATGCAGGCATATGGGCTTCCCACCTCACCAGCACCATTGCCAGCACCCCAAATCCCCAACAGCTCCCTCTTCTTGGGGCTGCATCCTGTTCCTAGCCCACCTTGGGCTCACAACGCCCTTGTGGTCTCCCAGCGACAGGCTGAGGCGAGGCATCGACACGCACATTGCTGAACAAACACGGTAGGGCAAGAAAGAAAAGAAAGTAAAAGAAAAAATCGGATTGGAAAATCGGATTTTCTTTTTCCGTTGTGGTTTTGTAGGCTCTTTTGGCAAGGCTGCTGTAGTTTCCTGGTGCAGTACTAATAGCAGCATGGAATTGCTCACTACTGACATGTGCTACCGACGCATCAACTCAAGCATTTTCTTATTTACTTTTTTAAAGTCATTATGGGCAGGCGCTACTGGGGACAGAGTGCAACGTCCTGGAGCAATGCCTCATCTTTGTGCGCTGATACAGCAGTCGGACTCTGCCCTGACACTTCTGACATGCGACCAAACGGCATCGGGAGACATGGGGAAGAAACCCTCGACATGAAAATTCCCAATAAAAAGTTCCAAATTCTTGGGTGAAAGTTTAACAAAACCCAATCCAGAAAAGAAAAAGGTGTTCATTTCATGAATCCCTTTCAGGATTTTTGTAACTGACATGTTTTGGAAAGATGTATATACGAATTGAATGCAAACAAAACAGTTCTGTTCAAAAGAAGTTGATGGAAAAACTCTTTACCAGCCCTGCAATCCCTGAAATTGCCTTTTACTTCAAAATCTTGGCTCAGCCTGTGCCTGAAATACCGCAGAACAGCAGTGGTTTGATTTTACAACCAGCGCTTGCTCTGATGCTCAGATCATCAATTTAAAAGCACTTTAAGACTGTCAGATGATCTGCATCAATATTATATATTACTCTTATCAGCAATGAGCGTAACGACGCTGAAAGCCTAATGCGACGGGAGAAGAAACACACGCGACGCATCGCGGGATGCCTTCTGCAGACAAGTTCCAGAGAAGTTCGTGGCGTCCTTGGCCGTGTGGCTGGGCCAGCAGCCGAGAGCCGAGGCTTGGAGGAGACCCAGCTCCGTCACAACGTGGAGCAGCTCCCCGCATCCCCGGACCCGCTCCTCTGATCGCCGCTACAGGCTGGGAGCCGGCAGGGAGAGGGTTTTTTAGTTCTTCAGCATAAAAGGAGAAGGTTTGGAATTCCTTCTTGGAAATGCTTTGGGTCTAATGCTCTATCTCCCCGCGCCTCGTGTGGTCCTTGCTCCAACGAGAGGGTTTTTACTGGTGTTGCTCTGACTTGAAAGTGCGCGCTTCCCCCTCTCCCACGCGTAGAGGGGCGGGTAGGGTGCAAATTACAAAGAGCACAGCTCTCTCTTCATAAAAGCTCTCAAGCAGTTGTTTGTTCAGCAGCCCAGTCACCCCTGCGCTCCCGAGGAGTCCCCCGGGTTTCGAAAGCTGCTTTCACACCAAAGGAACAAGAAAGCCAGCGAGGAGCCAAGGCCTCTGGCCGGCAGATGTGTGCGTGCCTGCAACTGCCGAGCAGAGCACCCGTGCCACCGCCGCGCCCCACGGGCGCTCGCTTTAAAGTGGGTTCGCGAGGGATTCCCACAGCCCCAGCCCCTTTTCTGTTCCTACAGACAGTGTGCACCGCCAGCAAGCCCTTCTTCAGCCCTTCACGCGTGCCCCAGCCACCCCACCTGGCCCAATGCGGCCCCATCGGGCAAGCAGAGCCACTCAAAGGACGTTTACTCCCTCTGAGATGAGCTCGGCGTTTGTGACTTCTGCCCCACGCGTTTCTGCACTGCCACACTTGTGCGGGTCCTGCCTCAGGCAGGCACTAAGGCACGTGCACAACGTTCAGCGTTTCACGCTGAAATCTGCTGGGCTGGGCACAAGATAAGCTAAGTGCTTTCTGAAACCATAATCCTGCCGTACTATGGCAACAGAGATGGACAGAAGCTTTTCAGTCAAGTGAATACGGTGGTGCCTGGTTACCTCATTCGTGCTCCGTCGATAAATGCTGCGATTGGAGCCGCGAAGATGGGAAATCACATTTGCAAGCCACGAAGTTAGTTATCACAGGGAAGCAGCAGCATTCACGCAGCTGAGCGCACACCTCAACTTCTCAACACCCCCAAAGCCCCGACACTGGCTGATGTGTGTTTTGGGGGGCTGGTGAGAGGGGGACCCGCCAGAGCATCCTCAGTATTTGACCTGCCCAGGCATCAAGTGCTGGCTACCAAAGCTGCCCGGTTTTCCTGGTTGCTTTGGCAATAAGCACGCTGAGCACTGCACGCCCACGCAGGAGGAAATTCAGGCATTCACGAGACGGCAACGTAGGAGGCAGAGCAGCAGCAGATAAATGCAGGAAATACTGCTGAGGAAATGCCTCCTGTGTCTGTCCTTTAGTCTGAGGCTTTGCTTTAAAGCACCGAGGAGCAGCAGAGGAAAAGGAACAATTTACGGAAAATGCAGGCACAGTTAGGGCTCCCAACTTCAAACAGCCCGAGCTGATACTCATCTCCAGTTTCACCTGTTATTAACAGATTTCTGTGTTGGTACTGAGCTATTGGGACGAGTGTGGAAGCCCCAGGGTGCTGGGTGCCCTCTGCACCCATGCTTAGGGCTGGCCTGTGCCTCTGCTGCGCTAACACAAAGTGCGGCACCGTCTGAGCCCGCGCATCCTGCCCCTGGCACACCAGTGCCTCTGCCCGTGGCAGTGCTGTGCCTCCCCTCCTGCCACTGACTGCATCCTCACCTGGGCTCCCCCGTCCCCAAATCCGTCCCTCCCCAGCCCCACGCAGGTCGCCTGTGCAGCAGGAGGGCCCGTCTGGTGCTGCGGCTGTTCTCACCAGCCCTCTGGAAAACCAGGGAAACAAAGCATCCCAGAAACCAGGCAACAGCAACAAAGGTTGCCTCTGTCAATGATCGGGGAGCTGGATACCGAGGTGCAGGTGAGGCTTTGCTTCCTGCTTGGAGAAAACAATTCTGGCTGCTTCAATGTGTAGGCACGCGAGCGGCTCCCAGTCCCCAGGGGATGGAGATGGCAGCCGCGTCCCGTGCCCCATCGGACGCTGGGGGACAAACTACAGAAGCCCTCTGTGGCGGGCACGGGGACGGGCTGCTCTCAGCCACCCAATGGTGCCTCCTGGGTTGTAAACCACACATCCCAGCCCCTGTCCTGGCTGCCTTGAAATACGTAGCGACTGTGCCGAATGTATAGCCAGGAGCCCACTGGTGGACTAGCAATAACACTGCCACCTTGTGAGACCTCGCAGGGATAACAGACAGGCTGCGGGAAGGAGGAGGAAATCCAACTCACGGGTTTGAAGAAAGGGGCAGATAGAAAAGGGCAGATTGATGCTGGAGAGGGTACGGAGCCACATATTCCTCCCTTTCGTTGGGGGAAACCACGAGCAGCACCCTCCTCCCTGCAGCACCCCACAACAGCTGCACGCACACCTCCGAGCATCCTGCACGCCGTGGGATCAGGGGACTGCAAAGTTCGGGGCTATCGATGTGATTAACACGAACTAGAGCAAGCGAGAGGTTGCAAGCACCGGTTTCAGAGGCTGCAGGAAACCAGTTTGCATCACAGCAGCAAGGTCAGGGTTGGCAGGCAGCAAAACCCAGTGGAAACTCTTTGAGGGTAAAAAGCCAAGTCAGAGTCACTGTCAGCTAAGACATGTAGATGAAAAACCCCCACGGTCTGCACAGTCAGGCCTCCAACTTACTGATGGTTTTACCCCAAGGGCAGGGATGCTACGGGGCAGTGGTGGGCGCAGGGCCGGGTCTGGGTGCGGGTGGGTCACTGGGATCACGCTGCTCAACCTCAGCAAGCACAAGGTCTCTGCAGAGCACGGGGATAACCAGCGCCCGCCCCAGCCCCTCTCCAGATGCCTTTCAACCACTGCAAATGGAAGCAAAAAAAAAAAAAAAGAACAAAACATGCAGATAAAGCTATTTTATGCACACGTTGCTGCTGAAGAACTATTATCACTGTTCTCTGCTTTCATCTCCCCTCTGTGCCTGCTTGTTCCACATGACTGAATAAAATAAAACCAAAATAAAATCAAAAGGGTGAGACTAAGAAAGAAATGGCTACTTTCAAATAAGCCC
Organism: Anser brachyrhynchus; assembly: GCF_964034855.1. Lineage (NCBI taxonomy): Eukaryota > Metazoa > Chordata > Aves > Anseriformes > Anatidae > Anser > Anser brachyrhynchus. The sequence goes on from NC_137733.1 coordinate 15,616,012, forward strand.
AGCTTGATGGTTTCGAGACCCAGATTGTGCCACAATGGGATGGCCTACATTTCTCAGATGATTTTTTTTTCCCTCTAGTTTCCCTGACTGGAAAAAAAAAAAAAAAAAAAAAAGAGAAAACCCCCAGTCCCACTTCTCTCACTTTCCCTCAAAGCAGATGGACAAATTAATAAAACGAGCGGCTGGTAGAAGGAGAGCAGAGCTGGCAGGGAGCTATAATGAACCCAGATTGCCACGGATTGAACATGAAGTTCATTTTTTTTTCCTCCCCCTTGCTTTAAAAGCTTCTGCACAAGTCATTTTGCTTGCTCTGGCAGTCGTCCCCTGGCTGGGGAAGGCTGTGCCGAGCAGCCTCGTGGCACCCCACGAGCACCCACTCGAGCTCGCAGCAAGCACAGAGGGGTCCTGCCGGGGGGTCCCAATGGGACGGACCCTCCATGGCCAGCCAGGGACCAAGGCTGCCCTGCTCCAGCCCAAACCCCTCCGGGAAGCAGCATCAGCAGCCGGTGGGGATGCCTGGGGAAATCCAGCCTCGTCCTCGGCAGCCGGGGCCGGTCTCAACTTACACGGTAAATCCCAAGGGTTCCCCCGCGCGAATTCCCCGGCACCGCACGGCGAGCAACCGATCCTGCAGATTACTCGATACTTGCAACGTGTCAGAGCTAAAAATAACGGCCGCCCGAACCCCTCCTGCGTTTGGGAAATAGGAAGAGCCACGCGGTGAGTGCGCCAACGGGACGGCGCTCACCGTGTAATTAAGCGGCCGGCTGTGGAGTTCAATATTTCTCCTCCACGCTGGGTGATCCGCATCTCAAAGTGTTACCAAGGGAACGCCGCTGGAGCGTTTTAAAAGTACCTGACAGCTGCCAGATGGGATGGGTGGCCCGGGCATAGGGGCAAGGCGAGGCGGCTGCCGCTCCACGTCCGCCCCGGCGGTGTGTGAGCCTGCCCCGTGTCCCGGCGGTGGCTGTTTGTGCCATTGGGTCGTCCCGGGAACTGCTGGGGGATGTGGTGCCAGCCTTGGAAAGCATCCTGACCTGGCTGCTGCCTCTTGGCTTTGCTGCCGGCCTGCTCTGCTCCACCGCAGTACGGGATGAGCTGTTGACTGCACAGCAGTGAGCACCATGAACAAGCCCGGGTAACTGGGGATCATTCTTTTTCCACTCACAGACAGCTCCTGGTTTTGTTTCTTAAACATCAGCCCAACTCACCTGCTGTCTCCTGTCCGCCCAGTTCTGTTCTCCTCCACTTGGCCCTCTTGGCAAGTCCGGTTCAAGCAGCACTTAGCCGTATCCTCAAATCGCGCAGTTGATGTTTCGTACTCAAATGCATCTGCTGGGAAAAGTGGAAGCAAGGACGCTCCCTTCCCTTGTAGGGCACTATGGGACTCAACGCTGGGCTGCAGGACTTGGAGGGAGGCCCCAGCCTCACCTCACATCAACAGGCTGTCGGAGGCTGGATGCTACCAGACAGAACGAGCCCAAGCAAGCGAACCCACCAGAGCCGAGCTTTTCCTTCTCCTCCATCAGCGGCCCTTTGGGTGGCCAAGTCCTTTGGCACACGGGGATGAGAAACTCACCGTACCCATGGCCTTGTTCATGCTGGAGGGCTCCATAACTTCTCCCAGGATGCCACCAGCGGCAGGGCTGACCCCAGGTGAGCGCGGCCGCGGCAGCCTGCAGCCTCCTTCCCCTCCATCATCGGAGCCACAAGTCAGTTCTACAGCTCCACACGACGTGGTTTATAGCGGGCTGCGCTCTTCATAATAAGCCGCTCTTTAGGACTTGGCCACACAACTCTTATTAAAGTGACTAATGGTCAGAAGCCTCCCCTGGGCATAAAGATAGGAATTATCTGCTCCTCTAAGTATCTCTTTCCATCGCAGGCTGTCAGACGTCGTCTTTGCTCACTGCTTCACCTTTCTGTCTTGCTGTCACGTTCTTATTATACTATCATACTATCTTCTTCTCCCCAGCAGAGTTTCCAAAAGCGTCCCCAGTGTCTGCGCAGATGAAAGCAGCTCCTGCCAAGCTGGTGCCATTCCTTCCACCCGCTGGAAGGAAAACTGTAGGTTTCCTGCCAGGATTTGGCCACCTTTATCCACCCACGCACCAGCTTCACCCCAGCCCTGCCCGATGCTGGCATCGGGGGCCAGAGCCGGGCAGGCGATGGAGTCCTGGGGGCTCCTGCAAACCAGCCGCCCTTCAAAAAAGCCAAAGAGCTTTTTTGCTCTTTGTGGTGTTATCTGACTCAGGGTAAAAGCGATGGACTTTGATTTGTGTCTTTAGGCAGGCACACTCCTAACTTCCGTCGAGCAGGGAGAAGAGGGAAGAAAAGAGCCTGATATTATACCCTTATCTCAGCAACAAGGGTCAGCAATCCTTTATACTTGAACAGTGACATGGCTTTCCCTCAAAGGCTGAAGGAGATATAATTTCATTTTGCTAAACAAGCCCAGAACAGCTTTGCAGTTATCTCTGTGCGCGACACTGGGAATGTGAATGTGCTCGGTGGCAGAAAGCAGCAGCAGTGATGGAGAAGTGATTTACCCATCGCTTCTCCTGGGAAATGTTAACCCAGGAGAACCCGGTGCAGGGACAGGGCAAGGACTCTCCTTACAAACCCACAGTTTGGTTAGAGTTGCTCCTATGGGTCATAAACCTCGTTATACATATAGCCCACATATGCATCTCATACTTCAGCATGGACTTCTTCCCACTGTCCTAAATTTACCAGATAACTAATGTATTGTATTGTTTCCATCCTTATTTCCCCACTTTCTCTATTACGAGGAGTTTGCCCTTCAGTAGCTCAGCTCTCATCGTAGCAAAGGTCTTAAATTTTCTGAGGGAGCTTTTACCCAAATGAGGGAGAAGTGGGTTTGTCTGTGAAACAAAAACCTACGTGATAGGCTTCCTCCGCAGAGAAGAGCATCATTACTCACTTGAACAATGTGAAACCATTTTCAGTTGGTTCTGCGTAATGTTTGGGGGCTCAGGTTTCTTACAGTCAGCATTTTTGCCTGAAAACCTGAAATGTTCACTGCCTGGACTCCTTTCCTTTGGGCTGCGAATTTGCGTGAGAAGAAAACCACCGCGACCGACTCCATCCTGTATGGAGTGCTCGTGACGAGGCTGACTGCGAGGTCTCTGAGGAACGGGATTATTTGAGGAGTTGATATTAGCTTCTTATGCAAACAAATTAAAAACCAGGCTTAAGCAGCTCAGAAAAAAAAACCAACAAACAGCTCTTCCCTAGTGCTGGAGGAGTGCGGTGGGGATGGCAGGTGAAGGAGGCACCTCCTGGGTCATGAAGATGCTCCACCAAAGGCAAGCCCACCATGCAATCCCAGAAAACCCCGATCCCCCCCAAAAAGAACACAACTCTCACCCTAAACTGCAGCAAGAGAAAACTGCAAGGAAGCCCACATCACGATGTGGTCAGCGATTTGTGCTTCTCAGCTGCCTCGCACGGCGCTGCTCATGGTTCCCCTCCCGGCCCAACATGTGCAGCGAGACCACAGCTCGCTCTCATGATAACCGGTCTGCGAGAAGCGAACGGCGCCCGGGAGGCACCAGGCTGGGCTCCCCTCCTTGCACACACACACACACACACGCTTTTCTTTCCCACAAACACGCACCGCAGCCGAAGCCGAGTCAGGCGGCTCCCTCTGCGCATCTCAGGTTTGGGAACACGCACAAATACAATGCGTCTGCCCGGATCAATTTGTTAAGTCTCAAATTAGGCATTTTGTCAGGACTTCCCCCCGGCACCATTTTTCCTTAAAAGAAACTCAGCGGCTGGTTGGGAAGGAGCTCAGCGCCGAACTGTCTCCCGTGAGGCCTGGGAGAAGCGCCGGCAGTGGCAGGGAGCTGCCCCCGGCCGCCCGCACCAGGCGTGAACGAGCACGGCGCTGGGGTCGGGAGGAGCACCGAAAAGGATCCAGCAAGCGAGATTAGGAAATGGCACAAAATTATTAACACATTGGTGTCCCTTGGGTCGCACAGCTGTTTAAGGTATTAGGTCAGTATGGATACATTGGCTGGGCTCAGATTTTAGGTGTTGATCCCCCATCCCTTGCCTTAGTACGGCCACGAGGGACATTGGGCTTGGCAGACCCAAAAGGGACAGCTTTTACCTTTGCTTGAATCTTGCAGGAGCTCTAGAAACACCAGGGAGCACCTTCAGTACCAGCAGCAGCCTTGGAAGACCGCTGAACTAACGAGAGAAGCAGCTAATAGGAACAGTGATGGGTACTTAATTAAAACCTCACACACGGCCAGATGACAACAATTATTAGTGCCGCTTCTTTTCCCTCTACTTAAATAAGCATTTAGCACCTCAAAAATCGAACTAAGGAAGACCTGCGAGGTACACAAGTCAGAAATGTGCCCAAGCAGCACAATCTCCTTCCCACGGCACAGCATCTATCTCCTGTCGTGCCATGGCTTCATCCCTAGCTCCCCCCAAGGAGGATGAGGAGGCTGCAGGTTTGTGGGTTTTGAAGAACTTTGTGGACAAAGTAAAGAATCTGCTCAGAACAGCTGAGGTTCGTGTCCCCATCACGAAAAGAAAAGCAGTGGAGCCAGAGGGACACAGTCTGATAAGCAGCAATAACAAGCTGTTAGCGCGCGTGGCTAAGAGCAGGGTGCCCTCGGATACAGGAAAAAAAAGCAGAGCAAGTTAAAAACAAATTTAACAGCCACTGCAAATAGGCCTCCCGGTAGATTAAAGTGCAGGGTGCGAGGAGGAGAGAAGGGGAGGCGAGGGAGGCAGCTCCTCCTTCACCAGCTCAGGCTGAGCTCAACACAGAAACCAGCAGTGGTACGGGGAGCACCGGGGCTTGCTAGGGCTTGAGCCTACGGAGATGAGACTGATTCTCCCAGCCTTTCCCTAATTACGCATCTCTGATGAGCCTTGTTTTGTAAACCTTGGGAATGGTCTCCCGAACACATGAGCGATATCAGGCTCACAAAACCCAGCCAAGCATCTCGAGCCGTTCGATTCACCACTCCCTCCGGACCCGGGCACCGCTGTGCCTGGTACTCTGTCCCTGACCCACAGCTGAGCCAGCAGCTCAGCCCAGCCATAAAAAAAGGCAAAAAAGCAGCAATATCTCTGCCTGCAGAGCCCTCCCAACCCAGACAGCAACGTGCTACAAGAAAACAGCTGGGAAATGGTTGAGGAGTTGCCTGGCAAAGGGACGGAGGCTGGGGAGCGCAGGAAAGCCCTGAAAGATAGCAGAGGAGTGGGAACCCGCGTGTGGCAGTGATGATGTGAGTGCTGCTCCTGGAGAACGGGCCCTTGCCATTAAACCACCCCAAATTATAAGTTGCCAGAACCTGCTTCAGGGATGTCGATGGCCTGACTCGTACCGAGCAGTTTGTGATTATTCTGAAAGCGACCACGGAGAAATGAAGCGCTGGGGTGCTGAAAAGCCAGAGCCCGCTGCTCCGATGGTGGTCTTCTGTTTATGTTTAAGCCAATTTTTCCCCTTCATACAATTATAGGTTTTAGAGAACCATCTCCATCAGCATGCTGCAGAAGAGACTACCACAGGGCTACAGCCGTTGTCCAGAGCTGCCCATCCAGCTGGACACGGGACTTCGGATGCTGGAGAACCCAACACGGATTTACTTAAAGCCTTTCCTCTGACTAAACCATCCCTAAATTTTTCAGGGAATCTCTGAGTCTTCCCCTCTGCCTGCCTACCAGGATTTCATGAATTTCCCCCTGTTCATCAGTACCCATTGGTCCCAGAAAGCCCCGGGATGGATGCGGTAGCTCCTAAAGGAAAACCCCAGGAGCAGCATCAGCTCCCTGCTCCCAACCTCTGCCCAGGAGAGCTGGGAAGTGGCAGTGGCAGCCTGGGAGTGCCCCCGGCGGTGTCTGCCCGACTCCATCTCACCAGACAACCCATCCGCATGCTATTTCTCTGGGCCGTGCTTGCGCTCTTTGATAACGTATTTTATGTTTAGCCTCCGGCAACCGTGTTCTGCAATAATTACAACTCTTCAGCAAGGCAGCTCCAGTGACGTTTAATGCCAATTACTTCATAAGCGCTGCTTAATTAATGTTCCTTCCATGCTGCTCTTGCCTCTTACCCTCCGTAGAGCTGCAAGGACCACTGCCTCCAGCGGGCTGCATGTCGGTGTGCCTACATGGGATAATTCTGGTCACTGCTGGCACGGAAAGCTGTTGGCACTAACCTCAGGCACACATACTGGAATGCAACATCAGGGTCCTGATATTTTTTTCAGGTGCTTTGTTGGGGCTTGTAATTAACAATATAATCATTATCTTCCTGCAAGCTGAATGTTTTTCTATTCCAGGTATCAGAAGCATCATCTATCTTCATTAGAGGACCTCATAAAGAAGTTCCCAACTGAAGACCATGCTCCCACTGAGCCAAATGAGGTTTCTCATCATTTGATCAGTTGTGTAACTGCTTCTGAGAAAAACCCGAAAGTGAGCATATTCACTCTTCTGTTCAATCAAGGGATGATTAAACATCGCTTCCTGAGCGCAGCATCTGCATCAGAATGAAAAGCCCTTCAGGAGCAACACGGATGGATTCAAAATGGTGCTCTGCAATCTGCAGCTCAGCCCTGTGGGGCTGGAGGGCGAACACGGGTGGGAAACGGCCCCGGGGAACCTGGAAGCTATGGGGGGTCTGGGCTGGTGGGGCTGGGGGAAAATGTACTGGGTAGGGACCCAGCCAACATAAAAACAAGGGCTGGTAGAAACAGGAGGGAAAATATAACGGGTATCCCAGTATGAAGAGGATTATGGGATAAGGAAGAACAAAAAAAAAGAGCCTCTCTCAGGTCAGCCCTGAGCAGCCCCATGGCACAGACGGGGAGCACGGCGCTCGCGTGGAAACGCAGCTCTTTGTGGGAAGCGAGTGGATTTGCAGCCGTATACACCTGAGAAAAATTTGGCCCTTCATGTGTTATTCTGTTGTTTAAACTCGGCTTGACATTTACTCTCTCTAATGTCAGATCTTTAAATCTAAACACTTCAACAAGATTATTTCCCAGCCTTTCATTTGCCTTCCTTGATTAAGGTTAACTGGTCCCCTCGGTCTGGGCCAAACAAACATACGTGAGCGGTGTCAAGCCACAGAGAAGTTCAAGGGATGGAAGAGCTCCCGGTGCAGCAGGCAGCCGCGACCTCTCCGCCGAGAAGCTCTGGACCATGGGCACCCAGCGACTGGAAGACGTGAGCTGGAAGGAGAGGTTTGAACCAAGCTTGAGAGTCGGGAGGCCAGCAGGGAGGAAGGGCTGCGGGAGAAGAAGCTGCACTTCCACTCCCCTGGCGAGGCAGTGGGAACAGATGGCCTTTCCACTGATAACGTTTTATCATCTCTGGTTATTTAAAGAAACTGCCCGAATGCATTTACCGAGACTCTGAAAACCATGTTTCACAAGAATACAAATATATAGAAGATAACGGATTTAACCTTCTGCCAACCACTGCCAAGGAGACCAGCATTTGAGGCAGCTTTGCTGAGAGATACCGCAGGAACAGCACTTCTGAAGTCATGACTACACAGCAGCTTCCAATTCAGAGCACCCCCAAATTGTCTATACCACAAGAAAGCAAGAAACTTATCTTGGCGCCTTTGAGAGAGGGAGCACTCGCATTTTGGGAGCCAACTGCAGCAGAGGAAAGACCCCGATCCACTGCGATGGAGACCACAGCTTCATTTAGAGCAATCCTAACTGTGAAGCACCTGAGTGAGGTTTCACATCCGCACCGCACACCCATCCAGAAGCCGAGTCTTTCACCACAGATAACCTAGAATAAGCAGAACCTGTACCTGTTCTTTCTGCCAATTTTTTCTCTTTTTTAATAAAGACTCAACAACAAAAACACCACCCTGGGAACGCCAGAGCAGGAAGCAGTGCTGCTGCAGAAGCCTGAGCTCTTGCAGCAGAGCCCACTCCCCGTGAACATGCAGGAGCCCTACCAAGTGCTGCGAGCATCTTGCATTTTTGATGACATTTGCCTGCAGCCTGGGCACCAGGCTTTCCTTCCGTGCATCTTTTGCACATCCCTGAACCACGGACTTGAGCATTGCTGTTCCAGACTTAGGACATCCCGATGACTTCTCTCAATACCTTTTCAGGGGATTTTGGCGCCCGAGTCGCTTCGCTCTTTGTAAAGCCACATCTAACTGGGTGCGAGCCGCGGCGGGTGGCTGAAGAGGGGGTACCACGTCCCGAGAGCCACCAGGCAGCCCAGCAGAACCAGGAACGGGGCCGGGAGGGTCTCCTGTCTGCCCCCCAGCAGGGGTGGGGATTTCCCGGCGGGAGCCTGAGCAGGCAGGAGAAGCCAAGAGGAGATGCTGGCCGGGCTCGCTCTTGGGAGGCGGCGCGGGCGAGGCCAGGAGTGAAACCCGCCACCGGCGGTTTTTAAATAGGCAATTTTGGGAACTGGCTGTGATTTTACCAGCTGGTTCCACCAAACAGGAACAAACTGTCTCCAGCCCAACCCAGAGAAGGAGCCTTCCCATGGCTTACAATGGAGCTTGAATGAGGAACCGCATCCCAGGGCCATTAACATGATTTAAGAATGTGCTTTCAATTTGGGGCCCCAATTCTGTCTGCTCCTAGCAAGTGAGAAGTCTGGTTCTCGGCATTTCTTATTTAGTCTCCCGGTAGAAACAGAGCAGGAGTTGCATTCATCCAAGATTCTTTATTACTTGGGTTGCTAAGGCTGCCTTGTAGTTGCATACCCTTGTCAGTTCAAGTTTCTCCACAAAAATAATTAAACCGAGTAAAAATTAGTTTGTGCGCTGCAAAAACCCCATGTGTTTATTTTAAGGGTTCACAAACTCCGGTGCCTCGCTTTGTTCGTCAATCCTGCGGGCCGCATCCTGCATTCCTTCTGCACCAGCGCATAGGCTAAGTATGGAGCAATATTTGCTCGCTGGATTTATCTCCTTCCTCGCTGCACCGGCTCTGCCCCGCGCCCATCCACTCGTCAGCATGGGAAACTCGAGCCCGCTAAAAGGGCACTTTTACAAATTCAGAGCCAGGTTTGAGATGCCAGTAATTGTTTACGCATGCCGGCGGGATGGGAAGCAGAGGGCTGGATGCAATTCCCACTTCAGCGGCTGAGTCACCGGCTGAAGCTGCAACACCGACGTCCCCTGAGACGCCCGAACAGCACCTACCGGAGGAATTGGGCATCTCTGAAGTCAGTGTCACCCCCTCCTGCGTGTTTATTATAGGGTTACACAAGTATTTTTAAAGCACTTTGCTACTTTGGTGCAAATATGCTGAGGAAATGCTGCTTCATGGCATTAAAGTCCCTGCAGAAAGACCTTGGACGAAGTCCTGCGCACATCCCCTTGCATACATGGAGCTTTGTGAAAACACTGTCTTTAGATTGCTTTTAGGACCACCATCTAATTCCCCAAGTAAAAAAATAAAAAATAAAAAAAATACATGCATCTCATTTTTCTTCTTCTCTACCGTGTGACTTTGAAACTATGCAAAATATTGCAATTTAAATGACAGGCCCAATTTTGTTTAAAAGGGGGAAAAATGAAAAAGCAGGAGTTGAAAAAATAAATATAGCGAAAAATAAATACAGTGATCCCAAATGATTTACCAAGGGAAAAAAAGCCCTACAGGCTAGCTCAATCTCGCTTTTCAGCAGTTTTTCTGTTTGGGGGGTGAAGAAGCACAGTGTATGGTAGGTACTTGTCTGATGTATTGATTTAATCAAGTTTCTGTTTCATCTTTGTGTTGTTACCATAGTTGCAAGCTGCTGACAAGGTATAAAAGCAAAAAAAAAAAAGAAGTCACATATGCATAACAATCTATGAAGTTCCCATTTTATTGTTTAGAGCCCAATTAAATATGTTCCCAGAAGGTTTCTAGGGAGGCTGGTTTCTAATCACTCTGCAAGGGAGGTACACACTTGCTCTCAACCTGGCAACGCAGGCAGGTGAAGTGCAATCGTTAGAGCACTGCAAAAAAAATCAGAGCCTGGCTCAGAAACGCCGCCGCCGCTGCTACCTCTTGATTAACCCAAAACCGCTGCATCTTTGTGTTCAAGCCTGCTCCATGGCAATGATCTACAAGCAAAGCGCAAAAACAAAGTCACAGTCCTGGCTTGCTTTTTCGTATTATTTGTGGCTCCCTGCCTAAAACATCCTGCTGTCTCCAAGAGGAATGCCAAATCCGCTGGGAAAAAAGGCATGGCATTTTGAACTCCGAGGACAATATAGTTTTGACCTAGCTCATGGGTGGGGGAAGTTATATATCTATCATGTGCATATATACACGCATACGTATGTGTATATATACATCTCCATATATATACGTCCCCATAAATGACTATATTTTTAAAGTAATGAAGAATTGAACAGAAAATGATACATTGGTGCATGTTTTTTAGTTACAGCACCTTCCCTCTACAAATACAGAACCCAAGGCAAGGAAGGGGAACGGCTCATCAAAACCAGACCGAGTTTCATGCAATTTGTGCAAGTCTTACATTGGTGTCCCTCACTTTGCTATGACTGCAGAGCTGCAGAGCCTCCCTGCTGTACTTCACCGCACACGTCCGGTCCCTCTGAATCCAGTAGGACTATTTATGGGCGTCAATGCAAACAAGAATTAATCTTCAGAGGACGGGGACTGGCTCACATTAAAACAAATCGGGATTCGCTCCGTGCCAGTGCGACTCCCATTGGAAAACGCAACTTAATTCAAACGAAAAGTTTGGTATTTTGATGAAAATCTGGCTCTGGCCAGAGGAAGGAGCCCCCCCAGCGGTGCAGGGGAGGCGAGGCGGGGGCCGGGGGCAGCTCAGGGCTCCCTCCGCACCCAGCAGCCGCGGGCTCGGCAGCCGTGAATTCTTGTTCCCCTTCCAGACCCGGATCCGAGCAGCAGACTGCCTCCCTGAAACGAGCCCAGAGAAATTAAGAAGGGAACTAAAGCAAAGAAGGTTTTTTTCCAGCGTGTCAGTTTTTGACGGAGGAGGTATCCTTCAAATCACTGCACGGAGCCAGGCGAGCAATTAGGGAACACGCGGGGCCGGATGAGAGCCAGAAACCACCCCCCAAAACCGCGCTGAATTCAAAGGCGGGCGGCCGTTCCGATCCCGGCATTTCAGTTCCGAGCCCCCCCTATTTTTAGGCACCCGGTGGCCACGTGCAGCCCCCGCCAGCACATGTGCGCTTGCTTCTGCAACAGCCCAGGAGCTTCCTACGGCTGCAGAAGCCCGGGGAGATAAACGCACACGCGGAAAACCCCCTCCCACGACGGCACCTTCGGAAGTAGCATTTTGGCAGCCACTCGACCGAAGCATCTATCCATGCAAGCACCAGACTGGACGTTTGCTCCCTGAGAAAGTCACTGCGACGCCTCCCAGCTGCCTGCGAAACCTCCACGCTGTGCACGGCTGTGTAGGAGCCCCACGAGCAGCCGGCCCCACAGCCCAAAGTGCTGAGGATGGCCCCGGAGAGGCCCTGCCAGCCCCAAAGTTTGGGGCCAGAGCTGGCTTCACCACCAAGTTCTCAGTCAAACTCTTATTTAGTATTTTGCAGGTCAAATGGGAAGGGTTTCCCCCCGCTAAATATATATATATAATACAAAATATATTAAATTATAAATATTAATTATATAATATTAATTATTATATAATTATTAAATATATTAAATAAAACATATTTAAGCTCAGAAACCCAAACACGAATCTGAATTCTGATAAAAAGGACTTTTGCTGTCATGCATCGGAAATGGATGCTGTCTCATGCCCTTCTTGCAAAGCTCTTTATTTCACGCGGATCTAGGCGATTGCCTCTATTTGAAAGCAGGATTTTCCAGGCAGCCTCAGAGTTGCACGGTTACAGCTGGAGAGCTCGGTGTTAGCACCGAACAATTACCACGAAACAGCCAGGATGAATACGAAACTACCCCCTTTAAAAGCCTTTCCAAAATGTTTTTAACTTGAGCATTCAGACATACACAGACATATGCATACACATTTAGTTTCATCGCCTCTCTTCTAAATCAATAGATTTTAACTTCAATTTAGGGAAAAACACTGAGGTTTAATTTACAGGATTTATGAGACTATCAAAGAGAAAAAGTTGGCAGCTGGAACCTCTGGATATTGTACTTTTTTGAAATAAATTAGGAAAGAAACACAAGATGTGGTAAAAGCAGCTGAGCTTTTACTTCCTTCTTCCCTTTTATACTTTTTCTCTTTACTGGGTATTTTCCAGTGAGCAGAAAAGCACTAACGCTGCTCTCTGGCCCAGGATGCTGAGCGCGCGTATGCAGTTTGTGCAACCCCCCAAAAAACAAAACATCTGATTTTCTGACCGGCACCCGATGGAGCTGGAAGCCAATGTTATGATCATGAATCACTGGGGACTGCTGCTGGCTGAGCTCTGCAAACCCTAAAAAGGAGTTTTTGAGCTTGAAATTGTTGGGTTTCTAATGAATGGATGAGCTGGGATGGAGAAGAGGTTTAACTTGTACAACACCGACTGTGTATCGCATTCGCCCAGGGGTGTAACAGATCAGTTGTGGGCCTGGGAGCAAGGTTTAGTGACTTTTATCAAGAAACAAACAGGTCTTGGGAAGGCTCCCCACCACCTTTACCATGACAGGTTTCCTCCCAGAGCACTGCCGCCAAGGTTTAGCTAAGGCAACAGCACTCTCGCACCGGCACTCTCTGTGCTCCCAAGCGATGGATTTTCCTAATACTTCACACGTGAGTACATTAATTAAGTCCATTGCTGAAGGAGATGCATCTTTGTCACTGGCGGGTTGTCATCATTTCATTTCTCCTCTCTTGGAGAAACAAATAAGGAGTTTGGGGGATGCATTTGACCGATTCGGTCTGCTTTGATGCACCGGAGTTCAAAGATTTGTATCTATCGATTGCCAAAGAAAAAGGTTTTTTTGGCTGTAAATTGGAAATGCTCACATCCACATGAGCCTACTTCATTACTGCAACACTATAATTGTATCTTTAAAGTTATCCCTCATCAAACTGCAATTTTGCAGAGCATTAATTAAAGAGCCCAGGCGTCCAGCAGAACAGCCTCCACTGATCTTTATTCTCATCCACCTCCCAAGCCCCCTGCCCGCGAGGATTAAAGCCGCGAGTTAACGTTTACATTTAAATCTGACACAGGGCAGGGAGGGGGAAATGAAGACATCGTGGTCGTGCCTTGGGCTGTGGTTAATGAGCTCCCTCGGGAAAGGTGCCTGTGCCTGGGAGCCAGCAAACCGAGCAGGGTGGCAGCATCTGTCCCTTCCTGCCAGGTCCCCAGTGCTGCGACACTGCTCCGGGGCCAGCACCAGCCCAGAGCATCGTCACTCCTGCTGCCCGCGAAGGGGGAAAAAAATCACAGGATGGAGGGGTGGGAAAAGGGCAAAATTGGGAAGACGCATCCGGGGGATGAGGGCGTGCGAGCGGCTGGGCTTTCGTACCCGAAGCTCGAGCGCGGACCCTCCAGCTCCCAAAAGGCAGCGCGGGCTGGTATTTGTGCTGCTCGGGAAGGGATTATGATGAGTCACCCTTCAGCAAAAGTTCATGCCGAGAGGATGGGGGGGGGGGGGGTGTGCACCAGGGAGATTTCCAAACATGGCAATGTTTATTTTAAATTCAAGCTGAAGTAGATATTCTGAAAGATCTATAGAAAATATTTTCTTGTGATTAAGCTCGCTGGCTACTGGATGTCACCCGTGGTCCAACGAAACGGAGCTGCGAGTGCTGCAAAACACGGTGCACATGGGTGCAAAAATAACCCTGGCAATGGTTTCCCTTTCTACAAAGCGTGTTCTCGCACCAGAGGCAGGTATCTCGCGGGCTGTCCGCTGACAACGTGATAACTTGCTCTGCCTAAGCACGCCAGGTGTTGTGCATCACCCAACAGACGCCTCCTGAGCTGAAGCGCAGGCTGCAGCCGCTGCCTTTTTGCAGCAGGACCCGTGACCCGAGCTCACTTCATTCACATCCCACCGGCACGAGGCTCCCAGCTCAGCATCCACCCTTCGGCTCCAAATCATGGCACAAACGGGGAGGACAATGATGGAAAACCAAACCCCAGCTGCAGACCCGGCAACGTTTCTGGTGGGATGCGGCTCCCGGCGGGCATGAGACGCCCGGGGTGCAGGGAGCAGCCACGGGGCAACGTGCAGCAAAACGTGGCCAAACCCAGAGCCTCAAAGCACGAGGGGGGAAGCACAAGGTGAGCGGCTCCCCCAGGCCGGGTGCGAGCCCCGTCGTGCTCTTCACAGTGCCTCGACCCCGGCGTGTGTGCACACACGGCTGAGCGGCTTCACGGGATCCAGCAATTAGTCATCCTGCAAACAGCAGGTGCGGTGCAATTACGCTGTGATACCTATAATTACTCCTAATTCATTTAACCGGCAAGTTCACTACCTGATGGAGAAAAATTACACGGTGGTGCAGCGCGGTTAGCATACCTGGACCCTACGTGCGGGTGATGCTCGACGGTTTGTTTGCGCGATGAACGGCGATCACAACCGTGGGATGCTCCAGAGCCGCTGCCACCGGCAGCCCCACTCGGAGGTCTCTGCGATGCCACTCACAATATGGCCAGTGAGGTGCTAACGAGGGGACGAGCAGGGAGCTGTGTCCCATCTGCCGGAGGTGATTTTGGTCACTTGACCCCCCTAACTGAAGATGTAAAAAACTCTAATAGCCAAACCCCATCTAATTCCACCCTGACTACAGATCCAGGGCACAGTCATCACTTTGTGCAAAACCTCCGCTTTTAGCCTCAGTCAGCAAACAGCATCAGCATCCAAACGGGCAGCCAAGGCATTTTGCATGGCTTCCAAGGTGGCTGTGGGGTTTCTTAACCAACACCCCAGGTAAGAGGTTTGGGGAAAGCCCAATGTGCTCCACGTACTGCCAAGAGCCAGCGCTCCTTGGTGCAGCGCTTCCCACCAAAGCTGTCCCGCTGTGTTTGCACTTTCCTACATAGGTCTCTCCACCTGAGTAGCATTTTGTGACCCTGCCCCATGCATGGTGGCAGGGGGCTGCACACCGCTGCTGCCACCCCCCCTGCCTGGGGACACCAGTGAGGGGTCCTTATGGGCTGGGAGCGGGAAGGAAGCCCGCCCGGCATTCCTCCTCGGTGCATTCCTCACACCAGGGCTGACAGCGACGGGCCAAATCCCCCCCAGGCAGCTGTCCCAGCACGAGATACCTTCCCATTGCGCGGCACGCGCTCAGCAAGGAGCAGGGCTGCTTTTCACACTGCTTTTTGTGAGCATCGCTGCGCCGGCGCAGCACGGCCCCTCGTCACCGAGCGCTCGCGCTTGGCCACAGCCACGCAGCCGCTGGGGGATCGCTGCCTTGTTTCTGGCCGTGAGGGAATGCAGCTGGAGACCCTGGCACGCAGGAGGCCCCCACGCTCCCAGCCTAAACCAGCCTCTGCAGGAGCTTCTGGGCTTTGCAGAGCGGGAGCGGGGAGCTCCGATGCTGCTGGACCCCCGGGCACGTGCCCCTAGGGAGTGGCGATGCCGGGTCCAGGGGCTGGAGGAGGCTGAGCCCCGTCAGCTGGAGGGGAGCCACGCTGACATGTGTATCTCATATAAAAGGAGAGGTGGTAGGAACGCGGGGGGAAAGCGAAACCTTCATGACAGTGCACATTTGACCTTGATATTTTCACTGTCTCAGCCAAGGATTAAACCGCGCTATCGAGTTCCTCTGCCTGGGAGAGCTTCAGCGTCCCGCTGCGGGGGTGTAGGGTGTCTGTGCAGATGTCGAGGCCGCCGAGCTCCTGGCACACAGGGCAAGAGGAGAAAATGCTCTCTGCACCGGGATGCTGACGGAGCCTCGCTGCTGCTCCCGCTGTTTTGAGAAGGCATCTCCCGGCTGCACATCTCCCGGCTGCTCTGCTGACCCATCTGTGGGCACAGCTTCTACTGCCGACTGCTCATTAGCTCCAGTTAATTACCACTTCGCTAACTGCAAACCTAGCAGTTCCATAAACACCCTGTTCGTCTGGGTGAAGGAGAAAGAAACTCAGCAGAGAGTTTCCAGGCAGAACGTTGCCTCTTGGCACAACGGGAGAGACGTTTCCCTGGGCTCCCATCCGGGACCCGGCAGAAGACGAGGTCTTCCTGGGAAGCCCGGAGGCACAGTTACTAAATCCATCCTGGGTTTTGGGTAAGTCGTGTGCTGCTCCAGTTCTCCCAGGGCTTTGCTCAGGGAGACACTTACGGGTGTGTGGGGTCATACCTTTATTTAACTTGAGGCACACACTGAAGTTTCTTCTTACTTGCCACATACGGTTCAATGAATCATTAAAATACACGTGCATCCCTGAGAACTTCACACAGACACCGAGCTACAAGCCTCATGCTCCTCTCCCCCCTTTTAAGCCCCCATTTGAAGGCAAATTTGACATTTACAACTGCAAACAACTGGTAAGAGCGCAGCCGGTGCTGCCACCGCCAGGGTTCGACTCACCCTGGGCTTAGCCCTGACCCCGTGGGATCACCGTCGCTGTGACCCCTTGTTTCATGCCTGTCACTTCCTCCCCGCAGCCCTGTTATATTACGGGAGAGATGAGGAATGAAAGAAAAGCTGCAGCTTTCAGCAGATAGACGCTGGCTGCCAAGCCAAGGGTGCTTCACGTAAATCAAGCATGCTCGGCATGCTTTTCTTTTAGCTCCGTTTCACAAAAGGGAAGTTTTCTCCTCTTCTAAATTTATTTCCAAATAGACCCACCCCCCATTAATGCCGCAAGGCTCAAAATGAGATTCTCCCAAGTGTTGCCTTATAAGTCCGGATTTTCAAGAAGTTTATAACTCGGCACCGAACGCACGTGCTCTTGACCGACTTTTTCTCCCTTTCCCCCAACTACTCCATTAACCGCTTCCGAGCTGTGCAGGAGGTGAACGCAAGGACCTCCTGCTGCCTCCCCCAGCCCCCCCGGGCACCCCAGCAGCGCACGGCACAGACAGCCCTCACCGCCTGGGAGAACCTCTCCCCTTCCCCCCCCGAATTCTTAAAATTCTCTTAATTTATTTGGTTTTAATTGTCTGGGATCATGGCAGGAGAAAGCTTTTCGATGGCATTTTTCTGGCACTTCCCAGCTTTCCAAGGCGTGCTCGCTCCTTTCCCTTTGGAAAGGCAAGACTGAAGACATCAAAATGACAGCCTTGGAAACCCGGGCTGTCCTGTCATGCAATAAATCTGGCTTCAGGGCTTTTTCTATCACATAAATGCTACATCAGGCATTTTTGGTCCTCTACAGTCTGCGAGATGCCAACACAAGAGCACAAAGCTGACACAAACGGTATTTCGGGCTCTGGCCAGCCGGCCAGGAACCTCTCCACTAGTGCGTGCCGGATCCAGACCCAGTTTGAACAGCCGTGGGGGGTCTGTGGGTCTCGAGGCTGCACCCAACCCCGCCGTGCTCTATCTCATATCCACCCCCCTCAGTTTTAAACCCTCTTGAGAGCCCAGATTGTTTTCAACAGCCATTAGGCGGACGCAGGATTTAGATGTGCTGGTGATAGTCGCGGCACGCAGCATCATTTTAAACACTCATTTCGACATCCATATTCACATCAACACGGAGGGGCCCCCGCGTTACTCGCTGACACAATAAATAATACGTAAAAGCACCAGAGGAGACGTTCCTGACCGCTGAGTACCTGCTTTGTCTCCGAAACTGTACGAAGATGTTCTCCTGCAATAAATGCAGCTATTGAGCGATGCCTCGGACCTGGCCGAGGAGCGGCTGTACGGTCTTTGGCTTCGTGTCTAACACAAAGTGACACTGCAAATGTGTTTTTCAACACCAGAAACGGTCCTTGTCTTCTAACGGGTGCTGAGTGGGTTTGTCTGGCCTTGCTGCGGTCCTGTTCTAACCTGACTGGGACCAGCTATCCGGGCCTGGGAGCTCTGGCCCCAACGCCCATCCCCGAGTGTGGAGAGCGTCCACAGCAGGGCACTGCTGTGTCACGAGGGCTCATCCTCAGCGGCGAGCACCACCTTCCCTCCAGGACTCATCCGGATGCAGCCTCTAAGCACTCAGAGTCTGCTCACTGCCATATATCTACTTAATCCCTTTGTCTTGCACAACAGAGTTACCCCGGGTAGAAACCACTACCAGCGGGAAGCTCCAAAAACACAAGCTGCAAACCAAACCGCGGTGCTCCTCCTGGTGCGCGGACGGACACCCAGCCTGTCCCAGTTACCCCCAGTGCCACCAGTTAGCAGTGGTAAGGCACCCACCGTGGCAGGGGTCACACTCCTCCTATCCAAATCGCACAAGGGACGGGACACCCAGCCCAAACCCTCCTGCCCCGGCGGGCACCGAGGAGGGAACCCGGCTCCTGCAGCACAGCCCGGTGTCACCTCGACAGGGAGGCAACGCCGGGCTTTTGTTGAGACGCGTACGAGACGATGAGTCAATAGAATTTGATTATAAGATTAATACTGAAGAATGCGCTCATTAACCCTGCTGCTCACAATGACGGGATGTGTTGCCAACTTTCTGACAAAGAAATGCAGGAATTAATTTAGTGACTAACTACATGGAGAATCGCATTACTCCGGTCTTCTCCCCGTATCACAATGTGTAAACACCCCTAACAGCAAAAGAGAAAAAAAAAAAAAAAAGCAGGCAGGATCAGCCCGAGTTGTGCCATTTGTTTGTTAAAGTGTTTAATTCTGTTGATTTTCCTTTTTAAAACCAGTTATTAGACAACTCCAAAGGACTTTATCCAAGAAGAAGTACTCCTAGATGAACCAGGGTGCAAATCCCGGGATCAGAAAGCCCAGCAGAGGTTTTTGGTTAATAACCAACACCGGGTCTGTGCCAGGGACTGCCAACACGGGTGGCTTTCTCCTTGGTGCCAGAGGAAACAGAAAAGCAAACCTGATTACAGTGGAATAGATGGCTCGCGTCAGAGCCAGCTTTGAAAGTGCCAGTTTGCTTTTTCTTGCCCGTATTTTTAATTCTCAGGTACCGTGGCAGTCAATAGTTCAAGGCTGCAAACTGAGTTGCTTCAAGTCAAATATTCAATAGTTATCTAATAACTTGGGCTGCATTCGGTGCCGCTTGTAGGTGGGTTGCCAGGTTATGCGCTGCACGTAACGCCTGAAATAACATTTCATGGGGTGGGGAAAACTCTGCCGGAGATAGCCCAGATCCACGGCCACGGGCTTGGGCAGGCTACCACCAGCCTCTGAAGACAGATGGAGGGGTTTGAATCGAAGAGCACTTGTTCTGACCCTTCTCTTCCAGCTTTTTATCCTCATCCCCAGGACATTAGCAGCAGATGTTAAGAATGGCAAGCACTGGCCCATCCAGAATCACATCCCATTCTGGTTGTCATAAATCTGCCCAGTGCCAGCGCCCCACAACCCAGGTGATAATCTGGTTTGAATTAGGATGCTTCACATGGAGCCATCTATTTCTGCTAGTTAATGCTGCAGCTCGGGCTGGCCATGCCCTGGCCTCTCCCCCTCACACTAATGGCAACAACTGGGGATTTTCTGCTCATCCCCTCTGGAAAATGGGAGTTTCGAGCAGAGCACCTTGCAGACACAAGTTCTTTGCTTGGTTTCACTTGATACTGAACTACTGTTAAAGGATCCAAGGTCTTAACCAGAGGGGTTTGGACTAGCAGGGCAGCCACAAGAAATGGTTTTCTATGGCAGGAGAAACCCTAGTAGGGACACAAGAGACCAGGCAGTCTTTGCTTTTCCTCTCCTGCTTCTTGGGTCACGGTGACAAGGAGCGACATGCTCTTAACGCGAACAAGAGCCTTGTCCCTGTGGTGGCAGAGCCACAGGAGGGGGCTCTGCACGGGAAACACTCACAGACTAAAATGCTGACACCGATTTGGTGGGCTTTCCCGTGTTCAGGCAATTTATTGTAGCACATTGTAATAAACTCAGTGAAGAGCAAATTGCTCTTGCTGATAGTCCCCTGGCACAGACGAGGGTGTTGAGGAAGCAAGAGCCGGCTAAGGAGCCTGTCCTAGGAAATTATAAGCCACGCAATTGTTTGCGATAAGCAAAAAACCAGGCAGAAATTAATTCTCAGGTGAAGCCAGAGCAATCTGCAAAAACAAAAACGCTGCAGACTTCCCCAAACCCAAACAGAAAAAATCCTAAATTATGCACAGTGTAATTCCCATTAGTTTGTTTTATCAACTCAACGCAGAACAAACAGTGCCCAGCCAGCTCTGCTCTCTGTTCCAGACGCAGAGAAAACAAGATGGCTAAAACCTTCGTGGCCTTGACGTGCACCGGAGAGGAACAAACCTCTGGGAAGCCCCAGCAGGGCAGTGGGGTTATTCGTGCTGTGGGCGTATCCGAAGGCCCTCCTCACCTCCACAAACACACCACAAACCCAAGCTGTTGGGTCTCAAAACCCTTAAGGACATTTAAAATTGCACTTCTCTGCTCGGTGGCAAGAAGCACAGGCAGCAAGACGTGGGGGTCGGACCCCCCAGCAACCAGCCAGGCCCAGGGGATGCCCCGCACGTCCTCGCTCCTGCCTCGTGTTCGCACCTTAGCCTTCTGACGAAGCTGAGGACGAAGGCAGCGTGCCCGCCTCCAGCTTTTACTTTTCTCGTGGTTACTTCTGCGTTTATTTTTCCTAACGCAAGCTACGCTCTAGATTTTATAGCGCCAGATATCGTAAGATTTGTTTACCTCAGTTGAAAAAGCAGCCAATGAAAATAAGCAGATGAGTGGAATATCTCCTCGCTCACTGGTAGCTCGAGAAGGCCCATTTGCTTTGCAAAGCAGTTGGCTGCAGGAAAGCACTCATTAAAAAAAAAAAAAGGAAAAGAAAACTAATTTATCCGAGCTTTGCAGTTATTATTTTAGTTTGTTTTTCCATCTGCACAAATCTGATTAATTTTAGAGGGGGAGGAAATGTAACAAGGCGTGCATCGATACGAGGTAAGGGGCACTTCTCGGCTGGGTGCCCACGCAGCCCCCAGCCCAGCCCCTCCTGCACCGCTCAGCGACTTCACGCAGGAAGAGAGGAAGGAAAGAAAGGGAGCAGCTGCTCTCCGGAGAAATCCCGACACAGTTCAGGCAAAGGATTTCATATCTGCCAGGCACCCCAGCTCAATAAACAGCCAATTCATCTGGCTCGCTGCTGCTGCTGCCTGGCAATATTTGCACTAAGCTGCTGCGTCCCCCCCCTCCTCCTTACTCCTGCAAGTAATAAAGGTGACAGCTCTTTGCTCCAGTCACGGGGCCGGTTGCCAGCTAAATAAAACACTCATTAAAAAAAAAAAAATGTACCAGCCTGAGCATCCTCTTTTCCGTCCATGCCATCGGTTGGAGGCCACCTCCGCCTGGCACCGCCACCTCGTGCCTCGAGCCCCCTCCTTCCCTTGGTGCTGCTGCTTAGGGGCAGCAACAAAAGACCCAAAAGGTCCCCTCAGCTCCTACAGCTACATCACCAGACCAGGTCCCAGTCCCGTCCTGAGCACCGCGGGGGTTTTGCAGGCAGCGGGTGAGCGGCAGCGCAGGGAGCACCGGGGCAAAGGCCGTCCCTGGGTAACGCTCATGAGTGCAGAGAGGCAAAAAAATCTTAAAGGACGATTTTTTAGACTGCGTTATGAATGGGAAGCTCGCAAGCTGGCTGCAAGGGGAAAGGAAAGTTAAAATTAGGATGGGATTTTTTTCCCGCTAGCCCTTATTAGGGAAAAGGGCCGTTTGTAAGTGCTCCCTGCTCCTCGCCATCTGAACCCAAGGCCTCTGGCACGAGGCCATGACCTTCCTCTGCTGTCATGACACGAACTCTGATGTCAGAAGTTCAAGATTACGGCACCACGAGCCAAGCTCATATCCATGCAACAGCCACAACCCCCAGCCGGCCTGGCCTGGCACATTAACAGACACTCAACGGCAGGGAGACGAAGGAACAGAACAAACATCATCATCCCTTCAATGTTTTTTTTTTCCTCCCATTTTTTTGTGGACTGTGGGCCGAAGACAGCCTCCCATTCACAGCACAGCCCTATTTAAGGCTGCTGTCCCCTACACACCGATGAGAAAACCAGTGGTGTGTGAGGTTACCTACCAGCAGCAGCACCGAGCATCGTGCATTAAATGTGCTGGGGAGTGGATCAGGGCAGGGAGGCGATGTCCCCCCAGGCCACAGCTAAACAGACATTTTGCAGCCTCACTGCTCCAAGGTCACACAGACACACAGCCCCATGGATGGGTCCCCCACCTCACTGCCAAAATATGAGTGGAGTTCTCTGAACACCCCCAAAAACCGTAAAAACCACGTGCGGGATTAACAACACAGAGGCACGGACGGCTGAGAAAAACTTGCCCTGCCCCGTGCGGTGCGTTTGGCATCGAATATAGCAATAAGGACCTTATTCGAGCCCTTCCAAGTGCTTTAATCTGAAACACACCATCCCCAGGGATGTCCCCGACACACCGGCGGCAGGCTGCAGCGGTGCCTGCCCGGCCCTTCCCTGTGCAAGGAGCTTCAAAGCTTTTGTCTCGCTGCCCTGCGAGGCTCGTGCCACTCAGAGCCACGCTGGCAGCTACGGAGCCGATTTAATTGCTGCCATCGACTCATTTCCAGACAAACGAATTCATTCACGATACACATACGCTGTGAACATGTAAAATACCCTCAAGTTCTCACACTAATGCACAAAGACTCCAGAGCTCCGGAGAGGGGCGGAGGGGGCTGCTGGTTTTCGAATGACGGATTCGTAGGGCTGAGCACAAATTTCCCACCCAGTGCTTCGACGGTGGGGGTTGCTAAACGAAAGCATTCGTGCAAAGGGCCTCCTTTTCCCTACATCTGGCCGCTTCACCCTAAACGCACACCCCTCGATGCAAAACAAAAGGATAAAAACAATTTTGATGAAGTCAGAATATTTTGCAGTAATAAAATCTGCCTCTACATTTCCTTCGATGGATATGAACTGGAGCTCCGCGTTCATCCCATTGTAAAACTGCCACCCGTCTCCAAACACAGTTCCACAGCTTATTCCCGTTACGTGACGGCACCGTGGTCTGCGGGGACTCTCCTGCCTCTCCTTCCAGCCACGGGCCCACGGAGGGCTACAAATTGCTGTCCCTGGGCTACCACGGACCTGAGCCGCAGCAGGAGAATATTTGCATCTGCTGTACGCCAGCACAGACAGCATTTTGAGAAACTTCTTTCAGCCTTTGTGCAACGATGCCGTTGCAGGGAGGTAGCATGGATAGAGCTGTCCCTTTCACACAGGTGAAAGGACGTGCAAAGCAGCAGAAGTATGGGGAAAAGGGGCACTTCTCCTTCCCTCCCTTCTCCCTATGCCCCCTCGGCGGTCTGATCGCAGACACGCAGTGCGCTCAGGATGCAGCACGGCATCGTTGTGAATGTGACAGCATAAATGCTAAAATGTAATCTGTGCAGATGCCAGATGCTGGTCGCATCGCATCAAACTAGATACGGATAGTTAGCTTCATTTACTGGAGGTGGAAGCAGAGCTTTGTACGGCAAAGGAAGAAAGAGAAAACCCTTAACAATGAACGCACAATGTATCAGCCCAAATTCCACCAGCTCCTGCATCTCAAACAGGCAGAGGTTTCTTCCTTTCACATTTCCACTAATGGCACAGCTACTTCGCAGCCAACTTCCAGGCGGGTTTTTATATGAAACAGCACCGCTCGGTATTCCTAATAATCTTTTAATTTTAGAAGGAGTCTGTTCCCTGCAGCTGCGAGCAGGAGCTTGTACTTGCACGTTTATGCAAAAGTACTGGGATGCTGCCACTGTTTAGATTAGAGTCCTACTGGGAGGTTTCTTCTGGAAACACCCCATATATGGATTTCGCAAAAGGAACAAAAAGAAAGAAGCGAGCGGTGTTTGGGGCTCGGCAGCCACGGGTGGCCCCGGCCCCGCTGCGGGGGTGTCCTGGGGGGGGGCTCCCCAGGACGGGAGTGGAGCAGAGCCCGCAGAGAGGGCACCGGGGCTGGCTGCAGGGAAGGGAGCAGGGGAGGAATTAGGGCAATTCTCTGCCCTTCTCCAGCAAATAAATCCCTCCCGTGATGTCTCGGCATCCTGACCGACCGCTGCATCGGAAGTGAGATCTGGCAGTTGCTGGCAGCAGGGCTGGGAGCAGCCTGGTGAGCGCTACGGGAAGAGCCCGAGGGCTCAAGCAGGGCTCAAAACCTCCCCTTCCTCTCGTCCCACCCGGGCACTTGGTACTTAGTCCAGCGCAATGAAACATGCAGAGACGCAGCAAGGGGTCTCAACAACCCCGCACTGCAGCCCCGAACCACATCTCCATCACCACGGACAGACCCATGTCTCAAAGGCTCCGGAGCCTCGGCTCAGCCGCAGACATCTCCCTCACTGCCCGCCACTGCTCGCTTTGGCAGAACATCCTTTAATATCTATTACCCAACTCACCCGGCGACCGAGGCCGTTTCACGTTCCTGCCAAAACCAGAGTCAACATTGAATTTGACTGATTAGGTCAAATGCTTTCGAGTACTTGGGATTCATGGTGCTTCCTCCTCAGTCCATAAAGAGGCAAATAGAAAAGCCCAAACGATGCCAAGGAAGTCCCACTCTGAGCAGAAATGCAGCACTTTTCCCCTACGACCTCTGTAATCTCCTCTCCAAGGCAGCAGAATAGGAGAAACATGGATGTAATTGCTTGTCCTAAAGGCCACCAGGGCCACATTGTGCTGGTGACCCTCTTCCCATAGTGCTATATTCATAGGTGGTGAGATAATCTAGATTAACAACAACAGTTTATGCATGGCCAGAGCTGATGAAATCCAGCCCAGCCTTTGCTCTACCACTGCTCACAGCTGACCTGAAACCAGGCGCTCAGCTGTGCTCAGCACCAGCAGAAGGCTCCCTCACTTCTTGTGCTGTCCAAGCGGATGCATCCTGACCCTTTTGCACCAGCACGGTGCGTGCAGCCAGGAGGGACATACACCTACCCAGCCCCATCATAGACCTGCCCCAGCAGCACCCAAAACAAGCATCAAACCCCAGATGGACAAACCCTCACGCGTTCAGCCCCAGGGACGAGGGAGGAGATGCTGGAGCAGCAGCCAAGAGGCTCTGCCCTACAGCCTGCCCAAAGCGCAGGGCTCGGAAAACGCAGCACCCTGCTCCAGATAAACCCTATCCTGGCCTGCGTCAGCATTAATGGCTTGTGCCCCGTTACAAATTGCATTCTGATAACAAGCTGCTGAAATACCAAAGTTTTCTAATTCTTTGCTTTATCCCTGCTCTCCGCGTGAGCTATAAATAGCCCTGGCATTTACAGTGGTACAGCCTGCCTTGTTGAAATTTGATTTAAAAGTAAAATTGGCCGGACTCCTTGTTAAATTATCATTGTTATTCATCTTTACAGATGTCCTCCCCTCTAAACAATGTAGCATCTGAACTTGAAGCTAAGAGCAGAGACGTTGGGTGAAGTCACTAGAAAAGACCTCCGGCACGCCGCACACGTTGGTGCAGTTTCTCTGACATCTCCTTGCAAACCCTTGCCGTAGCATGTCCTGCTTTTTCTTCCCTGCAAACCCCCCTGCAGCTTGCGACCTTGCACAGGGGGAAAGGGCGAAGTTTGCACGAAGGCATGTGGCTTTGCATGAGATTCATCAGATTGTGGAGGAATTTTACTCAAGGAGGGAAAAAACAAAACTTTCATTTCAAAACTTCTTACCTTGCAAAGCGTGCGGTTTCTCCCTCCTGCTGCCGCAGCCAACAGATAGCTTTAAGCAGTATTTTGGCACCTAACAGAGGCACTCCCGGTGCAGG
Source organism: Anser brachyrhynchus (assembly GCF_964034855.1). Classification (NCBI taxonomy): domain Eukaryota; kingdom Metazoa; phylum Chordata; class Aves; order Anseriformes; family Anatidae; genus Anser; species Anser brachyrhynchus. Next base: position 15,641,800 of record NC_137733.1, read on the forward strand.
TCTCCCTGTTAAACTCTTTTTTGGTCTCTACAAGAAGCCAACGCTGCTCCCACACTCCCAACGTTCCCCACGGGCAGCAGTGCTGTGACTCGGTGGCTGTGCGAGTTCCTCGCAAAGCTATTTAACAGCAGCCACCGACCAGCAACCAGCAAAGCCTTGCGGGGTCAGCGACGTGACTCAGCTCTGCGATGGCTTTCCCAGTGTCACCAGCCCTGGCAGCCACGTCGGCACCCGGCCAGCAGGCAGCCTGCAGGCAGCCACGGATCGTGTTTCGGTGTCCCCCTCTTCCTAAAATACACGGCCACGAACGAAAGCACCCGTTCATGCATTTTCCCCAGTAGAGAGTAAACCGTGCCGGTTTCTGGCTGAGGCTTTCAGCAGCGAGAACAGCCCCCGTGACACCGCGAAACTCTCCAGGCTCCATCTACGCACCAGGTAGCACAGAGGGACGTGGGGCACGAGCGCTTTCAACCCCCAATAAATCACTTACTCTCAAGCCTCCAACCTGCCACGGAAGGACAGTCAGACTCCCCCTCCCCAGGGTGCTGGGAAGACAAATACATTAAAAAATTGTATGATACGGTGTCAGCAGGGATCATAGAAATAGCTCCTGGGCTCTTTGCTGCTCCGAACCTGACCTCAGAGGCAGAATAATGGTAGTCAGCGTGCGTTGACACTGTGAGAGCCGAATGCATTTATTTTAAAGGACTTTCCAGGCTCTAAATTTCCGTCTCTGTTCCTCACGTACATAGAAGTCACCTCTCTGGTTGGAGGAGTAAGCGGTATCAGCGGTATCACAAAGTACATATGCTCCCTTTCTTGCTCTATACGTCGGCACTTGCTGTACCTTTCTCTACACAGAAACATACGTGCAAGGATGAGCGTGCGTTCAAGCATCACACAAGTGTCTGTATTTGCTCAGTAAGAAAAGGTTACGTTCATGAATTGCCACTCCACCTCCTTATAGCAGCAGCCTCAAGAACTAAATTATTCTAAAGTGTGCATCAAATCTTTGTGGTTCCAGCAAGTCCCCAGGAACAAAGCCCATACCGCCCTCCTTCTTCATTAGGAAACAAAAGAGCACTGGGCACAATCCAGCAGGGTCTCAGCTGAAGCATCTCAGAAATGATGGTGGATTTTCCCAGCCCTGATTTTTTCTAACATCTTCCCCACCACTGCCTTTTTCTCAGTGATGTACTTGAACTCTTGGCTCAACAAGTGGGTATTTAATAAACACACACAACATGCACAGTGCTTCTTTTCTTTACATAGATTTTTAACACGCACAAAAAAAAAATCCCAGAGTAACAAAATACTCTGTAATTATCGAAGTTTTCTTCCTTCCCCGAGGTCCTGCCAACTCCCAGTATTTTACTGGGACTTGTGTTTGGGTTATTACATTTTGAAGCCCAGTCCCTCTAGGAAACGCCTTCAAGCTCCCACGAGGGCAGAGACCAATGCTCTAAACCCAGAAATCTCATACTTGTAAACTAGGCTGTGATTACTTTTTCATATTTTTTTTTAATACCATGGTGCAGCAAGCTTACCCAATTAAGGATTAGCTCCAACAGTTAAAGATTAGCTCCAAAGGAACAACTTTTACGCATATACATATGCCCAATTCCAGACACCCAGCGTATTTCTGTGCATGCTCAGTTTTGGGGAGACCGAGGATGCTGTGGGGTCTCACGGGGCCCCGGGGTGGGCTGGCACAGCTCCTCCAGCCCAGGCTGCACCGCCTGCGCCGTGCGCTTGCAGGGTGCTATCTGGAGGAGAAATCAAATCCAGATGCAGCCCTGAACAACAGCCTGGTGCCAGGACCATCCTCCTCTCGACGCTGAATACTTGTCTGCCACCACGTCCTGGGAGACAATGGATGGAAAGGATCAGATAAAAACTGGTTTAATTTTATAAGGCTCTCCAGCAGCCAATTCACGTTTCAGATCAGGTGTTAATTGCAGCTCTAAGTGTCTGGCGCACGCGGTGCCAGCGCAAATATTGCAAATGTCACATTATTTTTGTTTAGTGGGTGAAACACACTACACTCCTGTTGGAGGAACCCAGCAGAGCTATTCTGCCACCAGATTTGCTGAGTGAAGAGAAAAAAATAAACACTGCCTTTAGAAACTGTTAAGAGCAGGGGACTAAAATGACGAGCCAGGAAAGCCCGCTCAAAGAACTTCAAGGCAAGACGCTCAGAGATGCACAAAGTGCATCTTAAACAAAAGGAAGAAGATTTTAATGCTAGCATTCCTCTTTCCAGGCATGTTTTCTGCTGCTGACTGCAGGCACTGCATGGGAAGGTGGTCAGAGCCCAGCGGAGCAGCAAGAGGCGCAGCCCCGGCTGTGCTCAGCAGCTGAAACTGCGAAGTGGGAACCTGCAGGCAGCCGCTCTGTGTCGCAGGGACAGGGCAGATTGTTTTTTAGCTTCACACCAAACAAATATCTTGCGCTCTGCCCATTTCGTATAAGCTAAGCCCTGTCCCACCAGGAGCAGCACGGCGACCTGCAGCATTTCGCTGCTTCCTCCCCCAGCCTGCGGATATAAATAGTTAGATACAGCGTGGATATAACGTTGGATCATTTCACGGGGGCTTTGGAGGGGAAAGGGGGACTCCTGCCCAACGCTGCAGGGGGTCTCCATGCGCATGGTGCCTCTCAGAAGCCAAGACTTAAGAGGCAACGCGGGGACCAGCGTCCCTTCACATTTCATCAACCACCTTAAACCATGGCGGCCCCAGCTTTTAAGCCCAAAACAGGTACAACCAGACAAAAGACACAGAAGACACCATAGCCAGGATACAGAAGAAAACCACTCCCATTTCTGCATGAATTACGAAACTTCCAGTCCAAGAAATAGGGACAGAAACTACAACTGGGAGAGCTCTTTCACACCTAGGGAGCAGATCCCACACCGGCAGCAGGCTGCTTCTACCAACAGGGAGGCAGAGGAGAGAAACACTCTGACCTGCTCTACCTCAACGATTCCTTTTTCTTTATTATTCCTAGGTCAAAAATCCTCAAATTCATCCAAAAGCAGAGAAAAATGGATTTTATGCACACAGTCCAATTTACTACTCAATGACCGGGTGAAAGTTGCAAGGTGATGAACCCCGGTGTGGCCCCCCCAGCCCGAAGCTCTGTCAGCAGAGCCCAGGGTGATGGCAGGACCAAAGCAATACCCCAAGCAGATTTCCACCTGGTTTCACAGCCGAGGAGCTTCCCCACGTCTCAGGGAAGCCAGTGTGGTTTGCAGTCTGCCAGGAGGGAGCCGCGGGGGCTGCCCTGCTCGCAGCCGCTCTGCGCTGCACAACTCTCCCCATTGCTTTTAATTAAAAAGGGAAACTGGGATTTAGATGCCTGCTTTACCACCAGATCAGACCCGGATTTAGGGCTAAAGATGGTTAAAAAAAAATAAATAAATTCAACTGTACACAATCTGTAACACACTATTTGACAGGGGAAAAAAATGGCACATTTTAAGTTACATTCACACAATTGTACGTGATCAGGTTGGAACACTCTGCAAAACTATCACCCTTTAATTGATAATTAACTGGTATCTTCTCCTAGTGCAGTTCAATTTGAAGAAAACTCAACTCCTTGGGCATTTTTCCTGCCCCTCCCCTGCACAGAGGCCGCCCTTTGCATCGGCGCTGGGAGAAGGGTGCAGCTGCATCCCCCCAGCCTTGCAACCTGCCCATAGCCCAGCCCAGCTCAAAATGTCCCCAGAAATGAGTTTTCCCCGACTCTTTGCTGGGCTATGGGAAGCTCGTGCTGTGCTCCTCCCTGTACCTCTTTCTGTGCAATTTCGCTTCCATCCATTTCATTCCCCCCCCCCCGTTGTCGGTGGCTCCGCAATTCCCTGGTGACAACGTGCCTTGCGCTCAGTCACTCACTGAGGCTCTAGATCTCAGTTTCAATTTTTTGCCATTAAAAGACAGAAGTGTTTTAATGAGTGCAAAATTTGATTAATTCATATGAAATCACAGAACACCCTGGATCTGCTCCTGGTCGGCAGCCTTTGCCGGGTGATATGGAGAGGGCTGACCCGGTGCCACTGGGACCAAATTCGGTCTGTTGTTTCTCCCGTGCCCACGCAGCCACTTTTAATTATCTCCACTGAGCTTAAAAAGAGCAATTTGTGCGGCCACTATATGTATGCCAAGCCGATCCATTTATTCAAACATAAATCTTTCATGCTTGCTACACAAGAGAATGTATCTTCCAATCATAAAAATTCATGAACCAAAAAAACCCCACCACCATACAGATCTGTCAATTAAATTAAGGCAGTCTAAAAAAAAATTTAAAAAAAAAAGGCAAATGATTCCATCACAAAATACAACCAACACGAAAGGCTTTGGATAGCCAAAAATCAACACCCACACAGGGCTGGAGGCTGTCCAAGACATTTCGAGTCAGTACCTATGCGTGAAGAGCGAGCAGCGCTTGCCTCGTGCTTTGGCACTCGGAACAATATCAAGTGATCTCAACCCCTGTTAATTTATTGATGGGAATCAATGATGCTGCAACAGATTACATACCCCAGTCATGCTTGTACGCCACTGCTGCACCGCAAATGGAGAGCTGCACCCTTGGATGGTCGGAGGCTGATGGAAATATTTTGCCTGCATTCCTCCTGTTACTTTATTATTATTTTTTTGCCCCCATTCGGGGTGTAAAAGCAGCCTTTTCCATGACGCACCGTGCCCCATGCAAGCCTGCCGGCGTCTCGCTCCCAAATTAGCAGGAGGGGGAAATCTGAACCCTTTTCAGGCCTTCCCAAGTTCATGGAAGAGTTTCTGTAGAAGCAGGGCCTGTGCCGGGAGGGGATGGTGCTGGGTGGTGAGCCAGGAACTGCGCTGAGTCCTCTGTTTTTTTAAGGATTAGTAATTATTGATCTTTGGGTAACGAAGTTGGGAGAAGGACTGAAGGGGGGCAATTTCATGAAAAAAAAATAATTAAAATGAAGTCATGGGGAAAGGACAACTCTAACAAAAATATTCAGCATTATATTCATCTCATTTACTAGCCACTCTAATTTTAAACTCAGAATCAGGGCAACTCTGGGAAACAGCTTTAAAAAAATAACACTCAATGCAATCACCCTAAAAAAGAGAAGGGATTAGAGTCTAGAAGTACACGGATATGGATTATTTCATAGTTTTGCAAATGGAAAATAAATCATCCTATTACCTCAGAGCAAGATAAATGCAACGAGGCACCCAAGCACCCTGCAGCTCCAGCACCGGCACGGATCCACTCTCCAAAACCCCAGAGCCAAAGCCGCAGAACAGCACAAAGTACCACCAGAAAGTTTCAAGAGCACTTTCTTGCTGGCTTTATTTCCCTAATTAAATGCAAAAATCAAACAACGGGTAATTAGTATGTGGACTAGCAAAGCTTCAATTTAGACGTCTCAAAGGAGGGAGCGCAACAAGCAGCAGTTTCGCCGAGCGCCGGGTGTCTCGGCACGTATTTATTTTTCCTCTCTCTTTGATCTCACTTCCTCGCTCGTTGGGAGGATATCATTGACAAAACTGGAACAACCGATGGCAGCAAAAAACCGATGGGAAGATCAGCTGCTCCGCTTAACGTCTCCCCCCTCCAAGCCTCCCCTTCGCTGCCCCCGGAGATCGAGTTAAACAGACAAAACCCAAATTGTGGATCAAAAGGTCTGTTTGGCTCTGGCAGCGCTGCACTGACTGCAGGAAGATGTTTTACAGAGTAAACGTTGGGGGATAAATAATGAATCAGAGATAGGGCTGGAGTGCGTGGATCCGTACCCTCGGCATGCCGAGGAGAAGGCAGGGAGCACTCAGGAATCAGCAATTAGTGTCCAGACACAGCAGGAAACCCCAAACTGGTTAATTCCTCCATAATCCCCATTAATCCAGCAGAAATCTTTGCCTCTCTCTAGCGTCTGGGCCATACGAGAGATTTCTGGCTGCTCCTTGCTAGGAAACCTCATTTCCCACTTTCAGTGAGGTCTAAAACGCCAGTGTCCCCCACGACGTCCCTAGAGGACAGACACTGCACCCCAATGGAAGGGGCTGAGCAAGCCTTAAATCTGTTTCAGGGCATCCGGAGGCTCGCTGGGGAAAGGAAGAACCAGGCAGAGGTGACGGGACGCAAGCTCAGCTCGTGTGGGCTCCTGCCCCTTGGAGAGCACCTCCAAATCTGGCAGGAGATTGAACCTCCCGAGTCTGCAGCTCGGGCCAGAGAGCTCAGAGGAACCGGACTTTTGTCTGAAACTGGCTGCACGGCCAGGGAAAGCCCAGAGAGACGTGACAGCGTGGGACAGGCTCCACAGAGAGCCTGGCACGGCCGCTCCCGAAACGTCAATTAGAGAAATCGATGTTGCTATCAATTAAACAGCAGCTGTACAATTCCTCTCGCCTTTCCTCCTCAGTAGCTCCTCAGCCCGCAGCTCAGCTTAGCGTGGCCCCAGCTGAAGCAGGGGGCAGAGCCCTGACCAGGATGATCCCTGGAAAAGCAGCGGAGCTACGTGGCAGGTAAAGGCCTGGTGAGACGCCACGAGCAGCCTTTGCCTGGGCCCAGCGATGCGAGGTGAGCACGAAAGGCACACGGGGACAGAGGAGTTCCCAGCTGGATGGCAGCTACGACACCCTGCACGCCCCGTCCTGCTGAGAATGGCCCAGAACAAACACATCACAAGATCACTCAACGAAGATCTTAAGAAATAACCTCTCTCTCTCTCTCCTAATTTTCACCTCAGTCCCTTCAGTGGAGCAGCCAATGCTTGTCTGCACCTCGTTCATCCTCTCTTCCAAAGACCAAGGGGTTTATTTCAGGGCTTTTACCTCCCCACAAGGTTTCACAGCTCCCCGTCACCATCGAGGACCCCCAACTCTCCTTAGAATGCGAGGATTTGATCAAACCCAAGGTTTGTATTTTTGAAGACCGATGATCAAATCCACTATTCCTGAACGACTCCTTCATCTGTCTACATATTTGCTTCAGAATTAACCACTCGATCCTTAATTACGTCGATTTTAAGGTGGGTCCCTGAGAGACAAAACCATAATAAATCCGTGGTCTCAAAGGCATCCTGTGGCCGACGTTAGCCTGGCTGGAATTCAACCCAAGCAATTAGCAATGGCAGGAAGAGACCTGAGTCCAGCGAGCTCTTAAACCTCAGAAAAAAAAATCCCAAAGAGAGCTAAGAGCCTCTGACATCCAGGAGGACACGTAATCCTGGAGAAAATGATCTGTCTATGGCCCCCGCACACACCAAGCAGGAACAAGCTCCTCATCTCCACCACGGCCTTCCTGGCCCAAAACCAAGCTTCCAAGCGTTGCACATGCCATTACTGACCAATCAATGCTATTGATTAAGTTATAAGGGCAACTGGCAGGACAAAGAGGCGGCAGGAACTGATAATCTCATTTTGAAGCAAGCTATAAAACATCGCCACCTTTTTCTGTTGCTTCTGAGCGCGTTGATGGCTTCCTGTCTCCTCTGCTGGCCAGCCCTGTGCAATCTAATCGGGTAACAGCCTGTCAGAAACAAGGGATACGGAGGATTTTTCTCCCTTAACACGGGGAGATGTCCCTTCAGGACACGAAGGCTGGGGAAGGAGGCAGCGGCCACCAGCGCCACGGAGCAGGCAGCGCACTGGGCAAACACCACGGGTCCCCTGGGACTCACAGCAGGACAAACAGTGCTTAGAAACGTCGAAAGTCAATGACTGGCCTCGGGACAAAAGACCACAGCAGGTCAAGAGCATGCAAAAAGAGTTTGGCTGAAGAGTTAAGCTTAAAAAAAAATATAAAAAAATAAAAAGCTGGTTTCACAAGCAGACACCCCTTTCGCAGTGCTCTTTTGCTCATCCCAGGGCTCAAAACGCCAGTGCATCCTGCAGTGCTCCTGGCAGCTGTGCTGGGGCAGCTGAAGCCGCCAGCTTATTTATTTATCTGCTGTCCCCCTGAGGCAGAGCAGCCCCAAAGCGGATTGAAACGCCACCGCCTTTCTGAAATCCCTAGGACAACGTCAGGAGTGCACCAGGAGGACGCATAAGGAGGTTTTCAAGGAATTCTTTGTGTACAGCACGGGCTTTATGCCTCAATTTCAGCCTCAAGCAGCACAACTTATAGAAAGCAGAGGTAAGTGCACACAGCTCTGTGGGAACTCCCAGGACGGACGCCCTGCAGCCCCCCCAGGACACCCAGAGCCTCCTGGGGACAGCCAGGTCCAGGTTTCTTGCCTCACCCCTTGCTGCTCCTGATGGTGGCCTTGAGCTGAAGAGCTCTGGGCAGCCCAGGAGCTCGGAACCACACCCGAGCAATGCAAAAATTTTTTTAACAGAGCAGCACGGCATTTCTTGGTGCAACTTTTTCCCATTTCTTTCTTCTTTTCTCTCTCCCTAACCAAAATGAACATTTATTCCCCTCCCTCTGCCTCATAGAAGATGAACTGATGATGCCCGAACGGACCCAGGAGGGATGGGAGCAGCACACTTTCCCAGGCTGGCAAAGGAAGGGAAAAGGAGGGAGGATCAGTGCTTGCGCTCTGGCGTTATGCCGCAGGACCAGGAGGAGGCTGGCAGACACTGGGATTTCAGAGGGTCCCAGCCAATTACTCCCATTTTATGGGGAATAACCTTTTTTGAAGTTCTCTTTTTCACTGTAACTTCTGGAGCCAGGTGTCTGTCTAGAAATCTTTTTCTTTTTTTTTTTTTCAAAAAGCTCCAGTCCGCACATTTATATTCACCCAAAATGCACAGAGGCCAGGCTAAGGCAGAGATGAAAAGGAACATCTTAATGGCTTGAGGTTAGAAGGGTTTTTTGGCCTTTTTTTCTGAAGCTGGTTTCATGATTTTGATCATGAAAGAAAAATATGAGACATTTAACTAGTCTCTTAAAACGGGAAAGCTTTAAATTCAGCGTAACGTTTAGTAGCTTTACTTTTCCCTTTTTGCCTTCTACTGATTGTGAGAGATAAAAGCAGATGGCTCCATCGGCCTTGGTCCCAACAGTGTTCGGTGGCTGGCCCCCATCCCTGGGCACTGCTCCGCAAGGTCTTGGCTGCAAAGTCTGCCCTCGGAGGGCAAACGAACAGCCAAAGTCATTGCCTCAGCGGGGCGAAGGTCTGCACAAAATTAACACTTCAGGAAAATATTTCTATTAACATCGGTTTTATGGTTTCTCTCATTAAACAACAAATGCTGATTCTGTAACACACGAGGATGTGCTGCTAATTCAAACACTGGCTGCACAGAAATTTGTTAAAGGATTTTCTAGTTACTTCTGTTTGATTAGAGAAAGTACGGCACAAAAAATCAATTTATGAAGTCCATTAACAGGTTCACCCCCATCAAGGAACAAAAAACTCCGCATCCTTCATCTCACCCGTTCAGCACTATTAAATTTGAAATGAAAGACTGAAAAACCCACAGCATTTAAATGTTCTCTGAAACGCACGCAAAGTCCCTTTTTAATTATATTTTCCGCGTTTTGGAGACAAGGCTTTGTGCTCCAGCTCACTCGCACATTTCGACAGAAGTCAAAGTGAAAAACTTGTAAAATCGGGATTACACCAGCCAACATCACCCCAGTAATGTCACTGCCCCACAAACTTGTCACCATAGGAAATAACGCTTTGGAGACACCGTCAGCTTTTCCGCAAAGTATCTCCAGGTCCCCTCAGCCTCTTACAGGAGGTCTGAAGTCCAGACAGAGTCAGTGATTTGTCCGAGATCACATAGCAGGATTCCAAACCCAAGTCTTCTGGTCTATTATTTCCAGCACTGAGCCTTGGGAGATCTTTGTAATCAAGGTGGTTGTGGTTTTGTTTTTTTAATCCTCCTCCGCAGAAGCACCAAGCCCAGGTCGCGGCCTAGGCCCGGCCCTGCCATCTTGGCTTTAAACATTTCTGCCCATTTCCCCCTTGCAGCTCTAAGAGAAATAAAAGCAAATCGAAATTTCAGTTGAATTTCTGACTCAGCAGTGCTTTGTTAAACATAACCGTATTGTATTGTCAGTGGAGACGACGCAGCTATTGTCATTACTTCAAAACAGGGCAGAAAGGAGCGAGAAGCACACCAGCTCCACTGAGCCTTTCTGCAAGGCAAAGCGGTTTAATCCGGGCAGAGGCAGTACATCATCTGGCAGGACAGCATCTGGGCTTCCCAAGTACTCCACAAAAAAGGAAACGCGATCAGAACCAGCGCCTGATTCCCCATCTTATGCAAAAGCAATAGAAATCAAACATCTGGGCTGGTTGCGTGCTGGGGTTTGGGTGACATTGTTTAACGTGGGAACGGCACCAAAACTAATCAACAAAATTATCTCCCTGCAAATCACTACAGTCCAGCTACAGTCCTTTTATATATTCTGTAGCTTCTTCCATTTTCCCCTGGCTGTCTAGGTTGAATAAGAACAAGCATCTCTGTCATCCAAAGCTGCTGTTCCACCGGTTGGGGGAGAGAAGACCCCCACAGCAGCAGAGACCTACCTGAATCTCCCTGCACCACATCGCTGCATTTTTATATGTAAATAATACAGTTGGAACATTTCCTTCTGAATTTGTGTGCGCACGCAATTCACATTTTAAAAAAAAAATTAGCATTGACACCACACCCCGTGAATACTAATGGAGCATCTCCCACCGCCTGCAGCGAGGACGTTTCTGATGCTGCTCCTTTTGCAAGCCCGGGGGGAACGGGGCCGGCCCCAGAGCTGGGACCTGGCACTCGAGGTGGGCACAGTCACTGTCACTGCTGGAGCAGTGGCAGCCTGCTGTCTGAAAGTCAAGAGGAATTTGGGACGTACAAAATCCTGCCGTGGTACTAAAAAATGATGTGCACTTCATCTTGTGACCACAAAGGGAAATCCCCGTTGCTGTAGATTAAACAGATTTTTATATTTTTTTTTCCACATAAAGGTGTTTCCCCTTGTGCCTTGCCCAGATCCCTGCGTAACACTGACTATCCACAGTCTCTGAACTCGCTGACCAAAGAAATCATTCTTCCCCTGCTGGCTTAAATCAACCCGTCAGCCTGCCCTGTGCAAACACTCGGCGCTTCACCCCAGCGCCGGCTGCGTCCCACGAGCTGGATGATGGATAGCCCTCTTCTATAAAACATGTAGGAAAGCTGTGCCGTTGATTCAATGCTTGCTTGAGCAAGGACTGAATGCAGCTTTCCAGGATTTGACCTGGTTCAGGATGGCAGCACCGAAGATTTTGGATTTGTTGGGATTTTGCTGGGCTCTTTTTCCCAGCCTCAGCGACTGACCTATTCCCATGGCAGGTGCACGGACCCACCACAAATAACTCTTCTGAGGGGTTGAGAAAGTGCTTTACGCGGTATTTAATTGCTGCGAGAGAATTAGTTGGGTTTAATCAGCCTTCATCAGGAAAGCCAAGCTCTGTGTACATGACTTTTGTTTTTATTTGCTTCTCAAGTAATCAAAAATAAATCACAACCCCAACTTCAGCCTATTGCGGCGGGGAGGGAAGGACGGGGGAGAGAAGAGGGGTTTTCCAGGAGCCTGGCCCCAGTCGGACCGCCTTTCCTCAGCACCCCCACATCCCCACAGGCGTTTTGCTGCTGGTGCTGTGTTCGGAGGGGCTGTGAGTGCTGCTCAGAGCCAGCGAGGCTGCGGCTGCGTCCCATGCCACGGGGCCGAGCCAGGCGGACAGCCCAAGGACGCTCACAGCCGAGATCTGCAGGAAAGAGGCTTCTGTGGGAAGAGGGGGAAACCCTCCTCTTGCTCCTTCCTCCTCTTGCTCCTTTCTGCTCTGATTTTGCAGCGTTTTCTGTCCTTGCTGCTGCTGTGCTCTGCTCGCTCCGCTGTGACTTTCCGTAGAGGACGGGCACCAACGCAGAGAGACTCTGCAAGAAGAGCTCCGCAAACTCCATTAGCCTCACAAAACCTGCCTTTCAATCAAAGTAGCCTGAATACCTAAATAATAAAATCTCCTTTCAGGATGATGTGATCAAAAATGACATAAGAGAAATAAAGGGGGGGAGGGAAAAAAAAAAAAGAAAAGAAAAGAAAAATGGGTTGTCCTGGCAACTGGCATACCTTTCCAGCACTCTAAGATTATTGGATGAAATAAAACAAATGTTTTCTAATTAAATTCATAAAAGGTGGCATCTATCAGAGGGTGACCACTTTACATTTTGTTGTAGAAATGGTTATTTCTTGCAACTGAAGGATTTAATAATGGCCTAGCTTTAATCTAAATGAAATACTTAAATTCTCTTTTAATTGAACAGAGGGGTTTGTTTTGTTTTTTTAAACTTTAAATGATAATAGCAGAAATCATGAATAAAACCTAAATCAGAAGGCGGCTCAGCCACGAACAGCCTCTCATGTGCAATGATTTAATTCCACTGGAATTAACCGGATTTATAACAACCCAGGTGAGATGAAATCACACCCACTAAATTGAAATCCGAACGGCTCTGAAATCATCAGCACTTCCACCAAGTTTGACAGGCCGGGGACTTGACGCCAACAAGCCCACTAGCAACCCGCAGTCCTGCCCATCAGACTCCCGTCCAAGGTCAAGGATGGCAGAACTGGGACGACAGCCTTGGAGAAAGGCTGCCAGATTCAATAAATCCTCCTCGAACCTGATCTTTCTTCTCCAGGCACTGCTTGGAAGCGAGCAACAGAGGGGTGGGAGCTGTGCACCAAGGGGGGAGGCAGCGTTGTGCTGGCTGGTGTGTTTTGCCACGGAAATTTTGGAGTTCCAAAAAAAAAAGGAAGAGCAAGAAAGCAGCATCAGGTTGGGTTATCAAACTACGAAGAGGAGAGAGCCCTACTGCAAGTGGGTTGGGATGCTCTGGTCTGCTCAGGCATCCCAACATGGTCAACCTGCAGCGCACATCCGTGCTACGAGAGGCAGCTGCTGGGAAGAGAGGGAATGGCTTTAGCGCATCTCTTCGGCTTTGAACTCCAGGACCTCTTGAGATAAACAGTCTAAATTAAGCAGCAAAACATTCCAGGCTCCCTAGCAAAGCCATCCGTTGCAGAGAAGCCCTTGGAAGGCAAAGCATCTACTGGAAACAACCGCAGGACATCAAAACATTTTAGGTGACTCCAAGAGGCCTTGCACAGATTTAAACGCAAAATGACCAGCCTACTCCAAAACTCAACTTTCTTTGGGCAAGCAGACAGCTCTTTTGAGTGCTGTCTAATCTAAATAAAGCTATTTAGATCACTGCATGTGCTGTACTGGAAAGCGCTGAAGGAGGACGCGGACAAGAAAGCAGGCATTTGATGAAATATTTATCATTCCAAACCAACTAAAAACAACAGCAAAGAGGGATTTTTTTTAAAGGCTTCTTTGCAATGCGCAGTTATGAGGAAGAGCATCAGGAACAACAAAAACATACCCATGAGATGTTAAAAAAAAAAATAACAGGAGCGGACAGGGAGACAGATGGAGACCTCAGGACAGCAGTGGGACACAGACCTCCTTCCATGTCTTCCCTTCTCAAAGGCAGATTTTGCAAAGCTCTGAGTACCACCGGGCACGTAGGACAAGGGTGATGCCACCCAGGAGCAGTTTTGTCCCCACACTCGTCCTTCTCCCATCATGTCACTGCACACAAGTACAGTGAAACAACAACTTCTTTGTCATTTTGGGGAATCCAGACAGACATAAAGACTTACTCACTGAATCGAACCCCACTTCACCTGCCAACCACTCGGTGGGTTGCATTTAATTTTCCTTCCCCTGCATCGTGGTAATCTCATGCTGCCAAGAGCCTACCCTCTCTTTCAGATAAAAAATATCAACAGCAACATCCTGTATTACAACACGTTCCATTTATTTATGATCTCTCAAAGACTCAATTAGCTTCAGTTTACTCATCTGTGAGATGGGTACAGGATCTCATATCTACTTCAGAGCTACCATCAACCACCAGATAAATTATTCATCATTTTACAAGGTATCATTAGCCATGCTTTTTCATACCTCAGAATACACACACACACACGGAAAGCTTCAGATGATCGCTGCTAATGCTTGATAGCTTTCATCCCAGTGACAGCGATCCTGGGAGAAATGCCCTGTGGTATCCTGATTTTATTACGGAGCTGACTTGTGATCATGGAATAAGGGTTTGGGACTTCTCGGTGCTACTTCTCTCCCTCACAGGACTCCGGCCCTCTCGTACCTCACTACTTCCACCTCAATCACAGCGGTTTGATTTATTCACACCTACAAAGTGCTACCAACGAAAAATATCACCGCGAGAGAGGTGCCACGAGAGGGAAAAATATCATCATGCCCAAAGCCCGCGATGAGAGGTGACTTGGCTTTAACAGATTAGTCAATACCGCCTGGTGAAAAATAGACCTTCTGATGGATTTCGGTGTCTGCTCTGCCTTGAATAGCAAAAGCACTTAAGTGCTTACGCACACCGCTTCTCCCTTCGTTGACAATTTACAGCCAGGGCTAGTGGCTGGAAGATAGCTGGCATGAGCAGATAAAGTGCCAGGCCCCTAAGACACTAATCATCTATTATATGCCTTTCCACTGCTTGCCAGTGAGACACTGCTGATACAGAAGAGATTTTGGTCCTGTTGCATTCATGCCATCATTTAAAGAAAAGCACCTTTTTTTTTTTGGAGGGGGGAGGAAGGATGTACATTATCGGATCTTCTCAATTGCTCCATTTTTGCTCAAACAACTAATTCTAACGCTAAAAATCAGCTTTTAGATGAAAGGAAAAATTTTGGCCAGACTGACTACCGCAAACAATGCCACATATCTGACTCGGAGGACAACCTCTGTTAAGGATTGCCATTACAGCTGTGGTCTCATAACAAATTTCCCATTAATGAAATGCCCCTCATTTACCACCCTTACCAGAAAGGTGGTACTAAACAAGAACGCAGACGTGTTTTTCTTGCCTCAGACTGCCTTTTGCACACATGCGGTTTGCACTGGGGCAGGGCTGTCTGAGCACCAGGCCTGGAGGGAATAATCAATGGTGCTACAATAAACTTGTTTTTAGCAGAGAACTGCAATCATGTAGACACGCACACAGACCTGGTGTCAGCCTGGCACCCAGACAGCCCGCCAGGATCCGGCTCTTGGGGCGAGCTGTCACCCAGGCACCTGCATTGAAATGCTTCAAAGCCAAACCTCAAAAAAAAAAAAACAAAGGAAGGGGGACACGGCTGCACACATCATGAGGACGAGGACTGTCCTCATCCCATGATGCTGCGGCCACATGCCTGCAGGCACGCTGACATCCATGGAGTAAGCTTGGGTGAAAGCTCCTGAGCTGATGCACTTCATGGTGTCAGAAACAGAAGTTAAGGTCTAAAGCTGAGCAACTTCTGTGCATCTAGGACAGGTGACGGGAGCTGAGCATCAGCGGAAAAAAAAGAAAAAAAAATAAACTAAAAAACTAAACACTTGTTTTAGGGGAAAAATCACCTCCGGCAGCAGGCAGCCAATTCCCCAGTGCAACTCGTTCAGCTCCTGCCATCTCCTGTTGTCCCCATCCCTCTGCCCTGGGATATTTTGGCAGGCAGCGTGCAGGGCAGGACCGCAGGTTTGCCAGCCTACCCAAACGGCACAGAGCCCCCCGGCTGGCACAGCCAGGGGCTTTTTCTGCCCTTTTTCTGCCCATCGGCGGTGATGGCCCGGGAGCCAGCCGGGGTATCGGTGACACTCGTTGCCATGGGAACGCGATTACCAGGAAACTCAAGGTGGAAAGGAAACCCCAGAGATTCATTAGCAACAGGTTCCCATGGTAACCGCTCCAAACTCATTAATAATTCTCCCTTCCCCCACCAAAGAAAAAAAATAAAAAAAAACACTAGGAAAAAATAAACTTTTGGTGCGTGGGAGTGATGGGGAGGCTGATGAGCCAGGGGGGACACACACGTGGCACAGCCCTGCTGCCCGTCCGCCCCCAGCATTTGCCCAATAACCCATGAAATAAAGGAAAAACAAGCGGCCAACCCCCCTCTGCAGGGCAGCATCACGCTAAGGGACATGCCATGGTCTGAGAACTGCTGGGGAGGGGAAAATTAAAAGATTTCCCTGGTGAAATGGAGAAAGAGCAGCGAGTTGCCCCGGGGGCTGCTGAGTGTCCATTTCTCCCTCCCACCCACCCCGACGGGTGCTGCCACATCCCCCTCAGCCCCCCCAGCCCTCTCCCACAGCCAAGCCCCACGTCCCGCTTCCTAAATTTGCTCGCCCCGGATTTGAGACCGCAATTCTCTTCTTGTCCTAAAAACCCAGCTGAGGAGCATCACAACGCGACGGAGAGGAGCAGGAGGCAGAAAACAGGGGGGATGCCGGACCCAGACTCCAACCACCCCACTGCTGCTCCCTGACTTTCCCAAAATACGACTCGGTGCAGCTGAGCTGCCCAGCTGGGGAACCCCCAGCTGTAACCCCCCAATTCCCTGCGAACAAGGCAACACCTGTAACAGGGCACAAGCAAACACCGCCCGCCGCTCTGCACCTCGCTTTGCAAAGTGCGTTCAGAGGGGATGGGGAAAGGGGAGGTACTGCAGGGCAGCGCCCCATGTCGACATGCCCCATCCCAAGCCCAAGTGCTACCATTTAATGGGTTCAGAGCACCAGTTTGGGGCTGGGCACGGGCCGAGAGATGCCACGCACTGCAGAGCAGAGGGGCGCTCCCACCGCCCCTCACCAAACACCGCGAGCTGCAAGAGGGCAGGGGTAATTACCTGCACCAAAAAGAGCACCTGCTACAGGTGCCAGCAGAATACATGCTAGAGGGTGGAACAGCATAGAAGAATCCCTGTTCATTTGTAATAAACATTCCCCCTTTTTTTTTCCCCCTGCTGAGCTGAGGTTTCCCTCATTTACATCTGCTGTTCTCTTGCATGGAGCAACAACAGTTTCAGGGACAGCGATTTTGGTCCCTAACATACGAATACTCCTGGGCCAAGCTACCACCTTCTATGCCCCAGTGCATCTTTCAGTTCCCAACCGAGTCCCAAAAACCACGGGCAGACTTTCACACGTGGAGCTTGTGCTGGACACAAAACCCAGCTGAAAAAGGGAGGCGAAAAGCATCTGCTTAGCTCTCCTTTGCTGTTATTCTGCCTGCCTTCTCCAAATGAGAACTCCAGCATTTCAAAAACTGTCCAAAAAGTACAGGTCAAACCAGAACTAAGATCAAACCTGCTCCTTTTATTTTTATTTATGGATCTCAGTGAGATTGCTCACAGGACAATTAGGTTGCGTTCGCAGTATTAAGTGTTCTGCAGCACCTCTATAACAAATGCTACTCCTTTCAAAGCCACATAATATTGAATTAACTGTAATAATAGCATAATAACTGAACAAGCCTGGGGAAAGAATATATAGCTTCTATTTTTTCATATTTGTTTGCTTTGTGTAAATGAGATATTAGTTTATCAGAAGAGATTGCATGAATATCAAACAAATCAAGCCATCTCTATGGTTTTTATCCTCTGCAGTGACAATAAAAAGTCTCAGGCAATATTAACCAAATACCTTTCACATGCAAATATTACATCCCAGCCTACTGCTGTCAGACTTTCAAGAGAGGCTTTATTTCCTATAGCTCCAGCCTAATCTCTCATTCAAATGTCAAACAGTAACACCGACGTTTTGGGTAAGAACCTCCCACTCCAGAGAAACTGTCAGATAGTACGGATTAGCACATTTGGGATTTCTATTCATAGTACATAAATTTTAAAAAGTATTTTGTTTACGTAAATAGCAAAATGTGCTCACCAAACTAGATTGCCGATATGAGAGAAATCTGATAAAATCAACAAATATTCAGGTCCACAGCTGTTTCTCTCTGCTTGATAGTGCTAGGGCAATGCTTCCAAAATTTTCCACCTGCAGCATCACCTCTGGATATGGGGACCCCTTGGGGGAATCTCCGTGTTGTATCAGTGGACGAACATCTAACACAGACCTGTTAGAAGATTGCTAAGTTTTAAATAAAATCCTCTAGAACCTTAAAGTCCTCCAAACAGCAACAAATGTAAGTAAATGCACTGAACGGTAAGATATTCGTAATGCAGAAGTACCCACGAGCCCAAGAGAGAACAGGATCCCATCACACCAGGTATTGCACAAACAGGCTAGAAAGACAGCGCTTCTCCCAGAGAGACTGGGAAGTCTAAAATTGTTATTTCCATTTTATTAAAATCAAGCCCCAGATATTATAAAACCTGGCATCTTAACTGTTTTCCCATGTAGCAATTAAATGACAATGGCAAGAAGCTCCTTCAGTGCTTCTCTTTAATACAACTGCTTGGGATGCTGTTAAAGTTCATCATAACACAGGGACTGAAAAGAGAGACAGCAGTCAGCAAATTAATAAGCTGCCAATAGGAAAGCCTTCATCTGGATGTGTTCTTAGAACGGACTTTCTTTTAATTCTGTCGGAATAGGACAGAGCCTTTTTCCCATCATGTGACGGGTCGAAAATACACATACTTGTTAGAATGCAATTTGGATAGAAGGGGCAAAGGTCAGGGAAAATGCTTTCATTATTCACCATAATAAGACTGTGAGACTTGTAGAAGAAAGATATTAATAGCACTCCAGAGGGAGTTGCTTGGCTTGCTGCTGCGGGCAGCCCGGCCGGGCAGCACGGAGGCAGGACCGCGGCAGGAGGTGCAGGCTGCGGGCGCCCAGGACCACGAGGCGCAGGGATGCTCGTGAGCTGGTTTCTGCCTAACAGCACTGTATGTAGCTAATCCACCGCTGGTAGGAGGTAGCTACCTCGTCTCGATTGAAGCCAGTTCTTCAATTCCTTCGATGCCAGCCAACGTGGCAGAATCAAGCACGCAAAGCTTATTTAAGTTCACGTGCAAATATCTTTATGGGGTGAAATTCTTCTGAGATCTTAGAAAAAATATCCACCATGTATCCATACGTATTTTGTCAGCCACTGAAGATGTGGGTTTGAGGGAACACACGTACATCCTCCCAGCCAGCTGAAGCTTAAGGGATGTCCCACGATCTGCAGATTGTCAGGAGCATCACACCTACAAAACTCACTCAGCATCTCCCTGCTGCTTGAACTTACGAATGCACTCAGACTGCTGACGTGAAAGGGACTGTGTTTGATAACCACTCTGCTGGAGAAGCTGAAGGTTGCAAGGCTATAGACTCTTGAAACATCATTGTCATAAAGCACTGCCATAGGAAAAAAGAAAAAAACATAACTTCGTTGCTTTCTGACGAAATCCAGGCTTAATGACAGTCA
The DNA here is from genome assembly GCF_964034855.1 of Anser brachyrhynchus. Lineage (NCBI taxonomy): Eukaryota > Metazoa > Chordata > Aves > Anseriformes > Anatidae > Anser > Anser brachyrhynchus. The sequence goes on from NC_137733.1 coordinate 15,661,032, forward strand.
CGTCCTCCCAGGGGACTAGAGCTCAGTGATGCTCCTGGCTTGAAGACAGTCAAGATGACAAATGATTGGGATGATGCATTACTGCCCAAACCACAACAACACGAAGCACCCCACTGCTACCGGCCCTGGAGACAAGGGAGATGACTCCCCCTCTCTCCTCCGGCAACAGGCAGCAACGACCCCTCACGACTCAAGGACAGAAACACACTTTAAAAGATGCCAGAGAAAGGTAAAATACTCCTGGCAATCAAGTCACCACATCTCTCTCAGCTTCGACATGCCCGTGCTCGAGGCACACAACAAATGCCACCTACAAGAATGCACCCTTCAGAAAAAAAATGAGGTGTAGAATTACAAGATGTTTTTTAGAAACGTCTATAGCTTTAGCCTAAATCATTACCCTAATAGTGCTGCTTAATTGACTTAACAAGCAGAATTAAAAACAACTTACCCTGGGTAGGATTAGACTAAGGATTTTAAATGCTACTTGTTTTGTCCTATTAAATACTGCTGTTGGGTTAATGTAGGCCTTTAAAATTGCAGTACTGCAATGCTACCATGGCCTTGAAGAGCAAAGCTTTCCAGGAAGCCGTTTAATGTACATGATCCTCAGCAGCTCACAGGGAAGGATGTCGCTTTGAAGACGGGCTGCACGGACAGGTTGGACTATTTCAGTGCCTTTTCAGCTCCAAGTTATTTGAGTTATCAAAGTAACGCAGCCTGGGAAGGTCATTAAGGGGGTGAAGGAGGGTTGAGTGACCCGGGACACATTGCAGAAGCGCCTGTTCTGACAGAGCCCTTTTCCCCCCGCTCACCCTCCTCACCATCCCACAAGCACACGTGCCTCGATGAAGGCACACGGAACCGTCTTCAGGGCGACCTTGTCACCTTGTCGAGGTCGGCTGGTAGCAACAGCTCTGTCCCTGGGTTGGTTTTCACACTGTGTGGGGCAGCCCTTGGGCAGCCACGGCTGATGCTGAAGAGCTGCAGGTGCTGACACCACGATGGGCAGCACCGGGGGCTCGGCCCGATGAGGGACTTCAGCCATTAACTGCTCCCAGGATTAGACCCTCCTTCGGCCCAAGCGTGCTCTGATAATTTATCTTCGCTGTCAAACTCAGAGACTCCAGGCCGTGGAGGACCCTTCCTCTTCAGACGCTCCTTCAAGGGTAGGGGCAAACTGGTCAGACACCTTGCCCCATTTCTGCCCAAGCTGTGCTTTGCCCTAAAAGACTTTATTTCCAGGGCCATCATTCCGGTACCTATCGCCATGGCCCAATTTCACATTAAATAAGCAGGCTTCTAGAGAAAAGAAAAAGGTAGGTATTTTAAGTCTCATAAAAGAGCGATTCCTTTCCTCAAGGACACTATTTTATCCACCGCATAACAAGATGCAGAAATCCCATCAGACTAAAGCAAGAGTTAAAAGCACTGTACAAACTGCTCCAGGTTCCCAAAAAAATCACTCTGAATCTCGACAGCATAGCTTCAGGAGATGATTTCATCTTTCAGCTTACAGAAGGCCTACAGGCTTCTTTCAGTTTATAAATGGCCTAAAAACATAGGGAAAGCCATATCGCTTCTGAGCTCACACACGTATAACTTCGTTAACCATCTGTACAAGGGAAACTTTTCAGAGCCCCAGAACAGCATCAGGTAAGTGTACAGAGAAGGGGGGAAGCTGGTGCCTTCTCCATGAGCTGCCACAGGGAAGGATGGTTCACCGAACTGTATTACCTTGCAGATTGCTTTAAACATCAGGATTTCAAATGTTCCAACTTCCCTTTAACTTTAAGCAGAGCCACAAATGTTTGCCAAGACCTGAGCTCAGCACTTGGCTGTGTGAGGAAGCAAACCCAAACTGGAGAGCAGTCAGAAGCAGGTTATGGGAACCTTGAAATCCTCTTTCTTCAGAAACAGAAATAAAGCCATCAGGAGCCTAAAACTCCCCAGTCTGAGACCCTGAGGTATCCAGATGAAGACTCTCTGTACCCAATTTTCAGCAGCCCTGGATTTCTGTAAGACAACTGCTGTGGTCATCCAGGTGCTCAATTACCCCAGACAATTAGCCCTGGCTGGCTGAAACAGGCACCTGAGGATGGTTAACTGTTAAAACTTGTGGTGTTAATGGTCATCGTTCACACAGAGCTTTAGAAAGCCATTGAGTCTGCAACGCTGGCACAAACCCAGCCTCCTGCAAGGTCACCGCCGTGTCCTCCCTGCAGCAGCACGGCACCTCTCATCCCGAGTCAGGCGTAAACCCCACGTTAAAAACTGCTGCTTTGTGAAAAATACTGTTTCTCCCTCCTGCTACCACTTTACTACCAGAGTCACCACAGATTTCCAGGGGCTGAGTTTGGCCCAGGGAAGGGAGCAGCAATACGGGAGCCCTGCTCGCTGCAAGCTGCAGAAGGCGACAGTCAGGAGCAGAAGCATCCTTCCCGGGATCTTCACGGGCAATTCGCATGCAGGAGCAACCATCTCCCATACACCAGCACAAAAATCATCAGCTTTTGTGTCAAAAGTTGCACGTTTTGCTCAAGCTATGACTCTGAACCCGAAAAGCTTGATATGCTTTTCTCCCTTAGACATTCACTTGCCCCAAAGAGCGCTTCCCGCAGCCTTGCCATGCTTTCATCCTTCACATCACGACTGCATCCGTACTCCCATTCAATGCAACAGCTCGGCTTTCACAAAGCAAACAAACATTCAGATTGACGTGCTGAAAAAAAAACAAAAAACCAGAAACTGAGAAATTGCAGATGCAGCAGCCGCCCTCAAAGCACCGAAGCAGCAGACCGCACCGCTCACAGCCTGAGCGCAGGTCCCGCGGGCTGGCCGACGGCCACCTCGTAACCGTCCAAGGAAAATCAATGGCGCATCGTGCTGCTGCTGCAGACACCTCCACCAAAGAGGGAAATGCGAGCTTCCACATTTGGGCCCGGACAGGGCTCTCCTTGTGACCCCAAAGCACCGCCAGCTCCTCTAGCTTTGGCTCCTGGGGTCACGGCGGCGGTAGGACGCTGCTCCCATCCCACTCCCTGGGCTCAGCCCCATGTCCTGGTGGATCTGAGGGGCCACGCAGAGACCTGTGAACACCCAGCCCTATATCAGGGTCCCCACATGTGGGGCCGTTCCCTCTGCCCCACTCCACAAACCAAATCCATCTGGGGCAAAAAAGCAGGGAGCAAGAAATGTCTCTGCCAGGCTTCCTCACCCTTCTGCCATGTCAAGTCAACACTGTGATGTTGTTTCAGCTGGTTCTGCATTGATCTGCCCCGTAATGAGGCTGTAAATGGAGCCCATCAACCCTGCTGAGGCTGGGGGTTTGAAGACTCAAGGTGCTTTTGGGGACAGCTCGGGGGAGAGGGACAGACGAGCCCCTATGGGGACACGGGAGTAAGGGGATCGTATTGAGAGCATCCCAAAGGCACCGGGATCTGCAGCAGCTCTCTTCTGCCCATGACACAAGGCTTCTCTCAGCCCTGGTGTTTGCTCCTGGTTTAGAAACTTAAAAAGGAAGAAAATAATAATAATAATAAAAATTCTCCTCATTCTCTTGATGATGCAAAAGCAGCCTGGCCCAAATCCGAGCTCCATTCTAGCAAGGCAAGACACAGACAATGCCTTAGGTCCCTTAGCCCCATGGAAAGCCTGCACACTTTTCTTCCCCACACTCTCCAAGCTTCCCCAGAGTGTTCAGGTCTTGCTGGAGGATTTACCAGCCCCAGTCCCAAGGATGGAGAAGGTGACAAGGCTCGGCCATGCCTGCTGCTCCCTGCCCACGGTGCTGCAGCCTGGCTGCATCCCCACGGCACTGCCCAGCATTAAATACAGCTACAAAGTTAGCATTAAAAATAACAGCCCGGAGACTAAGAGCGAGAGTTATAGGGAAGGAGAAAAACTTATACTTGCAGCCGAGATTTAAAGCGAGCTGCTGAGTCAATGAGGCAGAGAGGGAGTGGAAGGAAGCGCTGCGGTGCAACAGCCACTCTGTCTTCAGCCATGAAAGGGAAAGATGAACAAATTGGCTCAAAATTGCCCTCCTTAGTTTTATAGCCTGCTGCACATACCTCATCCGTCTCGCCGCTCTGCTCGCCCTGCCTGCGCTGCGCCTGCTGCCAGAACCTCCCTGCCCCGCGCAGGCGGACGCGTCCCCTCCTCAACACCCGGGGAGAGCAATGCATCGAGGGGCAACACAAAACTCTGCATGGCACCCACACAAGCAGCCTCCACTCCGCTCCTCCAACCTTAATTCTCCGGCTTTGCAGAGATATCCATCCTTTTTCTATTAATTTGCTCTCCCAGTGCTCTTATTATTTAAGCTCTGCATTACTTAACTCTCCAACGTGTTTTGAGACGCAGTTTGCAGAAAAGGCACTATGTAAAATAAAATTGTATCTTCTGCTCTAATTTGTTTCAGGGGCTAATTACCAGTTTTATTGGGTTTTTGAACATGAACGTGTGCTGCATATTATGTACAGCACAGCTGCATACGCGAAAGTGATCCTCCGAGTATTACAAGTTCTGCACTTTGTTTTTAAAACAGTAAGGGAAAGGGAAATAATAGATGGTCATTAGGCATTAAATAGGTTCCGTTTTTCAACGTGGTTTTTCGGTTTTAGTGTCAATACACGGGTTTTCCTCACGGTCCCTCCCAAGCCTGCTACGGTCCTTCAGCGCAGAGCAGCTCCCCCAGCAGATGACTGCTCCTGAGCACATCGCACCAGTGTTAATCCCGGGGTTAAATGGGGATGCAAGAGTTTCGGCAGCACTTTCTGAGGAGCAGCCCCAGGCTGCTGCAGCCTCCCAGGAGGTGAATAAACACCAGCAGGGAATGAGCCTTGGGAAGAGAGGAAACACAGCCTGCTGCAGCGGCTTGCTCGCCTCGAAGCCACGTGCAGGCTCCTGCCATAAGCAGGCTGAAACGAGCTAAGCTTAAAGAGGACACTATACTGTAACTGTTACTATAACACTTGGGATAACCTGGAATTAGTTTCAGCACGGCTCTATACATCCGAAGTTTCTGAAAGGATAATTTCTGAAAGGATAAATACACAGGGATGTGCTGTTTTCCTTGTTAAAAGTGGAAAAAAAAAGTTTTCTTGATAAAAAGCAAAAACTGTACTAAAAGATGTCCACAAAAAAAGACTCATTTAAGGAGCAAGGGGAGCTAAAGGCCATGTTTTCAGGCAGACACAATGAAATAGGTCCCAAGGGGAGAAGACGCACACCCAGACACCGCCAGGACCCCCTCCGCCAGCAGACATCCCCCTCCTCATGCCACCGGGATGCGGTTGGAGACAACGAAAGCTCTGGCGGAGCACTGGCACTGCAGGGAAGCCTTCGTGGAGCCGTCTGAAGGCATCTTGGCACGCAGAGCGCCAGGGGAGAAGCGCATCCCGCTGGCAGCCGCCCCCCGGCCCTCCCTCTCTCCCCCCCGTTAACACACCGGCCCTTTGCCGTCCAGAAAGCAGAGGGCAAAGATTTACTTTTACAACACGGGCAGCATTAGCCTTTCACGGTGGAATAAAAAGAATCAGCAAAACAAGTCCACATATAAAAACACGATTTATAACCCCTGAGAAGTTTGGTGCCAGAGACCTGCTACTCCGCAAGAGCCCAGGGTGTGTACGGGATGGCATCGGCCCCAGGGACAGCGAGGGACAGCTCCCCGGCTCAGGCACTGGGAAAAGCGACCAGAAGCAAAGGAGAAAAACCCAGCCGAAGTCCTGCAGTGGCACCGAGCCCCTGCTTTCCATTGCCTCTGGCTGCAGTGCCTCAGAGGTATATTTTGAGATGGTCCGAAGCACAGCCACAGGTACGGTTTTGGGGAGGCAGCTCCTCCTAGGACGATGCCTCCTCCCCAGGCTGCCCTGCAGCTCGTCACCCCCCGCGCGGGGCCCGTCCCCATGACAGCTCACCCAGACAAACACCATATTCCCGGCAGAATTTATTGCCCAACTCACAACGCTCGGCTCTGCCGCTAATTCCGGCTAAGTTCCCGTGACAGACGCAGCACGAGCTCCCGCGCCCCTGCCAACCCAAGCACTGCCGAGGAGCAGGAAGGAAGGAAGAATTTGGGATGCAGGGAATCACGGCCAGGCCTGCTGCAGTGGGAAGAGGGGACACGCTTTTCTCATCAGCCCTGCTCCCGCAGGTGCTTGCAGACGGGTGTCAGAAGGCAGGAGGGCTCTTCCTGAGCAAACCAAGGCTGGCTGGCTCCTGTAACCACGGGCACTGCGATGCAATTACATGGTGTCTAACAACGAGCGTTTTCGTCCCTCGTGGAGCTCCTCAAATTACCAATTTCATGGTTGATTTTTCTCCCTGCCCGTTTCTGTCTGTAACTCTCTCACGTTGCTTGCTCCTGGTGAGAGGGTGCAGGGCAGCGGGGATGGGATCTACGAGCCAAGGCCTGGGGCCTTGTGACAGGAGACGTGTCGCTGGTTCTGTGCCTGTCCTGGTACCTGCTCTGTTCCCTTCCAGGCACGCTGGGGATGTACCAATGCCACCTGCACGTGGGGCTGGGGTTTGCAGACGTGGGGCTGGAACCAGGACATCACCAACTGCATGCACTGAGGCCCAAGGACATCAGGTGTCCCTCACTGCACCACATCCTCACCACGCAGCCAGCCCAATGCCCAGCTGCAGCCATTTCCCAAATGCTCCTTACAGTCCTTCCAGCCCGGATCTTCCTCCAAGTCACCGGGCTTACAGAGAACTCCTTTCCACACAGGATGCATTAAACTTGAGGGAAAAAGATGAGCCAAATAAGAAGCTCCTAACCTGCCACACAGTTATTGGGTTAACGTTTTACTCTCTAGACCTGATCTCCATAGGTCTGAGAGGTATTTTACACCCCTGTACCAAGGGACTGATGCATTTGCATGGTTATTTTTCCACTCATAAGAAGGCCTTTCCATTCTGGTGCCTGCATATAAAATGCCTTGGTGTACATCAGTGAAGCTCTGCCCATCCCATCCCCTCACCAGAGCTGTGAGGTTTTACCCTAGCACTGTACGTTTCTTCCCATGCTTGCCACTTTGCATTAACTTCCTCAAACACCACACAAGACCTGTACTGAGCACAGGGCTGGAATACCACAGCCTTACCGAGACCCCAGGACACCTAGCTCATGCCCTTCACCTTTCATAGCCTGTGCGCTCTTTGAACAAGATGAAAAAAAAAATGGAGTCTCCTTAATCTTAACATCAGATATTCATTTCTGGCCAAGAAGCATCTGTCTGGCCAGCAGGGAACGGGTCTGATCAATCCTGTGCTGATTCCTCACGTCAGGTTAGTTTTTATTTAACACTACGGCTCTCTGAAGTCATACATATCCGGCAGCTTCAGCTTAAGGAAGCGTAGCCTGATGTTTATAGTAACAAATCTAATAATCAAATACAGTCTGGTAAATGACAAACTGTTTATTTTCCCTCACATGAGGAATTCTTATAAAACTGCTGAAACATTCCATTTAAAAGTCATTTACATGGCGATGCGCTGGGTACTGTCATAAATCAGGGAAAGCAGCCTCATGAATAATTTCAGAGACTAAAAATAATCCCAAACAGGGATCTTCATGCTTTAACTAAGAAGTACACACGTATAGATACGTTTCTCTTAATTAAGACAAAAGGAGATATGGATTGATGGGAATTTTGAGACAAGTCAAGCAGCACATGCCAAGGGCTGGATGCATCGGGCCCCCTGGCGTGGTGGGGTCACAGCAGACTTTGGGCTATTTGTAAGTCTGCACAAGTGGGACATCCTTCCTTCCGTTGGGGCACCCAAGCATGGAGCCCAGCCAAGCCTTCAGGGATCAGACACACGCAGGGGAAAGTAAGTTTCCCTGTAGTAAAACTACAACCGTGTCTGTGTGGCCGGCTCCAACACAGACAGGCAACTGGGCCAGCCCAAAAGTTCATCTATCTCCCATCTCGTGGGCAGGAACAAACAAGAAGAGGAAAAAAGAACAAAAAACAAGGGAAAGTAAAACATCATGACAAAAGGAACACTGAATTCCTGCCAAAAGTTGTTAAGCATCCCTGGAGCAAGCAGTAGCACCAGAGACACACAGCCTGCCTGAGAGCAGCGGTCCTGACTTCGCTCCTGCCCCATCCACATCCAGCAACAGCTCAGGGGAGACTTGAATTCTGCTCCAAATCACGCCCATGATGATCAGTAGCTGCTCATGTTAAAGTAGGAGTTTCCCATAAAAACTGGTGTAAAAGCAAGATAAGATCAGAAGCAGGTCCCCACAGGTTTGCTTTTAAATCCAAAAGTCCCTTCAGCAGCGTATCTGAAACCCTCACCTGCAGGAGAACTGAACCTTTGAAACATTTCACTGGAAATAATTCGTACACTTCCAGGAAAAAAAAATGCATTCTCTTCTCCCACCCTGCTTTAATTTGAAATATCTCAACAGGGAAAGCCAGCTGAAATCCCACACGTTGTCCAGATGGTAGCAAGGTCATCCGTGGACATCCGCCCGTGTCAGATGCCGAATCCAATTGTGCTCCCGAGACGCTGGCTGCAGTTGTGTCCTCCCCCATGAGCTGGAGCACCCCTTCTGCAGCAGAGGTTTGACATCTAGTGGACAGACAGGTCCTGAGAAGCCGTCACGCTGCAGCCAGGGGACATCGGTGCGGAGCCACCCTCCCAGCTGGAGGGGCCCCAAGGAGCAGGGGCCTGCTGGACACCCACGGAAAACCATGCGACGGCTGAGGTGTTTCTCCATCCAAAAGACGCCGAGCATCACCAGAGCTACAAAGATCCAGCCAGGCTGGTAGGAGAGGTTACCCAGGCCAGTGGGGGAGGTTACCCAGGCCCATCGCTGGCAGAAGATACAAGAGCCGGAGATGCTCAGACATCGAGCAAGCACAAGAGCTGTAGGACTCTGTTTTGGACAGCTATGTGACGCCTGAAACACGTTGCTGGAAAAAATGTGGCATCCAAGGGGCTGCACGGTCCCACCGAGGGCTGCCAGATGTTGGGATTTGGGTCCAGAAGAGGCAGCTCAGTAGGGTCACCCATTATTAGCCCTTCCAAAGGCTGGTAGGAACCACTGGGAGCCGGCGGGTCGATCCTGGGAGTTGCAGCACGGCCTGGGCCACCGGCCCGCCAACTTGCGTAAATCAAAGTGTTTACACCCACCAGGAAGGCAAACCAGACTCTTCCCACGGCCAGACAACTTCATTACTTAATTTAGACAATACTGCTCAGACACAGAGCATTATCCTCCGAAAGTCGCCAGAGTCCTCTGCAAACAATGCCTTGAAATAAACGGATCAATCATACTTGTAACAAATAGGCATGAGATATAAACCCAAGCATTAAGGGCCATCCCAGGCACCCAGACAAACAAAGGACCTTCTTTGGGCTTGAGGAAGCATGATTTAATTCAGAAGGGGGATGAGATTTGCACAGCCACCTAGAGATTCAGCACGCTCAACTCCCATTAAAATCTGTGGGCTGGAGAGGACAATTACCACAGGAAGGCCAATTTTTGCTCAAACTTTCTTTCTAATTTACAGACTAAAAAAGCTTGAGATGGAAGCTTGGACAGGCTCTGAATCAGAAACTGAAGCTTTTGGAAGGCTCTCAAGCTCTCCAGCAAGGGCAGCGTGTCACAGTGTACCAAAGGAAACAATACTGCGGGATGAGAGTCAGAGAGCTCGTTCTTCTTGGCAGCCCTATTAAATGCAACACGACCGTGCACCTCTTTAAGGATGCTGGTCTGGGTGTTATGGCGCAGAGGGCATCTCGTGGACAGCCAGTTCCCTCCCCACGGCAGGTGAAATACCGGCTGGTAACAGACTGCGCCGTGAGCTATCTGAAGTTGCATAAAACCTGGAAAGCATCCAACGTGAGATTGGATGGGGACGCATCCTTGGGGCCAAAAGCATTCCCTGATGCACCGAGGTCTTTGTGGGAGGACATCTCCCCGTTTCATGGTCTGACGACCCGGTGCCCAGCCTGACCCCAGGGCATGCCACGCAAACAAGGAGTGATCGTCCTGGAACAAGACCTCCTTGAGACCTGCAACAGGGGAAAAATGCAAGCCTCGTTTCTCGGGGCTAATTCACCACTAGCTGCTCCCAACCGTACCGCTATGTCAGCCCGTCGCTCCATTTTGCTGATACCTTATCCTGTTTTGCACGATGTGCTTTTCTGCATCATGACATTGCCTTGGCTGCCAAGGACGTGCACGGGCGAAAGGAGGACTCAGCGATAAGGGAGCTTCAGAGGCTCTTGCAAGGCGCTTGGAGGAGGAGAAGCGAGCACCACAGGCCAGACAGGGAAGGCGCATGACTGGATTTGCAGAACTACAGACTCAGTTATGTCTACAGACATCACAAGACAATGCAATGTGGAACTGTATTGTCTGGGGAATGCTTTAGAGGAACCCCAGCATCCAACTATAGAGTCCCATATGTTTTGATAAGAGACTGTTAAAGGCACACTTCTATAAACACAAGTCACATTCTGTATAGATACGGGCTGTAAATGCTATGTTAAAATACCTCAATTGCCTTGAAGCCGATTCATACTCTGCAACTGCCAAGAAAAAAAAAGCGAGCCCGGGATATTTCAGCTTGCTATCTGAAGTTATTTATAATAAACTCTGACTGAACTGAACATAACGGGCCAAAAGAGCACAGGAAGCAGCGATGAAGGGTGGTAAAGCTCACGCTGCAATCCATCACCCCTGCCGCAAAGCCAGCGTTCAGACAAGGCAATGGCTCTGGCTTACATCAGGCAGAGCCAGGAAACGCAGGGTTAAGGGCAGCCTCAACGAGGTCCTTAAGTGACCCCCAGATGGGACATCCAGGGACCCTGTGCAGCACCACCGCCCCGAGGGGATGGCCTGAGTCCCATTCACCTTGGTTCTGCCCCAAGCATGGCCGTGGAACGGCTCCGGGGTCCCCTTTGTGTCCCCCCCACTTTCCTCGCACCAGGACAGGGGTCAGCCCACACCTAGCCGGCGAACACAAGCTCCTTTCCACCCAACCTCGTCTGCACCTCCGGCTCCTCACCGCCACAACCCGCTATTAGCGGCGGCATTAAACTGCAGGGCTGACTCAGAGGTAGCCGAGGATATTTTATCCGACCAAGTTTCTCTGCAACCTGTGAAAGATCACAGGCTGCCAAGGAACGATGGCTCAGATGTAGCTCCCCTTTCTTGTGACGAGCTGGTGGCTTAAATGCATCCTTCAGTTCATACTGCTGCTGACACCGACCCATCCTGGAGAGCAGCGATGTGCTTTCAAACGCAGCATTTAGAGCTAAACTGACAGCTTATCAGGACAAAGCGATACGGAGCAGGCAGGGGATTGATTTTGCCTACCTGATCCCGCCTGTCTCGCTTAAGGGCAAACTCTACAGCCCTTGCCGAAGCGAGCAGCCCTGCTGGGGTGCAGTGGGACTACAGGAACGTACAAATGCAGCAGGAAACCATCCTTCCGTGGTGGGAGCTCCCAGCCCACGGAGCTCACGTGCAAGAACAGGTCTCAGATAAGCAACAGTAAAAAGCAGAGGAGGTCACAGCAAGACAGGACTGCTGATGCCCATGCAGCATCCAAAGCTTTCCATGATTTGGCTGAGGTTATTCCCTCTCCACAGTCCTCCTGAAGCCTACGCCAGAGCAATCAGAAGTTCTGGAGCATTTGGAGAGCACCAACCCCATGCTGTGCACGGCTCCCTAAATCAGTACTCATCTCTGTTAACCGCTTCCCAAGAGAAGTTAGTGCTCAGAAGGAAGCAAGCTACTTTCGAGACGCTTCACGGGAGGAATTGCAGCTCCTAAGGAGACAACATCCATCCCCACCCTGCTGCACAGCCCCTCACAAGTCACCTCACTGCTTCTTGGCTTCAGTTCCCTTCCTGCTTTCTGCCAGAAGACAGAAATTCTTCCTTCCCTGAAGCTCCCCGAGCCCCAAATTGCCTCTAACCGTGCCCTCTGCAGCACTCGCAGCGGTGCTGGGCTCAGCCTAAACGCTGCCCTGATGCAAACATGAATAAGAAGAACAGCAAATGGGCTCCATAATCGATTGCCCGTGCACACGAGCAGCAGCTCTGCGAGCTCCATCCCTTGACAAACACTCACAGGAAAGCCTAGTAGGTTCTTGTCAAAAACTCAACGGAGCTACAAGAAAACAGCCATGACTCAGCAGGGCCTGGGAAGTTTCAATGAGAGACATGTTTAAAAAAAATTTTGAATGTAAGAACAGAATAAATACAGCCTTAAGAAGACCCTCCATTTTGCTATGGCTGAGCACTGATTTTTTCCAGTCACGGCACACCCTGCTCCAGCAAGGTGAAGATTTCAGGTCATCGTAATGGGTGCACAGAGCTGGAGGCATCAGGGCAGGTACATGAGACACGCGGAGATGGGGTCAGGAAAAAGGGGTCAGTCTGTGGCAGGTGGGAACAGCATCCAGCCAGGACCCCAGCCATGAAACTCCCTCCTTCTCCCCAAAACTGGCCTCGATGACTGTGTCACCCCCAGCTTCAGCAGGCCAAGACCCCTCCCCTAAAATGCCAAATGATCAATTCAAGAACGGGTTCATACTTAATACTGGAAACAAGCTACTGTTATCAGAAAAGTCCCCTTCAAGCCCATATGAAATACAGCACCTTTTCTGCCCAGAGCAGGTAGGCTCCAGATCACACAGACACTAAAAATTAGAACTTCCCAAAGCAAGCATTTTACCGACCCTCATCAGAGAAGCAGGGGACAGCAGCGTGCAGAAAGTAAACCGGCTTCTGCCTCACAGGGCCGCATCCTCGATAATACCTGGGGACTTCACAGGGCACGGACCAAGTGCAGGGTATGAGGTGTAAGACACGGCGCTGGGTGCTCACAAGCCCTGCACGAGGCTCTCTGCATACAAGAAACATGAGTGGGTTTTCCCTGCTGCCCCATAAACCCCGCAGGGTCCAGGTTTGCACCGCAGTGTCTGGGAGAGCCCCAGCAGACGTGAGCGTGACAGAAGTGTTTACGGCACAGGCACACGCTTGGAATTGCAGAAACAACGCTTGGGATCACTGAAAAAGGGAAAACACTGCCTCCGCTCCATTGCCAGAGCTGACAGCAGTGAGGTGAAGGAAACCCCAGCATATTTACAGGCGTGGTGTTTACCAGTGCCCTTGGGAGCAGATCCAGGCCTCTTTCCTTGAGAGCCTCTGTCACGGCGCAGCGACCATCCCCGTGTTTGCACCCCACCCCTCTGCCCGTGCCCAGAAGTCCAAACCTCTTAAATGGGAAAAAATCATCCTAGAAAAAAAGAAATTCAGGAGAAATGGATGGGGTATTTTTATTTTCTTCCAAGAGTTGCTCTGTGCGGTTCAATCCCCCAGGCTATGAAATTCAATAAGCCCTAATGTTCCAATCGCTATAAGCCGTCTAGTCCCCACCATGCCAAAGTGGCTCAGATTTAACAACAAAATTACAGTGTACATTATACCATTACAGGCTCTGCACAAACACACTTACGAAAGGGCTTGGTAATAAGAGGCTGGGGATACACTGTGTGTTTAGGGCTAAATCCTGCTCCTGGACCCATCAGCCTTGCTGGCACTGAAGTTACCTCACCTGGAACAAGGGGTCAAAGAAGAACAATCTTGGATTCTTTTCCAAACCCAAACCATCATTGCTGCTTCTCCACAGGTGGGAACCCAAAGTCAATCACAAAGCTGTTGTAGATTCATTATTTCACCCCAGGGCTTCAGGCAGCACCCCCACATCCATCTGACCACATCCTCATGGACAAACCCAACGAAGGAATAAGCTCGTTTGCTGTCAGCCTGCACAAGGGCTTTTGTTCCTTCACAAAGTAAAGTCCATTCTGCTAGAAACAAAAGCATGGGCAAAAAGATATAGTTACATATTATGTTGTACACACAGACAGTGTATTTGTGTGTTCCTCTGCTTTTCCATCATCTGTGCCCAAAGAGTTTCCCTTTGCAGCACCAAGAGCTGCGGTTTGCTGTCTCCCTGCGAGCTCTTCATCCCTTCCCCTATCTGTCATTGCCAACGAGGGAGGTGTCAGTTTATCCTTCCTCTCCTTAACCACGTCAAGAAGAAACCTGGGCTGCAGCTCCTCCGAGACAGGCGCAGATCTCTGTGCAAATACCTGCGTACCCACCGCAAACCCCAGAGGGTTTGAGCCCTGTGCAGCTGAACAACAGGAAAATCAAAACAACCGCAGGGGCACAGGGGAGAGCGATGGGGATGGAAGAGCCGGGTACGCCGAGCTTCCTGAGGGCCCCAGGGGACAGCCCTTCCCGAGACATCTCTGCTTGTCCCGAGCACCAGGCGTCCCAGCCATCGGGACTCTCCAGCCTTGTGGAACACGACAGATGTCCCAGGCGCCTCGTACCGCGATCTGTGGCTTACTTTCTGCAGGAAGGTTTAATGGGATCTTAGAAATTGAGGCAAATCCTCTTCCTACTCTGCAGGACGAGGGGGGAGGAAACAGGCGCGGAGCAGCACTACGGCTCGACCTCTCCATCTAAAGAAACCACGATCACAGAGATGTACACACACGCAGGGCTGTCTGATTTCTCCGGATGGCTTCCAGAGGCTCTGCTTCTGAGCAAACTCGCGAGATACTAGTAGCATTGTGAAAGCACACAATTTCCATCTGTCAGTTGAAACAGGCAAAATTAGATCTCGAAGCTGCGCATTTAATCCATTGCCAAAACTAGTCTGCCTGGTACAGCGCTCAGAACAGATTTTTATTAAAGGAAAGAAAGAGGGAAATTGTCTTTTACAGCTGCATCTTGTCAGGGCCCCACCACCACCCCTCCGGAGTGACCGCTCCGAGGCTCCGCTGCGGCAGGAGGCTGCGAACAGCCCTGGGAGCCCTGCACAGAGCTCATCAGTCTCTAATTCACTCCCAATTTGTCTCTATGCAGGCTGATGACTCCTAATTGCTAGTTCAGAAATACAGCACGTACCCTGATGATTTTAAGTTGTTCCCAGTTATCTTAGAATTAACTGTTAGGGGGAGATCGCGGAATAACTTCCCTCCCATCCCAGGAAGCTAAATATTCACTTAAAAGTAGATCTTATTTAAAATCACAATGCTGCTTCGATGGCGGGATTAATGGATTGGACACGAATGCCAGATGCTACCTTAAGAATTAAGGGCAAAATCCGAGCTCAAGTTCCCTTAAAACATCTGTGCAAATAGAGGTAACATATTTCTTGCATGAGTTTCGACGCCAATAGCAGAGGTTGCTGCGGCACAGTTTGGGGGCCCAAGCGGGTCGAATTCACAGAGGAACGTGGGGCAAGAGCAAAGCCCACCCACGTGCTTCTGGGCATGCAGGCCACGGAGCTGGGGACCCCTCCTGATTTACACCAGCACAAGGAAGGCGCAGATCACGAGCTACGTGCTCGTGAAATCCAGCGGAAAACTAATGGGAGCTCTGTAAGTAGGCAGCTCGCAGCGCTGCTTGTCTGCAGAAGCAATTTAAAAATAAACAACACAGAAACATGATTCAGAGTTCATTCACTGTAAACTAATGCGATCCCAGTCGCTCTAATGGAGTTACTCCAAACATGTCATTTACAGAGAGCATGTCAGATAAATCTCTGATCTTGCTTCCAAGCAAGCCGGGCGGAGGCTGCCAGCCCCAGACCCAAAACTGCGGTGACAAAAGCCAAGGAGAAGGTAAAACAAGGGCTGGCTGTCACAGTCCTGCTGTGGCTCTGCAAAGGTACTGCTCTTTGCCTAAACTCAATTATTAAAAACCTAAAACTACTTTTCTATTTAGGAAAGTACACTAAAATGTGGTAAAACATCTTAGAAACAGCTGTATGATTATCAGGAAAAGATCTACATCCAGTCTGGGGCTCCACTGCGTAAACTTCATCTGCAACAAAGAAAAAAAGAGACACTAACTCCAAGCTCTGATCTCCTGCTCCCATTAACCAGCAGAGTGCAACGCCAGCGATACTTTGCTTCACATTTCTAAGGATCTGGCATCTAGACGTGCTGGAAAAAGGACATATGGTCTCAATACGTAAGGCAAACTTGTAAACAAACTGCAAATTGAAACTGCATTTATTGGTTCCCACCAGATTCGAGAGGTGAGAAATCTGAAGGCAATTGAAAAACTTCACAAAGTGCAGTCTGGGATGCATCTTGTAAATGCCATGAAAAGTAGCGAATTAATGGCTCTGATGTGTTATAAATTACAGCCTGAAAACAAAAAGTGAATTGTAGATATTTCACAGATATTACAAATAATTTTTACTAAAATGTGATGCAACAAGTTAGAATCTCTCTCAGCAGGAATATCCAATACGGAACAAATAAAAATACCAGAAAAGGAAAAGCACACACAAACATATTCTAAAATAATATTGACTACCTTCTGTGAAGCTATAGGTATTTTAAGTTGTATGTGGATGCAGAGAGTTAACTTTTGAATCAATTGGCTTTTGTAGAAATAGGAGCACTAAGTAGGTTCAGGAACCAAGAAGAAATGGGTAAGCAAAACTTTTCCAAGTGCATTTGCAGATTAAGCTGCCCTTACACACCTGTTGCAATTCTGACTTGGGACAATGCTGAGGTCAACTCGTACAACCCTGACACAGTGCCTGTAAGGAAAACCCAAATCCAAAGGGACAGAAACCAAGTGCCCTGCGAGCAGCCCCAGCGGTGCTCAGCAAGGCCGCAGCAGATCTGGGTGGGGGAAGAAAGGAGCAGGGGTAAACACAACTTGCTGAAAGTGTTTTGTTGTTGTTGTTGTTTTCTTTTTAAGTCAAAGATCTATTTTTCTTTCTGTTATTTATAGTCCTGATTTACTTTTCATGCTTTGGCCAGACTCCCCCCCATCCCCGGTTATAGTTCAGCTTCACTCCATCAGGCACAATTTCACATTTCCCTTCTTGGGCACCAGCACCAGATTATTGTCTGCTTTCCCAGTTTGCACTCCAGAGTTCATACAGGTGTCACCTCATGCCAATCTTCGCTGCAAAGAACCACAGCAAAACCCCACCTGCTCTACAAGCACTCCTCCAATTAGCTTTCTGACTTCTTTTGTTGCAAAAGTTCCTCTGAAAACAGGAGCCAAGCACCCACCAATGCCTGCTGGAGCCTGCAGCCAGCCCCTGGCTGCCCAGCTGCTTCGTCACATCCTTCCCAAATCTCACAGGCTTCAGCTTTGCACAGGGGGGGAATTTCCAACCCTTATCCATGAGCTTGGTTAGAAGGTGGGAATAAAGGGCATTTCATGGCAGTACATAAGCAGTGCTTCAGAAATTAGAGGTCAGGGCTGATGGGTTTTGGTGGTGCCAGGGGGAGAGGCCAACTGAGATGCCGTCGGCTGATCCTGAACGGGAAACCCAAGACTAAACTCTTGATTAGATGTATTGAGCCAACACAGAACGCTGAAATGAAAGGAGCTAAAAACACATGTGGACAGCATATTTTTAGACGAGTTACAATTTGCAAGACTTCTCTTACTTGTGTTTCCTAATTGCTTGTCACTCAGTGGGAGCTGCTGCTGGGTGCGCAGCACCTGCGCCTCTCACCACGTTCAGTGGGCGTCGTGGGTGCTCAGCAGCTCCCAGGATGAGGCCAGAAATACAGCTACTCGGTAACGGGTTTTTCCACAGCACGCTAAATATTTTCACTGCAATATTTATATTCAGAGATGACAAATTATGATTTGGTCAAAGCCTCCCAGTGCACTTGTCAGGATACAGCCTGAATAGGGCCAGATTAAAAGCAAAGGCTTCCTGATAAAGCTCTTCAAATCTCAGGCACGCCGGCTACGAAGCAGAATGCAATCAAACCAAGTTGGCTAAACCGACGGGAGCCCAGACACGGTCACTTACATCCACACCTCCACGTGCTTGCAGTACAAAGCCCAAAGCCACAAATTGCAGCACTGCAGCAGAAGCAGGAGCCGGTGCACAGAACTTGTGCAACAAGGAATGGAAACAACTGCCAGCCTCAGGTCAGAGCACGACTCGCGACAGTGCCAAGCACACCGTTCAGCCCTCTCCAGACTGGGCACAGACTGGAGTGTTAAACACACATCACTTGCACCACTTTGCATGAAATACGTTTTTTACCCACCACCCAAGTGTACTTCCAGACACCTACACCAAGGAAGGGTTGGAAATAACAGGCAGGACGTTAGTGTGAGTGTTAGGTCTCCCCCAAAGTGCTCGTGAGGGCAACCAGCAAGTGCAGCAAGGAGATATACCTCAGAAAAAAATATATAATAATGCAAAAAAAAAAATCAGGTTTGATGCAAGCAGACACTCTACCCGAATAGGAAAACAGAGCCAAGTCCCACAGAAACCTGCTGGCACCGACAAGCTCTGTAGCCATTTGAGAAAATAAATCACAGGAGGTTGTTTCACCCCGCCCCCCCCGACTAAAGCACGCAGAACTCAACCTATTATGAAACACGAAATGTTTTTATGAATCACGAAACAAGCAGCAAAGTTCCTCTGGCCTTATGGATGCCGCGCTGCCACTCGGCACCGTGATGGAAAGCAGGTCTCTGTGCTGCTCCGTGCAGCTGGGCTCACAGCACACGTCTCCTGCCAGCCACGCAGCAAAGACCCCCTTGGCCACGCGCTGGCAAGGGCTACGGAGTCGGAGTTCATTCCTCCAGCTGCTTCACCTCCTGCATGCTGACGGTGCTGACTGCTCGTGTCAGCCCAGCCCTGCCTTACACTGCTTGAACCAGCCCCAGCCAGGACCCCTGGCCGGATCCGGCCCGAGGCGCAGGGACAGCCTGCGGCCGCCTGAACGTCACTTGGCACTTCACAGAATTAAGCATCAGCAAGACCAAAAGTCTACGGGAAAGAAAAAAAAAAACACACAAAAAGAGCATCTCCACGCACACGGTGCTTCTGCGGAGCTGCCAGCTGACGGCTCGTGAACAGCCAGGGAAGGACCCTGCGGGATCTCAACGCCAAAATCCTGCTCTGTGCACCCAACGTGCACACAAAACCCCACCCACAGGCCTCTATAAATAACCCCACGTAGGAGATCCAGGACTGGAGAAATAAGTAAGTGCACTTCCAATTATATACCTTAAAAAAAAAGGCAAATAAAAATGCTGCTCCTAACAGAAGGAAAATACAACATAACTTGACAGTGAAGAATTCAACTTCAGCCACTGCCCACGTCACAAGAACTCCATCCAAGCTGTCCATTTGCTCTAAACCACCACGTGCAAGCGAATTTCTGGTTGAAGCTGGGTTTGGAGACAACCCTGCAGCTCGTAAGGAGACTCCTCTGCCGAAGTCATCGCTTAGGAAAGCCAAATGCGAGAGTGACACAACACAGCAAACAGCCTGACAAAAAAATCGTCTGTACAGCAACATCGCACGAACCAGACCCAGAGCAAGCCCGAGCGCTTTCTGTTCCTTTGATTAAAGTTTAATGGGCACAACTCTTTGATTACTGCTGCCATGTGTGAAAATCAGCTCCTCACAGCTCTTTTGCTTTCTGTTGTTTAAGAACTAAGCAGCTTGTCGTTTTTGTTAATACAAAACCGTGCAAACGTTCTTTTTGGGGGGAGAACAGAGATTTTTGCAGGTTCTTCCTCACACTGCCAAACGGAGCGCAGCTATGAAAGCCACAACCTTGCACCTTCCCCATCTGCCCACTCCCCGATTTTCCCCCTTCCCGCAGACCTCGGGCAGGCACGTGCCTACAGCCAGGCTTTCTCCCGGCCCCGAAAGCTGATCCCCGCCCCACCTGTCCCCCCGGGAACCAGGCAGCAGCTTTTTATAGCCATCCCTAAGCCCGGCAGTAACCCCCCCTGCTTAAGCCCCAGAGGCAAACCATGCTTTTGGCCGAGAGGCACGGGACTTCCACCTGCTGCAGGGCACAGGTCTGTGCTATCTCTGCTAACGAGAAATATTCAGAGCGGCTGGGCTGCTTTCGCAATTCCAGTAATCGGGATTGACGAGGTTCAGCCTTCCCCGTGCTGTTGTGGCATTTATTTTTTAGGATGCTCGTGCACCCGGGTCCGTGGGGCAAACCCCACAGCGTGGCTCCCTGCCCCTGCCAGGAGCATCCCATGGGGCTGCCCTACCATGAACTGGACCCCGACCACACTGGATGGGACACCCTCTGTACTCCCTGGGGGTGCAGAGCTGAAGTCTTTCCGCCTGCTGGCAGGGGGAAGAGTTTTGGAGCAGAGCATCCCACAGGAGATGCACAGAGATGTCCTCCCGCACCGGGGAATACTCTGCGAGCAGGGGGAGAGGAGGGCTGCAGGCATTAGGGGCGCAGAGGGAGAGCTCCCCTAGCTTCCCCCCCCACCGGTAAATCCCAAAGGGAGCGAAGGACAGCAAAAAGCACCACTGAAGGAGGAAACCTGCTGTACAGAAAGGTTTAGTGCTCCCCAGATGAGCAAGCACCTCAGCGAAGCTCCTCACACAGATTTTAAGAGACACCACAGTTACACCCCTCTCTCTCTGTACCAGACAGAGATTTTAATGCAAACATAAAGCTCGTTATCATGCTTTATGGATCTATGCTTTCGTGCAGGCAGGAAGAGTCACCAGAACTGCACGAGTGGCCAGAAACCACCTTCGTGTCTCCCTCCCCTCTTCCAAGTGACTCTGCCTCCACGGGACAGGCACTCGGGGAATCTCTGCCCTTATCGCAGTGATCCGCCCGCGCTCCTCCTCGAGCTGCCTCCCCGGCTAGCTGCTTTCCAAGCTTCCCAGCCGTCGGCAGCGGCATTCAGCACCAAGACGCCAGCTGCCCGACACGCACCAGCACCACCCGGGCACAGCACCGGCTCCCCAGCGAGACCACATCTCGCTTCGGGGTCGCTCGACGCTGCTTCAGAAAACACAAGCAGCAGCGAGACGAGCGCTCTCGCCAAGAAACTTCAGAGCTGCCACAAGAGATAATTCTCACCGCAGCGTGCGGGACTGCCGGCGACCGGGAGGGGAGAGAAGGGGAAAAATCCCAGCCAGGAGCTCGTCCCTCTCGCTGCGATACATCGCGAGCATTGTTCTGCTCCAGCCACAACACGCCAGCTCCAACAGCAACAACGCTCTAAGACGGGGCTTATGCGGTTTTATTAGATTTCTGCCTCCCTCTTAACCAACCGTCACAATTTCCATCTAATATTATGTCACACGGGGAAGTTTTATAAAGGAATCTGGTCTCCCGTGAGTTCTTTGGCGAGATGCTGAAATGCAAAGTTCTGCCCGACAATAAAAACAGCCTCACCCTCCAGCGGCACGCGCACACCTGAATCCACTTCTCCAGAAGCCTCGCTTGCTCAGCGGTGAGGCTGCTTTGTTCTCCTCCAGCTGCGGGCTGCTTTGCCACCAGCTCTGGGGATGCCAAACCCAGGGCACCTCTCGGGGTGGCGAGCCGCTGCCAAAACCCGGGGAGAAGGCTTCACCCTCCTGCCTGCCCCCAAAGTTTGGGAACGCGATAACCCACGCTGGAGGGAACAGATCTGCCTCGACTCCCCCTCTGATATAAGAGGAGCGCAGTGCCCTCCCCCGGGCCCCTCAAGGACCTGGTATTTCATTTTTTCTTGTCAGGGAACCATCAGCTACATTTAATATTTCTACGGCTGAAGCATCACCGCGGAGAGCCGCTACTTGTTTACTTCTCCCTCCCATTCACACACGGAAGAGCCCGGTTCTCCTCCCGCAAAAGTGGAGAGCAGAAACCTCTCCGTGGAAGCCAACAGTTCACATAAACCTACTGTAATCGACAGGAGACTCAAGGCCGTAACAATTGGGGGTTTCTCCCTCCAAGGATTTCTCCTAATAACGGATTAAGGCAGCTTTCTGGGGAGGATTGTGCAATTCCCCCTAATGACAACACTCGGCTTGGTGGTGTTGCTGTGGAAAACAGCGATCTCAGATGCACACGGGTTTCTCTGGTTAACTGAAGGGAGATCAATAATAACCATATTAATAAATAATGCTCTTAACAGCAGCGGCAGGATACAGGCAGCAAGCTGCAGGCAGGTAGCAGGGATAGGTAAAAGCATTAATTATCTACACAATGTCAATGCTGCCGAGCTGACGTGCGGAGCGCAGCTGAAAGCTCACTTTTTGAAGATCACCAAGACAGACTGACAACTCTGCCTTCGCACGAGCATTTTGGGTAAAATTCAGTTTTCCGCATGTCACAACAGAGAGGAACAGGCTGCTCTTTTTTCTTTAACATTAATAAACTAGGTAAAGGACACGGGGGAGGGGGAGATTTCGAGGTCTGACCGTCGTCCTCCTCCCCCGGCAGCAAGTTGGGAAGGAACAAAAGCGAAGGGGAGTTTTTGGGACGAGGCGAGCAAGGCATGTGCCCTCCAAAGCCAACTCCAAGCCGCTCCATTTCCCTGCGACGAGAAGGCGCACATGCACTCCTGGCTCTTATATAAACAGCAGAAGGGGCAGCGCCTGTCTGAAATTCCCCACCGCGTCTAAAATAAATACGAGGCCGTCTCCAAACTTCGCTCCCTCCCGCCCCACCGAGGGCGATGCGAAGCCCAAGGGTTTCTCCCCGATGTGGGCGCGGGGGGGGGCTGCGGCTCGGGGCCCCCCACATCCCCCTGCCCCGGTGCCGCCCGGGGGGGCGATGCTGGGACCATGCCATGCCCCTCCCCGAGGCCAGGGGGTGGCACAGGGGGGCACACACCCCCCGAGCATCCCGTAGGTGCGATGTGGGGGCAGAACCCCCTGTACCCCCCAGGAGATGGGGACTGGGACAGCACGCAGGAGGGATGCTGGGGACACCCCGGGGACTTCGGAGCATCCCAGGGGTGGTGAGCCCGGGGATACAGAGCCCCAGCGGGATGCTGTGGGTATGGGAGGGGTCCTCTAGGCACGGGGGGGGATGCTCCGGGTATGGGGGGGGTGCTGTCCCCCGGGGAAAGGATATGGGTTACAGACCAGCCTGAGGCACCAGCTGCGCGGGCGGGTGGTTTGCTTGAGGCAGAAGAAGGCGGTGGGTGCCAGCGCCGGGTACGGCACCTGCTCCTCCTCCTCGGAGGCCAGCTCGGGCGGCGGGTCGCGGCCGGGGGAACCGCCGGGAGCGGGGGAACCGCCGGGGCCGGGGCCGGCATCCTCCGGCGGCGGCTCGGGGGGGCGGCGGGGCGCCACGGGGATGGGCACCCGCACCTCGCCGCCGGCCGCCCGCGGCTCTCGGCTCTCGCCATCGCTCATGGTAGCGGCCAGGACCTGCGGGGCAAGGGCAGGGGGTCAAGGGGGGGGGGCGTCGGGGGCCTCTCCCCCCCTGCGGGGCGCGGCTCCCACCTGGCCCCGGCGCTCACAGCCGCCACAAAGCCGCCCAGTTGGGGGGGGGGGGGGGGTCCAGCCGCCACCGGGGCGCGGCCGCTCCCACCCCCCCGAAAAGCCGGGTGTCGCCCCCCCACCTCCCCAATCCATCCATCCTCCCTTCCCTCTCCCCCCCCCGCCCCCCGGCTTTTAATTTTAGGGGATGGGTAATTGCTAAGGGGGGGTGGGGGTGTTCGCGGTTGGGGGGGGGGGGGTCCTACCTTAGTTCGGCGGAGCGCGGTGCCCCCAGGAGCATAGCCGTGCCTTTCGGTTCACATGGGACCGGGCTGCCGGAGGTGGGGGGGGGGGGCGCGGGGAGGCGGCGGACCCCCCCCACACACCCCCAGCAAGGCGAAGGCAGCGGGGGGGGGGGGCCGGGGCTCGGCGTGCGGCGCCCGCCCGCGGGGATGGAGGCTGGGGAGGAGGAGGAGGAGGAGGAGGAAGAAGAGGAGGAGGCGGAGGAGAGGTGGGGGCGGGGGCCCTTCCCCGAGCCGTGCCGTGCCGTGCCGAGCCTCTCCCGACGGTAATCCCAAGGAGCGAGCGGGCAGCCCCGCAGCCGCTTTGCAAAGCTTCGCCCGTGCTTAACAGGAAACTTCGGATTTACCGGGGGAGGAGGGAGACGAGAGGGGAGGAGAGAAGCGGGGGCGGAGGGGGCTGGGAGCCCGGCGGGGGCGGGCAGCCGGGAGGAGCCGGGGCAGCCCCCGGGGGGGGGGGGCCGCCCGCATCTGCCCGTGCCCCCCCCCCCCAGCCCTGCTGCCTCCCCCTGCCTTTGTTCGGGCGATGCGGGGCGGAGGGCAGGGCGCCCACGGCCTCTGGGGAGCCACCCTCACTTGGGGGGAGGAGGCGGAACCCCCTTTCCTTCCCCCCCCCCCCCCCCCAAGTGTTTTACGATGCCGGTGGGGGGGCTCCGGCTTTGTCCCACGCCCCGTGCCGCGAGGCTCCAGCTCCGCCGGGCTTCCCGGGGCCGCGCACCCCAAAAGGGGCAGCCGCGGCCCCCCCGGGACCCTGAGGGGGCGGCAAGGCCCTGCTGGCCCCGTGCCCCCCCCCCCCCCCTATTCCCACCCCCCCCGGGCGCTGCCGCGTGGGAACGCGCCCGGCGCCGCTCCCACGGGGGCCGCGGGGCTGCCCCAGCCCCCCGCCCACCCCCGCTTGCCACCGGGGCATTAATTCATCAGTTTTAATAAATAAATGTATAAGCCCGAGGTAGAGGTCGGAGCGTTTTAATAAATAAAGATCGGCTCTGAAACTGCAGTGATTTTTAGCTGAGTAGCTAATCTTCTCAAGGGCTTAGCTCGGAGGGATCAGAATAAACAGATAATAGAAAGTCGTTACAGGCACCGTCCCCTTAAACTCTGCTTTAGGAAGTTTTATTCTTTTAAGTTATTTCAGATTCTGTGAATTCTATCTGCACGTAGTGCAGGTGGAAAGGGGGGAAAAGAGAGATTAAAAATGTTAGCTAGATACATTCCCCTCAACTGGAATCTTTTAAAGAGTGAGTTCATTATATACCACCACATTCAATTTGCAAATGCAGTTCCCGATGCTATTCTTCATGGTTAATAACTGGGAATTGATTGAAAAGGGAGGTCATGCAGCTTTCAAAGAAGAAAGAGCCGAGCCTAATGGGGCTAGTGAAGAGATGGTTTTACATACACACTTTCAATGGTTGTTTTATTAGATGTTTGCAGGTTGTGATTAACAGTATGTGGCAATTTTATTATTGAACAAACAATGCCTCTGACAAGCAGGACACAGCCTGCAAAGCAAACGTGAACCATGCAAAGAAGAGATTGCACTTGGTGTTTCCACACGTTTATACCAGCTAATTAGGGCAAATCATAAATTACTGTGGGAAGGGAAGATTTGTATGTGAGTTGGTGTAGTTCTCCTTGAGCGAACCATCTTCCACTCATAAATTATCTCGCTCAGGAAAATGACCTCTGCAGGAACAAAAGGAGCTCTCCTAAAACGGGAAGCGGGAGGAGAGGCCAAGCCTCGAGAGCCACCGGCGCCTCTTGACCCTCTCCCAACGGCAGGAGCTGCCCAGTCAATAAACTTTCCCCCGTGCCTCCCCTCCAGCTCCGTGTCAGGGGATGCTGCTGCCATGACCAACAAATCCGTCTTCAAAGCCGTTCCCCTGCCAGCTGTCCGCGAGCACCGGCTCCTGTCCTTCGGCGGGCGGAGGCTGCGCGGAGGCTCGGAGCTGTCGCGGGCTGCAGACATCCTTCCCAGAGCCAGACAGAGCACGCGGGGCCTGGCATTTTCGAGGTCTTAACCTGTTGCCTGATGGAGAGAGTATTTAAAGCCGCGAGCCTTATTAATAAACTCCATGCAGTGATGGCAGCTGAGGACTTCTGTTGAAAAATGGAGGATTTTGAAGAAGCCTGGCAAAACGTAGGCCCAGTGCTGTCCTCAGAGGGGTTTTTGGCTCGTTCTCCGAAGGATCAGGATTAACTCCAAAGGTGGTCATGGCTGAAGAGAGACAACATTTTGTTGGCAAAAGCATTCACTTCTTCCCGTAGTTCCTGCTTAACCCACGTGTAGTGGTTGGAAGGAGTAGGGCAGATTCTGCTCCCTTTACTCCAGCTTCATCTCCAGCAGCTGTGCTGGCAGCAGTAAGGCTTCTGCAGCTTTACACAAGTCAGAAGGATCTGGCCACAGCGTTGCTTTCATTAATAAGCCACCAGAAATTTTAAGATCAATACTGGTCTGAGGATACACAGTACACCCTGAATGGGCACTTGGCTTGCAAAGTCACAGCTGACTTAATGGGATGTGTAATGCTCTTAGCTGGCCCTAATAAATTATCCCCCACTGGCGTGCACCTGGGTGTATTCCAGGCCGCATGCAAGGTGGAAAGGCTGGAGATGTGCACACCTGCCCCAAAATCACACAGAGACATCAGCCCTTCCAGGCCAAGGAAGCAGTTGGTGCTCGCCGAGGTGGGAGCTCAGCAGGGCAAACTCATGGAGCTCTTGAAGTTCCAGCAGCCACAACAGCTTCAGCTGCAGGCAAACCAGGTTTGTTCCCACCATCACAGCCCACACGTGGGCTGCAGACATCCAGCCTCACCTGCCTGATCTTCCCCATTTCGTGCTCTTTAGGGTGAAGCTGCCATTTGCTGCTACAGAAAGACAAGACAGGACATTAGGAGAAAATCCTCAAGTTGTCTCAGGTATTCTTCATAAAGCAATGTACTTAATATTCCTTCCCCAAACTTGCCTGCAGCCTCTCAAGGGCTGTAAACCTTCTGGCAACCCCGCTGAAGGAGAGTCCCCAGCCCTGCAGCCTCCCTGCTCGGGGAGGACGGCCAGATTCTGCTCCCAGCTGCTGCGCCTTGAGCCAGGAGCGACCCGAAGGAGGCCCATGGTGGCACCCACCGGGACTGAAAATCAATTTGCTCAAGGTCACGGGCATGATGAGAGCAGGACCAGGCATCCCCTGCACGACACACACCCCGCTCACGAGCGAGGCTCCAAGCGGAGCCCTGCCAGCATCCATGAAATGCGCGGGGCGTGCCATCGCGGGGCACTGTCAGATGAAACCCGGGCAGTAAATCACGCGGCGTAGCACAGCTTAATGCCCTGTCTGTGACTGTATGTGATACACAGCCTCTTCCCACAGAGTTGTGAGGATCAGCTGGAAAAAAAATAATATCTGATTTGACTTGGGGTTTGATGCTCCAGCGTTTCCCAGGCTAAGATGAGATCAGTAGGTCAGACCCATAGCTGAAAGCTTCTTTGTGTTTTTATGCCTATTAAACTGACCTCTTATACATGGAGTCTGACTAAGGTGCTGAATAGTTTATGTAATTTTTTTTTTACTGGATCTAATTCTAGCTGACTCAAATCTGGGTTTTCTGATTGCAGAAAAACCTTCAAACAAGGAACAATCTAGCTAATAGTGCTTGCATAAATCATTCTCAAAATAATGAGTATCTGTGGAGTGAATTCATTTAGCTAAATAGATGGAAGACCACTTTAAAGTTATGTAGAAAGATTAACAAAAGAGAAGGGAAATGAAAAACAGATAATAAATTGACGAGAGAAGGAGAAAAATTGTATTAGAAACAATGAATTTGTAATAAATTCAAAATGCTAAGGAGAAATTTCCAAAAAAGGAGATTGGCACTGTGGTAGTTTGGCTGTGCTGGTGCTAAAATGTATTTTTAATTAAAAATACACGGATGTTAAAATGCATTTTAAAATAGATAGATAAATAGGTCCCCAGCCAACATTATATTTTTACTTTTATGACTTTCAAATTCACCAATAATTTGTCATTTCCTCAGCACAAGAAAACCCCTACCTACTGCAGGGCTGTTTCTTCCCCTGCACTCGACATACCTTCACCAGCCCTCCCTGCAGCAAACCACGTATGTCCCCCTGGCCAACAGTGGGACTTAGGCCCTTCCACTTGGAGCCTGCTCCATTTTCCATCAAAATACCCAGAAATCCTTCCTTGACTTTGAATCTGAGCAAGATTAGGACTTTTTTTTTTTTTTTTTTTTTTTTTACCAGCTTCAGCTCCTGGAGATCCTCACAGCAGCAGACCTGAAGCCCACGATCATTCTGTTGTTGCTGAAGTTCATTCAGAAGTTGCTGAAGGAGACACGGAGCCATCCCGAGGTGCCTCGTTCACACACCACCGCCTTTGGTCATTCCTACCAGCGGTTTCAGGTGAGGCTGGGGGTGGGAGAGGAAAGAGGAGTTGCCTCAAGCCCCCAGATAATTGAACGTGAAAACTATGTATTTTTTTTTCTTCCCAGGAAGGTATAGTGCCTGATTTGTAAAAGCAGTATTTTGCTCCCGCATCCCTTCTTCTCTCACTTTTCCTTCCTCCTGTCTCATCCTTTCCCTTCCTTCTCCATGGATTTTGCTGTGTGCAGTCCCCATCCTATTTCTTAGTCTAATGTCCATACCTCTTCCCCTTGGCCTTTTTAAGTGGCTTTACAAGGTGCCTGCTATCCCCGTAGCAGCCCTGCAGGGATACCCTACAAACGTACTGGATTGTCCTGATGCTTTTTCGGTATCTCACAGCCTCCACAGCAGCTCTGTGCCTGCGGTACAGTGGCAGCAGCAGACACTGATTTTTCTTTCCTCACCGTCAGCAGTTTAGTGAATATTTGCCCCCTCCCCAAGATCTCACATTAGGTTTTAATGCTTTTATGGTGCAATGTTTAGGTTCTAGGTCACCCAGCCTTGAGAAATCCAACAGGAGGCCTACACGAGGAGGCCCACTTAAACCCTGAGAATAAAGCTGGAGCAAAACTGGTGCAGGGCTCCATACAACGCGTCTGAAGTTGACTCTGCCATTCATGCTTTATCTTCTAGAAAAACATCATTTTTCAGAAGAAAATGTCCCTATCAACTTTCAGTACTGCGTTAGAGAAGCACAAGGCTACCCTCCTTCAAAGCCTTTCGCCCACCTGCACTCTTTCCAGTCTCACAGCTGAATGTGCAGCATTTTTAAATAAATCACCAAGCGAGCATATTTCAAACCCACACATTTTGGACAGGCTCAAAACCTGCACTGTGGCTTCTCTCTTTTTTTCTGTTGTGTTTGCCGCTTAGATTTATTTACTTCTCATATCATGTTTAGACTTGCTAAATATAAAAACTGTTTAAAATAACTGTGCAAAATATTCTCCAAGTCCTTGAGAAAAAAAAAATACAGTGCTCAAGACTGCCTTCTCGTGTTTTATGGTTTTAGCACATGTTGCAAATAGAATATTTCCATAATAAATATTTGTTAAAAATAATTTCCACGTAAAGAAGTTAGTTCTAAGCCAACAGCCCCAGCAAGGCAGAAGAGGAGCTACCAGGTTGGCAGCGACAGGCAGTGCTTTTCTGAAAAAGTTCCCCAAAATCATTGGAAGACACAACCTTGAATGGGAGGACAGGTTTGGTCTCCAGATTTCCCCTTTGCTTACAGTCTTCATCGTCTCCTCAATGCGGACACCTGCTCAGTGAGAAGGAACCAGTGTCAGGGGCACAAGAGCTGCAGATGCGTGTTCCCTGCAGGAGCAGACACCCAAAGGCACACCAGCATGGCTTGCTTGCTCATTGCCCTGCCTTCGCATAATTTACTGGTCCCCGAGCTCCATTTCCTGACTGCCTTCTGAGTGATTTTGCCTGCTACAAGAAATCACCATGGCCGTGATTTCCCCAGCAAGGAGTTTCCTTTCACGGATCTGGAACTACACGTCCCTTAATGTCACTCATTGCCCTGTAGCTTTATGCAGTGAGAATGAGAGGAGCTTCACTTTTGCAGATGCCTGCTGCATTGCCACTTGTTTATTAGATGGGCAAGACAAGACAAAAATAATGACTCTTCAGTTTGTTGCCAGTATCGAAAACACTTTTGGTGCAGTTCTAAAGCCTCAAAGCCTGCAAGAGTCTGATTTCTTGCTGAAAATTCGTGCTTCTACTCAGACGACAACAGAAAATTAAAGACAAATAAAACAATTTAACCAAAGAGGTACCTGAGTAGTTTTAAAATTAATTAAAATTAATTTGTTCATTTAAGGGGCTTCACTGTAGGTCAGACCCCATCAGAGGTAAAATTATTCTAATTGATTTTATTGTTGGTAAATGCATTAATGGTGCAACAGAATATTTGAAATCACCAAGGCAAACTGCTGATGGTACAGATTCTCTAATTTACTGGACAAAATGACCTTTGTTGCACTAAGAACCAAATCTTACGGGACAAAAGTCCTTTAAATAGCTGCTAATATTTTAAATGAATTACCCTAAATGATGATGTTGAAGAGCTAAATATATCAGAGCACATAACATACATGGGGATATACACAGAATATGTATGGGTTGAATATATTAGAAGATGCTTTGCATGAGCAATAACTTAATTTGGGACTGTTACGTGTCCACGGAGGGGAAGCAAGCACACACTAAACGGTTTGACATTTCTCTTCCATCCCTCAAAGACAACTGTTGGATGGCAAACGCAAGGTAAGGGAGTGAAGCCAAAAGGACCAAATATTGCACTGCTGTAGAAGTTCAGCTATCAGGCAACAAATCCTTCAGCTGCAGCAGCTGGGACTCGTGCAGGTAGCGAGAACGATGCCCGTGTGTGGCATGGCCAGGCTCCTCTGCCTGCCCTGGATGCTGTGCCCTGCAGGAGGACAGTGCATAGATGAGCCAAAGATCTTGCTAAATGCAACAGGAAACAAGAACTAAGCAGTGCCGCATCCTGCTCATGCTATGAAACTCCTATAATGTTCTTTACGCAATTTATTGTAAATCACTCATGGCTTGTTTAACGCTCCGCTGATTTTATCTTGATTTATTGCATTGCCACCCTGCCTGGTGAGGCAGCAGCCGTGGCTTTATGGTCTTTAATCAAAGCCCAAGCACCTGTAGCAGCATGTGTCTGTCTGCCCAAAGCCCCTGCATGGTGCTCAGCATCCCACGAGCTTGTCTGCAATCGACTGAGCCTGGAGACCCCAGCCCAACATGGGGACATCAGCACCACTCTGCTCCCCTACTTCCACGAGCCCACCAAGGTCCCGCACGGCCCAGCTCTGGGATTTCCCATCCCTGCTGCTTTGTGGGGGGCACACGAGCCCACCCGCCCTTCTGCTGGCTCCTGTTATCCTTTACCTTAATTCTGTAGGTGTTTTCTATAGGTCTTGGGTGAGATCCTGGTCCCACAGCTGTCCTCAGCACTGAGAGTCCATGTTCCTCAGACAGCCTGGTGAGGCAGAGATCAGGAAAACAAAACCTTTAAGAGAGGCAACATTTTACCCCAAACAATTTATCTGGGGTCACACAAGAAGCCTGTGACAGTGGAGCAGATCCAGACTCGCCAAAGCTTTTATTACAAAATTAGCTTCTCCTCCTTGGACAGCAGTGTGCGTTGGACGACAAGCACCTAAGCTGGTGACATCTGAGTGGTCTCCAGCTCCGAGGAGGTCAGCAAAGGGAGGCTCTTTTTGAAGGCACTGGACTACAGCAAACCCACAGAGAGCATCTGAAGGTCAGGAGAGCATCTTTTCTCCCTTTTTGTGGGGCAGCCGACTTCACAAGACACAAAGAACAGCTGCCTGAAAGAATCCTTTCATCACTTCAGGCAGCTAACAAAGCCAAAAATAAATATTTCAGCTTCTGCAGTATTTAAAAAGACTTTATTGCTGTAAGGCCCAAACTTCAGCGTATCAAGACCTCTTTACGCAACTCGACTTAAACGAGTAACTGCTTTAGCACCATTAGAAAGAGTTAGACCAAAAGCTCAGCAAAAATAGAAACAGGTCCCATGAAACTCTGCTAACACGCCCCAAAAAAGCTGAAATAACTGCACAACCAGCCCCAAGGGCACAGCCCACCCAGCAGCACTCTATGGGTCCCCAATATAAGCTCTGCCCGGTAAAGGAGCCGCACGGTGCCCTTGGTGCGGGGCTTGCCCACGACGGGGCTGCAGCACAGGGCGCTGCTCCGGGGCTTCGCGCAGGCAAAGCGGAGAGCTGCGGGACACGAGGGGCATGCTGGCTATTTTAATCCCGCGCCGTAGACACCGAACAGCTGCACGTGCCGGGCGCAGGCCGGGCGCAGTCACGTCCTGGTTTGCAAACCTTGCCTGAAACACCTGGCCCTCTGCTCCCCGAAGGGCTGTGGGGCGGCCCTGCAGCCACACAGCGGGGTGCCGAGCTCGCTGTCCCGGTGAAGGGCGAAGGACACCCCCTCTTCATCATCTCCAACACTCGGAATTGCTTAGGGAATCCTAAAAGGGAAGCCGGGTGCTAAACGTCTTTGCTGGGTAAATAAGAAGCAGAGGCTCCAGCGTCTCACTTAAGGGACAACCCTGTGATGGCCACGTACAGAAAATGGCATGCTGGAGTTTTCCATCCCCATTGTGTATTCCGTGTGTTGCAGTTTTCCAACAAACATGGGGGAAAAATACAGAAGGGGGTATGCAAGCCTGAAAATACAGTGTATGCTTTTAGAAGTAAGGTTCTTGCTAGCTTGAACGGGAGCCATGCGGCTCAATCAGTATCAAAAATTTAGCAGGAGCACAAGTCTTCTGCAAACTAAAGGCAAATGAATGTTAAAAGTCCAACTCCAGCTCACCTTTGCCCTTCCATTAGCTCTGTATGTGAAAATGTTCTTATTTATAGACCTATAGAGACTGGCAAGTAAATAAAAGAGCAAACAAGCTGGAAGCAATAGGTTAAACATATCTGCAGGACAAAGAACAGCGCGGTGAAAGCAGCTAAACAGACATCGAGATGCATAAGAAAGACATATTTCTGAATAATTCAGCCTGCATGCCCGGCAGCACCGAGAGACAGAGGTTGATTTCTGCTGGAAATCCCTGCGGGCGACCACCCCAGGCTGCACGATCAGCTGCCTCTCGTGCTCGTCTGATGGATGTTTTTGGCAAATGTCTCCCAGCCCACGAAGTGCTTGGTCTCGTTGCACAGCTCAGCACGGGGTGCACCCAGGGTCCTCCCAGCCCCGCGGTCACCCCTCATCCTGCCTTGCTGCTGGACGAAACCAGAACTGCTGCAGCCTTTGTACGGGGAGGTGGGGAAGGAGAAAAATGGCTCTAGCAGAAGCAGGTGTTTTTACCAACAAGATTTCCCCCATTAAGGGAAATCCAGTTTGCAGAAAAATTGAAAATTCAAAAGAGGTGGTGATTTATAGGATAAAAGGTGCAGCACATATATTGCGAGGGGAAAAAGAGGGCATTTGCAAAGCAGCTGAAGTATGTAAAGATTTGCTTTCACGTTTGCTGCCATCTGGGTAATTCACAAGAATAAAGCCGCCTCTTATCTCGCTTGAATCTCTAACTTCGTTCTCATTCCCAGCATGTCCCGTCACACAGGGTACAACAGATTATTCTCCCCCAAGCTGTGCCCATAGGGGGAGAGAAGGGGGCACGTCCTGGCTGTGGCCAGGCTCCCTCAAGCCCGAAAAGTGAGCCACTTGGATGAGGCCAAACCCAAGCTACCAGAAGAGCAATTCATAGGAATTCAGAAGGGGGGAAAAACAAACAAACAAACAAAAAACCAAACAACAATAGACAACCACCAAAGCCTTGAAGATTTGCAGAGACATTTCCATTAGTTAAGGCTTCCTTGCTCTCTACAGGTCAGCATTTCACATCCCTGGGGCCCCATGGAAAACATCAGACCTCCTCTCCTCCAGCCTTGCTCCTGTTCATTACAAGGGGATCTACCAGTGGGTGACCCTCCAGCAACTGTTCCCTTGGAGTGAAGCGCTCTCATTGTTTTAAATAACTCAGAAGGATATATTTCAATCAGCTCCTGATTGTTAGGATTTATTAGGCTGAACCCAAGGGCAGGCATGGAAGCTAATTAGAATTATTATTTTCAGGTGACAACTATAAGGAGCTCTCAGGGACATATTCAGCCCTTCATGTTAAGGCCGAGGTACAATTTTCAGGGTTATTTTCTGAGATTATTTAATGGGATGGCTTTTTAATAATGCAGAGGGGTTGCGGTGGGAAGAGGAGGAAAACCAGACCCCGCTGAGAAATTCGGAAGGGATAAACAAACAAAAGGACGTTAATAAGGGGGGGGCGGTTTATTGCACCAAAAGCTGCCATGGAACCAATTGCTGGCCCAGCACAGCCACTTCAGTGCACCCAAATTCCCGAGTTGATCACAGAGGGGGAGTACAGGGCTCAGAGCCCATCACGGCTTCGTTTGTGTTCTTTCTGTGGGTTCTTCATCTGGCAGAGCCACAAGCACCGTTCCTCCCCCTCTCTCCTCACTCTGCTGTCTTGGTGCATCCAGCCCCAGCCAACGGTGAAGCCGAGGTCCACAACGTGGCTCAGCATGGTGCAAAGCCACTGCCACAGAGCAGCCACCGATGGGCAGGTGCCATCGCTGGAGCATCCCATGCAGAGCCAGTGCCATGCCGGGAGGTCTTTGGGCCTCTGGAGCTAACCCAGATTTTTCCAGCCATGCAGGCGGACAGGGTTAGCACATCCCTCTGTGTACGGGCATCCTGCCTTGGTGTGGGGCTTTTCGGGGTTGCTCCCAGCACCCTGTCTCTCTAGAAACCTCGGTGCAATAGGGGCAGCACTGTCCTCACGTGCTGCCGAGCCATCGGGGCCGGCACCTTCTCCGCTGAGCAGCCGCCACCACCCTCAGCTCAGGGCACGGAGAGGAACCAAGAAGCAAATTATTTACGCAGAAATAACCTACTCAGCGGTTGTTAGCCGGGCTCCGAGGAGCTCACTGCTCCTAATGACGTCTCCAGAGCTTTGCTGGGAGGGAATATTAAAGAGAAGCGCAAGAAAACAAGCCGGTTGTCTTTGGTGACTGACTGATGCCAACGGACTACAACTTGCTAAGCATTTTCAGATAACATTTGCAGTTGACGACTTGACATTTGGAAACCCTGAGGACCTGGAAGTAGATGGAGGAAATTTCCACTCGCAAAGGCTGAAGTGCACTAAAGTGCTTTTGATCGGAGCTGCCTAGAAAGCTCGGGAGGTACGAGCAGACAAACACACGCGGTTCAGGGACGCCTTCACCTCTAAGAGCAAAAAGCAAGCTGGTGTTAACACAGGACACGGAGGCATCCAAGCTGCAGCAGGGTTAAGCACCTATATTTAGGGTATCAGACTAACGGCCACATCCTGGCATTGCTGAGGGCACTGTGAGGTACGGAGGAGGTCAGCAGATCCTCCTGCTCCACCACCCACACTCGCAGCCCCACGGATATAGCTGGGAGGAGGTGGCTGCTGCAAGGTCACCTCTGTCTCCATCTCTCCCCCTGACAGCTCTGGGGCGAAGAGCTGAGCACCCGAAACATCCCCACTGGCTCTTGGACATCGAGGCTCTAAATGTCTTGGCACGGGACCTCGGTGTCCTTTGGTCATGCGAAAGGAGAAAACCAAAAAGCTTCCCGAAAGCCTCAAAATAGGGTCTGTCGGGAGGAAATGAAACCAAGTCAAAGCCTGCTTGTGAAGAGCAAGTGAATATCTCAGTTCTGCACCACGGGACACATTCTGCTCTGACACTCACCATCTTCTCCCCCTGCCTCAGTTTCTCCTTTCGGAAAAAGGGGCTCAGCATGTGCCGACAAGCGTCAGGAGGCAGCTGCTCTCAGGACCTCTGTAGGATGTACATATCCATCTTTGGGGGCCCTCTGCTGGCAGCCTCGTTTTCCAGGAGCACAGCAGAACCCTGCAGAGATGGGCAGGGGGGACTTGGGTCTTTCTTTCTTTTTGTAGAAAAATAATTAAATGCACGGACAGAGCTGGCGAAGGACATCACCTGCCGCAAGCAGTCCTGGTCTTCACCAAGGTCATTTTAGCCATATTCACAGCCTTAGCTGTGCACTAGGAATATTTGTGTTCTTATATCTCATTTGCATGAAAACCTGTGCAATTCCAGCAAGTTTTGCATCGCTTGACCCTGCTAATCCTCCCTTGCCTTCCCTTTCAGCTCAGACATCACATCCATGGTGCCCAGGGGAACAGAGGGACCTCCTGGCTCAGGTCTCCTCAAACCCATCATCCCTCAGGAAAAGCCTCTCTTCCAACTGCTAAGAACCCATTCTCCAGGTTGGATTTTTATTTTATCACCTATTAATACTTACTTCTTCGTGCACCTGCATTGTCTTTTAGCACAGATGATTCATTTCTCTTCATCCACTGAAATATCCCCCAAATGTTACTTAACCAAAAGCCAGCCAAAGAAGAAATGCATTTTTCTTTTGTGGAGGAAACCAGTTCCCCTACCAACAAAAAAAATATCAAGACAAGCAGGTTCAATGTGCCTTTGTAAGTCTGGATTGGACTCAGTCCTATTTTCATCCCATTATTCTTTCCTTCACAATTTGTCTAAAGCTTTGCAGACTGTGAAAGGCCAGTCGCTGCCTGGATTGCTTTTCCTCCTCCTTTCATACGGAGTACTCTGTTTGCCATTCTTCAGTTATATGAACCACTCCTGAATGACACGTCTGTGAAAAGACTTTGCCAACAGAGATTTGTCTTTTTTTTTTTTTTTTTTTGGGCGAGCTCCAGCCCCTTCAGGATCCCTTTGCAGAGACTCCCCCATTTCCTACACCAAGGTCTGCTTCACACTTGAATTATTTTCATATACCTGAGGACTGTTTAGCCACCCTGTTCTTCCTGCCCCTCATAGCACTGTTCTTGCCATTGAAAACAGAGAAAGTTTTCAAAAACCAAGACTCCTGAAGGTTTCTGGTTGTCCAACTTGACATGAGCCCTGAGCACCAGGAGGGTCTCTTCCATATTGCTCCCTCCCACACAGCTCAGAGGATTTTTGACTCCAAAACATATAACCCAAAAAGGCTGGGGGCATCCTCACCCCCAGGCACATCACTTTCTTTTCCTTATAAGCCTGGGTTTCCTTACCCTTTTTCCTTGAAGACCCCATTTCCAGCAGCCGCGCAGCAGAGCCCCAGCCTGGGCTTGCTCGCCCTGCCCATCTCTGCTCCTGGTGGCTTTCGGGAGATGACACAACTTCAGTACTGAATACAGGATAAAAAATAACAAACCAAGAGACGAGAGTAACGAACACGGCAGAAAGCACTATAAAAAGACCTATGAAGAGACTAATGACACTGTTTAAACAAAGTTGTCTCCTGTGATAGTGCTAAATCCTTTTTATGACCTTTCAGCCTTTCAGAACAGTTTATAAGACAATTTTCTGTTTGCTAGGCTTACTGACAAACAGTCAGTAACTGCTTATGCTGGTACCAGGAGTCCCATTACAGAACAAATAAAGTCCATTTTACTATTTCCCCCCCTCTTATAAAACACGGGACCATTTCCCTTCCAAGCTGGTCCACCAGAGGAGGGGAAAAGCATCTGGAGAAAAGGAAACGCTCTCCAAGAGCAGCATCACAGGAGGCAGCAAGAATTGCTGGGGGAGATAAAGCACATTCTGCATGCGATTACTGCATAAATGATGCTTTGATCACAAAAAGCAAAGAGCAAGAAGACAGTTTTAATGGTCTGAAAACACATGAAAAGCAAATGTAGGAAGCGGCTTTGATACACAAGACAGTGGCACAGTATTTATTTTGTGACCTTTAACAAGTACGGGCAGTGCAACAACAAGCTAATTTGGTGGAAGAAAAAAAATCAAAAGGAGACGGAAAAATTAACCCGAGAGCTTCATGGCAGAGGGAGGAGAGGAGCAGACCGGGCTAGAAGCACCTCTGCTGACTGCTGGCATGCTGGGGACCAAGCCCTGCAAAAAAGCCTCGTGTCCCCACCAAGAGCAGCAGGTGCCCAGTAGCTCCCATGGACAGGGAATTTGGGAAATCACTTGGCAGAACCCCAAAACTAAAGCACGCTTAGAACAAGCATTAAAGGTTGTATCTGCACACAGCCCAAAGGGAGGTTTTGTAGGGGATGCCTCAGCAGCCAGGTGGGGAATGTGAGGGAGAAGATATTTGAAGGGATGGAGGGTGTGAGCATTGACTGGGAAATAAGTTTTCAAAAGAACTTTGAATATTACGAAAAAAAAGAAAAGAGCAAGATGTGCACATGAATCTTTTAAGTCTTCCCTACAAGCTGTTTAAAGTTGACAAATTCAGAGCTATGGAGTTGACAAGTTTCCATTTTGCACATGTGAAAGGGCAAGGCATTAGAGGCCCCGAAAGCACGGACAAGCTCCTGCACTGGGGCACACACAGTTTATCTGCCTCACCCCAGGACTCTGCCCTGGCCATTTGTACCATTGTTTTGTTCTCACAAGGATAAGGCAATCCACAGTACCTATTTCTGCTTGAAACCTGCAGAAAGAGCGCTTGCTGTATGCCATTATCTCCCTGAGAGCACAAACCACCCCACGGGAGAGAGAAAACTTCCTGCACAGACCACCAAGGCCAACCCCTACCTTAGACAAATGCAGCAAGTTGCTGGAAACTGCTGGATTTGGCCAAAATTTCTAAGAAGTGAATGTCCCACATGGAGGAAAAAAAAAAAGGCATGATAAACAGTCACGAAAGGACAGTGCCCATCAGCTAATTTATGCCCCATGAATAATTCAGCCACATCTATTAAAAAAGCTTCAGCTGACTGGAAACACAGAGAAGAGCTGGTCTGGATGTAGGGAGGAGTGCCGGCCACCCCAGAGGCCTCTTCCTCTTCCTGTGGGCTCCTGAACTGCACCAGTTGGACCCAGAGGCTGAAAGATGAAGAGAAGTGGTGGAGAGGAGCCCAGGAGATAAGAGCACAAGGAGCTCCTCCACCTCTAAGCGCATCCTCCAGCTGATGCCTCAGGCTTTCTGTGGGAGAGCTCAGCACTCACCCATCACAGCTCAAATGGGGATTAAACCCCACGAGAGGCTGAGATGTTCCAAACTGCTTTGGGGCAGCAGGGACCCGGCCAGAAGGAATCAACCCCGTGCTCTGGGCCACGATCGGCGTTTAACTCCCTGCGCTCACCCTTCAGGTTCTTCTCACACCACGGAGAGAAGTTGGATGTGTTTCAAAAGTGACCCTATTTTCCAGCACTTCCTACCCCTATTTTTTCTTTTAAAATCATGACAAACTTCCAGAGACCCTGGGACTGAAGGGGCTCCCTCCTTCCAGCTCTCTGCAGCCAACTTCCAGGGTGCTCAGGCAGCTTTCTGCGGGATGCCAGAGCAGGACCCGTGGCCACCCTGCAGGACAGTAAAGAGCTGGTACCATGGCAATACGTAAATACTGCAGCAACCGCCTCCACTGAAGTGCTTTTTGAGCAGGAAGAAGCCAGAGCCCATCTGAATCGTCAGGACCTCTGGAAACTCATCACAGCCAGCAGAAGTCAAATCTCACTCTTCCTCGCAACACGCAGCAAGCCACGGAGGCAGTCGCCTTCTCTCATCCAAACTTTGCATTTATGTAACCTTAGAGAAAGCTCTGGGCCTTCATCTTCCTAAGCAGAGCTTCACTTCAGTCCGCTATAAGCAAGTTTATTTATTTATTTTTTTCTCTTTTCTTCCAGAGAGCTCAGCATTTCTCAAACCAGGGTTTTCAACCTGAAATGGGGTCATAAAACCTTCTTAGTGGGGTTACCAGCCCTTGGTCACTTTCTGTTTGTTCCAGATAATCTGCAAGGCTGAGTTCATGGAAGAATTTTTGTTGTTGTGGCAGGATGGTAGAGCATAATTTGATTTAAATTTATCTTTGTTAGCCAGCAAATTTGTCTGCCTCCCCTATTGGCTGGCATTATCGTTTTGTCAGGGCCACTAGGAAATATCTGCAAAGCGTTGTGCTGGCAGCAACAAAAAAAAATCTGTTCCACAGATAAGTGTGGGATAACAGTGGGAGCAAGAGTGGGTCAAATGAGACAAAATTGTTTCACGACCCTAAGAAATAGGGTGAGAGACCTGCAAGGCTGCCCCCCTTCTGATACGCACCATGCAGTGCATGCTCCCATGTGTGAGTGCAGAAAGGCTCCTGTTCAGGCCCAAACTTCATTTTGTCTCAGGTACCGAGGGCACAGAAAGGAGGAGGTGCAGCACCAGACCCCCTGCAGCGAGACAAGGCACTGTCCGGACCAGAAGAAACCTCATGCTGTTTGCTGGGGTGTTGGAACTGCCCGGGCTGCTCCCCAGCCCTTTTCCTTGCATCGCCTTGGCTCAAGAAATGTCCCACGCAGGCAGCATTGCCAGGGATGTGTTTTTCTCTGCTTTAAGCCTCCTTTCTATTGTAACTGGGGTCTAAAGAAGCATTAGTAGGACAGAGACAGAAGCCTCATACATTTTAAGTATACTGAGGGTGAAAAGCTTAATAAACCATCACATCTGGAGCCTTCTTTCCCTCTCCACAGTCATGTCTGTCTTGACTTATTCCTGCTCTATAGAGGAAATGGCAGGATTTAATAGTCTTTTATTAGTATGTCAGCTTTTAAAATGGTCAAAGCATTATTCATAGGGCAGGTTAAAAAAAAAAAAAAGAAGGAAATGCAGCACATTTAGTCGAAATACTACTAGTTCCAGCCAATGAAAGGGTTGAGATAAATGCAGCTATGTGTTCCTGGCCCCTTTCTGTCACATCTGGAGAGGAGCCGTCACACTTTCTCTCCCAAACCAGCCTCATTTTTACTTCATTTCCATGCTTCATGCCCCTGTCACTCCGTGAAGCAGCACTCTGGGAGTTTGGGATCTCATGCCCTCGAGCTGCAGGAGAGGCTCTGGTTCCACCAGCTTTAAGACAAAAGATGGGTTGCACAGATGCAAAATGAAAGTCTCAAGCATTTCTGCTAAGTTAAGGTCTGCTCCACCTTTACCTATTACTGCTTTTACTCCCCATTTCTTTGTTTCACCTATGCCTGGTGTTTTTTTTGTTTGTTTGTTTTTTTAAACATTACCAAAAGCCTTTGTTTTCTCAGTTCTTTTGCCACCTGACATTGTGACCAGAACTAAAGAGTTGGTTTTCAGGCAGAGGGGGATATCTTTCCTCTACCCAGCATCCTGCTTCCAACTTCTGTGCTTAAAAGCACCAACAAGCTTGTGAAACAAAGCCTCATAGCATATGCATGAAAAGAAGTTGCCTGAAACAGATCTTCCAGAAAAAGACATTATATAAAGATAAATGAGTGAACGTTTTTCCTCATGCTTGCTCAGAAGGATTAGAAAATTTCACCCTCTTTTTTTTCCCATATTTAATTTTCTGATCAATCCCATGTCTTTCACTCCACCTTCCAGATTTTGGGGTTCTGCTTTCAGCTGGAAAAGCTGAAAGGCAGCATCTGCTCCCAGGTTCTTTCTGGCTCGGATGGGAAAAGCTAGAAAACCTGTTCCCATCACAGTCCCAGCCCAGACACAAGCTGTTCCCTGATGCATCCATGTTTCAAGGGCTCATTAAAAACAGACCTTCTGAAACTTGGAGGCTTACCCTTCATTACTGACTACACTGTCCTGGAAGCCTATTACCTTTAATTGGCACACAGTTGCACTGAAAACATGGAGCTGGCTCCACTCTAATCCATGCAAGCACTGCCTCTAGATTTCGATGGAGGCAGCTTCTCACCCCAGAGCCTCTTAGAAGTAAATCTTATTTAGGTCAGCAGTGACATTTTCCTTTCTGAAATAGTAGGCCAAACGCCAACGAAATTGGAGCACATTAGTAGGAGCAGTCAAGGGATTTACTTTACAATACTATGTATTACACCCATGTGAACACTAAAAAAATGCGACCCTGCTGCACTGAACTTCCAACAACTTATTCATTGGTGCTGGGTGAACATCAGAGTTTCCATTCCAGAGGAAACCTAGGTTACTGTTAAAAGAAATCCCCTTTAGCCCCACTTGGAACAAAGACCTACACTAAGGCTTCCCATCAAAAGTCTCAGTTCAGTAACAAGCATACAAGCTCTTTAGCTATCAGAATATGTCTGAGAAGACTTTATGAATGTCCAAGTGGAGAGTTTAGCTGTCAAAAAGTTGCATTTCTGTAAAAATCAGCATGTTTTTTATGTGTTTTCATGCAAATAAAAGCACCAGCTTGGATGGGGAAAAGCCCTGCCCCAGGAAGGTTTCAGCAGCCAGCACATGCTGCAGCCCTCTGTGAGGGGAGGGTGATGGCACTTCAAAGTTATTGAATCCCCTCAAACCTCAATTTCTATAACCTGAAAAGAAAACAACAACAAGAAAAAATGGATGAGTGATACAACTGACAATGTCTTTTTGCCTCAAATGCTAGAGAAACCCTACAGTCCTCAAGCTCCTTTGATGGGAATCAGGCCATCCTGGCCTTAATAATAATAATCAGGATTGATTATTATTAATTCAAGAGATTCACAACTTGGCCCAGGGACTGCACACCCAAACTGCTTTCTTCCTATCCTTCAGCCCAAAGAACTGAGTAGATAAGCAGGGATATCTAGGATCAGTTATAACTGAGGGATTCCCAGGGTCTCAACACAGCTCGCACCTACTGTTTCTTCTCAGCCAGGGCCTGTGCTCTTCTCTTTGCCTCTTTCTGCAGAGATGCCACCCAGAATCCACAGCAGGGCTGTAGACATCCCCTGCCTCTCCCACTGTTCTTCAGTGACAACCTGACAAACCCTCCTTCCAACAGCCAGTTGGCCACGTTGGCTAAGCAGCGCTGCTTGGAAGTGGGGAGATGGTGAGAGGACCAGAACTGGGAGCAGTTAGTGATTGCACAGTGCTGGATTTGTGCTGGGAGCCCAATATTTTAACAACGACTTGAACAAACACCCCATAACAGGCACAGTCATTTTGATATCTCTACACAAATTCTCACAAGGAGATGCTCCAAAACCAAGTTTGACTTGAATGACAGAAAACAAGCTCCTGCCTAAACCCAAATTACTGACAGCAATTGATCAATCCATGTAGCTTTATTAGCATAGCCTGACTGCAGGCTTCTTCCCAACAGCATCTTGAATCAATAGCTTAATTGCCTTCCTGGCTTGTTTTGCTTCTGGTTAAATTCCCTGATTAATCCTGCAGACTCGGGGAGGCTGAATGAGTTAAACCTGGACAGACTGAGCAGGATGGGCCCCTGGATCTTCACCTGGGAGCATGCAGGAAGGCACTCGGCAGGTGGGACGGTGGGATGTGCTGGGGGAACACCACAGTGCCCTGGGACCTGTCACTGCAGCATTACTGCCTGGGAAAGGAGAGAGGTGGGTTTGCTCATGCACGTGCCTGAAGACATGCTGACAGGCAGCACATCCTTCGCTGGAGATGTTTCCCATGACACTATCGCTGCTTTTCGACTGTCTTTTCTTCCCTATTTAATCCTTGCACCTGGAAACAGCCTGGCACCATCTGATCTATACTTGTTCTCAAGCAATGGTCTTTAAACATTGATCACTATCACCGATAGCCTGTTTCCTACTTTTCACCTATCTAAAGCACATGTTGCCTGCAGCTCAACCATGGCAGCTTTGAGGGGGCTTTTTAAACCCCCCACTGGATCCTTTGTGAAGGCAGCTCTTTCCAGATAAGACAACTGGCTCAGAAGTGTCATTAATCCTGTAAATAAGATGTCCCCGTCAGACAACTTCTGTCACGTCTCTGACATTTGTTAGAAGGTGGCAATGCTTTTGCACCTCTCCGCTAAGTATTAATCTCCTAGAGAGGCTAGGAGAGCTATTTTAAGTGTGACCTGCAAAGGAAAGAGTCTTTGAGGTTTTTTATTACTTAGAACAGGTGAGGAACTGGGCTGTTTGTTTTCCCTACATGGAGCCAAAGCAGGTGAGGAAATTTGTGGCCTTTGAGGATAGAGCTTTCGATTCCTGAAAGACTACACAAAGGGCGAGAGATGGTAAATCTGTTCTAACTGGTAGACTTCCAGTTACCAAGAAATTGTAACCTATTAGCAGTCAATCGCAGAAAGTTAAATCACAAAAGAGATTTTGGCTGACTAGAGAACATTTGTACACTGTTAGGGAAGAGGTGAGTGCAGAGACAGACTCACAAAGTCGGATGTGATAAAGCCTAACAGCCCTAATGTTTAACGTTAAAAGCAAGACAGAAAAAAGGTGACAAACCAAAGCAATACCTCACCAATCAGCC
The DNA here is from genome assembly GCF_964034855.1 of Anser brachyrhynchus. Lineage (NCBI taxonomy): Eukaryota > Metazoa > Chordata > Aves > Anseriformes > Anatidae > Anser > Anser brachyrhynchus. The sequence goes on from NC_137733.1 coordinate 15,704,841, forward strand.
ATTCCTCAGGTGGCTCAGCAGGGCCAGGAGGACAGGGTTTGACAGTCCCCTTGCTGACAAGCAGGGACACTTTTCATTGATCGCACTTCCCAACAGCTCCTAATGGCAGTGTGATCTCATCACTCCCAATAAACCTCAGTGCACTGTGGGCATGGGTCCCAAACGGTGACCTGGGCGTCATGAACGGTCCCCCAGATGCAGATCTGCATCCACAAAGCATCACATAAAGGGTTTTTATCCCTGTAATTACTCCACCACAGTCCTAGGGGAACACCTTGCGTTTGCAGCAGCCGCTGCAGCGCTGGTCAGGCTGTGAGCAGCTGGCCGCTGAGCCATGGCGAGATGAAACCCAGGTCCCTGGTTCTACTGGCACCAAAGACAACCAAGAAAGGACCACAGGTTGCTTTCTTTGAAAAATCATCAGAGAAATTTCTAGCCATGCCATTTGGGAGCAGAGGAAGGATTTTCAGAATGAAAGCAGCTTAGTTATGCATCCGAGACAAAGTTCTTCCCAGACAGGAGACACGTACTTGTCTGCGTGTCATCTAACTTGTATTTAAACTCTGTTCTGAGGGCATTTTATTTCAAGAGGGTTTAAACTTACAGGCTGCACCGGAGAGTATTTCATCCTTAAAATACTCCTCCAGACAGGAAGGTTTTCTTACCAAAGGTTACAAGAAACTGGCTTCTGACATTTAATCATGGTGATTTGCTTCAGCAGGCTGGTATAAAGTACCACTCAGCATAAATAAAGACATCAATCTGGCTGAAATTTCCCAACTGCTCCAATTTCACAGGGCTAAGGATGAGTAATGCTCCATTCTTGACTCCATTTGGAGCATCTCATGGACAAGGTGGTCCCTGTGGTGAAGTTGGGGCTTTCCGTGTACACTGCAAGAGAAGCATCCAATTCCTCCTAAAGCCAGCAAGGGGCAAGAGTCTGCTCCAGGGTGTTTGTACCACACTGTATGGGGTCACCACTTGATGCTCTCACATGTGATAGCAGCAGTGATGGCCGTGCCCAACTAGCAGAGGGGATTTAGTTGATTTAGGGCTGCTGCTTACAGTGGGAAAGGCTGTAGGGCAGGGGGAGCACGGCTACAGCAAGAACACCCTGGGGAGATTCTGGACTGGCAGAGCAAAATGACACATGTAAATCTGTTTCATTGGAAGAGACCTCACTATTTGAGTAAGTTTAATATTAAACTGACTCAAACGTTGGAACAAGCCCAATTATCAAGGCAGTTCACGTGCTCAGGCCCATAGGGCGTGATGTACCTTCAACACTCTTGCCAGGGTTTGCTACCAGCTCATTGTGGCTTTGAAAATTGCTCTGAAAGTTTACCATAAAGAAAATAAAACAAAAGACCAGGAAAGGTCACTGTAACAGCAGGCAGGATGGTGCTCGGGACACGCCTGCTGGCCTCTGAGCTCTGATCTCTTCACGAGCGAGGTGCACCTCTCCACTGACCCCTGCTTTAGCCACTGGAGCCTCCATCCATCCCCCTATTTAGGAGTATTCGCTATTTCAGAGTTTTTATTGCACAACAAACTGTTGAGACCCCAGTCAGAGAAGCAGGAACACAAAAACACTCACTGTTTGTAGTTTTACTGCAAAGCCCAGGGTTTTCAGGCCACAACATTCACAGGCCGCTGCCCACCACAAGACACATTAGCTGAAGATCACAGGCAATGCTGCCGGGGTCTCAGACAGCTCTGCAGGGCTTGACTTCAGGCAGACTTCATGTCAGAGATGTGGATTTATTTCTCTACTGTCCCAAAATAATGGCTTAGAAGCCAGAACAACCAAGAGCCCTGCGATAAGGCACCTTAAACAGCACCGAACAGCTACATGAGGGACAGGCCCAAAGGATTCAGCCTTTGTCTCATTAAAAGCTGAGCACTGATGTTGAATGCAAGGTTGAAGTCTCTCAAAGGGCAGCTTTTGTAGGAGAATTAAGCACTGAGAGAAACATGGAGGACCCACAGAGCCCAGGCTACGTTCCAAAAAAAAAAAAAAAAAGTCTTTGGTTGCCCAAAGGACAGATGGCTGTGGGCCTACCATAGAGGAGTTCCTCGTGTTGCCATCTTTCATTTCACAGAAGGAAGAAAACATCCGTGACCAGGTGGGCAAATCTCTCTGAGAAGCACTACGTACAACAGATTAGAGTAAGCCAAGAAGCAGCGGGCAGTCTCCAGGGCATGGTACAAGAGGACTGCCCCCAGCCAGCTGTGCAGAGAGCAGCAGGGACACTCATAACAAAACCAGCCCCACTTCTGGGTCAGGGTGGCTGCTGCAATCACTCCTGCTCACAGGCACGGGACAACTCCTCTTAAGGAAGGATTTCTGCGAGAGGCAGTGGAAGAGGCGTCAGAGCCACCACTTGCTCAGCATGGGGGGCAGAGCAGCAAGGCATAAATACAGATGTCCCAGGAGAGAGCCAGGCAGCTCTGCAGCCCAGCTCCCTGCACAGCTCCTCGGCTGCCTCGTTTAGGAGGAGAGACAAAAGGTTGCATTCCCCACTCAGCCCTGGAGCAAGAGATAATTAGTAGCTCATTTTTTTAAATCCTAATAAGTGTTCCCCAAACTAACTAGCCGTGTTGGACATAATGTAAATGGCTCTGAAGAAAACACGATTTGTGGAGCAGTCTAATTAGATGGCCATGAGAGCAAGGAGCCTGTGGGAGACCTATTTGCACAAACCCCAGAAGATTCCCACATAATAACAAGAGCCAATGTCTTCATTTCCTAAACATCCACACTAGTGATCAGCCTACAGGCTCCATTTCACCATTTGTGAATGCCAGTTAGCTCTCTGGATTTAATCCCTCCTCTTTGAGTGAAGCAGGGGAAAGCAGTCGTTTTGGAGATGTGGCACCACAGCAGCTGCCCAGGGAGCCCACAAATCCCAAGGTCAGCTCGGCAGAGGAGATGGCACAACCCAGAGCTTCACAGTGGTCCTGTCAGGGCCACCACAGAGAAACAAAGCAGTTTCACAGACCCAGCAAGAAGAGACCTCTCTCCTGGGGGACAGGCTGTTGTAGCTTCCACCCAGGTCTGTCAGGACTGCTGGTTTCTCCAGGAGAAGAGAGGTGAGTTGTGTTCTGACCCAGATGGAGGTCTGGAAGCACTGCCTGCCCTGGCAGCCAGCTTTTAATTGATGTAACACCTCCTTCCAGATCTTACCTGGCAGTTTGTGGCACTGAACATGGGTTTAGCTCACGGCTGAGGAGCTCGGGCTGCAGACCTTGCCCTCTCCTGTCCTGAAGGCACAGGACAAGGGGAGTCTGCTTTCCTCAGCTGTCAATGCTTTAAATAAGAGTTCAAACCTATGTTCTTGAGAGCTGCAACAAGCAATTACCGCCTGATTGAAGGTTATTGGTGCCCACAGTCCTGGCACAGCTTGTTTTCTGAAGCACCAACGGGCAGCAAATAAGTGTTTTGTCACAAATCAAGGCTGTCCTAGAAAAGCCAAAGGAGGGTCTGCAGCAGCCACAGTGCCATTTGCATTAATAGCAGCAAAGTGTGAGGGGCAGCGTAGGACAGAGATGAGGTACATCTCCCCCCCACTATGAAGCTGAGTAACCTCAGGCCAGAGCCCAAGCTGCATGCAGCACCGAGTTTATGCTCATGCCAGTTTAGGGACATTTGCATTCCTGCTCATGGCACGGCTTTCAACACTACAGCGGTCAAGCTGTGCTCCTTGGAGGCAGGTTGCAATCACTGCACAGCCTCTCAGAGGTCTGCTCAAACCATGGATTACTGCTGGGAGAGATCCCACTCCATCTCTGGCTAGATCAGCTCATCTCTGCACAAAATCCCTGAGCATTGACCCAGCCACTGCACAACCCTTGCAACAGGGGCACTTCTCTGCTGGGCCTTTCCTCCAGCCACACTGGAAGTAGGCCAGAAGCAAGAGATGGCAGCTAAGGGTGGCACAGCAGCATTTCCTCATTCTCTGCTCCAGTGGTAGCATGGCCAGGACAGTGGAGGAGGAAGGAGAAGCATCCTGGAAGGTGACTGAACAGCAGAAGGACACAGTTGACTGGATTCGAACTGCTGCAGTTTCCTTGTGCTCTCCTACAAGAAGAGAAATGAGCTGGAGGGAGAGTGCCTTAACCCCTTACAGCAACTAATCATGGTTGTTCAGGATCAGGTGAAACCAAGCGAGCACAGTGAGAGGGCAGGAAGATTTCCTGAGCAAGTCCAGCTTTCGTGCTTGGCCAGCCAAGCCGGACAGCAGCTCTCGAGAGGCTGCAGACTGACAGTGCTGCAAAGCCAGGGATCTCCCGGAGCAGCCACCGATCTGAAACAGGAGTCTCCGACCCAGGCAGGAATAAAGTCACAGCAGATGAGGAGCTCAGGCCCCACAGAAGAGCAGAGCATTTTGTTACAAGAGTGCTGAGCAACTTGCAGGTCTCCCTCCAGAGCCAGCTTTCCCCAGGGAGCCTCACTGCCTCCCTCCGACCTTGCACACAGACACCGCTGACCTGAGTGCTCCCGAGAGCATCCGAGTGACTTTGCAGCACAGAGTAAATGGGGCTTATGGAAAAGTTACTCAGGCACTTCTGAGCTTATATCCATTGCTGGAACTGCAGGTACCTGGGCTTTGTGCTCACTTCTACCTAAAATATTTATGTGCTAATAAAGGTGGAGCCAGAGGAGCCTCTGAGGTCACTTAGAGAGGTAAAATCCTCACTGCAACCAAAATAGCTGAGACAGCAAGCAAGTCAGAAGCAATCAAGAGCAATTAGAACATGCCTGTACTACATAACATTTACTTGTTATGCTACAAGGGTCCAAAAAGCAAAACAAAGGGGTTTTGCTAATTCTTTCCTACTCCATTACCCTTGCAACCAGAAAAGCATATTAAACACCTCTGCTGCGCTCTCTGCTTCCTGTGAGTTCGGTTCAGCTCTCCCTTGTCTCAATAGCTTAAAAGCCTGTTTTTCCCTTTAAAAGCCAACTTGCCTGCCAGGTAGCTTCTCTTAATCTCTCAGTCTTGGCTAGAAGCCTCTCTAGGCTGCTGAAAGAGATAGCTACTTACCCTTTGTTCTTGCGACAAGAAAAGGCTCAGCTATCAAATCCTTCCAGATTCCTTTGTAGTCTGAGAGACTCTGAAATGGAAAGAATAAAAAGCCATGTATCAGTCTAACAGATTAATTACTACTAAGGCTACCAGTAGGACCAGCTTATACCCACGCCCCTCCTTTCTACAAAGCAAGCCTTTACCAGCCACGATGGCTATGAGACATGATAACAGGGTCAGTCACCTCGGGCAACAAGCATCACATTCCTCCTAATGTCAGTGGCTGGCCTGAGAAAGCAGCCAGAGATGAAGCTGGTGCTTCCAGCTGTGGCTTTCCCCCTAAGGCTGATGGAAGAGGTCCCCAGGAACAGAGCCAGCTGAGGACTGTGGTACCCAGACATCCTCCACGAGCAGGCTGGGCAGGTGAAGACATCCCACCTGGATAGGCAGAAGTGTGTTCATACTGGTCTAGGGCTGTTGCTTTCTTTCTCAGTGACACAAAGGCAAGGTTCCCTGCACACTGCAGTTGCACACAGCTCGTCAATTAAAGAGAGCACATGGCTCCCATGGAGGCAGCACTCATTTACACAATCTGAGAACTGATCCCTAAAGTTGCAGGCAAAAATAACACCCAAGCTACCAGTTACTTCAGCGCAAACAAATATGTTCATTATGAAGTTCTCTGTAGCTTACACAGAGTTGTTTCAAAAAGCATTTTTCAAAGTCATTTGTAGAGAGCATTCAACATGGTGAGCATGAAGAGCCCCCAGCACCCCACCCACACCTTGCAATGCTACTTTCCTCCTGGAAAGCAAACCAGTACCCAGCTACTTCTGCACCAGGAGGGTCTCAGCCCCCCAGCACAGACCCCCGCATGCCTCTTGTACAGCAAGAGGAAACGGCGTGGAAAGGAAATGGCATGGAAACCCTCTCACATATCTAGACAGTGAGAGTCAGAGAGAGTCCCAACAGAAAAGAATAGTCAGTTCAAGTAAGCTTTTCACAGCTCAGTGTTAGATGTACTGCATCTGCATTCCTCAGTAGGGCTGTGAACAACTCGAACTGCTGTCACTTCTCAGAAAAAGCCTTCCCAAGAACAATTCTTCAGGTTCAACCTCAGTTGAGCACACACCAATCTCCAAAAGCATCATTCACTCTCCTGCTGCAGTTACTCACCATCAAAGCCCATCACCATGCCATTCTGCCCGCAGCTGCTCCTTCCCCAGTCACTGGGACACTTCTCCTTCTGCCTCGGGCAGCACCTTGCTCTTCTCCAGTAGCCTGAGCATGCTGCCTGGCCACATATATCACTGATCCTTTAACAGCTGCAAAACATTTCTTCTGATTTCTGCAGCAGAATAGCTTTAGAGAGGATTTAAGCAGGATTAGCAAAGTTCTCTCTGCTGAAGAGCAAGCCTAGTCCTGGGCTAAACAGAAGGGTCCCCATTTCATACGAAAAGACAAATACTACAAGCAAGCGGCTGTTGCAACCAGTAGGGATGCAGCAGAACACAGTACAAAGGTACCAAGCTTTTGGAAGCGATTTCTCCCATCTCAGTGTTATGCAATCCATCACACCGGGTCAGTCAGGGCAATCCCAGTGGTTACACTTCATCCACTCCAGCTAGCTGAAGCAACGGGTAGATGCTAGTGTCACTGCATGCTCTAGTGAGCTACAGTGGGCATCTTCACACTGAGATAACACAGTTCTCTGGTTAACAACCCCTCTGCAATACACATCTGGACGAACGGCTAGAGAGGCTCGTGCAGGTTTGGGCTCTGGAGCAGCGGGTTAAATTTCAGTGCCATTGTACTCCCCAGTTTGCTGTTAGCCTCTTCTTCTAGTGCTCAGCTGAGATTAGAAGCCTTTGAAATGTATATGTGGTTGTGGTCCAGGAGAAAATCTCCAGGGAAGCAATTTGCTGCAAATACTCAGCTACTTAAAAATATTTATATATGCTAGGAAGGGATTAGACTTCATTTACCATTTTCTCCACCTTTAAACCTCATTTAATGCAGCATTAAGCTCCAGCTGCAGTAGATTGGTTCTGAAGTTGTAAAGGAGAAAGACTCATGAAACAGTAAGATGGTTCAGCATGGAGAGAAGAGTGATGGCTCACTATTTTTTAGATGGAGTTACTGTAATCGAGAACTAAAGGATGTCCATGATAATCAGCCTAACACTCTTTTACTTACAGGATAGCGTTCCCAGACTAGGGAGCATCACGAGGAATCTAAGAACACAGGAATCTAAGAGCAGCTTTAAAATCAAAAGATGAGAACAGCCTGCCTAATGCATGACAAGAAGAGGTGAGGGCAGTCCCACATTTAACGGAAGAACGCTACTTCCAGCCTCTCATCAGTCCTTGAGCAAGAGCCGGAGGGGCTTTCCCAGGCCACCACGGGGAGGGAAGGAGGGGAGCAGCAGGCCCACAGCTCGGCTGCTTGCAGACACGGGTGGTCACAGCCAGCTCCGAGGGAGGGTCTTGGCACAGCCACGGCGAGACAGATGGGATTGCATGAGAGGCTGGGAAAGGCATTAGAGGTGCATGAACTCCGCTCGGGAATGCTGAATCATCTGCTGCCCCCAGCCCTGCCAGCACAGCTCCAGAAAAACACTCTTGAAGAGTTTGGGAGTTCAGGGCATCGCTGTCAAGAAGAGAGCCTGATGATGGAAACCTGCTGCTTTGATGCCCACCACACGGCGCCTGCTGGAGCTGTGCCCTGCCCGGTCCCTCTGCAGGGACAACGTCTGCAGGGGATGCCGAGCAGGAGCTGCTGGAGCCAGCTAACCGAAATCTGGTGTGCAGGCAACTGGAGCTGGTCCTTGGCATTTGAAATGGAAGGTTTGTAGTTATGGCCAGGCAGCTCGAGTCTCTGGAGATTTCTGTTTTCCCACTTCTGCCATCAGCCTTTTCAACCACTACCAAAACACACCTCCAGAAAGCAGTTAATACACTAATAGTCCGCATGCTTTTAATAAAATTATTTTCACAGCTGAAACCTAGCATGTGTTTTTGCAGCAGTAGCCACCATCAAATATTTACTCTGCTCAAAGAGCCATCAGTGACCTGAACAAAACCATTTCTCAAATATTGAACAGAAAAATACACTTCAATCTCTTTGAGCCGGTTACATCTGGCTTCAAGTTAGCTGGCAGATGGGAGGAAAACTGGTTACAAATGCTTAAAAATTTAAGCTTCTTGCAGTTTTGAAGTCTGCAAGCCAAGAAAATACACTCAGAGTGAGGTAAGCAGGAACTGTTTGTAAAGGCACTCAGTTTTCAAAGGCACTGAGATACAAACATGCCATGGAGATGCATGCAGTATGCTGACAAACCCAAACCAGGTGAGCATCTCCTCTTCCTCGTTTGGCCACCTCCCGCCCAGCCACAACCTCCAGCACTATTCATTGAAGGGTCTTTAACACATAAAGTGAGCCAAGGAGCTTACTGAAGATGTGAATCACAAAATGGAAAATCAGGGCTCTGCCAGCTGGAGGGAGGAGTTGGGAGACCCTGGAAATAGGTTTATCGTATTTAAACAATTGTTGTTTATGAGCCCTGGGGTGTCAAGTGTGTGCCTCATTGTGGAAAATTGTTTCAACCATTCACTCGGTTCCAGGAAGTAAATTTCTGTGGTTCAGGAGAAACTAACTGTGGCAAATCCCTAATGTAAGGAAAGCCAGAAAGCTTTTTCTACTCCTAATTATGCTGTGTTTCTAAACTTTCCCCTATGGCATGCAATATTAGAGTTCTTTTAGCAGCTTTTCCTGAAGAAAACACTAACAAAGGAGGCATTGTTACAGCGCTGATGAGTGCTGAAATCACAGGCACTACCCTGGCTCGGAGCCCACCATCTACAGCAGATAGGACGGCTTCTTCCCTCGAGATGCACAGGGCCAGATTCAGCCTGGTCTGAGAAAACGGGCAGATTTGGAAGAGTTAAATACCATGTGAGGATGTGCCAATGGACAGCAAATGCTTCATGTCCCACGGTGCACGAAGAAAGGTTGCACCAGCGACCTTGGCACTCACCTCTCCTGACACGAACAACTCCACACTGTGACAGCAATAGGTTTTTAAGTGCTTTGTAGCATGGCAGTCTGGTTATAGGACATGAGTGGGTTACAGCCCTCCCATTGCTCCCGAGGCAGCTGACAAGGGAGCTCCCACCAGCTGAGGGCACTGGCTATGGGATGTCCCTGGGCTGTGGCCGTGCAGTCATATGGTCAAGGGCAAGATGGAAGGGGAAGAGTTGTGTCTGCCCCACAAGGGGACATGTAAGGGCAAGTAGAAGTGCTGAAGCTCCCCTTCAGCCCTCTAAGGACCAAAACAGTTAGCTATTCGCTGTGCCACTGAAATGCCATGATCAAGTGGATGTGAATTCTGACCAAAAAAAGGGAAACATTTCAATTGAACAAGAAGATATCTGGATGTATTCTTCAGTGACAAACTCCCCCTGAAGCACTCCTCTGACCTCAGATGGTAGCACTGGTTGCACATCTATCCCAGTGTGTGTGTAGCATCTTCTGTGTCACAGTCCTTGGCCATCCACGGTACGGAGTCACTCCTGTATTGATTACTTTATTGATAGTGTGTAGCCCCTCCAGGCAGTTTTCTCTCATCATAAGCAGGATAGCTCTGTTACATTGGTGGCCTGCTCATCTCCAAACAGAGAGATTGCTTCCATGTGGAAAATAAAATATTGCCCATGGGAGACATGCTCAAGAAGTTGGAACAAATTCATTCATGCACCACCAGATCCCTGCAAAACACCCTGGCTTTATTCTGCGCTGAGCAGAGGAACCAAGTGTTCCCTCTGTACTACTAATCTGTCACTCAGAACAAAATAATGTTAATGGTGTACTAGTGTAGCTTTGAAAATTTTATTAAACGCAGCCAGATATTCTGTAGATTGCGTTTTCTGGGTCATGCGCAAATAATAACGTTAACACACAGCGCCGTCCTGAAGTGTAGTCGGAGAGAAAGGGAGCGTTTCCTACGGCACGAGGGATGGGAGATGTGTGCGCAGCCCAGCCAGCTGTTCCTCCTCCAGGGTATAAGGATGCTCTTTGTAGCTTTGCTCGCTGAGTTCCCAACAAATTGTTTTCTTAGGGAACACGAGGAAACTGGAGGAACAGAGAATTGGGTTCGCCGGCTGAGTCAGAGCCAGCAGCGTGGGGTCTCCAGACCTTGGTTTCTGCTGCTCCCTGGGAAATCTCAGCAGTCCCAGGGACGGTCAAGGGCACCTGAACACATCCTGGATGCTGGCAGCTCCTCGATACCCTGTTTGCTAGCCAACCTCCCACTCTCATGGCACAAGCCTGCTTTGAGAGGAGCTTTATTACTAGAAGAGCAAGGAGCAGGATTTTCAAATGCCAGTTCCAAAATCCAGGACTTCCAAAAGTCCTGGACCCATTTCAGCAGGAGCTCGGTATGCAAAACCCTCCCTTTGGAGCTGCTGCAGACCAGCTCACCCCAGGCAGCTGTCTGCAGCAGAAGAGGCAGACGGAGGGGGACGGTAGAGGAACGGCCACCAAGCTTTGTTCTGGAGCCCCTGTTCAGGCTGAAGCTGTTCTGGTGTTCACCAGAGCAGAGCATCACGCCGTGACCCCGGGTGGGTAGGAAGGGCCACAGTCCTGAGCTGCCCACGGGAGTGATCTGCTTCCTAAGGCTTTGCACTGTTCTCTTGCATGGTGAGCACCTGAGCCCCTAAAACTGTGGGCAGAGACAAGTGGAGAGGCTAGAGCCAAACTTTCCACCATAAATTTGTGCTTAAAATACCTTAATGTCAAACAGCGTGATTCAGAGCTCAGGCACTTCCAGGGTTCAGCAGCACTTCGGTAGGGCTGAGAGATGAAAGGCCAGACTTGCTGTCCACCGCCCCTGCCCAAGCCCTTTATCTGATCTAGCTGTAAGTGTTAAAAGCTTGAAAGCAGAGACCACTTTTCCACTCTTTCTCCCTCCTTTGATTCAGATTTTTGTAAATATCAGCAGGGAAGAGAAATTTGGAATGCTTTCTGAGAGGTTTATCTCCTTTTCAGGCTCATTAGAGTGGGCGAATAAGGTGTTATTGTACATATGTCTCAGGACTGTTTAAATGCATTTATTTTTTGGCAGGAGATAGGTTTGGAAATTTGTATTTAAATGATGATTTGAATGGAGTCTGGGTTGAGGAATTCACTGTTTATGAGCAATTTCTTTTTAGTGTTTGCTTATACCAGTGCTGCTATTGCTTTTGCTGGAGTTCAGAGAAGGCACGACTTTTTCTAACAGCTGTGGTGGGTGAGAGCTGGGCTGGTGGAGGAGATCTGCTGAATTCTTCAGGGCTCAACATTTGCTTTCAGAGACTTGAAAGTGGCCTGGTGTTTGTGGAAACTTCTGAATACTGAAAATTAGGAGCCTTTCACAGTACCTCAGAGTAACCATTTCAAATTAACTATCAAGCTGTGTGAAAAAAAAAATAATCCCCAACCATGCTGGCCTATCAGATCCTATCAACTCTGCTGAAATCTCCACTGGGAAATGGCAAGAAAATAAAAAGAGAAAACAAACTTCAGGTCAGCCCCAGGCATTTTGCTTTAATTGAAAATATTGAAACAAGATGTTTCAGCCTTGTTCGTAACTCATTTTCATTTGCATTTGTAACTTCATTCTCAGATGGGATGAACAACTGTTGAAAGAGCAAAAATCCCTACTGGAAGGTGCTTCCTCCACCAGCTCCCAACAACCACACAGTGCTGACAGTGGTGGAAGCCCTTTCCTGGTGATTAAAATGTCCCTGAGCAGGGTGCCTTCGGTGTGAGCCCTGGGGGATGAAATGGTGCCTGGCTGGAGCTGCGAGAGGGAGATCGGTCCATCACATACCTGCACTGCTCCAGCTGAGCTATTGAAATTCCTCCCTTGTACATAATTCACTTATAATTGTTTATATAAGGGAGGGGGCAGGTGGAAATGTCATTACCCTGCTTAATGACTCAACCACGGAGTCCTCCTGGGCATTTCTCTTTCTTTCTCTCTCTCTCTTTTTTTTTTAATAAACAAAAATGTGCTTGATTGTGAAATTTAAATATTTAACAACATTTACTCGCAGAGCATTTAGCAGCTGACTTTTCAACCTCCCTCTCTATTTCCATTTTAATATTGTTTGCTGTTTCAGAGGAGCACTAAGCCTTCCTCAATGTCCCTTCCTGGCTTCTCCTCACCGTCTCCCTTCCCTTCTGCACTCCTCGGAGAAGGCAGGAATGACACACGTCTCTGTGTTTCCCAACTCACTTGCTTATACAAGATTCTTCACTATAATGAAAGGATTTCCATGCACATTAGTCAGTTAAAATAATCACAGGCTGCCACTGTCCAACTGCACGTAGAAAATGAGAGAAAACCCATTAACGAACCACTGTGTTACTCAGCCCGGATGCAATTAACATCTGGATAGGAGACTTTTGCAAAGCCCATGTATTTTCTTTCTTATATATACTTTCTGCTACAAACCCATCAGATGGTGCCTGTGTATGGCAGAAGTTAGACTGGGGGAAGAAGAAGGACATCAGACCAGAGCCCCGCTGCCCTACAGTACCCGAGGCAATGAGTTTGCATCGTGGCCAGCAATACTGCTGCGGCTCCAGGAAACCTCACCGGGTGCAGAGAGCTTCTCCCGGGTTTTCTGGTGTGTAACCGAGAGCACTTCTCCTGCCCGTCCTCAGGAGAGAGCAGGTCCCTGGGAACGTTCCCACTCCTGGCAGGATTCAATCCTCGACTTGCAGCCTCAGTCCCTTGGAGAGGCAGATCAAGTTGGGAAAGGTGCTGGAAAAAGGCTGAGAAACTCGGCAGTGTGCATGAACGGGCACCAGAAATGTCCTTCCAACCCACTGTGATGAGTTCTTTGTTGCTGGATCATTTTTGACCTCTAAAAGACATATTTTGTACTGCATAGTTCTGCTCTTGCCATGGCCAGGTTTATGCTTGTTCCTGTTTCGCTGAGATGTCCCAGAAGAAAATAAATGTCTGCTCAGCTTGCAGATCTCCTCGACTGAGTTTTACAGGGTGAGCCTTGGAAACTCGGCCACTGGGGATGTGAATGCAAAATGTGTTAAAAAAGATAACAGAAAGGGAAGCAGTTGAGGGTTTATTTAATTAATACATTAATGTTTACATTTAACAACATTTTTATTAAAAAAGTATCAGTACAATTCATCCAAAGTCCTTGCCTCTTTTTAGCAGAAGGAGGAGGATGTGTAATAATGCTAGAGGACCTTGGAGGTAGCTCTTTTTTTTTTTTTTTTTTTAATTTAAGCAAAACAAAGAAAGGAGCAAATGAATTTTTGTGCATTATGTTCTTTTCTAATCCCTCCAGTTAATTATATTCGTGGCCAGTCTGGGGGCAGAGCAGCTCTCGCAGAATGGGTTTCAAGGCCACTGGAGGTGCTCAGCAGTTGTGTTTGGGAAAGGTTTTCTGCGTATAAAAACAAGGCACAAAATGCCACCTCTTAAAAATGCAACCCTTTCCTTTCCCCTTGGGAAGGGAAACAAGAGAAGTAAAATTACTGTGAGTAATGGGATGGGATTGGGGAAGGAAAGAAATCATACTGAATATCAAGAATAGCTTTTTAACAATATGTATCAGGCTGTGGAACAATTTCCTGGGGGAATAATAAATAATCCACTGTCATCCTAAGTGCACTTAAGCAGTGCTTTTCTACTGCGTGTCTCGGAGGGCTCTAGGAAGGATAGAAGCACTATTTCTGTTTTACTGGTGGGGAAACTGAGGAACGGAGAGCTGGCCAAGGTCAGAGCGGGCGAGGGGAACCTGGAACTGTGACAGCCTGAAGCCCTGTGACTGAAATGGCTATTGGCAGGCAAAGGAAGGGCAGTGCGGAGGGACTGGGTTGGTGCTCAGCGAGCACGACAACCGCTATTCTCTCCAGGCTGCCAAAATACTATACTTGCATTAGTATTAGCCTGGGTCTGAGAATGCCCAGGCAGCGAAGGCTGTGAATATTAAAGGGCCGGTTCAGCATCACCAAGTGCCTTGTGTCAGCATTAAAGTCATGTAAAGCAGCTGCAAAACCATCCCTCCTAGCAGTGTTTTACCTGCACTGCTTTCTCTTGCTTTGTGTGGGTGTAAATGGCTATACAAGTCACTGGGTTACAAAAGAGACTACGGAAAATCTGCTTTTAAAGGATTATACGTTAATTTTGCATGCAGTCCTCCCACATCGCAGCAGAGGTACGGTGCTCTCCTGGCAAATGGGTGAATGAAGTTCCTGGCCTTGTGGGTTTCAGTGAAAATCTTCTACATCAAAAGACTGGGGGTGAATGAAAGGTGCTTCATCTGCCACGGAGGGAAACTCCTCCATGGGAGCCACAATGTTTATTAGCCCGGCATTTTATGGTAGATATTATTACTGCAAAGGATTTCTACCCTGACTCTTAGTTTAGGCCAAATGCCCTCAGCTGTATGAATCAGGTGTGCAGCGAGCTGCCTTTGCACAGCATTTGCTGTATGTGGATTTCCACGTGGTGACAACTCAGCCCCATGTCCCTACAGGAACACAGCCGAGGATCGGGTCCCCTGCTTAATCTCATTTTTGTTGCAATTGCAATATGTCACTCTTTGCATTCAGAAAAGACTCGGAGCCAGCCCGGGAAGGCAAAGCACCGGCCCTGATGTCTGCCCAGGCGCTGGGGTGACCATGCTGCTTCCTCAGCAGCCTTCCCAGTGGCTCCGGTTTGGACGGCTTGCAAAAGCTCTTTTAAATGTTCATCGTATTTTCATTTGCAGGCTCAGGTTTGGGCTGGGATGTTTCTTTTTCTCTGTGTAATTCAATATTTGCATTGTTGCTATATTGCGAGAAACTTTATCTCCTCACCACAAGCAGGCCCTTGGGACCGGCTCCCCGGGCTGCCGGAGGTATTTTCATTCATTCCTGGCCTTTGTGCTTGTGCTTCAGCCAAGGCTCTGTTCCCCGTCTGCAGGCACTTGCAGTCCCATTGGAGGAAAGTTATTAAACACCAAAACGAATAAATAAAAAAAAACCACCAACAAACAGAAAAAAAAAAACTTTCAGTGCTGAATTTACTGGAGTCGTCTTCCCCCTGCAGGCACTGATGGTCTCTGTCTCCAACCTGTGTAAGGTCCGACTGGCCCACAACAGCAGTGCAAAGTCCTGCATCCTCTTTGGTGCTTCCTTGGGCTCCTCACTGCTATTCCAATAATGTCCAAATGGGCAGCTCCATGCTTCAGCTTCACATTTTCCCCTTCCCCTCCAGCTGAGGCAGCTCAAGAATTTATGCCTGATTTGTCCTGCCTGAGCTGGGGCTGCACCTTTGCATGGAGCTGGCAAAGGTTGTGTGTGCAGTGAGAAATGCTTGCGGAAAACTTTTTACCCATAAATTTCTGTTGTTTAGGCATGTCATAGGTCCCCAAAGCTTCCATGGGACTAAAGGAGATTTAAGACCATCTTAGCAACTGTGTCACTCAATATGTTCTTTCTAGTCCTCCAGACATAAAGGTGAAAGGTTCAGATTTAGTGACCTTTTATTTCTCTTGGTAGATGTTTTAATCTGGCATCAGGACATTAGCAGCTGAAACACAATTTCAGTTGAAATCGGAAACTTCTTTAAAGGTCAAACATCCCTGAATCAATGCTCGGCGCTGACCCACATTCCTGTGCAATGGGAGCAGAAGCCCCAGATGTCCCATGCCCTGTCCTACAAGCACCTACGAGGCCAGGCAGTTGGCCATGGAAGGGTTGCCAGTTTTCTGGCAAGCTGTGTCATGAGAGACAAGATCAAAGAAGACGATAACGATGGATCGTCATCCAGAGGTTTGAAAGATGAGTGGACATATTTCAGACCTGCAGAGCAATTATAGCAATAAAAAATAAAAAAAATAATTAAAAAAAAATGTGGAACATTAAGCCTTTGCTCTGATATCAGCCATAAAAAAGACATGTTCAGGTGCAACAAAGGCAGGGAGATGATTGTTCACTATGAATACAGCAGAGAGGTAAACACTGAGAAAGAGCAGCGCTGTGTAAGCTAATGGACAATTTTGGCATGAGAACAAATAAGCATAAACTGTCTAGAGGCTAAATGGATGTTTTCATTCTCCTCAGAAGAGAATTTCTAGCCCAGATATTCAGTGGTGGGGATGGGGACAAAGAAATGAATCAGAGTGATAATGGGGGTTGATATGGGATGCAAAGGGGACTACTGGAGGGAGCTACATCTCAAGGCCCAGGAGGCTCTTTCCAGTCCCATTCCCATATTACAAGAGCATCAGTGGTTCCTGCCTTTGTCTGCTTTGTATCTCCTTCTCTTCCCCATGCTCCAGGCCAGCATCCACCCCACGCTCGCTCGGCAGTGAGCGAGTTGTTCCCAGGGAGACCCGTGCTCCTGGGAGCTGCATTTTCTGTTATGGGGCACCCGCAGCCTCCTCTGTGCTCAGTGGTGCTGTGATGGCTTGTGCCAGGTCCTGCCACTCGTGCACTCAAGGTTGTGTTGCAGACAAGTTGAAGGCTGTGTTTAATTCTAGGGTTTATTTTAAGGGAGAGCTGGAACAGGTTTCCTTTGCCTTGTATTTAATTCCCAGGGTTTCAAGCTGTGCGTAATGTTAACTCTAGTTTTATTAGGGCTTTAAAGTGCATTTTTATAACATTTTGGCTCAAACAAATTTACCAACCATATCACAAAGTAGATAAGGAATAATAGAGCCCCAATTCACGTGCAGTTTAAAAATTTGTTCTGTTTTATGGCTAAATCAATGGACAGCTTTTTGAAAAACAAGGTTTCCCCTGGGTAGAGATGATCTCTACTTTGTACACCTCGGTGCTGACACCAGTGTCACAATCTTGGAGGTCAGATCCTTGGCTGATGCAAATCGTCAGAGTCCGACTGATTTAAATGGAGATTCCCTGGGAGATAAGATGGCCCTTACATCAAGGAACCTCCTCAAGTTCCCTTTGTAATTAGGGGGTGAATCGCTGTTGTCTCCAGCAGAAGGCGGCTCAGGGCATTAGGTGGGAGTTGGCAGTGCTGTTGCCATCTTACTGCAATGTGGAACAAAGCATTTGGGAACAAGGACCGCTGCCTTACCCCCAGATGTCACATCGTGTGGGCTGCCATCCCTCCCGGCGCAGGGGAGGTGGGATCCGCCTGCCAACAGGGCTGCTGGCAGAACAAGGACAAGATGCCCCAGACAGGCGCTTCAGGAGGTGATACCGACCCTCGGCTTGTCACCTTGGGACTTTTCGGGATTCAGCTGTCATTTAGCACCAAATCCTGAAGCCTCTGAGCGCGCTTGTAGGGAGCTCTGCTGTACACGTCTGCAGTTGGCATGCGTGGGGAGCGGTGACAGAGCCTCCGCAAGCCACAGAAACGCTAACATTTCCCTTTGGTCTTCATCCAGGAGGGTTCCCCGGCACCTGGAGCAGCTCACTGGTGTTGGGGTACCACGGAGTTCTGTGCAAGAACTTTTTTCCTGCATCCATCCATCAGCGAGGCCGCACGTGGAAAAGCCTCGCTGCGTGCCCTGCCGCCCCCACGCTTTCCTGCGGTGGGATTCCTGGGTCACCACAAACTCGTTAGTCTCCATTTCACTGGAGCGATTTGCATACATTGCCCATCTGTTCCTATTCAGCAACGCTCTCTGGCCACATGCACTAGCATAAAATCGCAATATCTCAGCTGCAAGACAAGCAGGAAAATGTTTGCTTAGGAAAAAAAACCACACTATTATTTTTTTTTTCTATTGTGCTTACATTTTATGGAAACGTTTATTTTTTGGGAGTTCTGTAAAAGCTTGTTTTACAAGAACCTAAATGTGGCTAAATTTGCCCTGCTTGCATTCCTGGAGTGTGTGGGGGAACCTGCCAACCTTGGCTCTGTGTCACAGACCATGTATGTTATTAAATGGCGAGCTGCTAACAGCTTCCTGCCATGCAGATGGCAGCTCCAGGTCCTTATTTTGATAGCATCTTCACTCCTGAGACAGACAAGCTGAAAGGAACCTGAAAGTAATGAAGCCACTGGCAAAACTCCCAAATGATGGGAAGGAAGAGTGAGTGTATAAACTGCACAGCTATTGAAAATGCCACTAAGTAAAATTAATTAAAATCATTAAAAGAAATTTTGATTATTCATTACCTAATGATATCTGCAACTTTTAGACAATCTGGAGTTGTTTTCCATCTATTAGTCTAAGCCTACAAGTGTGTTATGAAAAAAAAAAATAAAAATAATAATTAATGCATATGAAAACTGCAGGAGGAAGAGCGTTACCTGCTTGGGCTCATAAGGCACCTTGTGCGACAGGCTGTCTGCCTGCAATAAGGATAATAGTGGATTATAATCTTAATAACACTCATGCCAAGTAATTGGGATGTTAAATGGCCCGGTTTAGGGAAACAAAGTCTAATAACACGTGAGCTCAGTTTGCAAGCTGTTTGGGAGGCAGAGCAGCAGCGCGGGAGCCTTTCCACCAGGCCGCCTGTGGGGTGCAGGCAGGAGGGCACCGAGGCGGCCAGGACATCACTAATGCTCCCAGCTGAGTTTGTAATTCCTCACGTTTTCCCAAGCAAACATCTCCATCAAAGGCACTTCTGCAAGGTTTTATCATCCGCCGGCCGTACGCGGAGCAGCACAAACAAATCCTCGCTCTCCGCTTTTCGCCTTCGCTCCTTTGTGCGGGGCTGCTTTCATGGCAGCGCCGCGCCGAGATCACAGCGTGCGTAGCCGTGCCTGCTGCCGAGCCGACGGCGTGACAAGGCTGTGATCAGGCGTGCAAATCGCTTTATTTTGACACCGCCGAGTTCAAAGCATGCCTCTTCCCATCGCTCTCCCGCCTGCCTGGCACCCGCGGGCTGCAGGGCCGCTGCGACGAGCCGGCGCAAATTGCGTCGTGCGGCCCCGCTGGGCACCCACCCGCCCCACCAACCGCCCTCCTGCTTGGCAGAGCTGCTGCTCGAGGGAAAAACAGGCCAAAAAGCTCATGCGAGGCAGGGGGGCACTGCTGGATGGGCTGCTCCGTCTGCACAGAGAGGAAAGGTGGAAGAGCTGCTCATTTCTCTCAGCCTAATTTGCCCGGAGTCCTGCTAATTAGCCAGGAAGCTTTCCAAGGTAATGCAGATATATCTGAGGTTT
Organism: Anser brachyrhynchus; assembly: GCF_964034855.1. Taxonomy (NCBI): domain Eukaryota; kingdom Metazoa; phylum Chordata; class Aves; order Anseriformes; family Anatidae; genus Anser; species Anser brachyrhynchus. The sequence goes on from NC_137733.1 coordinate 15,724,017, forward strand.
CTACAGCAGTGTTTTCCTCTTGCAGCATTTGCACAGTTAGACACGAGGTGATTAAGGCATCTGGGCCCTGCAGCTTCTGATTTTGGGTGCTTGGAGGTTGGCTGGCTGAGCTGGAGCTGGGGAGGGGAGAAAAAATTTACCTTCGCCTGACGGCCACAGGAGCTGCAGAGCTCCAAAAGCCTTTGGAAATGACAGCAGTGAAAAGGGGAGACTCCTCCACACAAAGAGCCCTCGAGAAAGGCATCCAACAGCTACAGGCATGGGAAGACCTGTAAGCACTGGAAACATCATATGATAACACAAATTGCTGGAAATGTTTGCTTGCGGCTATAATTTGCTCTTAGGAAAAAAAGAAATCCTAAGTAAGCAGACTCTGCTGCGATGGTGTGAAGTTTGGGTGAGCAGCAAACAGCTGAGATAAGGTGTGGGGAATCTGCAAAACCAAACACATCCCAGCGAAAGGCAGCAGTGGGGCTGCTCCTGCTATTTCTGCCCCCACACCGTGCTCTGCTCTCCTTCTGTGGCTCGAAACCCCGTGCATCATGACAGCAGTCACGTGCCTTCTTCCCGTCCCAGCAGGACCAAGCCCTTGGAGGGGAGGTTGCAATTAGGATCACTGACTCGGAGGGCTTTGCCTCATTTTGGCGAACACGGAGGGATTTGTGGTGTTGTTGTTTCCCATTTGTAGGAGGAAGGAAGCCCTGGGCCCGCTGGGGATGTTGCTTAGCAACTGAGCTGGACTCGCACGCCGCTCGATACAAAAGATAAAATGCAAAAATCTCCTTTAAAATAACGCTGCAGGTTGCACCTGACAGAGACGGAGTGGGTCTGCCCGGGCGCATCTGCTGCCCTGCCAGCGAGGGGATGCCTCGCACACGGCCACTCTATGCGAGCAGGGCATCGCCCTCCTTACCAGCGCTTTGTTAACTGCTTGGCTGCCAGTGAAGTGCATCTAAAATGCCTGCTCTCTGCTGCCTTATTTCTCACTTGGCCCCAAGAAGGGGCTGCGATGAGAGCTTGACGTGCCTGGAAGGACCATGAGCTTCCAACACAACCGACACCAAACTCTTTTTTCCTTAAGAAAAGTGCATGCACCCCAAAGACAGCTTTGATGGAAAACATCAAATCAGGCACAGATTTTGGTGGAAAGCTAGCTTCTTCTAGAAATGCAGTCCCCAAACACTCCCTCCCCAATAAAATCCCATCTCCGCATGTTGTTCTCCTGCAGGACATCTGTTTATTCATGGGTTTTAAGGAGTTGATCCTGTGTCAAGGTTGTTTTCTTCCCAAACCTTACAGGCACTCGTGTGGCAGGTGGTGTAAAGGAGAGGCTGGGATGGACGGCAGCCTCATCAGGGCAGCGCTGAAGTGGCGGGAGCTTTGCTGCTTGGCACATCTCGCACCAGACAAACTGGGATCATCCCTGGGTTGCATCTGCTGAGAAAACCTGCACATCTTAATAAGCCTTTTCTATCTCTAATTTCCAGGAAGCTTTAGAAAAAGTGATGGCAATAAAAATAACAATTAAAAGAGTGTGGAACAGCAAGGCATCTGATGAATCTCAATTGATTTCTGTAGTTTAAATGATGCGACCTCTAATCCTGCTCTCCAGATAGATCATTGCTGATGGCTCAGAGTCAGCACGCTGAAAGTGCCTCTCTCTGCAAGAAGATGTACTCAGAGGATTATAAAATAACAATAAGGATAATCCCAGACAAACAAAAGAGGCAGTGAAGCCCCTGGGTTTTGGTGTATTGTTTCAAGCGGGCTGTTGCACTTTCTGTTCTTTTCTGCTAATTGTGATGGTGAACAATCAATTCGGGACTGGAAACGTTGACCTTTGCAGCAATGAATTCCAGAGGATGCAATTTGCATCCTTCAGACCTGGACAAATCCTGAGGGACTGAGGAGGAGCGCTGGAGTTCGAGCTCCTGCAAGCATCACCTACTTGTAGGGGAGCTCCAAGACCTTGCCTTGAGCTTGGCCTCTGACTTGCCTACTGCAAGCAGCACAAAGCTACTCTGTGCGGGGTAGTTCTTCCTTTTCTTTTAAACGTGCTGTCCACTTGGGTTGAGGGGACTCGACCATGAAGTGGAGCACATCTGTACAAAAAGAGTTGCTATTGTCTTTCTGGCTAGGAATAGGAGAGATTATTCTGATCATAAGAAGACCTGGTGGGGGATGTTAATCCATATTTGCAAGGGAAGGAGGCGACTCCGGAGTTGAGGTGCAGAGTGACAAACTGAGCTTCTGCACGGGACAGGGCTTCTTTCTGTGAATGCTGCCAAAACACAGGGAAACACAGAGGAGGCATAAATAGTTGAAGGTTTTCTTTGGTGAAAATCTAATGTTGTGGAAAACTCCTGCACTGAAAGAAGACTTTAACACCTTCTCTTTCCCCACTGAAAGTGTGTAAACCCCCTGACGGAGGAAAAGCGTATTCCCTTTCCAGTATCTTGGATGAAAACTGACACAGGGAGGCTGACTCCAGCTCTAGAAGGGATATTCCCTTTTCCACAATCCATTTTCTAATCCCCTTTGCTGAGGCTGCTAACCAGAGTCTGAGTTGGTGCAGTGGGAGGGAAGGATTCCCCTCACAGCCCTGCACGAACCCCATGGGGATCTCTTTTCCACTACGCCCCTGCACCCTGCATCCTATCAGCAGTGGCTCAGCCATGACTCAAACACTATTGAAAATAAATAATTTCCTGATGGGGAAGATTTCCACACCTGTTTTCTGGGTCTCAGGCTGCAGCGAGGGATGTGCTGCCACTCACCTGCCCCCTGGGGCATGAGCTCGGCTGCCCGCACCTGAAGCCACCAACCGAGGCTGGCCGGCAAATTGCAGTGTCAAGGCTTTGATTAGCTGCTTCGTTAACAGACCTAATTTCCTGGTGTGTGGCAGTTCCTTTTGCTGTGAAAACAGTCTGTGGAGGAGCACAGCACAGCCTGAGCAGCATGAACATCGAAACTCGTGTTTTGTGCAGTGCAACACACCTTTATTCAAACAAGAATTGAAGGAACAATGTTTCAAAGCCATAAACGTTTTGATTCAATTAGCATTTTAAATAAAAAGTTAATTTATTTGGGATGTTTAAGTTTAATTTGTGTCTAATTGGAATGTTATGGTATTTTAAATGGCAATTGATTATTAAAAATATATCTATTCTTTAGAGCCCTAATAAGCATGAGACTGATGAACATTTCACTGCAGTGATGCTAAAGCCTCAATAGATGTTTTTAATAATCTTAGTTGGTGTTTAACACAGAGGAATGAGCTGTCATTTTAAATCTAAGGAGACACATCGATTTGCAAATAATTGTGGTGGTTATCTCATAATACTGAAATGCCAGCTGATTTTTTCCAGGTTTGTTCTCAACTATACCCTGACTAATTAATTAGTTTTAAACCTGCATAAAGAAGCCACCTTCCTGAATCCCTATTAAATCTTAATTTCCAAGGCAGCGAGGGCTAAGCTTGCGAAGCATCAGTGCTGGAGGTGGGAGAAGCAAGCATCTCTAGCGAGACTATGCTGAGAGGTGGCGTTGCTGTCATCTAGAGGGCAACACGCATTGCTGCCTCCTGGCAGAGCTGCTTCATGCGACCCTCATCCAGTGCGGTGCTGAGCGAGCCCGAGCACGCTGCTGGGCTCTGGGTGGAGGGGAGGCAGCCCTCCTGGCCTCGCACTGCGGCAGCACTTCCCTCTCTTCTCCCCTGGCCATGGCTCGGTGAGGCTCAAGGCAGCATCTGCCTTTCTGAATTATGAATGTTTTCCCAGCTGCACCAGGCATTAAGGATTTTTTCTGATTTTTTTGTAGGAAGTCCTAATTTGGGAAGAGTGCTGGACATATTCCTCCCATTTCCTGCGATTGCTCTCCCATAGGACACGCTACTTTATCACTGAATTTTGTGTACAGATTAAAAACTGCTTTTAAATACCCAGTCAGCTCTTTGGAGGGTTCTCTGGGTTTTCTTTTTGCCTTTTTTTTTTCTGAAGACATTACACATCACCTTGAAGTGGATTGTGGTGAGCTTCTTTGTCTGCTCCGCACGCGTAGGTGTGTGTATGTATCAGTGGTGGATGACATCAGGCGATTTAAAAGTTAATGACTTCTTTTCAAAGAAAACCTCCATCTGGGTAACAGAGCACGTTGTTTTCCTTAAAAATGAAACTTGAAAATTTAAATGGTGAGTTCATCTCTAAATGCTGCTGAAGTCGGTGTCTGGCCAACTGCGTTTTAAAGCCTGATTCTGGAAGTCGTCCATGCAATCTGTCATTCAGTCAGCTTCCTTGTTATGCTTGGATTTGACGTCAGGTTTGTGTCTATAACACAGCTCCTGACTGACAAGAATGTTATTTTATATATGACTCTGAATTCATATTCATGTATAACAGGATTTTAAGCCTCTTTCTGTGATTGGCAGCCTCTTTCTACGAGAATTTTTCTCCTTGTTAAACAATACTATATATTCTATGAAAATGAGGCATGGAAACGATGTCAGTTTGACACGGTTTTCCCCGTCTCGTTGAGGCCAGGCATCATTCAAGGTATTTCTCATCCAGGTGGTGGCCAGGACTTGCTGCTCCGGGAGAAATATTCCCTGGGGAAAGCCCAGCGCCGGTTCCCCAGCCCTGCACAGTGCATTTGGCACTGGTTCCATGCCCAGCTCCCAGTTCCTGTGATTATCCAAAACATTGGAGTATCCTGCATCTGCACAGCAATGTCAGGAATCTCATCTGGCAGGATTTCCTCCCAGCTTCCCCCTTCTGAAAGGGATTTCTGCTTCTGCCATCCTCCAGCAGAGCCAACACCTGCCTGCGCCTTCGCTGCTCAGAGCTTTGCTTAAGGCATTCCATGGCCCAGGGCAGATCCTCGGCTGCCCTGACATACTTTGGGTGGAATAAAGGTGGTTTAGGTGAACTTTGTGACTTGTCACCCAACAATTTCACCAAAACTGACCCTCTTTGGCAGGTTTGGCTTGCTTGGTTTTGATTTTGAGGAGAACATTTTTCTCTCTGATTTACCCCATCTCTTCATTTCTTTTCCAGTTTCTGGGTGGATCAGAAAAAGCTCCAGTGACTCTGGGCTCACTGGGGGGATTGGACCTGTTGGGGGAAGCCATCCTTGAGTGACTTCTGCAAGGACAAGAGGAGGTTCCTTGCTGTCAGGGCAGTGTCCGCAGCTCTGTCCCCTAGATGTGTCTGTATCTCTCTGACTGAAGAAATCTACCAAGAATCAGCAGGAAAAACAGTGTTGTTGGCCCTTGCAAAACAAGTGCTTTCTAGCTGCCAGATGTCCTCTTGGGAAAGGGTTTGGGGTTTTCTCAGCCCCAGACCTCCAGTCCTGGCGTGGAGCACGTCCTCCTGCCCGCCCAATGCGCTCCCTGTGCTGCCACCCAGGGACGCAGAAGGAAATGGGTCAGTGGGTTTGCCAATTAAAATTTCAGGAAACTTCATCCTCCCCGATGCCAGCCGATGAGAAGCAATTAAAAATTAAAGGTACCGATGCTTTCACATTCCCATGGCTGAACCTTGCCTGCTTTCCCATTATTGCATTAATCCACGCACTGAGGTGGAAGGGAAATGGCTCCGCGTGGCCGGAGGCAGCAGGTTGGTGTCCCCTGCTGTGAGGTGGCCCCACGGACCCCTGTGAAGCTTCACAGAGCACGATCAGCTGCCAACCTCCACGAGGTGCTGGTAGCAGGAGGTGCATAGAGCAGTGCCGGGAGGTAATCCCCTAATCACCTGCAGGAGATGACTCTCCTGATAAGCAGATACACCGGCTGAGCACGCAAGCCGAGCTGTTAATCATAACCGTGCTCTGATGCGCTTACAAACAAGCACTTGAGCGATCCAAGATGTGCAAAGGAGGGGGTGAAGCAGCCCGGAGAGGAGGCTCTGCTTGGTCCGAGGGCTGCCACGGCAGGATGCCCAGCCTGCTCCCACCGCCAGCCCCGGACGGCGCTGCCCAGCCGTCCTCCCACAGATAATGCCCTTCCATTTAATTTTATATTACAGACATCACAGCATCAATCAGGCGGTTGTAAACTGGTAGAGCTGCTATTCATTTTGTCTGTAAATCAGGAGTGTGTGGCACGACTGAAGTTACGCTTTTCATGTATGCATAAAATTAAACTCGGAGCCATTGGCAGTATCGTTAATATGCTGTGTTAAAGACAGATGTCTGGATTGACTAAACTCCGACCATAAATGAATAAACATTGTAATAAGGTTTCAGCTCTGACACTCCACTGAAGCCAGTGCAGGTAAAATAATTTATACCTGTTAGAGCTTTTTCAAGAGCCGAGGAGCGCACTGGCTATATTATTAAGTGCCTGCTGTTTACTTGCCAGTCTGCCCAAGAGACCCCTTGGAATGACCTTCTTCTCGGTACCATGCCAGCTGGTAGCCTGATTGTGTTGTGATTGTCTAGGTATGGACATCACCTAGACCTTGACATGAGAAGTGTTCCCTGTTTGCCTTTGGAAAGGCAGTTACAGTGAAATACAGAGCCAGGTAGGTGCCTTCAGCTGACTTCTGCCAGCTGAAGACTTGACTCACGTGCCCGAGGTTGCAGAATCTGAGCTGCGAGGTGGCAAATTCGGAACAGGCAAAGTGGTGGCAGCTTTCCAGGCAGGCTGGAGCAACGAGGCCATAAGCAGATTGCTCTTGTATGCTTGTGATGCCCTTGGCTGTTCTTGCTCATGGAAAGGGCTGACCCATCTCCACCCTTCCCGTGCAATTCATTAGAGGGAAGCTCCGGGTGTCTGCTCGGAGCATCGGTGTTGGCGGAGATTAATGGTGGTTGTGACAGAGCAGTGAGAGCGAGCCGGATTGATATAGATGAGTCTGGTATGAGCTTCTGTAACCGTCAGGGCAGAAGGCAAAACCTGCAAATTTTGCTGAGAAGTTCTCTTTTCTCTTGCTGAACTGTGTGATTCCCATCCATGTGTTTCCACTGCCCTGTCAGTGGGGAGAGTGAAACCGAAGGCCCTGACCTGAGCAGCATCTCTGGCCCTGGCGGCACCTGGCAAGATGTTCACAAACTGAACGTTGTGTGGTGCTGATAGCACCGAGAAAAATCAGGTTTAAATGAGAGTTGACCATGGGCTTGGGATGGATCAGGAATCCCAGGCGGGTGACCTGGCCGAACAGCTGTGGCCAGAAATGTGGCCAGGACCGGTGCCAGGAACTGAACAGAGTCTGCAAGGAAGCTGGGGAGCAGCCTCAGGATCCCGTGCCCTGTTGGCAGGGGCAGAGACCTTGGACAGGCTGAAGGAAAAGCGATGATCGGGGTATGGGCCTTTCACAAGTTTTGTGGGGTCTAGGCTCGGTCAGACTAAAAGCTGTATCTCCATCGGTGCCTGCGTGTAGGTGCAGGTGGTTGTTCAGTGATCCACCCACTCACCTGAGGCCACGCTTTGCCAGCCATCAGTATTTGTGAGAGTGGCACAGACCGTGAGTCCTCTGGGTGCTGCTACCCGCTGGCTGCAAGCCCCAGACACCATCTGTACCTGGGAGAGACTTTGGTGTGCTGCTGGAGAAAGACTGAAGATGCACCAGCGAGCTTTGGTGCCCTGGTGGGAAGGTGTCACCATCCAGGGGGCTGGATGGGGGCACCCAGCTTATGGGAGACACTGGGATCCCGCATCAGACTGGTAGGTTTTCTCCAAATAAAAGCTGCTCCTTCCCTGCAGGTTTCTGAAATGCCTTCCCTGGGCCAGCCCACACAGAAGGAAGAAATAGAGAGGTAGGATGGCAAATGCATCCTCAGATGTCCACAAGGTAGGCATCTACATCTGAGCTCATCCTTGAAACTCCCTTGCTGGTTTGTAGGAGAAAAAGGCATTTTTAGAGCGTGATTCATTGACCTATTTTAGACAGCTCCATAAGGACAAGATGAATCACCCTCATGGGTGCCTATTTCTCTCCATTCACGGAAGTTTTGGATGACTGGCGCAGATTAAGGCATTTACACTGTAAACCACGAAAAGGAGGTGTGATGAGCGTTGTGGGGGGGGGGGTCCTGTGGGGTCCCCAAGGCAGAAGAAGGTTGGAGTAGCCCCAAACCTGTGCCACAGCCCCACATCATCTGCAGAGGGGGGACAAGTAGGGTCCCCTCTGCTGTGTGTCTACCTGAATCCCCAGCCCAGTGGTGAATTGGGCTGTCGGCACTGCTGCTGGCATGGGGCCTGCTGCTTGTTTTAGCCTCTGTGTATCCCTCCAAGACACCAGGCCCGTCTGTCTGTCCCCACTCCTTCTTGGTGTGAGCTGAGCACCTGATGTGGCCAGGCTGTTCCCTGAGTGCTGGTTCTGCCACAGGTATTTGCAAAACCGGGCTGGAAATTAAACGCAGACTGCATTTCTGGTGAGTTCCTCCTGCTCGGTGCATCTGGGCAAGTTGGAGAGGTCTTAAAAATGTTTTTCCTTGGGCATTTTGGTGCTTCCAGCCCCTGCCAGTGCACAGAATGAAAGCGGATGAGGTATTTATGGGTAGAGCCGCCCTCCCTCCTCCGAGGTTGGGTTCAAGTCCTGCCTGAATGTTCATATTAATCAAGCACTAGCTGCACACATAACACCTACCACCTTCCACAGGAGAAACATGAATTCATTAGTAGGAAATGTTAACAACTGAGGGAGTATTGTTTTTGCACTGAACAGCGACCAAAACAGAAAATAACAGAGATGTTATAATTTAGCCTTGGCAACAGGGATTATAGTTCTGGCCCTTCTCGTGCCCATGAAGCCATTCCAGCACAGCCCTATCATCCAGCCCTTTGCCCAGCAGGGTTCCTTTTACTTTTACTCTTAAATAATAACCTTTGCAATATCTCCCCAGTTTGGCAGGTCAAGAAAGGTTTTTTTTTTTTTTTTTTTACAACAGCTTTCTTACTGCTACAGCCTTGGCACAAGGAAAAGACAGGAAATTGGTTTTAGAGGCTGGTTTTGATGGACAACATGTCCTGGACAGGGATGATTTTTTTTTTTTTGTGCAGTCAGTTGCTGGAGCTGAGCCGTGTTTCTGTCACTGCTGTTTCATGCAATATTTTGTCAATCCGAGGAAATAAAAGCGGCACTTCTGTGTGCAGCACTGCCGCCCAGCAGACCCAGTACCCCTGCAGAAATTCTGGGACTATTCAGGCCCATTTGCAATGAAGTTATGGGGTTTCTTCCAGCAAATCAGTGGGTTTCGTTCTCGATGGCAAAATTGTGAAGAAGGCAGCAGATCCAGAAAGCACCAAGCAAGGCCAACCCAACCCCAGCTGGAGGTCTCCATCCATTGTGCAGGTGAATCTGGCTCCAGAGCAGTGTGTCAAGGACCAGCCTGTGCCCAGGCTCTCTGCCACTAAATGCAGAGTGAAAGGGCATTCCCCAGGCTTAATCAAGGCAAGATTTTAAAAGCTGGTTTCATCGGAGGTACGGAGCCAGTATGTCTGAGACGGTTCCTCCTCTCCCCCTCCTGTGCCTGCCCCAGTCCTCACATTTCCTGCAAGTCCTGAAGCTGGTGGAAACCCTGGGTAAGCAGCCAAAGAGCAGAACAAAACACAGTGAAAACTGCCTCCTGCCTTTTATGGTGATTATAAAACAAATATTGCACCCACGAAGGAAAAGGAAGCGACAAGGCCCTTTGCTGCACGATTTGGAGAAATAACACTTAATACAGCGCTGCCAACCAATGTGCTGGCTGAGGCTGCTCACAGGTGTGAATTTGGGAAATTGGTGGCAGGGCACATTAGTTCAGTCGTATTTCATTATGTGGGTTTTGCCAAGACAGGGCTTTTCGCTCTGTCTTTCACCATCAGGTCACTGTGCAACGTGGTGGGAGGAAGAAGCTCTGAACAGGATGGGGCTGCCTTGGTCACACATGCCCAGGGATGCCCCACAAAGACTTGGCAGAGGCAAGAGAAAATAAGGGAAAATTGGGCATTTCTTGGCAAAGCAAAGCACGCTGAACTTGCTGCCCTTCTGCTTTTTATTGTTCCCATAACATCTTTATGGAGAACAGTGAAAACTGAAAAAGTTGCATGTTATCCAGTTGTATCTTATTCCTGCTGAGATATTTTGATGGAAAACCTTTATCCTTTGCCTTGTGCACAGCTTTTTTCTTTGCTTGTTTCCTCTGTTTAGCTGATGACATTTTGAAAATGTTTCCTTCTCTCAAACCTATTTTCTTTGGCTGGTCACCCAAACCTCTCCTCCTCTTCAACCTTGCCAAAAAATCAGCTGGAAATATTAATTTTTCATTCTTTAGAGGTTTTCATGTTACAGGATTGAGAAAAAGTAGGGGAAAAAATAGAGCCAAATTTGTCCACCCTACCTACTATGCCCTTCACAGTACCTCAGATGGCAAATATTCTCATTAAATCCCATGGGATGATTAACCTGGCTAACATGAGAGATAGTGGCCAAGTTGAATCCATAAAGGCTGGACCTGCCTCATGGTTTGTGCCCACAATTATTCTGAAGCAAAACTTATTCCATTCTTTGAGCAAATTACAACAGATTATCTGTGCTAACAGTTGATTACCAAGAAAAGGCTTCCACAATTTGGTCCTATTTTAGGTAGTTGCATTGGTAAAGAGCTGTGTACAAGTCTGATATTTTTCACTTATTCCAGTAAAACTCTGCCCAAATATACTTCACTGGGACTTTGGTCTGATTTATTTTTTTTAAATATATAGTTGCTTTTTAACTAGCAATGAAAGCTACAGTCCATTAAGGATGATTGTTGTGTGAGTTCAGCATCTCAAGAGCTATTAATGCTGAAGCACAGTATGGGCAAGGGTGTAAACAATAATCATTGGTGGTATTTTTCTGGCAGAAATCCCAAGAAGCTTATAATAAAGACAAGATTTTAAAAAGCTTTCGAGTAAATCAATTTTCATTCTTTCTCAGTGTTCCTGACTTAAGTGAAATGAAGCCTAATTTGGGCCAAATCTGTGATGCTGGGCTTGAAACATGCTTTGCAGCTGGGGTCACTGCACCCTGCTTTGCACTTCCTCTGGGTGAACATCAAAGCCTGGGGCTGGAGAGCAGGGGCCAGCAGCCAGCTGCTGAGGTCAGACCAAGATGGGGCTGTGCCTGCATGGGGAGGAAACATCTCACTGCCCAGCCCCTGCAAACAGCTCTCCAGGCACCAGAGGGTTTCTGCTCCACGAAAGCTCACCCCATCACTTCAGAAGTGCTTCATGCGATAGCAGTGGCTAGATGAAAGGCACTGGTATTTCTACAGCAGAATACAGGCAATTACCTTTATAAGTGTATATGCTCATATAAATGTATTTTCTCTGCTCAAATACACAGCTGGGGCATTCATCAGAGACCTTCCTGTAGTCAAAAGACTCCTTACAGCAGTGACAGGAGGAGCTGAAGATGCTCCCATGGTGGGTCTGGCATTCAGGCCTCCTCACCAGCACACTGAGCTGCCCTGTCCACCCCTATGAAAATCTTCTCATTAAAGCAAGGGGCAGCTAATAATAAGCTGATTTAGCAATTAGCATAATATGAAGGGAAATGTGGGTGTCCCTATTCCAGAACAATTCTAAGCAAGGGAAAAAATCCCAGCTTTAATTCCAGTAAGATTAATTTTGCATTTTAATTAGAAAGATGAAGGAAAAAAATGGAGCAAGTATGGATTTCATCAGTAGCTTATAAAGCATTGTAGAAATTTGGCTTATAATGGATTTCTTCCTTCTTGTTGGCAACAGCTATGGGGAAGCATTCAAAAGGAAAGAGTTCAGCATCTTCTCATGAGACACACACATGCTGCGCTTCCAGCTGCCCACAGACATTTTTGAACAGAAAAATTCACCCTAGCAGAGATCAGCCCAAGGAACCTCAGAGCAAGTCCAGGCAGGTGGTTTTCCCTGCTCCTCTGAGGCCTGTAAAGCCCATTTTGCAAACAGATGGGAAAGGAATTCTCTGGAAGTCATGCAACTATACCTTTGACAGCAAATACTTTGTGGGTAAACTCAGACCTTTTGGCTTGTGCTGGGCAGCATCTCCCACCACAGGGCTCTGCTGGAGGACAAGCACTTGCAGGCTGTACAGCAGAAATGATAATCCTTGGAAAGTGAAGGCTCTTCCACAATCTTGAATTCATTACTACCTTAACTGTTGGCCAAAAGCCTTGCCAGGGATCTCCAAAGGCTCCTTCTCCCAGTTCCCACCAGTCCTGCATTCCCCCACCCCTTTACTGAATTCTGCTCACTTCCCTCTTGAAAGAACTGCCTCCTTCCTCATTTTCCTTCCCCTTGCTGCCACCTTTTCCTTTCACCTTCAGGACATCAGTAAGAGGAGCATGGGCAGCAGGGCAGGGCTCGGTGCTGGGGTCCATCCTGCAAGCCCCTGGCTGCCTGCAGCCTTCCAGCAGGGCTCATTGCAGAGATGATCCTCAGGGATTTCTGTGCCGTGTTCCAGTGAGTCGTTACTGAGCATATGAAAACAGCAATTTTTCTGGAGACTATAGCTTGGTGAAATATGAGATGATTTTCCCAGGGACAGCACAAAGCACATCCATGACATAAGTGTCATCCCTTGCCAGATTCCAATAAAAAGAATGTAGCTTGCTTTATAGATCTGTCAGAATTCAGTCAACTTCTGAGGATAAACTCTAGTGGAAGAACGCATTAATTTCTAAAATATAATGTATTTATTGTAAAATAAGAGATTTATTTGGAGGGATAAGAACCTGACCAAGACTTTCGGAAAATATTGTTAATAACTCCCTCCTGTAGATTATCACAGTTTAAGTAATGTAGATTAAAAGATTATTATTTGAGTTTTCAAGTATCAATTATGCGCCTATTGGAATTAATCTGTTGAATTACAATTTCTACTCATTCTGCTGCATTTTAGAAAAACAATTCTTGTTCTTTTCGTACAAAGAAAGTCATTTATGATTTGCAACTGCTAAATCTTGGGATTTTAGTTATTTCCCCCCCACACCTTTTGAAGGCAAAGCTCAGCTCAGTTTTTATTTTAGCTGCTGCTGCCTTCTCATCAAGGTGGTTAGTTAATGGGTAGGGAATCCCTGATCCACTCAGGGAGTCCTGCAATTAATGTTGCCATGTCAAAAGGAGGTTGCCTATGGCAACCTTTTCATTTGCTTGAGTGCTTTTATGTGGGTTAATGATGAAGTACTGTCAAGGTGTATGTAGGATGCAAAAGCACTATCTGTTATAATGCAGCATAATTAAAAGTCATTTCTTCTCTCAAAAACAGCTAGTAATCTTGCATCTGAAGAAAATAGTGATGAAGCTGCTTGGCAGATCCCTGACCTCCTCTTCCTTTATTCATGTCAGTGCCTTGCAGGAGGATCCTCAGTACCAGGTGCTGTGCCAGCACTGACAAGTCTGAAGGAGAAGATATTTCTGATTAAAAACCTGTCTGAATGGAAACCCTGGAAAATAACCTATGGAGTACCACTGCGATCAGTTCTCCGCATGTGCACTCTGCTCCGAAATACTTACATTGATCTCCTCACATCATTGACATAAAGGAAAATTAAAGGTCATGAGCTCTTCCCCATGCAGAGCCAAGGAGGTGCCCCGGCCCTTGGGCAGTGGCTCAGCACCGAGGGGCTGGGCAGTCCCAATGTTTCTGCAGTGCTCTGGTCAGCATGGATTGCACCCACGTCCTCGTGCTGTAGCATTTGGCTTGCACAGCAGGGAGCTGTGTGTGGGGTTGCTCCTCTGGCTCAACATGCATCTTGCTGTGATGCAGGTGATGGAAGCTCTGAGACATTTGGTCCCTTCTGAGCTGCTGGCTGTGCCAAAGTCCCTGCTGAGCATCCAGGTAAGGGAGATAGGCTTGGCAAACCCCACATGGCTCTGTGGCTTTGGAGAAACTGTGACATTGAGCACAGTGTTAGTCAAGGCTTCAGGCAGTGACAGGTGTTTCCAATAGGCAGCCTCCCTTTACATCAGAGACAACAACACTGAAGGATGAATCCAGAAAAAAAGCATTATTGGCAGAAAAAACATCCCAGCATTCTGATGTGGAAAAAAACACAAATGATGCAGGTGTGACTGCTTCCCCTGCCTACAGGGAACATAGGGTAACATTTCCTTTAATTAAAATATACCTGCTTCGCAAAGCTAATCTTCTTTTAATAAACAAAACTCAGCACCCTCTCCAGCAACCTCTGCACACAGTATTAATTAAACATGGCATCCCTTTGACAATGCATCAAGCTGGCAGCAGGAGGCAAAGCATGTCTTGGCAGTGCCTGAAAAGGCCAACAGCGAGCCCAGTTTCCCAGTTGCCACCATGTCCAGCATCTTCCCTTTTATTTTTCTTCCAGTCTTTTTGAAGTTCTGCTGCGATGTCATTTACAAAAAAAATGTTCAGAGAAAAAAAACTAACCTGTGGCTGCTACTTAATTTTCTAGTGATGTGAACAAGACAGCGGTGATCGGTTAGCCCTTGTATCACTGTTATTGCTTTCCCACCAAGAAAATACCCTTCATCTCTGTGGCTTTCCAGGAAAGGAAGAAATTATTCCTTCTCCTCCAGCTCCCTGTCTCCCCTGAGAAGATCATTCATCTCCCAGCTTAGAGGAAACCTCCTCCAAAACCCCACTTGCATAAAAATTGTGGAGTTTGTCTCTCTCTAAAGACTTTAGCTAAAACTGGCTGAAACCAATGGAAAACTCCCTCGATGCTGAAAACTGAATTCAGAACAGGAGGCTGAATACACAAAGATTTACCAAGGGCTGGCTCTCTCATAGTATCAGAGTATACAGACAGCAAACCACTAACATCCTTCAGCAACAGCATGCAGAAATGAAGGACAAACTTTAGAAATTGATATCAATCAAATACTCATTCCTTTAATAGGTATAAATAAATGTGTCGCTAGCCAGAGTGTTGGAATTTAATAATACAACGCAACATACTGAAACTGAACAGCTGCCAAGCCCCGTGGCACATCTGAGCATTGTACCTACAGCACCTCTTGCACTGGGATCACCACAGGTCTCCGGAGGATATATATACACATACTTTTAAATAGCATGTTGTTACACAGAATTTTGGTACATTCAGATTGGGAATTTGCAACTCCACATGCTGTTCAAAGGTATTTTCACTATAGTAAAAAAAAATACTTGGGTATCTCACACCCTTCCCCACAGTGACATTTGTTTGCAGAAGAACATCAGCGGGTGCTGGGAAAGCAGCCTTGCAACACACAGCCACAAGACAAGCCCTTGGGTTGCCTTCAGTTATTTTTTTTCTTTCCTTGCCACTGCAGAGAGGCAGTGAAGGACCCAGTGAAGCAGAGCCACCTGTGACACCACAGGATTTCATCTCACCCAGTCATGGTCTCAGTAAAAGGCCACGCTCTGATGGATGCAAAGCCATGGTCAGTGATCTCAAGTACACTTGGAAAGCAGCACACACACTGAGTCCTCTTTGTTGACACGCTCAAAGCTTTTTTTTTCCCCCCAGTAATATTAAAAACTCTAAATTCCTCAGCTTTATGGAAACCAAAATTAAATTGTTTTCATAATCATTATAGACATCAGCCACGCATAAAGATGAAAAAGGACCCATTGAAGCTAGAGGTTGTCAAATAAATACACTGAACCTTTTACAATACAGAGGCTCTTCGAGTCAGCAAACCTTTAAACACCAGTTGCCACGCAACACCAGTAACATCAGATGATGAACAGCTCAGCAATGCGCACTGAATGTGGTAAATACAGGGTTTCAGTATTTATGTATCACTATTTATTAGGGTATTTCTTTATGCTGTTGACAGCCCCTGATAAAACAAGGACAGGGATGCTATTAAAATCAGGTCTGTTCCTGCAAGGGAAGATTGATCGGGGCTGCTCAGACATAGCATAAGCTATATGGTACAGCATATGGTCCCTATAGGTCTTAAGGTTGCCAGAAAATGAGAAATCGTCCCAGCCAGCAGCCATCTGCCTGGAGTAAAATGTGTTTTCACAGGGTGAATAATTAAGCCAAGATACATCTTCCACATCACAAAACAGAGGGCAGATCCGCATAATTTTACATAAAACTGACAAAAATCCTTGGCTAGGGGGTGGGAAAAACATCAGGTTCCTTATCAGCAGGCAGGTAAGTGGATTTGGGGTGGGTGGTGCTTATTTCACTTCAAACTTGCTTTTCCAGCAGTGAAGCTGTTCTGGTTTTAGTGAGGTTACCTGGGGGCAGAAATAGGGCCCTTTCCATCTTTTAAAGGCATCCCTCTGAAGACAGCAGTTGCAGAAATGATGATTAGAGCACAGTAAGGCAACAGCTTTTTCTGCCAAATTTACTTTCCCCTGTAGTCCGTTTTAGAAACTGTAATTTTCAGAAACTCAGCTTTTTGGGGGAAATTCTCATTAACCTGTGGTAGATCTGTCAAAAACCTCATAAATGAGTAAAGGCATGAACCTCCCTGGTTATGACACAGTGAGGACTCTGGGGCATTCAAGTCCTCAAACTGAGGAAGCCATACCCCAAAACTGCAGTGCTTTTGGGGTGTGTTGTCTGGGATTTTATGTACTGGAAAATAAATCCATTCTAATTATGGGAGGAGGAAAATGAAGAGAAGCTTTTAAAGACTTTCTTTGATTAGGAAAGAAATAGTGGAAGGGACCGAAAGAGTTATAGTATGAAGCGAGTATATCTGCATTTGTAGAAAATCTGCACATACGGAGATAACAGCCCAATTTTACATTTGAGAGGCAACAGCATTCTATAAATATTGAAATATGATGATGTTGAGCAACTTGTGCCTGGCAAGTCCTGGTTTCTTCTCCCATTTGGCTTTCTGCTTGTGCTGGATCATCTCCCCCGCCAGCCAAGGGATGCAGCACGGTCCCAGCCCAGAGCCTCCCGTGCTGGGGTCCTCTGGCTCCTAACCCAAGGGCATCCCTCGTGCCTCCCTTCTGCTCAGTGAAGAGGTATTTGGTAGAAGGTCAGTTCGGTTTCGTGAAACCAAGTGGCATTTGCTTAAAGGAAAAAGAAAATCTATCATCTTTAAATAAGCTGTGAGGCTCAATGCTGCAGGACCAATACATTAAGAACAGTGATAAAACCCGCACCAGGCTGGGCAGAGCAGAACGGGAGGACTAAT
This sequence comes from Anser brachyrhynchus, assembly GCF_964034855.1. NCBI lineage: Eukaryota > Metazoa > Chordata > Aves > Anseriformes > Anatidae > Anser > Anser brachyrhynchus. The sequence continues at coordinate 15,741,112 of NC_137733.1, forward strand.
AACTAAGCCCTCAGGGGGATCTCCACACATGTGCACAGGCCGCACAAACTGCAAAGGGCAGGGGCTGCACAGGGAAAGCCAGCTTCATCTACCCTTTCTTGCTGCATCTAGTCCTGCAGGTTGGCTGTCTTTTTCCATTGGGCCTACTGTGGAGATAAATTTCCAGAACAGCTCTTTCTGATCACAGAAAATTGTCCTCTGTGAAGTATAAGCACAGATCTTAGATCCTGAGTTCTGAGCTACCCAGGGCTTTTCACAAAAGCAAAAAAATGCTGGGTGGTGTGATGCAGCCTAATGGACTATTTATGCAAACATTTCTTTTATTTTTTTTGCTATCTACCATTTTATGCTCAATGGTGTTCTGCACAGGGATTCCAGCAGGTCTGAAATGCAAGGGAAAACTGGCACTAGGCTGGCATATTTTGACACAGCACAGTTGGTGGAATGGGGGCAAAACATATTTGGCTGTTTCTGCCTATTAGTGCTTGTGGCTGGCCCATGGCATACTGATGAGAGCATTTCCAAGAGCTTTCGTATGCACAGATGTGATAAGATGTTAATTTTTCAGAATTTCCACAGCTGGGTTTGCTGCACAGAGGAACAAGGAAAACAAATCTCTTTTTGAAAACAAAAGCCCAGGGACTTTCAGGTGACATAGATGGGACCAAGCTCTGCAGCAGCTGAACTTGGACACTCAAAGCCCCCTTAAAAGTCAATTCAGGGACCCTGCTTGGCTACTCCAGGGGTCACAGGGGCTCTGAGGGTGTCATCACAGGTTGCAGCTGAAAGCCAGGACAAAGGCAATGCTCTGTGTTCCTATTCCTCAATAAAAGGACTCCTGCATAGAAAGCCTTTTATTTATGGCTTAGTTATTATGAAGACAGTTTTTCTCCATTTCAATTTGTTGGTGCCCACAGAGCCACACAGCACGATCCTCAGTGGACAACCAGGAGCAAGACGGCTTTATTACACCAGGCACACGCAGCCCCTACTAGAGCAGGGCATGATCAGGCAGCCCTAAATCACAGCAGAGGAAGCAGCTTTATTTCCAGTTCACCACTTGATCATTAAGAGCTGCTTCCCCAATTTGTTTGCTTTCCATCTCATGGCCGAGGTATTTAAACTCTACAGTTTTGACCCCCCCTTTCTGTCCTTTCTCACAAGGCCAGCTCTTTTTATGCCCTCTTAAATCATCTTTCAGTTTGAAACACCATTGCTGTTCATTTGAGCCAGGATCTTAGATAAGACGATTTTCTAAAACATATATTGCCAATATATCGCCTAGATACGTATCCACTCTGTGGGGTGAGTCATCTCCCTGTAAGACTTCCCTTCATCCCTTCCATTTCACTTTGTTCCTTCATCTGTATACAAGGCTGCCTATACATGGTTGTTTTTTTTTTCCAATCCATTTTTTCTATTTTATTCTCTGACAGCAATAATAACTCTTAGCACAATTAAGACAAAGTCTGGTGTACCAACCAGTTCATGTTAACTGTCTTTTCTGGTTGGCTTCATTACACAGAATGCTTCTTGCTCTGGAAGGTCATTTGAATACCTCCTGGCAGTTACTCAGTTGAATATTGATCTCAGCATCATTCTGCACTTGTGAGCCTGTCCAATGCTATCTGCTAGCTTCATGTTAGTACACAGCATTGAAAAACAGCAAACAGCTTTCAGTATTATATCCTTAACTAGAAGGAGGAAATTAGAAGAGGTGCTAGTTCTTAGAAGGTTTCTGAAGTACAACTCCCTTCTTCAGGTGTTTATTTACTCCCTGGCCTTACCATTAAATCCCTTTTCATCCACTCTCCCAAATGAGTAGATAGATGCACCTACAGACAGCTGTTCAACAGGTAAAATGCTTTCATACTCTTCCATTACTGGGAACTACAGAAAAGCTGGTGGTCAGACACAGGTAGCAGAACCCCCTGTTCACCCACACAAAGCAGCAGCATTACACCCCTGGGGTCTCCTTGGGCATCTCCTGTCTCTTTCTCTCTAAGAAGCCACCTTCAGGAAGGATTCAACAGCTCTGTCCTGGACTATGCTGCTTGAAGTAAGTAGCTCCAGACACACTAGAGCTTTGTCCACCACACTCCTCTCCTTGCACAGAGCTTAATGGAGAAAAGATTGGTTACCAAAGACCAGGCCAACTAATCTAAATTTGTGCCCCTCAATAGCAGAAAACAAAGCAACCCAAGCAATCCACCATAAACCTTTCACAACTTTCCTCTTAGACCTTACCTCCTTGCTGTCTTCTAATGTAATCTGGAAGCAGAAATCAAAGCCCAAACCTTCCTGCTGCTACCCTGGAGGACAGGAGAATGCTAATTATCATTCTTGCAGGCTAAAGAGAAATACCTCCTAAGCCTCTTCTTTTATACGAGAGAGACCTGGAGACACTCCAAGCTACTAACCAGGGGCACCTGGCAGGGCAGGAGTGTCCTGGGTCTGGTTACACCTGGGTGGGTTGGGTGAGATATGGGACAGTCTTGGCTGATTGGGTCAATTAGCTCAAAAATGTGACTTACAGCACAGCAGAAGCTTCAAGATAACCCTGGAAATGGGACTGAGAGCTGTTAGCTGATTTTTGGGGATACAGGAGTGTATGGGTGTTATGCAGAAATATGCTACTTTGCATCTGTAAATATACCTGATTTGTTTCATCTGCTTCTCCTGATGGAGGAAAAAACCCAGGCAGGCCCCATGGCTGGCTGAGTGCCTGAGCTCGAGTGACAACAATCCTGTCAGTTAGTTTGAAAGGGGGATGCTGCCCCTTGCTTTGCCCTCCGCAATGATCTTTGGCTACATAAGTCAGCCTAAAAGAAGCAGCTGAACGGTTTGGAGTATGAAGAAGGCATCTGGCGAAAGGCAATAATAAAGAGTGACGTGGGTCCTGGAAACTGCTGGCCTCTGAGCTGCAGGTTTGGCTGTGCCCCTTGTGCAGAGGACACGTGGCTCCATGCCCTGCTTCAGCCTGGGGTCTTGCCTCATTTACAGCGAGAGGTGGGCAGGAGAAACCAGGCTGCTGTGCACAAAGGCTGATGAGACTGGGACTTCTGCTCAGCGGGGTAAAACCATTGCTGCATGCAGGGGACTAGCATGCCGGGTCAGAGGACCGCAGGGGGAAGACAAATGAAAGGTGCCTGGAGAAGTGGCGATGCTGTGCTGGGCCACGCCAGGAGCAGGAGTGCTCTGATTTCTGCAGATGCTCCCTGCCAATTAAGACGCAGCCCACTTGCAAAATGTGCAGATTTTACACTTGCAAGTCAAACACAGTCAAGGGGATTCTCTTTTTATTGCGCATATAACGCACGTACAGGAATCCTCCGGTGGAATATTTAAATGGTAATCCATCCCCGAGCATTTTAAAGGAGTAGCTTTCCTTCAGCATCGAGTAAATGGCAAAGAACTGTCGGAGGAGGAAAGGAAATAAAAATCACTCCTGCAGCGGCGATGGTGTTTTTCTGCACGTGGCAGCCTTGTGAGAGCCCTTTGGGCTGGGGGCCCCCCTTCATCCTCAGACACCCAGGGGCACAGAGGGAGGCGGGGGTGGCGGAGGGGATGAGGGGTAAACAGCGAGAGGAGAGGAGGTCGGATCTGGAGCCGTGAGACAGAGACAGCAACGTGACTGAGAGTGGGCGAGACACCACCGAGGGAGATGCTGGTGAGGTCAGCCTGGGAATCCTCGGCTGTAGCCGGCCGGTTTCTATAGAAACACAGAGCCGGGGTTTAATGCATTAAATGGACAAGTTTTAATGTCGGCGCTTAATAAAAAAAAAAACAATAGAAATACAGTGAGGGAATCCTTATCACACGTGCGCCCCACGGTTTCCCTCTACTGTGTCAGCAGTCTGCTCCAGCACGCTTGCAGGAAAATTGTAGAAAATAAAAATCTTCAGCAATGACTCAAAACAGTGACTATGTCTTCCTGCTAGGCAGTGGGCTTATTCTTAAAAAGTCAGCTCATATTTTTTCTGTATAATTTCACCACGGCATTCTTTATTTCTAGTCCTGGCGGTACTCGCCCTGCCCAGGGAGCCACATCAGGACTGAACCTGCTTCTGAGCTGATGAAATCTGAGCAGGTGGCACCAGCCCTGAGCTGGCCACAGGGACCAGGCACCTCTGCAGGGAGCCTGGTCAGAAAACAGACCTTTGATCCACCAGCTCCTACCCAGGAAGAGTTGTGCTTCTGCAGGATGTGGCACCAGGTAATTGGAGGTACCCAGGCAGGAACTAACTCAACAGGCGATGCTGTTGCAGACCCCATTTGGGGGCATATATCAGAACTGCAGGATGGAGGAACCGGAAAACTTGCCCCTTGACTGCTTGCGATGTCTCTATTTCTGCTGACACAGATGTTAAGCCTTCCGAGAGGTCAGCCAAGCACACTTTGCAAGCACTAAAATGACTTAAAAGAAATACAGAGGGTTTGGTTTTGTTTTTCTTTAAACCCCAGTGAGACAGCAGCTGCTCTGATGTAACTGGCCCTATCATCTTCCGCAAAGAAGTGAAAATTAGAGATAGGAAGGTATGAAATGCAATTGTCTTGCCTTAGCAATAGGAGGCTGCTTCAGCAAAAGGGAGCAGGCGCCCTCCTTAAGCGTGTCGGTGATGTGAGCGCTGCCAGAGCCCCGCAGCAGGGGCCCAGCTCAGTGTGGCTCCTGGGGACCACTCCTTGGTGCCACCCACCTACCCCTTTTTTCTCCATCATTGTGGGCCAGCACGGGAGGTTGCAGCCCCAAACTGCTGCTTCCCAAAGGTGGAGAGGAGATGAGACTAGCCAGAGTCTCACCATCCCACCCCCCAAAAATAAGGGGCTTGCACACACATTTACTTTGATTCATCTTGGTGATCAGTCCCCTTTGGCCCAGGGCATGTCAGCAGCGTTTGCAGAATGCTGAATTTCCCCCGGGCAGCGTTTGCTTTTGGGTAATCCTCACAAAGCTGTGCTGTGACCCAGGCCCTCCAACACACTGCAACAGCAAAGGGGCCGGAGCTCACAGACGGTGTCACTGAGGTGCTGGGCACTGAGGTCCCCTCCCAGCACTGAACAAGTGTGGGCTGGGAAGCCTGAACTCCACCATTAAATCTGCTTCCCGTCCACGGAGGGAATAAAAATGGGGCTAAATGGCTTTAAAGCAAGACATCTCTGCTAAATTACAGCATCTCTGCGATTCTCCAGGAAACAATCGAGGCATGTAACGAGCTGTTGCCAGACAGCAAATCCCATCACCTGGGAGTTTGTGGATATTACAAAAATCAAGCCTGGGCAAGTGCCTTTCATAGAGGTGTCTGTGCTGGGGAGGAGGAAGAGGAGGAGGAGGAGCTGGCTCCTGGGGCTGGGGGGCACCCCCACCACCCTCAGCTCCAGCTGCAGTTGGGTGCTCACTGCACTTGCCCATACCCTCACAGGGGATGTAAAACCATGGGGGCTTAAAAACCCAAAGCAAAACCATAGGATTTTTAACCGTGGTAATAGAAAAAGGTGGAGAGTCAAAAGTATCCTTGGGAATCAGTTACACAGCTGAACCCCCCAAACACACAGTGGCAGGTAAACACAGGAGCATGAAAGCTGCTTGAAGGAGGCCTCTTTTATTGTACAGATGATAATAAGAGCAAAATAAATCATCTTTCTTTTACCATAAAAGTGTTTTACACCATTCAATTAAAGCCTCTGAGATAAAATCATTTCTCCTGGGTGTTTTCCTTTGCTCTTCTCTTTCTCTCGGAAGTAATTTCAATATTTTACTATCTTAGTAATAAAAAATACATAATGGTTTGCCAGGCAGTGTTATTGCAGCAGCCTGCCTACTATATGAAGGAATTCAGAGCAGCCTTTTGCCTCGCTTTGCACTGCAGACAAACGTCTGCCCAGGTGCCAAGGATGGGAGCAGGGCATTTACTCAGGGCTGCACAAAGGCTCTGGGTAACCAGGAGGAGCCCAGCCAGGTGTCCGTCCCTGGGGGCTGTGGGTAAGGCAGAGCATTGCCATGCTCCCGTTTCTTCCCCCAAGTACAAAGAGAAAAGGGGAGGTGAGTCAACGCTTCTCTAAATATTAATAAGACGGTTCTGCCCAACTGTATCCTTTAAAACACTCTGTGCCTTAAGTGGTCCCAAGTGGAACAGTGTATCCTTCCCCTCGTGTTGTTTAAGAAGAGCAATAAATCTACAATTGCTTTATTACTCAATCCTACTAAAAAATGCATTAAGCCCTTCTGGCAAATTCTAGTTTTGTAAAACAATTACTCGATTCCGACGTTCGAAAGAGACAAAGTCAAACAAGACATTGCTGGATACTTTTCAGACCTCACGTGTTTCATTTTGGAACAGATCCTCCATCACTGAGCTCTGATGTCACTAGAAAGGAATTCCAAAAGTTAAAAAGAGGAAGGTAAATTTAGAGTAAATATCAGGAAAAAGGACTTCCAGGGAACTCTAGGTCCGCTCAAGAAAGAATAGCCTATGTCTCAGGAATGTGTATACATACACATCTATATATCTGAGTATAAAACTATGTAAAAATACTTTTTTTTTTTCTCACAACTTAAAAAAAACCTCTCTTCTGTTAGATTTAATGGTATTTTTCCTTCTTGTGCAAGAACAAAGGGATAAAAAGCCCCTTAGGGAAGAAACATCCCGTTATGTCTTGCAAAGGCCCCATTAATAAAGGATGAGTGAAGAGGAGGGCAGAAGATGCAGGAAACAGAAGCCGAGCTCTGAGCCTAATTAGACCGTTCTCCAAAATTTCTCAGGAGGCACTTGCGGAGGCTGAGGAGGTAAATATTTTATAAGGGGAGCTCCCTTTCTCTTCACGCTTCTCCTTGTGCCCTCTCCTGAACTAATTACTTGCTTTGTAGAGGGAAACACTGCTAATTTTAGCATTTAAAAGGGGCTAAAAGGGGCCCTGCGTGGAAAGCAAGGGATGTTCCCTGGACGGTAAAGGCATTTTGTCTGACAGCGGGGCTGCTGGTGGCTGCAAGAGGGGTCTGTGGGGTGACCTCTTGAGGAGGGGCTCTCCTGGTGGCTTGGGGGGGCCCCACATATCACCCACCTGGGGACAGGGCTGGGGACATGGCAGGGGGGATGACACTGTGCCATCCCTGTCCTCTGGTTCCCGCTGCTTGTCCCCTGGGCCACCCCCGTCCCAGCAGGGCAGAAGTGCCCCTGCGCCATCCCAGCCCGTGTCCACAGGGTGGGCAAAGAAGAGATTGAAGAAACGGCTGTGGGAGAATTGGAATTGTTCAGAGGGCAGCCAAAAAATAGGAGGGAAGGAAGAAATGGGAGAAGAAATACCCCAGCCTGTCAAATTATTGGAAATCCTTTTGCTCTAATCCTGAAAGCAAGGTTAAAGAAGTCCAGCAGGCACTCGCAGCTCTAACAGAGAGCACCTGGAGGCAGGCAGGATGCAGGACAGTGTCTGTATGTGGGAGCACTGGGGGCTTGGGCAGCTCCATCCCCGACCTGCCCACTGCCAGCGAGAGGAAGAGAAGGGGCTTACAGGCATCCAGCACAAAGAGCTGGCCGTAACTCAACATTTTGGCATCTTCCCTGGTGCCTCAGCATTCAGCTGCAGCTTCAAGGCCAAGGCCAGGCACATGTGGGCTCCTGCACGTGGCTGGAAAAAGCCTTTGTTTCCCTGAAAACTGCTGCCTGCGGGGCCCACACTCTGCTGGCTCCGGGGTCAGGAACTCCTCCATCGTCCCAGGGGGCTGAAGGTGTTGAAGCAGGGCTCTGGCAGCAGCAGAGCTGCTCCCCACTTCCCAACCTGACCCTGCATCCTGACAGGAGAGGGATGCTGCCACTGAGCCCAGCCTGACCATGACTGACCTTCCTTCCTTCCTTTCTTCCTTCCTCCCTCCCTCCCAGAAAGCCTGCTTCATCCCTGCCTGCATGCCCGGGTGCTTCTCTCAGTTCAACAGACTGGGGGGCTCATCTCCTCCCTGTCTGCACCGTACTTAATCCATCGCTTTTTAGGCTTTTCAGATATTTTACGTTCCTTTGCTGCCTCTCTGTTCCAGCTCACAGAATCCCAGCCCTGCGGATCCCAAGGAGTGGCAGGCGGTCCCTTCTCACTGGGTTTTTGTCCCTCTGCCAGGGCAGGTGCTTCCCCCCCTTAGCAACACGGCACTGGGGAAGCAAGCAGCATAAAAAGCAGCAATTGCAAGAAGCATACAACAATTTCCGTCCATTAAAAACGATTTTTTTTTTCCTTCTCTCTTAGAAAAGTTAAGAAAAGATGAAAGTGGGCAAATGAATCCACCAGTATGTGCCCTCCTTGCCTTTTGTTTGAGATTTTTGCTGCGGCCCTGTTCTGAAGCCTGACCGATCCAAAGCACTCTCCGTCTGAGATGTAACATTTCCCTCGACTCAGAAAATCCGCACTGATCTTTTAACAGGATTTCCCATGGGCTGGCTATAATGTGGATTAAATAAAATAAAAAAATATATATTTAAAAAAATCCACCCTGCTTTTTTTCCCTTTCAACTACAGGCACTTGCTCAGCACAGTGTGCTTATATGCTAGGGAGGAGATTTGGAAGCTGTGAGGTTGCAAAGCAGAGAAACGTTTTGATCTGCGAACACATGCTGAATCCCGGTAAACTCTTGTAAGTTTATGGTGCAGCTTTCTGCGCCTGACTGAAGGGCTGCCAGTGGAGGAGAAGACATTGCCCCCGACTGCAAAACACTTTGCTGATATAAATATGCACAGATTAGGAAGGAACAGCATTTTAGCAAGCTCTTCATGATCCTAGCATCTTATCTTTCCTGATTACGGATAACAACTCAGTGCTAGTAAGGGGGGGCATTTTCCCCTCCCTCCTTGTCCCCTTGGGTCTCCCCAGGGTTTAATCCCTGGCTGCTCCAGGACCCCAGGGCTCCCTGCAGCCCCCGCTGTGATGGGGGATGTGGGCAGGGCAGGATGAGGGCAGTGGGGCCCTTTCCCAGAGCCCTGAGCTGTCACCCACAACAGCATCGGAGACAGCAAGGCACTGGGACCAAACGCAGCAGCAGAAGCGAGCCTGGCACCTGGGGGTTCAAAATCCTCCCCCTCCTGCCCCCAAAACCCTTGCTTTGCCTGCTTTCCCCCAAAGCACAGCATGACAAACTTTTGCCTTTACCCCCGTGCATCAGTAGCGACAAAAAAACCCGACAGCGACAGCCAGACCTCTCCCCGAAGTGCTAATCCATGCATTACAATTACACTTCAGGCCAGATGAAAAGTTCATCACTGTAACGCAGCCATACTCATTATTCCCCCCCCCCCCCCCAAAAAAAAACCCTTTTCTTTTCTCTGCCCCTTCTTCCCCATCTCTCCCCTCCCTCTGTGCGTGTGTAAGAGAGAGAACAAGGAGGGTGAGGGCTTCTCCAGTCGCGTTTGCTTCCTTCCCTGCTCGAGACAACTAATGAGATCTGCGTGGGCGAATGTCTCCTGCACCGTGTCAGAGGAACCCTCACATGGATTGAGGCATGTGAGCGAGCACCGGGCTGCGCGTGTGTACGTGTGTGTGCACACGTCTGTGTGCTGGGCACGCTCAGGCCCGAGCGGGCCCCCCCAGCAGATGATGCACAGCCGCCCTCCCCTCCTGCAAAGGTTAAATCAATTCGTTATCCCTTTTATTAGGGTTCTGCACGCTGGATGGCTGTGCAGGGGGGGGGAGTGGGTTGGCTGTCCCCCTTCCTTGAGCTGTCTGAGGAGTGAACTTGAGAGGATTCAAGCTTTAACCCTCCTTGTTCCCCCACCCCAGCTCTCTACCGACACGCTGCCAGTCCTCCATCCTCCCCCCACAATAAAATGAGCAGCAGTGAGGAGCTCGTGCAATGCCTGAGCACCAGCGGTACCCAGCAAACAGGCTGGCAGCGACTTCCAGGCTCACAGAAATCCGTGCCCAACATCGAATTAAGCCAGGTGCTGTTTCTAGCTGCCTCTCAGCCCTCCCCTCCTAACCCTGGACGGGCTGCCAGGATGAGCTCCAGGATGAGCGTGGAAGAAGCTGGGCAGCTCTTCCTAGCCCGGAGGGAACGGGCACCCACATTTCTGCATGGGGGAACTCCGAGAGGATGTGTTGGCACGCTAACGATGCTGAATTTATCACATCGGGATAGCTTTCTCCTACTGACACTGGCAGCTTTAACCCACAGAAATAAGGGGTTCCTGGTCCCCCAGAAGGGAAGGAAAGTCTGAGCCCCCCCGGCTGTTCATTTTTACCCACGCTTAAATCAATCACGGGCCCAGATTGCTGGAGACAAGAGGATAGCTGCTTAGGGCTGATTGGGGTTTTTCTGTCATCATGATTTTGTTGTGGTTTTGGGGCTGAAAATTCAGCCTCTGCAGATCGCAAAATTTCTGTAGGATATTGCTACTTTTCTGGCACTTTTTAAAGTTCTCACCAGAAAAAAATAATACATATATATATAAAAATAAAAAGATGATTTCCACAGGGTCAAGTTAAAACTGAATCAAAGCCCTTGTTATTCAGTTTAGCCCAACACTCATTTGCTGCTTAGAGATCTCATAGACATCTTAATTCACCGGTCTCAAGGACTGTGAGTTCATGCATCCCTCCCAGCGCTGGGTATTAGCTGGTTATGAAATTTTCTGGATCCAGTCAGTAACTATTTCCTCAAACTAAGTTTTAGATTAAAAGCAAGAGTTAAAATTTTATACTCAATTACCTAAGAAACAGGACACCCAGCAAAAAATCCATTTACACAAACCTCCAGCGAATGCATCAGCTAAAAATAAGCTCATTTCCTGCAGTTAAATCTCATACCTGCTGCCGGAAACCTGAATCATGCTGCCAGCAAGATATCAATCTCACAACACAAACAGCACCTTTGACTTTTGAAAACTATTTGGGGATCAGTGGGTGGATCCTAATGGATTACATCGACTATCTTGGACAGACTGCGAACGAAAACCTAAGCAGCAAATCCAACCCGGCTGGATTATCTATCTGGGGTAAATCGGCAGGAATCCATGGGCTCCATGGAGCCTTGTTGATCTGTAGCAGCTGACTGATGTTTTCCCCAAGGAAGCCTTCAATTTCAGACAGTGTGAAAACAGCAGGCAGGTGTTAGCTGCGACGTGTGGTGCTAAGGGCTCTGCCCACACCAAGAGCTTGCTGGAGGTGGGATGCTTCTTTCCACCTCGATTTTTGGTCCATTCAGTTCAAGGAGAAATTAATCACTGAGAAGCCCTGTTGAACCTTTTAGGACACCACTTCTGATTTCAGTTTTATTCGTTGCCTTGCCACTTTTCCAGTCGCTTGCCTCCTTCTGGGCTGGTAGCACGCAAGGGCTTCAGGAGGAGACAGCTGCTCTCCCCTCGGCCATGTCTGGTTTGCTGCAGGTTTCCTTTCCTTCCACCACCATCCTGGCTGCAGCCAGCCTCGAGTTTGGAAATGACTGACATCAGGAGGACATTTGTGAGCCAATTAAAGCAATACCTTAGGGTATGCAGAGTCCACAGTGCTTTATTTGCCCTTCCAGACAACTTACCAGGTCTTCCCCTCTTCCTTGCAAGAGTTATTTTACAGATTTCTTCCCACTTATGCCCTGCTTTTGAAATCTTCATAATTTCCTCCCATCTCTCACATGGCCAAAGGCAAAGGCTTTTCGGTACTGAAACACAGCAGCAAAATACTGTGACTGTTGGACGTGCTGGCTTTGGATCACCAGTCCTGCAGCTCACAGACCCCAGTCACAGAAGCAGCAAGCTCCATTACAAACCTAGGTTGACATCTCGCTCCCCTCACGGCCGTGGGAGGGCCACCCACGAGCCTTCCTCTTCCCACGGCTGACACATTCAGCTCATCTCCAGTCTAAACCACGAGAGCAGATTATTCAACGTCATCGCTCTCTGCAAAGTTCTTCTCCCTTCCTGAGGGTGTTTACCCTCGATGTCTTCTGTTACAGCAATCACGCCTCCTGAGAGCTCGTTCAGGTAGGGAAAAGTCTCCTCCTGGCCCCCGCTGCCCCCCGTGCTGCTTCAGCCTGAGGCCCCATCCCAGGACTGACACAATTTCCTGCCAAGGACCCCCGCTCCCTCGTACAATGAAGCAACACCGCAGATATGAAACATTTGAGGAACACTTTTGCCTTTTATTTATCTCAGCTTGTTTATAAGCTGTCCTTTGCTTTGATCTTGGGTAGTGATTTCTATCGTCCTTTTCTGAGGAAGATGAATTTAAACAGGATATATGTGTGTGTGTGTGCGTGTAGCACTGAGATAGCCAAATAAATGATGAAAGGAAAATAAAGAGGCCAGAGCACAGCTTTTGAAGGATTCCCTCTGAGGCAGCCTCACCTCACCACTTGGCAGGCAGCTAGTCATTTTCTTTTTTTCTCAGTGGGACTAATTACACGGCAGGCGGAATTCAAGGAGTGCAATGTCACAACTTTTACCTGCAGCACGGCTCATCCGGGCCAACAAAACCCAGCTGAACATCCGCGTGTGTTGCTCAGCGCCTCGCAGCACGCTACCCAAGTGAGCATCACCCCCGAGCATCACCCCGTGTTCGCGTTACGCAGACAGCAGGAGCACTCTGATGGAGCAGAGGCGCAGGTGGAGGTTTGCTCCTCTTTTATTGCTCCATGTTCCCGGTATGCAGGTTGCAGGAGGCTGGATAGCTCGGGTCTGCCCACCCTGCAGCCCTTGCTAGCACTGTGTTCCTAGCATCCCAAAGGCGCTGGGCCACATTTGTGGGGTTCCCCATGGGAATTACCCAGGTGCCACGCACGGGGTCAGCGGCAGCTACACAAACACTGGGAGCACCTCAGGTCGCCTGCTCGGCCCCTCGCTACGCAGGGCACTCGCTGTTACCCACAGTTTACTTTCACACATAATTGCCCGCTGGTGAACTTCTCCTTGCCGTGGCAGACTGACTTACGCTGCTATGTGAAGCATTAATTAACAGCAATTTTGCCGTCATTCTAGCTCAAAGAGAGCAGCTCGCGAAGCGTTCACACATTCATGCGCCGCTTTTGCAGCCTGCGGAAAGGTGCCTGCCCGCTCCCCGTCTGAAGCTGCAGCCTACTTGCGCTGACCTTGCTAGCTCTGGGGACTTCGCTGGTGGCTTTTCTCACGTTCCCCGACTGGAAGGGCTGTTGGTCTGTTTTCACATCTTTCAGTATGTTTCTGCGCTAGTGCTTTTTTTTTTTTTTTTTTTTTTCTGCTTGGTTTCCCAAGGAAACAAGGCTTATGTGATTATCCTGTGTTTGTGTGTGTGCCTGGAAGAGAAAGAGGTTTATCTCCTTCTGATAACTTTTAAACCTGTTGGGTAATTGCACACACATTAGGCAGAAAGGTTAGAGATAGTATCTTCTGGAGATATTTTCATGCAAACAGCTGCACAGAGAGTAAAAAGTTAGCGTTTGTGTCCCTGCTGAGAGAGAGCCTCAACCAGTGAGAGCTCAACCCCACTGCAGACATCAGAGAATCCACATAAAATGACCCAGCTACACAAGGGAGGAGACTAATTGTCCTCTTGGCATCGTGTAAAAGGAAATGAAGCGTGTTAAGCATTTGTACAGTGACCATGTGCATAAATCATACATAAGAGGGGCAGAGCTAGGGAGAGAGCCACGCTGGGAGTCACGCAGCGCGGGGATCTGACCCAGAGGGCCAGACAGGGTCTGCCTATCGAAAAATCAGTCAGGAACCCAGGCTTTGAATCCCTAATTCCACTGAAAGTCTGGGTCCTTTGATAAACACAAAAATATGCCCTAGGGCCCCTGCAATTTGAAAATGAAAGCCTTCCCAAAGAATTCTTCTTTGTTGCACTCCTGATGCTGCCTCAGTGGCTCTCGGGAGCATCCTCAGGCAGAGTCACGGGGCTGCAATGCATTTTTTGAGGAGCTTCCAGGAAATCTGTAAGTCAAGGGATCTTCCCAGTCTGCTGCCTGCTCCTTCTCACGCGGGTCCTGGCTTTGATGTTTATGCATGCAGGTTGCTGGGATGTGAGGGCAGCAGGCAGCACAGTTTGCTCTCATGTGTAAAAGGAAAGGAAGAAAGCTCCAAAGGAGAGACAAAAGGGGTTTTCCTGCTCCGAGGTGGGAAGCTTCAGCAGACTGCACACAGCACAAGGAGACTTATTTCCTTGCTGATTTATTCTTGCGTTCTTAGGGCGTTTTATATAGGTTATATTTCAATACACACTGGGCACGCATCACACTGACTTCCCATCCGTGTGTTTATGAGATGGCGAAGGATCAGGGTGCGACCGGCCTGTGCAGAGGGCAGTGGCTCTGCCAAGCACTTCGCTCGCCCAACACACCCCACTGAGTCCAACAAATTCCCTCCGAGGCTGTGCTAATGTTCTCTGCCTAAGAGGGGATTAGGACAGTCTGCCTTGAACTTCACAGCCCCCTCCAGCCCTGCTCTCTCCTCCCTGGGCCCTGGCATTTGCAGCAAGGTACAAAATCACTGCCAGGTTCATCCCTTCTGGCTGTTCTTTTGCGGTAGCAGTGGCTTCTGTTGTTTAGCTATTATGGCCAAAAAGTTTATTTCCAACTATGCTCCTGGAGCTCCAGCAAACCCAGCCCTTAGGTTTGCTGCATCCGGACACAAATTCAGGGAATGTCAGCTTCTAAATACGCACAGCTCTGAGCAGCCTCGGCTTTTAGCCTTAGATGCAGGCAGGGAGAGCTGGGGATGCTCGGTGGGCAGGCGCAGGCTGAGTTCAGGCTTTTGGAACTGTTTCATCTGCCTGGCTCTCTACCACTGATTTTCCTGCTTTTTCCCTCTGTTTCATGTTCCCTCTTGTTAAACCAGATTCTTCTTTAACTTTTTTATTGTACCAGGAGGGAGTATTAATTCTAAGTCCACCAGCAGGGCAGTGATAACTAGCTAGAGGCCTCCATTCAAAGAAGCTTTGTGACTTTATTCCTGCCTTTCTCAGATGATCTCCAGGTACCAGCACCCTTTCCTCCTACATTGTCTAACAGATAAACATTTTGTAACCTCAGAGCAGTTAGTCTCAACCCCGGTTCAGCTTGGGAGATGGTTGCTTTTAGACTAACAAAACCTTTGCGTGCCCAAAAGCTTGTCCCACTTGCCACCGTGCAAGTATGCATATGGCCTAATAAATGATACTGCCTCTCTCTACAAACCTTGCTGCATTTTATCTTCATACATCCAACAATACCGTTTTTGCTGAGCTGCTGTTATCTTTTCTTTTTTTTTTTCTTTTAGCTCAGAGGGCAGGAGTTTGCATGCTTTGAATTTACCTGCCAGGTGGCTGCTGTGATGGATGGATTTCCACAGAGGTAAAGGCTGAGCCAAGAGGAGGGAGAGAAAAGCCCTGTGCAGCCTTCCTCAGCACACACGGGGAGACTGAGCTGTCTCTGCCATTAATCAGAAAGCTGTCAGCACCAACAGCAACTGCTCCAGAGAGCCACTTCTATTACAGAGGGGAGTAACGGTGCTGGGGAAGAGTGAGGCACAGGTAGGAAAGGCGCCTGCAAGGAACTCTGCAAATGCAGCAGCTCCCTGCTTCTCTTGAAAGTTAGGGGCTGGCTTCACCTTGTAATGAATAAAGAGGTGATTATAAAGGGACAGTTGCACTGGATTGTGCTGCTAATGTGCCCTGCACAGGCATGAAGATTTAACTCCAGTTGCCACACATCCTATTGTCCTAAGCGCTGAATTCCTGGGGGAAAACATGGAAAACTGGAACTTGAACTTCAGTGCCCACCTTTCTCAAGGTGATGGTAACAACTTCATGTGACCTGTACGCAAAAAGAGCTTCCTTGTGTCAGAATTCAGCCCTGGTGCTCACTGGGCTGCAGCAGGAGATGGTGTAAGAGAGCTCTGCACAGACAGCTGAATGTCTTTATTATGTTGGTAACACATCAGGATAAATTCTCCTCTAAGCTATACTAGCCTACCAGTCTGGCAGCAATAAAGTATTTATGCTCGCAAAATGCATAATTTACCCATACGGAGCATTTACAAGCCACACTGATTTCTCAGGAGTATATGCATATGTTCATCTAGGTACCCATGCCTATATATTTAGCTGCATTAAAAACGACGTACTTTGATTGCATCTGATTTGCTGAGTGATCGAGCTCTCTCGCATCTATGGCTCATCCTCATTACGTGCCACTCTCCCAATCTGCGTCATCTGCATTCTTTATTAGCAATGATTTTAGCTTTTCTTCCAGGTCATTGATACCAGTATTGACAAGGCTCTGATATGTGAAGGCATCCCTGCAGCCAGCACTGGGCACACCCCCACTTTGTGCTGCCTCTCTGTCGGTGATTATATCCAGAGATCTATCTGCATACGCTAACAAGGAGCTGCAGATGTTTTGCCAAAGATTTCAGGGGAGGTAAAACTCAGACCCATGTGAGTTGTCACAATTGGTTCCATAAATTGGATTGAATTGAGCTTTCTCTCAACTGCCAAGATTTTGCACTGGAAGTAAGGCAGAGCAGAAGGAAAGATTTCATCTAGTTTCATGGGAAATTTACTTCCTTCAGTGGAGTTTTGCTCTGCAGATGCAGTGGAAGAAATGCTTGTGTATAAGGAATGTAGTTCAGGCAATGGGCCTTTGCCCCCTCAGCACTCTCCCAGCTAAGAGCGTTACTCGTGTTATTGCCTCGAACATCTATAACCTGATGAGCAGAAATGTCTTTCCAGGTATCATGGAAAATGCATCAAACTATAT
This sequence comes from Anser brachyrhynchus, assembly GCF_964034855.1. Classification (NCBI taxonomy): domain Eukaryota; kingdom Metazoa; phylum Chordata; class Aves; order Anseriformes; family Anatidae; genus Anser; species Anser brachyrhynchus. The sequence goes on from NC_137733.1 coordinate 15,757,794, forward strand.
TTTATATTGTCCAGAGAAATAATTAATACAAGAATCAATTTGGCCTTGCATGTGCTTTGTCTTAGTAAATCATAGAGCCATTAACCTTGAGAAGGTCAATGCACTGTCCTTATTGAATTCAAGTGAAGCAACACTTAAAAGTAATATTTAGAAGCACAGTTTATTCACATATTATTAATACAGTATTGGCTCCTGGACCATAATGCCAAATTAGCCTTTTTCTTTCCCTTGCCACCTGCCCAGCATCACCATCCTCCTCTTCTCAGGGACCGTCAGGAATCTGGAAATGAGGTAAGATGAGTGCAGAAGTAGATAGGTTTTTATCTAGAAAAAGCCTGAGTGCTGCAGGTAATCGGGGGGCAGATGTACTGTCATAGTCCAGCACAGAGACAGACACATTTTGGTGGAAAGTAAATTTCTTCATCAAGGCTTACGAGCCTTATTGAAATCAGTAAGTTCTTGGATTATGCACTCAACATACGTTAGCATTATTAAGGCATAAATTGATGGTCCTTGTTCCCAAGTGATTTCAGTATCAGAAAAATCTTCTCATCTGGTTCTCTTTAATCAGCTGGCAGTGCTGGCTAACACCAAGATATGCTGAAAGAAAGCAACTCAGAGGAAATCCGAGACATCTTTGAGGAGAGTTTGCTGCGAAACAGAAGGTAAATGCGAAGGACGTCCTTCTCCTCCAAGGATCGAGCACCAATGCCTTCCTCTCCTGTAGGACACGAGTTCCAGAAGGACATTTTTGGAGTCAGAGCTGGACCCTTCTTCATCCCCATCCTATTTCCAAACAGCCCTTTCTTGGTTGTAGTCGGATCACCGCCTGGTATCCTCCTGTAACTGGCAGGATGGCTGGCACCGAATTCTCCAGCTACATTTTGTTATTCCCTGTACTAAGGACCTGTGCCTGCATGTCTTCTGTTCCCTGAAAAGGGGAATTGAGAGCTGCTTTTCATCACCCTTCCCAGATTCAGATGCAGCCATTTCACAGCCTGGAGGTGTTGTGGAGAGGTGACAGCAGCACGGTCCGAACTGCCGCAAAAACGTGGTCGTTTTGTATGCGTGGGCAAAGTCTCATGAGCTGAGGCTGTAGTTCAGGTTCTCGTACAAAGTAATTGCAGTCACAGGACAGGAGGGTGAGCTGCGGCTGCCTGCTCGCGTTGGCATGGCCTCTCCCGGAGGCTGTCTCACCCATCGAGGCTTTGGTCTCCGCACCCCCGAGGGATTTCTCCCATTTCCGATGGGAAGAGCTGAGTCTGCAAACTGCAAAGCTCTGAACGCCAGAGGGGAAGAAATTACTTTAGTGACATGAGGAGCTTTCCAAACGGCACCCCTTAAAAAACATCCCCTTCCAATTCTGACAAATACCCAAACTATAGTTTTTTCATGGTCTGAGAATAATAATAATAAAAAAAAGTTAAGTAAATAGTTTGGGGCTATAAAACCATTGTGTCTAAGTGATGTTAAAATGGGGTTCATTTTGATTTAGATGTTCCTGTCATATCATTTTTTTGTCCTACTTATTTTCAACTTATTTTGACCCCTAATGAAAACATTTTTTGCTTTAAAAATATAGATGTGCTTGTTTCAACAATTTCAATGCTTCCCCCTGAAGGAAATGGTTTTGAACTGAGAAATTTGTCAAATCAGCTCCCATCAACAATTTTGGCTTGAATAAATTGCACTTTCCTAAAGGGAAGGAAACCGCAGCAGCTAACATTTCATGAAAAAAAATAATAAAAAATCCTGACCAGTTCTTGATCTGGGGAACTTGAACTATCTTGGGGCATGAAAATGAGGGTTCGAGAGTGACCTGGTCAGGGGTTTCACAAAATGCAGTGAAAAGACTAGGTAAAATGAATGTAAAGAGGGATCTGGATGAAGACTCTCAAGTTCAGTGTGCCTTGGTCTCCCCAAGGAGGGCAATAAGTCCTAGCAGAGCTGGGCCCAGCTGGGACAGAGGATGTGGAAGACAGAGAATCCTCTGCAGGAGATGCTGTTAATGGGACAGAGCTCACGGACATCCATCAGCTCCCAGGTGGTGGAAGGGAAAAGCTGGAGAAAGCAGGGGCTCAAGACTCTACTCTAACTCAAAGCTGATATCTGAGCCTGGGAATTTTACATGCCCCCATGTGCCCCAGCTGCTTGGTTGGAGGCAGAGAGAGTCTTGAAGGATTTCTCTTTCTCCAGAAAATCCTGAGCTCTCATTTCATTCCAAGCAGAATGAAATCAGTCTGAAAGCCCTGAGTTCTTCAGAGACAAACGAGTTGTTCTGTGGCCAGCCCTGCTTCTTGCCCCATTTATGTTCAGCCAGCTGTGTGGAGAACAAATAAATATTCCAAGGCTGTGAGTCCCAGTGCCTGGCTTGCCCCGTGGGGCACAGAGCATCGCTGTCCTGCCCTGTCCCAGGGAGCTGCCCGCACAGCCCTGGGCTTTGCATCGTAAATACTCCGCTGAAGTGAGTCCACCCTTGACAAAGACATGAAAATGTTTTTACTAAGGAAAATCCAACTTGTGTTTGCTGTCACAGAGGAAAACTGCAAGCTAAGGCAAGATGTCACTGCTTTGTTATCAGGGCAGATAGGTGAAGCCGGCAGCAGCCTGTGTAGGGCTGGTCCCTGAGGACCCCCAGGACAAAATCCCGGTGCCTCTCCTTGAGGAGGGAAAGGGACAGATCTGCTCTGCTTGTCACCCAGACACAGGCTGAGGAATGATGGATCTGGTGTGGGGAGTATTTAGACCAAAATGTGGGAATGATGGCTGTCAAATGGAAGGTGAGGTGTGACGGGAGCTGCCCCGGTCACTGTGGGGTCTGTCCACAGGGCTCTTTCTATCGTGCTGCTCCTCCCTGGGGATGGCTGATCCTGCCCTGGGGCAGGGGACAGGGCCATCTACAGATGTCTCAATGTCCCTCCCAGCCCCTTTTCTCTCGGTCTCTAAAAGGTGTCTGCTATAAACAGGGCTATAAAGTCTCTCATTTGGCTGTTCAGTCCACGGAAGGACCCCAAGAGGGAGCACAAGACACCTTTAGCCAGTATCAGGCAGCCCAGTGATTAAGGACAGGGAGAACTCATGGGTGGTAAGATCGGCACCCCAGACATTTCCACGCTTTGTCAATGCACTGCTTTAACTCTTGCACAGCCTGTTCTGCATCCCCAGCACCTAGCTGCTGCGGTGCCCCTCTGGCATTTTTGTGTCTTCCACAAATGTCACTGCTGGGCTGGGGAAAACCCAGCAGCCAGCAGGGATCCAGGGATCCACATCATGTTGCTCCCCACTGTGAGAAGGGGTGGATCTTTAAGGACGAAAATCAAATTATGACACCATTAACTTCACAAAAATTATTATCGTGAAAGCAGTCTATGCCAGATAGGACCTAAAGTCTTGTGTAAGACTGGAGGTGGGACCCACGCTAAAATTGCTTAGTATTTTGCAGAGGAGAGGAATGGAGACATACAAAAAGATTAGAATATTGTGAAGGACAGACTCCTCACAGAACCTATTGACAAACTTGTTTTTGTTTGTAGCTCAGGACCAGAAGGGACCCTGCTTGTAAGAATCAGAGGGCACTCACCACTGAAGGTGAGACATAATTACTTTAAAAGTGTGAAGTAACTAGCTAAGATTAAGAAGCAAAACATGGTGAAGCCTTGACAGAAGTCTAGATATATGTTGCCTTAACATGAGTGACCTCCACAGCTGTAAATGGAGTGACAAACAGCAAATGACTCAAGAACATACAAAGGAAAAATAACAGTGAAATGTCATTAAACCTGAAGTAAATAGTCGATGAAGCAACTCAAGCAACCACTTCCTCATCAGAATGCCACAGTCTTGACCTTGGCAAGAACTCAAGTGGACCCATCCAGAATAATATCCCTGCTTCACATGCAGCATAATTTGGAAGCTACGAAGTAGTCACGTCCTCTAGTGCCCTTGCTGCGTTTCCATTTATTAAGTGGAGTATTCAGTATTGTTCTCTCCTTTTCATGCCACTACTTCTTGTTAAAATGCAGAGGTGGAACGGAAGAAAAGAGCTCCATGTAAAATCCTGGCCGAAAGATCACGACCTCAAGAACAAATATCCATCAGCAGAGGAGCCACACAGACTGGGCTCAGAGATGTAAAAGTGTCGTGCTAAGGCTGGAAGAGTGCTACCAAAAAAAAAAAAAAAAAAAAGGTGGCACATTTAATAACCTGCTTATTAAGAGCACTTCCCCTCCGCCTCATTTGAGGCACCAGCTTACTTGGTCTTTTGCAGAGGTAAGAAATGCAGGAGTTGGCCACGGAGGTGTGCACACAGTGGGCAGTGCCCGCCCAGTCTCTGCTCCAGGTTGGTTCTTTTCTGACCACAGAGAAGACATTCACATGTCGTGCAAGTGAATTCCTTCGGAGAGACTGCAAAGCTTTTGTTCCATTTGCAAGGTATCACTCGTCTCCTAATTTTCTACTGCTCCTCTAATGAGCAGCGTTATCGGTATTTCAATACTGTGAATTAACAGAATCAGAAAATTAAATGATTCAATATCCACAAATGTTTTTGCAGGTCCATGGTATTCTTGTTCATTAAAGTAAAGCCATTCCTTGAACATATTTGGGCAGTGGCATTACTGCTGTAGCAGAATAATTACAGTAATTGTCACAAATTGTTAACTCCGAGGGCGACACAGTGAAGCACAGTTCACTCCAAACGAAGTAGATGAACCAGACAGCCCTGGAAAACAATACCCTCCTCCAAATAAATGTCACAGGAAGGTTTACATTTCATCCTGCTCTTAACTTGGGATGCTTTTAATTTCTACAGTCTGGCATACAATTAGCAAGAAAGCCACCTGCCTGGGCAGTCAGCCACCCTGTCTGCTACCCTCTGCTGAGATCTGTGCTGGAGCTACCTTCGCTTCTGTGCTTTTACTGTACCCGCATCTGGGCTCATTTAAGTACAGAAGCTGCTGAAAATGTCACTCAGGCTTTGCTGTGATCGCTGTCCTCGCTGGTGATGTCTTGATAAGGCCGATAACCTTCCTTCCCCCGCTTTGTGTGTGCCTGCAGCTATATAATACAGGACACCAGCACAGCTGTCACTACCTGGATTTCTCATTTGGCCAAATCATCGTACACACTTCCCATTTGGTAAAGTCATTCGGTAAAATTAAATGAGGAGAAATCTGGAAACAAAATCTCTGCATCCAAAAACCTTTACTTTATGGAAGGTCAACCCTGAGCCTAAGCAGATTAAGCCCTTTTTTAGCTAACACTTCTGGGTAGCAAACAGATAAGGGTAACAGTATTTAACTGATTTTACATCTCTGTGCATGTACCTAACAGTGAGCAAAGGATTTCCTGCAAACTTCTTCCTCAGGCAGCAGCTACGGAAGGTTGAAATTTGTCAAGGTGATTTTCCAATTTTAAATGTTATTTCTTTTTCCTCCTAAAGTAAGACATTTCCATTCTGATGGATATTTTCTCATTTTCTGATTTGTTTTTTTTAGATATTGCCTTTCCCTGCTTCTGGTCTTTTCTGTCTTCGCTGTTTCCAAAAGACCAGGGGGACTTAAAACAAATTTACAAAAGGAAGACAATTCTTTGTAAGTAAGATTCCCACCCACCCTCAAAAAAAAACCCACACACCTACCTCCCAACCACACACAAAACCCACCTTTCACCTCTAAAATTTTACCAGCTTTAACTACTTTCGTATAGCAAGGAGATCTGCAGAACAAACGTGATGTGTAATGTGATTCACACAGACAGCTGAAGATCACCTTTCCCTGCTTTTTCTCTTATGATGTCTCTAGAGCTGCAGTCCTTTAGCTGCCAGGGGGATTGCATGGGCATCATCTGAGACACGAGCCCAAATGCCCAGTGAGTCTGGTAAACCTTCTGTAGAGCACTGGAGCCAGCGGCCGGTCAGAAAAGGCCTGGAGGGAAGGCAGTGTAAGAGCTAGCTGTAAGGCAGGGGAAATTCCTTGTCATGTTGTACTTGTTGTTTATAGCTTTGCTGGAAATAAAGCGGTGTTCTTCCTCCAAAAGCAGTCTGCTTGTAAGAAGCCAGACCCATCTGAGCTAATCCCGTGCCAGTGCACATGACAGTGTAAAGGCCAAATTTTCATTCCTCTCGTGCTGGGATAAGACGGTGGCATGCCACAGCCAGGCACTAATGAGACCGAGCTCAGGGTTTGGGGCTGGCTTCAGGCGTCACCACGTTTCCCATAAGATTCCTACAGACACTCTCTCCGATAATTGTGGGGATGATGTTTTACAGTAATGATGAAATATTGCTTTTGAGAGTGGTGCTTTCACAAATAACAGCAATTGTGTTCAAAAGAGCAATTCGGAGGCCAGCTGTGCAGGTAAATTACCCGGAATACCTGTAAAGACAGTCAGATAAAATAACTGGAACAACACTAGGGCTAGTATGATGCTCTGGAGGCAGCTAAAACACTTTTTCCTATAAATCTTTTGAGTAAGTCCAACCTAATAACTTCCTCAGGGAGCTGACAGCCCTCCCCACAAGGACTTTTTCTTTAAATTTCTTAATGTGTGAAAGTAAGCACTTGATTTCATTTGACAACAGCAAGACAGATGTTTTGCTTAAGGATGGGAATGAGTCAGGTTCTTCTCTGCCTACTTTGCAACCTGTTCTTGGCTACTTATTACAGAAGTAATGATCTCTGCAAGTATACACTCAGAGGTCAGCCTGGGGTTGGGGATAAAATGACTGTGACCAAAGCCTAGTTGGGCAGCTCTCCACTTGGTTAGATCCAGGCATCTTAGTTTATGAAAAGGAATCAACACAGTTTGTCCAAAAGAGAAGGATGAACTGTATTTAAACAGCTGAAAGCTTGTCCTTTTTCTATTGCTTGGAGCTCCACTGTGACTGGCTCTAAGCCTTCAGAGTGGCCCGGCCACCAGAAAATGAGTAAGACTCCATTCAGAAAAATCAGTCAGACTAGAACATTTGCTTCCAGTGCTTCAAAGGCGCTACTGCATGGCCAGGGAGTATGGATGGCCTGTTTTTCAAGAGAAGAAGAAAGGCACTGGAAATGTCAAGAAAAGGGAAAGGTTAGGCAGAGTATAACTGTTCCCTGTGCCATGGTGAATGCATGGTGAACCTTGTGTAAGAGGACTTAAAAGACAACATTCACATACGATCCAGCAGGTACAGACTTAGTCTGTAAATTAGAAGGTTTTTAACCATCAGAGGAGTGGACCTTTGGAGAGCCTCTTCAGGGAAACAATGAGCGCAGGCTGTCAGATGCATTTATGGATAGATTTACATAACACAGCTGCTTGAACAGCTGGGGCTGGTCACCACAACCCAGGAGGACTCCTTTCGACTTACTGCTTACTGTGCTGGTGGGGGCAGCCCAGAAAGACGGGTTAAACATGGTCCCTGGGCTCTCCATGGTGATTTGCTTGGGGAGCAGGCTGACAATTGCCTCTTTCATCCATGCTTCTGAGAACAGAACAAATCACCAATCCTGTAATAAGGACAGTGAAACAAAAGCAAAACAGCAAGGTAGTAAGCCTTATCAGTCACATTTATTGTCTGTGCACTCTACCTCTTGCCCTGTGTTTTTGAGCCTACTTGAGCTGACACTCAGGACAAGGAGAGGTAACGGAGTCACTGCTGTGCTCATGCTCAACTCCTTTATTTCTGACTTCTGTTCTTTTGTATACAGGAGCAGAAGGAATTTGTGCTCTCTGCACTTTTCTGGGATCTAAATGCATTGTACACTTCATTCAAGTGGCAACAACCCTGAAATATTGAGGCACCCCCAAATCAGTGCTATTTATTCTGGGAGAGAGTCCATTTTGGTTTGGACTTTGCTTTTGTTTCTCTTGGAGCTGCATGACATTGCACAGCTTTTCTAAGGATAAGATCACAGACTACGCACCGTGAAGATTAAGGGGACTTGTTCATGGGGATACTGTGGTTTTGTTAATGGACAAAAAAGGAGATTTTTGTGAGCTCAACTTACATACAAAATGAATGTACATTACTGCGTTCTAATTGCAAATAGCTTGGCTGGGGCTTTAAAAGCCTTTCATTCCAAGTCCACTGTTTGTCAAATGTCTTTTAAAACTAACCATGGTTATAAAGAGCACATTATTATTGTTAATACTTACAGGAGCCTTTTCAGCAATTACCCTGCTCCCGCCCAGTCCAGTACAAACACTCTCCCTAGCATGGAGGATTGGAAACAACATGAATTAAAAGGGGCCCAGATAAGAGGAAAATATCAATTTTCATAAAGACTGCGAAGCCCAAAAGAACTCTTAAAAGGCTGAAGCCCCAGAGCTGCCTGTTCTGAGAGTAGAGGTCCCCTCCACCCCCTGTGCCAGCAGTGCCTAGCTTGCAAAACTTCACCCAAAGTTGGGCCTTTCACTGCTGTGAGGGAAGTTCTGCCTCTCTCATCCTGGCCACGGGCAAGCAGAAAACCCTGGGTGAGCATCTCACAGCTAGCCTTTCCTGCCCACTGCCAGCCCAGCTGTGAAGTGGAGAACTGCTCCTAGCCTTACCTGACAAGCCCCCATATGACTTGGACAGAGACATCCCTGCGTCCAGAGATTAAGACAGAAATCTGGATGACAGCATTTAAATTCCCATTGCAATTGGCGCAGTCTGTGAAGGGATAGGGTTTAGGATAATGAATCCACTGATTTCCAATGACACTCTAGTGAACTTTTAGGCAGTGACATCACTTTTGAAAGTACTCCCAAATTGCTGCAGGATTTTATAGTTCAAGTGACTTGACCAAGGCCATAAAGAAAAGCCTGTAGCACAGCTAGGCATTAACTCAGGTCCTCTAGATCTCTGTGTAGTCCTTTTGGTCCCAAAGAACTTGGTTAATGCCATGCCTCATGTAATTTTACAGCTCCTTTCTTTAAGACCAGGTTAAGCCTCAGCACACTAAGTCCATCCCTTTAAGAAGCATTTTACAGCAACCAAACAGCAATATGTAGAAAAAGATTAAATCCCCTCATTGTTGTTATGTGGTTTAATTAGCTGTGAAATGGTTGAGTAAGAAGCCTCATTTAGACAAAAACATTGATTAACAAATATTTACCTGGAGATAGCTGTGAGGACACAAGAGGCACAGGGGAGCTGGGGAGACACAGACAGAGGCAAAGGATGAACTAGAAGCTATTCAGCACAATACAAACATAGCAGACCACAGCCCTGTTTGGTCATGTAACTCCGCCACAGCAAAATTAGAAACGGAGTTGAAATTAAATATAAATCACATGTAATGTTATTCAGTAAGTGAGATACAATGCAGTGTAATAGCCGGATATTGTATATTAGCCCTGGGAATTAGCAATTAAATTGCCCACACTGACAAGCCAACAAATATCTGGTCTGTAGGGTTGAGAGAAGGAACATTTTTGCTATGCAGAGTCATAATCTGATCTTTCTGTGAGAGACTTTGGCGATAAACAGTCCAGGAGAAAATGTCAGTTCTATTTATGTACATTAACTGCAATTTACATAAATTATCATCCTGTAAAGGATCAATATAAGATCTTGTTCATGACTCATATGTCATCTCCTGTCACCCCAGAAGTGAAGTTGGGGGTGATCTGGGTGTCAGTGCATGGCCTTGTCTGACCAGGCAGATGCCAGCCACCATCTCTGCCCCTGCTGAGGACACTTGGAATGTGCACTAGTTGGCCAGGCTCCAATCTAGCTTTTTCTCTGGGCATTTAACATCATCTTCTAACCAAATTAAAAAGTATAAATTTCTGCTTACACTACACTCTGATGCTGTCTGAAATCACTGCAGCTGACAATGTCAGCCATGACCTCTTTCCTCAGATGCACAAGGTCAGCGACGGCAGACTGAATTTTTAAGCTGTTTGGTTTGAGTTAACAAAAAAACAATTGTCTGGGAAATGTGAGATGTTGCAAGAAACTGTGTGATAAGATTATGAATGTCAAAAACTGTTTACATGTAGTGTTCACAAGAAAATCTATTTTGTTGTTTCTCAGTCTGAGAACTCCTCCTAATTGGACATAGCCTCACCCAGGCTTGTCCAAACCCTAACGAGAAGCGATGAATCCAGCAGGAGCAGAGGGAAATCTCCTGGCTTGCAAGTCCAACTTTCTCCCTTCACAGTAGTCTCATTCATAAACGTACCAAACTCTACCTTAAAACATGTGAGGTTGCGGGTCCAGAGGGACTTCAGACTTCCTTCTAGTCCTTAAAATGGACAGCCTCATTTGTCTGAATATTTCTTGGCCTCTAGAGAGCTGAATAAAACAGTAACCCCAGATCTGCAGTTCCTGGGCTGTCTACCAATGTGCCTCTGCTGTAGCAGCCATTGGGGACATTGTGTCTAGCTGTGTCAGAACCAACCCACCTTTCAGACTTGCAGCAATTTCCCCTCCTTTTTGCAAGACTTAAAACCTCTCCTGAAAACATGGTCTCCCTTGGCAAAGTATTTCAGCACAGGCTCCCCCTTTTCACTTTCTTGCCTGCTGGTCTAGAAACACAGACCTCTTGTTTTACCCTGGATCTTTCAACCTCCAGCCCCTTAAAAAAATGCAGCAGCCTCTGCCCCCCGCCCCCCAACCCCTCAAAAAAAGAAAAAAAAAAAAACCACAGATGGCACAGAAATGCCACTGCTAGTTTAATGGTAAATGTGACAAGTAAAACAGAAGAGGGAAAAGCAAAGAAATTTGTAAGCAGTCCTCCTCCATCCAAAGCAACCCAAGGAAGCAGGTTCTCCAGAGATGTAATTCTCTTGGAATTGAACATATGGCAAATAGATTTTCTAATTTAAATTCACAAGTGAATGTTGAAACTTTGGAGCCAAAACCAATATATAATTTTTTTCTTTCCACTCAGTAGTAGTTAGGGGCTCCTACTATGTTTTGCTCCAATAACCAAAAGGGCCAGAAGTAAAAACTGTGGCCTTACTGAAATCAATGTCAAAAATCCTCCGAGTTTAACAGAGGCAGGATTTCAGCCTGACCCTGGCAGACTTTCACATGCAGGGTAGCTGCTCAGCCTCTGCATAATGGAAGCTGCAGAATCCCCTATAAGCTCCTGATGACAGTCTGAACACAGTCCGCAATCCCATGCGCTCCGCTGGCAAACAAGAAGTGAGAGAAACTTACTTTAATTTTAGAATAAGTTTGCTGAATGGACAGTCTTGGGCTTTGAGAGCAGAATCTTCACACTTCTGGCAAATGCACCTCTCCTGGGGCAGCCTGGGGGCCCTGCGCTTTGCATGGCACAGCAGGTGTGTGCTCCCATGTCACCTACCGCATGCTGCCTCTGCTCTTACATCCCCTCTGCCACGTAACTGGTGGGATCCCCACCTGAGGCAGCTTCCTCACTGCTGATTTGCAACACTGCTAATTTGCCCGAGGAGCTGAGAGCCAGCAAAGCATGGGGCCCTGCCTGCGTCCCAGGAGCCCAGCAGTGGGCCCTGCCCGCTCTGTTTGCACGAGGCTTTTCCTTGTCAGCCTTTCCCTGAGCCAGCTTCCACCACCTGGCTGCGAGGCGCTGGCACCGAGGTGCTGTGCTCCCCCCTGCACTCCAGCCTTGGGAGAAGGTAGCAAATTCGGCAAATTTCTTGTTAAAGTTGTGATCAATCCACCTGCCATCAGGATTGGGCCAACAGTTATACCACATTCATGGGTCGTTAGAGATGAGAGGCACTTTATTTAAATGTCAGATGGTGTTATCAGTGATGAGGAAGGCATTATGGTGTACAAAATTAGGCTGCTAGAGACATCTACCTTCTGCTTCGTACACAAGGTGACATCCTTAGGTGTCTCTGCACCTACCTACAAAGAATATCATTTCATTAATAAATTCGAATATCTCCGTCTCTCCTAATTATTCGTTATTTCTTAGAGCTTATTAAAATTAACTTGGATATTTAAAAACTTGCACAGTAAAACCCGCAGCTGGGGCGCCCCAACAGCTCCCTCCGTGCAGCCAGGCCCCACCACCCTGCTCGCCCTGGTGGGTCCAGAGGAGCTCAGCTTGAGGCACAGCTTGTACCTGTGACCGGATCGCTTCTGCGGCCCCCCATTGGTCAGAACAGAAGCAACTGATGAGAGCTGATTGGTCAGCAGGGAATAGACGGTGCTGATTGGACGAGAGCAGGCAGGACTGGAGTCACTGTTAGCCACGTGCTGCAGGGCCGGGTTCCATGTGGGGACAGGCTCCATGTGAAGCCGGGCGCCATTTTGTGACAGGCTCCATGTGTGGACAGGCGCCATTTTGTGACAGGCTCCATGTTAGGCAGGTCTGGTCTGGTTTGGTCTGTGGGGACCAGATGATGAGTCTGGGCTGCTCAGCCGCCGCTCAGCCAGCAGCAGTGAGGTGATTTCGGTGAGGTTTTTCAAAGGGGTGAAAAATAGTTTGCTTGCAGGTGTTTCCAGAAGTTCAGGGACTGGCCTGACCCCATCTAGTATCACCATCAGCTTTTGACCAACCAGCAAAGCAGCAGGTCCAAACTGTGCCAAAGGATGAGGAGGTTCCTAATAATTTGTGTTTACTGCAGAATTAAAAATGAGCTGGTGGAGTGAGAGACAGCATTATGTTCCTTTATAAGGTTACGGATGTACGGCACAGGGCTCACTGCTAATGGGGTTAATCCTTCAATTGGGGGGAAAAAATCAGATGGTAGCACCTTTAAATTGGCTCTTGGCAAGTACTCAATTATTGCAAGAGACCAATTAAATCAAGTTGGGGTCAGAGTGTCTCAGAACGGGGAGAAGCAGTTCTCAGGCTCATCAGCTGATGGGGGTTAGGAGTCTACAGGGAATGAAGTTCAAGTCAATAAACTCCCTGTAATTGGATTTACTCTAGTGCTTTGTTTTCCTTAAAATACATATAATTAAATGGAAAAAAAAAATGTGAAGAGAAAAGGGAAACATGAAAGTAGAGACGGGGAGGAAGCATGGTACTGTGCCGGGTACCGCGGTGCTCTGGCCTCACTGGTGCTGCTGCTTTCCACGAGGGCAGGCCTCATCATGGGAGAACCAGCACCACAATTACCTGGGGATGAAATTGAAGCTCTGTCCAAAGCCCTCTCCACCACCTGAGAACCACTTAAAGCCTTGTGTTAGGGCTTTACAAATGCTTTAAACAATACGGTGATCTTTGGATATGCTGTCTGTACTGGGGAATGCAATTGAGTCTTCCCTATGAGATCCATTCAAAGGCTGCCTGTTATTAAAGACTCACTAAAACCCTTAAACACTTGAGATAAAATGATACCTAAGTGGGATTCTCATTACATTGAGAAACACGAATAACTCCCTCGTTGTCTTCAGAGGAATTTAACTGCAGCTCATGGAATTCTGTACCTGGGTCACTGGTCATCGTCTGGACAGGAGTGACTTGCTGTGACCAGCATGTCAGTGACTCTTGCTCTAGAGGAATCCAAGGATGGACCTTGGCCAGTTACCACAGGGACCTGTGCATTAACATGCTCAGGACCCATCTCATACTTAAACACTTGGTTTTATACGCTCTGAGTCAGGCTTGTCTTCCTGACTGCTCTCAGGGAGCTGAAAGAACAGGTCACCAATTGACTTGGATTTTATTCTCTAATAGCTCTGAAAGATTTCTCATGCATTGACTTGACAAGAGCCTCTTCATCATGCCAGTTGGATCAATTGAATCCTGCTGGTAATGCTGCAGACTTTGTTCTTTCTTCAATTCTTTATATCTTCATGTAAAGAAAATGTGCAATAGGATCCTCTCATGATATTGGGGAAAAAATGAGACATCCAGTATTAATATGCTTAGACTTTATCACAGCATCCCAGTGGGGATTGTCTCCCCCTGATTCTTCATTTAGCACTTTAATACTTTTCCAGATCAAGTTAAATAATTATATAAATCCTCTGTGTTACAGAGACTTTGACTGTGCTAAAGAACATCACAATAAAACTTTTTTTCTAAAAAAAATATTAAGTCCTCAACAAAAACACCACCTTTTTCAATGGAAAAGTGCTACTCACATGACTCGCGCAGGATTGTTAAATATCTGTTGCCTTTCCAAGGTAGTTAGAGTCATTAACAGTGTCTACGCGATCCACGAGTGTATGGCAAAAGCAAGTAGCAACAGATTCTTGGTTTTCAGAACATACAGCATATACCTGAATGTTAAACCAAACAGGTAAAATAAAAACTCTAAGGCTAAGGAAGGCATCAGGCTAGCAGTTTTGGGATAGGAAGGCCACATATATTCTCAGGATAAGTTCATCAGTAAAGGCAATAGCAGTATTCCACAATTAAGTCAATGTTATTAATGACAATTGGAGGATACTGAGGCTCAGTTATGCTGAAAGCCAGTGACCAAAGTCCCATGAGTATGAGTGACAGCTGAATATTTTTGTTCTCCAGGCAAATATTAGATCCTTTATGTTTTTATCCATCATGTAGGGACTACTGTTTGGATGGGGAAGGTTTTGTTTCATACATATTTTCATACACTCAGTCAGACTGTTGTTTCTAATAATAAATCTGTGAGAAAGACATCTTCCTCCTCACATAGAGAGAGATCTTTGGTGCTTTGTCTTGGATTTGCCCTGCAGTCACCAACATGGCCAAGGGTGACTTGGGATGGGTTTGAATCCATAACTGCCTCATGGGGCTTTGCAGCACCTGAGAATCTGTAACTGCATTAACTGCATCTGGCAACTTTACTGAAAGACACTCTCTAAGGCTCTTCTTTCCCTCCATCCTTCACCCACACACTGTTTGTTACTTGCTCTCAAAATCTTTAACTTTTATTTTTGTTTTGGCCATCTGCTTTGGTAGTGTTGTATCTGTGGATAGCACATACAAGGTTAAAATGACGAGAACTCTTAAAACAAATAGGTAAATATTTGCAAATCTTCATGGATTACACAGCACCACTGTTATAAATAGTTTATAATATATTAATCAGAGGTGAAGAGGTGTTTTAATAAATAGTTAGTCAGTGATGGCTATCTGTATACATTTATAAAGTTACATCACTCTATTGCTTTTCACCTTTCTGATGTTTACTGCATCTTTCAGGGTGGTTTGTGATCTTCAGGACTAAGAAGAAATGTTTTTTGTTGTTTTGTTTTTAATTTATAAAATTTGTTTACCATTTATTAAAATATCTCTTCCTGCTTATTTACAGTTTATAAAAACTCAGGTATGAGATGGGATCTTCTTTGTTCTCTTGCTCCTGCTCTCTCTGGAACAGAACTAAAGATTCATATTGCCTTTCTTGTTTCACTTTCCACTTGCAACAAAAATTGGTGGCTTCTGGTTGTGCATGTGTATCCCCACCTTTCTAAAATGGTCCGCTGTGTTAGCAACACTTGAAATGAACTGGCAACTTTCTGCCAAAGATTGATTGGCACCAGCGCGCAGTTAATTGGTGAGACAGTAGTCGCTCAGCTGATCAATTCAAGCTTGGGCTGTATGCCCTTTTTTAAGAGATAATGGGTTCTTTCGTATACCCAAGGCAGGATGGCTCATCTGTGCATGCTGTACCGAACTCCTGCCATAATGAGCCACATTTTGAGGCAGTGCCAGAACAGCATAGTGAGGTTACAGCCATGCCCAGTTTTTGAGTATTTGCCTAGTGTGATTATAATCTCTGAAATTAACTTCAGAGCCAGCATGCTGCAGTGATCGTTTAGCGGACTTGCTGGCCTTTCTGGCCTTTGGAACCAGATACGAAGAGACAATTACTCTTGGCACCAGGTCACCCCACTGATGGCTGTGATCTTCAGCCTCCCAGATGTACTCGGAGTAACTGAATGGGATTATGATGAAGTTAAATTGGCAAAGACTTGTCCTCTACTTTATTTCGTCTGAAGATGAGAA